>NC_080550.1:11772518-12972518 GCF_028640845.1 Ahaetulla prasina
GTCTTGTAAATAGCATGGCAGTGAGATGAAATGAAAGCAAGGGTAAATTGCACACTTGACATACCGAAACATGAGGGAGGGAGGGAGGGAGGGAGGGAGGGAGGGAGGGAAGGAAGGAAGGAAGGAAGGAAGGAAGGAAGGAAGGAAGGAAGGAAGGAAGGAAGGAAGGAAGGAAGGAAGGAAGGAAGGACCAGTGCCCAATTCCTAAGTCAATAGAGTAACGGGGCAAAATGAATGATTGGTAAGCATTACAATATAACGTATTTATCTCTGTTGCTAAAACTACCCAAAATGTTATTTGAACAATTCATCATTTAAAGAAACCACTGTTTTAAGCTTTCACATATACAAGTTTAGTAAGTTCAGGGAGGGCATTCTGTTTTCCTGATTTACATCAGTAATAAAAAGGGCAGTCTTGACTATTGTGATGGGCCAAAGAACGGGGGGGGGAGGGAGAGAGAAAGAGAGAGAGAGAGAGGGAGGGAGAGAGAGAAAACACTACTGCAGCCAAGAGAAGACAAGTAGCTATCCAAACCAAGGCTCCTGCTTCTTAAAGAAATAAATGTCATATTGTATTAGAAGCCATTTATAAACATGAAATGTGCATGCAAATTTGCACTTAAAAGCTTAATTTAATATAATCCACATTGGTGATGCTTTTCACTGGGTATCCCAGCTAACCCATGAATGATTAAAGGCCAGTTACTGTACTCTTGTTTCCATTTTGCCTTCACTTTCTCTCCCCCACTCTCACTCTCTCTCTCTCTCTCTCTCTCTCTCCCCTCCAAAGAACCAACTCCACAGTTTTGAAAAAGTCTGCTTACCATTGAATTCTGAGCAATGACTGGCTACTTCAGCAATTAAAATCCAGGGCAAAGACACAGCAGGTTCGTTTGGCTGAAAGAGTCCGCCATTCATCATCTCAGCTGCCATAAAATAGCGCTAGATGGAATCTTTGATTTTAGCTTTAGAAGAACATAAATCAAAATCTAAAGCATGGCTGTCAGAGAGATCTCCAGAATTATCCATTTGAGAGAGGCCGGGCGTAGAGGGTGTTCTTCTCCATTGTTTGAACCGCGTTCATCTCCCGATGCATGTAAAAAAGGACCTACCCAAGAAATTGCTGTTGTAGCTCTAGGTTTATCCTAAGTGACCCATAAAATGGCTCTCAAAGAGAAGAGTTGATAACTTTAGTTGCAGTAATTGTGTACTTGAGCTGCCTGAATACAAAATAAATTGAGGAGCCAAACTAGTCCAGCATATAAGCAGAGCCTTTATTTTTTCTGGCAGTGGGATGATGGATCAACTAAAGCAGCTCTACATCATGAAACCAAGCAGGAGTGACTGTAAACGAGGGCAGCTTGAAGACCAAGATCTACCAGGATACCTCTAACAAGTTGACATGAAGTGTTAGTACCGCTCTATGCTGTGCTGATGAGGCCACACTTAGAAACCGCATCCAGTTTTGGTTACCATGATACAAAGAAGATGTTGAGACCAGAGGTGGATTTCAGCAGATTCTGAACCGGTAGCGGAAATTTTGAGTAGTTCGGAGAACCGGTAGAAAAAATTCTGACTGGCCCCACCCCCATCTATTCTCTGCCTGCCAAGTCCCAGCTGAACTGGAAGGAAATGGGGATTTTGCAGTATCCTTTCCCTGGAGTGGGGAGGGAATGGAGATTTTACAGTATTTTCCCCCTGGAATGCAGTGGAAATGGAAATTTTACAGTACCTTTCCCCTGCCATGCCCACTAACCCATGCCACGCCCACCAACCCATGCCTACAGAACCAGTAGTAAAAAAATTGGAAACCCACCACCGTTTGAGACCCTAGAAAGACTTCAAAGAAAAGCAACAGAGATGATAAAGGGTCTAAAGACTAAACCATACGACTAACAATTAAGGGAACTAGGTATGTCTAGGCTAATTAAGAGAAGGACTAGGGGTGATATGATAGCTGTCTTCCAGTACTTGAGGGACTGTCACAGAGAAGAGGGAGTCAACCCATTCTCCAACCCTTCTGACGGCAAGACCAGGGATGGAAATCCAGCAGGTTCTGATAGGTTCTGGAGAACTAGTAGCGGAAATTTTGAGTAGTTTGGAGAACCGGCAAATACTACCTCTGGCTGGTCCCAAAGTGGGGAGGGAATGGAGATTTCGCAGTATCCTTCCCCTGCCACACCCACCAAGCCACATCACGCCTACCAAGCCATGCCCACAGAACCAGTAGTAAAAAAAATGGATTTCAACACTGGGCAAGACAAGAAGTAATGGGTGAAAGATTATTAAAGAGACATCCTACCTAGAACTTCCTGACAGTGCGAACAATTAATCAGCGTAATGGTTTACCTCCAGAAATTGTAGGTGTTTGTCTCTGGAGGTTTTCAAGAAGGGAATGGACACCCATTTGTCCAGAGTGGTATAAGGTCTCCTACTTGAGCCGGGAATTGGACTAGAAGACTTCCAAGGTCCCTTCCGACCCACTTATTCTATGTCCTAAGTTATCAAGACAAACTGTACCCACTGCTTAGGTTTATGAGAGTAAATGCAGAAACATACATGCATATGAGGCAGGGAAGTTGAACAGAAGTCCTATAGCTACCGAAACTGTGAGCCAAAATAGAAAGAGTCATGGGAGATGGTTCAGAACTCATGAGCAAGTTGCAGATTCCTCAAGGGATGGCAAGAAGGCCTTTTATTTATCAACTTCACATCTACTGTTTTTTGTTCAATTAAAGGTCCAAATTAGTATTGATATTTCCTACAATAAAAGAAAAAACCTTTAAGCAGAGGGAGGGAGGGAGAGAGAGAGAGGGAGGGAGGGGGAGAGAGAGAGAGAGAGAGAGAGGGAGGGAGAGCCGAAATAAATTTATTCAACCCTCTAAAGAAAAGTGTGAGGACTTGCAAGGGAACAAGCCAAGATAAATGGAATCATTGCTCCAAGTACAGCTATTGCTTGCTCTGTAGGAAGCGCCCGAGACTTCTAGTTGAACCCAGCTTATTTACAATAACAAAATTACACAAATTGCTTACAGCCCCTTAGTCTGCTTCTTCTAGCAGAAATCTCGCTCTCTGCTACCTTCTGCTTCTGTTCCTTCTGGGCTCGTCTTTCCAAATTTACTTTGCTCCCCCTTCTTTGCCGATTCCCTGATTAGGATTACCTTTCACTACAGTGAGCACTAAACGTGACCTTAGACAAACGTTCTTCTCTAAAACTGTTCTCCTGTTTTGATCTTTGGGATGGCAAGGACTAATGAAACCGTGCAACACAAAGGACTCTCCCCCTAAAAATAATCAACTAATCCATCCTGCTACAGGGAAGGTAGCTTTGGCCTCACATCTAGGACGAAGAGTCCACTGTTTTTTCTACTACTGAATAGTTTGCACCATCAGGAAGATTTTGTTCTTAAATATATATAAATATATATATATATATATATAAATCTCCTCCTCCTTCTTCTTCTTTATGTTCTTTGAACCTGTCATCTTGTCTATTACTCCCTGGAGGAACAGAAAACAAATTTGTTCCATTATCTTTGTGACAGCCCTTCCGATTTGGAGGATAGCCTCTCCACTCTCAGGAGAACTGTAATAGAGGGCATGGGTATATCCCACAGAAAACAGACGTATTGTTTGGTTGGGGATCCAATCATTACACAAAGTGTGATTTACGACTTAGCATACTGGGTCAACTTGACTAATTGCGGTTATCTGTTGAACCAAGATTAAGCTAACCATGGCTTAGGGCCGTGATGGTGAATCTATGGCAAGCATGCCAGAGGTGGCAGGCAGAGCCCTCTTTGAGGGCACGCCAGCTGTTGTGTCTGTGCCCCCCCCCCGAGATGGGCCTCCTGCCAGAAAGTGACTTGGAAAGTGAGGGGGAAGGGCCGTCAGGACTTACCTCGGGAGCACCGGCTTCCCTGGCTCAGCTCCAGGAGCCAGAGGCAGGCCAGGTGGAAGAGATAACAAGTCCGTCCCCTGACTCTTCCCCCCCAGGCCACGCCTCTAGACCCAGCTGATGGCAATCAGGCCTGGCTGGACCCTAGGTTTCGTAGGCAGGAGAGGCAGGAACAACAGAAGCAGGGGTGGGGCAGGCCTAGGAAGTGCTGAGTCATGGAGCCACACCCCACAGGATATAAAGGCAGCAAGAGCTGCTGTGCCTCTTCGTAGCAGGCAAATTAACTGCTTAACTAAGAGCTGAAGTTTGTTCCTGGGTGACTCATCGGCATCGAGGCAGATAACAGAGACACTTGGCAGTTGCTCGCTATTTTGCTGCCAGAGCTGATAGTGCCGGCTAATTAAGCCGTCGCTCGGATGGAGGCGAAGGGGGACAGAACATCAGCCATCACCCCAGCCCAGCTCCACCACGTATGCGCGCATGCCTCCCGATGGCCAGCTGGTCTTTGAGTCTCTGCTGAGCATGCATGTGCGTGGGGCACATGTGCAGGGGATGCTTACATTGCATTTTGGGGCCTCGTGTGACACTACTGTGCCCTGTTTTGGCTTCCAGGTTGGTGCAGGAGGCCTTCCAGGCCCAAAATGGGGTTCAGGGAGGCATGCACAGCCCCCACTCATCCCGTTTTGGACCTGGAAGGCCTCTTGACCAACCTGGAAGCAAAAAACGGGTGAGGGGGAGGTCGGGCGCATGTGTGGGGGTGTCACGCATTGCCTTACGGGTATGCGCACTTTCGGCACGCGATGACAAAAAGGTTAGCCATCACTCCCTTAGACAGAATTCAACCTGTCTTAGCAGCAGACTCTTTTTTTGAAGACATATCCTCAATTCACATCATTCAGGAAGCTGGATTATTGTTCCATCATGAATCAGCTAGCTATAATTTAGCTGGTGCATTGCACAAATTCAGGAAGTGTGTTGAGTTAAGATTGATGCTGCATCTTGAATATACTTTTCTTTGTTACTGCCTAGATTCTTTTTTCACCTGTCAGAAATCCACTCCTTGGCTGTTGGGCTGACTTTCAACTCCTACCTTTGGATTTTGACACCTTGTCTTTTACCTGAACCGTGGCCAAGACAGGTTCACACCTGGCTGTAAGTCACTAGTTGACCTTTAGTTTCCGTGATCTTTTTAGCAAATAGATTGCTTGATTCTCCTGCTATCTTGGCCTTGGAACATGCAGACAATTATCGTTGTTGTTGTTTTTTTGCCTTTGCAATTGCTGTGCAGTGTTACATCTCCATTTTTAAAGAAAACACCAAGTTTTAATGGTGGTGCAGAATCTCCAGGCCCTTGAAACAGATGGGATTCTACAGCTCAGAGGCTGGTCTTTAAAATCTATCATCATTATTAAAAAGTTGGACATTGTTAAACCTTGGCTGCTGTGTGCCCAGCTGGATTAATTAACACCTACCAGTTATTGACCTTTCACTGAGAATGTGGACAACCATTTCCCTAAAGACAGATGATCCTTTCGTGTGCCTTATACGGATGATGCATGATGGCGCCCCAGCACACGAGACAGCACACACCCAAAGTATCAGATTCCCAGGGTGAAACTTTTGCTTTCCAGATCAACTATGAATTCATTGTATAGTCATAAAATCAGAAATCAATAATATTCGTGGTTCAGCCGGATGCTGAAACAATGTCAAACTTCCTATTGCGCATTACATGTCCCAAAAGCTTGGGAGGAGGAGGAGGAGGAGGAGGAGGAGATAGACCAGGGGTGCTCAAACCTGGTCGTATCTGGCCCTGACCCGCTGAAGCCATTAATTCGACCCGTGTGGGACAATGAGGCTTCCCCACCCACATTGTGCCATCTACTTGTTGGCCCCCACCCATCTTCTGGAGGCTGAAGCCAAAAACAGGATGCATGGAGGCCCCAAGAGGCCAAACACGGGCCCTTTTTTGGGCGGCAAAGTGGTACTGGAGTGGTAATGTTACCCTCCCCAGCCGAGAGAGAGAGAGAGAGAGAGAGAGAGAGGAAGGGAGAGAGACAACAGAGAGGAAGGGAGGGAGGGAGGGAGAGAGAGAGACACACACACAAACAGAAGTCCCTCACTCGCCCCCCAAGGCCGTCACAACCCTTCACTAACCTACTTTCCACCCCCAGGAGCATAACATATTAAAGTGTAATTTGTATGTATTATTTAATGGATTGCTAAATTGGCCATGCCCACCCAGTCACATGACCACCTAGCCACACCCACCCAGTCACATGACCACCTAGCCACACCCAGCCAGCCAATCCACCGCCACCGCCCCCCCCAACAGTCGAGGGGCCATGAATTGGCTCCCTATTTAAAAAGTTTGAGGACCCCGGAGATAGACAGACAGATCCAAAAAAAAACCCCAACTATTGAGACATTTGGATTTAGCTGCACTTGGGCTGTTTTTTATGGACCATTGATGAAAGATTTTCCCTGCCCTCCTCTAGCTGTCTCTTGCCTACAAATACAACATTCAATTACATGAGCTCATTTCCACAATTCCCAATTAGAAATTATCCTAAAAAAGACTCCTCTAAATATTAGTTTGCTAATGGGCTCCTTTGACAGAACACTTGAAAGCTGAGGAGTTTGAAGGCCCAGCAAAGTAATTTCTACCAGTGATGTTCCGTTATAACAGTGTCAACATTCATCAGGCTTGCTCACTTTAGTAACTTCATTATAGCAGCTTCTCTGCACTTTAACCTATTTTTCTCACTTCTTTGAAATACAGAAACCTCTTTAGAGTCTAATGCCTTAAGCATATTTGGAGATTTCTCCTTTATAATGAACAGCCCTTTTGCAGTAAAGGGCAGAGGCAACAATCATTTGGGCCCCTGGGGGCCAAAATTTAGTTTCTGATATATGAAAGGAGTGTCCAAATTTACTGGTACTCCAGAAAAGATTGTTCAAAACTTGCCACCTATTATGTATCAGCATTCATTGCAAAACCTTGCTCTGGCTTCCCCAACTGCTATCATTGTAGTACAATAAATACTGATAGGCATATAAAGACAGAAACATTTAAATATTGTTATGCGAGGAGGGGAAAACTTAGACAAGTACCTCTCATGTTAAAAGTCTGTGGAGATTCTAAGTTGCCACTTGATGATATATGGACTTCAATTCCCAGAATTCCCCAGCTAGCAGCCACACTGAAATTCAGTGACAAAGTTTTCAGTGGCTGCACACAAAATAAGGCTAAATATAGTGGTGAAATGCTCTGAAGTCTGCTATCAGTTCGCTTTGCTACCGGTTCGCTGTGTGAGCACTTGCGCACCGAATGTGTGCTCTGCACGCATGTGTACCGCAGGCGCTACCGCGCAGCACTGAAAAAGAAGGATTAAGAAGCTTTTTCTAAGGTAAGTAGAACAGCGAGGGGGGGAACTGTTGTGCCGCATGATTGTGCCGAATGTGTGCTCTGCACGCATGTGTACCGCAGGCGCTACCGCGCAGCACTGAAAAAGAAGGATTAAGAAGCTTTTTCTAAGGTAAGTAGAACAGCGAGGGGGGGGAACTGTTGTGCCGCATGATTTAGATTTGCCAGAAAGCAGGATTTCCTGCTTTCTAGCAAATATAAATCGCGCGGCACAGCTGATTGTTGGAAATACTGGTTCATCCGAACCGGTAGCATTTTTTTTTACTACTGGTTCACCTGAACAGGTAGCATTTCACCCCTGGCTAAATAGATAGCTGAAACTATGCCAGATTTCATATCTTATTTTCCCTTTAAAAAAAAAAAAACAGAACAAAACCAATCCAGCAATGTTCATACCTCTCTCCTGTGGCCTTTGTTTGTAATAATCCCGTGCCTGAAAACAAACATGACTTAAAAACTAACAACCAAGCAATTTATTATTATTATTATTATTATTAGCTTGTAAAAAAAATTCAGGGCAAGAAAATCAAAGCTGATGACATTTCATAGAACTTTTAGCACTTCATAATCCTGCATTATTACTTTTGCAATATTGGTAGAACAGAAAATGGGCCCATTCTAGATATAATCCCACTTTCATTTGTCTTAAATTTGTCACCAGGAAACAGTCTGAGAAATTTGTAAATAATAAAAACGTCTGAGCAAAAATTAATTTCACTGAGCCTTTGCAACATTAACTTTTACTCAGAAGCAAATGTAAGGCGATATTTCTCCACTCTGCAGTGCTCTCGTATTCTTGACAAAAAGTTATTTTCCGTCCCACAAAGAACTTTCTAAAAGCTCGGCTGGCATTTTAGCGTCACATTTTCAGTTATTACTATAAAATTGTAATTAGGTAGTAAATTACAGTGTTAATATTCACTTTGAACAAATGAATGTTAGGAGGACTGGAAATGTCTATGATAATGATAGCATGGGGACCTATTCACTAAGGGAAGCTTTGGCTTTGTTCGTAAAAGTTATTTTTCCTATTTTGTGCATTTCATTTCTTGAATTTTCCCCTAAACATAGCCATTTCATGCAAACACAGCATCCTCTATGGCAGATGGGTCTTTTTTCCATATTCATAATGAGGATGGGTGTTTCCCAAAGTCAGCATTAAACCAAAAATCACAAAAAGCAACGTTGGACAAAAGAGATCACAGTTTTCTTTGTGTTCAAGGCAACCTACCCACACCTGAAAAGAAGTTAAGGAATGACCACAACAGTGGGGAAATTCAAATTTGTTTAGTACCGGTTCTGTAGGCATGGCTTGGTGGGTGTGGGCGTTGCAGGGGAAGGATATTGCAAAATCTTCATTCCCACCCCGCTCCAGGGCAAGGATGCTGCAAAATCTCCATTCCCATCCCACTCCAGGGGAAGGATATTGCAACATCTCCATTCCCACCCCACTCCAGCGGAAGGACACTGCAAAATCCCTATTCCCTTCCCACTCCTGGGGGAAGGATATTGCAAAATCCCCATTCCCTCCCCATTCTGGGGCCAGCCAGAGTTGGCATTTGCCGGTTCTCCAAACTACTCAAAATTCCCGCTACCGGTTCTCCAGAACCTGCTGGATTTCATCCCTGGACCACAATCATACTAGAGTTCAGGACTTCAGTCATGGCTTGAAGACACACACACAAAATCAATTTCATAACAAAAACAAGAAGAAGATTGCTTAAACACATCCAGCTCAACCCTGGAGTCAATGATGTAGAAAGTCATTGGACTCTCCTACACTGGGAGTGTTTAAGCAAAGATTGAGTTGACATCTAACTGGGATATTTGTTTGGATTCCTAAGTAGAATGTTGAAATCAAACATCTGTATATCTCTTACAAGTTTCTACCAGCAGAGTACAACTCAGGAAAAGAGATTTATGGTGCTATTCATTGGTTTAGCTGGGTAGCTAAGAAGCTGAGGGGACAATAGGCAGGGAAGTGAATTAGACAAATCTGGACCTCTTGTTTATTAGTGACTTCATTAAGGTGGAGATTCTGACAGTCCTCTGAATCTGTCTTTCTCAGAATAGGAGACCCAAGGGCTAACCATCCTTTTTCCAGAAAAGGCTGATCTCAAAATGCTCATCCATAATGTTCTGGAAAAAAAATCTCATTTATTTCCCAATGGTGGAACCAGGCTGAGATCTTTCTTATGCCATGATTCTATGAATTCCTTCATCCTCTAGTTTGGAGTGATCATATGCATAATTGTACATATTTGTATCTTGCATTTAGCAATAGCAATAGCACTTAGACTTATATACCGCTTCATAGTGTTTTACAGCACTCTCTAAATGGTTTACAGAGTCAGCATATTTCCCCCAACTATCTGGGTCCTCATTTTTACCAACCTCAGAAGGATGGGTGGCTGAGTCAACCTTGAGCTGGTCAGGATCGAACTCCTGGCAGTGAGTTATCCTTCAATATTGCATTCTAATACAATATTGGGGAAGACTGGAGAATAATATAATGGTACAAAGCACACTTCAGATGAGCTTAAAGGGACTCCAGAGGATGGTAGAGGACAGGAAGGCCTGGAGGAACGTTGTCCATAGGGTCGTGATGGGTCAGACACAACTTTGCAACTAACAACAACAACAACAACAACAACTCCTTCAGAAGAAAATGTTCACCAGTCTTGGTGGGGGCATGTGTACCAAGTCCTGGGGTTAACAAAGTTAAGAATGCACTAATATTTATTTATTTATTTATTTATTTATTTATTTATTTATTTATTTATTTATATTATTTTATTTATTAGTTTGTCAAACATGTACAAGATAGCAGGTATGAATATGAACATGGTCATGAATGAAGGAAATGAATACAAATAAATGGGGACGGTATGACAGGGACGGTAGGCACGCTGGTGCGCTTATTCATGCCCCTTTACGGAGCTGTTAAGAATGGGGTGAGTCCACAGTAGACAGTTTGAGGTGGAAGCTGTGGGGGTTTGAGGATGTAACAATGGAATCAGGTAGAGCATTCCAGGAGTTGACCACTCTATTGCTGAAGTCGTATTTTCTGCAATCGAGTTTGGAGTGGTTTATCTTGAGTTTGCATTGATTGTTTGCCCATGTATTATTGTGGTTGAAGCTGAAGAAGCCATTGAAAGGTAAGATGTTGTAGCAGACAGTTTTGTGTACTATGCTTAGATCAGACCGCAGGCGGCGCAGTTCCAGATTGTCCAAGCCCAGAATTTCAAGCCTGGTAGCATAAGGGATTCTATTGCGAGTAGAGGAGTGGAGGACTCTTCTCATGAAATATCTCTGGACCTGCTCAATCATGTTAATGTCCGATAGACAGTATGGATTCCAGGTAGATGAGCTGTATTCGAGGATTGGTATGGTACTCTAACCCCGGTGTATCTCCTTTTTGGTTCCCCCTGTTGGTCTTCTGTCTCTCTTTTCCTGTGAGGTGTGTGCAATGCCCTAACAATTCAACGGTCTCGTTTTCTGGATTTCCAAAACAGACTGAATCGTAACGGAACTAAATAGGGTAGATAAGAGGAAGTATTCATATTCCATTTGCAAGCCCGTTAATGAATTACTTTTACACTTTTGAAAAATGTGCAAAAGCATTTCAATTCGTACCATTAGATTGTAGAACACTCTGGGCATTGTTCCTGGGGATTTGAGATAAGGACCACCCTCCTTGAGAAATGTTGGCATAACGTAACATTTCTGGTGCATTCCAGGAAAAAAAGAACGGGGGGTGGGGGGAAGAGAGCTAAACATTTTATCTGAAGAAGAGCAATAGATTTTAATTGCTGTATTGGCTTCCTACCGTAGATGTTTTTATGCTGCCCATAAGATCTTTTGTTTTACTTTAGGATAATAGATTTCCTAAGCCTTCTATTTTTATATAAGCTCATGTTTTTATATGATGTTGCAAGTCAAGCAGTGATTTTTTTTTTCCTGGTTTGTGGCAGGCATGCAATAAATTTAAAATAAAAACTTAGCAAAAAACAAACAAGCAAACCATTGTTAAAAACATCTCCGGTGAGTCAGGGACAGTGGTGGGTTAATACCAGTTCAGGCGAGCTGGTAGCGGCAGTATGTCACCCACCCGCCCGGATGTCTCTGCACATACGCAAAAGCATCGCAGCAAAGCACACGCACCCATGAGCGAACCAGTAGCATTCTGGTCACGAGATACTCTGCTCTTTCACTACAACTTCCAGAAGCTCACTAGGTAATAGAATTAAATCTTGAAAAATACTTTAACAAGGGGGGAAAATACTGTCAGATTTTTGTTTTTTATTTTGCATGTGTTACAATCATTAATGAGCCAGGTTAATTAGGGCTGCAACATGCAACAGAGACACACTGGTTCGCTAATGACTCTACAAACCTTGATTGGGAAACTAGCTTGGATCTTTAAGTGTATATAAAGATAGGCGTGTGAGTTGCTATCAGATTAAAGACATATTTTTCATTGTTTTCCCCAGTGCAACACGGGGGAATAAATACAGATTAATAAAATAGATACTGTTTTGATTTTTTTAAAATGATCTTTATCATGTGGCTCTTTCATGTCTATTTTCCAATGTAACTTCCTGATTTATTTGCAAGCCTTTTAAATGTACAAATTTAAAGAGTTCTTGAAGTGCTCAGGTGACTCCACAAAACATTATTTCAGCTTCTCTTAGAGAATAAAATGAACAGGGAAGTATGATTGTTACTTTAAATAAAATCATCACATAATTGCAAAAGGTAATATTTTGGGATCAGATAAGTAGCAAGCACACCCAACAGGTACAATGCAATTCCCTTTCGAGCAAAGGTATGCTTTGTCTAAAAATGATCAAAGCAAAGATAATTCCTGCATGAAAGTGCACATTAAGGAAAGGAGACTAAAACTTATGAAGAGACGTTGCAGGATTTGGGTTTGGCTAGTTTAGAGAAAAGAAGGATCAGGGCAAGGGTGAAATGCTCCCAGTTCGGACCGGATCACGCGATCCGGTAGCGATGGGGGCAGATAGTTCAGAGAACCGGTAGCAAAAATCCCTGCCCCCCCCCACTGCCCCCGCCTCGCTGTTCCTCTTCCCTGTCCCTGAAGCGCTCAGTGGTGACTGCCGCGGCACTTCAAAGTTTGTGACACAAACTACAGCTGATTTGTGCTGTAGGCAGCTAGTAGACCGGTGCCTCTATTTCTAAAGAAGGTAGACCGGTGCCTGCCAAAAAAAAAGGCAATTGGTAGACTGGTGCCTCTCAGTAAAAGGCAATTGGTAGACCAGGGCATCTATTTTTAAAGAAGGTAGACCGGTGCCTCCCAAGTTTTGTATACTTTATTATTTTTATTATTTATTATTATTGACCATGCCCATTCAGTCACCTGACCACCAAGCCACACCCACCAATTAAGCCACACCCACAGAACCGGTAGGGAAAATTTTTAGATTTCACCCCTGGATCAGGGGTGACATGACAACAGTATTCCAGTCTTTGAGGGGCTGCCACAAAGAAGAGGGGGTCAACTTATTTTCCAAAGCACCAGAAGAAACAACGGATGGAAACTTATCAAGGAGAGAAGCAACATGGAATTAAGGAGAAATTTCCTGACAGAATAGAACAGAATTTTTTATTGGCCAAGTGTGATTGGACACACAAGGAATTTGTCTTGGTGCATATGCTCTCAGTGTACATAAAAGAAAAGATACGTTCATCAAGAATAATAAGGTACAACACTTAATGATAGTCATAGGGTAGAAATAAGCACTCAGGAAAACAATATCAATATAAATCGTAAGGATACAAGCAAATTTCCTGACAGTTAGAACAATGGAACTGCTAGCATTCAGAAGCTGTGAGTGCTCCATCCCTGGAGGCTTTTAAGAGGCTGGACAACCACTTAACTTAAATGGTATGAAATGCTTGAGCAGGGGGTTGGACTAGAAGACCTCCAAGGTCCCTTCCAGCTCTATTTGGACTGAAATTGAGCATGCAAATTTGAACATTAGAGCAAATTGTGTAATGAATTTTTCCCCCCTATGTATAGCATTTGGACAGAATAGGCCTGTGATTTGTCTGAACACATGTGAAACTAAAGCAGGTGAGGTACAGAATATCTTTAGCCCAGTGGTTTTTTTACTACCGGTTCTGTGGGCGTGGCTTGGTGGGCGAGGCTTGATGAGCATGGCAAGGGAAAGATACTGCAAAATTTCCATTCCCTCCCTGCTCCTGGGGCCAGCCAGAGGTGGTATTTGCTGGCTCTCCCAACTGCTCAAACTTTCCGCTACCGGTTCGCCAGAACTGTCAGAACCTGCTAGATTTCACCCCTGCTTTAGCCTGAATTACTCTGATTTTGTATACATAGAGAATACAGAAGCTACTACTGCGAGTTTTCATATTTGGCGATTGTTTTTCCAGCTGCCTTGAACACTGAGATAGTGTTCATCGTCAGGAAAACCCAGGACAAACTGCAGCCCGACATAGCAAAGAACAAAGCATATTAGTAACTACTGCAGAGCAAGCCAACACTCTTAAAAGTTGAAGAGAAGACAATGAAAATGACCAAGACTTTTTATTTAAAAAAAAAATCTTTAAACATTGACTTCAGCCCAGTAACTGCAAGAAATGCCTGCAGAGATACAAAATCTAAGAAAAATAATGCTGGCATCTAATTACACCCGTGCAATGTGCTGCTTTTATCTGTAATTGGACTGTATAGTCTTTCATTCTAATTTACTTTACATCTAAACTGGGATAATCAAGACAAGCAGAACAGAATAGCCTGTAACCAGCTATACCACTGACACCCGTTAATGCCTAATTATAACAACTAAATTAAAGATGTGACTGTAAAGAGGTTGAGTACCAGTCTGAAGCATTTAATTCAGTGGAAAGTAGTTGAGATTTTAAATCCTATGTACAAAAATCAATATTATGGCTCATTATATTGGTATTGCTAAACAGATGAATGAAATTAAGCATTTTGCTTTTTGCTCTAAAAATATTTTATTGTAATATAAATATTTTATTTTCAAATAAAGGGCCGAGATAAAGGAGAACATTTCCATCCCTGGCTAATTGAGAGGACTATTCAGGCCCCCCATCCCCAATTACACTCGCATTTAGAAGACTTTCTTATGATCTCTACATGCCCTTTGAAAATATGGGCTATCAGTTGTGTTCTGTGCAGTTTTGTTACAAAGCTTAGCGGATCAGATGTGATGCTGTGCATAAGGCAAGGCTTATATCTTTAACATCAAGGAGTAATCCAGAGCCAGAAGGCTATTCGGATGAAGGTTAATACAAGCCAAAGTTACCAGACAGTGCATCCAAAGATTAACCGAAGGTAGGGCCAATTCAACTAAGCACTGAGGGAATAGTTTAAACCAGGAGAGACTGGATCGGCTGGCTGGATTAAGGCAAGATGTCAATCTATAATGAAAGCAAGTTCTTCAGACAGTTGAAAATAGGAAACCTTCTAGAAACAGTCATGCTGGCCTGCCTAGGGGTGAAGTCATGCTTCACATAACAATTACAGCTATCACTCGACTATCTGAATGTGTAGCACCCTCAGCCTGGCTCCTCTGACTTTTTCTGAACCAATTACTTTCAATAAAGTCAATGCCAGCTACTCTTTTGAGCGCTTGAATACACCGTCCCTTGAGATATTTCCCCATTATTGTGCCAGGACCTCAAGTATCTCGTGCATTTAAGAGCCATGGTGGCGCAGTGGTTAGAATGCAGTATTGCAGGCTAATTCTGCTGACTGCCAGTAGTTTGATTCTCACTGGCTCAAGGTTGATTCAGCCTTCCATCCTTCCGAGGTTGATAAAATGAGGACCCAGATTGTTAGAGGCAAGGTGCTGATCTGTAAAATGCTTAGAGAGGGCTGTAAAACATTGTGAAATGGTATATAAGTCTAAGTGTTATTATTATTTAGGTCATTATTATTATTATTTTTGCAAAAGCATGAGTTGGAGACAGATCTGGATCTTGTTAATCCCTCTGTTAATACAGTGGCATGGCCTGTTGCTGTTTTAGATGGGTGGTGTTGGAGAAGACTCTTGAGAGTCCCTTGATTGCAAGGAGATCAAACCAGTCAATCCTAAAAGAAATCAACCCCGACAGTCCTTTGGAAAGACAGATACCAAAGCTGAAGCTCAAATGCTTGGCCACCTAATGAGAAGGGAGGATTCATTGGAAAAGACCTGGATATTGAGAAAGATGGAGAGCAAAAGGAAGAGGGATGGCAGAATATGAGATGGTTAAATGGTGTCATCAACACAATGAACATGAATTTGGGCAAACTCTGGGAGACAGTGAAAGGCAGAGGGGCAGGGCATGCTGAGGGCCACGGGGTTGCAAAGAATCAGGCACGCAAAAAAATATATCTGGTAATATTGTACTGCAAACTAGGACATACAAAACCTTTGCTATACCAATTCTCGAATACAGCTCATATGCCTGGAATCTGCACTGTATATCGGACATTAATACAATTGAGCGAGTCCAGAGGTATTTCACGAGAAGAGTCCTCCACTCCTCTGCTCGCAACAGAATACCTTATGCCACCAGACTTGAAATTTTGGGCGTAGACAACTTAGAACTACGCCGCCTTTGGTCTGACCTAAGCGTAGTACACAAAATTATCTGTTACAATGTCCTACCTATCAATGAATACTTCAGCTTCAACCGCAATAATACACGAGCACACAATAGTTACAAACTCAAGATAAACCGCTCCAAACTCAATTGCAGAAAATACTACTTCAGCAACTGAGTGGTCAATGCCTGGAATGCTACCTGACTCTGTGGTTTCTTCCCCAAATCCCCACAACCTTAGACTGTCTACTATTGACCTCACCCCATTCCTAAGAGGTCTGTAAGAGGCCTGCATAAGCCTACCAGCATGCCTACTGTCCCTGTTCAACTGTCCCCAATTATTCATATCCATTTCCTGTGTTCATATTCATGTTTATACTTATACATGTTATCTCGTACATGTTTGACAAACTAAATAAATAATAAAATAATAATAATAAATCATCTGTTGCAACTAATTTCCATAGCTGGACTTATTATTAGATAACATCAAGAAATAGAATTGCGTGGCAGATCATAGGAGGTGGCACTAAGGATCTGAAGGACAATTTTCCCATCATGAGAACTGAGGAAAAAAGATTAAACCAGCCAAGAAAAGGGATACGATATTGAATAACTTGGTATAAGTCTATACCCATGATGGCAAACCTATGGCATGTGTGCCACAGGTGGCACATGGCGCCATATCTGTGGGCACGTGAGCGTTGCACTAGCTCAGCTCCAGCGTGCATGCATGTGCAAGCTGATTTTCGGGCCTTCTGGGCCACCGGAAGTCGGGAAATGGGCCATTTCAGCTTCCCGAGGCTCCAAGAAAGCCTCTGGAGGCTCGGGAGGGCAAAAAACAGGCCTACCGGGCCCACTGGGCCCACTGTGCCATTGTGTGCCAAGAGGGGGAGTGCGGGGGGATCGTGTGCGCATGCATGGGGGCAGAGCATGGGAGCCATTGAATTATGGGTGTGGGCACGCGTGCGCAAGACCACTCCCCCCCTCCCACTTTTGGCATTCAACGGCAAAAAGGTTTGCCATCGCTGGTCTATATCCTTGGAGCACATGAGGCACATGAGGCATTGTGGAGTTCATTTGAAGAGCATTCTTTTTGCTACGTAGCAGGTCCACCTCCCATTAGAAAGTTCTCAGATGCCTGAAAATTCATATAAATTATGCTTAACGGTAGAGGGAAGAGGGAGAAGGAACAATGGTAAGAAGGGTCTGAGCCCAGGCCAAGAAAGTAACTTGAGGAAACATCTCAGATGATCCCCTCTCTAGTTCACACAAAGAGAAGAGGAAGGAAGAAGAACCTGTTACTGCAGATCTTCTGATAGAAGTAATAGTGACCTACATGGCATTGATTTCTTAGCCTGGTCTACCTTGGAGGGCTGACATCACCAATCTCTTTCTTGTTCCCTGTAAAAATGATCTGACAGCAGGGCAGCAGGATGGCTAGAGCAGCAACTGTAGCCAAGTACTTCAGGCAGAGTAATTTGTCCACCTGAGTTCTCTGCCTGCAAATCGGGTGGAGAATTTAGAAAAGCCATTTTTCTATCAACCCGGTTCTGTCTTTCTATTCAGAAAGTGGCCCCTGGCTGGAAGAAAAGAAAAAGAGCAATGAGATGGAGGAAGGATGGGAAAGAGGAAATCTTTCCCATCCTTCTTTGTTCCCATCTTTCTTTGTTCCTTTCGATATTTCTCTATCAGGTCCACAGATTTTTTTTCCCCACCAAGGAACTTTCTCAAGGAACGTTTGCAAAAGAAACAGAGATATGTAATGATCCAGTGATCCACTGCTTATTGATACATGTGCTTTCTTAGCAAGGATAAAAAAAGAATAGGAAAAAAGAACGCAAGGGGTCTTTTAGCAATTGGCTGAGAGACAGAAATGGGGTAAAAACAGGCAGCAAATGCCAGACTCACTTGAACTGATGAGGTTACCTAGTAGGGTCATGAAACGTCTGCAAGCAAACAACCAAGCTCAGAGAATACCAAGGATCCCTCACTTCAACCCCCGAACTACAAATTGTTGTGTCTCGTCCAATCTCACCTCAGCCAGGGGTCTTCTTATCTGCTTCCGAACACGGAGGAATGTTCTAGTATGCCTCCCGGCCCCAGCCCTGGCTCCATGCCCAGACAGGCTGAAGAGGAAGAAATACTTCCAGCCCCCAGCTCTGGCTCCATGCCCAGGCAAACGGAGCAACTAGACCCCTCCCCCTCCTCCACAGCATGTGAGCCTGAGGGAGATCAATTACCAACAGCTGCCGACTGGAGTGACCCTCGCGTCAGAAGACTTGATAGGCGGAGGCAACAGAAGAAAGGGAGGGGCAGGCCTGGATAAGTGCTGTCATGGAGCCACACCCCATGGCCTATATAAAGGACCTGCTTTCTGGCATTCTCTGAGTCAGGCAAAGTCTAAACATATCTTGCTGAAGTCACTTTCTGGTCTCCTGCCTGCCCTGAGGACTTTGCTAGGACTTTGGCAGAGCTGCAGAGGCACACCTGATTTGGATTTCCCTGACCCGGCCATTAGCGGAGGAGTGGGATACGACACAAATATTCTATTCTCTTCAATACCATATAGAACACAGTAAATTCATTGGAAGGGACTACAGTCCCGATTTCCTGTTTGGGGAAGGAGATAAAAGATGACCAACAATGCTCATGGAAAACAACGATTCTGCTTCCTGACAGATTAATGAATGCCTCTTAAACTATCAGGTGCAATTCTGGTTTTGTTTCATCTTAGTGTGACCAATCGCAATGGGTTTTGTAGGGTTTATTTTTTTCACCCTTTATGCTCATCCTGAGCCGCGATGGCACAGTGGTTAGAATGCAGTACTGCAGGCTATTTCTACTGACTATCGGCTGCCAGCAGTTTGGCAGATCAAATTTCACCAGGCTCAAGGTTGACTCAGCCGTCCATCCTTCCGAGGTCGGTAAAATGAGGACCCAGATTGTTAGGGACCATACGCTGACTCTGTAAACCACATAGAGAGGGCTGTAAAGCACTATGAAGCAGTATATAAATCTAAGTGGTATTGCTATTGCTAAATCATGACTCTGTTTTGCTTCTTGGATATATGTCTGTTTGATATAGGTCTGTTTCCCATATGTTTAATTATAAGTCTACCTAACTCCTTTCCCAAATAAGTTTAGATTTTATAAATAAACAAATATTTCCATTTCTTTTTGTAGTTAGTCTTTTGTTTTGTGTGTTGTTGTTTTTTTACATTGTTGTATGTATTTTTCCCAGCACATGCAGTTTTTGAAACAAGAACAGCATTACAAAATTTGGAGAATAACATTCACATCTGCAAATTAACTCTGGAAATGCAAACCTATTTGTTTAGAAAATGCAGGCCAGTTAAAACTCTCTCCCTCTCGCAATATACATACAGAGAAAAGATAGCAGAAGAGATTAAAAGAGAGAGAGAGAGAAAGAAACCAGGTTGGTTGTTTCCATTCCAGAAATGCTATTTTGTATGCTTCAAACAGATGTGTGTCATTGGAAGCTTTATTTTCTAAGTAACATTAACTATCGTCAATAACTACCTCATGAATGAATTAATGTCTGCTTGTGTGGATGGGCGTCCTGTCAACTCAGAAGGCCAGTGTCTCCTTGTAGGGGACTTTCTGCTTTCCAGATGTCTTATGACAGGAAATTGTGATGGAAGACCAGATGTCTTAGATCCATCATTCCGAGTCATTCGGCTGTCAGGAAAATTGCTTGACGGTGTACAGGCCTTGATAAAATTCTGGAGTATTCTAAACAGACTAAAATATAGATAGAGGAGGGGAGGAGCAGAGGGGAGGAGCAGAGGGGAGGGGAAGAGAGGAGGGGAGAGGAGAGGAGGGGAGGGGAAGAGAGGAGGAGAGGAGGAGAGAGGAGGAGAGGAGGAGGAGAGGAGAGGAGGAGGAGGAGGAGGAGAGGGAGGAGGAGAGGAGGAGAGAGGAGAGGAGGAGAGGAGAGAGGGAGAGGGGAGAGGAAGGGAGGGGAGAGGAGAGGAGAGGGAGGGGAGAGGAGAGGAGAAGAGAGGAGAGGAGAAGAGAGGAGAGGAGAGGAGAGGAGAGGAGGCGAAGAACTGATGTGATGGGCCTACAGTGAAGAGCAGTTTCCTAGAAAGGAAAGAGCAGATTCCATAATCCTGGGGTGTGAAACAAGAGGCAACCGAGCCCAGAGATGGATAGGAGACAGAGAGAGAAACTTAGGATAGCTACTCCGTAGAATCTTTCAGCATACATCCATTTGGGGTGAGAGTAGCATCGTAAGAGTTTAGTCTGGCATGACTCCATCTGTTGGATATAAGCAAACAAACAATTGAACTCTGGCAGGATTGTTCTACATTGTTCTTGGGTTTAGCCGCACAGTATGAGTACAAGAGCACCATGACTATCATCATTTTGGGAAGATGTTTTCATGTTATTTCATTTATAAATGTACTTGGCCATCTATTGTATCCATGACTCCTGGTGGCTGGTTCTAAGCTGTAAAACGAACAGAAGTAACTTATCAATTAATACAACTAAGGCCAAGAAGTGACCATCACCAAGACTCTCAGAGTCTCAGGCTTAATAGCAGGGCCAGAGTTTCAATGCCTTGTGAAAGGCCAGTGGCAGAAATGAAATGCTCTCAGTTTGGACCGGATTGCCTGATCCGGTAGCGATGGCAGTGGGTGGTTCGGAGAACCAGTAGCAAAAATCCCTGCCTCCCCACCACCATGCCCAGCTGAGCCATGCAATCATCAGAGGTTTGGGGTTTTTTTACTTTTAAAAGCATGTTTTCTTCGGCCAAAAAATGCTTTTAAGAGTATAAAAATGCCTCTGATTATCGCGCGGCTCAGCTGGGATCGTCAGAGGCTTTTAAAAGCCTTTTTCCTACAACCTTTTCCGCTGAAGAGGTCATAAAAATGCTTTTAAAAGGCTCCTCTGACAATCCCAGCTGAGTTGCTGATCATCAGAGGCTTTTCTTTTCTTTTAAAGGCAAATAATTGCTTTTAAAAGAAAAGAAAAACCTCTGACGATCAGGCAACTCAGTTGGGATCGTCAGAAGAGCCTTTTAAAGGCATGTTTTACAACCTCTTCGGCCGAAGAGGTTGTAGAAAAAATGCTTTTAAAAGTTTTTTTAAAAATGTTGGCCACACCCACCCACTCACAGAACCGGTAGTAACAAATTTTACATTTCACCACTGGCCAGTGGAATCAGGACAATTTTATTTTCTGGGGTGATAATATTCCAGAGATGGGGTGCCATTGCAGTGTTGGCTCTCATGAACAAAATACTTTTTACCCATAAAAAAATATGTGGCATGATAGGATGAAAAGTGACTTTACTCTGAATTTAATAATCATCCCTTTCTAATAATTCAATGTTAAGTGTTCCTCTCCTCCTCCTCCTCCCCCTCCCATCACTACTTAGCTAAATCTTCCATTGTGTTCACCAAGACCCCTGCTTCAATTTAATAATTAACCATTATAGTTTCCACACCTTGTAATCTTCCTATCTCTGCAATGGCTTTTTGAAATATTATCAGCGTGGAAGTCATGCCAAATGGTATTCATTTAAATTTATTAGGTCCAAATGGTGTATTAAAAGTCATTAGCTTACATTCTCAGTCCTCTAACTTTACTTCTGAAAAAGCATGTCCAACGTCTACAATTGAGAACGCGATTTGCTTCTGAAAGCTTGTCTGTTATTCCTCCAATAGTTTTCACTGGGCAGCATTCATATTTTATGACTTCATTTAAATCACATGGATCAATGAATATCTGTACTTTTGAGGAGGGGGGGGAATTGCCAATTATAGCTACAGGATTAAACTGGGTTGTTGAACCTTCTAAATTTTATATATGTTTTCAGTAACTCTGAAATTTTCTATAGTGGAAACTAACTGTTTTATATAGCAGAACAAATGGCTTTCTTTTGACCATAGTAAGTAACGCAAGCCATCTACAAGGATAGTTGTGTTTTGCCAAGTAGCACATAAGCGGACGATCCACAGCCTTTTGTACATTCTGAATGTTGTCCATGTGCAACGTCCATATCCAATGCTACTTATTGGAGGGAAATTATTGAGTGGGGAGTAGTGGTGAAATCCAATTTTTCTTTAACTACCAGTTCTGTGGGTGTGGCTTGGTGGGCGTGGTTTGGCTTGGTGGGCCTGGCAGGGGAAGGATACTACAATATCCCCATTCCCACTCCACTCCAGGGGAAGAATATTGCAAAATCTCCATTCCCACCCCACTCTGGGGCCAGCCAAAGGTAGTATTTGCCAGTTCTCCAAATTATTCAAAATTTCCGCTACTGGTTCTTCAGAACCTGTCAGAACCTGCTGGATTTCACCTCTGGTGGGTGGGGGGAGATTTAAGTATCTTTTGCTATATTTCTGACCTGGGGGAGGGACTACAATTTCTCTAATGGAATAACTGAATTCTGTGTGAAAGATAACAATACCAGAGGTGGTATTCAGCAGGTTCTGTTCCCTATGACTACCATTAAGTGTTGTACCTTATGATTCTTGATGAACGTATCTTTTCTTTTATGTACACTGAGAGCATGTGCATCAAGACAAATTCCTTGTGTGTCCAATCACATTTGGCCAATAAAGAATTCTATTCTATTCTATTCTATTCTATTCTATTCTATTCTATTCTATTCTATTCTACTCTACTCTACTCTACTCTACTCTACTCTATTCTATTCTGTTCTGTTCTGTTCTATTCTATTCTATTCTACCAGATAGGGCAGTCTGAGCCAGCATTTCCTAAGTGATTATGTCTATATCTTTAAGAAAAGTCCTCTGTGTATCTTTGTTCTGATGTTAAGTAGGTACAATTTAAATATGCAATGCACATATAACAAAGCTGGAGCTTTGATTCCAGTGATGTATAAAGCCTTACACAATTTAGGACAAGTTAAGTGCATCTTACACACTTACCGTAGTTCATCTATTGAGACATCCTCTGTAGGTGACACCATAGATAGAATAGAATAGAATAGAATAGAATAGAATAGAATAGAATAGAATAGAATAGAATAGAATAGAATAGAATAGAATAGAATTTTTTATTGGCCAAGTGTGATTGGACTCACAAGGAATTTGTCTTGGTAGATATGCTCTCAGTGTCCATAAAAGAAAAGATACCTTCATCAAGACTGATTGCATGGTGTATAATTATTGATGTATAATTATTGATTTTATTTTCATTGTGGCAATGGCCGGTATGGTGGAACAAATTCTCACTGGCATTGAAGCAAATTCCTTCTTAGGATAACTTAGGAGAAGTCTGCAAAGCTACCTCATTTTCCCAGGCCTTTTAATGATTTTAACTATTTTTACATTTTAAGTGTTTTATTGTTTTAATAATATTTTAAGTTTTCTTTTAATTGTACTTGGATGTCCTTCCTTGAACTGTTCAGGGAATGGCTACTCTACCAGTACTGAGAATAAATAAATAAATAAAATTATCTGCAAAACAATCAGCACAATTTATAAAATGTCTCGCTAAGCAAAGCAGTTTTAAGCTCTTTCTCTCTGCCTTTAGATGTTTAAGCACGGCAAATTGAAATATTTCAGAATAGTAGCAAAGGTCTGTATTAAATGGCCAAATTTAACACACTCACTAAAAATGAGGCAAATTTGTAACCCGAGATCAGTGGGACTTGACTCCTTAATTTGATCAGAATATTTGTTACTCAGGGGTGTGTGTGTGTGTTTGTGTGTGTGTGTGTGTGTCCCTTCTTATTTTCTTTCTAATTCAGCACCTGTGCATTTATCCCTAGTTCAGGAATGCTTCCCTGCGCATAAAAAGTCGAGAATCCCTTCACAATCTCGTTTCATTTCCTCTGCCAACTGACACACATCCAACTTTCATCAATGCGCTCATACCTCAGCAAAATAATTGGAGCTGACATATGTTCCCTTTATATATATATATATATATTCTTTGAAAGTTGTTGGTTAGAAACTTAGTAAAAGATGTGCTTGTATCCATGCACATGGTGCGGTTGTATTTTATATCCTTATCCATTCCCTCTGACTATAAAATATGCATAAAAAATTAAGCTAAAAGCTTAACGGCTTATGTAAGAATGCTTGAGTAAAAATGTCGCTGAAATTATTGAACTGTACAATTAACGCCCCTCCCATCAAATACTTTTCAGACTAATTTTCAATTGGATGCTTAGTCAGCAAATTCAAATGCCAATGGCTTTCTGTCTCTGTGAAGCAGCCAATATATGTGGTTTTGTGGGTTTTTTTACAATTTTCTCATGGTTGGAGTATAATTGTACTGTGCATGCATCCACACAGACATTTCTGAATATGCATTGTGTGTGTGTTTTGTGTGTGCTTTGTGTGTAAAAAATATTTACAGTGCCCTCACATCCTGGACATAAACTGTTTCAACTCCTACCCTCAAAACGATGCTACAGAGCACTGCATACCAGGACAACTAGACACAAGAACAGTTTTTTCCCAAATGCCATCACTCTGCTAAACAAATAATTCCCTCAACACTTTCAAACTATTCACTAAGTCTGCACTACTATTAATCTTCTCATCTTTCCCATCACCCATCTCCTTCCAGTTACGACTGTATGATTGTAACTTTGTTGCTTGTATCCTTATGATTTAAATTGATATTGTTTCCTGATTGCTTATTTGTACCCTATGACTATCATTAAGTGTTGTACTTTATGATTCTTGATGAATGTATCTTTTATTTTATGTACACTGAGAGCATATGCACCAAAGACAAATTCCTTGTGTGCCCAATCACACTTGGCTAATAAAAAACTCTATTCTATCATATTATGTGGGTATAGAGAGATCCAAGCTGTACACACATAGACAGACACTCACCTATGCGTATACTATTGTCTAAAACATACTGTATTTCATTTATATCAGTTACGTCTTGCTTACAAGGAATAACAAGGAAGTTAATTACTTAAGAAGGCAATGTATTAATCTAACGAGAATGACTTGTTTAAAAAGAAAAAAGAATAAATTAAAATAGTGACCCGAAAATTAAAAGGAAGCAATAGCAGAGGATTTTTTAAATAAATAAATAAATGCATTCTCAGTGACTGAAATCAGAGGAACTGAAATCACCATCCAACAAACAAATGAGGTAAGTTTTACAAATTAGATTCCGCTTTGCATAATTAGCAGCAAGGAAATATGTTAAAATATGACCTGGTTAATCAGAGAGTTGATCGGGGCTTTCTAACTTGGACATTTATGGATCAGAGAATACATTTAGGGGATCCAGCAATAAAAAGTGTGTATGTGTGTGTATTTTGCAGTGGGGATGTGGTGGCTCAGTGGCTAAGACATTGAGCTTGTTAATCGAAATATCAGCAATTCAGCAGTTTGAATCCCTAGTGCCACCTAACAGGGTGAGCTCCCGTTACTTGTACCAGCTGCTGCCAACCTAGCAGTTCGAAAGCACGAAAAAAATGCAAGTAGAAAAATAGAGACCACCTTTGGTGGGAAGGGAACAGCATTCCGTGTGCCTTTGGTGTTGAGTCATGCCGGCTACATGACCAGGGAGACATCTTTGGACAGCGCTGGCTCTTCGGCTTTGAAATGGAGATGAGCACTGCCCCCTAGAGTCGGGAACAACTAGCACATATGTGGAGGGGAACCTTTACCTTATTTTGCAGTGGGAGGAGGAAGACCACTGATTCTATCACTTACTCTGTTACAGGAAGGGATGATTATCAAGGTTTAAATCTTCCGCATTATTAAGGTGCTGTTGCAGTGATCGTGAATTCACCTTATTAGAGTTGTTAATGAGTGTGAGAAATGATTTTATAGAGAGGAAGCACAAATGCAATTTGAAAACTCTCGACTTGCTTGATTCTAGATTAATTTCATGCGCTGATATCTCCCTCCCTGGTTTTGACAGCAGAAAGCAGTTAAATTTTCCATGCAAAAAAAAAACAAAAAAACCCAGGCTTGTAAATCAGTCTCAAGTCCATGTCAAATGAGGTTTTTCCAAACCTCTAATGATGGTCCAAATCAGAGTATTGGGGAATTTTTGGCTGTTCACTCTCTGGGTCAGATAGTTTAAAAGTTTATATATCCCCAAAGCAGGAATGAAATGTTACTGGTTTGTTCCAGTTCAGGCAAACCGGTAACGATAAAAAACCACCGGTTCAGGCGAACTAGTAGTAAAAAAAATGCTTTAAAAAGTTTTTTTTAAAAAAAGGTTCCAATGATCACAGTTGTGCCGGGCGACCATCAGAACCTTTTTTTTTTTTAAAGCATTTTTTTTACTACCTATTCACCCGAACCAGTAGTTTAAAAAAATGCTTTAAAAGGGCCTCTGGTGGCTCAGCAGACTAAGTCTGTTATAAACAGCAGCTGCTTGCAATTACTGCAGGTTCAAGTCCCACCAGGCCCAAGGTTGACTCAGCCTTCCATCCTTTATAAGGTAGGTAAAATGAGGACCCAGATTGTTGGGGGGGGCAATAAAGTTGACTTTGTATATAATATACAAATGGATGAAGATTATTGCTTAACACAGTGTAAGCCGCCCTGAGTCTTCGGAGAAGGGCGGGATATAAATGCAAATTAAAAAAAAAAAAAGTAAAAAAAAAAGGTTCCGACGATCGCCCGGCACAACTGTGATCATCGGAACCTTTTTTTTTTTCCCCGATCGACAAGCTCAGCGTCTTAGCCACTGAGCCACCTTGTCCCTTTTCAATAATAATAAATACTAATAAATAATACTAATAGATGGTTCCTAAAACAATCAATGAGAAAAAAATGTCGCTGCCTTGTTCTTTCTGTTCAGAAATGCAAGTTCAAAGGATGAAACGTACAAAGGTATCTGCCACAAACCACAATGGTGTGTGTCCACCCCCCCACAGCAAAATGACACCATCAAAATTCAGGTACAAAACCTAGGTACAAACCTAGATGTATTGTTCAATTAAAATGTAATAACAGTTTATTTACAGTATTTCTTTATTTTTATTGATTTAGATAACCACCCACTCAGCACTACAGCTGGTTCCTTTCCCTCTTTTTCAAATCAGATTCAGCCAAAGAGATAACTCTGTTAAAATATTCATGCTTACTGTTAGAGAAAGGCTTCCAGCTCTATGTTTACTCAGAGATTTAATCTACCTAATATTAATGTAGCTTTATTTTGCTTCGGGCAATACCTCAGGCCAAACCATCCTGACGGTCAATGACGAAGTAAAGTTTGAAATGTCAGGATGTCTCAATTCATCCTCTTTGGGTTCAAAATATTCATGTACGATCCATACTATCAAACCAAGATCTTAAACAAGTGATCCTGAGTATTCCAGAAGGCTCAGGAGCTTTTAATCTAGAGATGGACAGATCAGGCAGAAAACGCGTTTGGGTTTTTCAATATAGGTAGTCCCCGACTTAAGACCACAATTGGGCCGTGATAGCTCAGGCTGGTAAGAAGCCTGTTATTAGAACACAGCAGCCTGCAATTACTGCAGGTTCAAGCCCGGCCCAAGGTTGACTCAGCCTTCCATCCTTTATAAGGTAGGTAAAATGAGGACCCAGATTGTTGGGGGGGCAATAAGTTGACTTTGTAAAAAAATATACAAATAGAATGAGACTATTGCCTTATACACTGTAAGCCGCCCTGAGTCTTCGGAGAAGGGCGGGATATAAATGCAAATTAAAAAAAAAAAGTAAAAAAAAAAGGTTCCGACGATCGCCCGGCACAACTGTGATCATCGGAACCTTTTTTTTTTTCCCCGATCGACAAGCTCAGCGTCTTAGCCACTGAGCCACCTTGTCCCTTTTCAATAATAATAAATACTAATAAATAATACTAATAGATGGTTCCTAAAACAATCAATGAGAAAAAAATGTCGCTGCCTTGTTCTTTCTGTTCAAAAATGCAACTTCAAAGGATGAAGCGTGCAAAGGTATCGCCACAAACCACAATGTGTCCGCCCCCCCACAGCAAAATGACACCATCAAAATTCAGGTACAAAACCTAGGTACAAACCTTAGATGTGTTGTTCAATTAAAATGTAATAACAGTATTTCTTTATTTTTATTGATTTAGATAACCACCCACTCAGCACTACAGCTGGTTCCTTTCCCTCTTTTTCAAATCAGATTCAGCCAAAGAGATAACTCTGTTAAAATATTCATGCTTACTGTTAGAAAAAGGCTTCCAGCTCTATGTTTACTCAGAGATTTAATCTACCTAATATTAATGTAGCTTTATTTTGCTTCGGGCAATACCTCAGGCCAAACCATCCTGACGGTCAATGACGAAGTAAAGTTTGAAATGTCAGGATGTCTCAATTCATCCTCTTTGGGTTCAAAATATTCATGTACGATCCATACTATCAAACCAAGATCTTAAACAAGTGATCCTGAGTATTCCAGAAGACTCAGGAGCTTTTAATCTAGAGATGGACAGATCAGGCAGAAAACGCGTTTGGGTTTTTCAATATAGGTAGTCCCCGACTTAAGACCACAATTGGGCCGTGATAGCTCAGGCTGGTAAGAAGCCTGTTATTAGAACACAGCAGCCTGCAATTACTGCAGGTTCAAGCCCGGCCCAAGGTTGACTCAGCCTTCCATCCTTTATAAGGTAGGTAAAATGAGGACCCAGATTGTTGGGGGGGCAATAAGTTGACTTTGTAAAAAAATATACAAATAGAATGAGACTATTGCCTTATACACTGTAAGCCGCCCTGAGTCTTCGGAGAAGGGCGGGGTATAAATGTAAACAAAAAAAAATATTGAACCCAAGATTTCTGTTGCTAAGGGAGACATTTGTTAAGTGAGTTTTGCCCCTTTTTGACAACCTTTCTGTGGCAGGAAACCAGGATCTTTCTGGCCACAGTTATTAAGTGAATCGGTGGAGTTGAGAAGTTAGCAATCCGGTTGTTAAATGAATCTGACTTGTTGACTTGTCTGAAGATCGCAAAATGTGATTACATGATGCCAGGGCACTGCATCTGTCATAAATATGAGTCAGTTGCCAAGTATCTAAATTGACCATGGGGATGCTGCAATGGTCATAAGTGTGAAAAACGGGCATAGTTCACTTTGAACAATCACTAAATGAAGGGTTGTAAGTCAAGTCCTACTTGTACATACCTCTTTCACTGAATTTATTCATTTGTTTTTAGAATAACAGAGTTGGAAGGGACCTTGGAGGTCTTCTAGTCCAACCCCCTGCTTAGGCAGGAAACCCTACACCACTTCAGACAAATGGTTAGCCAACATTTTCTTAAAAAGTCCCAGCGTTGGAGCATTCACAACTTCTGGAGGCGGTTGTTGAATACATAAGATAAACTGCCTATAAATGCACGTATCTGTCTTTCTCAATATATTTCGGCTGCTTAGCTCCAACAACTGCTTTCTTTTGGGGACCTAGGGAACCCAGCCGGAAAGGCGAGGAGTGGCTGGGAGGGGAGAGGCGAGTAGAGGCCAGCGAGGCACCCCTCGGCACGAGTGACATCGAGTTGGCCACGCCCACCCAGTCACATGACTACCCAGCCACACCCACCCAGCCGATCATTAGGCAGATCGTATTAGTGGTCCGCGGGATTTAAAATTATGAATTTAGTGGTCCCTGAGGTCCGAAAGGTTGGTGACCCCTGATCTGGAGCAACCCTATTAATTAGACCGCCTTGTTGTTGCTGAAGTCCAAATTAAATACTGCTCTTTTCCCCCATCCTTCTTTGGGTGTGTGAGCTTCCCCCTAACTTGGAGAACACTTGCAGTTCCCAGCACAGAAAGCTTACGGACCTCTGTTTGAAATCAAACAGCCCGGGGAATAAAGTTAAAAATTTCCATGATCGCTCAGAGCCACCTTGGTGAGCTAAGTAGGTGGCAGTGCCGACAACGTTTGGCACTGCCACCCCATCAATAATTTACACATCGCCCAGAAAGCATATTTTTCACTGTCATAGCAATTTATCATTCGATAGATGTTCTTGGCACCAGGCCGTCAGTGCTAAAAGTTTATATAGACAGACAAATAAGTGAAAGTCGGAGTGCTGACAGAGAAGTTATTGGCAAGCGTTGATGTATCAGGATTTTAGACAGTATCAACTTCTCAGATGAATGCTGAGGGAAGGCAAACAGTTGTCAAAAGTATTTGTCAGAAATAAAGAGATTGGTAGCTTGTCTCCCTAAAGCGATTCTTTTTTTAAAAAATAAATAAATGCATATGTTCAGTATGAATCATTGAAACGGTCCCTTTTAGCTTTTAAATGAACTGTTCGTGTGATAAATGTTTATAACAGGTTAAACCTTGGGGGGAGAAAAACGCTATTCTTGGACATCATAATGCTCCATAATAGAAACGGTCTAATTAATGCTGCCAAAGGGGAACAAGATAAATTGTGAAAGGCTTCACGGATAGGATGAGAGAAAGCCACAAACAGATGCAGAGGATGAAAAGCACAAAGAGAGCTTGTGTCTTGAAGGGATCGAAAAAGCAAGATGGTGGCCGCTAACAGCCTTCGACAGGACCTGGGTTTAGCTCATAGAATCATCCGTTGTAATGTCCTTCCTGCCAATGACTACTTCAGTTTCAATAACAATAACACAAGAGCTACCAACAGATTTAAACTTAATGTCAACCGTTCCAGTTTAGATTGCAGAAAACACGATTTCTGTAACAGAATTATCTATGCTTGGAATGCATTGCCTGACTCTGTGGTTTCTTCTCATAACCCCAAAAGCTTTACTCAAAATCTATCCATGGTTGACCTCACCACATTCCTAAGAGGACTCTAAGGGGCGTGCATAAGAGCACAAATGTGCCTACCGTTCCTATCCTATTGTTTCTTCCCCTATATATATATATATGTTTATAGTACCTTATTTCTCCTCATAATAATATATATATAATATACAAATGGATGAAGACTATTGCTTAACACAATGTAAGCCACCTTGAGTCTTCGGAGAAGGGCGGGATATAAATGCAAGGGCCGTGGTGGCTCAGGCTGTAAGATAGCCTGTTATTAAAACACAGCAGCCTGCAATTACTGCAGGTTCAAGCCTCACCAGGCCCAAGGTTGACTCAGCCTTCCATCCTTTATAAGGTAGGTAAAATGAGGACCCAGATTGTTGGGGGCAATAAAAGTTGACTTTGTATATAATATACAAATGGATGAAGACTATTGCTTAACACAGTGTAAGCCGCCCTGAGTCTTCGGAGAAGGGCGGGATATAAATGCAAATAATAAAATAATAATAATAAATATATATATATATATATTTATACTACCTTGTTTCTCCTCATATATATGTTTATATATTATATAATCTTCTATGTTATGCTTGTATATATTGTTATGACAAAAATAAATAAATAAATAAAATAAATAAAATAAAACAGTATCCTCAACAGTGGTTGCAAAAAAAAAAAAAAAAAAGACAACGTCAAACAGGTCCGTGTGGGGAAAACCAGAAACGCAGGGCTGAATAAAGCAAAAATAATAAAAGATTACTAGAACTTGGCTGCACTGTTTCATAGATTAGTCTAAGTTGCGCTGTCAGCCAGATGCTTAGATCGGATGTGGTGTTTTTATCCACCTTCTCAAGGACCTGACATAGGCAGATGTTGTTGTTTGATGGGAACAAAAGGTATTGTTGAGGATGTAAGCGGTTCCGAATCAAGCGGCCTTTTGCAATTGACCGATGTTGATTTAGTCAATGCCGATGGTGTTCAAGTGGTGCTCCAGATGTGTTGGGTTTGCACAAGGCACCTATTACTAATGGTGCTGTTCATTACCATGATTGATCACAAGGCTTGCCAGATGTTTAGAATGAATTTGGCATTTTTATCCACCAACTGAGTCCTTCTCAAGGAGTTGCAACCGGCAGATGTTGTGCTTTGAGCCCAGGTCCTTGGGAAGGATTTATTGTCAGTCAGCCAGATGTTCAGAGCGGATTCAACGTTTTTATCCACCTATCAAGTCTTTCCCAAGAACCTGGGATAAGAAGATGTTGACGTTTGATGGTGTTAAAGGTATCATTGCAAGATGTAAGCTGTGTTGTTATTGTTATTATTAGTATTGTTTTCCCCCTTGACAGTGTTTTTGCTGCTCAAAAAAGATTGCGGGAAACGAAGAGGAAGTACAACAGTCATCACTTGCTACTCTATCACAAATGACACCCAAAGAGTGTTAGGACTTCAGTCATGAGAAATATGGCCTTCTGAGGAAAGGTTGCTTAAAACAAAAGCTCATTTATCTGAATGCAGTCGACATATAATCAATTTACATGAAGAATTTCAAAATTAGTCAGATTGTAATGAACTATGAAATACTGATTAATGCATTTTTGCAATGTTTGATTAGAAGTACACTGCATTCTCAAGCACAATCCTGCTATTTTGGCATTTGTAGGCTAAGTGTGGGTTTCATATAAATTGTCAAACTGTACAGCCTCTGAATTATGACAAACTTCAGAATATTTTTTTAATAGCGCCAAAGCTCTTCCAAACAAAGAGATTGCAGTTATGAACAGAGAATGAAAAACATACTTTCAGACGGACAGACAAACCCACGAGAAAAACCACACTTGAAGAAGCATTTTACGTGAATTTTTGGAGTGCATTGGAAAGGTTGAGACTTATTTATATTAGGCATAGACCATTATTTTGATGGCCAAAGGTCCCAGTTAATATCTATGAGGTCAGAGTGGGTTGCACAGACACGTCTAAAATAGTTTTCTGGCTGATGAAAATGTTGTCATTTGTGCTATGCAGAAATATTCTCCTACTTTTTTTCATTCTTATCCTTATTTGATTGTAGGAAATTATGTTGTTGTTGTTTTTCTTAAAGAAGAAAAAAACTTTGGCAAATTTCTCCTGGTAGAGTGGCTGCCTTGCCCTTATTTAATAGTATAAAATTTTAAGCAGTTGGCAGCCTCCCTGATTTTTCACACTTGCAGGAGGTGGGAGCAGCCAAGGAGGCTTAGAGGGATCAGAGGTGGGGTGGGAGGAGCACACTTAATTCAAACACAGCAACAAAAGAAATGAAAACTAAATCTAAATATGGGTAACTCCCTGAAGAAGACAGAGTTGAATACCTAAAAAGATCCAATTATCTTTGACTCAGGAGAATAAATGGAATTCAAAAGAGGTTGGAGTTAGGCCATTTATGGGAATGTAACAATTCTAGGCTGATAACTTGTTTAATTCCACCCCCAGCTCTATTTCTGTATCTAGTAGTACAGTATTTGAATCGGAAGTTTAGTATAGCCTTAAATAAAACTTGTCCTATTTTCAGCTACACCTACCAATGCCCCCTTCCCCATATTAATTAAGCAGGCCTTTTATACACTTTAGAGAGTTCACACAACATGCTTGGCCCCCGTGTAACCCAGTTAAAGAATTTTTGCAAAGCAGAACTAATGTGTTTTTTTAGAAATCGCTTAACTAAATGGGATCAAGTCACGTTACTTTTTAATTGCAATTTAGCAAATCATTCTTTCTTTCATTGTCTTAAATGACAATCTAGTTTCCTAATTATACATTCATTTTTATTCTTGCGCACTCAGTTGTTTCTGGATTTGAATTATCTGCATTTAAAAGATTGTGCTAAACATTTACATTGGCAAATATAAATACACATTTGAAGGTTCAAACAGCTGAAGAAATAAGGAAAAGTAATAATTGTTGAGTAATAATTAAGAGATGCCTACCTCCTGGTATGATAACCAATGAATATGGATTTAGCTATATTAAAAAACATAGAAATATCTAAAGCTGTATTGTTTAAACAGCAGTACATACTGATCCTCACACACTCCCTTAGTAATTTGAAAATATCCATGTAGATCTACTTAATTGTGACCACTACTACGTATTGGTATTACAATAGAGAATTAGTAAGGTTAACAATATGAAATAATTATTATAAAATATTTCTTAAAAGAAAATGTTGCATGTTTATAGACTATCTGAATGGCTTGCCCAAATCTCTTGTCTTCGTCACCATTATCACCATCACATGAACCCAGTTCAGATATTCAAATCCAATATGATGGATGGATTGATTGATTCCTCTTTTAAAAAAAATCCCATTAAGCTGAAACAGTCAATGTGATTATCATATCTTTTTGTCTCCTTAGGAATAATTATTTGAAACCAACAGATTATTGGTTATGTAGTTATTAACTGACATAAGCATTCATTATTGTTCTAGATTTTTAAAAAATACATAATAGAATAAAATAGAATTTTTTATTGGCCAAGTGTGATTGGACACACAAGGAATTTGTCTTGGTGCATATAGTCTCAGGGTACATAAAAGAAAAGATATGTTCATCAAGAATCATAAGGTACAACACTTAATGATAGTCATAGGGTACAAATAAACATTCAGGAAACAATGAATCATAAATAAATCATAATAAATCAAAAGAAATCAAAAGAAATCATAATAAATCGTAAGGATACAAGCAACATAGTTACAGTCATAAGTGGGAGGAGATGGGTGTTGGGAACAATGGGAAGATTAATAATAGTGCAGATTTAGTAACTAGTTTGACAGTGTTGAGGGAATTATTTGTTTAGTAGAGTGATGGCGTTTGGGAAAAACTGTTCTTGTGTCTAGTTGTTCTGATGTGCAGTGCTCTATAGTATTGTTTTGAGGGTAGGAGTTGAAACAGTTTAGGTCCAGGATGTGAGGGGTCTATAAATATTTTCACAGCCCTCTTTTTGACTCATGCAGTATACAGGTCCTTAATGGAAAGCAGGTTGGTAGCAATTGTTTTTTCTGCAGTTCTAATTATCCTCGGAAGTCTGTGTCTGTCTTGTTGGGTTAGGGTTATCTACAGATAGGTATTGCTTGCTTTGTTATCTTTTGTAGGTTATCCCCTTTCTTTGTCAAAAGTATGGTTTCTGTAAAATTCCAGCACACACAGCGAAAGATGGGAAATATCTCAATCTGGGTTTGATGGTTGCCAGTAGCAACAAAGAATGAAAACTTGCCATCTGGCTTTTAGATTTAAATGAAAATCGAATAATCATTTAATAGTAGATCGTGTATTTATTTGGCTAAAGTCATCCCTTCTTGTGGCCTCTAAAACAAAGTTTGAAATAATGCACAAGCATAATGCCATGCAAACAAACATCAGTGGATATTTTGATCAGCCTGCAAATTTTACTTAATGCAAAGAAGCTAGCCTCTTTATTTGGATTGTTCAGATCTAACTAATTTGGTCATAAACAAGACAAAAGACTCAAATAGATGATGGCAGACCTATAAGTATTCATGTTCATTAATCTTCCACTGAACAGGATTCCCTATATGAAGTTGCATGAGATTTCCAAAAAACTTACATGTGGACCTATAAAGCTGGCTAATAAATTATAATTTGTAATGTGACAGATGGGAAAAAATGATTAAACACAGGTATATGTCTTGCATTTGTTTACCTTTGATTTACATTCAATTTTAAATCAAATCCCATTGTGTAGTTCTTGTTTTGTCTTTGAGTTCTGGCTACTTCTTTATTCTTATTCTACTTATTTCTTGAACACCATTCCCCAGTACATTATTAAGAAGTGAAATAAAATCCTTAACTGGGTGGGTGGGGAAAGGTGGTGTTGCCAAAGAGGATGAAATAGTTGCCAGGAGCTTTTAAAAGAGATGGACAAGATAGCATTTTAGATGGCAGAGAGACCAAGACATTGATCATGAGACTCAGTAAATCAGGAGGTGGAACTTCTAAAAAAAAGAGCAGAATTTTTAGAACACTCCTCTAAATCAATTGAGGAATTTCAAGTTTGAGAAAGCAGATCAGTCAACAGGAATGGACAGAGAACGTCCACAAAACCTAAACAATAGTAAGAGGGTCTCAAGACCAGAACACAATTGCTCACGGTTGTGTTGGAAGCACCTAAGATGCTTCCAGGTTGAAAGGATTATCCAGTGACATCATTATTGCCCAGGGACGCCTGGTTGCAGGCTCCTTTCATGCCCCCCTTAATGTGCCCACCAAAGTGGTACCAATCTATCTGCTTGTGATTACATACTTTTGAACTGCTGGGTCAGCAACAGTGAATGACAGGAACTCAGCCTACCACACAGCAGCACCTGGCTCTCAAACGCAAACTTGCTGTAGACTAGAATAACCGAGTTGGAAGGGAACTTGGAGGTCTTCTAGTCCAACTCCCTGCTCAGGCAGGAAACCCTGCACCACTTCAGACAAACGGTTATCCAACATCTTCTTAAAAATGTCCAGTGTTGGAGTACCCACAACTTCTGGAGGCAAGTTGTTCCACTGATTAATTGTTCTCACTGTCAGGAAATTTCTCCTTCGTTCTAAGTTGCTTCTCTCCTTGATTAGTTTCCACCCATTGCTTCTTGTCCTGCCCTTTGGAGAATAGCTTGACTCCCTCTTCTTTGTGGCAGCCCCTGAGATATTGGAAGACTGATATCATGTCTCCCCTAGTCCATCTTTTCATTAAACTAGACATACCCAGTTTCTGCAACCGCTCTTCATATGTTTTAGCCTCCAGTCCCCTAATCATCTTGGTTGCTCTTCTCTGCACTCTTTCTAGAGTCTCAACATCTTTTTTATATTGTGGCAATCAAAACTGAATGCAGCATTCCAAGTGTGGCCTTACCAAGGCATTATAAAATGGCGTTAACAGTTCACATGATCTTGTTCTCTTTTCTTAGAATGGGTCTTCTTTATTTCTAGGTCTCATACGATCCGGTTTCTTTGCCTGAAGACTCCATGAAGGCAAGTAAATCTCTTGAATTCTAAGTCAAACTTGAAGGTCAGATATGTAATTTAATGGCGGGGGTGGGGGGGAGCATTTCATATTCCATATGTTTCCTTGCGAACAGCAATGAGAAGATTTGCAAGATCAATGGAAGGAAAAAAATCATTTTATAGCAAACTGATGTTCATTAATAGGCAGCCATTAAAGGTGCTCAGCAGTCATTGCCTGAACATAATGATATAAAGAGAATAATTAGAAACTTTCTTCCAGTTAAAGAAATAATAGGAAACATGGTACCACTTCTATTTTCATTGGTTGACTGTTTTGAGGTAAAGTTTTTGGTTAGGAAGAAAATAAATAAAATTAAAGGTCTACCCTTAACATGCTCATTGCTATCAGGTGAAATTATTGTTTAAAAGCGGGGAAAATTACAGAGATCCAGACGGTTCCTTCATTTACAAGATAAATAAAGCACCAAAAATATCTTAGCTCTGTGCTGAGGACAGCAAAAACATAAAAATGATTATCCTGAACTAGAAGGGTTTCAGATGCACAAAGCAGCTTAAGAAAGATTTCTTTTTCTATACAGTGCATTGCATCAGATTAGAGGATTATAATGTTAAAAACTGGAGGGGGAGAGTTAATGCTAGCAGAATCTGTTACCAAACTAACATTGTCCTAACTATAATTTTTTTTTTAGCTTCAATATTTTTCCTCCAAAAGGAAAGAACCAGGGCCTTCTCCATGTTTTCAATAAATATGCAGACTATATATATATATATAAAGCCTATACCAGGTCTAGTCTTTGTAAAACTACAAAGACTAGACCTGGTCAAGTATATGTCCAGTTATTAGCTTTGCTTTTGCTAACAGTGTATAGTAGATTAGCGGAACTTTGCTGAAAAAGCCACAATTATTTAGGTTTATTTCCCACTTTAACCCAACCTTCAGATGCCTTTCAGATACAGTGGACTGTAACTCCTAGAATTCCCAATTCCAGATATTTATATATATAATATATTGGCAGAAATTCTAGGTTAGAAGGCTGTAATCAACCATAAATCACGACTTACAAAGCTACTATAGGAATCACACCAATACTCAAAAGTAAAGAAACCACATAATGATTCAATGTGATCTGTTCATGCAGCCAGCAAGGTCATCTACAAAACCCTTGTTTACCAACCAATACATTTCAGAGATAGAAAGACTGCATAACTGGGGTGGGGTGGGGGGTACCATGCTTATCAAAAGGATGTGGTGGCTCAGTGGCTAAGACACTGAGCTTGTCGATCGAAAGGTCAGCAGTTCAGCAGTTCGAATCCCTAGCGCCGCATAATGGAGTGAGCACCCGTTACTTGTCCCAGTTTCTGCCAACCTAGCAGTTCGAAAGCACGTAAAAAATGCAAATAGAAAAAGAGGGACCATCTTTGGTGGGAAGGTAACAGTGTTCCATGCACCTTTGGCATTGAGTCATGCTGGCCACATGACCATGGAGACGTCTTTGGACAATGCTTGCTCTTCGGCTTTGAAACGGAGATGAGCATTGCCCCCTAGAGTCAGGAACGAGTAGCACGTATGTGCGAGGGGAACCTTTACCTCTACCTTTATCATGCTTATGGAATACTTTTTTTTAAGATGGGAAATGTCATATTTACAATCTTTCTGGAAAACCCAAAGATGCATGTATCTTTGTTTTCTTTTCTTAAGATTTATTGGATTGCTTGATGGAAAACATTTTACCACATGGCATGAATTTCATGTATTTTTGCTATAGAGCCCTCACTATCCTGGTGGAATTGATGCGCACCTTAAACTTATCTGCAGAGAAGAAATGCCAACACCAACAACAACAAAAAAGAAAGAAAGAAAGAAAGAAAGAAAGAAAGAAAGAAAGAAAGAAAGAAAGAAAGACGATTTGAATATGTCTGGACTGCACCATCTGTAGTCATCAAGATATAGATTTTTTTTTTTTAAAAATGGAAAATGCATTTTCTTCATGCCTACCTTTCCCCCGAGCCTACATATGTCCAAGGTAGTGGCTGGTTCAAGGCAGTAGTGGGTTGTCCCCGGTTCGGACTGGTTCTTGTGAACCGCTAATAAAACCACGGGTAGGCTCTGCCCACCAACCCTGATGTCATCAGTAAGCTTCTGTGCATGCGCAGAAGCAAGCGCGTGTGTGCGATCCCGCTGCGAACCAGTGAGTAGAGTAAAGGTGAGTAGAACCCACCCCAAGGCAATATGTTTCAGTTCATTTTCAAACTGCGATATGACTTGGAGATGAAATGGATGCCTGCCTGCTAGACAGGTGCCAGAAACATCATTATTTCATCTCAATGGGATTAATTCTTATTGGTCTCCTGCCAGATAGTGGAGAGGGAGAACTATGTACTGCCAATCAAATGACCTGAGATGACAGAACAACTTGTGGGAAGCCAGCCTTCGTCAGGCTAAGGTCCAAAAACTACCCAATGTCGTTTATAATTTCCATAACATATTTCTTTCCACTCCCCAGCCCCACCCACCCCCTCATAAACAATTAGTTTTATTTGGATGGTTTTCAAAGCCATTCTTGTAACAAATTGTCCTTCTCCATAGAACTGAAATTATCCAACTGAAGGAAAACTGTCTAAATCCGAAGACTCCCACCCTGTTAAAGATCTTGGAGTTTTCATATCAAATGATCTAAGTGCCAAAGCCCACTGTAACTGCATCGCAAAAAAGGCCTTAAAAGTTGTAAACCTAATCTTGCGTAGCTTCTTCTCCAAAAACACTACACTACTAATCAGAGCATATAAAACATTTGCTAGACCAATTCTTGAATACAGCTCGACTGTTTGGAACCCATACCACATTTCTGACATCAATACAATTGAACGTGTCCAGAAATATTTTACAAGAAGAGTTCTCCACTCCTCTGAATACCACAAAATACCTTATGCCACCAGACTTGAAATCTTGGGTTTAGAAAATTTAGAACTACGCCGCCTTCATCATGACCTGAATTTAACTCATAGAATCATCTATTACAAAGTCCTTCCTGTCGAAGACTACTTCAGCTTCAATTGCAACAATACACGAGCACACAATAGATTTAAGCTTAATGTGAACTGCTCCAATCTTGATTGCAGAAAATATGACTTCAGTAACAGAGTTGTTAATGCTTGGAATACACTACCTGACTCTGTGGTCTCTTCCCAAAATCCCCAAAGCTTCAACCAAAAACTATCTACCATTGACCTCACCCCATTCCTAAGAGGTCTGTAAGGGGCGTGCATAAGAGAACAAACGTGCCTACCATCCCTGTCCTATTGTTTCCTTTCATTATATCCAATTAAAATAGTTATTACATACTCATACTCATATATATGCTTATATATTGTATAATTATTTCATGCTTATGCTTATATATACTGTGTGACAAAATAAATAAATAAAATAAATAAAAAATAAATAAAAATGTAGCTGAGTTTTGTCAGTTCAGAATTGAATTCTGCTTTCCATAGATTTGAGGTATGTGTCTAGAGCTGGACAAGCAACAAATGGTTACTGGAAGCCATTGTGAGCAAATCTAACTATATTATGAAAAATACTAGCCCCAAATTGCTGGTTTTCTTATGAGGGAGGGAGGGAGGGAGGAAAATCCTATACATGTGTCCAGGTGCCCATTACCTGCCCTTCAATAATAAACAAAGTATTGTCTTAATGATGCTATTTACTAATGGAAATTCACACAAATATATTGATAATATAAGTCAATTTACAACAGACAATTTTTGCATATAGGTCTAAGTCTAAGTGTTATTGCTCTTGCTCTTGGGAGTGCTTCCCTAACACCACAGGAAAAATGGCAAACAGAGTATCCAGATATAAGACCTGCAGTACATTAGGTTGGATCAGATAAATTTTTCTGTAAATTCCTGGAACATTATACAAGACAAATCAGCAAACCAATAGACCTGATTCAATGAATATCCTTGGATAAGTTGAATTAGAACCTATTTGAAACCTAAGTAGAATATGTGGCATTGTCTTCAAAGAAAAAACAAAACATCATAGCATTGTAATTGGGATTATAGAAGCACAATGGATTTAAGATAGACTGATAAAGATCGATTGCAAGGGCTTGGAGTTATGACACCAACAAAGTTACAATGACATTAGCACAAAGAGAGAGACACAAATCCATTACAAAGATACAATCAAATATTCAAAATAGCCTCACTTTCTCATTACTTATTCATGCTAATACAAGTATATTAAGAAATCTAAACAGTGTTAGCACTCAATCTCTCCCAGACTAAATGAGTTTTTGCATTTATCAGCCACGAGTCATCAAAGGCCTCGCATTGGCTTTACAAAGGTGGTAATGTGACATAACTGAGATATTTATAACAGTGTACATTGACTGAAAGATACAGTAGAATTTATTACACTGAGCGATGCCTTTGCATTCTGCACAGCAATAAAAGAAATAACTGCAGAAGTCATTTCTTCAGATAATAAGATTTACCTTGTAATCACTTAATGTTCCAGTATATTCAATCTTTCTCTTTCCTTCTTCCCTCTTCTGAGAGATTGGACTCAGACAAGGCACAGGAGTCCGCAAGGCAGCCTATCAGGAGAAAAAAAAAACCATGCAAAATATTATTTATTTAACCCTAGGTTTATTCTAGGTAATTTCCTTTACAACAGACCCATGCAACCCCAGTCAAAGAACCTGAGCAGGATTGAATTTCTTTAAGGCTAAGTTATCCCAATATATTCAACCAAAGCAGATCATTTTCTAGGTTTTACACACAATATTACAACAAAAATTAACAAGGTGAGCTGTTTTTGTGGGTTGTTGTTGTTTTTTACATCATCTTCCATTTTTGTTTTAGATAGATGCAGTTTTAAACTTTTCTCCTTGGGAAAAAGTGACACAAAATAAGCAATTTAACTGTTTGCTATAATCTAAACTTCTTTAGCTTAACGGTAGGTTGATTTATAGGGAGGTTAATTTAATTATCCCTTTTCTTGCTTCCAAGCAAAAAAGAAACAAAACAAAAGCGGGGTGGGGGGCGGAATTAGGTTAGTATTTGCGATACATAATAATTTCTAGGGCAATGACATATACATATCCCTAAAAGCTTTTTACAATTGCTTCTTGACTAAAACATGCTTCAGTAAGGTATAATTTCTGCTTGATCCCAACGACATTCCTTTATTAACTCTGACTGATAAATTCAGTGCCTCTGAAATCAGATAAAACTTTGATAAATGGCTTCTTTGAGGGAAGATCTCAACAGGAGTTCTTGTCCACCCTTGACCATCCAAATGCAAAAAGCATCGTTTTATTAATCCATGGCTCAGAAAAGCAATGTATGGGAAAGATATCATTTCAGTAAAAGATAGAAGATACATCTTTCCAAACGGAGTCCTAGAAGAAAACAAAACTACGAAAACTAAAATGTGTCCAATTGTTGACAGACAGATTTATATTCTCAGGTACAGCATAACTAATGGATGCAAAATAAGGAACTCTGCTAAAATCTGGGCCGTGGTGGCTCAGGCTGTAAGATAGCCTGTTATTAAAACACAGCAGCTGCAATTACTGCAGGCTCGAATCCCACCAGGCCCAAGGTTGACTCAGCCTTCCATCCTTTATAAGGTAGGTAAAATGAAGACCCAGATTGTTGGGGGGGCAATAAGTTGACTTTGTAAATATACAAATAGAATGAGACTATTGCCTTACACACTGTAAGCCGCCCTGAGTCTTCGGAGAAGGGCGGGATATAAATGTAAATAAATAAATAAATAAATAAAAATCTGGCGGAATTGATGGCGAATTTATGGCACGCGTGCCACAGGTAGCAGATGGAGCCATATCTGTCAGCACGTGAGCATTGCCCTAGCTCAGCACCGGTGCGCATGTATGTGCCAGCCAGCTGATGGGCCATTTTTGGCCTCCATAGGGCCTCCAGGGGATCTCCGAGGCGGTAGGGAGGCTGTTTTCACCCTCCCCAGGTTCCAAGAAAGCTTCTGGAGCCTGGAGAGGGCAAAAAACGGGCCTTCCGGGCCCACCAGTAAACTTTTTGCCGTCGTGTGCCAAAAGCGGGGAAAGTGCATGTGCATGCACATGGGGGGGAGGGGCGAGAGGGGCATTGAATTATGGGTGTGGGCATGCGTGCGAGTGACACCCCCCCCACGCACTCCCCCCACTTTTGGCATGTGATGGCAAAAAGTTTAGCCATCACTGATCTACAGTGTAAAACTTCAGGGTGATCTCATCCTATTCGCAAGGCATTAATAAGGGAGCCTTTGTTTTAAATGCCCAAATCTTTAGAGATCACATGAATATATAGCTTGCTATTGTGTCCTTTTCCATCAGTTGATTCGCATAGCTTCTTCCCAACTGTTTCCGCTGCCAGCGTGTGTATTTTTAAAAAAGTCAAACAGACTCACACACAGAGAGAAAAACACGCACTTTGAAAAGTAATCCTGAACTGCAGGTCTGATGGTATTGATAGCTTTGGATAGGAACAGGGGTGCACTGCTGGGGGTTTGCAGGGGTTCGAGAGAACCTCTAGCTGTTGTGGTCCACCAACAGCCCGCGGAGCTAGCAACGGAGTTGGACAGTGAGGAGGCTGGGGAGGACAATGGAGTCAGGGAAAGGTCCAGACAATGGAGTTAGGGAAAGGTCCAGACGAGGGCTCTGCGTCGGAGGCAGAGATGGGGCCAGGGCCATCTGGGAGCGATCCACAGACTCCGGAGCCTCCCACCCTGCCCCATCCCTCCCAGGAGTCCCCACACAGCCCATTTTGGATGCAGGTAAGTACAGGGTGTGTGTGGAGGCTCAGGGAGGGCGAAAAACGAGCCTACCAGAAGTTCAATAAGGGCTTCCTTTCGCCCTCCTGCAGGCTCAAGGAAAGCCTCTGGAACCCGGGGAGGGCAAAAACGCCCACTCCGGCATGGTGCAGGAGGCTGACTAGGGGCCACACCCACCATGGCCACGCCCACCCAGCAACCGGGCAGAGAATCCCTTGCTAAAATTTTGGAAGCCCACCCCTGGATAGAAAGTTTACTACTCTGCATGTGTGTGTTCACACATGTTTAAACAGTGGAAAAAGAAACTTCACAGATTCAATTTAGGGTTACTTTGTGATTATTCCTTTGCAGTGATTTATCAGTGTCCACTAAAGCAACTGCAACTGGATGGAAGAAACTGAAAGTTACCATGGAAAACAAACATGGAATTTTTACTACACAGCCAAATAACCTGCAAGCTTTGGAACATAGACAAAATTTGGAAATTGTCCCAGCTCCTGCATTGCAAACTTCCCTCCAGTCCTCCAGTCTGCTGAACATTAACCTATAGTTCAGGAAAAACTATAGTATGGCTCCAATATTTAATGCTCCAGTGGTCATATTGTTACAAAAAGGATAAGGTTACCATACTTCCAGCAGTTTAGTAATCAGCTCTTTGGCTGGCTACACGCAAGTTATACTGGGTAACTGGACAAAACAGCAAGGGTGAAAGCTTCATCATAAACCCAGCATATCTGCAGGTAACCAGGTCAGGATCTCATAATGAGCAAGAAAGAGAATGAGACAAAAGGGTGGAAGAGAAAGGAGAATGGAGAGACCTTCTCAACCCAAGTTAGAATAGAATAGAATAGAATTTTTTATTGGCCAAGTGTGATTGGACACACAAGGAATTTGTCTTGGTGCATATGCTCTCAGTGTACATAAAAGAAAAGATACCTTCATCAAGGTACAACATTTACAACACAAATGATGGTCAATATATCAATATAAATCATAAGGATTGCCAGCAACAAAGTTACAGTCATACAGTCATATGTGGAAAGAGATTGGTGATGGGAACGATGAGAAGATTAATAGTAGTGCAGATTTAGTAAATAGTTTGACAGTGTTGAGGGAATTATTTGTTTAGCAGAGTGATGGCCTTCGGGAAAAAACTGTTCTTGTGTCTAGTTGTTCTGGTGTGCAGGGCTCTATAGCATCGTTTTGAGGGTAGGAGTTGAAACAGTTTAAGTCCTGGATGTTATGAAGATTATGAAGATATATTCTGAATTCAAGAGATGTAGGGCTTTAAGGATAGTAACAAGCATGATTTTTAGTTCAGCAAGAAACAAATTGGCACATAATTGCAGGGGTTTTAGAACAGGTATATTGTTACCCGTCCTAAAGGTATACTATGATGAATTGTAACTTGACTTTGGCCACTTTAAGATGGGTGGACTTCTATTCCCAGGACTGTTAGAGTTGAAGTCCACCCATCTGAAAATGGCCAAGGATGAGAAATGTTGATGTGGTGCCTTTCCATTCTTCTAGAGGCCAACTTGAGTTTTCAATTTTGTGCCAAATGGATTCTGAACTAGACCCCAAAAGTAGACATAATTAGTCAGGCTGCCTAGAGCTATTTTGAAGTCCCCTTTTTCTTCAGAAAAAATGCATGATGCATTTTTGATAAGTTGATCGATAAATGATAGCTGGTTTTTAGAAATCTATCCTGCAAAATAGTAAATTAACGCCATGCCTCTTATTTCCTGGTTTCTCAAGCCATCTAAGATGATGCAATGGTTCGTGACATCAAAAGGTAGATCAAGAACCACCAACAGAATCACATTCCCTCTTTGAGTGCCAGGCAAAATCATCTTTTTGAATGACCATGATGGTCTCCACATTACAACTGATTCTGAAGCCAATTTGAAACTGTCAAAATGTCTTAATTAATGGCCATCATCAACCATCATCTCTTGACCCATGTCAAGCCAAACTTGCAATGAACAATATTGAATAAGAAATCCATAAAGTGCAAACATTGATCATTCAGAAAAAGCCCTTCTGAACACTGCAAGACATCTGCCTAAACTGCACTTAGGGCAGTGGTGGGTTTCAAATTCTTTTACTAATGGTTCTGTGGGTGTGGCTTGGTGGGTGTGGCATGGCTTGGTGGGCGTGGCTTGGTGGGTATGGCAGGGGAAGGATACTGTAAAATCTCCATTCCCACCCCACTCCAGGGGAAGGTTACTGCAAAAATCCCCATTTCCTCTGTTTCCCAGGATTGATTAACAGAGGGGAAGTGATTATATGGAAACTGACCAAGGAGAGATTCAACCTAGAAATGAGGAGGAACTTTTTGACAGTGAGAACAATCAACCATAGGAACAGAAATTGCCTTTGGAAGTTGTGGGAGCTTCATCACTTGAGACTTTCAAGAAAAGATTGGACTGCCATTTGTCAGACATGGTGTAGGGTCTCCTGTTTGAACAGTGGGTTGAACTAGATCAGGGGTCTCCAACCTTAGCAAGTTTAAGACTTGTGGACTTCAACTCCCAGAATCCCTCAGCCAGCAAAGCTGGCTGAGGAATTCTGGGAGTTGAAGTCCACAAGTCTTAAACTTGCCAAGGTTGGAGACCCCTGGACTAGATGACCTATTGGGTCCCTTCCAATTCTGTTAATCTGTTATCTGTTACCCTGAGGATCAATAGGGCAAAGAGGAATATAATCCTAATCTATGACAGTGATGCAGATCACCCTTGATGGAAGTACCAGTTTCTGAAATGTTGAGAATTTATTTATTTATTTATTTATTTATTTATTTATTTATTTATTTATTTATTTATTTATTTATTTATTTAAACAATTTACAGAGCTGCCTTTCTCAGCAATGACAGTGGGTGACGGGAAATGAGGAAAATAAAAAACAAAAGTACAGATTACAAATGTAAAATGTAGCTACCAAGATGACCAGCGATCATTCATAGAATCAGGAAATGGGTCCATTTTCTCACAGAAAAAAGATCACAGAATGTTTGCATATAAATCCTTTAATCTTCCCAGGAGGAAAAGCATTGAAAGTGAAGCAGATATCCTGTGATGTTACACACACACACACAAAAACACACACACACACACACGCTACAGTTTTCCTCTTGTCAAGCAGACATGATTCAGTGAAAGCAAATTATTAATCCTGCTCCAGACCTTTGGTTATAGAAGAGAAACTGCTAACCGAATGTTTTACACCTAAAACAATTTAGGAGTAACTCACCCTGGCACAAGGGATATTTTGCGTTGAGTGAGCATGCATGGTTTCTGAGAGCAAATCTTTTTTCTTTCTTTTTTTTTGCAATTCGCTTTTCTTAAACACAACAAGAAACAGAAGCTGAATATATTGCTGGAGAAAGGGAGACATTTCAATATTTCAAAATCCAGTATTGCATCTCTTCATTGTATTCTTGGAGAAATCTGAGTCAGTGTCAGGCTTCCCAAGCTCAGATATGTTTATTTCTTTCTTCAGAAAATATGAACTGCAACATATTTATAAGAGGTGGGAGAAAATAACTAGGAAGCGATAGGAAAGCAATTGCCTATAGAAAGTATAAGGAGTAAACTTTTAATGGGTTTGCTTCCAAACAATTTAATAGCTAAGTGATCTATGGTTTACTTTAACCCACATTCTCATTAAAACTCAAGTAAATATCTCTGGATACAGACATATTCCATGCCATTCTCTTTATTACTTAATTTTCCAGGTATCCCAGCATGATCTGAATAAATTATGCTGACAATACAAGACTATAAATGATAAATCAACAACACAATTTTAGTGATATATAGCATGAAATGTAAATAATAACCAGAGCCGCTAATTGGCTTTGTACCTGGCAACAAATCAGTAAGTGAGCTATTTCCACTAGTAATGCTTCAGTTGTGTAACACCCCAATCATTAAGCATTTCTGGCTGGTAAGCTCTTTCAGTAGCATTTTTTAGTAGGATTGAAACCGCCATATGAAAATTAGCTTTGGACAGTGGGAAAAAAAATATCAGGAAGGAGGGGGATAACCTGGTTTCTTGATGGTAACAAAGGCATAGTGGACTTCGGATTTTGCCATTTTCAGCTGGTGGCTTACATTATGCAAGAGGTAAAATACTTCAAATTACCTTCAAAGAACATTTATTCTATTGTGTATTAATTATGGGCCTAAAGATCTCCTTATGAGTAAAAAGCTGGGATGGGATTGGCTTAGATCCAATGCCTGTTATCTAATTTTTTCATTTGCAAAAATATGCACCAACCAACGTTGTGTTTGAGATTTTAAAAAATCTCACTGTAAGAGATGACCCGAGAGATGGGTCAAACATGTCATCAGTCTCGAGTCCCTTTGTGCCCACAAGAGATCTAAGTCCAGACCATCTTGAATTCTACTGGCTCTTATCTACCACCAATTTGCTTGGAGCATTAGCAGTTCAGATTCTTTTAGAGAGCTTAAGCTAGCAAGAATAGAATAGAATAGAATAGAATAGAATAGAATAGAATAGAATAGAATAGAATAGAATAGAATAGAATAGAAGAATTTTTTATTGGCCAAGTATGATTGGACACACAAGGAATTTGTCTTGGTGCATATGCTCTCAGTGTATATAAAAGAAAAGATACATTCATCCAGAATTATAAGGTACAACACTTAATAACAGTCATAGGGTACAAATAAGCAATCAGGAAACAATCAAGATCAATATAAATCGTAAGGATACAAGCAACAAAGCTACAGTCATACAGTCATAAGTGGGAGGCGATGGGTGATGGGAACGATGAGAAGATTAATAGTAGTGCAGATTTAGTGAATAGTTTGACAGTGTTGAGGGAATTATTTGTTTAGCAGAGTGATGGCGTTCGAGTAGAAACTGTTCTTGTGTCTAGTTGTTCTGGTGTGCAGTGCTCTATAGTATTGTTTTGAGGGTAGGAGTTGAAACAGTTTAGGTCCAGGATGTGAGGGGTCTATAAATATTTTCCCAGCCTTCTTTTTGACTCTTGCAGTATACAGGTCCTCAATGGAAGGCAGGTTGGTAGCCATTGTTTTTTCTGCAGTTCTAATTATCCTCTGAAGTCTGTGTCTGTCTTGTTGGGTTGCAGAACCAAACCAGACAGTTATAGAGGTGCAGATAACAGACTCAATAATTCCTCTGTAGAACTATTTCAGCAGCTCCTTGGGCAGTTTGAGCTTTCTGAGTTGGCGCAGAAAGAACATTCTTTGTTGTGCTCTTCTGATGACGTTTTTGATGTTAGCTGTCCATTTTAGATAAACCCTTATATACGTTTGTACTGCCTGGGTCTTCTATTCCCTGATGCTTGATACTCAATTCTTCCAAATTTTGTAGTGCAGGTATCAAATAGCAAAAGAAATGTATAAATGCAAAGAAGGGGAAGACCCAAAAAATCATAATTGGGTTAAGATTCTGAAAAAGAGGTAAGGAATTCACAGGAAAAAAAGCAATTGTGGATATGGAAGAAACAAGGATAGTCCACAAGAGTAGAAAGATATGAAAGAATATAATGAATGGTATTGGTATAAGTTACTTTTAGTTTTCTTTCCTTTTCCTATTCCCTTTTGGCCCTTTGGGTAAGCTACTTACTTCAAAAGGCAAGATCATTATATTGATGTATGATGAACTTAGATAAACTGCCCAGAGTTATTTTGATGGGCAGCAAATAAATTTAACAAACAAGCAAACAAATAATCTTGCACTCTATAATCTAGTCGTTTTCTCCCTCCATTAGTGTGGCTGGCGTTGCTTGTCTTCAAATTAAAGACACTAACTGCCGTGGAAGGCTGCAGTGCAGATATTGTTGAAAAGAAAAATATGACTATCTGTCAGAATGGTCAAACAATTGGCAGCTCCAAATCTCAATCAAGAAATGCTCTGTCTTACACACTGGCAAAAAAAATCAGAACACAAAATAAAAGCTGGACGGATGCGACCTAACAGACAACCCTCACTTTGTCAAAGACCTTGGAGTATTCATCTCAAATGATCTAAGTGCCAGAGCTCACTGTAACAGCATTGCTAAAAAAAGCATTAAGAATTGTTAACCTAATCTTGCGTAGTTTCTTCTCCAGTAATATTGAACTGCAAACTAGAGCATACAAAACTTTTGCCAGACCAGTTCTTGAATACAGCTCATCCGTCTGGAACCTGCACTGCATATTGGACATTAATACAATTGAACGAGTCCAGAGATATTTCACAAGAAGAGTCCTCCACTCCTCTGCTCGCAACAAAATACCTTATGCCACCAGACTCAAAATTTGGGGCTTAGACAACTTAGAACTTCGCCGTCTTCGGTCTGACCTAAGCATAGTACATAAAATCACCTGCTACAATGTCCTACCAGCCAATGAATACTTCAGCTTCAACCAAAACAATACAAGAACACACAATAGATACAAACTCATGGTAAACGGATCCAAACTAGACTGCAGAAAATACGACTTCAGTAACAGAATTCTCAATGCCTGGAATGCACTACCTGACTCTGTGGTTTCTTCCCCAAATCCCTAAAACTTTAACCTTAGACTGTCTACTGTAGACCTCACCCCATTCCTAAAAGGTCTGTAAGGGGCGTGCATAAGCGCACCAGCGTGCCTACCATCCCTGTCCTAATGTTTTCTTTTATTCATATCCTTTACATGTATTTATAATTATGTTTACACTTGTATGTATGTCATAAAATACATGCTTGACAAAATAAATAAACAAAATAAACAAGAGAAAAGAGGAGATTTCAAGTCAACATTACCCAAACTATACCCAGTCCATAATGCGAGTCTGATAAACAGTTCTCCTATGGCTTTTAATTGAGGCAGTGACTACACCTGATAGCTATTCCTTCCCCTTTTACTTCTGAGGCCTTGTTCACCACAGTTTGAAAAAAAGAGCAGATTATCTGTTACTTTACTGGAGGAAATAAACCTTTTATAGCAGGGGTCTCCAACCTTGGTCCCTTTAAGACTTGTGGACTTCAACTCCCAGAGTCCCTTAGCCAGCAAAGCTGGCTGAGGAACTCTGGGCGTTGAAGTCCACAAGTCTTAAAGGGACCAAGGTTGGAGACCCCTGTTTTATAGCATGAGCTGAATTTACAGGGGAGAAAAAAGACCCTCTCCCCATACCTAATCGTTTAGTACCAAAGGGTAATTTACTCATTGGCATTGGATTAGGTTAAGAAATGCAAGTAAATGCCAATTAAAAGATAGTTCTCCTTCCTTGCCAAGGCAGTTGTTAAGTGAGTTTTGCCCCATTTTGTGATCTTTCCTGCCACAGCTGTCAAGTGGATCACCACAGCTGTTAAGTTAGTAACAGGGATGTAAATGTATCTGACCTTCCCATGGACTCTGCATGTCATAAATACAAAAGGGGAACACGTGATGCCGGGACTCTGCAACGGTCATAAATACATGCTAGTTGCCAAGTGTCTGAATGTTGAACACATGGACCATGGATGTGCTGCCACAGCCGTACGTGTGAAAAGCGATCATAAGTCACTTTTTTCAGTGCCGTTAAAAAACGAAACGCTGGTTTTGAAACACTAGCGTGGTACTAATTAATGGAGATCAGATACTCCATTAATTGATAAGTTAAGACCTGTTCATCCGCTGTCTCAAAGAAAAGTGAACCAGCTAACAAGTCTGTGCAAGGCGATTTAAACTGATTTCAATGAAGTGATTCAAGTTTGGGGGTGGGGGTGTTTCAAGGGTGAAATGCTCCCAGTTTGGACTGGATCGGCCGATCCGGTAGCAATGGCGGTGGGTGGTTCGGAGAACCGATAGCAAAAATACCTGCCTCCCTCCCCCGTCCATGCCCACCTGATCGCCTGGTCTCCCGCTTTCCCGCTTGCCACTTCTTTTAAAAAATGCTTTTAAAAAGTAAAAAAAAAGGCTCTGATGATCCCAGCTGAACTGCCTGATCATCAGAGCCTTTTTTTAACTTTTAAAAGCATTTTTTACAACTTATTTGGCCGAATAGGTTGAAAAAAATGCTTTTAAAAGGTAAAAAAAAGGCTCTGACGATCCCAGCTGAGCTGCCTGATCGTCAAGAGTCTTTTTTTACTTTTAAAAGCATTTTTTTACAACCTATTCAGCCAAATAGGTTGTAAGAAAATGCTTTTAAAAGTAAAAAAAAAGATTGTGCGCTACAGTCGATCACTCACCCCCACACGCTGTTCTACTTACTCCATGCTTCCTTTTGGTGTGCACTGCGCATGCACGCAAGCATCGCACATGCATAGCCAGCAAACCAGTAGTAAAGCAGTTCAGATTTCACGACTGGGAGGTTTCCACAATATTCACACTCACAAAGTGAAGAGGTGAACTGATTGGCATCAATGAAGCAATTAGTTGTTAGCTTTGAATAGAATCAAACTGGAGCCACAGAATCTCTAGGTCTGATCAAATTTAATCCCCAACACCAGCCAAAGGGCCTTTAAACTATAAGTCTCTGGAGCAATTTTCATGCAGACCTCTTCAATAATCATTACTATAAGGAGAAAAAATGTCCCCAAGGAAGTACTTCTTTCATTTCAAGCGTGTTTTTTTTGTGTGTGCATTTTTTTTCCACACTGTCTACAAAACTTATTGCAAGGGAAATGTCATCAGACAATTGCATTCCAGTTTGTGCATGCAATTTGGAGAGAGAAACTAAATCATATTTTCAAATGAATTGAAGGAATCTTCCCCTGCCTGCTCCATTTATTTGAATCTAATCCTTCAACCACAGAACCATCCTTAACAAATTCTAAAATAGGAGAGGGTTTTTTTTTAGGTATTAATCAGCCTCAGTTCCATTGAAAATTCAGTTTGCAGCACCTCTGAAGTCCATAAAATATTCAGGTCCATATATCACCTATTCTTTTTAACTAACTAATGCTTTAATTCATTACTAGCATGTGTCAAAACATCTTTCTTTTTCCTTTTGGCAGATGATAGCAGTAAATAAAATAGCCCTGATGAATGGCAGAAAACTGTTAATTATGTTTTGTTTTGCTGTATTGTTTGTGGATTACTTGCCTGGTTAAAAATTAATTTTATGATGTTATTTAAAACAATACATGTGACATTTTGGATGTCCTAGAGAAGGATGCTTAGTAATAACAAATAGGTGGACTTGTCAAAGAAAATTTGCTAGCTCAAGCAGCTTAAATGGGGGGAAAAAGAAACTAACTATAAATTATAGGAAGTAAAAAAAAGACTTTCTTTTCCTTTTTTTTTTTTTTAAGGTAATCCCACCTCCAGTCTATCTTTTGTTTTTATTCATTGATGAATTCTGGATAGGCAGAAGAAAATAATAAAAAATTGATGATTACATGCCCATTCTTGACAACCTTAAATATTTCAAAGACTAAGAAAAATATCAGTCTGGTCTGAGTTTGCATTCAGAAAAAAGAAAGGTACCACCAATGAATCTCTACAGAATTTTGTGAAGAGATACTTTTTAAATGTAGGAGTAGATATCATGGAAAGACTATTACAATGCCACTTGAAAACTTTGTTCTTTCTTTTAGGGTAATATTTAATTATTATTTTTCAGCTATCCAATGACCTAATTATCCTTCCAAACTTATATTAAAGACCAGGTAATTTATTGGCTTGAGATGTCAAGAAAACTTCAGAAGTTGTGGGCGCTTCATCACTGGTGATTTTTAAGAAGAGACTGGACAGCCACTTGGCTGGAATGGCATAGGGTCTCTGCTTAAGCAAGGGGTTGGACTAGAAGACCTCCAAGGTCCCTTCCAACTCCATTCTTTTTTTTTTAAGTTTTTTATTTTTTAACAAACACACACAAACAAACAAACAATGCATTTTTTTTGAACAGAGTATTGGCCGAGTCCCAAATTTATACAGCTTTTAGTTATCTTCCAACACAATTTATATGTTTCACTTTTTGCCATAATATTCTTTCTCTCTTATTTTGTATTTTCTTTTCCTTATTTCTATTATATAATTAGTTTTACCCTTTGCCCTAATCTCTAATCATTAATCATTTTTTTTTCTTTTTTCCTTCTCTCATTACTTTTTCCAAGTTAAACCCTTTAGTTTCAAATCAATCATTTTTTCTAATATTTAACCCTGACTCTAAATCATCCTATTTCCATTCTATGAGCCATAGTGGCACAGTGGTTAGAGTGCAGTACTACAGGCTACTTCTGCCGGCTGCTTGAAATTTGGCAGTTCAAATCTCACCAGGCTCAAGGTTGACTCAGCTTTCCATCCTTCCGAGGTAGGTTAAATGAGGACCTAAATTGCTGGGGGCAGTATGCTAATTCTGTAAACCACTTAGAGGGGGCTGTGAAGCACTGTGAAGCGGTATATAAGTCTAAGTGCTATTGCTATTGCTATTCTGTAATAATGATAGCAATAGAAACAGATTCTCCAATCTTCACTACTTTAATCTTCCTTTGAGTGCCATACCCTTCTAACTCATCCTTGAGGAATGAAAATTGGAGGTTGTTGACTCTTCTCCATGTTTGTGTCACATTCAGAGAAAGCACAGGGTAAGCCAACATCAACAAGAAGACTTCAGAGAAATCTGGATCAGTGCTGTAGCTTTCATTCTTTTAGGGCAGGGGTCTGCAAACTTGGCTCTTTTAAGACTTGTGGACTTCAACTCCCAGAGTTCCTCAGCCAGCAAAGCTGTCTGAGGAACTCTGGGAGTTGAAGTCCACAAGTCTTAAAAGAGCCAAGTTTGCAGACCCCTGCTTTAGGATTCTTGACCTTGGCATATGCCTTGTTGATGCTAGCTCAGAAGTTCTGCTTTTAATTACATTGCAAGGCCATGCTCTAATACTTTTAAGCAAACAGATTTCACAGGCAGCAGTTTAGACAGTGGCTGCAAAATATAACCTTGTTTATTTTTATGGATTGTTTTTTTTTTCTATTACATGTCACTGGGCCGGGGTGTGGCTCAGGCTGTAAGAAGCCTGTTATTAAAACACAGCTGCCTGCAATTACTGCAGGTTCTAGTCCCACCAGGTCCAAGGTTGACTCAGCCTTCCATCCTTTATAAGGTAGGTAAAATGAGGACCCAGATGGTTGGGGGGGGCAATAAGTTGACTTTGTAAATATACAAATAGAATGAGACTATTGCCTTACACACTGTAAGCCACCCTGAGTTTTCAGAGAAGGGCGGGATATAAATGTAAATAAATAAATAAAAAAAACATGCCGGGACACTTGATAGGGCTAAGTTGGATTCCAGGATCCAAAATTTGCAGCGTCACAGTGAGACAAGCTCCACCTCTTTCGTGCATGCATGTGACATCACATGATACCATATTTTTTTGAGCATAAGATGCACCTTTTTCCCCTCCAAAAAAGAGGGTGAAAATCTGGGTGCGCCTTATACTCAGAATGTAACCCCACCCAGCTTCTCAAACGGAGGTTTCAGAGGCTGAAAAAAGCATCAGAAACAGAGCTTCAGAAAAGAAGCCCCCAAACAGAGTTTCAGAGGATTTTTTTTCTGAAGTTCTGTTTTGGAGGCTTTCAGAGGCAGAAAAAGGTTTTTTCTGAAATGGAGTTTCAGAGGGGAGGGGGGAGAAAAGCAAAAAAAAAAAAAAAAAGCAAGGCACAGAGCTCACAACCAAGGAACCTGTTGCTAAAATTCACCTCTGGGAGCAGCTGATTGAGGGTATTCCGGGAGGCCAATCCACCAATCCACCAGCTTTTTTCTTATTTTCCTCCCCAAAAACTAAGGGTGCGCCTTATACTCCAGTGTATCTTATACTCCAAAAAATACAGTATATACAAAAGGGATATTGTGATGCTGCTTTCATTGGCTTCTCTGCCCCCTCTCAGGAAACGCCTCTGGAGTATGGAATGTTTCAGATGTGACTGAAAAAAAATGTGATGTGAAATAGCAAGCTGGGATCATTGCACAGTCTTGGGAAAAGATACAGGTGTTTTAAAGAGTTGCAGGCGGATTATTTACAGTTATCTTCAAAGGGTTGCAAAAACGAAACCGGTCACAAATAGTAAAGGCTGTAGTAAAGGCTGAAACATCAGAGGAAAAAAAAACAAACCTTCAGATTACCAAGGAGTATTTGATCTCCATTAATTAATACACACTAGTGTCAACGCAAACAGACCTCCCTAAAAATTAGTACGAGTTACTTTTAGAAGGTTGTCATTTTGAAGCCAGCTCAAAAGCATTTTTGTCTATGGGGAACAGTTGCCAAGCATCTGAATGTTGATAATGGAGATGCTGAAACAGTTTTAAGGGTGAAAAACAGTCATAAGTCTTTTCAGTGATGTTGTAACGGTCATTAAACAAACTGATAGCAGTGTTCCAATATCTCAGGGGTTGCCACAAAAAAAGAGGGAGTCAAGCTATTCTCCAAAGCACCCGACAAGAAGCAATGGATGGAAACTAATCAAGGAGAGAAGCAACCTAGAACTAAGGAGAAATTTCCCGACAGTGAGAACAATTCATCAGTGGCACAACTTGCCTCCAGAAGTTGTGAATGCTCCAACACTCAAAGTTTTTAGGAAGAGATTGGACAACCATTTGTCTGAAATGCTATATAGGGGGTTGGACTAGAAGACCTCCATGGTGCCTTCCAACACTGCTATTCTATTCTATTCTAAATATTGTTGTAAGTCGAGGACTAACTGTATAGAATGGAATCCTACAGCTGGAAGCATAATAGTTTTTTGAACCATGAGAAAACTGCCTTCAAGCAAAGATGAAAATTTCTGAGTAAAGATGGAGAAGCCGTATTCAAGTCAGTAGAAATAAGATCTGGTGCTGACTGCAGCTTCTTTCACAAACTCCTCGCAAATTCCAAATGGAACTGAACTAAAGAAAACAAAAATCTTTGGGTCAAAAAGATATGACCTCAGCAATATTTCATGCAATTATGCAACACAGGTAAAGAACAGGTTTAATGGATTCAGTTTAATAAATTGATAAATGCAAACTCTGGACTGAAATTTGTGCCAACATGAAAGATGAAGCAAACAAAAATATCCGGAGATGCAAAAAAAAGAAAAAGAAAGTGGAAAAAAACTGCTTGCGGATTCGCTGAAAAGAGCTGAAGAAAAGCAAAAAGTAAAAGCTAAAAGGAAATTAATTTTCTCCCAAAAAACACAGTAGATAAATAGACAGAGAGAGAGAGAGAGAGAGAGAGAGAGAAATATATAGAACACGAAGCCAAACAACAGCAATGCAGCTCACCAGCTCAAATCCCCCTGCAACTCAAACTAATCTGAGCACAACCAAGCCCCCACCCAAACAGGACACACACCCAGCCAATCAGAGCACAAAAAAACCCCATCCAATCAGAGCACAGCCAAGCTCCCACCCAATCAGTTCAAACCCCACTAGCAGTTAAAAAGGAAGAAACAGCTGCAATCACACTTTGCTCCCAGAAGCACGAAGCTGAAGCCTGAAGATGACGAGACTTCACGAAACTTCGCCAAGACACTTCCAATTTTACGTGGAGAAAACCCGAATAACCAAAGACCTAAATATATAGAAATATATAGAGAGAGAGAGAGAGAGAGAGAGAGAGAGAGAGAGAAATATATAGAACACGAAGCCAAACAACAGCAATGCAGCTCACCAGCTCAAATCCCCCTGCAACTCAAACTAATCTGAGCACAACCAAGCCCCCACCCAAACAGGACACACACCCAGCCAATCAGAGCACAAAAAAACCCCATCCAATCAGAGCACAGCCAAGCTCCCACCCAATCAGTTCAAACCCCACTAGCAGTTAAAAAGGAAGAAACAGCTGCAATCACACATTGCTCCCAGAAGCACGAAGCTGAAGCCTGAAGATGACGAACGAGACTTCGTCGAAACGTCGCCAAGACACTTCCAATTTTACGTGGGAGAAAATCTGAATAACCAAAGACCTAAATATATAGAAATATATATAGAGAGAAATATAGAAATATAGAGATATAGAAATATAGAAATAGAAATATATATATTCAGATGCTCTTTACTCAAATTTGTGATGCTGCAGGCTGATGCTACAGTTTTTTAAATTCTTTTTTCCCCTCATTAATCTATACCTCAGTACCCCATAATGACAAATATAGGGAGAGAAAAACAGTGTCAATGTCTCAATGAAATGTCCCCAAGTTTCCCCCATATCTACTTATATGTATTTCTCAGGAAGATATGAAATTATAAAAAAAAAACAGACCTCTGTTTTTCAAAATGGCCTAGCTCTGATGAATTTCAAGCCACTTTGCAGCCTGATTTAAATATTTTAAATATTAAAGGAGAAACAAAGCAAGCCAACTCTGAATGATCTTAAGAGAGAGAAATCTGGCGCAAAACCAGGCATTCCCACCCTCTGGTGATGTCAATAAATCACCATCTTGGTCCTTTGATGATGATGATGATGATGATGATGATGATGATGATGATGATGATGATGATGATGCAAAAAAAGTGTCCCTTAATACCACTCTCAAATGTTTTTTGATTGCATTCTTGATTCACCAGATAAGTCACCTGATCTTGTCTTTTCATTTTTACATCCGTTTCACACATTTTCCATTAATTTGACAATTCCAAACGGTTTCTGCTTTAACAGCCTCAGCAACATCTGTTCGGATATTTGCATGTACTTTATATAATCTTCCTTTTCTTTTCTCCTTTCCTTTTCTTTCCTTTCTCCTTTCCTTTCCTCTTTTTTTCTTTTCACATTCAAACATTTTTAAACCAAGCACATTGGCAAAGTCATCAAAGAACGAAGCCAGAAAAGATAGCAATCTGTCAAAGTTTTAGAGAAAAGCCTTTTGCTGTGAATACGTTTAACAGCTGGAAAAGAGTAAATGCTGGAAAGTATCAATGAAGGTATTGCCTGTCTCCCCATCAGACAGATATTCTGTTACTGCTGGTCCAAATCCAAAGAGATACTTAGCCTGATGCAAAAAAAAAACAATCAACAAAAAACCCTATCACAAGTCCTGTTGAATGGGTTTCAAAATGGATGGGGGAAGAGTCTGGCCATTATCTCACAAGATTATCTCTAATCTTGGTAGAATAAAAATCAGAGTTTTCTTCTTTATTATTTCATTGCATGTTTCTCTGTAACATTAGGGAGTTTACTATAGGCTGCTGCAATAATATGGAGAAGAAAGATATGAGATTGAATTTTAAATAGATAGATAGATGATAGATAGATAGATAGATAGATAGATAGATAGATAGATAGATAGATAGATAGATAGATAGATAGATAGATAGATAGATAGATAGATAGATAGATAGATAGATAGATAGATAGATAGATAGATAGATAGATAGATAGATAGATGATAGATAGATGATAGATAGATAGATAGACAGACAGACAGACAGACATAGATAGATAGATATGAGTGGGTGGGTGGTTGGGTGGGTGGATAGATAGAGAGATAGATAGAGAGATAGATAGGGAGAGGGAGAGGAGAGGAGAGGGAGAGGAGAGGAGAGGAGAGGAGAGGAGAGGAGAGGAGAGGAGAGGGAGAGGGAGAGATCCTTGACAATGAAAGCTGGCTCAAGCCATTTCAGTTAAGGCAAGGAAACCAGGCAGCCTTATTGCCAGCTCTTGCTAATCCTCTCCAGTATGGTTTGCTGCTAATTTGTCATGGCACATATTTGCCTTATGTCTAATTAGCATCAAATTGCAAACTGCTATTTGCTAACAATTTGTTACATCAATCTGCTTGAAAATCTATAGTGTAGCATTGGATTGCAGCTTATTCTGTCGATCAAACTTCCAATTCACACCATACGCAAAAATAATATCCTCCTCTCGCCAAGAGAAAGAAAGCCTGCCATATTTTATTACACAACTAGAGAGCAAGTTAAACAGGAAAACATTCTCTTTGCAACTCGCTCGTGTAATTGTGCAGTGTGCTGTTCCTCTGCAACATGAGAACAATATTCTCCAACATTTATCCATAAGTAAATCTTCACACGGTGGCTCACTGGCTAAGAGGCTCAGCTTGTCAATCGAAATTGGCAGTTGAGCGGTTCGAATCCCTAGTGCTGCATAACGGGGTGAGCTCCTGTTACTTGTCCCAGCTTCTGCCAACCTAGAAGTTCGAAAGCACATAAAAAATGCAAGAAGAAAAATAGGGACCATCTTTGGTGGGAAGATAACAGCATTCTACGTGCCTTTGGCGTTCAGTCATGCCGGCCACATGACCACGGAGACGTCTTTGGACAGTGCTGGCTCTTCGGCTTTGAAATAGAGATGAGCACCTGCCCCCTAGAGTCGGGAACGACCACCACATATGTGCGAAGGGAACCTTTACTTTTACCTTTAAATCTTCTTTCATGTAGAACATTTAGCAGGAAGAAGGTGCTGCTGTTTGACTCTTGAAAACTTGGGAGAAATACCAGGACATCTGCCTACTGATAAACATTCAAGCTTGGAATTTTACTCACCAACAATCAACATCTGTTGGGCAAAAAAAAAATGACTTCAAAAGTATTTATCAACTCAGTTTCTAGACTTTGTTCCAGTCAAGGTTGCTAAAGTGGCTCATCAAACCGTAATGATAAGTATGAAGTCTCTGAACAGCATAAATTTGAGATGATATGCTATCGATGAAAAAATATTAGCCAATTCCATCCAGCCACCTCGTTCTCTGCCATCCCCTTCTTCTTTTGCCCTCAATCGCTCCCAGCATTAGGCTCTTCACCAGTGAGTCCTTCCTTCTCATTAAGTGGCCAAAGAATTTGAGTTTCATCTTCAGGATCTGGTCTTCTGAAGAGCAGTCTCCTCTAGGATTGACCAGTTTGATCACCTTGAATTCCAAGGGACTTGCAGGAGTCTTCTCCAGCACCAGAGTTCAAAAGCCTCACTCAGCCTTCCTTATGGTCCAACTTTCACAGCCATCCACTGCAACTGGGAAAACCATAGCCTTGACTATGCACACTTTTGTTGGCAGGGTGATGTCTCTGCTTTTTAGTAAGCTATCTAGATTTGCCATAGCTTTCCTCCCCAGGAGCAAGCGTCTTTGAATTTCTTGGCTGCAGTCCCTATCTGCGGTGATCTTGGAGCCCAGGAAAATAAATCTGTCACTACCTCCATTTCTTCCCCATCTATCTGCCAGGAATTAAGAGGGCCGGGTGCCATGATCTTAGTTTTCTTAATGTTGAGTTTCAAGCCACCTTTTTCACTCTCCTTTTTCATTTGCATCAAGAGGCTCTTTAGTTCCTCTTCACTTTCTGCTATTAGAGTGGCATCATCTGCATATCTGAAGTTGTTGATATTTCTCCCAGCAATCTTAATTCCAACTTTTGATTCATCTAGCCCCTCCTTTCTCATGATGTGCTCATTTTCACTACATAAAGCTACTTTTATTTCATCTGAATCTGGTACTATAGGGGGAAAAAAGTTAACAACACCCTAAATAGTTGAAAAGCTTTTCTCCAATTTCAAGAAATTGCAACATAGGGAGGACATTCCACCAATCACTACTGAGAAATTCCTTTCCCTTAATTGATATCATCTACCAGTAGTAAAAGAAGCCCAAGAGAAAGACAGTCTCATAAAATCTTCAAAGGAAGGGCTGCTGGAAGAATTATTTTTCCAGATAGGCATGTTGCAAGTTATTTATGGGCATAAAAGTAAAAGATCAGCGCTTTGATTTAGTTTCTATATTATCAACAAAGTTATTTCAAAGTTGCTAGTCCTGCTAGTTAAAATTCTGCCAGGTGCAAGAAGTCAGGAACCAAGACAGAGTTCAAAAGCATTACAAGTTTATTTCATGCTACCTGTACACAAGAATTTGAACTCCTAATGGCCAGAATTGGAACCAGATAGGAGTCAACAGACTTTTGGGGTGGGGAAAGGCTATAGGTCTCTTATAGGTGCGTAGAGACTCCAAACTAATGATGCATTTGACCCCACCCTCGGGCTCAGCTTGGTCGTCTCCTATAAATTCTGGTGGATCATATTTTATGCTAAGTTATGTTTCTCAGCAACTTCCAAAGGCGGCCTATACATAATGCATTGCAAAAATCTGAGAGGTTATCAAAGCATGAATTACTCAGATTAAATATGCAGTGAAGGTTTAATTTCCATCTCTGTAATCAGTGAAAACTCTTAAGAGTGCCATCCTATCCCTATTCAAAGGTTCACGAGCTTCAATGGGGTTTGCTTCCTAAAATATTTCAGACTGAAGATTGATTTCTATTGGAATAAAGCAGGGATGAGGAAATCTATACCCTCCTGGATGTTACTTTGAGCAAAAATGGCTTAGGGCTGGGTTATCTGCGGGACCGCCTACTGTTACTGATTGCCTCCCACCGACCTGTGCGCTTTCACAGGGAGGGACTCCTCAGGGTGCCGTCCGCCAAGCAATGTCGGCTGGCGGCCCCCAGGGGAAGGGCCTTCTCTGTGGGGGCTCCTACCCTCTGGAATGAACTTCCCACAGGACCGCCAACTTCCTGACCTTCAAACCTTTCGCCACGAGCTGAAAACATATTTGTTCATTCGTGCAGGACTGGCATAGGATTTTAGATTTTATATAGTTTTAATTTTAATGGGTTTTATTGTTTTAAATTTATCTTAATTAGAGCCAAATTGAATAAGTTTTTTTAAATAGTATTTTATCTTGTATTTATCTTGTTGTTTGTTTTATCTGGCTGTAAACCGCCCTGAGTCCCTTGGGAGAAGGGCGGTATAAAAATCTAATTAAATAAATAATAAATAAATAAATAAACTCTCAGCAGTCCCGATGGTGTGAGATGCTAGGAACTGTAGCTTAGCAACTTTTGGAATATCACCAATTGCCCATTCTTGGAATAAGGAATGAGAGATGCCCCTGTCATAGCATATATCCCAGATGGACCGAAAGAAAAATTTCCCTTTAACTTTCCCGGAGCATAACATCTAAATGAGAAAAACACAAAGTACTTAAGAGTACTCAGGGCTGACATAATTAAATCTATCACATCTAGGTCAGCTGAGGATGCACTGTTTAAGTATCCATGATTTATTCAAAACTTTTCAACAATAATAATTCCATTGACAGCTCCCTAACTCTTAACTCTTCTCATAAAATACTTGATCTACTAAATCTTTAGGCACCTGTTTTATTCAGGTTCTAGGAGAGGACAGGGAAAGCAAAGACCCAGCAACAAACTCTTGGAAAAATCCAAAACCAAGCAAGCATTTTTTTTTAAAAAAAACAACAACCCACGAATGGAGATGCTGTGTCAGCCAAGCCACATATGGATTATGAAAAAGATTATGTTTCAGCAATATTTGATAAGCCTAACAAAAAATACCCTGCAAAATTAGGAAACGAAGCAAAAGAGGATCCAGGAAAAGAAATATTAAAAAGCTCGCTTGAAAAAGACCAAGACACAGACACTTCCAGGAAATAAAGGAGAATATTTGTAGCTCAGAGTTGAAATGAGAGATCCTTGGTACTCTCTGAGTTTGATTGTTTTCTTGGAGATGTTTCATGACCCAAACTAGGTAACATCATCGGTGCTAGTGCCAGTGCTAGGATTAGCACTGATGATGTTACCTAATGGGGTCATGAAACATCTGCAAGAAAACAACCAAGTTCGGAGAGCAGCAAAGACCCCAGAGTTGCCGATTCCTCCTCCTCCTCCTCCCCCGTCTCCCCAGTAAAACAGTGTGTTCTATAAACCATTTATTTTATTTATTTATTTATTTATTAAATTTTTATACCGCCCTTCTCCCGAAGGACTCAGGGCGGTGTACAGCCAGAGATAAAAAGTTGATATACATACAATTTAAAACCAAAATTTAAAACTAAGCAAATTACAAAAGGCCAATATTAAAATTTAAAAATTTAAAAACCCTAAGGCAATAAAAACCCAATTTAAAATTAATAACACTATTATGCCAGTCCCGCTTGAATAAATAGATGTGTTTTCAGCTCACGGCGAAAGGTCCGAAGATCAGGCACTTGGCATAAGCATGCCTTAGTTTAGCATGAAAAGCAGGGGTGAAATCCAGCGGGTTCTGGAGAACCAGTAGTGGAAATTTTGAGCAGTTCGGAGAACCGGTATCAGAATAGTTCGGAGAACCGACAAATACCATCTCTGGCTGGTCCCAGACTGGGGTGGGAATGGAGATTTTGCAATATCCTTCCCCCAGGAGTGGGGAGGGAATGGGGATTTTGCAGTATCCTACCCCCAGGAGTGGGATGGGAATGGAGATTTTGCAGTATCCTTCCCCCAGGAGTGGGGAGGGAATGGGGATTTTGCAGTATCCTACCCCCAGGAGTGGGGTGGGAATGGAGATTTTGCAGTATCCTTTCCCCAGGAGTAGGGAGGGAATGGGGATTTTGCAGTATCCTTCCATCCTGCCATGCCCACCAAGCCACACCTACCAAGCCACACCACACCCACCAAGCCACGCCCACAGAATCAGTAGTAAAAAAAATTGGATTTCACCACTGATGAAAAGGCCATCTACAACTAGATCAGATGCATCACCCGCTGGCCACGCCCACCCCCATTTAGTGAAGGGGGGAAAGTCGTGATATGTCACATGACGACAATGTGACTCCACGAGTTTGACACCCCTGATCTAGATCAAACCAGAATGTATGTCATGCCCGATCTAATTCGCCCTTTGATAGGAACCTTCCATATTTATAAGTTCGATAGCTCGTATGTCCAGCTAAATAATGCTGTCCGAGCTCAGAACCTTAACCAAGGCCAGCACTGGTTAGCACTTAGATAGGATAACGCAGAAAATGCCAGAGTTTTAGGACGGACTGGAAAGTTGACGAAACATCGCAGGAGAAAAACAAGGCCCATCACTTCCGCGTGGTTGGTTTGACGACCTGGATATTTTTCTGTCGTTACCCATTCAAATCCAAGGAGGATTTTCTTACGATGAACAAAAAGCTGGGGGAAGCCAAATCTCCCATTTTCAGAGACAAAATAGTTCTCCTCTTTTGGAGAAAGATTTGACAATAAGAGATCAACATGCGCCTAAACCAAGCTTCCTTCCCTGGAGAGTAGTAGGGCTATAAAATACTAAATAGGCTTATATCCTGGTGTAATACAGTTGCTAATGCATGTTTCCTTACTAGCTTAATACAACATGAAACCATCCAAGTTCTCCCAGGGGTATAATAGAACTCACTAGACATAGGGCTCTAAAAACAGCAGCCTCTCTGCTCCGTAATCTGCATCTACCCCATAAACAAAACGGGGGAGGGAGGACACGGTACCCTTGCAATGATGGTTGAGCTACGTGGAGGAATCTTTCTCCCACCCCGGTACAGAATTTTTTTTAAAAAAAAAAAGTCAAACGCATACCCAAACACAAACCTCTTAGTCTGCGTGAGATTTCACAGGCAGGAATGAGTGGGAGGGTGACTTTTGCAATCTCAACCATGGAGAGATAGCCTTGAAGCACTGATAGGAATTAGAGGGAAAATTTTGCTTAGAGTTCACTATCTTGGCTGCTCGGTTTTGTTACAAGTACCACCGAGTACTTAGGTCCATTTTTATTTTCAAAGAGCAGCCCTTGACTATCCTTTCGCTCTTTTTGGTTACAACTGAAATTGACATTAAAGCTTTGCTTTGAACCATTCGAACTAGTGAACCAGATTGTTGGGGGCAAGAGGCTGACTCTGTAAACCACTTAGAGAGGGCTGTAAAGCACTGTGAAGCGGTATATAAGTCTAAGTGCTATTACTCTTCCTTCCTTCCTTCCTTCCTTCCTTCCTTCCTTCCTTCCTTCCTTCCTTCCTTCCTTCCTTCCTTCCTGTTAGAATGCAGTGTTTCAGGCTAACTCTGGCCACAGTCAGGAGTTCGATCCTGACCAGCTCCAAGTTGACTCAGCCTTCCATCCTTCCGAGGTGGGTCAAATGAGGACCCAGATGGTTGAAGCCAATGAGCTGACACTATAAACCGCTTAGAGAGGGTTGTAAGAGCACCATGAAGCAGTATATAAGTCTAAGGGCTATGGCTATTGCTATCCTGTTGACCTCTCTTGCAGAATCTGAGCACTGGGTTGAGTTCCTGCCTGTGACTTGGGGTTCTATTACTTTTAATTGCCATTCATTTCCAAGGGGCCCAGGAACATCAATCAGGAGATCCTTGGATGCTCAGAAGTTGGCCCTGCTGACTATGACCAGCAGCTCTGTTTTCCCAGTGATTCCACAGGAGTCAAAAACCCAACAAAGCGGATCCGCACAGATGCTGCACAGGGAGCAGGCAACTTGTGTCTGTGACCACTGTATGCAAACCTTGGCATTAGTCACCGCCGGGCTGCCTCTGACAGGCCTGAAGTGAGGGAGATTAATGCGAAGCAGGGGTACTTTATTATTGTCATTCTGTTCTTTTCACACTCTGCCTCTGACTTTCAATTTTGCTCCAGAATTAATTGTCTGCTCCTTACAGTATGACTGATGTAGAAGGATACAAGCAGGAGAGGCACCTGGCTTTGGCCTTGACAACCTGAACCCGACATAGGAAGATGTATGGTGGGATGGTTGCATTTGTGAACAGACAGGCATCTTTCCAAGGAGTTAGTTCATGGTTCTACTCTGCTAGCATCATGTTGGATTGAAGTTTCCATTTCTAAAGAGCCTGGACCTCTTTCCCCACCACTGAATACTCTCTCCCTCCCTCCCTCCCTCCCACTCCCTCTCCCTCTCCATATCCCCATCTATCATCCATCCATCTATCTATCTATCTATCTATCTATCTATCCATCCATCCATCTGACATCTATCCACCTATTCATCCATTCATCCATCAATTTGTCATCTATCTCTCTATCTCTCTATCTCTCTATCTCTCTATCTATCTATCTCTCTATCTATCTATCTATCTCCATCTTCATCTCTCTCCATCTCTCTCTCTCTCTCTCTCTCTCTCTCTCTCTCATCTATCTGTCTCCCCATTCATCTATCCATCTATCCATATATCCATCCATCCATCATCTATCTATCTATCTATCTATCTATCTATCTATCTATCTATCTATCTATCTATCATCTATCTATCTATCTATCTCCATCTCCATCTCTCTCTCTCTCCCTATCCATCTATCCATCTATCTCCCTATTCATCTATACATCTATACATCTATCTATCTATCTATCTATCTATCTATCTATCTATCTATCTATCTATCTATCTATCATCTATCTATCTGTCTGTCTGTCTATCATCTATCATCTATCTATCTATCTCTATCTCCATCTCCATCTCTCTCCCTATCCATCTATCCATCTATCTCCATCTCTCTCTCTGTCACAACACACTCATGCATGAATACCACCAACCTGAGACTCTTCCTAATCTTCAGGCTGTTGCATGCAAAGACTTTTCATTTCCAGGCACTGCTTTTTACTTTTGAAGCGGCTGTAAATTAGTAATGGAGCCGAGCTGAATCTCACCCCACCGACACTGATTTAAGCATTGTTAGGAGCACATTACATACAGTATCTCTGACAATAAAAAATACATGACTGTGTACATCGGTATCATTTACTGTTTGCAGCCTTTAAGCAGCATGGAAGCAAATTACTTTTAAAAAGTAAGACAAATATTTTAAGATCCCCTATCTAAACTGGAATGTCTAAGCGCATGTCAGGTTTAAAATGATCCATTGTAAAAAAGAAAAAGAAAAAAAGATCGAAGAACAGGGTAGGAGATGAATCGAAGCCTGGGATTTGGGGAAATAGAAGGGTGGGATATAAACAAACAAAGAAATAAAATACCTAAGACCATCCCACTTCACTCTTTGAACTGTGATTCTCATGATGTGATGTGGGTATTTGTTTACATGTCCACTGCTTTTTCTAGTCAGTAAAATTCCAAGTAGTGTACAGTCTGTAATATCAAAGTAATTAATTAATTTGTTACATTTTACAGACTGAAGCCAAAACAGACTTGCTAAAGGTGGGGGTGGGGGAGAGGTGGAAAAACAAAAGGAAAAGGAGTTTGAGTTAGTAGAATAGAATAGAATAGAATAGAATAGAATAGAATAGAATAGAATAGAATAGAATAGAATAGAATAGAATAGAATAGAATAGAAAATATGGAATAGAATAGAATAGAATAGAATAAAAAATATGGAATGGAATGGAATGGAATGGAATGGAATGGAATGGAATAGAATAGAATAGAATAGAATAGAATAGAATAGAATAGAATAGAATAGAATAGAATAGAATAGAATAGAATAGATTTTTTTATTGGCCAAGTGTGATTGGACACACAAGGTATTTGTCTTGGTGTACACGCTCTCAGTGTACATAAAAGAAAAGATACCTTCATCAAAGTACAACGCTTGCAACACTTAATGATAGTCATAGGGTACAAATTTAACACTTAATGATACAACACTTAATGATAGTCATAGGCTACAAATAAGCAATCAGGAACCAATCAATATCAGTATAAATCGTAAGGATACAAGCAACAAAGTTACAGTCATAAGTGGAAGAAGATGGGTGATGGGAACGATGAGAAGATGAATAGTAGTGCAGATAAATTCCATGTGTTCTATTTCTTTATCTAAAATAGCCCATCCTTACCCTTAAGACTTCAAAAAATAATGAAAAGGCTCCAAAATAATCAAAAGGGTCAGTTTTCCATTCAGTTGTAAACTAGCGAATGGTTTTTATTTCAGGGGTTGTTGATGAGATTAATGATAATTAAGGGTGATCAAGGGGAAATTTGCCTCTAAGACAGGGATGTCAAACTTGTGGTCAACAGGCTGGATGTATCATGGGCTGGCCACGGCTACCTCTGTTTTAGTGAAGGGGAGGAAAGTTGTGATACGTCACATGACGGCAACATGTCATCATGAGTTTGACACCCCTGCTGTGAGAAGTCACTGCTCACATTCCATCCTTATTTTTTCCACAGGTGGAGGAAAAACCATTCTACCAAATTTTGCTACATGAGTGACAATTCTGATGTTCAAATGGTATTTTATGATCATCAGTTGTCCAACAATAACAAAAAAAGGGGGCTTTCCAGTTCTTCACGCTGGGCTTCACTTAGTCAACAAGCCACCTTTAAATTCAACCGTAAACCAAGGCGTAATGTGGGAATCCAGTACAATTTTAACTCTTTCTGCGGCCAGAATTATAACTCGTAGAGACATTGACGATTACTGTACCGTTCTGAAAACAAGGTGTATAAAACAACCCTATTATAATATCCTTCAAGCCTGACATTAAGTATTCCACTGTTACTTAAGCAAAGTGTTAGCAATTAAATTAATCAATCTTCCCAGCCATGTGCCGAGCAGATGTTCAATAAATCCTTCTACTTATGGTGTGTGAAGTAGCAGGAAGTCCACTTTTAGCTGTCCTTCAGCGGTGACATGCCTCAGCCGGTCCTTTTGGTGAGCCTCATGGGCCACTGTCAAGGCAGTTCTGCTGTGCTGTTTCTTTATTATAAATAACAACAGGCCACCTGGTCTACCTGCAGGACCTGAAATCCGAGGTTTAATGATCCTTCATGCTACATCTTCTGCTCTCTCCTGATCCTTGATAATGGGACTGATGGGACCGGAATAGGAATGACGGATGGCATTGACAGATGAGTCCAGACAAACATGTGCTGACAAGTAGAGAATCCTTGTCTGCAATGTATCCTTGCAGAAAGGTCAACGTGAGAACTACTTCCTTGACTTTCAAAGTTCTTTTTTCTTCCCACATTACGGAAAACAGCAACTTAACAGTTCAGTAACTTAACAGGCAGCAGCCAGTGGGGTGTGTCTATTCTTCTTTCTTCCTCTTACAGTTTAAGTTTACTTCGGAACTGAGGCCTGCCCAGCCAAATGGTAGCATCAAGCAGATCTCAGCTGATCTACAAACTGAAGTCAAATCAGACCTGGTCAAGAGTGGGGCTTCAAAATTTTTTGCAAGGGGTTCTCTGCCTGGTTACTGGGTGGATGCGGCCATGGTGGGGATGGCTTAGTTGACCTCCTGCACCATGGAGGAGGGTGTTTTTGCCCTCTCCAGGCTCTGGAGGCTTTCCTCGAGACTCTGGGAGGGTGAAAACAGCCTCCCCAGGCTACGGAGGCACTCTGGAGGCTAGAAATGGGCCCATTTCTGGCCTTCCCAAACTTCCAGTAGGCCCATTTTTCACCCTCCTCGAGCCTCCATGCATGCCCTGCACTTACCTGCATCCAAACCAGGCCGTGTGGGGACTCCTGAGAGGGAAGGGGTGGGTGGGGCGGGGTGGGGCGGGGCGGGGGGGACAGGGCCAGACAGGAGTGGGATTTGGGGGTTCTCTGAACTGCACAGAATATTAGCTAGAGGTTCTCCTGAACCCCTGAGAACCCACAGCAGCCCACCCCTGGATCTGGTTTGTGTTTGGATGAGGGATATGTAGAATTGTAGATTAAAATGAGGAGATTTTTTTTTAAAAAAAAAAAGAAAAAGAAAAAGAAAGCCATGGCAAGTTATTCCTACTGTATCATTCCAAGAACATTTCATGAATTGTCCATGTAAGTCACCGGGAGAACTCACCCTGAAGTTGACTTTATATATATATACATATATTAATTTGCATTTATATCCCGCCCTTCTCCGAAGACTCAGGGCGGCTTACACTATGTCAAGCAATAGTCTTCATCCATTTGTATATTATATACAAAGTCAACTTATTGCCCCCAACAATCTGGGTCCTCATTTTACCTACCTTATAAAGGATGGAAGGCTGAGTCAACCTTGGGCCTGGTGGGGCTTGAACCTGCAGTAATTGCAAGCAAGCTGCTGTTCATAACAGACTGCATTAATCTGTTGAGCCACCAGAGGCCATATTTATGAGTATCATATATATTCATTCATATAATATCTACATGACGGCAAGAAAGATGCTATGCCTGATTACCAATCAAGTTAAAGCTATAGCTTTCTTCACCATGGTTTGTGGAATAAGTCAAAACTGGCTAGCTATGTCCAACATAAGGTGGTTAGAATGCATACAGCCACAGTGGTTAGAATGCAGTACTGATGGCTGTCAGGCCTGGAAACCATACTAGGCCATAGGTTTCCAGACGCTGCCACATTTCTCCCCTGAGGGGAAGAAGGGTGGGTGATGGGTATGGTTACATTCTTCAAACGATCAAGGTCGGATTGTGTTCACATCTGCAGAAGGAGTGGCAAAAGGAGGTTTCGAATAAAGTGGAAGAACGTTGGACCATGTGACCAACAAAGGGGTTAGGGGGGTGGGACTCTTGGGGTTTGTATAACTGAGAAAAGAATCCAGAAGTTTCAGTTTTGGAATTTCACTCATCGTGTGCCAGTTTCCTTATGCTAGTAAAGAACTTTGAAAGACAATGGCTTCAGAGGGTTTTTTTTTATGCAGAAGAGATTTTTCTGGAACCTTGACAATGGCTACTTCTGCTGACTGCTGGCAGCCTGCAATTTGACAATTCAAATCTCATCGGGTTCATGGTTGACTCAGCCTTCCATCCTTCCGAGGCGGGTAAAATGAGGATCCAGATTGTTGGGGGTAATAGGCTGATTCTGTAAACCACTTAGAGAGGGCTGTAGAATAGAAAGAATAGAACAGAATAGAATAGAATAGAATAGAATAGAATAGAATAGAATAGAATAGAATAGAATAGAATAGAATAGAATAGAATAGAACAGAACAGAACAGAATAGAATAGAATAGAATAGAATTTTATTGGCCAAGTGTGATTGGACATACAAGGAATTTGTCTTTGGTGCATATGCTCTCAGTGTACATAAAAAGAAAAGTTACATTCATCTGGGATCATAAGGTACAACACTTAATGATAGTCATAGGGTACAAATAAGCAATCAGGAAACAATATCAATTGTAAGAATACAAGCAACAAAAAAGCACTGTGAAGTGGTATATAAGTCTAAGTGCTGTTGCAATTGCTTTAATGGTTTATAAATCAGAATAGTTGTATTCTCCAGTGATTAACTCAAATTCATGAAATTTCTCCAGATATCTATAGGAAAATATCACCATGCTTCCTCAAACTGTTCTGCTAATTCTTCAGCATGCTTAATTTGCAGTATTTAATATAGAATGTTTCCTTTCTAAAAAAAACCAAAACACCTTATCTGATTAAGTATGGAAATTCTTAAGGAGCTTGCCCTGTCAGCAACAACAGTTTCCAGATCTGATCATTACGGACTGTTATAAATGTCTTTCCTCTTTTCCAATCCTCAAGAAATGGAAACAAAGGTGAATAAATAGCGTAAAGAAATGTTGTTTTCAATACTAATCCCCCCTTCCCAAGTCCCTATCATTCAGTCAAAGGTTCAATCCTCTAATATGCAATTTCATTCATTTATTAGTGCTATCCTGAAGTTTTACACTCTAGCAGCAGCAGCAGCAGAGCATAGCACTAGAAGACTCAGGCAATGCATATAGCAGTGGTAGAATTCAATTTTTTTTTACTACCACTTCTATGGGCGTGGCTTGGTGGGCGTGGTGTGGCTTGGTGGGCGTGGCATGGGAAGGATACTGCAAAATCCCCATTTCCTTCTGATCAGCTGGGACTCAGGAGGCAGAGAATAGATGGGGGCGGTGTCAGTCAGAATTTTTACTACCAGTTCTCCAGAACTGGTCAGAACTTGCTCTGCTTCAGTGGATACTTTGATCCTTATAAATTCAGTAGATGTAGACAGATGCATTATCTCCATCTAGTCATTCTCCATCTCCCTTGCACGAGGCCTTGTAACAAGAAGGATAATATAGTTTCTACTATTTTTCTTTTATTGCATGTCTGTAAACAAATAGTGTATGGCACTGTTTAGATATTGAAATCTATTTGGGCTTTTCTCTTTTTTTAACCCATTCCCAACATTTTCATTGAAGTTACAGGAACCATGCATACATTAAAACTCTTAGGGCAAACTCCTGGAACTTATAGGCAATAGATTATGCTCTCAAGTTTTAGTTTATCCCAAAGAATAAAAATAAATGTCTGCATACTCAGAAAATGCCAATAATGGAAGGATGGAAGGAAGGAAGGAAATAAACTTGTTGTTTTAATGTTAATTATTTATCATTATCAAGCTTCCTAGAATTGTGCTTGCAACTGAGACAGCCTATACATTTGATCAATCAATCAATCAATTATTAGGACATATCACTCTGAGAGCTTAGTAATCAAATGTTAATGCATTGTTAATGATTGGTGGGGCCATAAATGTTCAAAGCTCTACTCATCAATCAATCACCTTGGGCCATTCATACATTGTGTTAAGCCATGGGTTGTTTAAAATCGATTCATTAAGACAGTCATGTAACATGCTAAACCCTGATATGTAACATGGGATGAAGGCAAACATTTTCTTTCTCTTTTACACCCAGGATGTAAAATAACACATGGCAATAAGATGAACAGAGATTGGAATATGTCTTGCCATACCAATCATAGATCATGCATCCTGCATTCAGCAAGTCTAGGCATGCGAGGATTGGTCATAAGTCACATTTTTAAATTCCGTTGGAACTTTGAATGGTCGGTGAATGAATGGTTGTAAGTCAAGGGCTATTTTGTACTCTCTACAGCTGCTCTGCAGTTTTGGATGCAAGTAAAGAGTTGGCTACTAGTTTACCGCCATCTTGATCCACCACTCAACGCAGCCACCCTTATTTCACCCAGTGGTAGAAATGGCCTGATAGGAATGCAAATGTAAGAATAAATCCATTCCAAGGAAAGATCATAGAGGGACACAGTGGCTCAGTGGCTAAAATGCTGAGCTTTTCGATCAAAAGGTCGGCAGTTCAGCGGTTCGAATCCCTAGGGCCACGTAATGGGGTGAGCTCCTGTTACTTGTCCCAGCTTCTGCCAACCTAGCAGTTTGAAAACACGTAAAAAAACGCAAGTAGAAAAATAGGGACCACCTTTAGTGGGAAGGGAACAGCGTTCCGTGCACCTTTGGCATTTAGTCATGCCGGCCACATGACCACGGAGATGTCTTCGGACAGTGCTGGCTCTTCGGCTTTGAAACGGAGATGAGCACCACCCCCTAGAGTTGGAAACAACCAGCACGCACGTGTGGTGGGAACCTTTACCTTTTAGTTTTAGGATAGGTCATAGTTAGTTCTGAATCATGAAAGAGAAAGAAAATAAAGCTACAATGGAATCTTTCATTGGGGGGAAAAAAGTCAATATGGTCCTAAGAATATCATGCTGCAGTTCTGCAGATGATCACAATGATATCTCTTGGTATCAATCAAATTCTACTTCTAGGTAAAAAGGCTCCACATTTGGCAATTCCTCCCAGGCAGGTATTTTAAAAGGTATTAGAAGAAAATGACAATGGTAATAATTTCAGATTACTAATTAATGATTCCAGGAAATAGAATTTAGACGCTGCTTTCTTCTCCACCGTGCTTGCCCAGATATAAAAGGGAAGATTCATTTTTAAGGTATGTGATTAGATAGCAGAACTCCAAAGAAAATAAGAGTTTGTAAACTGCAGTTTCCCTGATATACAGTATATTGTTCTAGTTTAATTCTTTTAAGTGCATCTTTTGTTTGCAGATTCAATAAATGACTGCAGTAGAATTCAGCAGCTCCAAATTTCTCCCAGTGTGCTAATTGAAATCAGTGCACTCATCTCTCGCTCTCTCTCTCTTCTCTTCCCCCCACCCCAGTAAATAATGTATTATCTCATTAACATGGGGTTTGCTTCAGTTTATACGTGTATTTGTCCTTTAAATCCTTCAAAAGAGAGAGGGGGAATATATTTACTATTTTACCATGCCAGGGAACTATTTCCTTTCCTTTCCAAGGTATTGTGTTAACCTTGAATTAAACCATAAAGTACAGTTGCATCTTATTTACGGTTCTTCTTACCGCCAACACCCACCCACCCACCTCCTCAAAAGTACGAGAATAAAACAAAGCTGGTTTCATTGCAGGGGAGATACAGGTGGGGGAAATTATATTTGGAGTAAGATTTAATGTATATCTGATCTGAATATTTTGCACAGGTTTAAAAAGAATGTATTGTAGCTAAGGCAACACTGTTAAAGGGAAATAGTGTGAGAGGCGAGGGTAGAGGCGATCTTGAGTTTTTGGCCTAAGCTCAGCGGTGAGATTCAAATAACTTAACAACTGGTTCTCTGCCCTAATGACTAGGTGGGTGGGCATGGCCATGTTGAGCATGGCCAGGGGGGTGTAACAAGCAGCACTCAGCCTCCTGAAGCCCCCTCAGAGGAAAAATGGGCCATGGGGAGCTCTGTTTTGGGCATAGTGTGGGCCGCGGTGTGGCACAGGCTGTTAGAAGCCTGTTATTAAAACACAGCTGCCTGCAATTACTGCAGGTTCTAGTCCCACCAGGTCCAAGGTTGACTCAGCCTTCCATCCTTTATAAGGTAGGTAAAATGAGGACCCAGATTGTTGGGGGGGCAATAAGTTGACTTTGTAAATATACAAATAGAATGAGACTATTGCCTTACACACTGTAAGCCGCCCTGAGTCTCCGGAGAAGGGCAGGATATAAATGTAAACAAAAAAAAAAAAATAGTAGGCCTCCCTACTATGGGAGCAAAAACAGGCCATGGGGGGGGGGCTCCCATCCATCATGTCCCATTTTGGGCATAGTAGGCCTCCCTACATTTACCTAGGAGCCAAAACGGGATGTGTGGGGACTCCTGGAAGAAGCAGGGAGGGGAGGGGCAAGACAGCAATTTAACAACTGGTTCTCCCAAACTACTCGAACTGGCTAAATCCCACCACTGCCTAGGTTCAAAATTCTCCACCAAGTGTCTAAAAGTTGAGTCATGGCAACTGAATTTCTTTTCATTCATTCATTCATTCATTCATTCATTTAGTCAAATACATATTAAATAATATATATAAGCATGAATTGAATACATAAAATGAATACAACTAAAGGGAACATTAGGACAGGAACGGTAGGCACGCTGGTGCTCTTATACACGCCCCTTACAGACCTCTTAGAAATGGGGTGAGGTCAACAGTAGACAGTCTTAGGTTAAAGTTTTGGGGATTTGGGGATGAGACCACAGACTCAGGTAGTGCATTCCAGGCATTAACAACTCTGTTACTGAAGTCATATTTTCTGCAATCGAGATTGGCGCAGTTCACTTTAAGTTTGAATCTGTTGTGTTCTTTTCTTTTCCTGTCGGTTTGAAACATTTCACTGCTTATCCAAGTAGCTTCTTCAGAAGAAGCTTCACATAAGAAGCTGCAGGTAGTCCTTAACTTATAACCACCATTGAGCCTAAAATTTATGTTGAGGTATTTGTTAAGTGAGATATTTTGGCCCATTTTATGACCTTTATTGCCACTGTTAAGTGAATCATTGCCACTGTGAAGTTAGTAGAATAGAATAGAATAGAATTTTTTATTGGCCAAGTGTGATTGGACACACAAGGAATTTGTCTTGGTGCATATGCTCTCAGTGTACATAAAAGAAAAGATACGTTCATCAAGGTACAACATTTACAACACAATTGATGATCAATATATCAATATAAATCATAAGGATTGCCAGCAACAAGTTATAGTCATACAGTCATAAGTGGAAAGAGATTGGTGATGGGAACTATGAAACGATTAATAGTAGTGCAGATTCAGTAAATAGTCTGACAGTGTTGAGGGAATTATTTGTTTAGCAGAGTGATGGCCTTCGGGAAAAAACTGTTCTTAACAACCTTCTAGTAAGAAGGTTGTTATGCGAATCTGGCTTCCCGATTGACTTTGCTTGTCAGAAGGTCGCAAAAGGGGATCCCATGACCCAGGGATATTTGTAACCGTCATAAATATGAGTCAGTTGCCAAGCGACTGAATTTTGATCACGTGACCATAGAAAGAATGCTTCTTTGATAGTTTGTTTGAAGTAAACTTCTGCCTCCATTTTTGCAAAGCAGGAATAATCTATCGATAACACTACGGGAATGTAACACACATAATGTACAAATCATCAGGTTCCTTTGTTTTTCAGGCCAAACTGTCTAGTTCAGCTTGTGTTCAGTTAGTAATTAACAATTTTATCATTATTATTGGCGATGAGAAAAGTACCAGTGGAAAACTACAGGAGTATGTTAAATAAACAAAACCAAGTCTGAAGCCCACTTAAAATTCTGTGAATGAAGCTGAACGATTGTACGATAAAAGACTAAGCTAAAAAAACACACATATGTTTCCAACCACGAAAATCTACAAAGGTGCTTTTCAACCAAATATTGCATCAAGGTCATCTTTATCTACACATATTTCAAATTAGAAAACACAAGTATTTCTTTCAAAAAATGCAAGCAGGGTGTGAATAAAAGAAGGATGAATGAGAGGTCTTGGAGGGAAGCAAGCCTGGTCCAAATTCACAGCCTGAGCCATTCATTCTTGAAAGCTAGGCATTAAGTTATCATGGTTGCATGAAAATGACACCGGAAAGATGCATAGAATATGTCAGGTTCCCTCCGTACACAATGCATTCCAGGAAAAAAGATACAATCAGGAATATCTGACCACTCACTTTGTCTTATAGCCAGACTCCACTATCTACTGGTTCTTCCGGGGGATTATAAATGAGAGAGGAGAGGAGGAACAAGGAGGAAAATAATGGAAAACACACACACACATGCATACACACAGATACACACACACTCACACACAAAGAAAAATTATAAGATTGCAGAGCAAAGTAAAGTCAGATTTATTGACCTCCCAACTACATAATCAAGTGAAAGTTATCACTGCAGAAACTTTTAACCAAGGCGAATGATCTTAAATAACAAGGGAGTGCTACAAAATTTACAGCACTTTTAAGATATGCAAATTGAATGCAAGGTATAGACATAAGGGTAATTAATTGTAAATCTAAGAATAATGCTTCTTTGTCAGGCCTGTCTCCATGTTGCGGAATACATTCTAATGTGCCTTAACTCTGAAGTTTCTTAACGGCGGCTCTAATTATAAGATGTTCAGAATTTCAAAATAGCAGTTATTCTTATCATTTAATATAGCCATGGTGAAGTTTCATATCAGAATTTACTGATTACATGAAAATATTTTAATTTTCCCGGATAAAAGTGCTCCAAAGGCCTGTGCTCTTGGGCAAAACAGGGTTTTCTTTAGAATTAATAAAATTAACACCCGATTCTCCACTCCCATTTTTATTTTTATTTTAAGAAATGAGAAAAGTGGAGAAGGAGAAGGAGGAAAAAAATGACTTCCATCTACTTTTATGCCATATTCAAAAGTCATAATATTAGTTTGCATGTAGCATAATGGTACAAAATATAATTATATGCTTCTATTATTTACTCCGCATTCCATATATTAGTTGGCAAAGCATTCACGTTATAATAATTAAGGTCAACATTTCCATTATAATGGAGCCATAAAAATTCACTCACTTGTTTTAAACCTGGACATAAAACGTTATAGTCTGAAAGAAAATTGATACAAACCTATATACAGTGGGCAAGAATTGGTACACAAGCCAAGGAGATACAATACAATTAATATCTGGGAAAATGGGGTCAATTGCCAAGAGCCCCCAAGAAATGAATATCTTCAATGACCCTCCCCATTTGTTTTATTTTTTCCCATCTTTTCATTTTTTAAAATTCATTGGTAGTTCATACAACTTAGCGCGTGCAAATTATTACTGTACTTTTCGGAGTATAAGACGCACCGTTCCCCCGCCCCAAAAAAGAGGGTAAAAATCTGGGTGCGTCTTATACTCCGAATGTAGACCCACCCAGTTTCTCAAATGGAGGTTTCAGAGATGGAAAAAAGGATCAGAAACAAAGCTTCAGAAAAGAAGCCCCCAAACAGAGCTTCAGGAAAAAAAGCCCCCAAACAGAGCTTCAGAGGCTTTTTTTCTGAAGCTCTGTTTCGGAGGCTTTCAGAGGCAGAAAAAAGTTTTTTCTGAAACAGAGTTTCAGAGGCAGAAAAAAAAGCAAGGCGCAGAGCTCACAACCAACGAACCTGTTGCTAAAATTCACCTCTGGGAACAGCTGATTGAGGGCATTCTGGGAGGCCAATCTACCTGCCAATCAGCTTTTTTCTTATTTTCCTCCCCAAAAACTAAGGCATGTCTTATACTCTGAAAAATATGGTAATCTATCCTAGTTCTACGAGATGAATTTGCACCCCAAGAATGGTAAACTTGCCTTTATTCATGATTGAATAGCTTCCGTTCTTTTCTACTTTTTCCATTTTGTATTAAAAAGGCTAATTATTCCTATGTATTATATACATAATACAAAACAATTATGAATTGGCAGATACGCAGGAAAAAGTCCGGTGATTCCGTTAAGTGGGGAAAGAAATTTTAAATCTACCTGGAAATATATTTCTGAGCTCCTTCATGCCAAGAAGATGCACCCTAAATTTATTGCCATTAAAAAAAAAGAAGATAAAAACAAACTTTCAAACCAGGAACAAATTTGGAAACGGTTGTCCTAACCAAAAGGCACCCTTGACCAGTGCCAAATTCCCGCACAAAAGTGGATGGTTTCGTGTATGCTTAATTGTGTTCAAATGGATTAAAGTTAATAGGATTACACTCTAATCATTTTTTTTTAATTCCTTTTCTGTCACATCAAAAGTTACAGAATGGTGTCATCAGACACCTGGATCATATATATTTTTTTAATTTACATTTATATCCCGCCCTTCTCCGAAGACTCAGGGCGGCTTACAGTGTATAAGGCAATAGTCTCATTCTATTTGTATATTTACAAAGTCAACTTATTGCCCCCCCAACAATCTGGGTCCTCATTTTACCTACCTTATAAAGGATGGAAGGCTGAGTCAACCTTGGGCCGGGCTTGAACCTGCAGTAATTGCAGGCTACTGTGTTCTAATAACAGGCTCCTTACAGCCTGAGCTATTACAGCCCCTTATTATCATATGTAGTGGACATGCGTGGAAGCAAAAAGATACTGGACTAAGATACACACGTGGTTGGAGAAAATGATTAAAAAACATATAGACTTTAAGCCAGAAGTCTTTCTGTTGGGAATGATTCCTGAGATATATACTAGAGATGTAAAATATTTGATTGTGAATATTATTACAGCAGCCAGGATTGTGTTTGCTAAAAACTGGAAAAATGAGAAATTACCTTCGCAAGATGAAATAATTAGGAAGATGGTGCAGAGATGAGTAAATTGACATTTGAAATTAGAGATCAAGAAGATAAGCAATATTATGAAATATGGGATTTATTTTACCAATAGTTAGAAGGAAAGATACGTTAGAAAAGACAATATAAGATATGTATTGCACAAGAAGGTATGTAAACACCCCTTCAGCACATTGTAATTGTTTGATGAGAATCAAACAATTACAATTTTGTTGTTGTTGTTGTTTTTTGTTGTTGTTATGGAAAAATAAAAACTTTTATTTAAAAAAAAAGTTACAGAATGGTCATTTGTCCTCGCAGCTTGTGAAGACCCCGGGGGGCCACAGTCAAAATCCTCTTTGTGAACTGCCATTTGGATTGCCCTCTTTTTTCTTTTTTTTTATTTTGTCATAACATTATATACAGGAACATATATTGAAAGGAAACAATAGGACAGGAACGGTAGGCACTTTTGTGCACTTATGCACGCCCCTTATAGTCCTTTTAGGAATGGGGTGAGGTCAATGGTAGATAGTTTTTGGTTAAAGCTTTTAGGAGTTGGAGAGGAGACCACAGAGTCAGGTAGTGTATTCCAAGCATTAACAACTCTGTTACTGAAGTCATATTTTCTGCATTCAAGTTTGAAGCAGTTGACATTAAGTTCGAATCTATTGTTTGCTCTTGTATTATTGCTACTGAAGCTGAAGAAGTCCTTAACAGGAAGGACATCGCAATAGATGATTCTGTGTGTTAAACACAGGTCTTGTCTGAGTCGGCGGAGTTCTAAATTTTCTAATCCCAGGATTTCAAGTCTGGCGGAATAAGGTATTTTGTTGTTGACTCTGAAAGAATTGCTGTGACTTTCAGTGGTGGATACAAATTTCTGACTGAAGACAGCACAGATATCATGACAAAGGTACTGGTAAGCGTCATCAGACTATAAACAACAACCTAGAAGAAAACAATACTCCCAACCACAGTGTCAGGGCCAGGCACTTGAGTACACATACCGAGAGCAAACCCCACACTCCTTTCTGACACTGATGATGCTACCTACTTGGGTGATGAAACATCTGCAAGAAACAACCAAGCTCAGAGAGCACCAAAAACCCATCTTGATAATTTGAACTAGAATCTTCAGTTCAGAGGTTCAACACAGCTTCTGATAAGACAGGTTGTTGCAAGTATTAGAAAACCTATTCATTGTGATTCCAGCCTCCGAACCTGGCCCCATGCCCGAAAGTGACTCCGAAGGTGAGGGGGAAGGCTTATCTCGGGAGCACCGATTCCTTTGGCCTGGCTCCAGGAGCCAGAACCAAGCCAGTCGGAGGACGTAATGAGGCCGTCATCCCCTGATTCCTCCCTTCCCCAAGCTACACCTTCAGACCCAGCTGATAATAATAATCAAGCTTGGATCGACCCGCGCTTCAGAAGATTAGAGAGGCGGCGTCATCAAAGGGAAGGGTGAGGCAGGAGCCCCGCCCCACAGGATATATAAGGAGCTTTGGGACTGCTCTCACTCCACGGGAAGCAAAAGTTTAGCTGAACCGTTTCAAAAAGAGCTGAAAGTCTTGCTACCTGAGTCATTTGTTTGAACTTTGGCAGGCAGCTGCAATTTCTCTGCCAGGACTGATAACAACAGTGAATCCACTGGCAGAAGGCCAGCTCGTTAATCCAAAGAGGGGAAGGAGACAGAACACTATCAGGAACATCGGAAACCACTGCAAACTGTAAGACTTAAGCAGTGGTGGGATTCAAGCGGTTCGTAGCCCTTCGACCGAACCGGTTGTTAAATTGCTGGCTGGCCTCGCCCCACCCTGCCCCTTCCAGAAGTCCCCACACACCCTATTTTGGCTCCCAGGGGGTGCAAGAAGTCTACTAGGCCCAAAATGGGGCACGGCAGTGTGGCACGCACACACACACACACACCCTGTGGCCCGTTTTTGCTCCAGGGAGGGGGGGTGCAGGAGGCTGAGTGCTGCCTGTTACACCCCCTGGCCACACCCATCATGGCCACGCCCACCCAGCCAGTCATTAGAGCAGAGAACCAGTTTTTAATTATTTGAATCCCACCACTGGACTTAAGCCACATACATAGCAGATCCAGGGTTGCAATCTTAGGTTATTTTTCTCCTGTCTTTATGTCCAAAGGAAATAAGAACCTATTACTTCTGGGAGGTGGAGATTGATTATTATCTATTCAATGCTATTATAATAGACCAGCCTGCTCTGTTATAAGTTGTTTGCATCTAATTTTGTCTACGCCAGCCTACAGGCGAGAGTCAAAGCAGGGCAATTTTAAGGATTAAATGTTGGCTTGAAGTAGGAATCGTATGAATGCAATGTAAAGAGTGGGTTTGGTCTACTGGTTAAGGCACCAGATTAGAACGCGAGAGATCATGCGTTCAGGTTCCTCCTTAGCCATGAAAGCCAACTGGGTGACCTACCTCACAGGGTTATTGTTGTATGGAAAATAGGAGGAGGGAGGCATGCTGAATATGTTCACTGCCTTGAGTTACCTGCAGAAATAATAAAGGTGAGGTACAAATTTAAAAAATTAAAACAATGACTGACTGACTGACGGACTGACGGACTGACTGACTGACTGAATGAATGAATGAATGAATGAATGAATGAACGAATGCAGGGGTGCTATTCAGCAGGTTCTGACAGGTTCTGGAGAACCAGTAGCAGAAATTTGAGTAGTTCAGATAACCGGCAAATATCACCTCTGGCTGGCCCCTGAGTGGGGAGGGAATGGAGATTTTGCAGTATTCTTCCCCTGGAGTGGGGTGGGAATGGGGATTTTGCAGTATCCTCCCCTGGAGTGGGGTGGGAAAGGAGATTTTGCAGTAACCTTCCCCTACCACGCCCACCAAACTACGCCCACCAAGCCACACCACATCCACCAAGCCACGCCCACAGAACCAGTATTGGAAAAAAAATTGAATTCCACCACTGAATGAACTAATTGGGCCCCATCCTCTCTCCTTCAGCCAACCTACCTCACCGGGTTATAGGTGCGAGAATAAATTTGAAGGCAGGAGCTTTATGCATAGCATCTATAGCGCCTAAAAAAAAAACCCAAGATAGATAGATAGATGATAGATAGATAGATAGATAGATAGATAGATAGATAGATAGATAGATAGATAGATAGATAGATAGATCTCAAAAACAATAAAAACCCTGACAACGCAGGTAGGTCAATGACCAGAGTCAGACGAATTGTGTTTGTGTATATTAAACTGTTACCTTTGCTGGGCATTTTACTAGTAATTTAATAACAAGATGAAAAAGAAAGATAAACAATTACGGATTAAATTCTGCCATACATAAACAAAGACAAGATTAATTTGCTTAAGTCAGGGGTGCAAAACGGTGGTTCAGCATTCGGTAAGCTTTCCAGCCAGCTTGTAGAGCATAATTCGGAACTGGTTATTTAGAATCCACCAAGATAATACAGGATGATAACTCGTGCGAACAATAACTCTTATCTAATTTATCGCATGCAGAGTGGCTACTAATCCTTTTAGAGAACAAGGCACCCCAAATAATTTAATGCTGGTATATTTGTCGCAGAAGGCAACCCAGTGCAATTTCACCTGCTTCTTCCTGCTCTCTTTTTATATATAAGCTCTTGAGCCATCAGGATGCATTTTTGCATAAGTTTGGTTTTATGAAATTCTGCCATTCATTCTTCTTCTTTTTTCCTATTCTTTGGAGGGTTTTGTGGGTTTTTTTTACAAGCACAATACTTACAGACAATAATTGCCCTCCGCACCTATTCGGGTTATGTCACCCTGCTGTCCAGCTGTCTCCGCTACAATTACTGAATGCAAACCCCTGTTCACCTTAGACCTTTACTACCCGTGTTGTACTTGATTAGGACCCTGCTGGCCTTCTGTCGGTTGCTCAAAAAATGTCACAACTCTCATTCATTCTGGAAAGTAACAGGCTGTTGCAAAGTTATCCCTTCAGAATGCCATGTCTGACATCCCGCTTGCCCCATTTGTCCTTCACGCTTTCGGCATTCAACTTTGTCCTCCTTGGGAGTTATAGGGAAGTCTACTTTTTAAGATTCTTATTTACGGTCTTGTCAAGAATCAGAGAGAGCCAGAGAGCTAGTCTGGCCTAGTGGTTAAAGCAGTGGTAAAATCCAAATTTTTTTACTACCGGTTCTGTGGGCATGGCTTGGAGGGCATGGTGTGGCTTGGTGGGCATGGCAGGGGATGGATACTGCAAAATCCCCATTCACTCCCCACTCCTGGGGGAAGGATACTGCAAAATCTCCATTCCCACCCCACTCTGGGGCCAGCCAGAAGTGGTATTTGCCAGTTCTCCAAACTACTCAACATTTCCGCTACCAGTTCTCCAGAACCTGTCAGAACCTGCTGAATAGCACCCCAGATCGCACCACTTAATGCCTCTTAATGAGCAGTGGGTCGCTACCAGTTCGTCCCAGGTCAGGCGAACCGGTGGCAGTGGCGGTGGGAGGCTTCGCCCACCCGCCCGCATGTCTCTGCCCATGCCCACGAGCAAACTGGTAGCAACGGGCTTTGAATCCCAGTACTGCTCTTTATGCCACTTTTTTGAGTATAAAGGTAAAGGTAAAGGTGCCCCTCACACGTATGTGCTAGTCATTGCCGACTCTAGGGGGCGGTGCTCATCTCTGTTTCAAAGCCGAAGAGCCAGCGCTGTCCGAAGACGTCTCCATGGTCATGTGGCCGGCATGACTCAATGCCAAAGGTGCACGGAACGCTGTTACCTTCCCACCAAAGGTGGTCCCTATTTTTTCTACTTGCATTTTTACGTGCTTTTGAAACTGCTAGGTTGGCAGAAGCTGGGACAAGTAACAGGAGCTCACCCCGTTACACGGCAGCACTGGGGATTCGAACCGCTGAGCTGCCAACCTTTCGATCAACAAGCTCAACGCCCTAGCCCCTGAGCCACCATATTATTATATTATTATACTTTTGAGTATAATGATGTGCATTTGCATATCCTGTTCTAAGAATTCCTTATACTTTACAACAGGGGTCCGCAACCCCATGGACCATGAATTAGCACTGGCCCAGGGCAGGCCACAAACAAGCAAAGCCCCATCCGTGGGATGGCAGGCAGCATACAAAACCACGTCCCCTCTAGTGCGTGGGAAAACCTATCTCCATGGAACCGGTCCCTGGTGCCCCGAAAGGTTGTGTTTTACAAGACTGGTGAGTAAACCACAACCATCCCAATTAAGAGCCTTAAGTACCACCACCGGCTTTTTATAGGCTTATTCCACCTTCGCTTCTGCTGCAGATGAAAACTCTCCTTAAGCAGCTCTTCCCTTTTCAAAAAAAAAAGAAAAAAGAAAAAGAAAAAAGAAACCATGTGGAAGATGTCGTGATTTTGATTGAAAACAGGCTAAAAACTTGAGTTTATCATCTCCCACAACATAAAAGCCATTTCTTACAGAAGGCCATTCCGATTGTTTATATGAGCTGAGATCATCCCAACTTCCTGATTCTTTTGAGGGAGACCAACCCACCCAGGGGGGCCGTGGGGTGGGGAGAGAAAGCAAACAAGCATTGCTTCATAAAGAAAAGATTAAAATGTCTGGAGACTTTGATCAGTCACCACCTAATGCTTCCCCTACAAAAACTTACAGCAGAAACATTAGTCACTGAGTAAGACTGTCTGAGGAAGAGAAAGAAGATGTGGGGGGGGAGGAGGAAAGGGGAAGCTTGTGTGGCCTTGAATTGTCCTGCACATTAAAAGCCATATACCTTTTATTTTTTTTAAAATGTGCCAGTGTTGAACAGCATGCAATGCATAAGGCTATTTATTCTGATTAGTTGGGTCCTATTGGAGGTTCAAAACAATCAAAAAATTTCTTTTTTTATCTCTGTTGCTTTGTTTCTTTTTCTTGTAAAAAAATGTGTCAGTCGGGAAGTCCTTGGGATATGTATCCGTCAAGGAGATAAGACAAGGATGCGATTCCTTTTTTCCAGCCCAAATTCTTGACCTCAACCAATTCAGTGCCATCTAGTGTTGAAATCATGTAACGGCAGTATCCACGCCGCGTCCACATTCTGCTGTTGCAAAGGCAAGGATTGATTGTACTATCTTGAGTGAAGATCTGAGAGCTGAACACGTTACGAGATGTTTCCCAAATTGTATTGAACGTTGTACAGTTGGATGTTGGATGAAAGGCAAGACTTGCATCCCCCCTCTTGATATTGACCTCCATCTCTTCAGTGTTAAGATAGTTTTGTTGTCATTCTACAAAATAGACCAAATCAGGAAAACCAATTTTACAGCTTCCGGATGGATTCTCCAAAGTCATCTCCCTGGATCTCTACACCAAGGAACTGAGTAGCCAAAGAACACTCTAAATAAATAGACAAACTTACAGTTGAAAAGTCAATAAAGGGGAAACTGACCAATACGTCTCAACGGTTCCGTTGTTGCGATGGATAGCGCCATTCTCTCTCTCCCTGGGGTTTCTATATTTTAAATGGGAGTTAACTTCTTCTTTTTTAAGCTGACTTTTTATATTTTTAAAGGTTTATTTATGGATTGTTTTTTTTATACTTGATTGTGACATATATGTATAGGGGATTGTGTGTTGTTAGTATGATTTATTGGGTTAGGGATTTTCTTCTTTCACGGTGAGTTATTGATATGCATTTATGTGCGGTGGGCGGGTGCACTTAGGGAGGCTCAGCCAATCTCATTGTACATGTGTTGTGCTTTGACAATAAAAGTTGAATTTAATTGAACTGAATTGAATTGAATTGAATTGAACATGCCAATGCCACCTAGAGTCATTTCTTATGAGATGGGCAGATGGGAAGGAGGGAGGGAGCGAGGGAGGAAGGCAGGAAGGCAGAAAAGCAGGCAGGCAGGCAAAAAAGAAGGAAGGAAGGAAGGAAGGAAGGAAGGAAGGAAGGAAGGAAGGAAGGAAGGAAGGAAGGAAGGAAGGAAGGAAGGAAGGAAGGAAGGAAGATTGTAGGGGGCAAGGACATAAATAGCTCTTTTCACTATTTGTTATGATAAGGAAAAGCAACAATCTACCTGTTCGACAGAGGACACAGATCATCAGCTTACCACAATTCATTTAGTGACTGTTCAAAGTTGCAACAGGAGTTCAAGAAGATGACCTATGACCATTTTTCATGCCTACAACCATTGCAGCATCCCCATGATCATGTAATCAAAAGTCAGATGCTTGGCAACCAGTTCATATTTATGATGGTTGCAGTGTCGGGGGGGGGGGGTCACATGATCCCCTATTGTGACCTTCTTACAAACAAAGTCAATGGCAAGCCAGATTCAGGTAACCACCATGCTACTAACAATAACTGCAGTGATTCACTTAACGACTGTGGCAAAGAAGGCCATAACAAAAGTCACCTAACCAATGTTTTACTTAGCAACAGAAATTTTTGGCTCAATTGTGGTTGTAGTAATAATAATAATAATAATAATAATAATAATAATAATAATAATAATAATAATAATAATAATAATATCAACAACAACAACAACAACAACGAGTTGGAAGGGACCTTGGAGGTCTTCTAGTCCAGTGGTCACCAACCCGTGGTCCGCGGAACACTGGTGGTCCTCGAGAAAATTTTGGTTATATTTGCATTTTTTATATTGCACTAAATACTATTTATCTTTTTTAAAAAATCATATTAGTGGTCCTCGGGATTTAAAATTATGAATTTAGTGGTCCCTGAGGTCTGAAAGGTTGGTGACCCCTGTTCTAGTCCAACTCCCTGTCCAGGCAGGAAACCCTACACCACTTCAGACAAATGGTTATCCAACATCTTCTTAAAAACCTCCAGTGTTGGAGCATTCACAACTTCTGCAGGCAAGTTGTTCTACTCATTATTTGTTCTGACTGTCAGGAAATTTCTCCTTAGTTCTAAGTTTCCACCCATTGCTTCTTGTTCTACCCTCAGGTGCTTTGGAGAATAGCTTGACTCCCTCTTCTTTGGGGCAGCCCCTGAGATATTGGAAGACTGCTATCATGTCTCCCCTAGTCCTTCTTTTCATTAAACTAGGCATACCGAGTTCCTGCAACCGTTCTTCATATGTTTTAGCCTCCAATCTCCTAATCATTTCTGTTGTTCTTCTCTGCACTCTTTCTAGAGTCTCCACATCCTTTTTTACATCGTGATGACCAAAACTGAATGCAGTACTCCAAGTGTGTCCTTACCAAGGCATTATAAAGTGGTATTAACACTTCACGTGTTCTTGATTCTATCCCTCTGTTTATGCAGCCCAGAACTGTGTTGTCTTTTTTGGCAGCTGCTGCACACTGCTGGCTCATATCTAAATGATTGTCCACTAGGACTGCAAGATCCCTCTCACAGTTACTACTATTGAGCAAGGTACCACATATACGGTACCTGTGCATTTTGCAGGTTTTTTTACCTAAATGTAAAGCCTAAATGTAAGTCGAGGACTACCTGTAATGAAGACCAAAAAGAATTGTATATATTTCCTCACATTCATACTTGAATATACATAGAAAAACCTCCAAGCTTATATTTTCTTTCGCGTATTCTAAGTTGCAAACGTCCGGGGCAAACACACCCTAATTTTCACATCGTTTGTTCTGTAAGTTCACATTAAAAGGTAAGACAAGTGACCTGCTTGTTCACAATTGTTTGTGTAAAACTATGGAAAGGAGTGAATTTCTTTCCCAGCCACTTTTCTCCACCCTGCGAGTGAGTTATACAGAGTATGTAGGTCAATATATATTCTCCCCTTACTAGCAAGATTGCCAGGGAGGACAGATGACTTTTATGTAGACTTTCTCCTCCAAGACTCAAATCCGGCTACTACACATGCAGCGGCAAAATTTTGTGCTGCTGCAATGACCACAAGAAAAAAATTGGTTATCTAATTATAGATGTCAGCTGATGCCAAATTTTTGGATATATATATAACAGGGAAATATATATATATATTTAGATAGATAGATAGATAGATAGATAGATAGATAGATAGATAGATAGATAGATAGATAGATAGATAGATAGATAGATAGATAGATAGATAGATAGATAGATAGATAGATAGATAGATAGATAGATAGATAGATAGATGGGAAAAATACATTTACTCACATACCTGACGGTTTTCCATGCATGTAAATTAGGAAGGGACCCAGTTGATTGAGATCATGAATTTTAATCGTAAGAACGGTACTAGACACGATTGATGTCAGTAGTATTATAATTTTAAGTTACATAACAGATAACTGGTTTTTATCATAGACTTTATTTGATATGTATTATTTTATTCTTGAATTATTAATTGTATATTTACTGTTTTTTATTTGTTCTGCCCTATGGCTGTAATAAACTTACTTACTTACTTACTTACTTACTTACTTACTTACTCCGCCCTGCGAAAATACATAATTTTAATATCCTATCTCACAAGGTCTCCAATCACTCAATATGGAAAGTACATATCAGCATACCGGCTGTGTTAGCTTCTTGGATGCATCAATACAAGGGAGATTAAACAAGGCAATCTTTCCCGTACGGTCTTTTGCTGAGCTTATCAAACTGGGATTAAAAAAAACAAACGGGTGTAATTTGTTGTTAGAAAGCCAGCTGACGTTTCACCAGACACACGAGGGCTTGTAAGGATCGCCAAGACACAACAAGCCAGATTCTCGGAGGGCAGCTGTCTTTAAGATACAGTAGGCACAATGTAATGTGATAAAAAAAATGTGAAACATAAAGTGTCCAACAGAGCAAAATGCAATCAGTTCCCAGACTTTAAACTGAGGAATTAAAGAAGGCAATAGCCTTGAGGAAGGCAAGGCCCTCTGATCCTTCTCACAGCGGGCGCTGCTTTCTTTCTTCTTTTTTTTTTTCCTTTTGTAAAACTGTAAATAATCAAAATCAATGCATCTTATGAAGGGTCAAGAACTCAGACAACCAAACAATGTGAGATTAGGAAACAAAAGAGCCATTCCTGGCCCGGAGAATTATTATTTTGTTAAGAAGAGCAAAATGAAAAAAAAAAAAATTAGAAGCAGGGAGGAAAAGGAACAGATGTTCTGGCTAACGTGCTGGTTTGCCATCAGCCACGTGGATTGCAGGTGGTCCTTAATATTATTATTTGCATGGGGATCCCTTCCATGTTTGACTTCAGTTGGAGTTGCTTTTGTTGATTTCCAGTTCAAGGATGAGAACCGATCTTGGAAATTCTGCAGAGTTGCCTTCGTTGTATTTAAGGCTCTAGGTTGCAGAAGTTGTAAAGTTTTTTTTAAAAAATCTTTTTATTGGGGTGGGGGATGGGGTTGAAATGCTCCCAGATCAGACCAAATCGCCCGATCCGGTAGCAATGGCGGTGGGTGGTTCGGAGAACCGGTAGCAAAAATCCCTGCCCTCCCCCCATGCCCAGCTGAGCCACGCGATCATCAGAGATTTTTTTGTTTACTTTTAAAAGCATTTTTTTCTTCGGCCAAAAAAATGCTTTTAAAAGTTAAAAAAAAAAAGCCTCTGATGATCGCACAGCTCAGCTGGGATCGTCAGAGCCTTTTAAAAGCATTTTTTCTACAACCTTTTTCTACACTCTCCAACAAGGTTGGAGACCCCTGCTCCAGAGCTCTCCTTGGAAGATCTTCAGAAGATTGGAACCTTCTATCCCACTACAAAGATTTCCACTACTGGTAGATGATATGAAGTAGCCAGAAAGAAAAAAAGAGAGAAAGAAATGGATTATATTATAAGTCCCCCATTCAGGCCTTCCCTTCTATATCAACAGGAAATGACCACCACTCATTTCCCATATCTGCATGGGAGGATCAAAGCATCGGCTTAAAGTTCTCCTAACATGTTAATTGTCTTCCTAGCCATCAACAGAGTGTGCCTGCCCACTTCTTTAGCATAATGTATGAATAAGGCAGTGAGCATTGGTGCAAACCAGAGTTTGTTCTTTCAGAGTGGGTCTTATTAGCTCATATTCCTGCCTAAAGCAATTTCAAAAACACCAGGAGCCTCAGCAGGTTTTCCTCTACTCAAGAGACCTACCCAGTGAATAACTGTATTTTTTTCCCCCTTCTATCACACAACTGGCGGTAGCGAAATGTTGCGGGGGGGGGCCCAAGCAAATCTATGCAAATTCACCTCATTTGCATAATTTATGCAGCAAACTCTATATAATGGCCTGTGTTATTTAAAGCCTTCCACAACGTGAATTAGGTTAATTACTTGGACCCTTTAAAAAAAAATCAGGGTTTGTTATCTTATCTTGCATTCTTTTTGAAAGGTTCTCTTTTGTTATAAAATGTTCTTCTTTGGAGTAATTGTTGGGCCGTTTTCTCTGACCAGCAAAAGTATATGGTCCATTTGCAGAGCCAGAATCTGTTGGATTGCATTAGCCTCCAGTTCTGACTTCCTGGAGGAAGGGCTCCTAAAGCAAAACCCAATAACAAACAAATAATTTGGGCCCTTCTCATTTTTTCAGACATTTTGGTCCTTCTCGGGGTTGTTGTTTTTTTAACCTCAAGCACGGAGGCTCCTGTAGAAAGTTAGCACTCACCCCACTCCTAGAATATTTTAGGAAATATTAAAAAGGCAAAATATTACAGTATATTTACCCTAGAAGAAAAGTAAAAAAATCTTAAGGGAGACAGAAACTCAGAGCCCCAGCTCCCTGCCTGCAGCAGATATTTCGTGCTCATTCAGAAAGACTGGGCCAGCCTATCTACAAAACAAAAGACCTTCAGCTCCAGGGTAAAGGGATTAAGACCTGACCCTTCAGGACATAATAGGATTAACTCACTAAGACACAGAGCTAAGGATATTGCATCACCCTCAGAAACTTCAACCAAACTTAACTCAGGCAACCTACAGAACCAGCTACATGGGAATCTGACAACAGCCAATAGAATATATGTTCTTGTACAGGAACAGGAAGATCAAGTGCAAAGCCCAAGAGAAGCTATAAAAAACCCCTCACTCTCAACTCCATGTGGTCAGCTACCCAGAATCACATGTGCTTGGTGGTTCTGCTTCATCAATCAATGAACCCTCTTTCCAATCAGCCGACATTTTGTCTCCAGTGCCTTTCTCCCAGCTTGGAACTGGAACTGGTATTTCTTCCAACAATCCAATTGCCTTTGGTGAGACAAACGTGTAACAGATTAAACAGATTAACCCAGGGATGTCCAAACTTGGCCCCATTGAAGAGTGGTGGACTTCAATTCCCAGAATTCCCCAGCCAGCATGAGCTATAAATATCAGCAAGTTGCTGGCTGGGGAATTCTGGGAGTTGAAGTCCACCACTCTTCAATGGGGCCAAGTTTAGACATCCCTGGATTAACCCATTAAAATCTCATGACCGTTCTGAAAACTTCCAACATACAAGATTTCAACCAAGAATGTTGAAATCTTTTAAGAGCTTAGCTATTTTTATTTTATTTTTAATTATAATTTACAAGTTTCACAAGCTTTGGGGTGTGAGGGTGTATTGCACTGCCACCCCTTGCTTTAAATAGATACAAAGCTGAGTCCTTTTCAAAATTCTGAGGACTTGAATAGGGGGCCATATTGACTTTCTCCTCACACATCCTGCATCTTACGTCAAAACTAGGCCATTCTTTGGGTTCCCTGAAGCCAATAGCTGAATATGTAACACTACCACTTAGACTTATATACTGCTTCACAGTGCCTTAAAGCCAGAGGTGGGTTTCCCAAAATCCCCAAAGCTTTAACCAAAGATTATCGACTGTTGACCTCACCCCATTCCTAAGAGGTCTGTAAGAGGCATGCATAAGAGCACCAGCATGCCTACCGTTCCTGTCCTAATGTTCCCTTTGGTTGTATCCAATTCGTATGGTTATTTCATGCTTATACTTATATATATTGTTGTATTTGACAAATAAATAAAATAAAGAAAGAAAAAATAAAGGTTCTGACCAGTTCTGAAGAACCAGTAGCAGAAATTTTGAGTAGTTCGGAGAACCGATAAATACTACCTCTGACTGGCCCTACCCACATCTATTCTCTGCCTCCTGAGTCCCAGCTGATCTGGAGGAAATGGAGATTTTGCAGTAATCTTCCCCTGGATGGGGAGGGAATGGAGATTTTACAGTAGCCTTCCTTTGCCACACCCACCAAGCCATGCCATGCCCACCAAGCCACGGCAACTGAACTGGGAGTAAAAAAAAATTGAATCCCACCACTGCTTACAGCATTCTCTAAATCAGGGGTCTCCAACCTTGGTCCCTTTAAGACTTGTGGACTTCAACTCCCAGAGTTCCTCAGCCAGCTTTGCTGGCTGAGGGACTCTGGGAGTTGAAGTCCACAAGTCTTAAAGGGACCAAGGTTGGAGACCCCTGCTCTAAATGGTTTACAGAGTCAGCCTCTTACCCCCAACAATCTGGGTCCTCATTTTACCGACCTTGGAAGGATGGAAGGCTGAGTCCACCTTGAGCCTGGAACCCCCAAAGAACTGAAATAACTCTTAAGAATTCTATTTCAAGGAAGGACTTTTACCTCCTTAATGAAAACAATCCGTCCATCAGGGTAGTTTTAAATACTCAACCATTCTTGGGATGGCCTTCCGCCCGCCAGCTGAATCAAGAATTGTTACACCTCTCCATCTTTCTCCCATCACCCCGCTTCCCCCCAAAAGGCCTTCGAGCTCATTTGAATCATTTCTATTTATCTTTGATGGCACTAACTGTTGGACTGGACTTTTCCCACGGACGGCCTTTGGCTTGCGCTCTAATTTAATTTAAATTGGCGGGTTGGCTTGGTGCGCCAAAGCGGGGTGGGAGAGCTTCTTTTTTCATTACCATTAACTTGCTCCTGGTGGGCAAGAAAGCAGTGCGGTGGCAGTGGTCACAGTTCATTGCTTTATCTTATATGACAGAGAGGGATGATGTGTCTCGTTCCAGGGCTAGGAGAGGCAACTGAAGGTGGTCTCAGAATCGGTTCCCCTGCTGCCTGAGAATAGCACAAGGGCTGCCATGTATGACTTGCTAACAGCACGAAGGAAGCAGACAAATAGATTTTCCTCTGTATTTATAACCAGCATCACTCTTCCTTTCAAGCTTTTCAGTGCAGGTAGCTGTTTTATATGAAATGAACAATCTTTATAGACGTACCAGAGCCATAACAAGGCTGATTTTCAACGACGCAGAGGTATATAACTCTTGCCGAATTGTCAGGCCTCTTGCTCAACAAATCAAGCCTAACTTATGATGTTAGCAGTGTAATTTTTATTCCTGTTTGACTAGCCAACTACCCAGTGGTAATAGGATGTTGAGAAAAGGGCAGGAGCTATGTTTGTGCATGCCATGATTGATAGGCGAGCTCTGCATTTTTCATTTATATCTCCCCATTCCGAATCAGTTAAGTTTAGGAAAAAAATGAAACAAAATGGCAAGAAAAATGCTGGCCGATAGCAAGCCCGGCACTCTCGTAGATCTGAGTTCACTTCACATCTGCTTGGATTGTCTGGAAACATTAAGATATCTAAATGAAAATCAATACTATATGTGCCAGCGTTTACTACCAGGAACAAGTATCAAGAGACCCGGAGCTAATCAGGCTCTCAGACTTTTACTCCAGCCCTCCACTGAACCTCAGGGGTGTCCTAATTGGCCCAGACTAATCAGAGAAGAGTTAAATTTATAACAAGCCAAGACATCTTGTTTTGCTTACCAGGCATCACTCAGGAGCTGAGAGACTCACCTATGTGGTAGAAGTTCAGCCGTGATGGCCACCAATCGGATAAGATCCATCCTTCGCCCATCAAAAGGCATTTTAAAAAAAAAAAACTCACAATGTTTTAATTTATGGCCTCTTGTAAAAACCAGTCAGGCACAGTTTAAAGCTTTTTTGGTGGGCACAGCTCTGGCAGATCTCTCTCATAGGCCAACTGCAAATTTCCTCCACGTCAATGCGCTCCATCTAAACCTCATGTATTAGGACATGAAAGGAACGATTTAGAGCTAAAAGCTCCCAGCAAACTCTTTGATCTCCCTACTGATTTAGAAAATGGGGAGGGGGAGGAAAGAGAGGGGAGGGAGGGAGGGAGGGAGGAAGAAGGAAGGAAGGAGGGAGGGAGGGAGGGAGGGAGGAGGAGGAAGGAAGGAAGGAAGGAAGGAAGGAAGGAAGGAAGGAAGGAAGGAAGGAAGGAAGGAGGAGGGGAGGGAGAGAAGGAAGGAAAGAAGGAAAGAGGAGGAGGAGGAGGAAGGTGGAGGGAGGAGGAAGAAGGAAGGAGGAGGAGGAGGAAGGAGGAGGAAGAAGGAAGGAAGGAGGGAGGGGGAGAGAGGAAGGGAGGAAGAAGAAAGGAAGGAGGGAGGGGGAGGGAGGGAGGGAATTATGTTCGGAATGAGATACTGCTAAATCTAAGGTTAATAAGTATGTGTGTGCATAAGAGAGAGAGAGAGAGAGAATGAAAGAGAAAGAGAGAAAGTATAAGAGGGGATTTCCTGAGGACCAACCAAGACAATGGAGAGCATTTATGGACCCCAGAATAAACATACAGAATTCCCCAAAGCATTATTCTTATCTGAACAGTGAGCTAACTGAAGTAGGGGAAGGAGTAGCAGAACCTGGGGTCAGAGTTAAAAGCGGGATCAGCCTAAAAACCCTCCGTAGCCACAAGCAAACTAAGCCCAACCGTCCTTGAATTCTATGGACCCATTTCTAACTTCAAGCAGAGACTAACTCTAAGTTTATTTTATTTATTTATTTATTTCGTCAAGCATGTATTTTATGACAGATACAAGTGTAAACGTAATTATTCTGGGAGTTGAAGTTCACAGGTCATAAAAGGGCCATGGTTCCCCAGCCCTGCCATAGGCAAAATGACTTGGTATCTCCACTTCTATATATGGCCCGGTCATAACATTGTCCTCCATTATTTTTGTAGCTTTCCATCCTAAACGATATCTCAAAACGACGCTATAGAGCACTGCACAACAGAACAACTAGACACAAGAACAGTTTTTTCCCGAAGACCATCACTCTGCTAAACAAATAATTCCATCAACACTGTCAGACTATTTACTGAATCTGCACTACTATTAATCGTCTCATAGTTCCCATCATCAATCTCTTTCCACTTATGACTGTATGACTATAACTTGTTGCTGGCAATCCTTATGATTTATATTGATATATTGACCATCAATTGTGTTGTAAATGTTGTACCTTGATGAAGGTATCTTTTCTTTTATGTACACTGAGAGCATCTGCACCAAGACAAATTCCTTGTGTGTCCAATCACACTTGGCCAATAAAAATTCTATTCTATTCTAAATGCTGAATCGAAATGACTTGATGAGAACCTAATTGGCCAGCTGCTACCTGTACACAACTAAACTCACTGGGACTTCTTTATCGAACAGTGTAGTATAAAATAGAGATTTATTTATTTATTTATTTGTTTGTCAACAAGTACAAGAAAACAAGAACTGAATAGACGTGGACACATGAAAAAAAATTGGCACAAAAAAGGGTTATAAATTGGCAAAACATAGCCCATAAACACATAGAATGATTACATATAATTGGGAACAGTAGGACAGGGACAGTAGGCACGCTGGTGCGCTTATGCACGCCCCCTTAGGGACCTCTTAAGAAACATGAAAGGTCCACGGTAGACAGTTTAAGGTAAAAGGTATGGGGATTAGTGAGACTAACAACAGGATCAGGTAGAGTCTTCCCGACATTTACTACTCTATTGCAGAAGTCATATTTCCTACAATCAAGATTAAAGCGAATTACATTGAGTTTGAATCTATTATTATTATTATTATTATTATTATTATTATTATTATTATTATTATTATTATTATTTATTCGATTTTTATACCGCCCTTCTCCCGAAGGACTCAGGGCGGTGTACAGCCAAGGTAAAACAAACGGTACAATATACAATTAAAATACAGATTAAAAAACTTATTATATAGTTGGCCTAAAAACTTTAAAATATATAAAACTAAAAAAACCTTTAAAATTAATAATAGAAATTTAAAACCAATAAAATTTAAGCCAGCCCCGCGTGAATAAATAGATGTGTTTTCAATTCGCGGCGGAAGGTCCGAAGGTCAGGTATTTGGCGTAAACCCGGGGGAAGTTCGTTCCAGAAGGTGGGAGCCCCCACAGAGAAGGATCTTCCCTGGGGGCCGCCAGCCGACATTGCTTGGCGGACGGCACCCTGAGAAGTCCCTCTCTGTGAGAGCGTACGGGTCGGTGGGAGGCATGAGGTAACAGCAGGCGGTCCCGTAAGTACCCAGGCCCTAAGCCATGGAGCGCTTTAAAGGTAGTGACCAACACCTTAAAGTGCACCTGAAAGGCCACAGGTAGCCAGTGCAGTCTGCGCAGGAGCGGTGTTACGCGAAGCTCCCTCTATCACCCACGCAGCTGCATTGATAGCCCTTGTGTTATTATGGTTATTGTTATTATGGCTATTGATAGCCCTTGTGTTATTATGGTTGAAATTAAAGTACTCATTTACAGGTAGGATGTTTTGGTAAATAATTTTATGAACTAAGCATAGGTTGGAACGTAGACAACGTTATTTAATCCCAATCAAGCTTTTAATTCAAGCTTTTTATAGGTTAGAGCAGTGGTAGTTAACCTGGTCCCTACCGTCCACTAGTGGGCGTTCCAGCTTTCATGGTGGGCGGTAGGGGTTTTGTCCGATACTGAAGCACTTTCCTTTTTTTTAATTTAATTGACTTTTTTAAAAAAAATCATAGCATTATTTAAAAACATTTTCATTAGGTTTTCATAAAATTCCCCGTGACAATTTAAATTTCTGAAAATATACTATTTATATCGCCCGTGCATGTTTGTTCACGTTACGTAAGTGAAACTAAATGGCACTATTGTGTGACCGCAAACAAAAGAGCCTCGTCCCGGAATAGCTTGCGCATCTCCCCCTGAACTGGTGGGCGATTAGAAAATTTTACTACTAACAGAGATACAAAAGTGGGCGGTAGGTATAAAAAGGTTGACTACCCCTGGGTTAGAGCAATTGGGGGCGGAGGGGGAGGACCTACAGTCCTAGTTGGCCAAGCAAAATGGGAATGATGGTAACAATTACTTTAAGCAAGCTCATTTTTCTACCAAATAGCCTATACCCCCAATAATGTTGTCAAAGTTTAAGGAACCACAAGATTCTCTTGACACAATAATCCTAACACTTAATCTTCAGGAGTACATTTTCTTTCCCGCTTACCATCAACATTCATTTCATCTTGGCTCTTTCTTTGCTTGACTTAAAGCAATATTTAGGGATTTGAGTAAAGATAAACTTTGCATCATATAACTCAGCTCCCGAAGTTAAGGGCTTCATTGATTTGTATACTAGACAACTACTATCCATTTCAAGCCAAGCTATCACATTAGCTTGCTTTTGGAAACATTTTACTCATTTTTCCCTTAAAAAGAAAAGGTAAGATTTTAATATATTTTTTTTACACTGTAGATTCACTCAGGCAGAAGCCATAAATTGTTTAATCCTAATAAATCAGATTGTTCCCAAATGGCAGGATCAACAGGAGAACACAGAAGGAACAAATCTGCAGAGTGACCTTAGCAAGAGCTTATCAAGAAATGATATCCTCTTAAACAGACCCCCGTAGAGATATTCTGCATTTCCTCTGACAAATTGTGAAGTGCCACTGACCGCAACACTGGTACCACAAGAGGCTTGATTTAGCATTGCACAAACTGGCCCATTATCCGGTGAAATAAAAACGCCATTTTTAAAAAAAAAATAAAACCCCAGGAATCTTGGATGCCTTATTGTAGCATGTCTGAAAAACTATTCTCATCTGGTTTCACCAAAGCTGTTAACTACCTTGCAGAAAAATTCCTCATTTTCAGGAGAAACAAATTAAAAAGGAAAACAAACAAACAAACCACAGCTTCATTTGACCAACATCCTTTCAGAAGTATTTGTTAATATTGGAGGGGGGGGGGAAACTACCAGCCTTCTTGTAAAATTATTCCGAATAACGATCAATTTGATGTTTACGGTGATAATCAAGGTTGGGCAGAGGTGGGTTTCAGCAGGTTCTGACTGGTTCTGGAGAACCGGTAGTGGAAATTTTGAGTAGTTCGGAGAACCGGTAGTAAAAATTCTGACTGGCCCCGCCGCTATTCTATTCTCTGCATCCCAAGTCCCAGCTGATTGGGAGGAAATGGGGATTTTTGCAGTAACCTTCTCCTGGAGTGGGGTGGGAGTGGAGATTTTACAGTATCCTTCCCCTGGAGTGGGGTGAGAATGGAGATTTTACAATATCCTTCCCCTGCCATGCCCACCAAGCCATGCCACACCCACCAAGCTACACCCACAGAACCGGTAGTAAAAAATTTTGAAACCCACCACTGAGATTGGGGCTTCCAAGTAAAAGTTGGATTTTGAAAAAGCAGGATGAAAGGGCACTGGTGCTTTTGAACTTTTGTGTTGGAGAGGACTCCTGAGGATACCATGGCTGAGAAGAAAACAAACTGATCATCCAACAAATCAACCAGAATTCTCACTTGAAGCACAAATGAACAACTTTGAATTATTGGGATACAACATGCAAAGACTCAGGTATCGTGTCCTGTCGGCCACCGGCCCCTCCAGCAGCCAAATCAGAGGAGGAGGAGGAGGAGGCGTGGGAGTCAGGATCAACATCAAGGCAACCTGAGAGCTCCGAGGGGAAAGAGGGAATGAAGCTGTCAGAAAGAGAGAGAAACAGAAATGGAGGCAGAGCCTGGGCTGTCCATCAGCCTTCAGGTGGAGAGTCAATAGCCCCCAGGAAGAGGAGGAACAACTGGGTCCAGTGCCTGACGTGCAGATGTGCAGAAGGCATAGGAGAGGAGAGCAATGGAAATCTATGGGCCGGGCCTTGGGATGGAAGAGCCACTGCTACTAGTGAAGCCCCACTCTAGCTCTGGGGATAAAAGGCAGGGGGCAGAGATGAATAGATGTGGCAGACAACTATTCATCTTCTGGCCAGATGGACTTGTCAGCTTGCAGTGAGAGAGAAACTCTTTGCCGGATCTGCCGGCACTCCTAATTAAAGGAATATTTGAGTTAACTTCAGAAGGTTTGTCGTGTTTAGGAAGCTGACCAGATCTTGGCATCAGACATCCAAGCCAATTTATCAGAAGGGGATTGGAATAGCCAGGGTTACAATGACCCAGGCATTGGCAATTTCCCAGCTCAATTCACGAAATATCATTTCTCTGGGATAGCTTCTGTCATGGTCTGAAACAATGCAGCAGGGAGGTGATCAGAAGCCCTTTATGTAATGTCATTCGCACAAAGAGTTGTGCCAGAATTTGCTAAAGGGTTTTAAGGTCTCACTATTGATTTATAATTAGCTTCAGGTCAGGATGCTTGAAAGACACCAATCTACCCAAATGTTGGGGTCATAAGTTGAAATCCTCTCAGTTGGGTCACATCCTGCAGATATTCAAAAACCAAAAAGAGGATATTAGTATTACTATTATCATCATGGTGATGGTAATGGTGATGAGGATGAGTACTCATCCTACTTCTACTGTTGTTGTTCTTGTTGTTAGCTGCAAAGTCATGTCCAATCATCGCAACCCCATGGACAACATTCCTCCGGGCCTTCCTGTCCTCTACCATCCTCTGGAGTCCATTTAAGCTCACGTCGACTGCTTCAGTGACTCCATCCAGCCACCTCATTCTCTGTCATCCCATTCTTCTTTTGCCCTCAATCTTTCCCAGCATTAGGCTCTTCTCCAGTGAGTCCTTCTTTCTCATTAGGTGGCCAAAGTATTTGAGTTTCCTCTTCAGGATCTGGCCTTCTAAAGAGCAGTCAGGGTTGATCTCCTCCAAGACTGACCGGTTGGATCACCTTGCTGTCCAAGAGAATCACAGGAGTCTTCTCCAGCACCAGGGTTCACAGGTCTCAATTCTTTGGCACTCAGCCTTTCTTATCATATCGCAAGATCTAAAATGGACAGCTAACATCAAAAACATCATCAAAAAAGGACAACAAAGAATGTTCTTTCTGCGCCAACTCAGTAAGCTCAAACTGCCCAAGGAGCTGCTGATTCAGTTCTACAGAGGAATTATTGAGTCTGTCATTTGCACCTCTATAACTGTCTGGTTTAGTTCTGCAACCCAACAAGAAAGACACAGACTTCAGAGGATAATTAGAACTGCAGAAAAAATAATTGCTACCAACCTGCCTTCCATTGAAGACCTGTATACTGCACGAATCAAGAAGAGGGCCGTGAAAATATTTAGATCCCTCACATCCAGGACATAAACTGTTTCAACTCCTACCCTCAAAACGACGCTATAGAGCACTGCACAACAGAACAACTAGACACAAGAACAGTTTTTCCCCGAAGGCCATCACTCTGCTAAACAATTAATTCCCTCAACACTGTCAAACTATTTACTAAATCTGCACTACTATTAATCTTCTCATCGTTCCCATCACCAATCTCTTTCCACTTTCTTTCATACAGTCTCTTTGTAACTTTGTTGCTGGCAATTCTTATGATTTATATTGATATATTGACCATCAATTGTGTTGTAAATGTTGTACCTTGATGAACGTATCTTTTCTTTTATGTACACTGAGAGCATATGCACCAAGACAAATTCCTTGTTGTCCAATCACACTTGGCCAATAAAAAAAAAAATTCTATTATGGTCCAAATTTCACAGCCATCCATTGCAACTGGGAAAACCATAACCTTGACTATACGCACTTTCGTAGGCAGGGTGATGTCTCTGCTCTACTGTTCTCCTCTACTGTAGAAGTTGCTAACTTTTTGCCATCTGATATCCCTTTAGTGTCATCCTAATGTTCACATGAGGTGACTCAGGGGCTAGGACGTTGAGCTTGTTGATCAAAAAGTCAGCAGTTTGGTGGTTTGAATCCCTAGCGCCGCGTAATGGAGTGAGCTCCCGTTCCTTGTCCCAGCTTCTGCCAACCTAGCAGTTCGAAAGCACGTAAAAAATGCAAGTAGAAAAACAGGGACCACCTTTGGTGGGAAGGTAACAGCATTCCGTGCGCCTTTGGCATTGAGTCATGCCGGCCACATGACCATGGAGATGTCTTCGGACAGCGCTGGCTCTTCGGCTTTGAAATGGACATGAGCATCACCACCTAGAGTCGGCAACAACTAGCATGTATGTGCGAGGGGAACCTTTACCTTTACCCTTAATGTTCACATCTCCCCTAAAAAAAAATCCAAACTCCATAATGAACACTAACGAACAATGAAAGCGGTACAATTAAACTTTGGGAAAGGTGAATTTATTGTATGTGTGTAACTAAAAGGTTCTTCCCACCTCCCCTGGACCTCAAGGGAAGTACAGCTTACCGTTTCGAAAGCCCTGCTCTAACCTCAGACTGTGGACAAGCAGTAGTGCAATTTTACGGCAACGACCAATAACACTTCTGTTCACCTTACATTGGAATACCTTGGGGTAGTAAATTAAATAAGGACTCCCTTGAGTCTCAAATCTAGGTCATTTCATTTTCATGACTGTGGAAAAAGAAGTGGCTCATTATGACCTTCTAAGAATTTTTTTTTTTAACAAGCTAGTCTAAGGCAGTCTGTCCAAGGACCCAGGTCCTTCTCAGCTAGTTTGCTAGTTCTTTGTTAATTATTTACCAAGCAAGGTTGGCTAATTGCTGCCATCTACTGCTATTGTTCCAGGACTTGTGTGTTTGTGTGCATGCTTGTGCAAATACAAACACGTAGAAAATATTTGTCTTTACTTGGTTTTTTTTTTTACAGGTACGATAGCTATTTTAATGGTATTAAAACACCATTAACAGCCCCAAGAATCAGATAGCATGACAGAAAATAGATAAATATTTGAAACGACAAAAATAAAATACACACATTGAACTTAGACGTAATCTGCATCAGAAGACAGATAGCAGTCAAACCCAAATTCGCTCATTTGAATTTATCCAACTATACATTCATTTTATCCTATTTTTCCATCAGCTAATGTGTAACTTAAAAATAAATTGGCCTTAAAATTGTAATGTGGTTTTGTGAGAGCGGGTTTTGATCTGTTTGGGATTTTTTTAAAAAATGGCCATATTAGCAGTACGTTAATTTTCAAAGCCAACTGGCGCATCTAGAATTGTGAAATTACATGAACCAGAATCTGGGGGGCTTTTCTCAGAGATACAAAATTGAAGCTGAAACAAAATTGTTCTCAAGATTTCTCGAGATCCAAACGGTTTGTATAACAAGCTCAAACCTGCTGGCGAGCAAAGTCCAGGAGGGAGCCAGGTTTCCAACCATGTGACTAACTTAACCACTGCAGTGATCTACTTAACGACAGTGGCAAGAAAGGTCGTAAAACGGGGCGACATTCACTGAACACCGGTCTCGCTCAGCAACAGAAAGTTTGGCTTCGATTGTGGTCTTAAGTCAAGGACTACCTATACGTTGTACACCACCCGGAGTCACTTGATCGTGAGATGGATGGCTATACAAATATGAGGAATAAATACATGAATGAAAATAATTAATGAAAGAGAAGGAGTGTGTGGGGGCGGGGATGGTAGAATCCTGACGCAGCCCTTCCTTGACTATCTCATTACATTCATGCAGCTCTACTGTATTGCTAATTCTTTGTTCATCTAATTTTTAGCCTGGGAACCGGTGTTGTTTTGTTTTGTTTTTTTCATCTGGTTCCTCTGCTACGTGATATTCTTAAAAGCCGAAAGTCCTTGATGACCCCATCATATTTCTCTTGGCATTTTAAGTGACACTCTCCGTATTGTTTCAAGCAGCGTCTATCAGCCTGCAGCTCTCTGGTAGTCTGTGCCTTCACTCAGCCCTCCGGTTCCTTAAACATTTTGTTGTTTTTTTAAAAATCTAGACTATTGGCCTAGAGAGACAAGAAACAGAAGCTGCATGGAACAACTCACCCCTGAATGGGGATCGGCGTTCTTTCCTTTCCCCTCTGATGCTGCTTCTTTTCATTTCACGTTAGCAACATGACATGGCCAACACACCTTAATGCCGGCTGTCCTTACCTTTCCCACCTGTTCGTGATAGAAAGCAGTGTGGAATTTATACAACGACGCAGCTACCCTTTGCTTGAATACAAGTTCAGTAAACAGGTCCCTGAAGGAAAAGAAGTAGCAGGATCTTACATGCTCACAAGGAAATGCCAGCCCGGAGGACGAGCTCTCTAATCCCACCAATGATGTTCTAAACCTTATGATGGCTACCAGGCCGATGATACGCACAGACCTCAATCCATTTTTATTGTATTCTGGCTGCAGTGCTATATTTCCTGCCTCCCCTTAGCACCACACATACAGTGTACTTGAAAACAAAAATCTATAATATCGATCCTACAATGTCACCACAATTATTCTTTTGAAACAGCCATTGAAAACAAATTACATCTGCACTGCCTTTTCATCCGATAGCTCTGGGTGAGCAATGCTCACGGTAGACCCTCGCGTCTTCAGTGTTAGCTCTGTGTCACTAAAGACAGCGCAAGGAAGTATTGGAAAGAGTGGGGAGGGGAGGGGAGGGGAGGGGAGGGGAGGAGGATGGAATCAGCTGTATAATTACAAAGCAAGTAGTTTGAGACACAAAAAGTCTTCTGCGAAGTTGCTCTCGTTCAATCTGAAGAACCTCTCAATTTGCATTTGAGACTTTGTTCAAAAAAAACACCAGGTTTTGGTGGACTTCTCAGGATATGGTTCTTTTATTACAATTCAGATATCCAAAGGGATGACTGTGAAGGTTCACTTAAGTGCAAGGAAACTGGGAATAGAAAATGGCTTTGACACCTCTAACTAATGCATGGAGAAAGAGATTGTGTCACTTTCTGGACTCTAAAGAGTAACCCAAGACAAAGAAACTGAGTGGGGAATCTTCTTCTCCTCCCGCAGCAAACAAATCAGAAAAAGATTTAGCTACAGCCTCAGGCACTACCAAAAGCATAACATGGAAATCAGAATCAATATTATTTAGAGGATACTTCGTGTTCCAGGAGAGGCATAACAGGTTTCTGCCCACAGAAACTTACAGTTTAGAAATGGAACAGAGGCAAATGTATAAGAGAGTCACCCAATGAGTGTTCTTGGACCAACACTCTTCATATTATACATTAATGATCTCTGTGACCATATTAAAAGTAATTGTGTTCTTTTCGCTGATGATGTCAAACTATTTAACACTACCAACAATACAGCTACCCTTCAAAAAGACCTTGACTTTGTGTCAGAATGGTCAAAAACTTGGCAACTCCAAATCTCAACTAGCAAATGCTCTGTCTTACACATTGGAAAAAAGAATCCAAACACTAAACACAAACTCGATGGACATTACCTTACAGATGACCCCCACCCTGTCAAAGACCTTGGAGTTTTCATATCCAATGATCTAAGTGCCAAAGCCCACTGCAACTACATCACAAAAAAGGCTTTAAGAGTTGTAAACCTAATCTTACGTAGCTTCTTCTCCAGAAACACTACACTACTTACCAGAGTTTATAAAACATTTGCTAGACCAATTCTTGAATACAGCTCACCTGTCTGGAACCCATACTACATTTCAGACATCAATACAATTGAATGTGTCCAGAAATATTTTACAAGAAGAGTTCTCCACTCCTCTGAATACAACAAAATACCTTATGCCACCAGACTTGAAATCTTGGGTTTAGAAAACTTAGAACTCCGCCACCTTCGACAGGACCTGAGTTTAACTTATAGAATCATCTATTGCAATGTCCTTCCTGTTAAAGACTACTTCAGCTTCAATCACAACAATAGAATAGAATAGAATAGAATTTTATTGGCCAAGTGTGATTGGACACACAAGGAATTTGTCTTGGTGCATATGCTCTCAGTGTACATAAAAGAAAAGATACGTTCATCAAGGTACAACATTTACAACACAATAGATTTAAACTTAATGTTAACCGCTTCAATCTTGATTGCAGAAAATATGACTTCTGTAACAGAGTTGTTAATGCTTGGAACACACTACCTGACTCTGTAGTCTCTTCTCAAAATCCCCAAAGCTTTAACCAAAACCTGTCTACTATTGACCTCACCCCATTCCTAAGAGGTCCGTAAGGGGCGTGCATAAGAGCACAAACGTGCCTACCATTCCTGTCCTATTGTTTTCTTTCATTATATCCAATTAATATAGTTATTGCATGCTTATGCTTATATATACTGTTGTGACAAAATAAATAAATTAAATAAAATAAATAAATAAATAAAATACTCCTTCTCAAAGAATTAGAGCCAGCAGCTTCCTGTGGGAGGCTCAAAGGACTCTTTGGACCATGGGGAGAATGTCTCTGAACTGGAAACCAGACAACAAATAGTAGTAAACAAGTAGTAAACAATCAAACACCTTTAGTGTTCCAGGAAGGGAAAAGTAAGCATGCCGGCAGATGAACAGGGTGTTACTCGTATATTCTAGACCCATCTTAGGCACCAAGCCAATTGGGTAACTTTGGGCCAGTCCCTTTCTGTCAGCCCTAGGAAGGAAGCAATGGAAAAAACCATTTCTGAAACTCCTTCTTAAGAAAACTACAGGATTTGTCTAGACTGCAAGACTTGTGCATGACTGAATGGAAGGGAGGGGGAGTTATAGAAAGCCATGAACTTGTTAAGGGAAAAATTGTTAATCGGATTAAGAAACAGAAACCACATTCAAGTAAAACTATTGGATTCTTCAAGGTTCTTGCAATGGTATTTTTCCTATACTTTTAGATAGATTGCTGAAAATATCTTTGTGTTGTTTTTTTTAAAAAGGAAGTGGAAAGAAATTGTATTTGGACCTCAAGCTATAGACTGCCCACCTCTGACCTATACTAACTGACAGCAGCAATTCAGAACGGCTGGCAGAACTATTTACCTGCTCTATCTGGAGATGCTGAAGTTTGAAGTTGTGACCTTTTGAGCGCAAAGTATGAGTGGAATCATTGACTTGCAGCCTCCCCTGATCAACCATGAAGAACAAGCCTGGTGTCTAAAATTGTTAGAACCCTCCCTCTCCAAACGCCTATGGAATCATTTCGGAAAACGATGAATTGCTCGCTTCGTTCGCCTTAACCAGCTTCAACCTCAAAATTTTAGCTGAAGGCAACAATTTTCCTTCACAAATCCCCTAATCCTATATTCTCACAGGAGATTTTTCACCGAGCGTTTCTGGTACCCGTGCTTTTCTAATATACACATTCTCTATGTATGAATTGCCAGTTCGGGAAAGTGAAAATGCCTCTTCTTTAAATTTATGTAATTGGTCAAGAATTGCAAAACTAGGTAAGTTTTCGTTTGGATGTAAAATGATTTGTCTCGCATCCTTTCCTTAATTTACCTTAAATCACTTTCAGAGATGGGTTTCAGAGAGGTTTTGCTCTCGTTCCAATTTGAATCGTGGATCCCAGTCAAATCAAGCTGATCTTATCTGAACAGTTGATTCAATTCCAATTGTCAGTTCCGTGCAAATTGCTGATTGAAATCAAACAGTCGATTCAGTTTTAATCAGACCATTTGGTATCTTTTCTATTCTATTCTATTTTATTTCAATCCATTTCCATCCAAATCTAGTTGAATATATCTGTATTTTCCAAAGCACCTGAGGGCAGGACAAGAAGCAATGGATGGGAAACTAATCAAGGAGAGAAGCAACCTAGAACTAAGGAGAAATTTCCGGACAGTTAGAACAATTAATCAGTGGAGCGACTTGCCTCCAGAAGTTGTGGGCACATCCACCAGTTTTTAAGAAGAGATTGGACAACCATTTGTCTGAAATGGTATAAGATTTCCTGCTGGAGCAGAGGATTGGACTAGAAGACTTCCAAGATCCTTTCCAGCTCTTTTATTCTATTATCTGTTAGATTCAATAACCGAATCAGTTATCCTATTTGGTAAGCTGATTGGAGGCAGGCATTTACCAAATTGCTATCAAGTCAACAAGATTTTCACATGCCCTGATCGATATTACTTTCGTCGTTTTAATCTTTCACAGTCCCTGTTGTATCCAGATTTCTTACATGCCAGATGGATAATATGTGGAACAATCTTTTATACATGCTTTGAACATTTAATCTTTAACCACGTTCTACTCATCTTTGCAATTGTTGGCTTTGTGTCATTTCCCTTCCTGGGAAGCACAACATATGCGCCTATGTTTCATTGAACTTTGCAGCAGTTGGCCACCCTCGTGCAGGGAAAATTTGCTTGCTCAACTTTGACCACACAAGTCACTTGTGCAGTTGGTTCCTACAAGCATGGAAATGCTACCTTTGGAGTATTAAGAAAACCGATAGCCTTGTTGACATGAACACAGGAGCCTAACCCCTGAAGCCTCTTGATATGAAACATTGATTTTTCTGTCTGGGTATGATTCTAAAGCTATTCATTCTGAATGGTCAAGACTCACAGGCTTGAAGAGAGATGGAGGGGGGGAGAGCAAGTGGAAAAGAAATCTGTACTTTTCAGTTTTACCTCCAGGCAAAATTGGAGACTAAACTCTAGATTCTGAGATATAATTTGTTCAAGCCATGTTTCCTGAAAACTCATTATATCAAAACGCACACACACAATTTTATCAGGAAACCAAACTATTCTGGATCAGACCTTGAACCAATTCCCTCCCATCCCAAACCAAAACGTTATCCCAATGCCCACTACCAAGGTACAAGAGGGAGGAACCAAATGGTTTCTAACATTTTAATTTCCAGGCATAGGCAGCAATCTGATGGTGCCCTGCTAATCAGTCATCTGACAGCTGAAGATGCTGGCTTCTTTACATGCATTGCTTCTAATGGCCGGGATCAAGATCAGAAACAAGTTCAAATTAGACCTAGAGGTAGTGGTTGTTTGAGGGGTGGGAGGGCAAGGGAGTTTTACTTCAATGTTACCCAAATATAATGGTAGCTGAAAAGAATTTTGCAGCCTTCTTAGAAGCTTCTGAAGATTGCTCAGTCATAAGTAAGATGATAAATCAGTAGATTCGCATCACCACAATTGCCATGTTTCTCTTAGACTTGCTAGGCCTTGCTTTCTTAAGTGTGTGTGTGTGTGTGTGTGTGTGTGTGTGTGTGTGTGTGTGTGTATTAAGTGTTTTCCTGTTGAAGCATTTGGTCTGCCCCAATATGGGAAGGAGCATACTGAGCTAAATAGCTTGAAATAGATCTATGCTAGTCTCCCTTTATTTATTTATCAGCTATATGTGTATATATGTGTGTGTGTGTGTGTGTGTGTATATATATATATATATATATATATATATATATATATATATATATATATATATATATATATATATATATATATATATATATATATATATATATATATTTATAAACACACATATGTTTGCATATATATATATGCAAAGACATAATACTAATTGTGTCTATGTGTGTATATGCATACTAATACTAATCAGCCATCCAAAACATTGTCCTTGCCATTATGAAGACAAATCCAAAACAATATTCAATATTCCCTCTCTGAATCCTTATATCTTATATCTCTTTTTTCATTTTAAAAGATACCTGCTTTTTCCAGCCATTAACACTTGTGTTTCAAATGGCTTTCATATGAATCTAAAATTCAGCACCGAATCACTGAACTCTGAACACTGGTTTCTATAGCACTTGTATCTTTACAATTCATACCGTTTTGTTTCCTAGTACGATTTGATGCTTATTAATAACCTATGACTATCACTAAGTGTTGTACCTTATGATTCTTGATGAATGTATTTTATTGTTCTTTATGTACACTGAGAGCATATGCACCAAAGACAAATTCCTTGTGTGTCCAATCACACTTGGCCAATAAAAAATTCTATTCTATTCTATTCTATTCTATTCTATTCTATTCTATTCTATTCTATTCTAATGATTCTTGATGAATGTATCTGATCTTTCTATGTACACTAAGAGCATATGCACCAAAGACAAATTCCTTGTGTGTCCAATCACACTTGGCCAATAAAGAATTCTATTCTATTCTATTCTATTCTATTCTATTCTATTCTATTCTATTCTATTCTATTCTATTCTGAACAGTATATGCCATTTTATAAATAAATTCACCCTGGTGTGCTATGTGTGTAAACACTTGCAGTTTTAAAAGTTCCAGGCATGTTTTGCATAGAAAATATATTTTTAAAAATATATAGGAAAAATTATTGAGTCAAGCAAGATTTGGACAGATGTTGGGCTGACTTCAGGAATTTTTTTAAGATGCACCTTTCTTGCATATACAGGTAGTTCTCAACTTACAACAGTTCATTTAGTGACCAATCAAAGTTAGAATGGTGCTTAAAAAAAGGGTGACTTATAACCGCTTTTCAGAGTTACGTCTTGTGCAGCATCCCCATGATCATATGACCAAGATTCAGTTGCTTGGCAACAGGTTCATATTTATCTTCTTCCCAAGATCATGTGATCCTTTTTTGGGGGGGCGGGGGGGGACCTTCTAACAAGCAAAGTCAACAGGGAAATCAAATTCACTTAACAGCCAGGTTACTAAGGTATCAACTGCAGTGATTCTTAACAATGGTGGCGAGAAAGGTCGTAAAATAGGGCAAAACTCCCTGAACCAATGTCTCACTTAACAACAACAGAAATTATGGGTTCCATTGTGATCATAAGTCGAGGACTACCTGTACAAATCAAGATGGCAAAAATACCTCACACTGCTTCTTCCTCCTCTTCCTCTACCTCTTTTTCCCACAATAACAACCCCGTGAAGCTGTGGTGAAATCCAATTTTTTTTTACTACCAGTTCTGTGGGCGTGGCTTGGTGGGCATGGTGTGGCTTGGTGGACGTGGCAGGGGAAGGATACTGCAAAATCTCCATTCCAACCCCACTCTGGGGCCAGCCAGAGGTGGCATTTGCCAGTTCTTCAAACTGCTCAAAATTTCCGCTACCTGTTCCCCAGAACCTGTCAGAACCTGCTGGATTTCACCCCTGTTGTGAGGTGTGTGGTGTGTGTATGAGAGAGAGTGGGGGGAGGGAGAGAGAGGGTTAGTCCAAAGTCACTCACCCAAAATTTTAGAAGATACCTGAGAGACTTTTTCTATTTTGTTTTCCCCCAACAATTCCTGGATTGTTGCTGCCTTCATTGTAGGGTTGTGTAGCCAATCAGAGAAAAAAACCAGCATCTTTGAAAGAACTCTAAAGATGGGACAAAGAAAGAGACCTTTAGGCCACTCAATAAAGTTGACAAAATAAGAGCCACCACCTGGGATTCTTTTAAGGAAGAGCAAACGCCTCATTCTGGTTAGCATTTCTCCCATATTCTGGTTAGCATTTCTCCCATTTTTCATCTCCAACAAAAATAGTCAAATTCGCTCCCAGCAGATGCCAGACTGAATTCTTTTTAATCCCTAGGGATTTATTATTATTATTTTTTGAGGGCTGGGAGATTTTGAAACTGGTTATATACATTTCCTTACATACAAATAAGTCCTTTTTTTTAAAAAAAATCAAATAAACATACAAATACATCTACCAACGTATCTGTTCTTACGGTTTGCATTATTCTTCGTTCACCTGATTGCGTGTCGTTCTGGTGGGAAAATGTTTAGCCTTAAAATACTCCCCCCCCATTTTTATTTTTATTTTTATTTTTTGGAAGTAGCCGGACAAATGATTTAAAAGCAGAAACAGACAGGAGCCCCAAAAAAAACAAAAAACCACGCAACTAATGCATAGATTTTTTTTTCTTCCCCTAGCTTGATTAGCCAAGCCAATAGAAAATTCCAGAATATGCAGACAATTATTTTAACTGTCATAGACTGGCAATTGTAATTGACATGATTTGTACGAGATGCGGTGTAATAACTGAATATATTAAAAAAAAATCGCGTGGCTTGATTACCAGGCGAACATTACTAGTGCCACAATATTATTAACAGCACAATTATCGTAGCCTCCCTAGGACATGCTCTTAGCACTTGGATGCATTAGCGAGCCTGTACTAACGAAGGAAGGGGGGAAAAAATATTAAAGTACAGCAAATTTCCAAAGCACCAGTTGGGCCCAATATCATTAAAAATTTATAAAATTAGCCCCCCTCTCTCTCTTCCCCCTCCTGACTTCTCTATGGTACAAGCACCCCGAATGTGACAAGTGTTTGGTTTAAATGAAGATCAGCCACCAGGATTAAGTTGAAGTCTCAGGTTCTTTGTCTCTACCCTCCCGTCTGCTCTGGCTGTTCCGTTCTCGCAGTCTCCCCCCTCCCCACTCCACCCGACACCCCGATCCAGCTGAAATATGTAACCATTACAGAGTGACAGTTTGACACACAATGACCTGTCAGAACATTCATCTCTCAATGTTTTATTTTAGCGAAGAGCCAAGCTGCAGGAAAAATAAGCAAGTTGTTTCAAGGTTTGGAGTGAGATCAAACATCTCTGGCGTCTCCACTTACCAGACCTTTGATTTACAATGGATCTGTCAAGGTCTGATTAGACACTGTGTGTTTAAAACCTTATAGAGGTTGCACAATCACACCAGCTCCCCACTTTCCCGTGTCCCCCCCACACACACACACACAAACCACCACCACCCCTGGCTTTAATTTATTGACACAAACGAATTAAAAGTGGTTTGGATCTTGCAAGTGAAAACCGTTTTGCACTTAAAAAATAAACGCAAGACAAAATTAGCCACAATTAAACACCTGTATGGAAAACAGGTTATCTTTATTTTTATGATGGCTATCTATATACAATTTTATCAGACCTGACTAACTAGCTTTTTTCCACCTTTTACCTTCACCTATCCAGAAGGAAATGAGTGTAGGAGTAAAATTGCATCTATTTGTGGCCCAGAGTACTTCCATGTTTTCAACATAATATTTTATTCTTTTCTATTTCCAAATTCATCTGAAATGACTCTATTGGAAACCAGGTTGGAGTGGTTTTCAAAACACACACACACACACAAACACATACACACTTCAAGTGGATCTCTTTCTCTCAAAGAAACCCCAAGATGTCTATTTTCGAGTTTTAAGAGAAGCTCAAGATGCATTTAGAATTATACACCACATATAATTTAACCCTATTGAAGGCTTAACCCAGACATTATACAGAGATAAGTTGGCTGCTTCTTTTAACACAACATGTTGCTAGGATCAAATTAATGAAAATGTAGATACTGTGTTCACAGCTGGTATTTTTTACTTTTTTAATTTTATTAATGCTCTATAACATGGTTCCTGCCAATATTAAGACCCTCAGATTTTGAATATTTTAAGCACTTTTAAGCTGCCAATGGATATAATTCTCAGATGGTCGAGATAGTCATTAGAAATAAATAAATAAAAATGTGCTCCCACAAATTACAATGGCAACATGTGGCTTTTTTTTTTTTTTAAAGGCTTCAGGTATTAAATATTTTCAGTGCATTACGCTTTCAGCATATGTAATTGCAACAAAAATGAATGCACACAAATGAACGGAAATATATGGGTTCCGTTTGTAGCTGAAAAAGAAACAGCAAAATTTGTGCCCAGCGTTAAGGTGTGTAATTCCTTAAGACTATATTGTGGCATATGGTTCATTGTAGGAAATTATGAATACATGCCTTTGGAGAGCTCTTGGTTGTAAATTTGGGGCTTTGTACATCCATAACAATGCAATCTGACAAATGTAATTTATGCAATATTGAGTTAATACTGTATTATGAAATTAGCTTTCTGTAGTAAAGCTGTAATTTTTAAAGAGAAAGACAATACGGTGAAACAAAAACAAAACCAACATTAGCATTTCATGAAAGGTAAAACTAATCTTCCAACAGTCAGTTAGGTGATTTATTATAGTGTGATATTTATGACTATTGGTATATTTAATCAACTCCTAATCTACAAACAAACAACATTATAGTCCTCTTCAAGCATTCAAAATCAGCCCAGTCTAGAGCAACAGAATCGCTATGGTCACTCAGTCCTACAACTTTGACTTCTGTGGTTTTATAGTAAAAAAATCTTGCCCTGCTGTTTAGGGTCATGGAGACAAACACGTCAACTTTATGGTTTATCCTCTTCTCAGTCATTTCCTGGAAAGATCGTTTGTTTTCAAAATCTGTTTCAAAGAAGAGTATTTCCCCGATGTTATTCTAGGTGGACCAGGGTATTCCAACCCTTAGTTAATTCCTCTGGCCAAGGGACATATGGAAAAATATTACCTCTTTCAATATATATGTCTCTTGCTCAGGGGTGAAATGCTCCCGGTTCAGACCGGATCGTGCAATCTGGTAGCGATGGGGGCAGATAGTTCAAAGAACCAGTAGCAAAAATCCCTGCCCCCCCCCCATCGCCCATGCCTCGCTGTTCCTCTTCTCTGTCCCTGAAACTCTCGGTGGTGATATAGCTGCAAATGGCCTTAAATGACTGCCACAACGCTTCAAAGGGCCGCACTACAGCTGATTAGCACTGTAGGCGGCTAGTAGACCAGTGCCTCTATTTTTAAAGAAAGTAGACCAATGCGCTCCCAAAAAAAGGCAATTAGTAGACCAGTGCCTCTATTTTTAAAGAAGGTAGACTAGTGCGCTCCCAAAAAAAGGCAATTAGTAGACCGGTGCCTCTATTTTTATGGCTCTGCTAGACTAAAGCAAGCCTGGTAGACCGATATGTTTCCAAGCCACCAAGCCACACTCACCAATTAAGTCACATCCACTGAACAGGTAGGGAAATTTTTTAGATTTCACCCCTGCTCTTGCTAGGCTTCCTACATTTCAACTCACCCTCAAGAGGAGACCTCAGAAGTTCTCATAGGGCAGGGGTCTCCAAACTTGGCAACTTTAAGTCTTATGGCAGGGATGGTATTCACTTACCTTCACTACCGGTTTGCAAATGTGAGCGCACACGCCATCTCCGTGCATGCACAGGACATTATGCGCATGTGCAGAGCATCAAAAATGGGACATGATGATGTCCGGGCAGATGGGCAGAGCCTCCTGCAGCAGCCGCTACCGGTTTTCCCGAACCGGATAGAACCGGTTGAATACCACCACTGCCTTATGGACTTCAAGTCCCAGAATTCACCATGCCAAGTCCACAAGTCTTAAAGTTGCCGACTTTGGAGACCCCTGTTGGAGAGTCTTCTTCTCTGACAGGGAAGTGGGGAGGCAGCGAGAGAAAGCTGTTATGTGTGGGAAAGTTGTACACTACAATAGAGCCAGCAGTTGTCAAAAGAAATTTACTATCTCTGGAGAATAACAGAGATAAACAGAAGCCTCTCCTGCGGGGGAAAGAAAACGTTTGATAAACGGCAAGCCAGTTTTGGCACATCGTTAATGTGGTTACACTTCCACTGATGATCCACCTAAGAAAATGCAGGAAAGCTGCAGAAGGAGAAACTACATTTTTGACCCCATCGCAACCTGGACTTAGAGGTATTAGTGTCCTTGAAGGGGGATAAATGCAGCTCAAGAATGATGCAGACCTTAACAAATGCATAAGAAACTTTAAAAAGTTTTTAGGTTTCCAAAAATCTCCTAAATTTCAGGAACAGTTTAATATGGAGTACGATGGCTTCATTTTCCTTAGTATAGGGATAATCATACATATACACATATACATACACAAAATACATATGGGAATGGGATGGGATGGGATGGGATGGGATGGAATAGAATAGAATAGAATAGAATAGAATAGAATAGAATAGAATAGAATAGAATAGAATAGAATAGAATAGAATAGAATTTTTTTTTTATTGGCCAAGTGTGATTGGACACACAAGGAATTTGTCTTTGGTGCATATGCTCTCAGTGTACATAAAAAGACCAGATACATTCTTCAAGAATCATAAAAATAGAATAGAATAGAATAGAATAGAATAGAATAGAATAGAATAGAATAGAATAGAATAGAATAGAATTCTTTATTGGCCAAGTACAATTGGACACACAAGAAATTTATCTCCGATGCATAAACTCTCAGTGTACAAAAAAGCAACAAAGTGATAAATCATAAATCATAAGATAGTATACATATATACATATAGGCTTTCAAGTGAAGAACAACCTGCTATTTAGCAAATCATTCTTTTAGTCAAAAAGGAAAAAAGCAGGGAACGAAATACCTCATCTTGCCTTTCTGCAAAGTCAGATTCTGTTAATCCTCAATCAATCAAGTTGGAATCAGCTGTTCTGGTAGAAAAAAGTTGGCTGCTGTTTTGTGAAGCAGGGGGTTCCTTGGAGGGATAAAGAAACATTCTATAGCAGAAACTATTTTGAGTTTCCAATGTGGAATGAAATCATACATACATTTCTCAGCATAACGTAAGAAAAACATAACTTTCTACAAGTAAAGCATTTTGCAGTAGTTCTATATCATAAGCCCCCTATGTCAGGTGTCTCCAACCTTGGCAACTTTAAGACTTGTGGACTTCAACTCCCAGAGTTCCTCATCCAGCTTTGCTAGCTGAGGAATTCTGGGAGTTGAAGTCCACAAGTCTTGAAGTTGTCAAGGTTGGAGACCTCTGCTCTATATAACAGCATCACAACGGATCCAAATTGGTGGTGGCAGTTCATAAAATATCTCTTTTGAGAATAATTGATTAATTGCTATCCATGGATAGGCTCATCCTACCAGATCAAGGATAAATAACTTGACACCTTCTGGATGTTTTGAATTTCAGTTCCCATCAACTGTCAATGAATTATTCTCTGAAGCCTATTCTTGACCAAAACATAATCTTTTGCATTTCTTCATAATGGTCCAACTTCAAATTGGTCCAGCAGGACTTCAGAATGATTAATGCCTCCAAGACAATCTATCAATGGGATGACTTGGCTCCAGAAGGTGTAAATGCTCCAACACTGGAGATTTTTAAGAAGAGATTGGACATCCATTTGTCTGAAATGCTATAGGGTTTCCTGCTTGAGCAGTGGGTTGAACTAGAACAGGGGTCTCCAACCTTGACAACTTTAAGACTTGTGGACTTCAACTCCCAGAATTCCTCAGCCAGCTTTGCTGGCTGAGGTATTCTGGGAGTTGAAGTCCACAAGTCTTAAAGTTGCCAAGGTTAGAGACCCCTGAACTAGAAGACCTCCAAGGTCCATTCCAACTCTGTTATTCCTCCCTTTTGATAGCAAGTGAAAAAACCCAAATTGTTGCTTTATTTTGGTATCATTGCTTCTTCATTGTGCATTGTTTTTATCGTTTTATAGAGTTTTGGCTGTTGTTAAGAACCGCCCGCTGTCATTAGAAGTCAGGCGATTGAAAAAAACAAAACAAATCTCATGACCACCTCTATTGTCACAAATTAGAATTAGAAATTAGACTAGAAGACCTCCAAGGTCCCTTTGATCTTTGTCATTCTATTTTCTATTAACTAGAAAACTAACATAATGAATCTTTATTTATTTTTTGTCCTAAAACTGGTTTCTTTCCTTCTTTTTAGTCCTAATTCACAACAGACTTTGGATAACAGAAGTAACCCTTCTACTACATAAATGAAGCTGAATACACAAGCAAGTAAAACGAGTAGTTGATACTTTCTAAGATGACCCTAAGTAATTCTAAAAATTATTAGGCAGCACCTAAAACATACCAACAAGTGCCCACTCAAAGAAAAATGAGAAACAAGAATTAGGGGTGTCCTTGAAGGAGAGCATTATAATCTCCCTACAAGTTATTTAGCCAGTTAAGCACAAATTTTAGTTTCCACGCATGTTGCTTCCATGTGAATTTCTTCTTTCTTCCTTTCCTTTCTTCTTCCTTCCCCTTTTTAAATAGTTTTCCATCAGTACAAACCTTTTCCTTTCCCTTATGCACCAGCAAACATACTGATACAATTTAAAGGTCATGTTCTTTTCAAACTGACAGGACCCTCCAAAATTTTGACCAGGGTCCCTCTAAGAATCACGCCGCACAAACGGAAAGGTATTAAGTAAAGCATCACTTGACGCAAGTTCAATCATGTGAACTGATTAGAAAATGTACCCATGGAGAGAAGCAATTCAATGTGTGACGGACAACCTTTCAAAGAAAAGAGATCTCAGGTTAATAATAAGCAACCGCCAGATAGCCAGGGAAAAGGAGAAAATAAAGGGTCAATATGAATATAATTGCTTTCGAATACTTCTCTTTTTTTAAAAAAAAAACCTTTTCACAACTTTTTTCATTTGTACTTCTTCACTTTTCTTAGCTTACAATAATTCTTACACGTAATCCTTTCATTTCATCTTTAGATGTTGTGGTCCGCCAGCAGCCTGCGGAGCTGGCAACGGAGTCGGACAGTAATGAAGCTGAAGAAGAGCGTGGGCCAGTCCTGGAGGCTGGGGAAGGCCCGGATGAGGGCTATGCATCGGAGGCAGAGGTGGGGCCAGGGCCATCGGGGAGTGATGTGTGGACTCCGGAGCCTCCAGAGGCTGACAGTAGTGAGGCAGAGGAACAGGAGGAGCCTGTTCCTAATGCATGCATGAGAAGAGCTGCCAGAAGGCAGGAGCAGCTAAAGCAAAGAGGATGACTTGGGAGTAGGGCCAAGAGATGATTGGCCCCTCCCATAAAGCTTAAAAGACCAGCAAGATATACTTTTACATTTTTAAAGGAGGTGAAGAAATCAAATGTATAAGTAAATTAATGGTGTTAGCCATTAAATTGAGTGTATAAGTGAATTAATGGTGTTATCCATTAAAGTGGAATTCTGAAAGTTAGCAGGCAGGGAGTGTTTATCCTACTGGAAAACTTTTGCTTCACAGGAGGATAAACTTATTAAGACTCTGTAACACCCTTGACAGGAGATTCTAACCAGAGCCCTTCTCTATACCAACAGACCTTCTCCATCTTATGTTCTTCTTCATTAGAACTTGCTTTGCCCTTACTTCATATGTTTCCAAATCCTCATGAGATTTGTTCTTAATCGTTTTTTTACCAAAAGAGTAGCAACGAGGAGCAGAGTACGGAAGGAAGAGGCAGAGGTCAAACTGCATATTAAAATAAATACAATGCCTTCAAACCCTCGCTTCCCTTCTGTAATTGATAGCAGTGCCCAGGTATTAATGTCACTTTTTCCTACAAAGATTTAACAAATTTGTTTTACATAATTAGTGTTGTAGTCCTACTGATGACAAAACTCAAGCAAATTTTGTTACATATTCTGTACATCTCTTAGAGTTATTTAGATTAAAAGTGGTTTATAAATTTTATCAATAAACTAGAAAGTAAGTTGAGGTTGAAGGATCCAACGGACTTCACGTGGCTCCCAAATTCTTTTATTTATTGTATATAAAATCTCCAATTTTACAACCCTTGAACTTTCATACCATTGCTACACTGCTATTTACAGAGGCAAGCAAACAGGCTGAGACAGGGTGGGAGGGAGGAAGAGGGAGGGGAAGGAGGGGAGAGAGAGAGAGAGAGAGAGAGAGAGAGAGAGACAGAGACTGCCAGCCCAGAACACTTCCTTCAGATTGAAGGCAGGGGTGCTATTCAGCAGATTCTGAAAGTTCTGGAGAACTGGTAGCGGAAATTTTGAGTAGTTTGGAGAACCGGCAAAGACCACCTCTGGCTGGCCCCAGAGAGGGGTGGGAATGGAGATTTTTGCAGTATCCTTCCCCCAGGAGTGGGGAGGGAATGGAGATTTTGCAGTATCCTTCCCCCAGGTGTGGGGTGGGAATGGATATTTTGCAGTATTCTTCCCCTGGAGTGGGAGGGAATGGAGATTTTGCAATATCCTTCCCCCAGGAATGGAGAGGGAATGGAGATTTTGCAGTATTCTTCCCCTGGAGTGGAGAGGGAATGGAGATTTTGCAATATCCTTCCCCCAGGAGTGGAGAGGGAATGGAAATTTTGCAGTATTCTTCCCCTGGAGTGGGGAGGGAATGGAGATTTTGCAATATCTTTCCCCTGGAGTGGGGTGGGAATGGAGATTTTGCAATATCCTTCCCCCTGGAATGGGGAGGGAATGGAGATTTTGCAATATGCTTCCCCCAGAAGTGGAGAGGGAATGGAAATTTTGCAGTATCCTTCCTCTGCCATGCCCACCAAGCCACACTCACAGAACCGGTAGTAAAAAAAAAATTGAATTCCACCACTGATTGAAAGTAAGGGAACCATTGCTTCTTACTTGTTCCCCAGCAATAGGAGCACATTATAAAGTCACAACAGCTATGACAGGAAAAATTTACTTTTTGCTGTCCCAGCAAATGAACAGCCTTAAATTACAAGAGGATAGATTGTTGGTAGAACAAACTTGATGGTAAAACAGCTCATTTCCAAAAACAGCCAGCCAGGCATTGGAGAGAGGATGTGGAAATTTCAAACAGAATTTGGGCCACCCTCTGATCCAGCCACTCTAACTTTTTTGTAAATTAGATTTGGGTTTGGAACGAATAAATCCTTCTCTGGGATTTTATGTTTTAAGAAGCACCATATAGGGGGGAAAAATGTGCATTTTATGTGATCCCCTTAAGCACAATATGTAGATAGCAATGATGAACGTGGCAGAGGTATAAGAATTGCAGCAAGTCCATACAGTATATAAGATGTGTTTTGAAGACTACAGAAATGTCTTTGGTAAATTTAGCCAGTGGTGAGAGTCAAATCATTTAACAACCGGTTCTCTGCCTTAATGATTTCTTCCGACAACCAGTTCACCAAACTGCTCAGAAAGTTAACAGCCGGTTCTCCCGAAGGGGTGCGAACTGGCTGAATCACACCACTGGATTTAGCCATATGTTAAAGCCCTTCACGTTGTGACCATTACAGCTACAAGGCCGAACGAGGGGTTAACACAAACACATTCAGATTCAGCTAACAACACAATACATTCTCTCTTGGCAGCAAACAATTGAAGGTAATATTATATTGTTTAAATACATTCTCTTGAGATTCTCTGTGTTGTAAAAATGCATCATACTTGTTTAAAGCAGGTATAGCTGACATTTCAGCACATAAATTAGGAGCCTAGCATGCACATAAGCCTTAACTTATAGCCCATTGTACTGGAACAGGGGCAAGTAGAATTTGCTGTTTCTCAGATCCAGCCTCTGCGTTCAACATGGACTTAGATTTCAATAGATCAAAGTACTGAACTCCAAAAGGTTTGCAGATCTGGAGACATCTATACGCTTACGGTGATGAAAAGTGAATTTGCTCAGTGACAAATGATTGCTTTCTTAAATAGTAATTTTATTAATAATTATAATTAAAAAGATAAAAGCTAACGCAAATTAAAAATTCAAAGAAAAGGTACAGAAAAGAAAAAGAAAAATAGAAAAGAAAGAAAAAAAATAAGAATAGAGTAAAGGAAAGGAAAATATATAAAGAAATGACTTCTCCATTCATCACAAGTGTGCACAATTTGAATAATGTATTACTATCTCTTAAAATACAACAAATGATCTTCTCTTCCCATATCCCATCTTTTATCTATTAATAAATTCTTAAGGCCATGTCATTCCAGTCCTGATCAGCAAAAGTGCATTTAAGGGTTATCAGAGATAATGTCATATCTATTGATCAAATAACCCAATCTTACATTCCTTCCTTTTATTTTTTAATCATCTTGATCTTTAGTCTCGTCAAATAACGTCCTAGAACTTGATTTTACTTTTTCATAGTGGCATTCAAATTTTTGGAAGAAGGGTATCTTTTGACCATCTCTCCTTTCAGAGAAGTCTACAAATGACAACAGAATACTTAGAAGCAAGTATTCCTTCACAAATTCCAATAGAATAGAATAGAATAGAATAGAATAGAATAGAATAGAATAGAATAGAATAGAATAGAATAGAATAGAATAGAATAGAATAGAATTTTTCTATTGGCCAAGTGTAATTGGACACACAAGGAATTTGTCTTGGTGCATATGCTCTCAGAGTACATAAAAGAAAAGATACGTTAATCAAGAATTCTAAGGTACAGCACTTAATGATAGTCATAGGGTACCAATAAGCAATCAGGAAACAATATCAATATAAATCATAAGTGAAGAATCAATATAAATCATTTGTGAAGAAATAGATGGCTAGCATCTTTCATACCATCAATATGAACAGTCTGTTATTAGGGATCTACCTGAAAGAACCCTTTCTCCCTTTTAAAAATAAGTAGTAATGTTTTTAATCCAGATTTCTCCAGAGAAGTCGGGCACTGACTTGTGCCTGTCTATTCTACAAATGCCACAATCAGGGAGATGAAATCTTGAGGAACGTGATGTGATGAATGAAGATGTTACTTGATCAGAAGCTGCCTAAAGTTACCAGTTTCAAACAAGAGGAATTGCAGAATTGTTAGAAACCAAACAGAGCAAGGAAGCATTCCTGGACCTGTGCTCTATTTTTATTTGCAGGTGTATCTAGATTGCAGAAAATATGACTTCTGTAACAGAATCATCAGTGCTTGGAATACTTTACCTGACTCTGTGGTCTCTTCCCATAATCCTAAAAGCTTTAACCAAAAACTCTCTACTATTGACCTCACCCCATTCCTAAGAATAGAATAGAATAGAATAGAATAGAATAGAATAGAATAGAATAGAATAGAATAGAATAGAATAGAATAGAATTTTATTGGCCAAGTGTGATTGGACACACAAGGAATTTGTCTTGGTGCATATGCTCTCAGTGTACATAAAAGAAAAGATACGTTCATCAAGGTACGACATTTACAACACAATTGATGGTCAATATATCAATATAAATCATAAGGATTGCCAGCAACAAGTTACAGTCATACAGTCATAAGTGGAAAGAGATTGGTGATGGAAGAGGACAATAAGGGGCGTGCATAAGCTCACAAACGTGCCTACCGTTCCTGTCCTATTGTTTTTCTTTTCTTCTTCCTATATATATATATATATGCTTATTCCTCCTTATATTTACTCATATATGTGTTTATATATTATATAATCTTTTTCTACGATACCTACACATATTGTTATGACAAAATTAAATAAAAAAATAAAAAAATATATATTTCTATTAGGATCATCTTTATTGAAAAATGTGACCTAGGCCGCATTTTCTTTCATTGTCTTTCACAGAAACCTCTACTGGGTATACACAGGCTTTCAAAAAAAGATTTAAAAAAAAAAAGATTAGAAAAAAAATAACAAAATTGTAGATGACGACACGGTCATAGATTTACTTTGCATAATTGATCCTAGATAGCCCCCTCCTCTGATTCATTCACATCTTTGAGTCCTTCATCCCCACACTGACTTCAAGGCACCATTCCTCCTTTCTCATTCCCTGTTTTATTTCTTTTATTTCCAGGCTGAACAAAATCTTTTTTTTTTTAAACAATCCAACCTTGCACACTGAGACCCAGAGCAGGCTGTCCATTCAACTATTCATTTTTGCCTCTTTTTTTTTTAACCCCTCAGGGTGAAAAATAGAAATATAGAGTCTTCTTAGGGCCTGGCAACCATTCTTTTTTTTCCCTCAGCCAAAACAAGCGAACAAACAGAAAAAAAAGAGGTGCAAAAGTTTTCAGTTCGCAACGGGGCCTGAAGCGATTTAAATTTAGGAAGGAAGAAAGAAAAAAACTACAAAGTTGAGGTTTGCTTTGCAAATCTTTTTCTCCATCCTCATTAGGTCTCTTTATCTATTTCTAATTTTTTTCCCCCACATCTCAGCTGCGGCTGAAAGCAAACAAACCGAAAAGGTCCTGTTGCTTTTCATCAGCCCCATTTTCTCTCTCTTTTCTTTTTCCTTTCTCCTCCCCCCCCACCCCTTGACATTAAAAGCCAAATGTACAAACCACTTAACGCTTTCTAAGGGTTGCGTTAAGAGACCCTGGCATGTTGATAGAGATGCCCCAAAGGTCAGTCTTTTTCAGGCTCGGCTCAGACAATTTTTTGGCATTTTTCTACACCCGCCCGCAGGACGGCTCTCGAAGCCAAGCCTGACCTTGACAGTGAATTGGATAAATAAACCTTCAATTTACCCCCTCCATCTCAAAGCTAGTCTAGCCGATCCCTCTGGAGCCTTCACCTGTCTACATCGTTCAACTGACTGCAACTTTCATCTGACTAACATCCCCGGCTTTTACAGGTTCAGTGACAAACACCGTCTAACAGATAAGGCTCCTGAAAAGTCAGAGACAATCGCGCTTCCCCATTGAAAATTTAATGCGGGTTCCATCTTTAGCCATCATTCTCTTCCCCACCGCGGCTGCGTATATCCCAGGAGGCACTTGAAGCAAGAGCTCTGCTCCGTAACAGGTAAAGACGTGGCATTTAATGATACTGTCTAAAGTGATCCAAGTCCGTGGAAAATAATGTGCACTCATGTAGCAGATAAGCACTGCTGAATGTACTAGAACAGCAGTATCTTTACCGGGACTGTCACCAGACAGAAAGTGACACACAGCTTGCCAGCATATCTGCTTTTCCCTTTTGCTGTTGGGGGGATGGGGGGGGAAGGTGCTTCAGAGGGACAATACCCCCCCCCAAAAAAAAATTGGAGAAATCAGTAAAGGGAGAATATCAATTTCTCGCCAATTAAGAATTCCCGTTCTTAATTTGCAGGTGTGTGCATACTCTCTCTTACTCTTTCTCTGTCTCTGTCTCTCTGTCTCTCTCTCTTTCCCTCTCTCTCTCTGTCTCCCCCCTCTCTGTGTCTCTGTCTCTCTTTCTCTCTCTGACTCTTTGTCTTCCCCCCCTCTCCCTCTCTGTCTCCCCCTCTCTTTCTCTGTCTCTCTTTTTCTCTGTCTCTGTCTCTCTCTCTCTCTCCCCCCCTCTCTGTTTCTGTCTGTCTGTCCCTCTATATCTCTCTCCCCCCCCCATCTCTCTCTCTCACATGCACCTCCCACCCGACAGAATAACAGAGTTGGAAGGGACCTTGGAGGTCTTCTAGTCCAACCCCCTCCTCAAGCTGGAAACCCCATATCATTTCAGAGAAATGGCTGTCCAGTTGCTTCTTCTTACCTATTCTTAATCAACTCTGACATGTTTTGTTTGAGGCAAGGAACAAATTAATTTAATAATAATAATTTCTGTCGTGTACAGTACATGCTGCCCAGCAACTCAGTTTACGGTTGTTAAAAAATTACAATGTAAAAAATTACATTGAACAAAGATCAGTACAAAAATAATAAGAACAGGATAATGAAAGACAATCTAACAAACCCTGAGAGGAACAAAAAGGAACAAGGGGTCATCTGTTATTCTTGTCAAAGGCCTGGGTCTTGAAGGCTTTTCAAAACAAAAGTAATCCCTACAAATTTTGGAGGGAAAACCTCATTCTAGAACGCAGGCGCTGCTAGAGAAAATGTGGCTTTCACCTCAACAGATGGCAAATTTTAATCAATGGAACCCAGACTGCACCAGCTCTGTTAAATTAAACTGAATCTTAAGGTACTGTGGGAGGCAGGTGGTCTCTCAAGTAGCACTAGCAATAGCACTTAGACTTATATACTGTTTTATCAGTGGTGGGATTCAAAAAAAAATTATTACCAGTTCTGTGGGTGTGGCTTGGTGAGCGTGGCATGGCATGGCTTGGTGAGCGTGGCAGGGAAAGGATACTGTAAAATCTCCATTTCCTCCCCACTCCAGGGGAAGGTTACTGCAAAATCCCCATTTCATCCCAATCAGCTGGAACTTGGGAGGCAAAGAATGGATGGGGGCAGGGCCAGTCAGAGGTGATATTTACCGGTTCTCCAAACTACTCAAAATTTCCGCCACCGGTTCTCAAGAACCGGTCGGAACCTGCTGAATACCACCTCTGCGCTTCATAGTGCTTTTACAGCCCTCTCTAAGTCAGTCTCTTGCCCCCAACAGTCTGCGTCCTCATTTTACCCACCTCGGAAGGATGGAAGGCTGAGTCAACCTTGAGCCTGGTGAGATTTGAACTGCCGAACTGCAGCTAGCAGTCAGCTGAAGTAGCCTGCAGTGCTGCACTCTAACCACTGTGCCAGCTTGGCTTGTAACCAAGTAACCAAGCCTTCTGTCAAGTACAGTAGAGCTTTATAGATACTAACCAGCTCATACTCAGGAGCTCACTGTTATATACTGATTCTATGAGTTTAACTCATAGTTTAACTCATAGAATCATCTATTACAATGTCCTTCCTGTCAAAGACTACTTCAGCTTCAATTGCAACAATACACGAGCACAGAACAGATTTAAGCTTAATGTTAACCGCTCCAATCTTGATTGCAGAAAATATGACTTCAGTAACAGAGTTCTTAATGCCTGGAATGCACTATCTGACTCTGTGGTCTCTTCCCAAAATCCCAAAAGCTTCAACCAAAAACTGTCTACTATTGACCTCACCCCATTCCTAAGAGGTCTGTAAGGGGCGTGCATAAGAGCACAAGAGTGCCTACCGTCCCTGTCCTATTGTTTTATTTTGTTATATCCAATTATTGTTTTCTTTCGTTATATCCAATTAATATAGTTATTATATACTCATATATATGCTCATATATTGTATAGTTATTTCATGCTTACGCTTATATATACTGTGTATTTCATGCTTAGGCTTATATATACTGTGTGACAAAATAAATAAATAAATATAGACTTACTGTCCGGTACAAAAAATTGGGACTGCACATTAAGTTCCAGTTTAGATTATGAATTGCTCATGCCTATTCACAAAAACCAAGTCAACTAATGACCAGCACTAAATTGGGGCTAGGTTAAGAGTAAACAGAATTCAAGAGGGGTTGGACTTGGAGTGTGGGAACAAAATGCTGATTCCTCTCTTGACTCCACCTCCAGGCACTGCCTGCTTCTTCTTTAACATATACCAAAGCACGCCCGTCACTCCCCACACTACTGTCTCTGTGCCAACTAAAGCTTCTGGATAGTCTTCAAAGATGGCCTTCAAAGCAGGGGTAAAATGCTTCCAGTGTGGACCGGATCAGCTGATCCGGTAGCGATGGCGGCGGGTGGTTCAGAAAACTGGTAGCAAAAATCCCTCCTTCTTCCCCCCCCCCCCCCGCCCATGCCCAGCCAATCGTTTGGTCCCCACTTGCCCACTTGCCGCTTCTTTTAAAAAATGCTTTTAAAAGTTAAAAAAAGAGGCTCTGACGATCACAGCTGAGCTGCGCGATCGTTAGAGCCTTTTTTTTACTTTTAAAAGCATTTTTTGCAACCTATTCAGTTGTAAAAATCAACAGAATAGGATAGGATAGGATAGGATAGGATAGGATAGGATAGGATAGGATAGGATAGAATAGAATAGAATAGACTTGGAAGGGACCTTGGAGGCCTTCTAGTCCAACCCCCTGCTTAGGCAGGAAACCCTACACCACTTCAGACAAATGGTTATCCAATCTCTTCTTCAAAACCTCCAGTGTTGGAGCATTCACAACTTCTGGAGGCAAGTTGTTCAACTGATTAATTGTTCTAAGTGTCAGGAAATTTCTCCTTAGTTCTAAGTTGCTTCTCTCCTTGATTAGTTTCCACCTATTGCTTCTTATCCTGCCCTCAGGTGCTTTGGAGAATAGCTTGATTCCCTCTTCTTTGTCGCAGCCCCTGAGATATTGGAATACTGCTATCATGTCTCCCCTAGTCCTTTTTTTCATTAAACTAGACATACCCAGTTCCTGCAACCGTTCTTCGTGTGTTTTAGCCTCCAGTCCCCTAATCATCTTTGTTGCTCTTCCCTGCACTCTTTCTAGAGTCTCAGCATCTTTTTTTTTTCTCGTGGCAACCAAATCTGGATGACCTTTTAACAAATGGGATTTCCCCTTCCATTTAAAATCAAATTGAATCTAATCTCGCTTTTCTGTCTAGTTCCACGGATTTGCAGAACAGCAACTAGTGCAATCCTCAAAGGGCTAAGTGTCGCTCTTTGTAAATAACTGTTTTTATAAATTGATATATTAAAACGTAACGTCTATGCATATCCCCATCCATCAGAGCACCTTCTCAGTCAATTAATTCATTAAACACTACCGTCCTGATTTTTATAAGCATAGATTTTTTTTTTTAACTCCAAGACATTTGTAGACTACAGAAAAATATTAGGAACCAAGTATGTGTGTCAGAAAAGATGGAAATCAGCTGTAATAACTGAACAGCAGGAAGAATAACATAAATCCAACAGAACACCAATGTATTTACAATTTAGCCTTCAAAACCTCTGTGCGGGGACACACACAATACAACCAAATGATTCGAACTTGCAAATGAACATTTCTGCTTCATCTACAGTTAATTGTCACTCTTTGTTTAGACATATTTCTTTGTTTAGTCTTAGAGGACAAGTCAAGAAACAATTGTAAACCCTGCTTCAGCTGCAGTTAATAATAGCTTTTTCCATTCATGCCTTTCATGGGCCTTGGAGAAGGAACAGGGGTGAAATGCTACTGGTTCGGGGTGATTCGCTCGAACCGGCAGTGAAAAAATGCTTTAAAAAGTTTTTAAAAAGTTCCAACAATCGTGCAGCACAGCATTTTTTTACTACCGGTTCGGACAATAGGTAGTAAAAAAATGCTTTTTTAAAAAAGGTTCCAACAATCAGCTGTGACAATTAGCTGTGCCGCACGATCGTGGGAACTTTTTTTTTTTTACTTTTTAAAGCATTTCTTTACTACCTATTGCCCGAACCAGTATTTTTGTGTAAAGTGTAATAGTTTGTTTTTGAGCTCTCTGTGACTCTGTGGGGTTCCTGCCTGTTGCAGGGGCCATTTTGTGTGAAGTCCAGCTGCTTTTGCATTGTGTATGAGTCAGTTGTGTAGCTTTTGTGTTATTTTTGTGTAAAGTGTGATAGTTTTTTTCCCCGGTCATATCACCACCAAGCCACTGAGAAGGAATACCTACAAATGGTGCATTAAAGCAACTGAGTTAGGCTTTCTGATGTGATCTGTTGGCAGATATACAGCCATTCAGTCAGCAGCAGAGATCTAACGTCAGTCTAAATTGAGTCTGGATTTTTATTTTTTATTTTTTTGCTTAAGTCCTGGTTGCCAGAGCAAACAGCAACTCTTCCAGCGATTAATTTGGCTTATCCATAGGTACATTCTTTTCATTTCTTGCAAAGTTTCTTTTTAAGGCATTTCAGTTTTGCTACAGCCCATCTTCTCTTTTGTTTCATTTAAGCTTCTGGCTTGCATTTGAAAGAAAAACTGAAGGGAGGAGTTAACCTATTTTCCTGGTGATTAATTTTTAGACTTCTCTCTTTCTTTCTCCTGTTTGTATTTCTGTTTTTTAAAGAGGAAGATGCTTCATCTCTCAGCAGGGATATGAAATTGGCTCAGAAAAAGCCAATGAAGGCCCATTGGAAAGGCCTACCTGCTTGCAGAGCCCTGGTGGTGCAGTGGTTAGAATGCGGTATTGCAAACTAACTCGTTGCTCACTGCCAGGAGTTCAGATCTCACTGGCTCAAGGTTGACTCGGCCTTCCATCTTTCTGAGATCAGTAAAATGAGGACCCAGATTGCTGGGGGCAAGACTCTGACTTTGTAAACCACTGAGAGAAGGCGGTAAAGCACTACGAAGTGGTATGTAAGTCTAAGAGCTATTGCTATTGGTATTGCACGCTTGTGTGATGGGGTAGTAGCCAAACAATATTTTAAATCCAAAGCTACAGTCCATTTATTTCCCACTTTCCCCGTGTTTTTTTCTTTGTTTATGGCCACATTACTTAGGTAATGACTTGATTCACATCACACCGACAGCAAAACTCTGCTTACTTCCAACTGCATTCTTCTTTTTCTCGCCCTCTCTTTTTTCTTATTTGTTAGACTTTCCTCATTAAAAGAACATTTAGGCTGGTGTGACAGATACTTTTCAAGCAAACTCCAAGCAGTTTATGTCAACGCAGGCGAATCAGCAACTGGTGAGAGAGCAATGCAGGGTGTTTGCAAGAAAGTCACAGGACAAATTTTTGGCTCTGCAGAAAATTTGTAATTTAGCAAAAGACCTTTCTCTCTCTCTCTCCCTCTCCCTCTCTCTCTCTCTCTCTTTCTCTCTCCCCCTCCCCGACCTAAGTACTTGGGACTGCAGTGGTGGCACAAAACTGGCAGTTTGTATAAAGAGTACCCAATTTTTATTGTTGCACAGCCTGCTGCTTGGATAGGGCCCAGATTCTGCCAGAACAAATGACCCCAGTACACAATAGCAGAGTTGGAAGGGACCCTGGAGGTCTTCTAGTCCAACCCCCTTGCTCAAACAGGAAACCCTACACCATTTTAGACAAATGGTTGTCCAATCGCTTCTTGAAAACCTCCAGTGTTGGAGCAATCACAACTTCCACCGATGGTTCTCACTGTCAGGAAATTTCTCCTTAGTTCTAGGTTGGTTCTCTCCTTGATTAGTTTCCGCCCATTGCTTCTTGTCCTGTCCTCAGGTGCTTTGGAGAATAGCATGACTCCCTCTTCTTTGTGGCAACCCCTGAGATATTGGAAGACTGCTATCATGTCTCCCCTAGTCCTTCTTTTCATTAAACTAGGCATACCCAGTCCCTGAAACCGTTCTTTTTTTTTTTTTTCAATTTATATCCCGCTCTTCTCCGAAGACTCAGGGCGGCTTACATTGTGTTAAGCAATAGTTCTTCATATGTTTTAACCTCCAGTCCCTTAATCATCTTTTTTCTTATTTGTTAGACTTTCCTCATTAAAAGAACATTTAGGCTGGTGTGACAGATACTTTTCAAGCAAACTCCAAGCAGTTTATGTCAACGCAGGCGAATCAGCAACTGGTGAGAGAGCAATGCAGGGTGTTTGCAAGAAAGTCACAGGACAAATTTTTGGCTCTGCAGAAAATTTGTAATTTAGCAAAAGACCTTTCTCTCTCTCTCTCCCTCTCCCTCTCTCTCTCTCTCTCTTTCTCTCTCCCCCTCCCCGACCTAAGTACTTGGGACTGCAGTGGTGGCACAAAACTGGCAGTTTGTATAAAGAGTACCCAATTTTTATTGTTGCACAGCCTGCTGCTTGGATAGGGCCCAGATTCTGCCAGAACAAATGACCCCAGTACACAATAGCAGAGTTGGAAGGGACCCTGGAGGTCTTCTAGTCCAACCCCCTTGCTCAAACAGGAAACCCTACACCATTTTAGACAAATGGTTGTCCAATCGCTTCTTGAAAACCTCCAGTGTTGGAGCAATCACAACTTCCACCGATGGTTCTCACTGTCAGGAAATTTCTCCTTAGTTCTAGGTTGGTTCTCTCCTTGATTAGTTTCCGCCCATTGCTTCTTGTCCTGTCCTCAGGTGCTTTGGAGAATAGCATGACTCCCTCTTCTTTGTGGCAACCCCTGAGATATTGGAAGACTGCTATCATGTCTCCCCTAGTCCTTCTTTTCATTAAACTAGGCATACCCAGTCCCTGAAACCGTTCTTTTTTTTTTTTTTCAATTTATATCCCGCTCTTCTCCGAAGACTCAGGGCGGCTTACATTGTGTTAAGCAATAGTTCTTCATATGTTTTAACCTCCAGTCCCTTAATCATCTTTTTTGCTCTTCTCTGCACTCTTCCCAGAATCTCAACATCTTTTTTTTTTACATTGTGGCGGCTGAAACTGCATGCAAATATGAAACAAGGAATCACAGACTTCTGTTCCCTCACCCCAAGGTGTAGGTCATATGAGCATCCAATATTAGCATAAGATGCAATGTCCCAAAAGTGCTTTTCAAAGGGTTAGTTGGTTAGTTTTCTTGGTTAGTTTCCTTGAAAACTTTTCTCATCCAAGAAACTTCTTCAGTTCAAGAAGGGGGGGGGGAACTTAAAAGTAGCTCATGAAAATATTTTATTTATTTTTATTTTATTTATTTTTATTTGTCAAACCCAACAGTATATATAAGTATAAGCATGAGATAACCATATAAATTGGATATTAAGCCCCCTTTTGCTATATCAGTATCTGTTCCTTCAGCAAAAGTATCACAAGCTCGTGTGATATTCCTTTCACTTTCAAGGCCACAACAATATCACTGTTTTATGTCATGTCCTATTTTATCATTGTCACTCACTGGTAAGTTTGCATAATATTATAAACTGCCTTTTTTTATTCTTTTCTCCCACCCTAGGATGAAGAGTGATCGTCTCTATAGTGTGGCAGACAGTCACACGATGCTAAATTTTCTATGCAGCAGAGATCCATGAAAGTGAATGATTGCAACTCAGCTCCCTCAGGGGGATAGCCTTCACACGGGCTAGGAATTCTGGGAGTTGTAGTCCTGACAGTTTTGATGCTTGCTGTAGTCCAGGGGGTGTCAAACTGGCGGCCCTCAGGCCGGATGTGTCACACGCTGGCCACACCCACCCCCCATTTCAGAGAAGGGGGGGGAAGGTTGCGATACATCACATGACAACAACGTGTCATTGAGGGTTTGACGCCCCTGCTATAGCAGGGGTGGGTTTCTTTGCTTAACACTTATCTTTGCTACCAGTTCGCTTCACACACGTGACCACTTCTGCACATGCGCAGAGCATATTGGATGACGTCCGTTTTTTGGTTTGGCTAGCAGGGTTCAGGGAAGCCTGCTGGGAGGAAAAACGGGGTGTATGTGAGGGGGGGTTCGTTTTTGAGAGAGAGAGAGAGAGAGAGAGAGAAGGAAGGAAGGAAGGAAGGGAGGGAGGGAGGGAGGGAGGGAGGGAGGAAGGAGTACAAACCTGGCACTAGACGCAGCGTCAGAGGATAATCCAGGGCAGGAAGTGACCTGGAGGTCATCTAGTCCAACCCTGCTCCAGCAGGATATTGCTAGTGAGTTTCTGTCTTTGGATCCCCCAGTCACACGGTTAGATATCCACGCCCACCCAGTCACATGACCTCACCACCACCAAGCCACGCCCACAGAACTGGTGGTGGTGAAATTTAGATTTCACCCCTGTACCTAACCCTTCACATAATGTGTCTATAATGATGCAGATTTAGTCTGGCAAGATTTTCCATTTTTAAGTGAACAACAGTAAAGACACTATTCAGAAATAACTCCCTGTGTCATTCTTGGTTCTTGGGACCTGACATTATTTTGTTGAGCTGAGTGAGAATTCTAGGAGAGCTCAACTTACAACAGAGCAGAGCATTGCAAGCTGGGAAAATATGTACTTTGAGCCTATTATTTCCAGACTGTGGCAGCATCCCTGGTAACACCATTATAAATTTATTTAAACTATGTTTTTTCCTCTAGAGCACTCAACGTGCCCTAGACTCAGCAACATGACAGCTTTCTAGTCCACTTGAAGTCTCCCACCCAGACATATAGTTTTCACTTATATTAATTCTCCATCACTTTTTCCCCCTCTCCATTGACTTCTCTTCTTGTCATTTCATACTCCGCTGCTTTTCCTGTAACAAAATCATGTGGCACAGATTATTCTCCTAGACTTAATTTTGTTTTGCCTGTGTTTTAACAGTAATCATGAAAGAACATCAATGCATTGCTTGTCTACCATGTCTGGGTTGCATGCAGAAATGTTCTCAACACAGCTCATATCCTTCCCATCTGCTTCTGAGATCTTCAGCGATGACTTTCTTGAAAACGCCGCAACAAATATGTGCAAACTAGACTGTTCCGTAACCCGTAAGATTTACAAAACCCCAGTAGGTCACCATTTGTGTCCAACTGCGATGGCCAATCAAAAGCTTGAGCTAGAAGTAAACTGAGAATGAGCTTCTCCTTATCTTTGATCTTAGCGTTGACAATCCAGAGAATTATCATAAAATATGGACATTCCTTGTTTAGAATAGAATAGAATAGAATAGAATAGAATAGAATAGAATAGAATAGAATAGAATAGAATAGAATAGAATAGAATAGAATAGAATAGAATAGAATAGAATTTTTTATTGGCCAAGTGTGATTGGACACACAAGGAATTTGTCTTGGTGCATATGCTCTCAGTGTACATAAAAGAAAAGATACGTTCATCAAGGTACAACATTTACAACACAATTGATGGTCAATATATCAATATAAATCATAAGGATTGCCAGCAACAAAGTTACAGTCATACAGTAATAAGTGGAAAGAGATGGGTGATTGGAATGATGAGAAGATCAACAGTAGTGCAGATTTAGTAAATAGTTTGACAGTGTTGAGGGAATTATTTGTTTAGCAGAGTGATGGCGTTCAGGAAAAACTGTTCTTGTGTCTAGTTGTTCTGTTGTGCAGTGCTCTATAGCGTCGTTTTGAGGGTAGGAGTTGAAACAGTTTATGTCCAGGATGTGAGGGATCTGTAAATACTTCTTACAAGTGTCAGTCTATTTTAGGTCATTTTATATGGACATTCCTTGCTCATATTTGTTTAAATCCGCTGGCTAAATATTTATTTTTAGTTGCGGCTAATGTCTTCATTACCAATCTTGATGCCATGTCCAACGACCACTGATTGGGCTCTCCTACATGAATCTGCTTATTCTCTATTGTTAAAGCCAGATGAACAAGTAGTCCATGCCAAGTGTAGTATTGTTTTAAATTCTTTAAATTCAGAAATATTGTTTTAAATTCTTCCACCTTGGGTGTCTTCTTTCCTTTTCCAAGTTTACATCCACTTAATTACAAAAAAGGGTGAAGTGCAGCCAATAACTTCATTTTTTTTAAAAAGGGGAGTTGTCTCAGATGCAAAGCAGGAAAGTTACGATGACCAATGAAATCAATCTGTAGACAACCTGAATGCTCCATTTATCCCTCACCCATCTCAACTCATTTTTGTTGATCTTTAGATCATCCAGCTAAAATTCAGCATCAATTTTGATGGTGTATGGGTTTTTTTTTCTGATTCTGAAAACAATATTTAATTTTTAAACTCCCAACCAGGCTAAAAAATAATGTAGTCAGATTTTCAGTTTTATTCCCCTACTTACATAGGACATTGTTTTAAAAGTGCAAAAACAGCTATTGTTTATCTTGTTAATATAATAGACATAGCACCATTAGGAGAGAATAAAGCATCATTCATAGATGGATGGATAGATAGATAGATAGATAGATAGATAGATAGATAGATAGATAGATAGATAGATAGATAGATGAGAGAGAGAGAGAGAGAGATGAGAGAGAGAGAGACAGAGACAGAGATAGAGATAGAGATAGAGATAAACATATATATTACTGAGGTTTTTGAATCTGAGGTGAGAAAAGACAATGCTTTCAATTCACTTCCAGTCAAATGTGGAAACCACATCAACTCCAACAGCATGCTAATAGCTATAATTGATCAGTGAAACAACCAATCAGTGAACACTAAAGAAAACTTCTCAAGTTAGACAAATGCACGATTGTTGGTTGGGTTGCCCCATATGAGATGTCCCAATGGTGCTTTTTTCAAAGAGGTAACTGGACTTCCTTTCTTTTTCCTTGAAGACGTTTCGCTTCTCATCCAAGGAGCTTCTTCAAGGAAAAACAAAGGAAGTCCAAGTTGCTTCTTGAAAAAAAGCACCTTTGAGATAACCGTCACCTGGATAACTGAGAATTTCCGTAGACACCCGTATGAGATGATTTCTTTAGTCAAAGTTGGTTGAAGATGGTATGTATGGTTTGAGAGGTCATCGATGATCAGTGAGAGATGAGATGGGACACGATCAATGAGTGGGATGATACACAGAAGAAAACCATATGAAATCTGTGGTTCACCAACCTGGTATTAGCAGCACCAGCCCACCGAAAGAGACGTTTGAAGTCTGTAAACTGCTGCCTGTAAAGCAGCTTGACTGCAAGCATTGAAGACTGTTTGTTTGTAGTACTATGCTGGATTCAAGCAACCCTCTTAGATAGCATCTCCCAATCACAGCTTGAATCTAATTACATGTTGTGTTCATTACATTCATCTCCTTGTGGCATTTGGTTATGTCACCCAGTTCAGCCATCCATTTCCACTTAGTGGAAGGAGCCAGGGCAGAGAGGGCTTGACTTGCAAATTCATGCACACAAAGATGTTGTAATTAAATTAAGGGCATTTTGAGCTGTAAAGCAGCACCTTCGTGGCAATTTGAAAATATCAGGAAAAGCCAAAGCAACCGGTTCTTCTGCAATTGCCAATAACATTTCACGGAACAGTGTTCTTCCCCACCCCCCAGAAGACACACGAGCTGACTGTATTTGCCAGCAATTTATTCTTGATACAATATCAGCTCTGGCAACAAACCTGCGATGGCCTGCCAAATCCTCTTATCTTTTCAATGCTACTGCGGTCTGTTGCTGGAGCAACCCAGAGCTCAGAAGTAAACAGAAGTCCGAAAAGCCAATTCCTGAGTCTCGCAATAAAGCAGCCGAAGTTTCCAAAAGTCAGTTTTTGTCTGTCACGGAGCCCCAAAGGCAGCTCCACCCACTTTTATACCCTGTGGGGTGTGGCTCTGTGATTCAGCACTCCCTGGGCTGGCCCCTTTCTTTCTTTTGCTGCGCACGCTTCACTCGGCATCGTTGCCTTGCATCTAGCCACGAGTGATCCTCCTTAGCTGGCTCTTGGGGTGTTCTGTTTCCCTCCCCCAATACTCCCAACAAAGAGTCAGTCAAAGGCCTTCTCTTCTACTTTATTTACATAGATAAATGTCCTGGCCACGTCTACCCACGGGCCTGCCAAGTCTCTGGAGAAGGAATAACGAGGAAATTATAGATAAGGCCAGAATTACTCACGAATATATTCTTTCCTCCATTGATACAGTTTGCCCATGCAAATTCATTGCTTTGTCCAAGACAAAAAACCAGGAAGTCCCGCCTCCTATTTATAGTCTCTGCAGATGTCACTGCATGACCATCATTCCTTGGCTTTGTCCCAACGCTTCCTCTGCTGCGCGCGCCGGTCACGTCTGCGCAGTCTTGCATCACTCCAAAACTGTTCTTGGGGCGTTGCCAAATCAGAAGAAAGCTCGGGAGAATCAGGCCTTGCCAGCCCCTCCTCCTCCCTTTGAGTGGGTGCCAGGGAGGGAGAGGGCCCAAAAGAAGCAGGGCTTGCCAGGTCTTCTCTCTCACTTTCTGAATCATCCGAGTCCAGGAGTCCGGGTCCAGGAACCTGGGTCACAACATGGGGCGTTGCCAGGGGGAAGGAGCGGTCAGGGGAAATAGGCCATGTCAGCTCCTCCTCCTCCACCTGGCCTGTTTCTGGAATCTGGAGCGGAGCCAGAGAGGAAGATTCTGCAGAGGGAAACCCTGTCGGCTCTTCCCCCTCACTCTCCGAGTCACTCTCTGCCAGGAAGCCCGGCTCAGGCCCCGCAGACACAACAGACAGTGCAAAGTGTGAAAGGCTTGTGTTGAAGGTCTGCTTAACACTGAGAGATCTGAGATGGCCAGTATCATAGCACCATGAGTCCTTGTCTCAGTAGTAATAGAACAAAAGTACTGGGCATTTTGAAATTTAATGAAAATGGAGACGACATCATATCAAAGCGGCCTTTCTATTGTCTCCCTTCATCGCCGTTCACTGTGTTGTCTCATGGGAACTGATGTTCAATATCATCTTAAAAGCACAGGTTCTTCATCCTGGCTTTATAGTGATGAGACTCAGAACAGCTTCCAGAATTTCAACCTATAGGCAGAGGTGGGTTTCAGCAGGTTCTGACCAGTTCTGGAGAACCGGTAGTGGAAATTTTGAGTAGTTTGGAGAACCGGTAGTAAAAATTCTGACTGGCCCCTCTCCTATCTGTTCTCTGCTTCCTGAGTCCCAGCTGATTGGGAGGAAATGGGGATTTTGCAGTATCTTCCCCCTGGAGTGGGGTAGGAATGGAGATTTTACAGTATCCTTCCCCTGCCACGCCCACCAAGCCACACCCACAGAACCAGTAGTAAAAAATTTTGAAACCCATCACTGTGCCACTAGCACTGAAGATATAGACTCTGAGAAAGCTGAAAACATATTTCCACTCAGAGCAGACAAACTCTGAAATTCAGAGCCTAAATAACAACAATAAAAAAAAAAAAATTGGTCAGCTAATGTACTAGAATTGAGGGGGGGGTCTCCTTCGTCTCCAAATTCTTCCCACTGTAAGTAAATATTTTCAGCTCCTGTGTTCAATCCCTAACGCCGTTCAAATTTCACAAAGGAGAGAAATGAAATCGGGCTCTTCGTTGGAATTTTTACCCTCGAGAGATTTCTAAAGAAAAAGAACAGAATCTTTTTTTTTTTTTTAAAGGAAAAGGAAAAAAAAAGCCCAATAAATGCAGGATATAGCATTATTATAAGAGATGGATAAAAAGATTAGGGAAAGCTAAACCTTCAGTGGAAGCAAATCTCTTCTTTTAAACTCTGCCTCCGTCCATGCTCCATCAAAAAAGAAAGCTATTACAATAAAGAGGGAGGGGGGGGAAATCAAAGCCCTCCAGAAGCAATCTTTTCATAACTTCATTTTTTTTTCTTTACAGGCAAGTATAATTATAGTTTTGCATAACCATCTAATGAAAGGAAGTCCTCTCTTGCCGTGTTAACAAAGGACCTTGCCTAGCATGTTAACAAAGCAAAGGCATTCTACGTAGGTAATGTCACTCTGTAATTAGCAGCCTCCTAAGATGACTTAAGATTACAGTTTATCTGAATCTAATAACTACGTATCAGCAGCTTCATCGCTCTGTCTTTTTCAATATATCTTTCCCCTTGAATGGTTTGAGCATCTATCCCCTCACAGAAGGGGGGCTCGTACCAGCATGTGAAAAATCATAGGGGTAATAAAAAAAATTGTTCACAAAAGGAATGTGTAGGGAATGTGTGTGTGTGTGTGTGTGTGTGTGTGTGTGTGTAGACCAAAAAAAAAAAAGACACCCTCCTTATAGAAAGAACTTTGGAGGGTTGTTCCTGCTCCAGCTATGTAATGAGATTGCTAAAATTACTCAAGCCAGGACAATGCGTTTCTTAATTATTTTGAGTAGTGTCCTGCTATCGGGTGCAGGGAAATTCAAGGTGGATCGTAAACCTGTTTTAAAAGTGCATGGCAATATCATCATGAAAAAAGAAAAGCAGATGGATCTTGCAAGGCCCATTGTCCTCTGAGGATAGGAGACAAACCAAGCTGGACATTCATTTTTTAATTTTTTGGGAGGGGGGGTGGGCTGTCTCCATCTCCATCATCCCCAACAGCTGCCCTGCTCAACAAGTTTATCCTCACTGGAATTGATGGTAGCATCTGAGTCAATGGTGAAATTCAAATTTTTTTACTACCGGTTCTGTGGGCGTGGCTTGGTGGGTGTGGTGTGGCTTGGTGGGCGTGGCAGGGGAAGGATACTGCAAAATCCCCATTCCCTCCCCACTCCCGGGGGAAGGATATTGCAAAATCCCCATTCCCTCCCCGCTCCTGGGGGAAAGATATTGCAAAATCTCCATTGCCACCCCACTCTGGGGCCAGCCAGAGGTAGCATTTGCCGGTTCTTCAAACTACTCAAAATTTCCGCTACCGGTTCTCCAGAACCTGTCAGAAACTGCTGGATTTCACCTCTGATGCAAATGCAAGTGGATAAATAGCTACCACTTTGATGGGAAGGTCACAGTCTTCCGTGCGCCTTGGCATAGAGTCATGCTGGCTACATGACCACGGAAATTGTCTTGAGACAACGATGGCTCTCTTGGCCAAGCTCCCTAGAGTCAGTCACGACTGGACAGGGGAAACCTTTAAACCCTTTTTTTTTTTGGACCAAAATAAGCTTTGATTTGATTACTCCATGAACCCTTCTGCTAGTGGGAGTATTGGCAAGACTCTGTGACATCATTAACCCCTTCTCTCATTGATTTGGCAGTTAGAAGTAGAGATGGCTTGTCTATTGCTGTCCAACTATTCTATGCGTCCAGATTTTGGCAGTCAGCCTGCAATGGAAAACCTTTTTTTTTTGGACCAAAATAAGCTTTGATTTGATTACTCCATGAACCCTTCTGCTAGTGGGAGTATTGGCTAGACTCTGTGACATCATTAACCCCTTCTCTCATTGATTTGGCAGTTAGAAGTAGAGATGGCTTGTCTATTGCTGTCCAACTATTCTATGCGTCCAGATTTTGGCAGTCAGCCTGCAACGGAAAACCTTTTTTCTTTTTCTCCCCTTAGTCTATGGGCATGATATACCTCTCTCTTTTTTTCCTACAATCTATTACCAGGGTCCATTCTGCAAAGACAAAGAAACAGAGCAGCAACTGCGGTTCTGATTTCCCTCTTTCCATTAAAAAAAAAAATGATATAGATAAAAGAGTTTATAGAAAGGAAGAGGAAAGGCCACAGTGAAAACAAAAACAGATTAAAAACACCCAGTCCACCCTCTGCGTTCCAAGCATGCAAATAATGAAAACCATGAACTCAAGATTTACAATCTATAAATGAAGTAAATTTGGGGTGGCCATTTCAGCTGAGCTTTGTGCTGTACTGTTGCATTATTAAATATTTACGGTAACTTAATATTTAATTTGATAAATATAAATGGACAGATAACTATAGGTATAATTAATTTATGCATGACCCCTGTCCATCCTCTACTGCCTATTACGGGAGGGAAAATATAATAAAATCACAAGAGGCAAAACAAGACACCCATAGAGATTAAAGGCCACAGAAACAGTAGACCACACACTATTTCGTTGTCCATTCTACACAAAGCTTGAAATTGAATTAACACAACATCTATACCCCTCCACAGGTAATCCTCAATTTACGACAGTGCATTTTGGGACCGTCCAAAGTTACAATGCCACTGAACAAAGTGACTTATGACCGTTTTTCACACTTACGACCATGGCAGCATCCCCATGGTCACGTGATCAAAATTTGGACCCTTGGCAACTGACTTATATTTATGACAGTTGCGGTTTTCCAGGATCATGTGATCCCTTTTTTGCGACCTTCGGACAAGCAAAGGCAATGGGGAAGCAGATTCACTTTACAACTGTGGCAAGAAAAGTCGTAAAATGGGGCAAAACCCACTTAACAAATGTCTCGCTTACAACCAGAAATTTTTGGGTCAATTGTGGTCATAAGTCGAGGACTATCTGGAAACAATTTCCCAAAGGAAAGCCGAAGTAGTTATTACCAGACACAATCAGTCCTAAACAAACAAATTTTATTATAACAACTGAGAATTACTTCATTCTCAGCTTAGTCCAAATTAATTCCAAAACAAAGACCTTCAGAAAAAGTCCTTCGGCCTTATCACAAACCTTTATCTTCTTTGGCACCCTGACAAAGGTCTTTCTTGGCAAAGCCCCATGAAGTTCAGAAACAAAACACGCCGACTCAAAACTGATTTAGCAACATTGCTTTCCTACAAAGAGCCCAAGAGCCGTTGCTGCTCTTTTAAGCCTTATGGGAAGGACCAATCATCTCCTGGCCTTACTCCCGAGTCATCCTTTTTGCTTTAGCTGCTCTTGCCTTCTGGCAGCTCTTCGCATGCATGTACTAGGAACAGGCTCCTCCTGTTCCTCTGCCTCTCTGCTGTCCGCCTCTGGAGGCTCCAGAGTCCGCGCATCACTCCCAGATGGCCCTGGCCCCATCTCTGCCTCCAATGCAGAGCCCTCATCCAGGCTTTTCCCAGAGTCCTAGACTGGCCCATGGTCCTCCCCAGCCTCCTCGCTGTCCAACTCTGCTGCCAGCTCTGCAGACTGCTGGCGGCCCACAACAGAAAGAATATTTAAATGTATTACTAGAAAATTATTTTTGTCCTGTTGTCTCTAAAAATAGATAAGAGACAGCAGTATTCACAGAGTGCTGGACTTCAGCCTCTTATGGCTGTTTAAGGAGTCCAAACTGATGATACACTTGACTCCACCTTTGGGGTCTGCCTGGTCATCCCTCACATATTCAGGACTTTTCAGAAAAGCAACAAGATGAGAGCCAACCATACAACTGGGGAATGATATTCCATCGGGAAGGGGCTACCACTAAAAAGACCCTTTTTGGTCCCACCAGGTATACATCCCTAATAGATGGGACCTGCAACATACTCCACCTTCCCATCCTGGTGGGCTGGGTAGAAGTAATGGGCGAAAGGAAATCTTTCCAATAGTTTGGTTCCCCAAACTATGCAGTTGTGGATAATTTTGTGAGGAAAAACGGCCTTCTGGGAAATCTTCCATCCAAAGTACAAGATTTCATTATTTCATTTGATAAACTATTGGAGAATGTAACCACAGTTTCATTATGGCAACTTACTGAGATCTATTCAATCTTGATTCAGCCAGGTGAAAAACTATTTGTTATATAATTTAGACAGAAATTTAAGAGAAGGGGTACAACTTATATTGTTTTTATTGTTTCCTAGTAAGATTTCATCGCTTATTAATATCCTGTGACTATCACTAAGTGTTGTACCTTATGATCGGTGACAAGTACATTTTATTTTTTCTTTATGTATGCTGGGACCATATGCACCAAAGACAAATTCCTTGTGTGTCCAATCACACTTGGCCAATAAAGAATTCTATTCTATTCTATTCTATTCTATTCTATTCTATTCTATTCTATTCTATTCTATTCTATTCTATTCTACTCTGTTCTTCTTTTCTGTCTTCTACTCTAATCCTATTCTACCCTACCCTACCCTACCCTACCCTATTCTATTCTATTCTATTCTATTCTATTCTATTCTATTCTATTCTATTCTATTCTACTCTATTCTTCTTTTCTGTCTTTTACTCTACTCTACTTTACTCTAATCCTACCCTACCCTACCCTACTCTACTCTACTCTATTCTATTCTATTCTATTCTATTCTATTCTATTCTATTCTATTCTACTCTGTTCTTCTTTTCTGTCTTCTACTCTACTCTACTCTACTCTAATCCTATTCTACCCTACCCTACCCTACCCTATTCTATTCTATTCTATTCTATTATAATTTTAATTTTAATTTTAATTCTTTCTATTCTTCTATTCTATTCTACTCTGTTCTTCTTTTCTGTCTTCTACTCTACTCTACTCTACTCTAATCCTATTCTACCCTACCCTACCCTACCCTATTCTATTCTATTCTATTCTATTCTATTCTATTCTATTCTATTCTATTCTATTCTAATCTAATCTAATTATAATTATAATTCTTTCTATTCTTCTATTCTATTCTACTCTATTCTTCTTTTCTGTCTTTTACTCTACCCTACTTTACTCTAATCCTATTCTACCCTACCCTATCCTACCTTATTCTATTCTATTCTATTCTATTCTATTCTATTCTATTCTATTCTATTCTATTCTATTAATTATAATTATAATTCTTTCTATTCTTCTATTCTATTCTACTCTATTCTTCTTTTCTGTCTTTTACTCTACTTTACTTTACTCTAATCCTACCCTACCCTACCCTACTCTACTCTATTCTACTCTACTCTACTCTATTCTATTCTATTCTATTCTAATCTATTCTAATTCTAATTCTAATTCTAATTCTAATTCTAAATATAAATATAAATATAAATATAAATATAAATATAATTCTTTCTATTCTTCTATTCTATTCTGCTGAATCTCCCATCAGCTGTCAATATCCCTTGCTGGGAAGGGACTTAAAGGCAAATCCTTTTGTCCCTTTCCAAAATTGAAGGCTCGGAGGCTTCTTTTGATGCCAGAGGCATCAATCAGCATGATGTCAATTCAAATTAAAACTCTGCAGGGAAGACAAGTGACCTATGGTCAGATTCTAGCAAAGATCCTTTTTCTTCTTCTTACATGGATGTTACGTGGTGCACAGGATAGGATTCTTTTAAAAAAAAAAATCTGTAAGGTGGCAATCTCTAAACTGTCTCAGCACAGATGAGGACCTCAATTTGAGTTGACATCTTATGTTGGGACACTAAAAATAATCAAAGACTAAATTGCACTCTATGTTTGCTACATCATTCGAAGTTTAAAGTTGGGTTGCAAATAAATCTAAATAAGCTTTAGCATCTATTCCTGTTTTTTTGTTTCTCCTTCTACATCAAAGCTATTTTTCCAAGACATTTGAAAAGCTTTTTCTCTCCTTTCCTCATTCCATGATCCAAATCTGATAGCCACAGGAGATTTGAGGAAGGTGGGTGAAAACCTTTGCAATAAAGAAATAAATAAAACTGCCACCGGTTGTACTCCGGTCGATGCAGTGTTGATTCATCTGTCCTTGCAACTAAATATCCATCTCTATTGCTTCTTGCTCTATCAGGTTCAAGAAAGTCATGTGAAGAGGTGGAGAGAATGACAGATAGGAGCACCATTTGGGCTTGTCTGTTTTCGTTTTTCATACAACATGCACATTTCAAGGCTGAAATGTAATAAGTCAGCCTTGTTACAGGAATCAGAAGTGTGCAAAAAAAGTTTCATTTCAGCAGCTTTCCAAAGGCATTCAAAAGGCAGAAGAGCCTTGATGGAATGGAATGGAATGGAATGGAATGGAATGGAATGGAATGGAATGAATGGAATGGAATAGAATAGAATGGGAGGGGAGGGGAGTGGGAATAGAATGGAGTGGAGTGGAGTGGGAGTGAGAATGGAGTGGAGTGGGACTGGGACTGGGACCGGGACTGGGAGTGGGAATGGAGTGGGAGTGGGAATGGAATGGAGTGGAGTGGAGTGGAGTGGGAGTGAGAATGAAGTGGAGTGGGATGGAGTGAAGTGGGAATGGAGTAGAGTGGAGTGGAGTGGGAGTGAGAATGGAGTGGAGTGGGACTGGGACTGGGACCGGGACTGGGAGTGGGAATGGAGTGGGAGTGGGAATGGAATGGAGTGGAGTGGAGTGGAGTGGGAGTGAGAATGAAGTGGAGTGGGATGGAGTGAAGTGGGAATGGAGTAGAGTGGAGTGGAGTGGGAGTGAGAATGGAGTGGAGTGGGAGTGGGAGTGGGAGAATAGAATAGAATAGAATAGAATTTTTATTGGCCAAGTGTGATTGGACACACAAGGAATTTGTCTTGGTGCATATGCTCTCAGTGTACATAAAAGAAAAGATACGTTCATCAAGGTACAACATTTACAACACAATTGATGGTCAATATATCAGTATAAATCATAAGGATTGCCAGCAACAAGTTTTAGTCATACAGTCATAAGTGGAAGGAGATGGGTGATGGGAATGGGAATGGAGTGGGAATGGAGTGGGAGTGGGAATGGAGTGCAGTGCAGTGCAGTGCAGTGGGGTGGAGTGGAGTGGGAATTGAATTGAATTGAATTGAATTGAGAGTAGGGCAGGACAAAACAGAACAGAACAGAACACTTTATTGGCCTTGTGATTGGACACACAAGGAATTTCCCTGCTGCGCATAACGTCTCAGTGTACATCCAACCAACCAAGTAATATAATCATAATATACCAATAGGAGTAGGTAGCAGAAAAGATGAGAAGGATAATAATAATAATACAGCCCTACTACAATGGGTAAATATCCTCTAACATAAGATAAATACATTTGGGGGAAATGAATCTGTTCCCTGCTCCAAAAGAAACAATGGATGTTTCCAAAAGACGCCATGGCGGTGACCCAGGATCAGTGAGTAGGTGCACGTTTATCTATACGGAAGATTCTATGCATTGCAGTTTGCTTTTATTAATCAATCAAAGCCACTCGTCTCACAAGAAATAACTCTATAATAATCAATTAAATAACAATACATATATAAAAACAGACATTTAAAAAAATAAAAATCAACATTACAAATGGAGAGGAATTAAAACTGATAGATAGATAATAGATAGATAGATAGATAGATAGATAGATAGATAGATAGATAGATAGATAGATAGATAGATAGATAGATAGATAGATAGATGATAGATAGATAGGTAGGTAGGTAGGTAGGTAGGTAGATAGATAGATAGATAGATAGATAGATAGATAGATAGATAGATAGATAGATAGATAGATAGATGATAGATAGAAACCCCAAGCAAAGAGAGAGAGAGAATGGAGCCATCTAAATAGGTCTCTGGTTCTAAGGGACCCTTGAGTGACAACACCAGATCTTGAGAAACTTCCAGAACATCTTCCAGTGTCGGCTGGTGGCCCCCAGGGGGAGACCCTTCTCTGTGGCAGCACCGACCCTATGGAATGAGTTACCTCCAGGGCTGCATCAACTTCCTGACCTCCGAACCTTCAAACGGGAACTGAAGACTCTATTATTTAATCGGGCGGGACTAGCCTAAGTATTTTAAAATTAATTTTAACTTAATTTTAATTTAATTTTAATGTATTAATCTATTTATAATTTTAAATTTTAAGGGCTTATATCGGGTTTGACCGTTTTAGTAAATTTGGCCTGTTAAATATTTCATTTTAAATGTATTTTAAATCTGGATTTATGTGTATTTATGTGTTTTAAATAAGGCTGTACACCGCCCTGAGTCCTTTGTGAGAAGGGTGGTATAAAAATTTAATTAATTAATTAATTAATTAATTAATCAAGAGTTATTGATTGAGATAGGCAGCTATAGAAAATGAATGAATGAATGAAAGAAAGAAAGAAAGAAAGAAAGAAAGAAAGAAAGAAAGAAAGAAAGAAGGAAGGAAGAGGTTGACCTAAGGCAGGGGTCAGTTACCTGCGGCTCTGGAGCCGCATGTGGCTCTTTCACCCCTCTGCTGTGGCTCCCTGTCACTCAAAATATGCGTCACAACCGCCAGTGTGCGACACCAGCTGCCAGGTGATTTATTGAGCTTTTCAACCCCCAGTAGGCCTACCGTGGATAAATCCAAGAAAAGTTTCAGAAGAAAACAGAATGTTTAATTCTACTACATATGCTAGTTTTGTGGCAGCTCAAGAAATAGCCAGCACGGGAAGGTGTTTTGTGGCTCCCAGTGTTTTCTTTTCTATGGGAAATGGGTCCAAATGGCTCTTTGAGTGTTTAAGGTTGCAGACTCCTGACTTAAGGTCTGGATGGGGTGAGAATGTTCTGTAAGGTGGATAACATGGCAGTGAAGGACCACTATCTGTGACCCACCAACTGTAGGTTCCCGGCAAATGGCATCTGAAATAGCATGCCTGCTCTGCCAGATCTATTGGGCCAGACATTAATCCAAAATCAGTTTTACCCTTGTTCCACTTCGTCCTGAATTGTTGTTTTTTAAACAAGAGTTCCGCCCAAGAAAAACCATCTATCTTCCTAAGTGTATTTCTCTTATGATACATTTATTTGTATGCAATTTTGCCCCACAAGCATGGTAAGCAATTCTGCCCAAGAGAGATCAATTTGAGACAATATTTTGGGGCATCCCCATCTCCATGTGTGCCCTTTTCTTTTCAGAGCACTTGCACACATGTTTAAGTCAAACAACTGACTCGCACTTTGTAAGAAGGGAAATTTCAGAAGGCTGCAACTGCCTGGTGATTCCCAGATAAGTTGAGAAGTAAGGCATTCTGCAACTCAGTGCAAAGAGAGGAGGCGCCTCCATTTATAGTCCTAACTAGGGATAACTGAGGGACATGGTGGCTCAGTTGCTAAGACACTGAGCTTGTCGATCGAAAGGCCAGCAGTTCAGCGGTTCGAATCCCTAGTGCCGCATAACGGGGTGAGCTCCCGTTACTTGTCCCAGCTTCTGCCAACTTAGCAGTTCGAAAGCATGTAAAAAATGCAAGGAGAAAAATAGGGACCACCTTTGGTGGGAAGGGAACAGTGTTCCGTGCGCCTTTGGCGTTGAGTCATGCCGGTCACATGACCACAGAGATGTCTTCGGAGAGCGCTGGCTCTTCGGCTTTGAAACGGAGATAAGCACCACCCCCTAGAGTCAGGAACAACTAGCACGTAAGTGCGAGGGGAACCTTTACCTTTTAGGGATATCTTTTTTTTTTACTTTTTTTTTTAAAAAATTTATTTGCATTTATATCCCGCCCTTCTCCGAAGACTCAGGGCGGCTTACACTATGTTAGCAATAGTCTTCATCCTATTTGTATATTTATATACAAAGTCAACTTATTGCTCCCAACAATCTGGGTCCTCATTTTACCTACCTTATAAAGGATGGAAGGCTGAGTCAACCTTGGGCCTGGTGGGACTAGAACCTGCAGTAATTGCAGGCAGCTGTGTTAATAACAGACTGTCTTACCAGTCTGAGCCACAGAGGCCCAAAGGATATTTCACCCTTTTTTCAATCTGAGCTATCTGCCGCACAACACAATCGGACCCAGGAAAGGATCTCTGAACAAGACTAAATTATGGAAAAAGGATATTTCACCCTTTTTTCAGTCCCAAATTTTAGGAAATGCCTCTGCTCTGAATGAGTAACTCTAAGGCAGATTAAGACATTGTCAAGTAGCTGCTAACCTACTTACAAACATCATTGGTCCCTTGAGTTTTGCTAGTCTTACACCTTCCTTAACGGATAACTGAATAGGTAAATGGGTTATATCGGGCCAGGAAATCAATGTGTATACCGTGTTCCCAGCCAGAGATGAGCTTGTCGAAGGCATTTTATTATAGCTCTAGGAGCCGTATTGATCTGACCGTTAACTACTCAAGAGGTGGCTAGCAATCCAATGAAGACGCCTCCTTCTGTCCATCCAAATGCAGTCACCCCTCAATAGCCCTAACAGACTAAGCGTTTGCAGATAGAATTAATTTAATGTTTGCTTAATCAAAACTGACTAAGCTGGAACTTAAATGCTATTAATTACAAAACAAATTGCATTCACGTGGTTAGTGTGATGTTGGGCCCGGACAATTACATCGGTATCCAATTTGATTTTTAAGGGTTTATGGAAATGTACAATTCTGGCTTTAGACTCTTTCCTCCTCCAACCACCCCCCCTCTACATCACAAGTACAAACACTTGATCTCCATACTTCAAATTGCAATTTATTTTATTAACCCCGTTTGTGACTTGACAAGTCAAATTTTTTGGGGATGTAATATGGGTTGCTCCCGGTTCGGACCAGTTCTATAAAACTGGTAGTAGAACTGGTGGGAAGCTCCACCCACTGACCCGAACATCATCAAAAGTGATCTGTGCATGCGCAGAAGAGCACGCGCGGGCACGATGCGAACCAAAAGTAAAGGTAAGTAGAACCTACCCCTGATGTAATACTTTTGCCCAGTGGTGGTATTCAAATAATTTAACAGCTGGTTCTCTGCCCTAATGACCCGCTGGATAGGCGTGGCTCGGTGGTCATGTGACCATATGGGCGTGGCCAACTCAACGTCACTCATTTTGTAACGCCTTAGCTGTTACAATGTAATAAGTGTTAACCAGAGAGGCAGCTTCTGTAAGCAGGACAATAAAGATTAGACTAGAAACACCAGAATGTTTCCTTCCTGCCTTCCTTACAGGATTAGCCCTTAAAGTGGAAAAAAACAAAATAAGTTTTCTTCCAATAACCGTTTCTCTGAGCTGCTTAGAAAGTTAACAACCGGTTCTCCCGAATAGGTGCGAACTGGCTGAATCCCACCATTGGTTTTGCCTACTGAGCATAAAGGAAATCTGCCACAAGCTTCTAGAACATCAGATCTGTAAAATATCTCAGCAGCCCCAAATAGGGTCTAACGGTCAAAAACTTTAGACAAAAGAGTATTTGTTTGCCAGGGATTAATCTGAAAGGCCACCTAGTTCAGTATAATAAGAATAAGTTGCTAGGTGGAAGCAAATATTCACTTTGGAGACTCGGTTGGAAACAGATTTTAAGAACTTTTGAGAACAGATAGAAGCTACTTTTTCCCAATCAATGTGAACAACTAAATCAAATGTAATTCCCAATCTATTCTTCAATGGTTTTTTTAAAAAAAACCATTTAATTAGGTAAAGTGTCTTTTACCAAATACTCAACATTCCAGTAATTATGCAAAAAAAAATACATCAATAAAACAGAAAAAGGAAATCATAGAATCTGAGAATTGTGGACTTGGAAGGGATTTTCAATCTAAAGGACAGAATGATGAAACCAAAAAGGAAATTAAGAGGGTGATGGGGGAAAATGGGCTAAGCATCAATATTTTAATACAGTTTATATTCTTCACCTAGAGATCAATTTCACACAATAAGTTCTATCCTTCGAAGGGATTGAGATGCTCTCGCCACGTTCATCATCTCTAGATCTCAGGTGGAAAATCCATGCTCTCCAGAATGCAATTTAGAGATGATATTTCCCATTATTTTAAAGGAGGAAGACACTAAACCGTACACAGTACGTCTTCAGAACTAGCCTAATATGGCTGTAGAAATGAAAAATAGCAAACACAAAGAAATCTGGGGGGGGGGGAACAAAATCACAATGCTGACTACACCGATTATCATCGTTGAGGACTCACGATGTCAGGTGATGAAACATCTGGAAGCAAAGAACCAAGGTCAGGGAGCACCAAGGACCATTCCAACATCTCTCCCTCTCCCTCCCTCCCCGCTCTCTCTCTCATTCCCTCTCCCACTCTCTCCTCCCTCCTTCCCCCTCTCTCCCTCTCTTTCTCTCTCCCACTCCCACTCCCTCTCCTCTCTCCTCTCTTTCTCTCTCCCACCTCCTTCTCCCTCCCTCCTTCCCCTCTCACACTCCCTCCTCCCTCCTTCCCCTCTCTCCTCTCTCTCTCTCCCACTCCCATTCCCACTCCCTCTCCTCCCTCTCTCCCACTCTCTCTGCCCCTCTCTCCACTTCTCCCTCCTTCCCCTCTCTCCTCTCTCTTTCTCTCTCCCACCCCTCTCCTCCCTCCCTCCCCCTCTCTCTCCCACTCCCTCTCCCTCCCACTCACTCTCCTTCTCCCTCCTTCCCCCTCTCCCTCTCTCTTTCTCTCTCCCACTCCCTCTATCTCTCTCCCTCCCTCCCAATCTCTCTCCCACTCCCTCTCCCTCCATCCCTCCCTCCATCCCTCTCTCTCTCTCCAGAGCAACCAAACAGAATAACTCAATCATGTTATTCTCCTAGTCCATTCAGTTTACAGAGAACATTCCAGAGATTATTGGAAGGGGGTGGGATGTTCTTGATGACAAATACAAGTCCTTGAATGATTTAAAGTTCAAACTAGAGCCTGAAAAAAGAGGAGACGGACCGTATGGTGTAGAACAGGATTGGGGTCAGGAATCAAGCCTGTTGATTTAAGCAAGCGGCACACTTGCAAATCACAAACTGTGCGTTAAACAACAGTAGCCAACTGCGCTGATTAATGGCACACAAACGTGTATATACCCAAACAATGATTTCATTTCGCACCAAAAGAACAACGCCTGGTCTTTCTTTTACACCCTAATTTACAATTTCAATTATAAATATAAAAAGTTATGTTTCCGATAACTGCTTTTATTAGGCGGGTACATGCGCTAGTGTCTCCTAGACATACAGCGTGCCATAAAAATGTGAAGTACAAGCGACAACCAAAGCCGGCTGTTCCCGTCCATTTCTGGTCTTGCTTTTTAAACTTAATGGCAGAATTATCTCTCAACAGGGTGTACAGAAGCATTATTAAAACACCATTGTGCAGGAAAGAGAAAACATAACCTCCATGCCAAACGGGCATCTGGTCTGGCGCTCTTACTTCAGTCCTTAGGTCACAAAACCATGAATATGGATATCGAGAAAAGTTATGTGAATCAGAGGTTTTTTTTGGCTTCGTATATTCTGTTCAGAAGGGATGCAGTGGCTCAGTGGCTAAGATGCTGAGCTTGTCGATCAAAAGGTCGGCAGTTCAGCAGTTCGAATCCCTAGTGCCACGTAATGGGGTGAGCTCCTGTTACTTGTCCCAGCTTCTGCCAACCTAGCAGTTCGAAAGCACGTCAAAAATGCAAGTAGAAAAATAGGGACACCTTTGGTGGGAAGGGAACAGCATTCCGTGCACCTTTGGCATTTAGTCATGCCGGCCACATGACCACGGAGATGTCTTCAGACAGCGCTGGCTCTTCGGCTTTGAAACGGAGATGAGCACCACCCCCTAGAGTCAGGAACGACTAGCACATATGTGCGAGGGGAACCTTTACCTTTATTCTGTTCAGAGTCCAAAAACTGCAAGCATCTAAGCTGTCCCTAGGTGGTCAAGAATCCAGACTGTATCCATTTCAGATTTTGATTCTGTTCAGAGCTTTGACCGAAGGTGTTCAGGCAAGAGCATTTATGTCAACAGTGTGGCAACCAATCAGATTTATTATCTTCCAGAAGGACTACAAATTTCTCTTCCCTAAATTTCATCCTGTTTGTTTCTGTTCGCTTTCGAGCAGGCACAAATCTTTTTCTTATCTTCTTTCTCTTCTAAAGTGTTGGCCATCAATAAAAATGTTCAACCAGGCCCAGAATAGAACCTTGGGGCTCCACTACATATTACTCTTCAATCTGATAGGGGACCACTTAGGAGTACCCTCTGCTGTTGTTATTTTTTTTATGGACAACCATGAGTCTAATCAACAGGATTATAATTTATCCCATATTTGACCGGTTTATTAATTAGAATCTTATGAAAAACTCTGACAAAGCTTGAAAGAACGTTTGGAACTGTGCTACTACATCTGTTTACAGTGGTGAGGCTCTTACTTGCAAAAAAGTGGAAAGATACACTAATTCCAACAATGGAAGAGTCGATGATAAAGGAGATGGAATTGGCAGAAATGGCAAAAGTGACTGTTTTAATTAAAGAGAAGAAACCACTTCTGGATTTTGTATCCAAAACAGGAAAAAAAATAAAAGTCTAATTTCAGGTTTTGATGATTACAATGATTTTATTGTTGTACAAATGGCTTGAAATATTTAGAAATGCAAAGCTGAGGCTGTAATTCTTTTTATATTTCACTGCACTGAAAAAAGTTGGAAGTCACTATGTTTTTTCTTTCCTTTTTATCTCTTTCTCTCTTTTTAACTTCAATTTTTGTTTGTATTTGTGTTTTACCTTGGAATAAGCTTTAATATTTTTTTTTAAAAAAAGGATTTTATGAAAAACTTTTGTGAAAAAGGATGCAGCTCATCTTAACTGGCCAAAAGACGTTAAAAAATAACATGATATAAAACTTTATTCATGGTAGCTGCATGTAATGAGATTCTTTGCATTTGACTTTTTAAAAAAACAGTTTTTTTAAAAAAAAAGACCTTTTTAGAAAGCTCTCCTCTTTGACAGCTTTTGTGAAAAAAGAAAATGCATGTCATATCAATGGTAACAATAAAACACCATACATCTGTTGCTTTAAAAGATCAATTATTTCCTATTCTAGACTTGGAGACAAAGCAACCATTCGAAACTTTAATTGCTGCAAATGGATTCATATTTAATGTTTCCTTAAACCCTTTTCTAGTGTTATCGGATATATTATAAGATTAGAACAGTTTTTAAGGTCCAAAGAACTTTTTCCACTTGGTATGTCGTTAGCACGGATAAACAAATGCAATGCATGAAATCGAAATCAGAAATCATCAAACTGGTCCTACAGACTGGAAATTTTGAAAACTGCAATCCCAGCACATTTGGAAGGCACCAGACTGAGGAGGGCTCTTTTGATTTTGCTCCCAGTGTGCAATATCTCGATGACCATGTTCCTCACACTTATTTCACAAGCATGTGGCTTTTGTCATCTATCCCTGTGGTCCCAATGAAGGAACAATCCAGATGTCTGAAAATTAAAAGGAGAGCAGGAAGGCACCTCACTCTTAAAATTTCAAATCCATTAATCACTGGGGGCGGGGGGGATATTTCTATATGAGAGTCTTGTTACACCATCTCTTTGCAAATTGCCACCCTAAATTCCCTATAATTCCCTAAAAAATAGAAGATGCAACCATTTCCCTGGCATCAGAAATTGTTGCAAAGAAAATATATTCCCCCATATGGGGGATTTTATTTCCAGCCGAAGCTAAGCCAAGTGTTATAGAACAAAATATGTACATCTCGCTTAGAGCACATTACAGATATGGTTGTGGATTGCCCAGAAGAATAAGAATAAAGAATAAGAATAAATAAGAATTAAGAATAAGAATAAAGAAGAATAAAGAATAAGAATAAGAATAAAGAATAAAGAATAAGGATAAAGAATAAAGAAGAAGAATAAAGAAGAAGAATAAAGAAGAATAAAGAATAAGAATAAGAATAAGGAAGAATGAAGAATAAGAATAGAGAATAAGAATACAGAATACAGAATACAGAATACAGAAATAAACCCTAAAGAAAAGCTTGCTAGCTAATGAAAGGTTAAATAAATGGAGCTGCATTTTTAGGTAGCAAATTCCAGTGTATTCAGAAGTATCTGAAAGTTTGGTCAAAAACGTCAAGATGAAGATGCTGAGATCAAAGCTTCACCTGTTCTGATGCCCAGTGCAGACACCTCTGAAGGTGCTGTATACACTTACTTAGGATCGCATTTCCTTCTACTTATCAGAGTTGACACCTGAATAAACGAATGATTCCACAAGGTCTATAACAAGCCATGATACAAAAGCAATGACACGCATGTCCCAAGGCCACCACGCAAATGAGTCCATGATGTCTGATTCAAGTATTTAAATTGCATCGGTTGCATACAGTTGTCTGTGGCATGTCTGCTGTCATTTGCTCTCACAGAAGTCCAGAAATATTTCACAAGAACAGTCCTCTACTCCTCCGCTTGCAACAAAATGCCTTATGCCACCAGACTTGAAATTCTGGGTTTAGAAAATTTAGAACTACGCCGCCTTCGGTATGAGCTGAGTATAGCTCATAAAATCATCTGCTACAATGTCCTACCTGTCAATGACTACTTCAGCTTCAATCACAACAATACACGAGCACAGAATAGATACAAGCTTAAAGTGAACCGCTCCAAACTCAATTGCAGAAAATACGACTTCAGGAACAGAGTGGTCAATGCCTGGAATGCACTACCAGACTCTGTGGTTTCATCCCAAAACCCTCAAAATTTTAACCTTAGACTGTCTACTTTAACCTCACCTCATTCCTAAGAGGTCTGTAAGGGTCATACATAAGAGCACCAGCGAGCCTACCGACCCTGTCCTAATGTTCCCTTTAATTGTATTCATTTTATGTATTCAATTCATGCTTATACTTATATATATTATCTAATATGTACTCGACAAAATAAAATAAATAAAATAAAAATAAGTGTTATCCCACAACACCCTGTACTTAATCCCTAAATTAACCCATTCATTTATAAACTATACATATGGTCTAGGTTCACCCTAGTGGGAACATCAAAGTGGGACTCAGCTGCCAACATTATTATTCTACCACAGAATTAAAATCATTTATGTTTACAATTAACTTAGAATTAAAAAGGCACCTGGTGCAGAGAGTTAAAAAATCATAGAAAAGAGGCCATCAAAAGGAGAGGAGATCATCAGCTGCTAATAAAAAATTTTGCACTATCAATGGAGAAGTTTTAAGTTTGTTGTAAAAGTGTTAGTGATACCTCAGTGTCCCTGGAGTTGGTCTTCCATTACCCGGATATGCCGCCAATAAAATTTTCTTCTCCATATTTTTCTTAATTTAAAGCATCTATCGACTGTTTTTCATTAAAATATCAGAACAGCCCGCATTTAAAAACAATCTATCTGACTCTTGAGGAAAGGAATTGAGGAAAACTTTTGAAAATCTATTAATGGGAAAGGGAGGAGCAGGGAGGGGAGGCTTGGCGTTCACTTTTTTATAAAAGAGTGAAATAACACTTGAAGGCAGTGGTGAAATGTAACATTTCTTACTACCGGTTCTGTGGGCATGGCTGGTGGGGGTGGTAATGTGACCGGGAGGGCATGGCCAACTTTTTTTTTTACTTTTAAAAGCATTTTTTCTACAACGTCTTCAGCTGAAGAGGTTGTAGAAAAATGCTTTTAAAAGGCTCTGACGATCCCAGCTGAGTTGCCTGAACGTCACAGGCTTTTGTTTTAAAAGCATTTTTTTTTTGCCTTTAAAAGAAAAAAAAAGCCTCTGACAATCAGACAACTCAGCTGGGATCGTCACAGCCTTTTAAAAGCATTTTAAAAGTAGAAAAATGCTTTTAAAAGCCTCTGACGATCCCAGTTGAGCTGCACGATCATCAGAGGCTTTTTTTTTTTACTTTTAAAAGCATTTTTTCACCTGAAGAAAAAATGCTTTTAAAAGTAAAAAAAAAAAACCTCTGATGATCGCACAGCTCAGCTGAGCATGGGGTGGGCAGGGATTTTTGCTATCGGTTCTCCAAACCACCCACCACCATCGCTACCAGACTGGGTGATCCAGTCCAAACTGGGAGCATTTCACCCCTGCTTGAAGGTATGTAACATTAAGTAGATAAAAACACTAGGTAATCTTTCCTGATTTTTCATGATATACATGTAGACATATTTACAGATTTTTGCTACCATATATAAATCAAGAAGCTTTTTTTTTAAAGTAACAAGACAAAGAGAAGAAATTGGATTTCTTCATTTCTCACTTTGTGCAGAATAAGCAGGCAGGGCAATTGATGTAGTTACTACTTAACTTGTATTCTTTTTATCACCTCTATTTAATAAAACAATTTCTCTAGTTAACTGATTGGTCATTTTTCTGCTCTGGACTCTTGTGTCTCATTGTTGTGACCCAGGCCGAAGTAGGTAGTAGGAAACTCAGTCAGTGTATAAACAAACAAACTTTATTCGAACAGCTGAGAATAACTTCATTCTCAGCGTAGTTCAACCAAATTAAAGCAAATTCCTCCCAACATAAATCCTCAGTCCTATCGCCAACCTTGGTCCAATTAGGCAAACTGCCAAAGGCCTTTCTTGGCAAAAGTTCAAAAGACACCGATACAAAACAAATGCAATAAGACAGAGCTGTCAACATTGTTTTCCGGCGAAGAGCCCAAATGCAGTTGTTGGTCTTTTAAGCCTTATGGGAGGGGCCAATCATCTCTTGGCCCTACTCCCAAGTCTTCCTCTTTGCTTTAGCTGCTCTTGCCTTCTGGCAGCTCTTCTCATGAGTGCATGAGGAACCGGCTCCTCCTGTTCCTCTGCCTCACTACTATCAGTCTCTGGAGGCTCTGGAGTCCGCACCTCACTCCCCGATGGCCCTGGCCCCACCTCAGCCTCCGACACAAAGCCCTCATCTGAGCCTTCCCCAGCCTCCAGGACTGGCCCACGCTCTTCCTCAGCCTCATCGCTGTCCGACTCCATTGCCAGCTCCGCAGGCTGTTGGCGGACCACAACATTCATTTACTAGAGCAACCTTCTTTCCCTTAGCAATACTGGTTATACTACTTTTTTCATTTCTAGCTCAGGAGATGCAGCAGTTCTGTCAAAACAAAATATTAGACCCATAGCCTCATCCCTTCCCAGAGATTTCCTCCCTAAAATTAATAGAAGATGGAAAATGTTGCCCGTTTTTGATCTCTATATGGACTGATTGTAGCTGGACAAGCAAGCATCGTCTGTCCGTTGAAGACACACTGGTTTATTTTACAGTTTTATCCTTGAAACACTATCTTTAAATATCTCAACATATATATATATATATATATATATATATATATATATATATATATATATATATATATATATATATATATATATATATATATATATATATATATATATATGCTGTGTTCTGAAGAGCTTTCAAGCCAAACGTTTATGACTTACTTTGATCTAATCCATCACCCGCCTGCCCATCTCCCCCCTCAAAAAATAATAATAATAAAAATCCTCAAATAAGTATGCATTCTTTCCAGCGACACACATTGGAAACATTTAAATGTCTTTGCAATGCTCCCTTCCAAAGCTCGGATCTTATTATCGTCGTTGTTTTTGGGTTTTTTTTACCGACAAGACTCCAAAAAACAGTAATGTATAAAAGAGACTGTCAATACGGACGTCAAGACAACTTGTCACCTTGTGAATGCGAGCATCTTGTCAATTTCACTCCATCCCCTCTTGAACTTCTCCTTCCCCAGCCCCTTCCACTTTATAAATCAACTCGCAGCTTAGAATATCTTTGGCAGAACTTTCAAGGAACGAATTGGAATGACAGGAAAAGAGGATAACAATCAAAGCTTGACTGAATACAGGTGTTTGGATTTACAGATGAGCCACAAATGCCTGGATCTTTGACAGCTGTTGATGTTATCAGTTCTGTGTAGTGATTATTGGCTTCGGGTATGGCTGGTGGGGGGGCGGGTGAGTTTGCAAGGCCTTTCTGGGAGCAGCATCTCTGCAGGGCTGATAACATTTGGCTGAACTTTCGGATCTTAACCTCCCTCTTGACTTTTTCCAGTCAAGCCTGGCGTAAACTGATCGGGAGGAAGAGACACGCAGTGGGAAGACAAGTAAAATATTATTGACTGGGCTGTTTCTTGTCTATTAAGACGAAAGAGCAAAAGAGGGGGGAGATCTCCTCAGTTTGACAGGCTTCAACATAATCAGGGGAGAAATTGAGGCAAGAGAGTAACCCTTAGAAGAGAGGGGGAGGAATAGTAAGAATGCATCTTCTTTCCAAGAGGTCAATGTTCCACACAGAAGGATAAACAAGAAAGGCAAGTAACGGTGGCTTAGTTGAGGCCTGGTTTTGAAAGGTTTTGGGCTTCAGCTTTTATAGGATGCAAAATTGACTATCAAATATCAGCATTGCCAAAAAAGACATTAAGAGTTGTTAACCTAATCTTGCGAAGCTTCTTCTCCAGTAATATTGTACTGCAAACTAGGGCATACAAAACCTTTGCTAGACAATTCTCGAATACAACCTGTCTGCCTGGAATCCACACTGCATATCGGACATTAATACAATTGAGAGAGTCCAGAGATATTTCACCAGAAGAGTCCTCCACTCCTCTGCTTGCGATAGAATACCTTATGCCACCAGACTTGAAATTTTGGGCTTAGACAACTTAGAACTTAGGTCTGACCTAAGCGTAGTACATAAAATTATCTGCTACTGTCAACGTTCCAGAAAACCCCTCCTGCAGAAAAGACTCCGAAAGCAACATCTTTCAAAGTTACTTACTTCAGCTTCAATCGCAACGATACATGAGCACACAATAGATTTAAACTTAATGTGAACCGCTCCAATCTTGATTGAAGAAAATATGACTTCAGTAACAGAGTTGTTAATGCCTAGAATGCACTACCTGACTCTGTGGTTTCTCCCCCAAACCCCCAAAACTTTAACCTTAGACTGTCTACTGTTGACCTCGCCCCATTCCTAAGAGGTCTGTTAGGGGCGTGCATAAGCACACCAGCGTGCCTACCATGCCTGTCCTAATGTCCCCATTTATTGGTATCCATTTCCTGTACTCATAATCATGTTTATACTTATATCTGTTATCTTATACATGCTTGACAAATAAATAAATAAAAATAAACGATTGCAAGTATTTTTGAACTGAAGACCTCTTCTTTTTTTTTACTCTCTCAATAAAATTAAAATAAGTATGTGTGGCAGATATTTGCAGACTCCTTGGATAATTTCCATACTTCCACCTCTCACAATACTAGACAACACAGTATCAACAGTAGAAACCTTTAAATTTCTAGGTTCTATCATATCGCAAGAGCTAAAATGGACAGCTAACATCAAAAACATCATCAAAAAAGGACAACAAAGAATGTTCTTTCTGAGCCAACTCAATAAGCTCAAACTGCCCAAGGAGCTGCTGATTCAGTTCTACAGAGAAATTATTGAGTCTGTCATTTGCACCTCTATAACTGTCTGGTTCGGTTCTCCAACCCAACAAGAAAGATACAGACTTCAGAGGATAATTAGAACTGCAGAAAAAATAATTGCTACCAACCTGCCTTCCATTGAGGACCTGTATACTGCACGAATCAGGAAGAGGGCCATGAAAATATTTACAGATTCCTCACATCCAGGACATAAACTGTTTCAACTCCTACCCTCAAAACGACGCTATAGAGCACTGCACAACAGAACAACTAGACACAAGAACAGTTTTTTCACGAAGGCCATCACTCTGCTAAACAAATAATTCCCTCAACACTATCAAACTATTTACTAAATCTGCACTACTATTAATCTTCTCATTGTTCCCATCACCCATCTCCTTCCACTTATGACTATATGACTGTAACTTTGTTGCTGGCAATCCTTATGATTTATATTGATATATTGACCATCATTTGTGTTGTATATGTTGTACCTCGATGAACGTATCTTTTCTTTTCATGTACACTGAGAGCATATGCACCAAGACAAATTCCTTGTATGTCCAATCATACTTGGCCAATAAAAAATTCTATTCTATTCTATTCTAAAGCCTGGGTGAGGAATATGCACATCTTGGAGTTTTGCTTGCTGTGGGTGTATTACTTGGAACCCTGACAGCCTGTGTCCTGATTTTCAAAACAAAATTTCTCTTCTGCTGAAGGACCACCCCAAAGCTGACAACGACTATTTCCACAGGTTCACTGTAGCAAGGAACATTCCCTCTAGGCTAAAGGTTTTCCATCTTGCAATGACAGGCTGCATTTAAAGAAATCTCCAATCGGAAAGATGCAGTGTGAATTCTCCTGTAAAATTCAGAGAAGGCAGGGCAACTGGCGTGCGAATGTTCCGTGGGCACCTTTTCCATTGTAAATAAATTATAAAAGGAATGAAAATTCGTGCGGTAAAAGGACGATGCGCTGTAAGAATAAAGGATAAAAAAAAAAGAACAGGTAAAGAAATGGATCCAAAGTGTTAATTGCAAGTGTAGAGAAAGAGATTAATCTCAGAAAGCAAGCAGGGGAATGTTTTGCAAAGCTGAAATCATGTAAATAAACAGTTAAGGCTTCATTAATTTAATAGATAGATGATGATAGATAGATAGATAGATAGATAGATAGATAGATAGATAGATAGATAGATAGATAGATAGATAGATAGATAGATAGAGATAGAGATATATATAGATATAATTGCAAATACACAAAGCTCCTGGTATTTCTAACAAGTATTTTGATATTTATAACAAGCATTTGTGATAAAGCACAAAACATTAAATATATGTTGATGGGTAGATTTTGTGAATCTGATTGCAAATGATATGATTGAACAATTTCTTCATGATAAAATGTCGCACTTTACAGCTTTATCTAATAGATCTCTAACCAGAAGCAAAGCTTCTTCCCTCTATGGAAAGGATGAATTATGCTGAATTTGTTAATGCTGCCAAGGAAAAATGCATAGACAGCTATTTAATTGATGGATACTTTTAGACAGCAGTGTGGTAGGTTCTCACGGAAGGTGCCAAAACAGGACTGCCTTCCAAGAAAATTGGACCTTTATGCACCATGCACAATGATGATTTCAGGGAATTTTTCAAGGATGGGAATGGGATCTATGAACAGGTATTCTCCTACCCCAATCTCCACCAATAGGATTCCATTCGATCGGAAATAACCGTTGTGAATCATCGCACTGCTCCATTAGACACACCATCCATGTTTGGATATTACAAGTAAATAGCACTTAGACCAGCGGTTCTCAACCTGTGGGTCGGGACCCCATTGGGGGTCGAATGATGATTTGCCAGGGGTTGCCTAAGACCATCGGAAATATGAGAAGTATACTTGTGAGTTGAAGAATCGCGCTCCAATGGTTGACTTCACAAGCCAGCTGCAGGCTCTTCAAATTGCTAGCCGAATTCGACTTCAGGCATGATCAATTAAAAAAGAGAGAAATCTTTGCTCTGATGTCTCTCAAGCCAGCTGCAATCACTCCCAATCGCTAGCCTAATCTGGCTTCAGGCAATAAATTTAATAGGGGAGGAGTCTCCGCTTTAATGCCTCCGTCCTCAAGGCAATCGCAAGCAGTTCAGATCCGTAGCCAATATGGCTTCAGGCACGATAAATTCAAAACGAAAATAATTTTACGGTTGGGGGTCACCACATCATGGGGAATTGTATTAAAGGGGTCGCAGCACTATAAAGGTTGAGAACCACTGACTTAGACTTATATACTGCTTCACAGTACTTTACAACCATCTCTAAGCGGTTTGCTACCGATGACATCTCCAAGCCAGATTCCTAGAGGGGCCATTGTGCTTGTATGTTGCTGCGGAAGAACAAAGTTTTTTGTGGCACAGAAAGGCTAACAGATCTACTAATATTGGCATTTTCATGGACTACAGCCCTCTTCCCACAAACACATGGATTATGATTCTGAGAGACAAACACTAAAACCTATACACATTGGCATGAATGTGAGCGGAGAAAATGGGTGATATAAGGAAATAAAATGTAAGAAGTACCAAAAGTGAAAATTAGCAAGCTAGTATTTGGCCCTTCACAACACACGTGGGTATAATGTAGATATTTTTGCATTGGTGAGCTAATTAAGACATGTACTATGATAAAGAAACTTTCATCTATATATGATCTATGAAACTGGTATTCAATCTCAAATAAATAGCAATAGCACTTAGACTTATTTGTCACTTCATAGTGCTTTACAGCTCTCTCTAAACAGTTTACAGAATCAGCATATCGCCCCTCAACAATCTCGGTCCTCATTTTACCAACTTCGGAAGGATGGAAAGCTGAGTCAACCTTGAGCCGGCCAGGATCGAACTCCTGGCTGTGGGCAAAGTTTGCCTGCAATGCTGCATTCTAACCACTACTCCGCTGCCTTTGCCATGTAATCATATCGCAAGATCTCAAATGGACAGCTAACATCAAAAACATCATTAAAAAAGGGCAACAAAGAATGTTCTTTCTGTGCCAACTCAGTAAGCTCAAACTGCCCAAGGAGCTGCTGATCCAATTCTACAGAGGAATTATTGAGTCTGTCATTTGCACCTCTATAACTGTCTGGTTCGGTTCTGCAACCCAACAAGAAAAACACAGACTTCAGAGGATAATTAGAACTGCAGAAAAAATAATTGCTACCAACCTGCCTTCCACTGAGGACCTGTATACTGCACGAATCAAGAAGAGGGCCGTGAAAATATTTGCAGATCCCTCGCATCCTGGACATAAACTATTTCAACTCCTACCCTCAAAATGACGCTATAGAGCACTGCACACCGAACAACTAGACACAAGAACAGTTTTTTCACGAAGGCCATCACTCTGCTAAACAAATAATTCCATCAACACTGTCAGACTATTTACTGAATCTGCACTACTATTAATCGTTTCATAGTTCCCATCACCAATCTCTTTCCACTTATGACTGTATGACTATAACTTGTTGCTGGCAATCCTTATGATTTATATTGATATATTGACCATCAATTGTGTTGTAAATGTTGTACCTTGATGAACGTATCTTTTCTTTTATGTACACTGAGAGCATATGCACCAAGACAAATTCCTTGTGTGTCCAATCACACTTGGCCAATAAAAATTCTATTCTATTCTATTCTAATTGGTCTTCCTAATCTCTCTTCAGAAATGTTGTTTTAGGCAGCTATTTAATGCACCATGAGAATTTTGATGGAGGCAGTTAGTCTAGAATTACCTTCCACAGTAGGTGCCCTCATATATGTGGACTTCAACTCCCAGAATTCTCAGCGATGGCCATGCCACCACGGATTTCTATGAAGTTCACACTTCTGCAGCTTGCAAATCTAGAAGCCTGCATGGAACAGATTGCTCATCTTCTGAATATTTAATGAATGGAATTTAAGGTTATTCTGATATTTTAAAACTTAACATTTTCAGTCAGTAAGATCATTCATAACACAGCACTGATTATTTTTATCTTGATGCTTCGGAATAAAGGTGCAATGGCCCCTTTGCCTTGATGGACACATTTATATTCCTGCTTTCTAATGTCTAAACACATTTATACGGTTCTTAATACAGTTATACAGTCATCCGATTAGCGTGGCTGTTCGGATCGTAATACGGTCCTCCTCCAAGCTTCAGTGGCGATAAAGTATTTGAAACTTAAATGCACAGATGAAAAAAAATTCGTCTCAATTTTATACTTCTGCAAAAATGGTAATTTTTATACTTAAAATGTACAAGATGGATGTTCAGAAATATGCACTGATAGCTTAAATTATATTTGGTCATAATTTATGTAGTACAGTCCCAAAGAGATGCAAAATAGAGAGAAGGGTAATTTATCGGCTGGAATCAGAGATAGCTTTGCTAAAACTTCCATTTATTCAATCCCCCATAGTTTTAACCAGCTTCTATCCTCGGGGCTGATTTTGTTTTAAGTTTTCTGTAGTGCCATTTGATCACATATTGTAGCCTATAATTTGCAAATATGTTCCACAAAATTATGATCACACCTAGAAAACATTTCATTTTTGAAAATGCAGCATATTTGGCACAATCTACAAATGGTATTAACGTAAAGCCTCTATCTGTTATATATGTACACGTGGTAAGCCCTGCAAATATAAATCTATTTACCCTGAGTAAAGAGGCTATAAGGGCAGAGTTAAAAAAAAAAATTAAAGGTGCAGTCATTTTCTTGGCGTAATAGTCAACAGAATTGTCAACTGTGTTTATCTTAGGAATCATTTACCTTTTAGACAAAAACAGAGAGTCATCTCCAGATTGGTACATTCTGATCAAAGAGAACCTGTCTTGCATTCATCATGTGCAGGACTAAGTTGCATTTTAAGCATTTCTATGTAGGAAGATTAGAAAATCTTACACACTTCCTTGTAGAAAATTACATCAAAAATACATTAACAACAAAACAAACTTCGTAGCTTTAATGCTACAGCTATCTCACTTCGGGTTCTGTTGTCCTCACTGCAAACACAGCTAGAACTAGCCAGGACCTCAAACAGGAGCTAAAAGCATACAATTGCTGGTGCTAATTGCCTGTTTAACTTTCGCCCTGTTTATTCTACTCAGCTTTTTGGGGGGAGAGTGGGGAATGTACCCATCAAATACACTATAAAGATTCAGGGTAAAATTCCCCAGTAGAAGTCCAGAAATCATATTTTCAAAATAGAGAGGCTTATTTCACAGATTTCTTAAGTGAGAGTCCTCATCTGATTCATACAATCAAGAGAAATAAGCAGTAAAACTAGTTTTTATGCACTGTGCAAAAGTGAGGATTTTTTTATTTTATTTTATTTATATTGGCATCCTTCAGTCTCAAAAGACGATGGTATCGTGCTCTGGAAACAGCATCTAGTGTGACTAAAAAGGCCAATTCGAGAGTGGCAATCCCTTCCACACTGAGGGCAGATACATTCTGTCCCCTGCCCAGCCCCCAGATTTTGCTGGTTCCGGGACAGCCTCTTTCTCTCAGCCTGCTGAACAAATGTCTCTTCGAATTGGGAAAGGCCATGCTGTGTCTTTAGCCTCCAAGCTGAACGATCGGAGGTCAAGATTTCCCAGTTGTTAATGTCCATTCCCAGGGTCTTTAGGTCCCTCTTGCAGATATCCTTATATCGCAGCTGTGGTCTCCCTCTGAGGCGCTTTCCCTGCACTAATTCTCCATACATCTGTTATAACGTCCTTCCTGTTGAAGACTACTTCAGCTTCAATCACAACAATACACGAGCACACAATAGATTTAAGCTTAATGTGAACTGCTCCAATCTCGATTACAGAAAATATGACTTCAGTAACAGAGTTGTTAATGCCTGGAATGCACTATCAGACTCTGTGGTCTCTTCCCAAAATCCCCAAAGTTTTAACCAAAAACTATCTACTATTGACCTCACCCCATTCCTAAGAGGTCTGTAAGGGGCGTGCATAAGAGCACCAACAATCTACATAGACTTCTGCAAAGCTTTTGACTCAGTAGTACACGATAAACTTCTCCTTAAACTAACATCCTATGGCATCTCAGGACCCCTCCACAAATGGATATCTGCTTTTCTGTCTAACAGACAACAAGTGGTCAAAATTGGCAATGCTTTATCAAATCCTGTTCCTGTCAAGAGTGGCGTTCCTCAAGGCAGCGTCCTTGGACCAACACTCTTTATTCTATACATTAATGATCTTTGTGACCATATCTCAAGTAATTGTGTTCTCTTTGCTGACGATGTCAAACTATTTAACACCACAGACAACACTTCTATCATTCAAAACGACCTTGACCATCTAACCGCTTGGTCTAAAAATTGGCAGCTCCAAATTTCAACCAGCAAATGCTCAGTCTTACATATAGGAAAAAAGAACTCTAAAACTAAGTACATACTAGATGGACATTACCTTACAGACGACCCCCATCCCGTTAAAGACCTTGGAGTTTTCATGTCAAATGATCTAAGTGCCAAAGCCCACTGCAACTACATAGCAAAAAAAGCTCTAAGAGTTGTAAACCTAATTTTGCGTAGCTTCTTTTCCAAAACACCACACTACTAACCAGAGCATATAAAACATTTGCTAGACCAATTCTAGAATACAGCTCACCTGTTTGGAACCCTCACCACATCTCTGACATCAATACAATTGAACGTGTCCAGAAATATTTTACAAGAAGAGTTCTCCATTCCTCTGAAAACAACAAAATACCTTATCCCACCAGACTTGAAATCCTAGGCTTAGAAAACTTGGAACTCCGTCGCCTTGACAAGACCTAAGTTTAACTCACAGAATCATCTATTGTAATGTCCTTCCTGTCAAAGACTACTTCAGCTTTAATTGCAATAATACAAGGGCAACCAATAGATTTAAACTTAATGTAAACCGCTTTAATCTAGATTGCAGAAAATATGACTTCTGCAACAGAATCATCAGTGCTTGGAATACTTTACCTGACTCTGTGGTCTCTTCCCATAATCCTAATAGCTTTAACCAAAAACTTTCTACTATTGACCTCACCCCATTCCTAAGAGGACCATAAGGGGCGTGCATAAGCGCACAAACGTGCCTACCGTTCCTGTCCTATTGTTTTTCTTTTCTTCTTCCTATATATGTTTATATGTGTATATACTATATAATCTTTTTGTATGATGTTGTGACAAAATAAAATAAATAAATAAAATAAAACGTGCCTACCGTTCCTGTCCTAATGTTCCCTTTGATTGTATCCAATTTCATATAGTTATCATATACTTATGTTTATATGTATGCTTATATATCGTATAGTTATTTCATGCTTATGCTTATATATACTGTTGTGACAAATAAATAAATAAAATAAATAAATAAATACAGGAGAACTTTCGGAATCCAACCATCAGCCAATCTCACGACATGCCCAAGCCAGCGTAGTCATCGTTGTTTCAGTAATGTATACATGCTAGAAATTCCAGCACGTTCCAAGACTGCGCTACTTGGAACTTTGTCCTGCCAGGTGATGCTAAATGTAAGTCGGAGACAGTGCATATGAAAGGTGTTCATCTTTTTCTCCTGCCGTACGTAAAGGGTCCAAGACTCACTGCAGTACAAGAGTGTGCTCAGGACACAGGCTCTATAGACCTGGATCTTTGTATGTTCCGTCAGCTTCTTATTAAGCCATACTCTCTTTGTAAGTCTGGAAAATGTGGTGGCCACTTTACCAATATGTTTATTCAGCTCAGTATCTAAAGAGTGTCAGAGATAGTTGAGCCAAGATACACAAAGTCATGGACAACCTCTGAAGATAAGGATTTTTTAAAAGCATATTATGCATTACCACAGGTAACTTTTGCCTACTATGCGGCAGAGATAGGTCACCCATGGCACCTCAACCTTTGCTGAATGACAGCTCCCAACAATCCCCAAAAACCACGTTGTCAATCATCCATCACTTCCCAGAATAGTAATCTTCAGGGTTTCATGGAGCCCTGTAGATGGGTAGACTCATCATGTCATGCCAACACAAAGTTCACTTTTGGCTTGCTGTGTTATGTGAATCAAGTCATTGTATCTTGTAAACTACAGTTTATGGCTAAGTCTAATATATGTCCCTATTAAGCTTCAGCTTAGCCCATAAATCAGCAAATCATGACTTGGCATGAACCATGTTGCAATTGTTGAATGACTCAGGAGAAACAAAATGGCAGAAATCAAAAGGCTGATTTGGAAGTCTACTGCAAAAACTCTGGACCAGGTGAGAATCAGGCCTCTTGAGCCAATGTGCACCTTGACATGGATATGAAGTCTAAATGTACACTAAATGGGGGGGGTCACACCCATGTGCATGGGGGTGGGGCGCATAGAATTATAGGTGTGGGCACATGAACGTGCGATCTCCCCCTTCTGGCATACAATGGCAAAAAGATTCGCCATCACTGCCCTACATCATTTCTGACAGATGACAGTCCAGTCCAGTCTCGCTTGGATTATTGTAATGCTCTCTACATGGGGCTCCCCCTGAAGTGCACTCGGAGGCTTCAGTTAGTCCAGAATGCAGCTGCGCGGGTGATAGAGGGAGCTACACGTAGCTCCCACGTAACACCGCTCCTGCGCAGACTGCACTGGCTGCCTGTGGTCTTTCGGGTGCGCTTCAAGGTGTTGGTTACCACCTTTAAAGCGCTCCATGGCTTAGGGCCCAGGTACTTACGGGACCGCCTGCTGTTACCACATGCCTCCCACCGACCCGTACGCTCTCACAGAGAGGGACTTCTCAGGGTGCCGTCAGCCAAGCAATGTCGGCTGGCGGCCCCCAGGGGAAGGGCCTTCTCTGTGGGGGCTCCCACACTCTGGAATGAAATTCCCCCAGGTTTACGCCAAATACCTGACCTTCGGACCTTTCGCCGCGAACTGAAGACACATCTTTTCATTCGCGCGGGGCTGGCTTGAATTTTATCGATTTTAAATTTTTATTACTAATTTTAAATGGGGTTTTTAGTTTTTATATATTTTAATGTTTCTAGGCCAATTATAATAAGTTTTTTAATTTGCATTTTAAACTGTATATAGTATTGTCTGTTTTTACTTTTGCCTGTACACCGCCCTGAGTCCTTCGGGAGAAGGGCGGTATAAAAATCAAATAAATAATAATAATAATAATAAAAGTCTCTTCTTGAAAGCTTCCAGTGATGAAGCTCCCACAACTTTTGAAGTCATTTATTTCTTTGTTGGTTCGTTTGTTTAATTTGCTTGCCACCTATCTTGCCATAGGACTACTCTGGGCACCTTACAATAATAAAAAGGAAGAAAAATGAAAGGTGTGTGAACAGAACTGAGGTAAAAATAATAGAATAAAATAAACGGCGACAAAGGAAAGTGTAGACAACCACAGAGGCTACACAAAGTGCAGAAAGAAAGAAAGAAAGAAAGAAAGAAAGAAAGAAAGAAAGAAAGAAAGAAAGAAAGAAAGAAAGAAAGAAAGAAAGAAAGAAAGAAAATACCCCAACCATAAGCCATTTTCAACAAGTAAGTACCTTTAAAACAATTATGGGAAATTTTCAAGAAATTCTAAAGCACCTTGAAAAGAAACACCGTTAACGATTTTTTTTTTCCAGGGGAAGAAAACTGCTGAGAAACGGCCAAATCCATCTAATTCCAGAAGAACAGCATAGTATCTGGCCAAGAACTGATCCTGCAACAACGCAAAAGGGTTTTCAGAAATGATTCCCCTTCTGGATGTCTGAAGATGAAATAGCATCCTAGATGCCATCCTTCAGATAAGAAGAGTTTCAGCTGAAGCCTCATATAGTTTGCTGATATTAAAAGATCTTGTGGCTTTTAGAAGCTGAGTGTTGGTATTAATCATTCCCTTAACACACTGTCAGGGTTTTCTCATTTCTATCCCCGCCCCGCCCTTTAACTCAACAGCTATCTTGCCAGTATGAATCATCTTTGTTCAAACAAACATTGCAATGAAGCCCAATCTATTCTAACGGGAGGTTTCCAGGATGTCTCCCCAAAACACCTGGAGAATATCAGGTTAGAATATCAGGTTAGAAAACCATACCAGTACGAAGAATACACAGTCCCTTGGAGTTGCCACTGCTACCATTCAAAGGTTAAGCAAAGATGCTCTTTCCTGCATATTGAACTACAATGGTACTTCGGTATACAACTGCTTTGAAACTCATCCAACGCGGTACTCAACACATTTCCGATATGAAAATTTTGTCCCGGTACTCATTGTTTGTTTGGTACTCGACATACAAGTTGTCAGTGTTGGCTACCTTGTGACTCACTACCGTTATTCCTTATGGGAAAAAGTTGTTTGAGACACATCGTTTTTGATACTCATTGTGCCTCTAGAACCAACAATGAGTATTGACGTATCACTCTATAAGATATTAGCTCTGGTAATGTTTAGCTACAGCTTTTGAAAAAAAAGGGTATGTGTTGGCCATCTGCATTGATGTTTTAAGACCCTTTCAGGGCTGCTATATAAGGGACGCTGTCCCTTATATAGTTGATCGAAAGGTCGGCAGTTCAGCGGTTTGAATCCCGAGTGCCGCGTAACAGGGTGAGCTCCTGTTACTTGTCCCAGCTTCTGCCAATCTAGCAGTTTGAAAGCACATAAAAAATGCAAGTAGAAAAATAGGGACTGCCTTTGGTGGGAAGGTAACAGCGTTCCATGCACCTTTGGCATTTAGTCATGCTGGCCACATGACCATGGGGACATCTTCAGACAGCGCTGGCTCTTCAGCTTTGTAATGGAGATGAGCACTGCCCCCTAGAGTCAGGAACAACTAGCACATATGTGCGAGGGGAATCTTTACCTTTACCATACAGGGCTGCTAGATTAGAAAAGTGGGGGAGATATTTATGAACATTTTCAGAATTCTACTGCCGGAAAAATATATGGTTTTAAGAGTTTCTCTTAACTCTTGTACCTTCTTGGCTTCCCACATTGCAGTTCAATCCAAGAGGAGGGCACCAGGATGATTTTTCGCATTCCAGGGTTTTCCCAGGGAGCAGCTAAGGAAATTTTAGAGCCATGGAAAAGAAGAATAGCAGAACAGATCCTGAGCTGTAACAACGGGGACTACTTTCAGTAGCATAGGCTCAAATCCCCAAAAGATATATTGAAGGATAAAGCCCTGGAGGCTTTTAAGAAGAGACTGGACAGCTGCTTGCCTGGACTGGTATAAGGTCTCCTGCTTGAGCAGAGGGTTGGACTAGAAAACCTCCGAGGTCCCTTCCAACTCTGTTATTCTGCTTTTTTAGAAGAACTATCTGAGAAAATGCAAAGCAGGTTGCATAAGTTCACACAGCAGTCTTTTTGAGCTCTAAAGAGATAACTGGGCCAAACCATCATTGCGAGATTTAGGTTTTCTATACATAGCCTACAAAAACATGGCATTTGGGTTTTTTTTATTTGTTTTATGGTTTATTTTGCTTTAATGCTTTTAAGTTAATTGTTGGCTTCTGGGTTTTATCTGGCCCTGCCATTTTTTTCAGCCAGATTTTGAAAGTGGTTTGCCATTGCCTGCTTCCTAGGGCTGAGAGAGAATGGCCGGCCCAAGGTCACCCCGTTGGCTTTATGCTTAAGGCAGAACTAGAATTCACAGTATCCCAGTTTCTATCCTGATGCCTTAACCAAACTGACTCTTATTTATTTATTTATTTATTTATTAAATTTTTATACCGCCCTTCTCCCGAAGGACTCAGGGCGGTGTACAGCCAAAATAAAAACAAAATATATACAATTTAAAACAACATTTAAAAAGAGCAAATTTTAAAGGCTGATTATTAAAATTTAAATTTAAAAATTTAAAAATATTAAGAATACCCAATTAAAATTCATCACTAATTATGCCAGTCCCGCTTTAATGAATAAATATGTTTTGAGCTCACGACGGAAGGTCCGAAGATCAGGCACTTGACGCAGGCCAGGGGGAAGTTCGTTCCAGAGCGTCACTGCCCCTACAGAGAAGGCCCTACTCCTGGGGGCCGCCAGCCGACACTGTTTGGCGGACGGCACCCTGAGAAGACCCTCTCTGTGAGAGCGTACAGGTCGGTGGGAGGCAAAGGGTAACAGCAGGCGGTCTCGTAAGTACCCGGGTCCTAAGCCATGGAGCGCTTTAAAGATAGTTACCAAAATCTTGAAGCGCACCCGAAAGACCACAGGAAGCCAGTGCAAGCTACGGAGCAGCGATGTCACGTGGGAGCCACGAGCGGCTCCCGTTACTACTCGCGCAGCTGCATTCTGGACTAACTGGAGCCTCCGGGTGCACCTCAAGGGCAGCCCCATGTAGAGAGCATGTAGAGACTCTTGTTGGTACCTTAGAAAAGAAGTTAGTACCTCGAGGCCTATGCTCCCTCATAGGCACTGATTGTACCCAAAAAGTATGAATGGATATCAAAAGAGCTTCAAAAACATTGGTTTGTATTTAGAAAAGAAAGTAATTTAGCACACATGTCTCTTTGCAAGTGCGGAGAGAAAGGAAGATCCACCCCCTTGCACAATTGCCCCTTTGTCTCTGTGTTGTTGTTTTCTCATGGGGTAAAATGAGAAAGGCCCGATTGGAAAGAGCAGCATCGCGAGGAAAATTGGAATATAGTAGATTCTTCGTTTGCATGATGGTTTTATTCAGTTAAAAGCCATTTACGTTTTCATTGTTTCAGCAAGCAATTAAATTAGTATGCACACTGGTTCAGGAAATGCATGAATTATAAAATGGGCAACTTGATTTAAATCAATGATTTAAATCGGTGTGTGTTTCCCTCCCCCCTTGGTGATTAAGTCAACTTGATTTAGATCAATCCATTCCGCATCTCGTACACAGTATTGGTTGCCTGGCAAACGCCATACCCCATATATTCAAATGAATCCACTCCCTTGTGAACAGAAGTTATGTATTCTAAACAGAGTAACAATAAGTAACAGTAATGTGCTATGCTACCAGCATCCTGTAAGAAGGGTTCCCCTTCAAGGTGCTTTAATGTTCAAGTTATGGGAGGGAGCATACTGCTTCCCTTTTGCCTTTAGCCCCGATCCAGGAGCCCTCCGGGCAGTCGCTTTCACGACAAACTATTTTTGTGTTAAATTTACTGACAAAGAAATAAAGGGAGACTAGTATAGATCTACTTCAAGCTATTTAGCTCTCATCAGCTAGCCATACCCTTCTGGGATTCGAACCTGGGCTTGCTTGCATATTAGGCAGATGTATTAACCACTAAGCCACAGGTTCTCCTCTTTGTCAGCTGCACCAGGGGAAAGATCAAATGGATTGGGTTTCTTTTTCTTATCGAAGCAACCTGGTCTACCCAAATATGGGAGGGAGCATACTGCTTCCCTTTCACCTTTCAGCCCCAAGCCAGGAGCCCTCACAGGCAGTCGCTTTCACGAAATAGCTTGAAATAGATCTATACTAGTCTCCTTTTATTTCTTTTGTCATTAAATATAAATTTCACCAAAAAAAAATAAGTTTGTTGTGAAAGCGACAGAGGATTCAGAGGAAGGTCTTCCTTCATTTCAGTCCCAGAACAATCACTCTTATTGGTCTAAGATTCAAGCTAGAAATAAGGAGAAATGTTCTGACAGTGAGAACGATTGTTCTCTGAATCAATGGAACAGAAGTTGCCTCCAGAAGCTGTGGGAGCTTCAACCCTGGAGGCTTTCAAGAAGAGATTGGACTGCCATTTGTCAGAAACGATGTAGGGTCTCCTGCTTGGATGGGGAGATGGACTAGATGACCTACAAGTCCCTTCCAACTCTGTTAATCTGTAATAAGATGCAGAAGGAGTCATATAATGGATCTATAATGGATGGAACAGAACACAGTGAATATTAAGAATGACAAGCATGATCCCAAATACTTGACTAAGGACAAACGATTAATCTAAGCTGAGCTAATTATTATGAATGGAGTTAGTTACTGTTGGATTGTTGAATAGGGTTTGATTAATTGGTTTCTCAGAAAAGCATAGATGCATTCAAATTGCAAGCAGAATCAAAGAAATAAATACTTCATTTTGGAAGATGGCAGAACCAATCAGGGAAAATCCTTAGCCTGGCTGGTCCCACCTCTTCAGTAATCTAATTATATTATGTCTGAATCTTGAAAACTATCTTTTTTTATTTATTTTTTAATTGCATTTACTTGTCTTCTACTGCTGCAGTAGATCATTCTAATCAATAAAAATATAGATATATCATAAATTCAAGACCTTTGATTAAAAATTCTTCAGTGATGGAAGACTTGATCTAAGTAGCGATGTTCAATCTAATGCATAGATCAGGTTCACCTCTGTCCTGGATTTCATGTTTGGCTATTAAAACCTAATAATATATTAAGTATATATTTTGTGAGAAATCATACTTTTAAATAATTTTTAAAATATCTAAGCACATGTTTTGTAGGAATATTTTTTGGAATATGTGAACTGTATGGAATGAAAACATGAAAAAATATAAGACAGCCATCACATACTTTATATCAGAAATATCAGGTGTGCAACTTCTGGTTTTTAGCCAAAGAAATCAACCAGAAACAAAAACAGATAATATAAATGCAGATATGTCAAAAATATCCTTGCAGCTTTTAAATATTATTTTCACTTATTCTTGTATCTTATCTGTAGGGTGCTTAAAATCATCCAAACTGCTTGATAATTTCTATCAGTTTTCTCTTGGTAGTTTTCTAAGGTAGTTGGATTTCCTGATCTTTTATTGGACATACCTTTTCTAGTTGCTCATGCTCTGAAAAATCACAAGAAGGTGACTTCTATGCATAAAGACAGTCACAAAATAAGTACAAAAGTGTCACACCCACCTCAAAAGAATGTCAGCAAATATCTATTCTTCTCTGAGAAGAGAAGAGAAGAGAAGAGAAGAGAAGAGAAGAGAAGAGAAGAGAAGAGAAGAGAAGAGAAGAGAAGAGAAGATATGGAATGGAATGGAATGGAATGGAATGGAAATAAATAAAATAGAATAGAATAGAATAGAATAGAATAGAATAGAATAGAATAGAATAGAATAGAATAGAATAGAATAGAATAGAATAGAATAGAATAGAATAGAATAGAATAGATTTTTTTATTGGCCAAGTGTGATTGGACACACAAGGAATTTGTCTTGGTGTATTACTGCAGGTTCGAGCCCGGCCCAAGGTTGACTCAGCCATCCACCCTTTATAAGGTAGGTAAAATGAGGACCCAGATTGTTGGGGGGGGCAATAAGTTGACTTTGTAAAAAAATATACAAATAGAATGAGACTATTGCCTTATACATTGTAAGCCGCCCTGAGTCTTCGGAGAAGGGCGGGATATAAATGTAAACAAACAAAAAAAAATGCTCTCAGTGTATATAAAAGAAAAGATACCTTCATCAAGAATCATAATTGCAACACTTGATGATAATCATAGGATACAAATAAGCAATCAGGAAACAATCATTATAAATCATAAAGATACAAGCAACAAAGTTACAGTCATACAATCATAAGTGGAAGGAGATGGGTGATAGGAATGATAAGAAAAATAGTAGTGCAGATTTAGTGAATAGTTTGACAGTGTTGAGGGAATCATTTGTTTAGCAGAGTGATGGTGTTTGGGGAAAAATAATTCTTTGTGTCTAGTTGTTTTGGTGTGCAGTGCTCTATAGTATCATTTTGAGGATAGGAGTTGAAACAGTTTATGTCCAGGATGTGAGGGATCTGTAAATATTTTCACAGCCCTCTTTTTGACTCGTGCAGTATACAGGTCCTCAACGGAAGGCAGGTTGGTAGCAATTATTTTTTCTGCAGTTCTAATTATCCTCTGAAGTCTGTGTCTGTCTTGTTGGGTTGCAGAACCAAACCACAGTTATAGAGCTACAGATGACAGACTCAATAATTTCATTCTATTTGATTTTTAAATCAAATTGAATGAAAATCTATACTGTGTACGTGGGGGGGAAATCGTGATTTTTTTCCCCCAATCCATTACAGTATTTTCAAATTTTCCAGAAGTCATGAGGAAAATATCAGAATCATTTGGATAATAGGACTCTCCATGAGCCCAATAACTGATGCAATCAGTGATGTTATATATCTTCAAATAGTGAATCTCTAGACTTCCTATTCATCCTTTATTTTTATTTTATTTTTTGAATGGTTAAACATTGAAAGTCCAGACTAAGTCTGAAGAACCAATCCGAGGTCCTTATTTGGCATCAAAATCACAAGGCAGACCAGGAGTGTCCAACTTTAGCAACTTGGAGACGTGTGGACTTCAACGCCCAGAATTCTCCAGCCAGCCATGTTGAAGTCCACAAATCTTAAAGTTGCCAAGGTTGGATATCTCTGAGGTAGACACCACTCTGCAGGGTTGTTAGGAAAATAGAAAGGCATAAAGAAATGGACGACAGGAATTATGTTGTTTATAGCTGAAGCGAGAGAAAAGAGAAAGGCGTAACAAGAATTCAAATCAAGCTTCATTAGGCTACTATTCATGTGAACGAATCAAATTATAGGCCAGGATGTGGGAAAACGCTGTTTCTCTGCACCTGGATGGATACTTGAAATACAAGGCATGTTTCATTTGGCTTTCAACAACCATGAACTGTCTTGTAACCCCAGACAAGTTGAGCATCCACATGGTCCCAAAGGAAGGAGGGATCTAGGGTTAACAACTTGGTGGTTTAAAAATTCATTGAAGTGCACATAGTATCTCTGTCAGAGAAGGGGAGCAATCCAAGCATTGGGGTTCGGGGACAAGAAAGGGACAAATAACACATTATCCCCCAAAAGATGCTTGGCAATTAACTCAAGCGCTGTCAGCAATATTTGGGAAAAGGTTTGAAACACAAGGAGAACAACAACGACCCCCCCCCAAAAAAACCCCAATCTCTCTGCCGTCTGAAAGACAAAAAAGCTACTGCAACAGCGACAACAGTGAACATTGCGATATGTGTGTGTCTTACTTCTTAACCAAGCCGCTAATCACGCAAATTATTGCGACTAATTACATCTGAAGGTCTAATTAATTCTTTCAGTACCACATCATTTAGTACGCATTCACAACACAGCACCTGTTTTCAAAATCCTTGCAGTTAATTTGTTTATAAACAAACACTATTTGCATAAAATGCTCGATGATTGCTTTAACCACGACTACAATGCTCCCATTTTGTCTTGGTGGAGACGAGGTCACTGAAGGCCACCGTAAATTAATTTTAAACTACACAAATTAATTTAAATCGAATGTGCGAATTTCTCATTAATAAAGAAAACATTTCTAACATGTTAATTAATATCTCTCTAACAGGCTAATTACTGTCTGCGTAACAAGTGTATCTAGGAACCTACCTTAAACAGTATACTTCGGGAGGAGGGGGGGGAAAGAAAAGAAAAGGGGAGAAAAAGATCACAGCAAAGTATTTCCAAGCAAATATTATTTACACTTAGAATCGTATCCGGAATCTCTTTCAGGAGTATTCGAAATAAAGACTAACTACATTCATAGAAAACACACCTTGCCAATGCTTTAAACTTCCCACAATGGCCTGGAGCACTGAGGAAGTGTCACGTGAGACAGGAATGGACACCTTGTTTGGTCTCCAGATGAAAATGAACTCCCATCAGTTTCTGATGTCGTGTGAAGGGTAGATATGATGGAGTTGCAATCCCGTTATGCGGCAGTAGGGATTCGAACCGCTGAACTGCTGACCTTTCGATCGACAAGCTCAGCATCTTAGCCACTGAGCCACTGCGTCTGTTGTGTCTTGCCCGCCCTCAGAGCAGCCGGGGCCTTCTTACCTGCTCCCGAACACTGAGGAATGTATGCCTCCCGGCCCCAGTCCTGGCTCCATGCCCACACAAACTGCAGAAGAAGGAGCATCTCCCTGCCCCAGCCCTGACTCCATGCCCAGGCAAACGGAGCAGCTAGACCCCTCCCCCTCCTCCACAGCAGGTGAGCCTGAGGAGGGTTTACTCCCAACAACTGCTGATTGGAGTGACCCTCGCATCAGAAGACTTGACAGGCGGAGGCAACAGAAGGAAGGGAGGGGCAGGCCTTAATGAGTGCTGAGTCATGGAGCCACACCCCATGGCCTATATAAAGGATCTGCTTTCTGGCAGTCTCTGAGTCAGGCAAAGTCGAACTTATCTTGCTGAAGTCACTTACTGGTCTCCTGCCTGTTCTGAGGACTTTGCTAGGACTTTGGGCAGAGCTGCAGAGGCAAGCCTGATTCGGATTTCCCTGACCCAGCCGTCAGCGGAGGAGTGGGACACGACAGCGTCCCTCTCCCCTTGGTAACCCCTTGGTTACCAATGCTGAAAATCAAAATATCGCCCAATTGAACGTTAATGCTGCATTAAGTTCTGGATCCTTTGCAGAATCAAACAAACAATCCATCAGAACGATTTTCTACGAGCAGATAAACTTTCTGGGCAGATTGCAGATGCCAAGAACTGGGCCTTAATTCACATCACACTTAATCAACAAGAAGAAATGAACAACCCAGGCCTCCAATCTACTTTTAATTTGGGTCTGCACTCCAATTCCCTTCAATATGACCTAGAAAAAATGATTTTTCTTTCAAATGATTCCCTTGCACAAACCATCCTTGAAATGTATTTACGGTCCCAAACTCTATTTTTTTTTTTATTTGCAAGTGTTTTTACAAGGGATAAGCACCTGTTGTAAATTTCCATCGGCTCACAAACCTCTTTATGATAGGGAGCTCAGCACTGTAAAATATATTTATATATCTTTCACTTGGTGGGCTGTTTGCCCCTTAACAGACATTCTGATAAATTCACATCCTTCTATTTCTTCTGAGCTTTGTGCTGAAATACCATTTCAAATGGGATTTTAAATATAAGGATGTTACTCTTTATTGGATAAGGTGTTTCTACGAATTTCATTCGGTTTGATTTTTCAGGAAAGATCAAGTCTTTGTAGAATTAGTGATTAGCCAACTTAAAGAGATAATTCCCTTTTCCAGCTCTTCTTAATCTTGGTGTCAACTCGCGAAGCATTCCTGACCTGCTTTCGAGTTGCCATAGGCATGGGGGATGGGAAAACCGAGCCTTGCAGCTACATCGAAGAACTTGCATTTCAGTCAAAATAAAGCACATTCCAGCGGCAATGTCAAGGTCATCTCCAGGGTGACCCACAGTGGCCAGAGGGAGTGACTTCTACAACCGTCGAAATTGCTTCGTTGGAGCAATTCGTTAATGACACACCTTGGGGGGAGGGGGAAACAGGGTCAGAGCCAAGGCGCGAATGAAGTGAGGTCAGAGTTGGCTTCACTTGGATCATGCCCACATGAAGCGCCTAATAAATAACTGGGATTTCTTTTGAAACTTGGCTTGCGGCTCATGATAGGGCATCGGTCAGAACCCTGACACTTGGTAATGTTACTAAGGCAAAGGAAAATATGCACCATGTAATCAGATGAAGTTGCTAAAGTTAATGACACTGGTCGCAATCTTACGATTTGAATCTTATTTCAGCACCGGAGATAGGATTGCATCCTCCATGATTTCTGGAATGGATTGGAAAGTCAGGTAGGACACACTGAATGGTCCTTATAACCTTCTCTTTGGAGAAAACAGAAGGGCGGGATGACCATGGATAATTTCCTTCTTCTGTTGAATGCCACAGATGGCCTTGAGGAAATGGTCAAGTGCTGTATCCACATGCTGTATTTGTGGGTCTTTTTACATCTAAAAAGTCCGTCGCTTTCAGCATGACCTGAGTATAACTCATAAAATCATCTGCTACAATGTCCTTCCTACCAAAGACTACTTCAGCTTCAATCGCAATGATACATGAGCACACAATAGATTTAAACTTAATGTGAACCGCTCCAATCTTGATTGTAGAAAATATGACTTCAGTAACAGAGCTGTTAATGCCTAGAATGCACTACCTGACTCTATGGTCTCTTCCCAAAATCCCCAAAGCTTTAACCTCTGGTGGCTCAGACTGCTAAGACAATCTGTTATTAACACAGCTGCTTGCAATTACTGCAGGTTCGAGTCCCACCAGGCCCAAGGTTGACTCAGCCTTCCATCCTTTATAAGGTAGGTAAAATGAGGACCCAGATTGTTGGGGGCAATAAGTTGACTTTGTATATAATATGGATGAAGACTATTGCTTAACATAGTGTAAACTGCCCTGAGTCTTCGGAGAAGGGCAGGATATAAATGCAAATTAAAAACAAAACAAAAAACAAAGACTATCTACTGTTGACCTCACCCCATTCCTAAGAGGTCTGTAAGGGGCGTGCATAAGAGCACCAGTGTGCCTACTGTTCCTGTCCTAATGTTCCCTTTGACTGTATCCAATTTGTATAGTTATTTCATGCTTATACTTATATATACTGTTGTGTTTGACAAATAAAATAAAAAAATAAAAAAATAAATCTATGGATTTTCCCTCTCTCTAAATGAACAGATCCCAGCATCACAGGAAACCCAGTTCTGATGCAACACTGTGTAGCGAAAATAGCAGACTTCAAACAGAGATCGATATTTTGCTTTAGCCTAGATCAAGAACCCATCAAGAATGTCCGTTTTTTCCACCAAGCTGGTTATGGCTACTACAGGGCAGGCCCTTGCAAGGTAGCTCCACCAAACTACACAGCATCGTAACTACTATCCAGTGGGAAGCTTTGCCATGACTTGGTATACTGAGTTTCTGCATTTCACCACTTTGGTCAAACCAAAGTGCCAAAATCATCATCATCTTTTACTGAGCCTATAATCCCTTTTAGGGTGGAGTCTAGTCAACTGAATGGAGCCGAGTGTTTACTGGCCGGATGCCCTTTCTATTGCCAATGCAGAGTTATATTTATCAGACATAATCTCAACGGGCCCAGAGAGAGAAATATCAGCCTCTACCTAGGATCGAACTCACGGCCTCCTGATTGTGAGGCGAGAGCTCCACCTCTAGGCCACCACACCACTCAAACCAAAGTGCTAAAATGGAGGCATTCAATTCAGCCAGATGCTTCGATTGAGTGGTAAGGAGCCTCTTCACCCAGACAGAGCATCCAAACTGAACTCCTCTCCTGTTAGGGACTCTTAGATGGAAAATGAGCAGCAGATTCATCTGTGGGCAGCTCTACTTCACTACATTGGGCAAAGTAGAAACTCAGCTTGTCTACAGAGATTCATGGTTGTCCCAAAGGTGCTTTTTCAAAAGGCAACCTGACTTTGGGCACCTTTGGGATAGTAATTCAGTTAACCAGAAATGGACCACTACGTTTTCTGAACCGACTGTGTTGGCTATTTATGGAATGGTAGGATGAGAGTTAACCTAGCAATAGCACTTAGACTTATATACTGCTTTGCAGTGCTTTACAGCCCTCTCTAAGCAGTTTACAGAGACAGCATATTGCCTCCAACAATCTGGGGCCTCATTTTACCCACCTCGGAAGGATGGAAGGCTGAGTCAACCTTGAACTGGTCAGGATCGAACTCCTGGCAGTGAGCAGAGTTAGCCTGCAATAGTAATAGCAGTTAGAATTATATATACCGCTTCACAGTGCTTTACAGCCCTCTCTAGGCGGTTTACAGAGTCAGCATATTGCCCCCCCCAACAGTTTGGATCCTCATTTTACCCACCTCAAAAGGATGGAAGTCTGAGTCAGCCTTGAGCCTGGTGAGATCTGAACTGCCAAATTGCAGGCAGCCGGCAGGCAGCAGAAATAGCCTGCAGTACCGCGCTCTAACTACTGCGGCAATGGTGGGTTTCAAAAAATTTTATTACCAATTCTGTGGGTATGGCTTGGTGCATGTGGCATGGCTTAGTGGGAGTGGCTTGGTGGGCGTGGCAGGGGAAGGATACTGTAAAATCTCCATTCCCACCCCACTCCAGGGGAAGGTTACTGCAAAATCCCCATTTCCTCCCGATCAGCTGGGAATTGGGTGGTCGAGAATAGATGAGGATGGGGCCAGTCAGAATTTTTACTACCGGTTCTCTGACCTACTCAAAATTTCCGCTACCGGTTCTCCGGAACTGGTCAGAACCTGCTGAAACTCACCTCTGCGCTGCGCCACGCGTGGCTCATAACCTACACTCATTCCTAACCTTGATTCAAATTCCAAAAAGATGTCACATGAAATAGGAATGAGCGCATACACTCAGGCTTGGTTTCCACGATGGTTTGTGAATAAACCACAACAGCTGAATTCTAACATTGTGTTAAATTTAAAAACAACAACATTAAAGCCAAATTAGGGGCTGAACGGGATAGGTGATCCTTACCACTAAGTGGGTCAGTTCTTTGAGCGTTGGCTTGGATTATTATTTTTTTCACTAGAGCATGGATACATTTATTCTACCACATCCCGAGGTCCCTAGAATTGTCCTTCTCCTTAGAGAAACAAACCTTGAATCTTTTTTCTTCTGTCTCTTGCCTCCTTGCCTTCCCGAATCCCAGAGATATCTTTGAAGCCTGCAAGAGCCTTGAGGATTTGAAAGGACATAAACAAACCAGACCTTTAATTTGGAGAGATAAGTTGTTCAGGCAGCAGCTGGAGAAAAAGCTGAAGCCAAGCTGAACAAGAATCAGGAGTTCGGTTGTGTCTAACTTCAACGAGTTCTTGGAGCCGTCCCACTCGCTAATACCCAAACGATTCCAAAAAAAAAACCAAAATAAAAATAAAAACCAACGCCCCACGGTGTGTCTCCCACCCTCTTCTCACCTTCTGCTGGCACCACAAACTCATGAGATGGTTCCCTTCCAATTAAGAACCCCTCACATTTTGTAAAGAAAGGCGATCACCCTGTGAAAAATTATCTTTTAAAATGGAGTTTAATTTGCATATAAGGAACAGGAGATTTATGATGAGCAACGTAGCGCAGCACTGCATCTGCCTAGGATCAGCCGTAATTTAGATGGCTTGTGACCGATCTTAAATTCTAAAGCACGGCTAAGATGAAGTGCTGTGTTGCCATGTTATTGTCAGGAGTCTAAGACTTACCAGAGATTTATTAGTAATCTTATCACAAACATGTCTCAAGTTTTTGCTTTTAATATGGGCCAAGCTCCTTTGAGGAATGTTCCCTGCCTGCAATTATATTTCTCAATGCATGCATTCTGAAGCTTAGTTGATTTCCTTCCCAAAATAAAGCGACCCATCATTGCATTACAGTAGCTCGGGTACATTTTTCCTCCGCTACTTAATAATCAATGTATTCATCATTTAAAAGGGGAAGGGGGAGGAATTAAAAAAAAAAAAAAGACAGAGATCCCGAAGCAATGCTTTTTTTTTCTTTTTACCATATTCTAATGACTAGCAACTTGCAAATTACATTGACCTTTCATGTAGATTCTGTAAGCACCTTGTACTAATGTGTACTGTATTTATAGTTTGCCAATACGAACTAGCCAAAGATTGGATAATTACTGTAATCTATTAGCTCGATTGCTTCACCTGCTCATTTGTAGCCTGGATGGTGCCAGGCCATTTTCAAAAGCTGCCTTTATCTTTCATCGCTGGAAGGTTCAAAAATGTCGCACGGGAGACGTTTGGTCCACGTGTTTTACACACCTTTTCCAGGGGTGGTATCTCTCTTACCTTCGCTACCGGTTCGCAAATGTGAGTACATGCGCCACCTCCAGAAGTGCAGGACCTTCTGCATATGCACAGAGCATCAAAAATGTGATGTGATGACGTTTGGGTGGGTGGGCGGAGCCTCCCGCAGCCGCTGCTACAGGTTCGCCCGAACTGGAAAGAACTGGCTGAATATCACCATTGACCTTTTCATAAGATGCATTAAGTGTGTTAGTAACACGCATACAGGATGCTCCTGATCATAATGTCAGTTTCGTAACCACAAGAAAGAAAGACAAAGCATCTTACATAACCTTTATGGGGCAAACGTGCAGTACAGATAGTCCTCGACTTACAACAGTTCATTTAGTGACCATTCAAGGTGACGATGGCACTGGAAAAGTGACTTACGACCAGTCTTCACACTTAGGACCGCTGCAGCATCCCCATAGTCACGTGATCCAAACTCGGATGCTTTGGCAACCGACTCATATTTATGACATTTGCAGTGTCCCGGGGTCCTGTGAATACTTTTTGTGACCTTATGACAAGCAAAGTCAATGGGGAAGCTGGATTCACTTAACAACCGTGTGACTAACTTAACCATTGCAGTGATTCACTTAACAACCGTGGCAAGAAAGGTTATAAAATGGGGCAAAACTCATTTAACAAACGTCACACTTAGCAACAGAAATTTTGGGCTCCATTGTGGTCGTACGTCGAGGGTTATCTTTACAAACCCAATTTTCATCCAGTTTGGTCAAACTAAGTGGTGGGATTCAGCCAGTTCCCACCACTTCAGGAGAACCGGCTGTTAACTAGTTATTGGAAGAAAGGACAGCAAAGAATGTTCTTTCTGCGCCAACTCAGTAAGCTCAAACTGCCCAAGGAGCTGCTGATCCAATTCTACAGAGGAATTATTGAGTCTGTCATTTGAACCTCTATAATGGTCTGGTTCGGTTCTGCAACCCAACAAGAAAAACACAGACTTCAGAGGATAATTAGAACTGCAGAAAAAATAATTGCAACCAACCTGCCTTCCATTGAGGACCTGTATACTGCACGAATCAAGAAGAGGGCCGTGAAAATATTTGCAGATCACTCGCATCCTGGACATAAACTGTTTCAACCCCTACCCTCAAAACGACGCTATAGAGCACTGCACACCAGAACAACTAGACACAAGAACAGTTTTTTCCCGAAGGCCATCACTCTGCTAAACAAATAATTCCATCAACACTGTCAGACTATTTACTGAATCTGCACTACTATTAATCTTCTCATAGTTCCCATCACCAATCTCTTTCCACTTATGACTGTATGACTATAACTTGTTGCTGGCAATCCTTATGATTTATATTGATATATTGACCATCAATTGTGTTGTAAATGTCGTACCTTGATGAACGTATCTTTTCTTTTATGTACACTGAGACCATATGCACCAAGACAAATTCCTTGTGTGTCCAATCACACTTGGCCAATAAAAATTCTATTCTATTCTATTCTATTCTATTAGGGCAGAGAACCGGTTGTTAAATTATTTGAACCCCACCACTGGTCAAACTCATTCCTTAACTTCTGATTTCTGAAAGAAGACGTACTTTTTCAAGAAAGAACAAATTCAGAAACAGATGTTGTTGCCAAAAGTACATTTTTTATTTTATTTTTGGGGGGGGGGTTCGGTAGTAAAGATATTTTGGACAAGCGATGCTGTTATGACTGCAGATAGGTAAGAGATATAACACACTGGGAGAATTAGCTCAGATCTTGCTTCTGTTCCTCTCTGTTGACAATCTATTTCAAAGACAGTTATGGATAGATAACACTGCAGACACTGGTAATTAAAACAACACTAATTTTGTCTCAGTGGCTGCGCTTTGTTGTTTGAAATCATCTATCACAAGCCTTCATGCTTCATACAATGAGGAGACATTAGTCTAATCTCATTTTGCTTGGTCAACACTTTTACTAATATCCTGGCATACCTGGATGCTATTGTACCTTTTTTTTTTTGTTTTTGTTAAGGGAAAGGGAAAAAAAGAAAAGAGGAGGTTTAGCTTGACTCCTTTAACAAAGATATCTGGATTATACTCCCAAGTAAACACACCACAGCATCTGCAAGGGATTACGTTGCAAAGCACACGTTGTTCTCTTTTGTTTCAGATCATTTTTATGGAGATAAAAACAGACCGCGTGCATTCATAGAGCGGAGCAAATACCTCCAGTACACTTCTCCTTTTCCATGGAGAAGAGAGGAAAAAAAAACAACCACAGGCTCTCACCAAAACACTCAATGCATGCATCTAAAATAAAGATACGGCAAGGGGTGAAATTCAGCAGGTTCAGACCGGTTCGCCCGAACTGGTAGCGGAAATCGCAAGTGGGCCCACCCAACTGCCCAACTGCCCCAGCAAATTTATTTATTTGTCAAACACAACCGTATATATAAGTATAAGCATGAAATAACCATACGAATTGGATACAATCAAAGGGAACATTAGGACAGGAATGGTAGGCACGCTGGTGCTCTTATGCACGCCCCTTATAGACCTCTTAGGAATGGGGTGAGGTCAATAGTAGATAGTCTTTGGTTAAAGCTTTGAGGATTTTGGGAAGAGACCACAGAGTCAGGTAGTGCATTCCAGGCATTAACAACTCTGTTACTGAAGTCATATTTTCTACAATCAAGATTGGAACGGTTCACATTAAGTTTAAATTTATTGTGTGCTCGTGTATTGTTGTGATTGAAGCTGAAGTAGTCTTCGACAGGAAGGATATTGTAGCAGATGATTTTATGAGTTATACTCAGGTCATGCCGAAGGCGACGGAGTTCTAAATTTTCTAAACCCAGGATTTCAAGTCTGGTGGCATAAGGTATTTTGTCGTGATCAGAGGAGTGGAGAACTCTTCTTGTAAAATATTTCTGGACACGCTCAATTGTATTAATGTCCGAAATGAGGTGTGGGTTCCAGTCTGTAACTACCAGTTCACCCAAATCGCTCCGAACCGGCTGAATCCCACCCCTGGACATCATTCTGGGAGAGCTGAAGAAGCTTCTTGGATGAGAAGCAAAATGTCTTTAAAGCAAAAACCAGAAAGTCCAGTTGCCTCTTGAAAAAGCACCTTTGGGACAACCATGGCCTGGATGACTGAGAATCCCCATAGAGGGAGAAACAAGACATAACAATAATACAATACAGGTAGTCCTTGATTTATGGCCACAATTGATCCTAAAATTTCTGTGGCTACACGAGACAGTTGCTAATAAGCCCCATTTTATGACCTCTCTTGCCACTGTTGTTAAGTGAATCACTGCCGTGGTTAAGTTAGTAACGGGATTATTAAGCGAATTCGGCATCCCCATGGACTTTGCTTGCCAGAAGGTCACAAAAGGTGATCCCAGGAGCCCTGGACACTGCAACCGTCATAAATATGAGTCAGTTGCCAACATCTGAATTTGATCACATGATCGTGGGGATGCTGCAATGGCAGTTTGAAAAAAAATAACATGTCGCGTTTTTCAGTGATGTGATAACTTTGAACAGTCACTAAATGAACTGTTGTAAGTCAAGGACTACCTCCAGTGCATTCTTAAGAATTGGCTAACCATTGATCTTTCTCTATGAGAGAGCAATCTCATTCTGCCCCTAAAGTAGGGCTGGCCGAATCCCAGAACAAGGCGCACAATTGTATAAGAGGTCTGTCGAACTGCCGGCACAACTGCAAAATTGCAAAATGATTGCCGGAGAATGGCTGGCTTGGTGTTTAAAAGAGCTCCCCACAAATCACCAGGCTGCAGCCGCCCTCCGTCCCCCATCCCCCCACTGCCTCCCCACTCCTACTTCGGATTCTTTGGGCTCACCTGAGACCCTGAGGCATTCGTAGAAATAAAGAGGCGGCAGAAAGTTGGCACTTTGTTTTGCTGCGCGCCGAGTTTTCATGCTTCTTCGAGACAGCTTGAAAATGGTTTAAAAGTCAGGGGCCGGCTGAGGGCGCTACCTCAGGGACACACACATACACACACATACACACCCCGCACGATGGCATGAGTGAGATGTTGGCATGCGGACAAAATTACGGCAAATTGCAAGTGCAAAACACAAAACAGACTGCACGTTTTCTTATGGTCCTAGACTCTGCAGAAGGGAAATAAATGTTTAAAGAAATAATTGGCTGGTATCCACCTCCACTCCCTTTTAATGAAATCCAGTCCGGTTTGGGGTAATACAAATCGGTAAGTGGCCCGGATTGGAGCAACCAGGAATATTTCATTCTTCCCCAATCTTGTCATTTTCTCTGATCTAAACCTTCCTTCCCCTTCATTAAAGAGTAGGGTGAAAATGGTTTCTGCCACAGCACAGCACTGCACTGCACAGAATGACAGAGAAACAAAGAGTTAAGTCTTAGCAGTTTACTTAGCGACTGTTCAAAGTTACAAAGGCACTGAGAAAAAGTGACTTACGACCGTGTTTCACACTTAAGACTGGCGTAGCATCCCCACGATCACGTGATCAAATTTCAGGCTCTTAGCGACCGACTCGCTATTTATGACGGTGGCAGTGTCCTGGGGTCACGGAGATCACCCTTTGGCGAACCTCCTGACAAGCGAAGTCAAAGGGGAAGCTTCACGAACCGTGTGACTCACTTGCCAACTGCAGCGATCTGCTTAACAGCGATGACAAGAAATGTCGTAAAATGGGGCAAAGTACACTTGACAAGTGACTTGCTTAGCAACAAAACTTTGGGGCTCACTTGTGGTTGAGTATCGCCTTGTTGCTTTAATCTGTTATATTTTATTTATTTATTTATTTTGTCAAATACATATTAAATAATATATATAAGCATGAATTGAATACATAAAATGAATAGAATTTAAGAACAGAATTTTATTGGCCAAGTGTAATTGGACACACAAGGAATTTGTCTTGGTGCATAGGCTCTCAGTGTACATAAAAGAAAAGATATGTTCATCAAGGTACAACATTTACAACACAATTGATGATCAATATATCAATATAAATCATAAGGATTGCCAGCAACAAGTTATAGTCATACAGTCATAAGTGGAAAGAGATTGGTGATGGGAACTATGAAACGATTAATAGTAGTGCAGATTCAGTAAATAGTCTGACAGTGTTGAGGGAATTATTTGTTTAGCAGAGTGATGGCCTTTGGGAAAAAACTGTTCTTGTGTCTAGTTGTTCTGGTGTGCAGTGCTCTATAGCGTCGTTTTGAGGGTAGGAGTTGAAACAGTTTCTGTCCAGGATGCGAGGGATCTGCAAATATTTTCACGGCCCTCTTCTTGATTCGTGCAGGATACAGGTCCTCAATGGAAGGCAGGTTGGTAGCAATTATTTTTTCTGCAATTCTAATTATCCTCTGAAGTCTGTGTTTTTCTTGTTGGGTTGCAGAACCGAAACAGACAGTTATAGAGGTGCAAATGACAGACTCAATAATTCCTCTGTAGAATTGGATCAGAATACAACTAAAGGGAACATTAGGACAGGTGTTGTGACCCAGGTTCCTGAACCCGGACTCCTGGACTCGGATGATTCAGAAAGTGAGGGAGAAGACCTGACAAGCCCTGCTTCTCTTGGGCCCTCTCCCTCCCTGGCACCCACTCAAAGGGAGGAGGAGGGGCCGGCAAGGCCTGATTCTCTCGAGCCTTCTTCTGATTTGGCAACGCCCCAAGAACAGTTTTGGAGTGATGCAAGACTGCGCAGACGTGACCGGCGCGCGCAGCAGAGGAAGCGTTGGGATAAAGCCAAGGAATGATGGTCATGCAGTGACATCTGCAGAGACTATAAATAGGAGGCGGGACTTCCTGGTTTTTTGTCTTGGACAAAGCAATGAATTTGCGCGGGCAAACTGTATCAATGGAGGGAAGAATATATTCATGAGTAATTCTGGCCTTATCTATAATTTCCTCGTTATCTCCAGAAACTTGGCAGGCCCGTGGGTAGATGTGGCCAGGACATTTATCTATGTAAATAAAGTAGAAGAGAAGGCCTTTGACTGACTCTTTGTTGGGAGTATTAGGGGAAGGAAACAGAACAACAGGGATGGTAACACGCGGGTGCTCTTATGCACGCCCCTTACAGACCTATATAATATTGCTTTACCCAGAGCCAAAGGCCAGCAAGATGGGTGATATATAAATTTAATTAATAAATAAAGTCTCAGGGGTCAGCCACCTAAAACGTTGCTCACCTCTTGTTTTATAACCAGGTTTCAGAATCAGTCGAGGTAAAATTCCATAGACCAAGGTGAAAGAAACAGACTGAAATAGGCTTTGGATCTTCCCTCTCTAAGATAGGATGCCCACATGTGGGTTTATATCTGTTATCATTGGATTGTCCTACAATATTACAAGTGATGCAGTAGCTCAGTGGCAAGACACTGAGCCTGTCGATCGAAAGGTCAGCAGTTCAGCAGTTCGAATCTCTAGTGCCACGTAATGGGGTGAGCTCCCGTTACTGGTCCTAGCTCGAAAGCACGTAAAAAATGCAAGGAGAAAAATAGGGACCACCTTTGGTGGGAAGGTAACAGTATTCCGTGCGCCTTTGGCATTGAGTCATGCCGGCCACATGACCACGGAGACGTCTTCGGACAGCGCTGGCTCTTCGGCTTTGAAATGGAGATGAGCACCGCCCCCTAGAGTCGGGAACAACTAGCATGTATGTGCTGTAACCTTTACAGCATTACATCTTTTCTTTGTACTAAGCTTCTAACAGGAATGATTTTTTTCCACAGATCAAGAAAGCCAAATAATTGATGTATCTGTTGTCCTTCCATGCAAGAGTCATTAGCATCTCACTTCAAACAATCCACTAAATATTTGAGAGAGGAAAGACATTTTCAAAGATTTCTGGCTGCAGACCCAAGTCTGTTTGCAAAGGAGGGGGGAATGATGCACTCAATCTGATGTCAAAAATGCCCCTTACCACTCACAAACATATTCAGCTCAATCAACTTAAACCTGGACTAATACAGTTCTATTATGATTCCTTAGCTGATGGTATGTAGAGATGGAAAGAGAGATCAGGCATCAAACAGGCCTTTTTAACACCAAGAGCAATCTCTCTCCTCAAATCTAATTAGATGTTATATCTAGCTTTGTCTACTTCAAACGCACATGGAGATGCATCCTATAGGTACACATTTAGCCTCATCCATAAGCTTGTAAAATCAGGCCAAAAGTGGTATCCTAATTGCTCTCTTTGGGAAATTGTCATAAGCAGAGGTCTCAATAACATAGATGCAGCTTTTGGGAGGGGAAGAGTAGTCTTTAAAATGGGGGGGAGGGAGGAGAGAAAATGAAATGTTCAGAAACCTTGCCTAAGATATGTCCCCTGAGAAATTTTGGTTCAGCTCTCTTACATTTTAAGAGGAGGGGAGATTTCCAAGAAAAAAGGAAGGGAGGGAGGGAGGGAGGGAAGGAGGGAGGGAGGACGGAAGGAAGGAAGGAAGGAAGGAAGGAAGGAAGGAAGGAAGGAAAGAAAGAAAGAAAGAAAGAAAGAAAGAAAGAAAGAAAGAAAGAAAGAAAGAAAGAAAGAAGAGAAAGTCCCACAAATAACAAATGTAAGTAAGTTCATACGGTTGCATATCAATGAAAATAGAGACTGATGGGTTATATCAAAGAAAAAAAGAATATTTTGTGGCTCAGAAAGATACTGCGTGTGCTAGGGGTTTTTCAGACTAACTTGTAGCTCACATCCCAAAGGCAGGGCAGGATCAAAGCTATACATTATTTGTTTCAATTCAACTTTGGAAGAAAGTAAACACTGCTAGCATTGTATTTTGAATGCCTCCCAAACCTGCAAACCTTAAGAACTATAATTCACAAACAATTGTTTGAAAGGCTCAGAAGAAACACCTGAAGCTTTGGAAGGTTGCTTGTAGCTTTGGATTTTTAAGACGGTCGGCCCTGTTATAAAAAAAAAAAACAGTGGCAGTCCAAAGAATAATTCTGAAAAAAATCGCTGTTAGTAAAAGTAAACCCAACCAAGTTCATCCAGACCCTTTTCATCTTTTCATAGGTAGCAAGGAAGAATTTAGGATCACTTTTGCCAGATCAGTTCTTGAATACAGCTCATCTGTCTGGAACCCACAATGCATATCGGACATTAATACTATTGAACATGTCCAGAAATATTTCACGAGAAGAGTCCTCCACTCCTCTGCTCGCAGCAAAATACCTTATGCCACCAGACTCGAAATTTTGGGCTTAGACAACTTAGAACGTCACCATCTTCGGTCTGACCTAAGCATAGTACATAAAATCATCTGCTACCAGCCAATGAATACTTCAGCTTCAACCAAAACAATACAAGAGCATACAATAGATACAAACTCATGGTAAACCGATCCAAACTAGACTGCAGAAAATATGACTTCAGTAATAGAGTTGTCAACGCCTGGAATACACTACCTGACTCTGTGGTTACTTCCCCAAGCCCCCAAAACTTTAACCTTAGACTGTCTACTGTGGACCTCACCCCATTTCTAAGAGGTCTGTAAGGGACGTGCATAAGCGCACCAGCGTGCCTACCATCCCTGTCCTCATGTTTTCTTTTATTCGTACCCTTTACATGTGTTTATAATTATGTTATAAACATAATATTTTAATTATAATATTTTAATAATTAGGGACACGGTGGCTCAGGGGCTAGGACGTTGAGGTTGCCGATCCAAAGGTTGGCAGCTCAGCGGTTCGAATCCCTAGTGCTGCCGTGTAACGGGGTGAGCTCCCGTTACTTGTCCCAGCTTCTGCCAACCTAGCAGTTTCGAAAGCACGTAAAAATGCAAGTAGATAAAATAGGGACACCTTTGGTGGGAGGGTAACAGCGTTCCGTGCACTTTGGCATTGAGTCATGCCGGCCACATGACCACAGAGACGTCTTCGGACAGCGCTGGCTCTTCGATTTTGAAACGGAGATGAGCACCGCCCCCTAGAGTCGGAAACGACTAGCACGTATGTGCGAGGGGAACCTTTACCTTTACCTATAATTATGTTTACACTTGTACCTGTCATAAAATACATGCTTGACGGAAAATAATAAATAAATAAATAAAGTAAAAAATAAATAAATACATACAGCAGGGCTACCTGAACATAATGAAGATATGATGAAACAGGAGTGTCAAACTCAAGGCCTCCTGCAGCCTTCTGCCAATGAAAATAGAGCTGGGGGGGCTGCCCATGGAATGAGATTATAATGAGAGTGAGGGAGGGTCTCAGGGAAGTCCTGCCTTAGCACTTGGCCACCACAGGTACCCCTGACACGAGTGACATCAAGCTGGCTACCCCCACCCCTGGCTGCTCCACACACCCCGGCCCTCCAAGGTCAAACACAACCCTGATACAGCCATCAATTAAATCGAGTTTGACACCCCTGTAACGAAGTAAAAGCAATAGGAATATGATATCCCAATGAGAGCTACATCTACACTTTCTGACGCTGGTAGAGATCCCGACTCTTAAAACGGGCTGATTGATGGACCGACCACCCACTACGCTCTGCCAAGCTACAATAATGTCAGGTAGTTTATATTCAGCCTGTGGTAAGTTCCAGTTTTTAATCATATCATTGTTTAAATGAACAAACTATGATGGGCTGGGGTTGGATGGCACAAACCCTGCCTTACAAGCCTTCATTTCAACTAAGGAGAAATTTCCTGAAAGTCAGAACAATTAATGAGTGGAACAACTTGCCTGCAGAAGTTACGAATGCTCCAACATTGGAAATTTTTAAGAAGATGTTGGATAATCATTTGTCTGAAGTGGTGGAGGGTTTCCTGCCTGGGCAGGGGGTTGGACTTGAAGACCTCCAAGGTTCCTCCCAACTCTGATGTTGTTGTTGTTGTTTGTGCTGTTATTTCCAATCAGACAAGGGAACTGAGCTAAAAACTCAAAGAAAGCCAATTACGACCGACCGTAAAGCGCAGGTCCTACTGAGTTACCTCCTTTAATGTAGTCTTAATATAAAAGACATCCTGGCTTCTTTTAAAATAAGATGGGGAAGACTCTTGCTGAGCAAATGTATTAACCTGCTATTCTCAGCAGATAATGTCTTCCCTCTTGCCAGAGAAAAGGTCTCGGAGCTGCATCCCCATCTTTGCTCTCCACTGTGTCTGGAATTGCCTCCTGGGTCTCCAGTTATCAAATCTCCAAGTGGAAAATAGATAGGCCTTGACTCTTGAGGACCTGTCTATAAAACTGCACACACCTGCTCATTTCGGTGCTCTGCTGCTTTTTCATATATGTCATTCTTCGAACGGGTGGAAGTTTTGCTGTGAGAGCATTTTTATCCCTGAGTTTTGGGAAAAAGCTGGGGGGGGGCCTACATCCCCCCCCCAAAAAAAGATTAAAATAAGGATTGGAAGCCAGATGCAATCCTAGGACAGTCGATTAAACTGATGTCTTAGGAGATGGAGAGTTCTGGAGAATTATGTATGGAAGCAGGGGTGAAATCCAACAGGTTTTGACAGGTTCAGGAGAAGCGGTAGTGGAAATTTTAAGTAGTTTGGAGAACTGGCAAATACCACCTCTGGCTGGCCCCAGAATGGGGTGGGAATGGAGATTTTGCAATATCCTTCCCCTGGAGTAGGGTGGGAATGGGGATTTTGCAGTATCCTTCCCCTGCCATGCCCACCAAGCCAAGCCCACAGAACCGGTAGCATAAAAATTTGAATTCCACCATTGCATGGCAGCCATAGGCTGAAGCAACCTATGCATGACCGTCAGCAAGGATGTCCTTTATTTTTTTTTTCTTATATATAAACATCTGTGCTGTGCTATGTGAACAGAAACCTGATCACATCAGGTGCTTTGTGGGTAGGGCAGCTACATGTTCAGCATTCCCCTGTGCCAAGTGGCAGTATGATTGATGTTTGCCAAGGCCCCATTTCGTTTTGAAATGGAGATAACAGGGCGCCCTGAGTCCTTCGGGAGAAGGGCGGTATAAAAATCTAATAAAATAAATAAATAAATAAATAAGTATGGGAAGCTGGGATTGTGTCGGAGGCAGAGATGGGGCCAAGGCCATCTGGAAGCGATGCGTGGATTCCAGAGCCTCCAGAGGCGGACAGCAGAGAGGCAGAGGAACAGGAGGAGCCTGTTCCTAGTGCATGCATGAGAAGAGCTGCCAGAAGGCAAGAGCAGCTAAAGCAAAGAGGACGACTCAGGAGTAGGGCCAAGAGATGATTGGCCCCTCCCATAAGGCTTAAAAGACCAGCAACGAGCCGTTGGGTTCTTTGTGGAAAAGCAATGTTGATTCTATTGCTTCTTGTCAGCATCTCTTGAACTTTGTGAGGGTTTTGCCAAGAAAAGCCTTTGGCAGGTTGCCAAAGACAACAAACAGTCTGCAGGACTGTTTATGAAGAATTTGTTTTGGACTAAGCTGAGAATGAATTAATTCTCAGCTGTTTTAATAAAATAAGTATGTTCAGGCCTGAATTGTGTTTGGTAATCACTACTTGGGACTCGGTCACAACAGTCAGCTCTTTCGGAGTTATAAGGAAGCCCATAGTCTTAAGATTCGTATTTAGTATCTCCTCAAGAGGAAGTTTGATCTAGTGTTTAAACCAGGAGTCTCCAACCTTGGTCCCTTTAAGACTTGTGGACTTCAACTCCCAGAGTTCCTCAGCCAGCTTTGCTTTGCTAGCTGAGGGACTCTGGGAGTTGAAGTCCACAATTCTTAAAGGGACCAAGGTTGGAGACCCCTGGTTTAAAACACCGTGTTAGAAACCAGAAGACAATGAGTTCTAGTCCTGCCTTAGACGTGAAAGTCAGCTGGGTGACTTTGGGCCAATTACCAGGAGACAGTGAGTTCTAGTCCCATTTTAGGCTTGACAGCCAGCTAAGTGGGGCAATCTCTGTCTCAGCCCAATCCACCTCACAGGGTTGTTGTTGTAGTGGGGAAATTAGGAGGAGGAAGAAGTATGAGAAGTATTTGCCGTCCTGAATAGTTTATAAAAATAAAGTCAGGAGAAATGAAATAACCTGGATGCGGGAGGGTGAGGAGAAGAGAGCTGATCTTAGATTGCTGAAATAAAAAGACCTTAAAACGCTTTTTGAATTTCTTTGAAGAAGTTTTTGCATTAATTGGGGGTGGAATTACTTCTTCACAATTTAGAATCCCAGAGAGGTTTTCACGGGATGCCCTGTAGGAAGACAGTAGTAGCACAAGGTCCAGATGTGGAAGACTTAAATAAGGACAGGAGTGAAAGGATACATTTCATGCTAACCAGAGCCCATTCCTGCGTCACCAGTCAAACAGCCGTGGATTCAAATGTATTATGGGCCTCAGTTAAAAGTCTGTTGAGATTCTCAGGCACAGGTGAGATTCACTTACCTTCCCTACTGGTTCACAAATGTGCGGTTCATGTGCCCATCTTCCACGCACGCTCAGCCTTCAGCACATGCTCTTTGCTCGAGCACGCACCTCCCGCGCATGCACACGGCCTCCAAAACGTGGCTAAATAGGACAGCATTACATCCAGGTGGGTGGGCGGAGCCTACCGCAGTCGGCACTACCAATTTGCCCAAAATGGACAAAAACGGCTGAATCCCATCACTGCATCCAGGCCATGGTTGTCCCAAAGGTGCTTTTTTCCAGGAGGCAACTGGACATTTTTTTGTTATTTCTTTTGAAGAAGTTTCGGCTCTCATCCAAGAAGCTTCTTCAGCGCTTCCATTCCCCACTATCCTGTCAGAGCTGGATGAGAAGCGAAACATCTTCAGAAGAAAAAGCAAGGAAGTTCACTTGCCTCCTGGGAAAAGGACGTTTGGGACATGGATCTTAGTTATTTCCCTTTTCCTTACTTACCCACTTTTTCTTGACTAGTAAAATTAAAATCTGGTTGTTTTTGGAAGGTTTAGGGCTAATGATTTGCCATCATTCTTATTTAATAGCCTTTTATTAAACAGCGTGCATTGAGTTCCTTGCCGTAACTCACGTTGCTTTGTTTAAAGCACAACTCTGGGAAATAATTTCAACAAAGAGCCAGAGGTCAAATCAAACTAGTGTGTGGCCTCCAATATTTACACAATTTAAAATGTTTTGTTTCGTTTTTTTAAAAAAGGGTCTTAGATGAGAATTTTAATAACGCATTTGTAATATTATGAAATACTATCTAATATATTCTGTTGGTGTCAGGGAAAAAAAAGGAAGAAGGCAGGCAGGTTTTCTGTTGCACAAACAATGCACAAATTCTCATATTTATACCTCATTTTCAAGTACATACCTTTGCTTTCCTTTTTTTTTTCCCCGCCCTGTTCTTTGTTTTTGTTTTTGCCTTAAGAGGTTGTTGTAATGCGTGTTAAACCACAAAAGGCAATTTTAACTCTAATCTCAGAAAAGAAATATTATGTTAGTCTAGAAAACAGTAAAGAAATGAGGGATATTGGATCTACAACACACCAGCCAGCGCTGCTGCTCTGCTCAAAAGTGCCACCTAAAGGCAGAAAGGATATCAAATCCTTTGCCAAAAATAAAATTTAAAAAAAAAATCTCCTTTGGGGGGGTTTATTTAAGCAGGATCTGAGTGTAAAAAATGAGCGTGCTTCAGGAGTTGACAGAAGGTTTTGATTGAAGTGACTGATCTTCACAGTTGCACCTGCAAAAAATTGATGATAATGCTGTCTAAACCATTCATTACAATTTGGAATTTTATTCCGAGCAACACGTGATTTACAAATTTGCAAGACGTGTGTTGTAGATAATAAGACAAAGTGCTGTTTTCATATAAAAAAAAATCTTTTGACCTAATTCTCTCAGACACACACATACACACACCTCCAGAAAAATTGGAGAATGCTTGCCATTTATCTCTAACAGCTTTTTCAGGCAGCTCTGTGGAGATAGATAGATAGATAGATAGATAGATAGATAGATAGATAGATAGATAGATAGATAGATAGATAGATAGATAGATAGAACCTTTATTGTCACATATTGACACACATTAAAAATGAAGTTTTAATCCCCACTGTCAAAAGAAGAGAGAGAGAGTGAGAGAGGCAGGCAGACAGACAGGATGGATATAGAGGTAGGCGGGGTGGGGGGGCAGGCTGATAGATGATGGATGGATGGGTTGGTGGGTAGATAGATAGATAGATAAATAGACAGACAGACAGACAGACAGACAGACAGACAGACAGACAGACAGACAGACAGATAGATAGATAGACAGGCAGGATGGATGGATGGATGGATGGATATACAGGTAGGCAGAGAGAGAGAGAGAGAGAGGCAGGCAGGCTGATAGATGATGATTAGATAGATAGATAGAGAGAGAGAGAGGCAGGCAGGCTGATAGATGATGATTAGATAGATAGATAGATAGATAGATAGATAGATAGATAGATAGATAGATAGATAGATAGATAGATAGATAGATAGATAGATAGAGGTGGGTTTCAGCAGGTTCTGACCAGTTCTGGAGAACCGGTAGCAGAAATTTTGAGTAGTTCAGAGAACTGGTAGTAAAAATTTGACTGGCCCCACCCCATCTATTCTCTGCCTCCCAAGTCCCAGCTGATTGGGAGGAAATGGAGATTTTACAGTATCCTTCCCCTGCCACCCCTACCAAGCCATGACACACCCAGCAAGCCACACCCACAGAACCGGTAGTAAAAAAATTTGAAACCCACCACTGGATAGATAGATAGATAGATAGATAGATAGATAGATAGATAGATAGATAGATAGATAGATAGATAGATAGATAGATAGATAGATAGATAGATACCCTGTTTTCCCCAAAATAAGACATCCCCTGATAATAAGCCCAATTGGGCTTTTGACTGCATGGCAATAAGGCCAAGCGCTTATTTCAGGGTTCAAAAAATATAAGACAGGGTCTTATTTTTGGGGAAACATGATAGATAGATAGATAGATAGATAGATAGATAGATAGATAGATAGATAGATAGATAGATAGATAGATAGACAGACAGACAGACAGACAGACAGACAGACAGACGCACACATATAAACAAGCGGATGGATGGATGGATGGACGGACGGACGGGCAGGCAGATGACACCTTGTTGAAGAGCCAGACACCGGCATTTAGCAATTGGTCTAAAGTCACCCAGCTGGCTACTCTGCCTAAGGCCTACTACAGCCTGGATGTCCCTGCTCCTCCTCCAGCACCTTAACCATGACACCACACAGGCTCCCTCTGTTATATAAATAAAGGAAATTGTCTTTTTATTTATTTATTTGCTGCTCATCTGGCCTCAAGGTGACTCGACAATGCCTTTTGCTGTCGTACGTTCAGCCCTACAATCTTTGTCTATATTAATATGATTTTTTCCCCTTCCTGATATTTTCCCACAAGTTCAAGGAACTAAGCATTGATCCACTGGACGCAAATTGACTGGCTATCATGGGCTTACAGAGAGGGCCTGGTTCAAAAGACACTCAAAGGGAATTGACTCATTCCCAACTGATTTCAAGGGTTTTGTTGGAGGGATATTGTAAAATGGGGGAGACGCCAATGAAGCCATTCTGAGTTTCACAAGAAAGTGGAACCTTATTGTTGCTATCATCATCATCATCTGTTTTTATACAGCATCACCCTTAACTCTGACCAGAATGACATGGTGCTATGTTAAGCAAACATGCTTCATGTGGCCAAGCATTTACTTGTTTCTCATGCCTCTTATTTCTAAGATATTGGTGGTCTAAGCTGAAGCATCTACCTATCATTTTCTTACTATGCTGTTCTTGGACTCTGTCAAACATAAATAACCAGGAGCGTTCAGTGAGTTCAAAGCACTGAAGAGTTTATTACTGCTACCTACACACAAGAATCTAGTCAACTAAAGGTCAAAGCTAAATTGGTGGTAGATAAGGATCAATAGAGTTCAAAGTGGGCTGGACCAGTGATGGGTTGCCCCCGGTTTTTACCGGTTCACAAGAACCGGTAGTAAAACCGATGGGAGGCTCCACCCATCGACCCCGATGTCGTCAGGAAGCTTATGCACAGACGAGCATGTGTATGTGCTTGCTTCGCTCGTGTGCACGCGTGGCCCAGTTGCGAACCTGTAGTAAAGGTAAGTGGAACCCACCCCTGGGCTGGACTCTTTTGTGGCGACACAATGACTCCAAGCTAATGACATGTTTAACTCCGCCTTACAGCTCAGCCTGCTGCTCTTCCTCCTACAGACATTGATCATGCTGCAGTAAGGTGATTGACAAAATCATGTGACTCAGCTCAGCCAATAGTCATCATTGCATTATCTTTTGATAGAAGCACATAGGGCTATCATCACTAAAATTGGCGTTGTTTTCACACCCACCTAGCTGAAGATGCTCTCTGGGGAAATTTAGAAAACTAAGGTTGCTAGGTAAGTTCTTTAACAATTAACCGCACTACCATACCTTCCTGTCTGCGGTTCCCCATTTTCTTGCTCTGAGCCTCATTTGTCTACTTGAATGAGGAACAAAAAAAATTATCCATTCAGAAGTTACTTATTAATGTGGAAACTAAAATTGTATATAGACGCTTCTCTTGTGGAGAATAAAAATAACTTGCTTCTCTACAAACACAAAACCCTTACTAATTTAAGAGGGGAGATATGAAGTAATTGGGTTTTCATAGATATATCTGAACTGGGACTTCCAGGGGAAAAAGGGGACTAATTTCTTTCTTTCTCATTTAGAAACAAAAAAGAAAAATAACCACAGCTATTAAAATAAACACCTTAGCAAAGAAAACAAAAGGAAACAAAATATGGATTTTCTTTGAGCTGCAAACATTCTCTTTTAAAAAGAAGAAGAAAAAGAAGAAGCTGGCACTGGTGAATTCAGGAAACAAAACAGTTTTTCCCATGTCTGCAAATAGCAAAATCTTTTATTCTCAATCTAAAGTTCATATTGCGTGGTGAATTCTTGAAGTGCAAATCATCTCCCTTCTTTTTGCACAAATTTAAAACTGTCTCACTCCCCTTTTTGTGCTAAGGGAAATCATTCCAATTTGACTCCATATGAATTGCAACCATTTTCCTGTTTACCAACCCATTCGCGTTAAAGCAGTGGTCACCATCTGACCTGTAACCACATTCCCATCGGCTGAGCTGTCCTCTACTGTCCAGAAATTAAGCTCAAATAAAAATAAGAGATCACAGTTCTTAAATCCTGCAAAAGAAGAAGCAAAGATTGTTGGGGATAAGGAGCATTTTTCTATGTTTAAAAACATCACAATCTCATTTATCTATCTGGATGGCCTCTGTCCCTAATCTTAAACTCAACAGATCACAAAAGCATGACTACAAAAGAATATATAAAGATACTAACATTCAACACACTAATACATAACTCTCTACAGTTTTAAACAAACCTTGAAGGTCAACATCAGTAAGAAACATACCTGAACAGCACACATACCTTGTGTTTTCCCCAAAATAAGACATTCCCTGATAATAATAAAATAATAAAACCTCCCCGAAAATAAGGCCAAGCGCTTATTTTGGGGTTCAAAAAATATAAGACAGGGTCTCTCAACGGTCAACAAACCAACCTAAGTCATATTGCATTACTGGTGATCTCTGAATTTAGTTTTTGGATTGCCAAAGCCAAAAATCTCATCTAAAACATGTTCTTTTTAAGTATACAATTCACACACTCAGCAAAATTAAATGTTTGATTGGTTAGATGCAGCAGACCTGATCTGATCCATTCCCTCACCAGCAACAAAGCAGAGGCCATACTGAATCTTTAGCCTAAACCCATTTCTTAAATATCTCTAGAGATTCTCAGTCATCCAGGTCATGGTTGTCCCCAAAATGCTTTTTTTTTTTTCAAAAAGCCACTGGACTTTCTTGGGTTTTTTTCCTTGAAGACATTTCGCTTCTTTTCCTAAAGGCTTCTTCAGTTCTGGCTGAATGATGGAGAACTAAAGAAGCTTCTTGGATGAGAAGAGAAAAGTTTTCAAGGGAAAAAAAAGTCCAGATGCCTTTAGAAAAAGTACCTTTGGGACATTGCTTAAATAACCACTCTGTAGTAGCATTTTACCCACTCAGATTAACAGTTGGCCATTATTCAAGCATATTCATAATTTCAGTTCTGTTAATGAAGATTTGTCCAGGAAATTAGAAACTTGTTTTTTTAAAAAAAGGATGCATTTAATATGTTTTATATTTCTTGTTGTTCCCATCTTCTGGGAGGGAACTATATGTACTATACATTACAGGTCCATAATCAAAATACTTAACCCGGCCACAAATTCTCAAAGGCTAAATTTCAAATATTTAGGAAGAGTACGTTGAAAATCATAGTGAACTGAACTTTCCTATGATCTCCTTGAACAGAAAGCTTATCCTCTCTCCTTTTTCTTCCTCTGTACGTTCAACATAATAGGTGTTATTACCCGTAACTTTTTTTTATTTATTTAAAGGAATTGTGTAGCCAGGAAAATGAATGAATTTAATTACCAATACAGTGTGGGGGGAAAAAAAATCATTAGAGCAGGAGTCCGGAACATCAGATATTAAAAATAAACAAAGGCTATTAAAAACAGTTTCAAAAAAGAATGTCAGTTTTTTTCTTCCAATTCTGAAAATGTAAATATAAAATAGGGAAGGGAACAATCGTAGGTAAACATCCAGGAGTTACCGAAGAAATTACTTTGAAAGAAAATGTGAAATGAATGACTGGATCATTTAACTTTAAATCTATACTTTATGTGGCCATACAGGCAGGTCATTCGATTGCTATGCATAGAAAAATTAGACGTGTAATAAGATCAGAAAGTTCCACCTTCATGAGAAGAAAAAAAATTCATTAGAAAATGATATTTAAGGGGAGATGCTCAGAATGCCTCCCGGGTTGTACATTGGGCCTTTGGCAAAGATTATAGACTTTTTCAAAGAAAGTGTGTTTCGCTTCTACTGTATTGTCAGGATGAGGAAAATAGCAAGCAGAAGTGACACCCCAATGCATATTTATTCTTCCTGACTATTGCTCCCCATTTCTTTCTGCATGGATCATGTGATGACATTATTATTGTAATAGTTTTTTTTTAAAAAAATCTGGGATGTTTTGTTTTCTATTTTATTTATTTGTCAGTCATAAATAAGATAACAGTTAAAAGTATAAACATAATTAGGATGCATGAAAAGAGTAAGTAAAAAGGAATATTAGGACAGGGACAGTAGGCATGCAGGTTGCTTTAATTTTGCATTTTATAAACAGTGCAGTCTGTTGGGGTAGACAACTCAGAAAGGAAGGAAGGAAGGAAGGAAGGAAGGAAGGAAGGAAGGAAGGAAGGAAGGAAGGAAGGAAGGAAGGAAGGAAGGAAGGAAGGGTGGGTCTTGTTTTTTTCTTTTTTTCTTTCCCAAGCTGGGAATTCAATAAAAATCACCAGATGATCAGCAGAGAGTCAAAGAAAATGTTATTCAATCCAAAGATTAAGTAGCTTTGGATGGGTAGCTGTGGTGGAATAGCTTCTTCATCCCCCTTTTTTTTGTTAAGTCTTTTAATTTAAAGATTTAGCCAATCATTACCAATATAAAGGAACGTGTTAGCTTATTACAATTGTTTCTGCTCTATCAACATGAACGTCTTTCTCCAGTACAATCGTTCCTTTCTTTCATATTCTGCTAAAACAGATGTTTCCTTACCTTTGAATTACAGCAGATGCTTCCTTATGTATAGTGAAGCAGATGTTTCTTTATCTAGAGCTAAAACAATGGCCGTTTTACCTTTCATTTACATCTTCTGTGCTGTTCTTTACATAGATTTTTGTTACGTGATAAATTAACCTGTTTATACTGAGAGAAGCCAGCGTTACTATCTTTTCTATACAATCTTTGTTTGAGAGGGAGGGAGGGAGGGAGGGAGGGAGGGAGGGAGGAAGGAAGGAAGGAAGGAAGGAAGGAAGGAAGGAAGGAAGGAAGGAAGGAAGGAAGGAAGGAAGGAAAATTGCCAGTAAAAGTGAACACGTTGCATGCAATGATTCATACACCAACATGCATGCAAATATTCATGTAGTCTTTGCTGCTGAATTTGTCAGCAGCAGCACAAAAGAGAAAACTGTTAAAAATGAAATTGACAGAATCCCCAAGGAAGGGAGGGAGGGAGGGAGGGAGGGAGGGAAGGAAGGAAGGAAGGAAGGAAGGAAGGAAGGAAGGAAGGAAGGAAGGAAGGAAGGAAGGAAGGACTGCCAGAAATTATGAGATGACCACCATTACCACCACAAAAAGAGATCCAGTTTTACACATTCTCTCAGATAATCTTAAAGCCAGATTTTGTGGTCTGAAGAGAAACTTTCTCTCTTCTCTAAAAATTGTTGCTTGTATCCTTACGATTTATATTGATATTGATTGTTTCCTGATTGCTTATTTGTACCCAATGACTATCATTAAGTGTTGTATCTTATGATTCTTGATGAACGTATCTAACAGACATACCTTGATGAACGTATCTTTTCTTTTATGTACACTGAGAGCATATGCACCAAGACAAATTCCTTGTGTGTCCAATCACACTTGGCCAATAAAAAAAAATTCTATTCTATTCAATTCTATTCTATTCTATTCTATTTCTAAAAGAAAACATATCTTTTTTTTTTATGTACGCTGAGAGCGTATCCGCCAAGACAAATTCCTTGTGTGTCCAATCACTCTTGGCCAATAAGAAATTCTATTCTATTCTATTGTCTGAATAAGCTTATGTGAGAATAGAATACTGTATCCATCCAGAGAGTGGGGAAATGAAAAATTGTCCATGGTTGAGAAAAGACCTGAATCTGGATCTCTCCAGTCACAATCCAACATCTTAGTCTCTTAGCTATTAATCAGACTATGGCTAGGTTCATTTATGCCACTAAGAAAGCTGGCTGGATCCTGTTTATTTTTTTTCTTTAAGTCACGGTTGATATGTTATAACACATTAAGCCACAAATCATGGTTAATAAACCCATCTCTTTATGACTTTTAGTACAATAGTGTGAACCCTATACATTGAGGCATGGAACTAGTGAAGTTCAAAGCTAGGGACAGGTTTAAATGGGAGGTAGGAAGTTGCAGGTTGAACGTAAGAACTGGGCTACTTAAAACCTAGTTTAAGCAATGCAGCCCTTGGTTAAATACAGGCTTTCATTTCAAACATACTGTTTTACTTGTACCAATAAAGGAGAATGTTTGTAGCTCAGGATTGAAATGAGAGGTCACTGGTGCTCTCGGAGTTTTCCATGTAAATTACTACCGTGTTCCCCCCAAAATAAGACCCTGTCTTATATTTTTTTTAAACCCAAAATAAGCACTTAGCCTTATTTTCGGGGAGGTCTTATTATTTTGGGACACGTTGAGCCATCTTGCCATCTTTCCAGCTCTGTCTCCCTAGCCCCAACCAGAGGAAATGGCGAGGACCAGCTGCACATGTATTTAAATATTTTTGGGGAGGGGTTATTTTCGGGGGAGGTCTTATTTTCGGGGAAACTGGTATATGCAAATGGTATTAAAACCTCACCTTCTTTATATATATATTGATATTGATTGGTTCCTGATTGCTTATTTGTACCCTATGACTATCATTAAGTGTTTTATCTTATGATTCTCGATGATCTTTTCTTTTATGTACACTGAGAGCGTACACTGAGAGCGTATGCACCAAGGTGTAGGGTTTCCTGCCTGGGCAGGGGGTTGGACTAGAAGACCTCCAAGGTCCCTTCCAACTCTGTTATTATGTTATGTTATAAGACAAATTCCTTGTGTGTCTAATCACACTTGGCCAATAAAAAGTTCTATTCTACTCTATTCTATTCTATTGTACTCTATTCTATTCTATTGTACTCTATTCTATTCTATTCTATTCTATTCAGGCAACTATTGTCCTAAGGAAGGGCAGAAGTCCATATCCCAGATATTTATGCAAGGCTTGGATAGACACAATCCAGACATTTAGCCTTGCCTGCCAATTACATGAGCCAGTTCTCAACTGTGAAGAAGCTCAATAGACTTGAGCCACAGGAGGCCCTGACATGACGCAGGAATTAGCCACATACTTTGGGACCGTCGTAACAGACCAAGTTACCCTTTCATTTCCTTCTTCCCATTTCTGATGGACTGGAATCTCTTCATTTGTTTCAGCCGCAGACTTGCCAGTAAGCACGGGTTTTTTTTACCCCTACAGCTCTGCGAGTTCACTCCAAAATTACTGATAGAAAAACAACAGACTGATCTACAACAGTGAATAAACAGGGGGACAGGAAAGAGCTGTTCACAGTTTAATTGGATCAATTAATGTCTCGGAGAGGAAACAGGAAAATATCTGGACAAAGCCGCTTTGGGGTATGAGCGCCTTGGCAGCTGAACAATTCCGAACATATTTCAAATGTCTGGGCGCTTCTCACCCTGCACCATGCAGAAGCTACAATCTTTCTTCCTTAATAACTGCCGCGCATAGTTAGAGAGTCCTTTTAAAAGCGAAAATCTTTTGCCACCTTGATGATTGAATAAAAAGACCAGAGAATGGCTTTTCCGAGGCAAGATTACCTATCTTAATTAGCCATAATGCAGTTTGATCGGGTTTGGCTTCACATCCTATGTGAACCAGCCACTGTGGTTTGCAAGCTATGATTTATATGTTAGCGGAATGCATGAATCCGTCAAGCGCAGTTTAGTCTATAACCACAGTTAAACCAAGATTTAGTAGGAAAAGGACAGGAAAAATGCCTCCTGGATGCCTTATTCGGTTCTTTTCTCTCTCTCCTCTCTTGATCTCTTCCACACCAACCTAAAATCCCAACTATTATGATATGTCAATAGTTTTAATTCAAACATTATGGAATAATGCTTCCTTTTCTGCAATTTTTTTATTTTTATTTTCAGCAACCAGTTTTTGTAAGAAAGAAATTGTTTTCTCCTGGTCTTTTTAAGAATAGCGTTCTGGTGCAATTGTCAAGGATGTGGGATTATGCATTTACGGCAGTCCTCATTTTACAGTTGGGACTGACTTGTTGGAACCGGTCATTAAGAGAAGTAGCGACTAAGTGAAACCATAACTGTGCTCTTTCCTTTGCTTTGCAGAACCTTCAAAGGTCATAAATACAAGGATCGGTCATAAAACTACTTTTTCATCACCGGTTTGTAATTGCAAATCATCGTTAAGTGAGGAATTGGTAAATATTCATATTTGTGTGTATTTATTTAGGACAGTGATATGGCCGCCCAACTCAGTCATAGTGACTCCAGGTGGCTTATCGTTACTTGATTACCATTAGTCGATTAACATGATGGTTGTTTTTTTTATTTATTTATTTACATTTATATCCAGCCCTTCTCCGAAGACTCAGGGCGGCTTACAGTGTGTAAGGCAATAGTCTCATTCTATTTGTATATTTACAAAGTCAACTCATTGCCCCCAACAATCTGGGTCCTCATTTTACCTACCTTATAAAGGATGGAAGGCTGAGTCAACCTTGGGCCTGGTGGGATTCGAGCCTGCAGTAATTGCAGGCTGCTGTGTTTTAATAACAGGCTATCTTACAGCCTGAGCCACCACGGCCCTTAACATGATGGTCTAATTCACACTACATACAAGATAATGGCTGGACAATGCATAGCTAGAAAATGCTGGATCCAGATTACCACATTCTAGCATGTTATGTCAATGTGGCCATTATTAATCTTTCAGGGCAGGATGTGGTCACTATTATTTAGAACTCTTCCCCCAAAATTAAACCCCCACCTCCCTGCACGATATCAAAGGACCCCAGCACACTGATAGATGTGTTGCTTTGATATCTTTTATTTGTGGATCCCAACATGAAATACCTTCTTCCTTAAAAGCCGTATGCAAAAGCTAGCTTTTAGCCTCATATTTGCATAATAACTGGTCAGAAAGGATTAAAAACAGCTCATTAATATGTCGAGAGGTGTTAATTTGAACCCTGCCCATAAGCTATTGTAAATTTCATTTAGCAAATGTGAAAATGTAATGCAGTGCAAATTAGAGGGATTAAACCATTAAAAAAAAAAAGTTTAGGGGAAAATAACCGGAAAGGATGTTCCCCCCCCCCATCTTTGATTAACTAATAAATTCCAGAACATGCCTTGAATCTCAAGGCTGAGAACAAAACGTAAAAGAAATAGCGTGTGCTACGTTTCAGAAAAATGTCGTGCAGGGCTGTTTCCTATTGACAAGCTTGGAAGTATTAAAGTGTGTTACTGTTGCTGTGCAATACTCACACCTATGTGATAAACATTCACATATACACTTTGCCAAAAGCATTGATTGCAGCTGCCTAGACATTTTTCCATCCCATCCTGATCTTTTAAACATTTTAATGTTCTCCCAAAAAAATACCTGCCTACTAGGGATAGCTAGGATCCATCCCATAACCCATCCCCGATCTGCTTTCTTTGGATACACGGGTGGATTTTATCCGAAATGAACAGTACAAAAGCAGGAATCATATCTGCCAGAGCACGGTGGGATTAGATCATTAATAGGTTAAAGGCAAAACCATGCATCAGCATAACATTGAGAGCTAACTGATTTCCAACTTTAAGTTACTTACTGCCAAGCGTTTGCAAATCATGTCAAGATTTTTGTCACCGCGAGAGATGGCAGCATGGGGTGGGAAGGGAAGAAGGCACTTTATTTTTTATTAGCAACGTACCTTATTAGAAGCATTTTTGTTCAGGCAATTTAAAAAAAATATGTATTTGCTTCATTAGGACACGCAACTTTTTATAGTCACTAATTCGATGTTGTTAGACACCGAGAATCTAGCCATCACGTCCCAGGGCTATCAAACAATGCGGTCAGAAGAGACAATTTAGGACACCCAGCAGCTATCTATCCTTAGCCTAAAAGCTGTTAGGGAATGGGTTCGAGATTATCACCTCTCCATGTCACGGGTTCCTCTATTGCAGGGGATGTCCAACTTTGGCTACTTTAAGACCTATGGACTTCAACTCCCAGATTTCCCCAGCCAACTGTGCTGCAATTTGAAGTCCATAGGTCTTAATGTTGCTAAGATTGGACAGCCCTGCTCTATTGAGCAGCTCTTCATGCTAGGAAATTGGTCTAAACATTTCTCCAGAGTCTGCCTTCCTATCACTGTCTCATAGTCTGCAGCAGTGGGGAAATTCAGTTTTTTTTTTTACTACCGGTTCTGTGGGTGTGGCTTGGTGGGTGTCGTGTGGCTTGGAGGGCATGGCATGATGGGTCTGGCAGGGGAAGGATACTGCAAAATCTCCATTCAAACCCCACTCCAGGGAAAGGATACTGCAAAATCCCCATTCCCCAGGAGTGGGGAAGGATATTGCAAAATCTTCATCCCACCCCACTCCAGGGGAAGATACTGCAAAATCCCCATTCCCACCCCACTCCTGGGGAAGGATATTGCAAAATCTTCATCCCACCCCACTCCAGGGGAAGATACTGCAAAATCCCCATTCCCACCCCACTCCTGGAGGAAGGATATTGCAAAATCTCCATTCCCACCCCATTCTGGGGCCAGCCAGAGGTGGTATTTACTGGTTCTCTGAACTACTCAAAATTTCCACTACTGGTTCTCCGGAACCTGTCAGAACCTGCTGAATTTCACCCATCGTCTGCAGTCTGGAATGATTAGAAACCACACCATGGTCTCTTTCTATATGTCACCTTCTTCAAGAGTGCCACCATCATATTTCCCCTAAGTCATCTTTTGTCAAGATAGTAAGATACAAGATGTAACTTGTAATAGTTACATTCCATAATTTTTTTAAAAAAAATGGATGTGCAATTAATTCAGTACTAGTCTCTCAACAACTTTTTGGATAATCGTAAGCACCACCTCAAAACATCCCATCATCAAATAGAGCTAATTTGAATGTATGCACTACTCTCGCTGTCTATCTTAAAATTGGCTTGGCTTCCACTTCACGGGAGGCCATAGTTTGCTCAACCATAGCTTAATGAATAAGTCACAGCAGATGGAATTATCCAACACACAAAATGTCAGACAAGATAATTGTGTTATGGCTAAGCATAATGTTTAAACTCGGGAGTAGACAAACTAAGACTTAACTTGTTTGTTTAATCATAGGTTAATGGTTGAAAGACCGTGGCTAGGAGATTCACACAATATTCTAAGTTAACGATGGTTCTCAGTCATCCAGGTAGAGTTGTCTGGAAGTTGAATCATGGCAATTGTACCTCTTTTCTTGTTGGTTTGAAATGTATCACTGCTATCTAAGTAGCTTCCGCCGTCTGAGCAAGTTGTTGCTATTATTTATTTATTTATTTATTTATTTATTTATTTATTTATTTATTTATTTATTTATTTATCAACAAGTACAAAGAAACAAGTAACAGTATAGATATAGACATGGACACATGAAAAAAAATTTGCACAAATAAAAGGATATAAATAAGCAAAACGTAGCCATAAATACATAAAATGAGTACATATAAATGGGGACAGTAGGACAGGGACGGTAGGCACGCTGGTGCGCTTATGCACGCCCCCTTAGGGACCTCTTAAGAAACGTGAAAGGTCCACGGTAGACAGTTTAAGTTAAAAGGTATGGAGGTTAGAGAGACTAACAACAGGATCAGGTAGAGGTTTACATTTACTACTCTATTGCAGAAGTCATATTTCCTACAATCAAGATTAGAGTGAATTACATTGAGTTTAAAACTATTAATAGCCCTTGTGTTATTACGGTTGAAGTTAAAGTACTCATTAACAGACAGGATGCTATGGTAAATAATCTTATGAACTAAGCATAGGTAGGAACGTAGACGACGTAGTTCAAGGCTATCCAGGTCTAAAATTTCAATCCTGGTGGGATAGGGAATTTTATTTTGAGCAGAAGATTTGAGTGCTCTTCTAGTAAAATATCTCTGGACCCTCTCTAATGTATTGATGTCTGAAATACAGTGAGGGTTCCAAGCTGGTGAGCTGTATTCAAGGACAGGTCTGGCAAAGGTTTTGTATGCCCTAGTTTAAGTTGGTTAAGGAGATATATATATATGGGGTCTCCCTAACTTGGTCAGACTAAAGAAGCTACTTGGATAGCAGGGAAACATTTCATACCAATAAGAAAATAAGTCCAGTTGCCATGACTCAACTTCCAGACAATATTCCAAGCTGAAACTAAACAAGCCACATTCCACTTTAGTGTGGCCTACAATTTAATGCAGATCCCATCCTTTGTAACATTCCATCCACTTTCCACACTCCATCCCCAATCAGCCTTCCTCCTCCTCCTCCTCCTCCTGTTTCACTTTGCATTTTTATTTATTTAATTTGTATCCCACCAGAGGTGGGTTTCAGCAGGTTCTGACCAGTTCTGGTGAACCGGTAGTGGAAATTTTGAGTAGTTCAGAGAACCGGTAGTAAAAATTCTGACTGGCCCCGCCCCCATCTATTCTCTGCCTCCTGAGTCCCAGCTGATTGGGAGGAAATGGGGATTTTGCAGTAACCTTCTCCTGGATTGGGAAGGGAATGGAGATTTTGCAGTAACCTTCCCCTGGATTGGGAAGGGAATGGAGATTTTGCAGTAACTTTCCCCTGCCATACCCATCACGGCACACCCACCAAGCCATGCCATGCCACGCCCACCAAGCCACACCCACAGAACCAGTAGTAAAAAAAATTGAAACCCACCACCACTGTATCCATCTTTATTAGTTCGACAAATAACTCAAGGTGGCGAATAGATCCAACATACTTTCCTCTTCCTATTTTCTCCCTAATAACACCCCTGCAGAGAAAGAATCCAAAAATGGGGATTTTAATTTATTGGGAATTGGCCTTCACCCTAATATTGAAAACTGCAGCCCGGTTTGTATTAAACTACAAGGCTCCCCACTTAACACAACACCCTTTTAATTTGTTCTTCCGGAAATTGTTTCATTTAAGGGCGAAGACTGGGTCCAAATTCTGTATATGGATTCGTATTATCAGCTACCTGAATATTTCATCGGTAGCAAAAGAACTTTCTTTTTTATTCCCTAGTAACTCCCATCTCCCTCCTTTCTGCATTTTCCATTTTATAGTTGCTCACTTGACAACTTGTCATAAAACCATCACTGCCACGTATGGCTGTCCTTGAAACCTGACCTCTGTAGCTTGTTGGGCCCAGTGGTCATGCTGTCCTTGTCTCACTCCAACCACTTTTGACAGGAGACATGCTGATTTTAACAGCCAGCCCTGGCACTTGGGACACCCTGGGATTACACAGGTAAACCAAAGTATTTCCATGTTGTCTTCTAGCCAACAACAAAAGGATGGGGAAAGAAAACATGACATCTAACATAGCAGGACTTACATTCGCATATTCAGGAGATTCCATCCTGCTTTTACAAAAAAAACGGAGAGGTACTAAATGGATTTGAATCCATTTAGTACCATTGAAGAGACAATGCGATGGTATATTTTATTTGCAAAAGAGAAAGGGGAGGGAATGGCTTTGCATGAAAAAGGGAATTTCAGTAATGAAAAGTTTGCAAAAACAGGGGGAGAAGAATGCTGAGCGATCATTTTTTAAGTAAATGGGTAAAACACAGGCAATCTTGATGACACTTCGTTCAATCCCTCAGTCAATGTTTGGGTTATTTTTTTAAAAAAAAATGAATCCAGCTTCCCTAATTAAAAGGGCACTTCATTCTTTCAATATTGTAAGATATCCCCAAATGAAAGAGGTGGCGGCTTAATTTGTGCTCAATGAAAATGTTTCCCTTTAAAATCATGTATTTTACTCAGTGTGCTTGTAAGAGGAAAATGTGACGTGTTTTAACTGGAGTACAGACTTCCCACCCACCCACTCCAAAAAAAACCATGTGGAAGATCTCTCTGGACTTTTCCTGTCCCCAAAAATCACTGTCATGTTTTAAGCAGATGGCAGTCATCAACTGGAATGGGAAATCTTAGGAAGTGAAATTGAGGGGGGGAGGGATTAGATGTTTGAATACCTCCTTCCGACCTGTGTCTGTTGGCATTCCACTTTGCATGGCTTCAACATCTAGAAGTCTATTGATCACCTGGGCAATGGAGGTAATTGGTAGGATTCTATAGTTTCATTTATTTATTGAGGTGATTTCTCTCACCTCCCAATTCATGTAATGGTGTCTCCTTTTCTACTTTTCATGCCACTCCGTAATAGGTTTCCTAGTGGTTGGAGTAATATTCCTAAGGTTTTCTTCACTTCTTCCCTGTTTCTGTGGAGTTTTTTTTCCTCTTCTGTTTCTGACCTGTGAAATTTAGCTTCCACCCATGACTCACTTTCTCTCTCCATAACAGTGGAAAACATATTATAGGGCAGGGGTCTCCAACCTGGGTCCCTTTAAGACTTGTGGACTTCAACTCCCAGAGTTCCTCAGCCAGCTTTGCTGGCTGAGGGACTCTGGGAGTTGAAGTCCACAAGTCTTAAAGGGACCCAGGTCTCCCTGTTATAGGGTCTTAGCTGCAGACACATTTAAATCTCTCAAGGAAACCGCTATGTTATTTTCTTTAAAAAGCTTATCTATTTTTATTTCACACAAGCGCCCATCTCAATAATACTTTCTTATACAAGTCATATTCCTAACTTGAATCTTTCTTTCTCCATGCTTTTTTATGCCATATAAACCTATCTGTTATCCAACAGTGTCTTCCATGTATGCTATATAATCTCACTTAGAACACATAACATAGAATAATAGAGTTGGAAGAGACCTTGGAGGTCTTCTAGTCCAAACCCCAGCTCAAGCAGGAGACCCTATATAATTCTGGAACAAATGGCTGTCCAATCTCTTCTTAAGAAGTGTCCTCCACTCCTCTGCTCGCAACAAAATACCTTATATCACCAGACTCGAAATTTTGGGCTTAGACAATTTAGAACTTTGCTGTCTTCAATCTGACCTAAGCGTAGTACATAAAATCATCTGCTACAATGTCCTACCAGCCAATGAATACCTCAGCTTCAACCAAAACAATACAAGAGCACACGATAGATACAAACTCATGGTAAACCGATCCAAACTAGACTGCAAAAAATATGACTTCAGTAACAGAATTGTCACCGCCTGGAATGCACTACCTGACTCTGGTTTCTTCCCCAAACCCCCAAAACTTTAACCTTAGACTGTCTACTGTTGACCTCACCCCATTCCTAAGAGGTCTGTTAGGGGCGTGCATAAGCGCACCAGCGTGCCTACCATCCCTGTCCTCATGTTTTCTTTTATTCACACCCTTTACATGTGTTTATAATTATGTTTACACTTGTATCTGTCATAAAATACATGCTTGATGAGAATAAATAAATAAAATAAAATAAATAAAAACTTCTAGTGATGGAGCACCCAAAACGTCTGAAGCTAAACTATCCCACTGTCCACTGATTAATTGTTCTCACCATCAGGAAATATCTCCTTAATTCTAGGTTGAATCTCTCTTTGATAAACTTCCACCCATTACTTCTTGTCCTGCTTTGTGGTGCTTTGGAGAATAGTTTGACTCTCTCTTCTTTGTGGCAGTCCCTTAGATATTAGAACCCTGCTATCATGTCACACCTAGTCCCTCTCTTCATTAGGAACTAGGCATACCTAGTTCCTTCAAACACTCATCTTATGGTTTAGCCATCCTGTGTAGCCATCAGAGATTATAAATAACCACTGGTAATAGCAAATTATCAATTCCAAACAACCACTGGTAATAGCAAATTATCAATTCCAAACAACCACTGGTAATAGCAAATTATCATTGAAGCTATCAGAGGTAATTCAAGTTCAGTCTAGAAGTATTAGGTTGAATAAGGCTACAATTACAGAGAAAAGTTGAAGAACGCTTGGAAACAGAATTTTTGCAGACAATTCAAGTTTCATATACAATTGTTGTATAACTGCATATAGCTTTGCTCTTGATAAGCATTCCAATATTAGATAATGCAGAAATAATGTTCATTCAACTCTGCCAGTTGTTGGGTATGTTGAATTTTATTTTATTATTTTTTTTAGATTTAGAACCGATGCTAATAAAGAAATTAAACTACAGCCTTAGAAGGCTTTGATCCAGTATCTTATTCAGTTATTTTGTGATCCTTCCAGTTTGGCACACTGGACCACTTTTAATTCAGCACAGCACGGCTTATCTTTTGGATAGTTTTTTAGCACCCAAAATGTTACCCTACATTGCCCTCCTAAACATCATTGTCTTTGCTTGCCATTCAAGGATATCGTAATTATGAGATTTAACTCCACACAATGCCATCACCTTTTAAAGTGATTTATAAGACATTGGGAACACCCTGATGGTTACAGTCATTAAGAAACAGACCCAAAGGAAGAAATGGACACTGAAGCAACTAGACAATCCCTAGATACAATTGGCCCTCTGAATATTTTCAGCAAAGATTATGGCCGGGAGAGGAGGCTGTTAAACTCTTCGTTTTTAATCTCTTTCATCTTGCAGAAATCACTAGTTCATTCCATTTTATTTGATTGCTTTCATCCATGAAATAAAAAATTAGATTGTTTTCCTGTTAAACAAAAAACAAATCCTAAAAGATGTAAATTAAAAAAGGAAAGAATAATTAGAAGGAAAGGGAATGGAGCACTCTCTTTGTGTGTTTAAAAGAGACCAGATGATAATAAATTTCTAAAGTAACATTAAAGTAAATGTCTGTGGAGAATCTCAGTCATCCAGGTCATGGTTGTCCCAAATCTGCTTTCTTTTTCAAGAGGCAACCAGACTTTCTGGTTTTTCTTTTGAAGATGTTTTGCTTCTCATCCAAGAAGCTTTCTTCAGCACTTCCTCAGCTGAAGAAGCTTCTTGGATAAGAAGCGAAACCTCTTCAAAGAAAATCCAGAAAGTCCAGTTCCCTCTTGAAAAAAAGCACCTTTGAGCAGTGGTGAAATGTAAAATTAGTTACTACCAATTCTGTGGGCGTAGCTTGGTGCGTGGAGACGTAATTTGACTGGATGAGTGTGGCCAACTTTTTTTTTCTTACTTCTAAAAGCATTTTTTCTACTACCTCTTCAGCTTTTATCACCAACCTTTGTTATCTTTCGCAACCTGCCAAAGGCTTTTCTTGGCAAAACCCCCCACAAAGTTCAAGAGACACTGACAAGAAGCAATGGAATCAACGTTGCTTTTCCACAAAGAACCCAACGGCTCATTGCTGCTCTTTTAAGGCTTATGGGAGTAGCCAATCATCTTCTGGCCTTACTCCCAAGTTGTCCTTTTTGCTTTAGCTGCTCTTGCCTTCTGGCTCTTGCCTTCACATGCGTGTACTAGGAACAGGCCCCTCCTGTTCCTCTGCCTCTCTGCTGTCTGCCTCTGGAGGCTCCAGAGTCTGCGCATCGCTCCTAAATGGCCCTTGCCCCATCTCTGCCTCCGACACAGAACCCTCAGCCCTCAGCAGAGCCTTCCCCTGATTACAGGACTGGCCATCGTCCTCCCCAGGCTCCTCACTGTCCGACTCCCCTGCCAGCTCTTCAGGGTGCTGGTGGACCACAGCAATAAGATCCATTGATTTTTGCAGCTAGGGGCCTGCAGCACACAATCAACCTACTGATTATAAATGTGAGTGTTTGCACGGATGTGTTTATTTCTATCATTTCACAACACCAACAGCAGCCAATGCATATATTTGCAAAGAAAGGCCTCCGTCTCTTCCATTTTATGCTGTTCATTAAGTAAGAATACTTCGCTCTGGAGATTTATCACATTAATTAGCTCTGAAATTACTCATAGCAATTAAGTATATTGTTCTTAAACTCTTTGGAGATTATTGAAATACTTTTGTTGCTTCAGCGGGGAAGCATAAATAATAGGAGCAAAACGTTGCTTTCCAAATGAACCCGACTATCTTCCTAGCCTTGAAATCTTACGATCTCACTTCCACTAGGGATTAAAAATAAACTTAATCCATCAGGCCTGTTTTAATAAGTATATGAATTTGGGATTTACTAAATACAGGTGTTCCTTGACTTATAATGATTCATTTAGTGACTGCTCAAAGTTACCACCGCACTGAAAATTGGGACTTTTGACCAGAGGTGGGTTCTATTTACCTTTACTACTGCTTTGCAATGGGAGGGCATGCACGCACGCGCTTCTGTGCATGCGCAGATCATACCTTATGATGTCCAGGAGGGTGGGCAGAGCCTCCCGCCACTTTTACTATCGGTTCTCAAGAACCAGACAGAACCAGGAGCAACCCACCCCTGCTTATGACCGTTTTTCACAGTTACAACCTTTGTACCATCCCCATGGTAAAGTGATCAAAATTCAGGTGCTTGACCACTGGTTCGTTCTTATGACTGTTGCAGCGTCCCAAGGTCACGTGATCCCCTTTTTTTTTTGCGACCTTCTGACAAGCAAAGTCAATGGGGAAGCCAGATTCATTTAACACCTGGGTTCCTAACTCATCTGTCAGGGTTCCAAGCAACACCCCCAACGAAATAAAGCTCTGAGGCCTGAGGTTCTTCAAAGTTCCAATTTATTAGAGATGTCACGTTGGAACAGCTGGGAAAACCCGAAACTGAAAGCTTCCAGGTTTTCCACACCCAGTTGACAGTTCACAGCCATCCCCACACCCACAAGTTCATCACATGGTCCAATCAACTCTTCACACTCAATTGGATACAATCTTCAGGCAGTCTCCATCAGACGCTGGATGTCCTTGAATACGGAATGTTGTTACGACTAACTTTCTACCACTCCAACAACAACCCCCTCCCAACTTCCCCAGCTAAAATATGTGGCAGTTAAGAAGCAAAAATTGCCTTCCAAAACTGACATCATCAACTGCAGTGGTGCACTTAACAACCGTGGCAAGAAAAGTCATAAAGTGGGGCAAAACTCACTTAAGCAAATGTCCCGCTTAACAACAGAAATGTTGGGCTCAATGGTGGTCTTAAGTTGAAGACAATCTGTACACAGGAGCATCCAAAATACCTCTCCTGTTTGAGAGTCATATATTCAAAAGGCTTGGCAACTCAGAAAATCTACACAGCATTGCATTTTCCTATGGGAAGCATGAATGCTAGATAAAGCGTGTACAAAAAAGCCGACATTAGGAGAAACGCATGGAACAATACACATGAATGAGCCTGCAGATCTTTTTCTGCCAATCTTGTGAACGGTGGTTGCATACGAAAAATCCCACCCACCCCCAAGCAACCATTAATATACAGGTAGTCCTCGAGTTGTGACCATATTTTTATTTTTATTTATTTTTTTATTTTATTTGCATTTATATCCCGCCCTTCTCCGAAGACTCAGGGCGGCTTACACTATGTCAGGCAATAGTCTTCATCCAATTGTATACTATATACAAAGTCAACTTATTGCCCCCCAACAATCTGGGTCCTCATTTTACCTACCTTATAAAGGATGGAAGGCTGAGTCAACCTTGGGCCTGGTGGGACTTGAACCTGCAATATTGCAGGCAGTTGCTGTTAATAACAGGCTGCATTAGCCTGATGAGCCACCAGAGGCCCTATAATTGAGCCCCAAAATTTTCTGTTGCTACGTGAAACAGTGGTTGGGTGAGTTTTGCCCCATTCTGTGAACCGCAGGTTGCTGATCCCTGCCATAACCATTCCTTTGGCACATTTACAAAGTCCTTCCTCCTTTTACAGGTTTTAGAGGTAGGGGGAAAGACCACTGTTATTACAGACCTCCAGCCGCCAAGTTTACAAAATGTTGTTCTAACAACAGGTGAGAAACTTGTAAGTCACAATGGGCTAAGCCAAAAAGAAAACCAGCAGAATATCATCATCTAAATTCACGTACCATCAAGGTTGCTTTCCTGCATTAGCCCACGAGATAGAATTCTTTATTCTTTATTGGCCAAGTGTGATTGGACACACATAGAATTTGTCTATGGTGCATATGCTCTCAGTGTAACATAAGGAGAATAAAATACATTCATCAAGAATAAAAAGATACAACACTTAGTGATAGTCAAGGTTACTAATAAGCTATCAAATCGTACTAGGAAACAAATAAAAACAGTATAAATTGAAAGATACAAGCACACGGTTATAGTAATAAGTGGGAAGAGATAAGATACTAGCAAGGAAGAGAAGAAGAAGAGGAAGAGGAAGGAGGAGGAGGAGGAGGAGGAGGAGGAGGAGGAGGAGGAGGAGGAGGAGGAGGAGGAGGAGGAGGAAAGTCTTTAGTAAATTATTTGACTGTGTTGTGAGAATTAGTTCTTAAGCAGAATGATGGCATTCGGGGGAAAAACTGTCCTTGTGTCTAGTTGTTCTGGTGTGCAGTGCCCTATAGCAGGGGTCTTCAACCTTGGCAACTTTAAGACTTGTGGACTTCAACTGGGAATTGAAGTCCACAAGTCTTAAAGTTGCCAAGGTTGGAGACCCCTGCCCTATAGCATCATTTTGAGGGTAGGAGTTGAAACAGTTTATGTCCAGGATGTGAGGGGTCTGTAAATATTTTCAGAGGCCTCTTTTTGACTGGTGCAAAAATTTGTAAATTGCAAATTGAGCAGACGTTGAGGGAATTAATCGACTCGGTTATCTGATGGGCTTTGCACAGGCCAGCTGATCATCGTCTGGACAGTGGGGAAAGCAGTCAGGGGCCTCACTGCTTCAAGGGCCCCAAATCAGACTTTGTCCCTGGCCCTTGGACACCTGGCCTCGGGGACACCGGTTGCTCACCCCACGCTCCGTGGCACTATTTATAAAGGAGCCCCAGGGAAAGCTTTCTAACATTGCAGTCTCTTCTTCCCAAGAGATCCCTTGCCATCTCAATTCATGTCATCGCGTGCCAGGCAAAGATGCTGCTACCATCTCCTTTGGTTTTTAAATCCTTTCAATTGCTTTTATGCTGCTAGGTGTCTGGTTCTATTTCTGCTTTTATAATTTGCAGAGTTACCTCTCTCTCTTTTTTTTCCCTTTACCTCAGCGGTAACTGTTTGGCTTTTTATCTTCCATTGTAATGTTAGCCTTCTGTAAACCGGTAATAAGAAACTTACCTGACGCCCTTGAAAAACACAAATGCATAACGGAACTGAGATTTAGGCCATTTGGAGAGGGATATAAAATTTGCCACCAAGTCCAAGAATAAAGGACAGGAAAGAGAAGATTCCTACTGGTTTAAAGAGTTTTTGAACAGAGGGAGGGAGGGAGGGAGGGAGGGAGGAAGAAAGAAGGAAGGAAGGAAGGAAGGAAGGAAGGAAGGAAGGAAGGAGAGAGAAGAGTACAGGAAAGAAAGAGAGGGAAGGAGGAAAGGAAGGAGATAGAAGAGTAGAGGGAAAAGAGAGAGGGGTTAAGAGAGGAAGGGAGGAAAGGAAGGAAGGAAGGAAGGAAGGAGAGAGAAGAATACAGGGAAGGAAGAGAGGGAGGGAGGAAAGGAAGGAGATAGAAGAGTAGAGGAAAAGAGAGGGTTAAGAGAGGAAGGAAGGAAGGAAGGAAGGAAGGAAGGAAGGAAGGAAGGAAGGAAGGAAGGAAGGAAGGAAGGAAGGAAGGAAGGAAGGAAGGAAGGAAGGAAGGAAGGAAGGAAGGAAGGGAGGAAAGGAAGGAAGGAAGGGAGGAAGGAGAGAGAAGAATACAGGGAAGGAAGAGAGGGAGGGAGGAAAGGAAGGAGATAGAAGAGTAGAGGGAAAAGAGAGAGGGGTTAAGAGAGGAAGGAAGGAAGGAAGGAAGGAAGGAAGGAAGGAAGGAAGGAAGGAAGGAAGGAAGGAAGGAAGGAAGGAAGGAAGGAAGGAAGGAAGGAAGGAAGGAAGGGACTTCAAATTTCAGAGCCAAATCTTTGTTGTTGCTGCTGCTGCTGCTGTTCTTTTATGGATAGACGAAGCCAGATGCGTGGCTTGAATTTCTCAAGCTTGATATCCCATCGGGCTGATGCGTCTTGTCCCTTTTTGTCGGCCTGTCTCGTCACACAGTGTAATGTGGCATTTCAGTGTAACAGGCTGAGACACGTCATGCCAATGACATGTCAGGCTAGTGAATTTCAAAAAGACACAGTTCAATGAAAAACATGGGTTTCTAACTGCCCTGGAGGTTTCAAAACCTTGGGAAAAAAAACCAACAACAACCAAACAAACACGCACATGCACAAATACACACAAAACAATATACACACACGCCACATATCACAGGCTGTTGGGAGGGATTGCCATCGGAGATTAGCTTTTTGTTCTGCTGTTACCAGGACCGACCAGGAAACTATGGACAGGCCAATCTGGCTGTGCTCACTTGTGTATCTGGGAAGTTTAATTCTAATTATCATCCATAGAGTCATAAATCTTCATTTTTCAATGTTCTCAACCAGGGGTCTCCAACCTTGGCAACTTTCAGCCTGGAAGACTTCAACTCCCAGAATTCCCCAGCCAGCTTTGCTCAGGGTAGAGTCGGGGCAACTGGATGGAGCTGAGCATTTACTGGCTGGATTCCCTTCCTGACGTCTATGTGGAGTTTGCAGCAGATTTTTTTTTTCCTTTGCACCCTAAGAGAGACACATCCGCCGCTACCCGGGATTGAACTCTCAATCTTTCGAGCGGCAGGCAGACAGGCAAGCATCTTCACCACTAGGCCACCATTGTCACTCATTCAGGGTAGAGTCAGGGCAACTGGATGGAGCTGAGCATTTACTGGCTGGATTCCCTTCCTGACGTCTATGTGGAGTTTGCAGCAGATTTTTTTTTCCTTTGCACCCTAAGAGAGACACATCCACTGCTACCCAGGATTGAACACTCAATCTTTCAAGCGGCAGGCAGGCAGGCAGACAAGCATCTTCACCACTAGGCCACCATTGCCACTCATTCAGGATAGAGTCAGGGCAATTGGATGGAGCTGAGCATTTGCTGGCTGGATTCCCTTCCTGACGCCTATGTGGAGTTTGCAGCAGATTTTTTTTTTCTTTGTGCCCTAATAGAGAAACATCGGCTGCTACCCGGGATTGAACTCTCAACCTTTTGAGCGGCAGGCAGGCAAGGATCTTCACCACTAGGCCACCATTGCCGCTCAGTTCTCTGCTGAAATTCTTACTAATTGCTGTTAAGTGTTTTTCCAGGAGTATCCAACAGGAATACAAGGATACAAGTCCTGCCCCCCACATGAACTGAAGTAATTGTTCAGAGCATTTTCAGAGATGCCGCTGTGGGTGTGCCCATTTTCAAGCCTGCCCTGCTGGAAGGGGCCTCCCATGAGCATGTATGTGGTTCCTTAGCATGGAGCATAACGCAGCTGCTGTGCTAGAAATGTTTTATGCCCTGCCAGATTCAAATGGCAGAGCTACAGATCTAACTGAGCATGTTCCCCCATCCGACAGCTGCCTTGCAACATTTGGAGAAAAGTGAAATCTTTTAGAGGTTGGGATCTGTGATTAAACCAGAATAGTCTGAATCCGAATACTTCAAGGGACATCCAAATCAAATTGTATACATCTCTTTTTGAAAAGAAGGTTAGTGAGTGAGTGAGTGAGTGAGTGAAGGGGATGTCATCCATGTTTGCAGAGACTTGTGGGGTTTTTAATGTCTTCCAGCCACACACACACACACACAAAGCATAATTGTTGCCCTCTAAAATACGGGGCATTCCTGAAGCTTAAAGACAGCCTTACCAAGCAAACTAACATTGCAGCCTTCCACCTATATGAATTGGTTCCTTAATTTCATGGTTTAAAAAAGACTCGGAGTTGACCTCACTTGAATTCCTATATTTTAGCCATTTTGACGTCACGGTTCAGTAATCGTTCATTAACTACAGAGCTTTCAAATGAAGAGCCGAGACCAAAAAAAAAAAAGAATTTCTTAATGATGACAAGTGATGTAATTTAGTTTTATTCCCGTCTTACGCTGGTGCCCGCTAGCGCCTCTGTAGTTAAGGGTCTGTCAGTGGCTCCATTATAAAACATTCCTCCGTTTGCGAGGGGCTTATATTTCAAACTGATTCACTCTGGGTTTTAAAACTGCCACGGCGATCTAAGCCCTGGAGGTTGTTTTTATATACAAATTGGAAAGGGTTCTAGGTTAATCGCCTAAATTGGAAGCATAAAAATCTAAATAGAGAGAGCCTTTCTCTCATGCCCCTTTTTATTGTTGAAATATTGACCCGTGAGGCATCATTCAAAAAAATCTGGCCTGATGAGGCTTAGAGAAGCAAAATTTTGCTGTTAAAACAAAAAAAATATACATAGTTGGTGCATGAACTCTGCCCTTTCCCAGACAGTGCAGGTTACCACTGTGGTCCACTGCCCGTTTTTCTTGCGATTTTGGGGCAATAAAATGGGTAGAGAGGGATTTTTGTCAAATGTAACTCGGGGTGGGCAGGAATTTCTTAAAACTTAGACCAACTTTTTTTGGTTTCCTCTGCATTTGGTTAACATCGGCTTGGCCGCCTGCGAACAAAATCTATCCGTTCATCTGTCTGGATGACAATCTATTTAGGCCTCTCCATTTAGAATTGGATATTACACTGTTGTTCATTTGTGTTAATAAAGTATAAAGGGTATTCTCTAAAGCTCCTGAGAATACTTTGGACAGCCAAGAAAAGACAACAAAGGATCATCTGACGGTTCAGTCCACAGTTCTCACTCAAGCCACGAATGGCCAGGTTCAAATTGCCCTACTTTGGATATGTTATGCTTTCTGAAGGAGGTTCTGGTGTTGGGAAAGGTGGAAGGAAAGAGGTAGAATGAAAGAGAAAAAGACAACTGACAGCAACAATGACCGTGATGATGAGGATTCAACTCCCAGAATTCCCCAGCTAACATGTTTTAAAGTTGTCCAGATTGAGAAACACTGTTATGATGGCAAATATGGTTGCATATTAATCCGGGCAGCAGGACCAAAAAAAAAAAAGAGAGAGAGAAATCACTTCCAGATTGTTGCAAGAAAACTTCTTGGACCTTGATGTCTCAAATCAAAGAGGCATTAATTATATAATAAGAGTTTTAGGTATGGAATGTTTGCTAAAAGCGCAACAGTGCATGGTGCAATAGTGCGTGTTTCCAGAGTCTAACATTTCTTACTACACCAGTGGGGTAAGCAGATGTACTCAGTGGTGAAATCTGAACCGGTTTGCTACTGGTTCGTTGGCTGCACATGTGCGCTGTGTGCCAAGCACATGCTGCATGCGCATGCGCAATGCGTACCAAAAGAAGGCTTGAGAAGCTAAGTAGAACAGCAAGGGGGGGAAGCAGGAAATCCTGCTTTCTAGCGAAGCTAAACCACACGGAACAGGTGATCGTTGGATCATAGCTTTTTTTAACTACCGGTTTTCCCGAACCAGTAGTTTTTATTACTACCGGTTCACCCAAACAGGAGTGAACCGGTAGCATTTCACCCCTGGAGGTATCCCTCAATATTTCATCCAATTTACGTTTACTGGATAACCATCATGCAAAAGATATCATGTTTCCCTGAAAATAAGATACCTCCTGATAATATGCCCTCCCCCTAAAATAAACCCTCCCCCCAAAATAAACCCTCCTCGAAAATAAGACCTCTCTGAAAATATTTAACCGCATTCACAGGCGGTCCCCAGTTAGGGGACAATTTCCTCTGTTTAGAGTTAGGGAGACAGAGCTGGAAATCAGGTAAGACAGCAAGAAGAGCCCCATCTTGCTCCACGCACCCCAAAATAATAAGACCTCCCTGAAAACAAGGCCAAGCACTTATTTTTGGGTTCAAAAAATATTAGACAGGGTCTTATTTTCGGGGAAACACGGTAGCTAGGCTCACAAAAGAAAAATAGGCATAGGAAGCCTTTCAGAAGGGACCCTACTCAGTTTTGGGGAAAGTTAAAAGGAAAGAAATACTTATGGAGACTCTTAGTCATCCAGATCACGGTTGTCCCAAAGGTGCTCCCCGCCCCCCAAAAAAGGCAACTGGACTTTGTTTTGTTTTTGCTTGAAGACGTGTCACTTCTCATCCAAGAAGCTCTTTCCGTTCTCCACCATTCAATCAGAACTGAAGAAGGCTTCTTGGATCAGAAGCGAAACCTCTTCAAGCGAAAACCAAGGAAGTCCTGTTGTCTTCTGAAAAAGCACCTTTGGGATCAAAGTAAAGACGGGAAGAATACCTTGTAGACTTGCAAGATTACTATTATTAAGGAAAAGTCTTCCGCAAAGTGGTAATTGCCAAAGAGGCAGAGTTCTGATTAGTACGTCGATCCATTTGCAAAAGCTCGCTTCCTCTCCCCACCCCCCTCCACCCCATCTAGCATCTCTCATTCATTCATGATCCCAAAATAGACAACTGCCTACTCCTTGACTTTCTCTCCAGGCTTCCCCTCCCCCCACCCCCGCACTCCCTTTTCAAAATGACAGAGTTATCAATGGTTGGATTGTCAAGTGACATAATTTTCCTCCCCACCCTGCCACCTCCCAGATGCCCACACTTCCAGCCACACGTTCCAAAAGGCACCCGAAGCCATTTAAAAAGCCGCTCTTTGATTTATTTAGGGTCTTGGGTTTTTTTTGTGGGTTTTTTTTTAGAGCTGAAGGCATAAATGAAAGTGAAGTTTCCCAAATTAAAACCGATGAAGATCGGCTGCGGCATTGTCACCTCGCGATTTCGCTTATGCCTGGCTGTGGGACTGATGACAGCTACAGATGCCAAGAGTTTTTTGTTTTGTTTTTTGACCTACTCTGGGGGGGAAAATTAAAAAGAAAAGAAAAGAAAGAAAGTGGGGGGGATGGAGCACAGTAAAAAAAAAAAAGTAAACTCTGCAGAGAGAGAGAGAGAGAGAAAGAGGGAGAAAGAAAGAAAGAAAGAAAGAAAGAAAGAAAGAAAGAAAGAAAGAAAGAAAGAAAGAAAGAAAGAAAGAAAGAAAGAAAGAGGGAGTCGCTGACAGCTCAAACCGAAGAGGAAAATTAGAAAAGAAAGCTAGTTTTCTTGCACCATATGGACTCAGAGCATCTCAGGACAGCTGGGGGAAAAAAAGCATCACGTTTCCCTTTTGCATGTCCAAGATTGTGAGGCTCCTTTTTAATATGGCTATCAATAATGCTAAATGATTAACACCAAAGATTTATGTTAATTTCATTATAAGCTGCATTTGTCGTCTTGTGTTGAATTAAGACTGTCAAGCCGTCCTTCTTTTTTTTGCCTGTCGAAGGACTTTTAAAATGCAAGCCTAACACATAACATCTGATCATTAATATGTTAATAATGTCCCTGTTTTCATAGATATACCAGAGACACAAGGAAAGATGGGGAGGAGGGAAAAGATCTGTCTGAAGAAAGAAGACTTACATGGCGGGGGGGGGGCGTTTGGAATTCCTGGGGCGACAGCTTCTGATGAATAGAGACGAACATCTTTCGGAATAGTTTATTCTGGGGAGGCTATTTGCCAAATGTCAGTGTTCGGCTGGCAGCCGGGACTGAGATCCACATCCACACAGCTACTCTTGGAAAAGGTTAGCCGCACGTTGTGTGAACGCCAACAAATTCATGGCGCAAGAACTTGTGGAATACCATCAAGCCAAATCCCAGGGCTGTAATCACCTCTGCATTATATGCAACAGATGCCAAAGTAGAATAGAATGGAATAACAGAGCTGGAAGGGACCTTGGAGGTCTTCTAGACCAACCCACATCTCAGGCAGGAAACCCTGTACCATTTCAGACAAATGTTTGTCCAATCTCTTCTTTAAAACTTCCAGTGTAGGAGCATTTAGAGTTGCTCTACTCATTTAATTGTTCTAACTGTCAGGAAATTTCTCCTTAGTTCTAAGTTGCTTCTCTCCTTGATTAGTTTCCACCCATTGCTTCTTGTTCTACCCTCAGGTGCTTTGGAGAATAGCGTGACTCCCACTTCTTTGTGGCAGCCCCTGAGATATCAGAATACTACTATCATGTCATGCCTGATCCTTCGTTTCATAAGACTAGATATACCCTATCTCCTGCGAGTCCCTTGGACTGCAAGGTGATCAAATCGATCAGTCCTAGAGGAGATCAACCCTGACTGCTCTTTAGAAGGCCAGATCCTGAAGATGAAACTCAAATACTTTGGCCACCTAATGAGAAGGAAGGACTCACTGGAGAAGAGCCTAATGCTGGGAAAGATGGAGGGCACAAGAAGAATGGGATGACGGAGAATGAGGTGGCTGGATGGAGTCACTGAAGCAGTCTGCGTGAGCTTAAATGGACTCCAGAGGAGGTAGAGGATAGGAAGGCCTGGAGGAACGTTGTCCATGGGTCACAATTTTTTACATCGTGGTGACCAAAACTGGATGCAGTAGTCCAGGTGTGGCCTTACCAAGGCCTTATAAAGTGGTATTCATACTTCAAGTATCTGATTTGGAAAGTCAATAAACAGGTTTTTTTAAAGAAAAAAATGTCTGAAAATATAAGCAACCAATGTAAGCAATGGTTGTCTCCTCTTTTTTTTCCCTCCTCATCAGTTTTTCCCCCAACGCCATCACTCTGCTAAACAAATAATTCTCTCAACACTGTCAAACTATTTACTAAATCTACACTACTATTAATCTTCTCATCGTTTTCATCACCAATCTCTTTCCACTTATGACTGCATGAGTGTAACTTTTTGTTGCTATCATTAAGGGTTAAATTGCAACCTATGACCATCATTTGTGTTGTAAATGTTGTACCTTTGATGTATTTTTTTTCTTTTTTCTTTTTCTTTTATGTACACTGAGAGCATATGCACCAAAACAAATCCCTTGTGTGTCCAATCACACTTGGCCAATAAAATTCTATTCTATTCTATTCTATTCTATTCTATTCTATTCTATTCTATTCTATTCTTGACGAAAATATCTGGTCTTTTTATGTACACTGAATGCATATGCACCAAAACAAATTCCTTGTGTGTCCAATCATACTTGGCCAATAAAATTCTATTCTATTCTATTCTATTCTATTCTATTCTATTCTATTCTATTATTTAAAACACAGAAAGGCATAGAGGTAGGTATTGATCTCCCGCTATTCAAAAATATGGCTTGATATTACCTGGGTTATGTAGGTTTGGATGCTGAGTTGAAAAATGATGACCCATCACTTACGTATCCTCCATGTCATATATAATTATTATTCCGCCATCTTTGCTGCTTAGGCTTGTACCCAATGATGACCTAGCTTTGTTTCCCCATCAGGGATGTTGCTACCTGCTTTGGTTGTGATGAGACTTCCTTAAGTTTGACAATCTCTTTCTCCTTCCTCATTCCTTACAGGCCTTGCCTTTCAAATTGTAAGTCTGTAACCAAAAACTGTCTACTGGTATTTGGTAAGCCACACAGAGAGACATTTTGATACTCCAGATCAGGGGCCTCCAAACTTGTGGACTTCCAACTCCCAGAACTGGCTGGCTCAGCATGGGTGGCTGAGGAATTCTGGAAGTTGAAGTCTACCTAACCATAATCAATTTACAGGGTTCCACAAATTTGGGCTCTAATTTTAGCTTTACCTCCCTGTCTCTTAATTCCATCCTCATTACTCTTACAAACTTTTCACTATCAGTTGTGTGAGAACACTGATAAACTGTTTTTATGTTACATCCTTTATGTTTTTACTTTATGCTGGTTGTAAAAAAAAAGGTAAATGTATTACATTCTAACTTGCTGCATAGTATAGCATCACATTGTGTTTTTAAATTAATCCTAGCCAGACCAAGACAAATGAGTTTAGATGCATCCTGGTAGTTCTTGTCCATCTATTGATTTTTGTCCAGCAAATTCCTTTTCCTGGATTTGTCGTCTTTCTGACTTGAGATTCTGAATGAAATTAAGACAAATTCTTTTTCCAGTTTCATTCAATGGTGATCTTCAAACAGACTTCAGTCCCTGAAGGAGACTAAACATCTACTTGTTTTACTATTGTGATTCTAGGCTTGTTACATGGAAAATTTCACCTTCCTTTACCTCCACTTTACTTTCACAAAAGTAGTTAATTCAGTAAACTACACAATAACATTAGAAGGCAATTTAGGACACAGAGAAAAAAAATGAATACTTGGGGGGTAATCATTTTAATTGCATCGAATGCATTTAATTGAATTCTACTTAATTTAAATTAAGTCAAATTTCATTTTTGCTCTGATAGCGGCCATTTCTTTTTGGGGGAAATAAATTTAGGCCTGAATTTTTTCACCCTGAAAAAAAAGTTACAAAACATTACAACTGCTGTTTATAGAGCAAGCTAAAGATGGATTTCCATTTTTTGGTCCATTGCAAATTTTGGCAAAGATTTAGTCGTAACTCAGTTCTGTCAAGTTTCTGAACTAGCCTGCAATTTCTTAAGAACAAAATTGTGTGAGAATTTTGTACTTCATTACATGTGTAATTCCTCTGGAAATAGAGCCAAGGTGGGAGTGGAGCATGGAAGCAGGGATGGTATTCACTTACCTTCGCTACTGGTTCACAAATGTGAGTGCAGGGGCCTTCCGCGCATGCTCAGAGCATCAAAACCATGGATAAGTGGGACATGATTACGTCCAGGTGAGTGGGCGGGCAGAGCCAGCCACAGCGGCCACTACCGGTTCGCCCGAAGGGGATAGAACCTGCTGAATACCACCACTGCATGGAAGACTGGAACCAAAGATCTAAGAAGAGACTGGCCTGCAAGAAAAAATGCAAAAATGTCAACTTTCCTCCTACAAGAAAGAAGAGGTTATCAATTGTTAAGGTAAGGTCAGAAGAAAGAGATACAAATGTGGAGTCAGATAGATAGACAGATAGGCAGGTCAAACAGACGGATATAGCTCAGAGGTGAAATGCTCCCGGTTCGGACCAGATCACCCGATCCGGTAGCGATGGTGGTGGGTGGTTTGGAGAACCGGTAGCAAAAATTCCTGCTCCCCCCACCCATGCCGAGCTGAGCAGCCCGATCATCAGAGGTTTTTTTTTTACTTTTAAAAGCATTTTTTCCTTTTAAAATGCTTTTAAAAGTTAAAAAAAGCCTCTGATGATCATGCGGCTCAGCTGGGATCATCAGAGGCTTTTAAAAGCATTTTTATAACCTCTTAGGCCGAAGTGGTTGTAGAAAAAAATGCTTTTAAAAGGCTCTGGAGATCCCAGCTGAGGTGCCTAATCGTCAGAGGCTTTTTTTTTCTTTTAAAGGCAAAAAAATGCTTTTAAAATAAAAAAAAAGCCTCGGATGATCACATGGCTCAGCTGGGATCCTCAGAGCCTTTTAAAAGCATTTTTTTACAACCTCTTCAGCCAAAGAGGTTGTAGAAAAAATGCTTTTAAAAGTTTTTTTTAAAGTTTGCCACACCCACCCAGTCATATTACCCTCCCCACCAAGCCACGCCTACAGAACTGGTAGTAACAAATTTTACATTTCACCACTGATATAGCTGGAGAGACAGAGAGGGCTGGATGGACAGAGAGACAAAAGACATATATGACATAAATCTTACAGTGTGCAATATCTGGTTTTCTGTGCTATTAACCATTTTCTAGCATCTGCAATAAAAAAATAACTTATCAGAGCTGTGTCCTTGAATCTCCAGCTGCAAGCTTTCCAGTTTCAAATATTGATCAGACAAAAGCCTGACAGAGTGTTTGCACTCAACTTTGTCTGAACATTTTGGGGGGGATTGCCTTTTTTTATTCCAGCAAGTGAGGTTCAAAACATCATAGCCGAAAACGATTCAAAAGACAATTGTGTACCAATCCACTGTTGAGTCAGAATTGGTGCACGTTGCCGAAAAAATGTAGACCAAAAAAGATTTGCCCTTAAGGAAAGATGAGTAAAGAAAGACTAAGTTATCTTAATGGACGTTTGAACAATTCAGTTTAACCTAAACAAATTTTAATCACCTCCACTATAGTCAACTCAACTTCTAGCCAAGCGAGGATCACAAACTTTGTGAACAAAAGAACGACTTTAAAAAATTTGTCATGTTTACTCATAGAAAATACGGTAGCTTGCTTAAAATGCTTATATTATCCTAGATTCTCAATTAGCCCTTATCAGGCACGTTATTATGAGCTACCTCCTAAATAATATTAAAATCCATATAGTGACTATAGGCTTAGAAAATTAAAGTTAAGGTAAAGGTTCCCCTCGCACATACGTGCTAGTCGTTGCCGACTCTAGAGGGCGATGCTCATCTCTGTTTCAAAGCCGAAGAGCCAGCGCTGTCCGAAGATGTCTCCGTGGTCATGTGGCCGGCATGACTCAACGCCAAAGGCACATGGAACACTGTTACCTTCCCACAAAAGGTAGTCCCTATTTTTTTCTACTTGCATTTTTACGTGCTTTCGAAACTGCTAGGTTGGCAGAAGCTGGGACAAGTAATGGGAGCTCACCCCTTTACACGGCAGCACTAGGGATTCAAACCACTGAGCTGCCGACCTTTCAATCGACAAGCTCAACGTCCTAGCCCCTGAGCCACCACTTCTGAAATTGAAAATTGTACATATCTGTTAAAAAATGATCCCAAATAAGTTTTCATCTCTTTAACTATTAGCAATTCACTTCTTGGCTACTATCTTGCAATCCTCTAGATTTTTGCAGCTCATGTACAGAATTGCAACAAGTCAAGATGGATTTGATTTAAGCTATACACAAACAGGCACTCTATATTTATGTATAATACATTTTACTTAAACTATCTTTGATGTACTATAAGTAACAACATGCTAACTAGCAGAGCAGCATTTCAAATTTAATTCTAAAAAGGTGTCTTGAAGTGCACAGAGGTAGAACAATGCAATTATCCTCGACTCATTAAAGCAGCTGTATCTTTTTCTAGTATTGGGCAACTGATGCTGGGGAAAATGCAAATGCTTTAAGGAGCTGCAAACCGGTGCTATGTTTCTACCGCTATATTTTCCAAAGTACTTTTATGGCATCGAATTTGAAGTTTCAAAAAATCCTGGGAAGCAAAATGACATGGTGATAAGCGAAAGCAACGTGGTTCCCAGTAAAATCCAAGAACATGTGTGTAGAAAGTTAATACCCACCCCCTCCTAGAAGAATGAAATATTTTAGGAAATATTAAAAAGGCAGAATATTATATTTCCCCTAAAAGAGAAATGGAAATCTTAAGGGAGACAGAAGCGCAGAGCTTCAGCTCCCTGCCCCCAGCTGATATTTGATGCCTATTGAGAAGGACTGGGCCAGCCTATCTACAAAACAAAAGACCTTCAGCTCCAGGGTGATGGGATTAAGACATGACCCACCAGGACATAATAGGATTATCGAGCAGCAGGGCTCACTACATTGCAAAATCACCTGGGGACATTGCATCACCCTCCAGGCTTCAACCAAATTTGATTCAGACAAACATGAACCCACATGGCCCCATGGGAGTCTGACTACAGCCAATAGAATACATTTCTTGCACAGGAACAGGAAGCTCAAGGGCAAGGCCCAAGAGAGGGTATAAACAACCCTCACTCTCCACTCCAAGTGTTCAGCTGCCCAGGACCTCAAACCCACGTGGTCCTGTTCATCAATAAACCATCTTTCCAATCACCCTCCATGTTTCTAGTGTCATTCTCCCCACTTGGAACTGAACCAGATAGATATTTCTTCCAACTTGGTTGTTATCATGGAAAATGCCAAAGCAGGTGTATATTTAAATGCAATTTAACCAGTATTTACATATTCATAACAGAGTCTTTTGGCGCTTATTGGCTTTTCTTTTCTCCATCGTAGACTCCTTGGCATCTCAGGTTGCAATTAAACTAATGGAAAAACAGAGAAAGAGAGAGAGAGAGAGAGAGAGAGACTTACGTATGTGTTGTGTCTGCACCCCCCGAGCCGGGCCCCCTGCCAGAAAGTGACTTGGAAAATGAGGGGGAAGGGCCATCAGGACTTACCTCGGGAGCACCGGCTTCCCTGGCTCAGCTCCAGGAGCCAGAGGCAGGCCAGGTGGAGGAGATAACTAGGCCTCCGTCCCCTGTCTCTTTCCCCTCCAGGCCACGCCTCCAGACCCAGCTGAGGGCAATCAGGCCTGGTTGGACCCTAGGTTTCGTAGGCAGGAGAGGCAGGAACAACAGAAGCAGGGGTGGGGCAGGCCTAGGAAGTGCTGAGTCATGGAGCCACATCCCACAGGACATAAAAGCAGCAAGGGCTGCTATGCCTCTTCGTAGCAGGCAAATCAACTGCTTGACTAGAGCTGAAGTACTGTTTGTTGACTCATCGGCATCGAGGGAGATAACAGAGACACTTGACAGACGCTCGCTAGCTTGCTGCCAGAGCTGATAGTGCCGGCTAATTAAGCCATCGCTCGGACCGAGGCGAGGGGGACAGAACAGTATGTGGCTGATTCAGATGAGGCAACAGGTACAGCCAAGGAGGCTGGACAGTGATGGAGAAAGAAAGAGAAGCGTGTAATACGCAAGAATATAGACAGTTAAAGTTCAGCATTAAATTGGCACCAGATAAGCGTCAATGAAATTCAGGAAGGGTTGGCCTTGGACCTTTGCAGGAACATAACAGCTCTGGGCTAATGACTCATTTAACTCCACTCTCAGTTCTTCTTCTTCTCCTACAAGCCTGAACTAAATCAGCAACGTTCTCTGCCATTTCTATACAGACACATACATGTTCTCACTCTCGCACACAAACGCACGCTCACAAATACTGTACACACTTCCATTCTAACCTGCAATTTCCTTATACTGGACATTTTAAGCCAGGAAACTGCATAAAACATCCGTTAAGGTAATGACATGGTTTGGGAATGAATCAAGTTTTTATTGTGGTACAGCTAATAATGTTGCTAGAACAGCCATTTAAGCCTCTCTTTTTTTCCCCTCCAGCTTAATAAACGTTGCTAATTGAAAGTAGCAGATTAAAATTGCTACTAAGCAGTACAAGATAGAGGCCAATACTATATATTTCTGTTTCTCCCCATATAGGTAGAAGACTAAAAATGAGTCCTAAGGAAGGGAGCACCCAGCTTCCTCCTGTATGTATCCCCATCAGCCTCCCAACCTGATTTTATGTTTAGGCCTTTTAATGTAAAATTAATTAAGGGGAAACTGAGAGGCCACAAAGAGGAGAAAATGCTTCCAGTATTCCCGATATCTCCCAGAAAGGCTCTGGGCTGTACATGAGCCCTAAAGGCATTTTTCACAAATAAAAAATGATGCGTAGCCATTTCTCAGCACCATTTGTTTGGGAAGGGAAGGGAAGGGGCAAAAAAAAGTATGAATGAAAGGAAATGTGCTAGTGAAAAGGACCCAATCAGCTTGTATACTGCACGAGTCAAAAAGAGGGCTGTGAAAATATCTACAGACCCCTCACATCCTGGACATAAATTGTTTCAACTCCTACCCTCAAAAAGACGTTATAGAGCACTGCACACCAGAACAACTAGACACAAGAACAGTTTTTCTCCCAAACGCCATCACTCTGCTAAACAAATAATTCCCTCAACACTGTCAAATAATTTACTAAGACTGTATTACTATTATTCTTCTCTTCCTTACTAGTATCTATCTCTTCCAGTGGTGGGTTTCAAAAAAGGTTCTGTGGGCGTGGCTTGGTGGGCGTGGCTTAGTGGGCATGGCAGGGGAAGGATGCTGCAAAATCTCCATTCCCTTCCCAATCCAGGGGAAGGTTACTGCAAAATCTCCATTCCCACCCCACTCCAGGGGAAGGTTACTGCAAAATCCCCATTTCCTCCTGATCAGCTGGGACTCGGGAAGCAGAGAATAGATGGGGGCAGAGCCAGTCAGAATCTTTACTACCAGTTCTCCAAACTACTCAAAATTTACACTACCAGTTCTCCAGAACTGGTCAGAACCTGCTGAAACCCACCTCTGATCTCTTCCCACTTTTTACTATAACTATGTTTGTATCTTTCAATTTATATTGTTTTTATTTATTTCCTAGTATGATTTGATAGCTTATTAGTAATCTTGACTATCACTAAGTGTTGTGTATTTTTATTCTTGATGAATGTATTTGATTCTCTTTAAATACAATGAGAGCATATACACCTAAGACAAATTCCTTGTGTGTCCAATCACACTTGGCCAATAAAGAATTCTATTCTATTCTATTCTATTCTATTCTATTCTATTCTATTCTATTCTATTCTATTCTATTCTATTCTATTCTATTCTATTCTGGTAAAAGGATTTTCTGTCTACCCCTGCCCATGAGGGCAGTCGTTTTATAAATGCCTTTAGCGTAGCAGGTTTTTGCAGCAGCATATGGATTACAAATTTACACTGTAGACCAGCAATTCTCAACTTGTCGACTTTCAGATGTGTAGACTTCAACTCCTAGAATTCCTCAACCAGCAGGAGTGGAAGTCCAGACATCTCCAAGCTCACAAGGTTCAGCAGCATCTACAAAGAGCTGACGAACATCTTGTGTAGATTTCTGCAGCACCATGGAGAGCTCCTGATGGATGCTCTCTAAACCAGATTGATACCCATCTTCTTTTTCTGATATTATCTAAATAGTCAGATTCACCCCATCTTTGGGCAGTGAATACGATAAATTAATTACGCATTGTGGAAACTCTCCATTTAATCGTCTTTGTCATATTTTCCAAAGTGTCCCTATTATAGGACGGCCCTTAAACAAAGCTAAAATTATTATCTTAAACAATACTAATCTAGGGATATATATTAAATGGAGTATATATTGTTGCTTCTTTGTTGTTGTTGTTTTCCTTCATCATCATTGCTTGAAAGGCAAGCTGTCTCTAAAATTACTCCCAATGGCTCTATTTAATCGCCAAGTTTTCTGACATGCTGGGAGAAAAAATTGCTTGCGTTAATCTACCTTGTTAAAGTTGGAGTCCATTCAAGACATAAGCTTTAACCCTTGAACATTACCCCTTCATTCATTCCCTATACCTATGAATTTCTACCCTTATTTAGACACAAAAATATTGATATTTCAATCAAATTTAACAATTTCAACCTATTACTTTCAACTTTTTCCCAGAGTAATGCTAAGTTGGGTACATAGCATTATGTTTCCTGGATTTTGGATTCAGCTTCTCCTTTGATCACAAGGAATTTCCTATTTCCCAGCAGAAATTTCTTTTCTATATTCGACAAGAACATTGGGCACAATCCCAAATGTCTTGAACAGATGTAAAACCAGTTTAGGATCGCAAAAATTAGCTGAAGTGACCTTAATATTTTTGTGCATCCCGCTTTTTTTTTCTTTTCGAAATAGCTTCAAGAAAATGAGAAACAGACACAGATGTTTCCCTATTATTTGACACAAAGTCACACCTGATTCTAAATTACCATAACACTTAACTGTGGTTAATGAAAATGAACCAGATTCATAAATAATAATTTGCAATAAGCTTGAGTCCACAAACCATTGCTGAGATTCTTCAATTGAATTCAAAGAATCATAATTCTCTGTATTTGCAAACTTTTGCTGAGGGAGTTGGGCGTGGGACTCCCGACACCTAGTTGCTTGGGGAATTCTAGAAGTTGAAGTCCACAAGTTGCCAAGGTTGAGAAACACTGGTTTAGGTGATGGAATTGGTCAATAGGAACCTGAACATTAGCAATAATCGCGCCTCAGATAAACCTCATTGGCTACAATACTGCTACTGCGCAAAGCTATATAAAACATATAAAACCTTCTAAGCAATGCACATTTTCAAGTAGTTCACAAGGGAAAAAAAATTCAAGTATTGAACATGAAGTAGGAAGGTCTTTATTCCACCTTATCAATAAGAACTTTTTTCATTCAGAATATTAGCCAGAAATCTTAAAAGTGAATTCAACATCCTATTCCACCATTTTTTTCTAGTCCGTGTTAATAATGGTGGCATGACTTGATCAACACTTAATAAAGTGCCTGACACCAGATTTCTAAAATCATTCATTTGTAGCATTCATATAGATGAGTTAGATAATTACTTAAACCCTTCAAGTTCACCTGACATCATGTTATGAGAAAACATTTTGTTCTGAAGATAAGATTTTTTTAAAAAAAACAAAAAACCCTACAAGGTGTAATTCCAAGAAGCCATAACTCAGAAGCTATTGGTCCCTTTATGGGTAAAAGCAGGGGAAAAGATGATGCTGTCAGCAGAAGTATAGAAATGAGACAGAGTCTGGCAAGGAAGAAAAGATTTAAGGAGAGCTGAGCCAAAATTTATCAGATCACATTTTCTTGGGGAAAAAATAATAATAATTCTGAGACTTTTCATCTTCTAAAACCCATCTTCAAGATGGCTACATGGCAGAACTTTCTCCCAATACCGTCCATCATTTTTCCCCCGCTCTTCCTCTGAATTGGCAATTGTGTCTTGTCTTTGTCCTGCCTCATTTAGAACAATGTTTTTGATGCATGGATCTGCTATCTCAGCCAAAATGAATGGACAACTTAGCAAGAGTTATGCACGGCTATCTGTGCTGAGTCCATTAGCTTCCGTGTATTCTCTAGCACAACATTCAGACCCACTTCATTTTCTCCACTTGCTACACAAAGAGCAGCCATGACCTTTGATCAGGGGACACCAGTGTCTTTCCATGATGCCCCCCAAATTTTTATTTATTTATTTATTTATTTATTTTGTCACACAGTATATATAAGCATAAGCATGAAACAATTATACAATATATAAGCATATATCTAAGTATGAGTATGTAATAACTATATTAATTGGATATAACAAAAGGAAACAATAGGACAGGAACGGTAGGCACGCTTGTGCTCTTATGCACGCCCCTTACAGACCTCTTAGAAATGGGGTGAGGTCAATAGTAGACAGTTTTTTGAGGAATTGTGGGGGATACCAAATTTTGGGCAGGATATCAATGATGCTTTTAATGGAAAAACAACATGAACCTCCTGCCAAATTAAAAGATAAACATTTCCCTCCCCCCCCCAAAAAAAAGAAAAATCCTCTGTAGATTAAAAAAAAATACTTCCTGGTTGAAGAAACAGGTTTCTTTTGCCAAAAGACTGACTTGAAAGTCAAGGAATTTGAAAAGTAGGACATGGACAGAAGTGGAATTAAGATTCCCATCTCAAATGGTTAAACGGAGTTTGGGCAGAATTTAGGATGAGTCCTCTTTCATTTGGGATTTCAGTAACTAAAACCTTTTCTTGAATAACTCTCCTAACCTGAGTGAAATCAAAAGAATATAAATACGACTTCAGCAAGAGAGTGGTCAATGCCTGGAATGCACTATCTGACTCTCTGGTCTCTTCCCTAAATCCCCAAATCTTTAACCAAAGACTATCCACTGTTGACCTCACCCCATTCCTAAGAGGTCTGTAAGGGGCGTGCATAAGAGCACCCGCGTGCCTACCGTCCCTGTCCTAATGTTCCCTTTAATTGTATTCATTTTATGTGCGCTCTCACAGAGAGGGCCTCCTCCGGATACCGTCAGCTAAACAATGTCGGCTGGCGACCTCTAGGGGGAGGGCCTTCTCTGTGGGGGGCCCTACCCTCTGGAACGAGCTCCCTCTGGGGCTTCGTCAACTCCCCGATCTCAAGTCCTTCCGCCGCGAGCTGAAGACGTTGCTGTTTCGAAGAGCAGGACTAGCTTGAATGTAGTTTTAAATTGGGATTTTTTAAAAAGGGGTTTAAATGAGGTTTTAAATTTGTATTTAAAAGTTAGAGCATCAATTGAATTTAACTATCTATTCTTTTAGCTGTTTTTTATGTATTATATGTTTTCTGTTGTTTTTTTTGACTGTGAACCGCCCTGAGTCCTTCGGGAGATGGGCGGTATACAAATATAATAATAATCATGTATTCAATTCATGCTTATGCTTATATCTATTATCTAATACATACTCAACAAATAAATAAGAATAAATAAAATAAATAAAGAGTCAAGGAGAGGCCACACAATAAGGAGCTATTAGGACTGAAGCCCAGGTATGATGACAAACGGAAAACTGAATGGGATATGAATGGGTACGAGGAAAAAAAATTGTAATGTTTATTGCATGTGTACAAATGACTTGTTCAAAGTAAGATGTTGACTGTTACCTACTATTAAGAAATCCTACAACTGTAGAAGCTCAGAGGTTTAAAATCAGCCCCTTTTCTGCTTCTCGGAAACCCAGTCTTCCTTGTGCCACCAAGCCTCCTCCTTTGTTTCCAACGATAAAAACTTCCTGTCGGAATTATATCTCGTAACTAATATCGCTCTTATCTCACAGAGAGATACCAATTATTTTGCAAAGCAAACATTCCACAGGACAATCTTCATAAAGCTCCAATGTTCATGTTGCAATTAAAACTTTGCATTATTGATGAAAGACACACGCAGGCGGCATCTCTGCCAATGATTCATTAAATCCCATTTGGCCAGGCCTTTCCTAGGGTTGCCATTCCGTCTGTGGGGCACAGATGCAAAAAAAAAAAAAAAAAAAAGGAGGAGGAGAAGGAGGAGGAGGAAAGCTTAAAGATACAGGAATGACTATCCTGGCTTTTAAAGCAGATTTCTTTGCCAAAGTCAAAAAAAAAAAAATTTCTTGGTCTTATAATTAAAAATAAATTAAGGAAAGTGAAGTATTCAAATAGGTTTGCAGCACAAAGAAGAGGTTTTCAGCCATTTCTAAGCCTTTCATCAGTTGGTTAGATTGATTGGGTTTATATCCTGTCTTTTTTTTTTTCAGATACTCAGGATAATGTAAATAGCATTCCCTACCTTCATTTTTTTTTCTCTCACAACAGCAACCCTGTGAGGTGGGTTAGCTGAAAGGAGATAGAAGGAATCCCTGTGAATTTTCTTCTGCTAGTCATTGCAAACTACAGCGGCATTTCAAGGCCACTAAGCCTGTCTGAAGACATTTCTGCAGTCATGTGGCCAGCATGGACATCACAGGGCAGTGTTACCTTCCAATCAAAGTGGTACCTATTTATCTACTTGCATTGCCATGCTCTAAGACAGTGATGGCTAACCTTTTCCAAAGCGCGCATGCACCCGACCCCCCCAAAAAATGCAATGTACACATGCGCCCCGTGCATGCGCCCCACCCTCGCACATGTGCACACGCCCTATGCATGCACCCCGCCCCCCACGCATGTGCCCCATCCCCCACTCTCACAAGGAAGAGACCCAAAGACCAGCTCACTGGCGGGAGGTGTGCGTGCATGCGCAGCAGAGCTGAGCTGGGGCAACAGCTCTCAAGCCCACAGAGAGGGTGCCACCTCTGTGACACATGCCATGGGTTTACTATCAGTGGGGTGAAGACAGGAGCTCAGCACATCACATGGCACTCGGGTCTCGAACCTGGGCTGTTGTTTTTCCAGCCAATAAGTCCAGCGTCTTAACCGCTGAGCCACCAAGCCTGGGCCAAAATCACTGCTGTGCTCCATGATTATAGAACTAAAATGATGACCCAATGGGGCATAGGTTGTCTAGTGTCTGTGGAGATAGGATAGAATATTCACTTTAATACATGCAATGGGGAAAAAACATCTTGTGGAATATTTTGCTTTTACTTGATACCCACCACTAAAGGAGAAATAGGACTTTGGGTTGTTGTTTAAGTGAGTACTAAGGGAAAGGTCAAAAACTGCATTAAAAAGAAATGAGGGTTAACACACAGCAGGCATAGCATTTCGGGTGCATGCATTAATTAAAGCAAATAGAGGTAAGGAGGACCTAGCTTTGCCCAGGAGGACAGACAACAGATGAAAGGGAACTGAGCTTCTAAAATGATTCCAGAATTTTACTCTGCTGTACTGCATGACTTTGTTCTGAGACAAATAGCTAACTAATCCATAATCCTGCTTGAATATCAGGCCAGTCTTGGGTGAGAGTATAAAAGAAAAACATTTAAAGGAGAAGAGCTGCTAAAATCCATGAAGGTGGACAAATCAACACATTTTGCTATCACCGACTTATCGTCCACTCCAAATCACAGATAGGAAGAAAATGCTTAGGAAAAGACATCATATTTGGAAAGGCTGTATTGAAACCAGGATATCAGGATCGCTAGCGCTTTAATAAGACTTATTTACGTTTAAAACAATAAGTGTACATCAGGGAAGCTGGGCCTCAGAAAGCCGACAATGAGATCTTCGCATTTAAAAATTGTGTTGGGAGAAAGTCGTTAAATTCATTTTGGGGAAAGGCTTTATTAGAAAGCACTGAGTATCAGGGAAAATTGCTGATGACAAATGGATGCAGATATTTCAGCAGATTTTAAAAATAGCAGAGATAAAGAGCTGAAGGCTATGACGACAGCGCCATCGGACTGAATTTCTACTGATTCATACATTCCTAATATTAGGAGGTAAAGCAGTGTCTAATTTAATGCTTTGCCAACATCTGCGCTATAATTTCTCAGATGTTTTCTTTCCCTGTGAAAGCAAAGATTGCTCGTTTTGGGGGTTTTTTCTGTTAGGTATTTTTCCATCAACTCCAAAACCTCCTGGGTTGATCACACCTACCCATTTGAAAAGACCCTATGGAAGAACTTTCCTTTGATGTCTCCCCCTTGGGATTCAACACAGCAGAAGACTTTCAGAAGGTGTGCTCATGATCAGATGACTACAAGGAATATCAAGCCTCCCATTCCCTCACCAACCAGGAAGAGCTGAAGAAGCTTCTTGGATGAGAAGTGAAAGAAATGAAACAACTTCAAGGAAAAACAAAGGAAGTCCAGGTGTCCCTTGTCTTTGGGACAACCATGACCTGGATGACTGAGAATCTCCCTAGACAACATGAGAAGAGGGTGGGGTCCTTACTAAGAGTGGAGAAGAGAGGTAACCTGAGATGCTAAGGATCATTCTTGGATTTGCATTCTTCGTTGTTGTTGTTGTTAGTTGCGAAGTCGTGTCCAACTCATCGCGACTCCATGGACGATGTTCCTCCAGGCCTTCCTGTCTTCCTTTTCTTCTTTTGCCCTCAATCTTTCCCAGCATTAGGCTCTTCTCCACTGGCCTTCTAAACAGCAGTCAGGGTTGATCGCCTTGCAGTCCAAGGGGCTCGCAGGAGTCTTCTCCAGCACCATAGTTCAAAGCAGGGGTGAAATCCAGCAGGTTCTCACAGGTTCTGGAGAATCAGTAGTAGAAATTTTGAGCAGTTCAGAGAACCGGTAGTGAAATTTTAAGTAGTTCGGAGAACTGACAAATACCACCTCTGGCTGGCCCCAGAGTGGGGTGGTAATGGAGATTTTGCAATATCCTTCCCCCAGGAGTAGGGCGGGAATGGGGATTTTGCAGGATCCTTTCCCTGCCATGCCCACTAAGCTACACCAAACCACACCCACAGAACCAGTAGTAAAAAAATTTGGATTTCACCACTGGTTCAAAGGCCTCAATTCTTTGGCGCTCATCCTTCTTTATGGTCCAACTTTCACAGCCATACATTGCAACTGGGGAAACCATAAGGAAGGCTGAGCGCCAAAGAATTAAGCCTTTGAACTCTGGTGCTGGAGAAGACTCCTGCGAGCTCTTGGACTGCAAGGCGAACAAACAAGTCAGTCCTAGAGGAGATCAACCCTGACTGCTCTTTAGAAGGCCAGATCCTGAAGATGAAACTCAAATCCTTTGGCCACCTAATGAGAAGGAAGGACTCCCTGGAGAAGAGCCTAATGCTGGGAAAGATTTAGAGAAATTATTATTATTATTATTATTATTATTATTATTATTATTATTATTATTATTATTATTATTATTTAATTTCTATACCGCCCTTCTCCCAAAGGACTCATGGCAGTTTACAGACAGATAAAAAAACAATATATATATATAACCCAAAAAGTTAAAAACCTGTTAAAAAACTGATTCAATTTGGCCGAAATAAGACTTTAAAGAAGGCCCTCCCCCTGGGGGTCGCCAGTCGACATTGTTTGACTGACGGCACCCTGAGGAGGCCCTCCCTATGGGAGTGCACAGGTCGATGGGAGGCTATTGGTGGCAGCAGGTGGTCTCGTAAATAACCCGGTCCTGTGCCATGGAGCGTTTTTTTTTTTCTTCCAAAAAGTTTTTATTGGTCAAAAAAGGTTTATACAAATACATATCAGGTATGGTAAATTTTCATTTTTCTCATCCAAGATAAGAATTTTACTCAAATTTTTTAACACATACAACAGCCATATGGCAAGCAGGTGACACGAAGTAGCTAAGTTTACAAATCTTACATACGCAATAAAGAAGGGTCAAGAATAAACAGAATATCATACAAAAGAGAATAAGGAAAACCAACACAATACCAAATATCTTTATCACTTCCTAGTTTTGGATCTCAGAACTCTGGGTTCAGCCTGACCCAACTCCAGGGCCGCAACAGCGGCAGCCGCCACCGCCCCATGGTCTATAACCTCCCCTTCTTCAATTCCTGGGTCATCTGTCGTCTCCTCTCTTTTCTGCACTGCCCGCATCTCACCCTCCAGACCTTCCACTTTCTGCTTGTTTTCTGCTGAGACTTGTTGAGTATCCTTTAAATCCTTTTGGATAGTCACAATTTCTGCTCTTATTTCCGTTTGGCCTCTTTGCAAATCATCCAGTTTCTTATCCATATTGGATAACTTTTCCAGAATTCTCTCCATCTCTCCAGCAGTTGGTCTCTGACCTTTTGCCATTTAGAAAAAAAAATTCAAAATCCTCAGGCAAGCACAGTATCCTTGTAATTTCCTCCGGATCCACCAGGGGGCACTCACAGGAGCAACGAGGCCGGAGTACAGTTAGTCAACCAGGAAGCGGAAGGGAAGTGATGTCATCAAGATTCTCATAGTGAAGGCGGAAGCTGGACGCCACCACTGTTCCCCAGAGGGAGGGGGGGCCTCAAACCCTCCCTCCTAAATTTCTCCATCACCTCTTCTCTCCAGAGCTCCACAAAACCGTAATCTTCTTATTTTAAGTTCTCCTCTCTCCAGAATGACTCGTGCTCCTTCCAGCCGCAGGGGAGAAAACCCCCGCACTCCGGAGCACTCCACTGCCACCGATATCCCTTCCTTCTCCATTCCTCAATTCTTCTCCGTTCCCTGTTCACCACCAGGCTGCTGCAGTTATAAATCCAAAGCCCCGGTGTCACCGGGCACAGCGGCCCAGGCGACGACCAGAGTAATGGCCGTGGCCTTTGGCCTCCAAACCCCGCCGAGCCTAGGACGCGCCAGCATCGGTCCCCCCAGTCCTGTATGTCGGCTGGGAGACCCCTGGCGAGCCGTCCGTGCGGCAGGTGTCCTTTTCGGAACACCTGGCCCCTAGGGGCCTCGGCGGCGGCCGGATTCGGGCGCTGGGGGCAGGAGAAGCCTCCAGACGACCGTTGCCTCTGGACACCGGAAGTCGTCCGCCATGGAGCGTTTTAAAGGTGGTAACCAACACCTTGAATTGCACCCTGAAGACCACAGGAAGCCAGTGCAGAAGGGGGACGGCAGAGAATGAGGTGGCTGGATGGAGTCACTGAAGCAGTAGAAGTGAGCTTAAATAGCCTCCAGGGGATGGTAGAAGACAGGAAGGTCTGGAGGAATGTTGTCCATGGGGTTGTGATGGGTCGGACACGACTTTGCAACTAACAACAACAACAACTTGAAGGGAAAATAACGACACCAATGTATTGCCATGTTGGCGAGCTGGCTAAAACTTTAATAAAAGAGTTTTTTTTTAAGAATAAAACTTTACAGCTCTATACCTTTCAAATAAAATGAGGCTTTATTTGAAAAAATAAAGATGGTTTTAGGAATTGGAACCTCACCAAAGAAGGAAAGCCAATTATTACTGCTATGAAAGGCATCTTTTAGAACATTTCAACTAGCTCTTTATTTTACAATGCAGTATTACTTATGAACATGCAAAAGAAGATCCCATCCTTAAAAAAAAAAAAAATTGTTCTCCTTCAGTTCTATTTCCACTTACCAGTGATAGGCAGCAAAAACAAAGCAAGAAACCATTTCAACAAAATGGGTAACAAAGGAGAAATGGAAACATTATATTCCTTTCCTTTTAAATGCTACCCCTTCACTATGGCAAAAAAAAAAAGACTTTTAAAATGCTGACAATCTCATCCAAGATATTCAACTCTGTGAAAACAAAGAGCCCGTGCAAAACCCGTCTATTTATACTGCGTAATTTGTAGCCCTAAAATACATTTATCTATCAAAGCCGGATAATGATACACATATTGTCTGAAAGAAGCTGAACAATTAAAAGGCTAGACCAAATTTTAGAGGATAACTTGGAGAGCAAACACGCATTTTTTCATCTTTAACTTCCAAGAATTGCGTTCCTTCAAAGATAATTTGTTTAGGGTACCATGCGAGGCGGATGGCCCATCCCTGGGCTGAAAAGAGACGAAACGGCAGCTCTGCTGAAGCTAAACAAGGTTGATCTGAGCCAACTGAATGGACAATTGCTTGAGAAAATTGTAGAATACAGTTTTCCTTGAAAGAAAGAAAAAAAGGAGGGATTTCTCAAGATTTAGCTAGAGCTTCCTGTTCCCTCAAAATGTTTGTTGGCAGGAGGGATGGAGCAGGGGTGGGATTCAAATATTTTAGCAACCAGTTCTCTGCCCTGTTACTGGGTGAGTGTGGCCATGGTGGGTGTGGCCTATTCAGCCTCCTGCACCATGGCGGGGGGGGCATTTTCGCCCTCTCCAGGCTCCGGAGGCTTTCCTCGAGCCTCTGAGAGGGCAAAAATGACCTCCCCTGGCCTCTGGAGGCCAAAAAAGGGCCTGTTTCCGGACTTGTGGTACTTCTGGTAGACCCATTTTTTGCCCTACCCAGGCTCCGGAGGCATTCTTCAAGCCTCTGGGAGGGTGAAAATGGCCTACGCCAAGCTCCGGAGGTCCTCCAGAGGCCAGAAATGGGCCCGTTTCCAGACTTCTGGAAGGCCCATTTTTCGCCCTCCCAGAGCCTCTGTGTGGGCCCTGCACTTACCTGGCATCCAAACGAGCCACATGGAGACTCCTGGGAAGGGCGGGGTGGGGTAGGTGGGGCCAGAAAGTCCTTGCAACTACCAGTTTGTCAAACCAGAGTAAAATTAGCATCCGGTTCCCCCCAACCAGTCTGAACTGGCTGAATCCCACCCCTGGGATGAAGCCTATGGAGGGAAGGTAATGTGATGGACTGTAGTGAAGCAGCAGTTTCCCAGGAAGAACATTCCAGAAAGGGGACAAGACAAGAGACAGCACAGCCCAGAACTGTATAAGAGACAGAAGAAGAGAGTTATGATAGCTGATCTCTAGAATCCCCCAGGGTATATCCGTTAAGGTGAGAGTAGTAAGGGTATAGTCTGGCAAAATTCTGTCTATTGGATGTGAGCAGATATAGAACTGATCTTTGTCTGGATTGTTCTATGTCATTCTTGGGCTGGGCTTGGCTGTTCCTCTTCTATCTTGGAACTTCACAAGCCCAGACGGCAGAGTCTAGATGGGTAACTTAACATCCTATTAGCTTGGATTAATTGTTCTCCATCTCTTCATTTTAATAAAGCCTCAGTCCTCTCCTCCAGCAGAAATTGTTGAAGCCAAACCAAAAAAAAAAAAAAATTTCTCCAACATCCAACAATCTTCTGCAAGTTGAGCGCCTTCCAGATGCATGGATTTACCTCCCAGAATTCCTAGCCAGCATTACTGATGATTTGAAGTTTTCCTTCCTGGCTAGGAATTCTGGGAGGTGAATTCTGGGAGGTGAGTCCAGAGTTTTGAGAAGCTCCACTCAAGGAAGGCTGGTTTTTGCCTTTGTTCTTCCAATCCTTTCCTGCCTTCTGCAGTTCTCTTGCTTATAAATGAAGCTGAAGAAACCAATTTCAAGATGACCTTGTAATTCACTATCTAAGGATTGAACATTTAACATAATGTTCTCCTGATGCTTCCTGCTTACCCTTTTCTACTTTAGTGGTAATAAAGTCACTGATTGATAAAAGTAAAATAAAATAAATGGTCAGGGCAGGATATCAGCAGATCTCCAACCATTTGTCTGGCAAGGGAGCATAGGACCCAAGTTGACACTGGTATCACTAATTCAAATTGCAGATTAATCACTGCAATTAGTTGCAAATTAATTGTAGAGAAAGACCTCTGTCTGAGGTTCCAAGAAATGGTAGTCAGAAGATAATTTTGGACTGGATGAACTAAATTCCACAGTGTAAGGTTGAAGTCTTTTTTCCTGTTTGTGTCAGGTTCACCATATTTACTTTGCTGCAACTCTTGTTTATTCCAGGAAAAAAATTAGCATACATTTCTCCCAATACATACAACCTATTGTAAATTTACTTTTTCTTGTGTATTCATTATGCATCTTCCTTCTTATTGCTCACTTGGATTGTTGCTTAATGTACACTTGGATGCACCCACCTCTAACATTTTGGAAAATAGAAACCCTCCAACAGAATTTATTTTTTTTTACAATTACTGCCTTCCATTGAGGACCTATATACTGCACGAATCAAAAAGAGGGCTGTGAAAATATTTACAGACCCCTCGCATCCTGGACATAAACTGTTTCAACTCCTACCCTCAAAAACGACGCTACAGAGCACTGCACACCAGAACAACTAGACACAAGAACAGTTTTTTCCCGAACGCCATCACTCTGCTAAACAAATAATTAAAAGTTTTATTAAATTTTAATTGGGGTTATTTATATTTTAAGGTTTGTTAATTGTTTTAAATTTTCGGCCACCCTATAATATGTCTTGTTTTAATCTTGTTTTTAATGTGTATTTTGTGTATTTTAAATGGCTGTACACCGCCCTGAGTCCTTCGGGAGAAGGGCGGTATAAAAATCGAATAAAATAAATAAATAAAAATAAATAAATAAATTCCCTCAACACTGTCAAACTATTTACTAATTCTGCACTGCTATTAATCTTCTCATCGTATCCATCACCTATCTCCTTCCATTTATGACTGTAACTTTGTTGCTTGCATCCTTATGATTATACTGATATTGATTGTTTCCTGATTGCTTGTTTGTAGCCTATGACTATCATTAAGTGTTGTATCATTAAGTGTTAAATTTGTACCCTATGACTATCATTAAGTGTTGTAAGTGTTGTACCTTGATGAAGGTATCTTTTCTTTTATTTACAATGAGAGCATATGCACCAAGACAAATTCCTTGTGTGTCCAATCACACTTGGCCAATAAAATTCTATTCTATTCTATTCTATTCTACTTCTAGCGTGACAATTTGGACAGAAGAAATTGTTTCTGAAACACCTACAGGCAACCGAGAGGTAGCAAAAGATAATGTTACAGCAGGAAGTTAAATGTGCTTTTTGTCTGTAACCACCTCAGATAACAAGGGCCAAATTAGACATAAACCAATGAAGTGGTATCATCTACACAGGTTTTGTATGCTACTTGCTTGAAGAATCAGGTCCCAGCATCACTTCTCAGGCTTCCAAAGAAGGTACTGTCTTCAAAACAACCTCCTACAGTAAGTAACAGCCAAGTTGGCTCCAATGATCTTCTCAGCTACCATGACAAATGCTCCAGAAGCAGTAACTTTCTCCCCCATGTTTGCTTCTGATGCCACAGTAAGCTCTTGGGATTTGGGGCAAGGAGCATGCTTTGAATCTTCACATGCCAAGATGAGGGGGAGGAGAAATCAATTCTAATGCCCAGAGGAAGAAATTACTGTTAGAGAAGGTCGCTAACCACCACAAGCCTGCTCTATTATCATGTCACTTTGGAAAGAATCCTACAAAAATTAAACAAAGTCTGGAATATAAACTGGAAAGTTAAAAATAACCTAGCCTAAGACAATAGGTACCAAATGGGCTAAAATCTTCAGCCAAGAATAAATGGTAAATGCCTGATTTACCCACATGTTCCCATATGCCCACATGTTCAATTTATGGGCTCAATATCTGTAGCACAGAACTGTTGCTATTATGCTTACCTAACCGCCTTTGTTTTATCCCCCAAATCAGTGGTGGGTTTCACTCATCAGAGCATATTTGATGACAAGCAGGCAGGTGGGCAAAGGCTCCCTCTGGCACTGCTACCAGTTCACCTGAACCAGGGTGAACCGGTAGCAACCCACCACTGCCCCAAATGCTTTTCACTTTTTCTCCAGACTGTTTTCCAGACCACAACAGCACCCCTCCCCTGGCCAGCAACAAACCCCTAAAACAACACCAACAAAATTAAGACACACCCTCCAAAAAAAAATGTGCAGAAAATTATGATCTCTGTCTAGCTTAGCTACTTTTATTCACAATATAAGGCGGTTTCTTCCCTTCGAATTCCAGACTCTTAAATCAGTGTTCATTTTCTGATATTTATATCCCACGTTCTGGGCTGCCAGATTAGACTTGACGGTGAATCCACCAGGATGAATGAGAGCGGATAGAAGCTGAGCTAAATCAACATCTGCCCGTTTGGCCATTTAGCTCACTTTTTGTCTACTTGGTTGGTAATGGCTCTCCGAGAAGGGGACGTTTCCGTCATCTACTACCTAAACCTTTGCAATGGGGATGTCAGAGATTACTCTTACGACTGATGTACAAGCCAGATATTCCAGAGCTCTGCTTCAGTCTCTCCTGATATAGGAGTCCCAACCTACCATATTTTTTGGAGTATAAGATGCACCTTTTTCCCCCAAAAAAGAGGGTGAAAATCTGGGTGCCTCTTATACTCCGAATGTAGCCCTGCCCAGCTTCTCAAACGGAGGTTTCAGAGGCTGAAAGAAGCTTCAGAAAAGAAGTCCCCAAACAGAGCTTCAGAAAAAAAAAAACCCAAATAGAGCTTCAGAAAAAAAACCCCAAACAGAGCTTCAGGAAAAAAAAACCCAAATAGAGCTTCAGAAAAGAAGCTCCCAAACAGAGCTTCAGAGGCTTTTTTTCTGAAGTTCTGTTTTGGAGACTTTCAGAGGCAGAAAAAAGTTTTTGCTGAAACGGAGTTTCCCACAGAAAACACCGGGCCACAAAATCCTTCCCGTGCCTGACTATTTCTTGAGCGGCCATAAAACTAGCATATGTAGTTGAATTAAACGTTCTGTTTTCTTCTGAAACTTTTCTTTTCTTGGATTTATCCATGGTTGGCCTACCGGGGAGGTGGAAAAGCTCAATAAATCATGTGCTGGTGGGTGTCGCACATGGGCGGCTGTGGCACATATTTTGAGTGGCAGGGAGCCGCAGCAGAGGGGTAAAAGAGCCACATGCGGCTCCAAAGCCGCAGGTTGCTGACCCCTGAGCTAAACCCTCCTAAACTAATTCCAATGTGCTGAAACTTAGATACCGAATTTTCCAGGCTAACAGTACTCACTCGCCCACCCTGATAAAGCTGTTTTGCGAAAATCTAATCTCAGCTCAAATCTGCCATTTGGGAATTATAATGTCTTTAGCCTGGGTATATATGCATTTCCAAAGAACAATGGGATGGGTGGGAGGGCTATAATATCCAGGTTGCTTTCTTTGTTTGAAAATGTAAAAGAAAAAAACAACAACACTCTTTCCTTATAGTAAGTATCGCCTTCTGTTAAGAAAATGCTTAAATTTTTATTTTGACTCCCAAGCTGCCAATAGCAACTTGAGAGTGTACAAGATACATTACGACAGAATCCATATTCTTTAACGCCAGTGGCTGTCTAGAATTCTGTACGTTTGTTTCATAAATCATCCTAAATCAGTGTCCCTTCCTGTGCCCTGTAGTCCAGCAAGTGTCACAACCTGGTGGAAAACATACTGCTTGACACTAATAGAAGGTTTTGCCAGTGGCTGCTAATGCTGAGATTATGACTTTCTGTGTATTTCCATTTCAAACATGGCTTGTAAAAGGGGTGGAAGAAAGGCAGCAGTTTCCTTTCCCGAGTCTCCTAGCAGGGGCAGAAATGAACACTGCCTAGAGAACATAAAACAAAGGGGAGACACACTGCGGACGGACCCGTTGAAAAGAAAGAGAGGTCAACATTCAACACTCTCTGCATGTTTGCAGTGCAAAACGGACACCCAGCCCTTTTTATTTAAAATTAGTTTTATTTTAAGAACCATAAATTAGTTCCTAGGATCACTCTGGAGAAGCCCGCTTAACCAAGGAGCACGCAAATGTCTGTCTTCCATTAAGGTAAAGGTAAAGGCTCCCCTCGCACATACATGTTAGTTGTTCCTGACTCAAGGGGGCAATGCTCATCTCCGTTACAAAGCCAAAGAGCCAGTGCTGCCCGAAGACATCTCTGTGGCCATGTGGCCGGCATGACTAAATACCAAAGGTGCACAGAATGCTGTTACCTTCCCACTAAAGATGGTCCCTATTTTTCTACTTGCATTTTTTTACGTGCTTTCGAACTGCTAGGTTCACAGAAACTGGGACAAGTAACAGGAGCTCACCCCGTTAGGCGGCCAACCTTTCGATCAACAGGCTCAGCCACTGAGCCACCGAGTCCCTTTAAAAGGGCAGAAATAGCGGGCATTTGGTTCGTTAGGGAGGCCAATTCTGTAACCGCGAGAAGGAAAAAGATGAAGCTCAGGAATGCATCCATGTGGGGGCTTTGGTGTTCTCTGAGCTTGGCTGTTTTCTTGCAGATGTTTCAGTGCCCAAACTAGCACCAGTAATAACTGAATGATGTTACCTAGTTTGGGAAATGAAATGTCTGCATCAAAACAACCAAGCTCAGAGAGCACCAAGGATCTCTCATTTCAACCTTGAGCAACAAATGTGTAGATAGATAGATAGAATTCTTTATTGGCCAAATGTGATTTGGACACACAAGGAATTTGTCTTTGGTACATAGACTATGCTATGGAAAACAAAACAAAACATCACCATGTATTTTGGTGTTCCATCCACTGGATGGAGCAGTAAATGGAATGATCTATCCTTATCCACTAAAGTACACATGTACTGTATATGCATTGATGTCTAAGAGAGATGTGCAAAAATTAAAAAACCGCATGGGATGGATTTTATAAAATGAACGGATTTAATTGCAAATAAACTGTCTGACCTTAAATAAATAGCAGCACTAGCACTTAATAGCACTTAGACTTATATACCACTTCATAGTGCTTTTACAGCCCTCTCTAAGCAGTTTACAGAGTCAGCTTAATGCCCCCAACAATCTCGGTCCTCATTTTACCCACCTCGGAAGGATGGAAGGCTGAGTCAACCTTGAGCCGAACTGCAGCTAGCAGTCAGCTGAAGTAGCCTGCAGTACTGCACTCTAACCACTGCACCACCTCCGCTCTTAAGTAAATAATGAATCAAGTATGATCTAAGTATATTTTCTACCATGTGTTTGGAGTACCCATATATATAGGAATTTGGCAGTTTCATGCAAGCATTTGCTGCATAGTAGACCATAACAGACTGAATATTTGGGCAGCTACGAGGACTATCTCAATGCCTCTTGCTCACTGAATATTTGAAAATGACAGCTCTACTTCCCCAAAGGGCTGTTGGTGGACTCAAGTCACTGCCTGTAGAGTACTCCTGTATATTACTTCCAACAGACAACAAAATACAGAATCTCCCATCAGCTCCACTTGTTTGCAAGACATAATTTCCCAAAGTATTTAATCATTCATCTGGCTTGATTTCAATTAAAGTCAATGAAAGGAACCAATTACACGCTTAAAATTGCTATTTTGGAATTTAAGGACATGAATTATTTGGCAGTGAGCAAATTTCTTCCAGTTTTAGTATGTTATTTAAAATTGAAACCTATACTCAGCTTTTACTTAGTATAAAACACTAAAATCAGACCCATGGCATCTGTAATAAGCACAGGGAGTTTTAAAATACACACACAATCACACGTACACCAATCCTTGCAATTCTAGTTTTTAAAAAAGATGGTTTAAAGACGATTTCCCTGCTCAAAAACACAAACATAAAAATCAAATACATTGAAGAAGCAAAAAGAAAATTATGAGGAGTCACAATATAATCTCAGAAGGTTTGGCTGTGGCTGTAATGAGACCAGCACATTTAAACTCCCAAAAATGTTATATTATGAGGTGTAGGTAGGTCTACAATTGTACCACTATGAAGTCAAAGAACATTTTTCCCACCAAACTTCCTCCAATATGATTTTCTAACTAATCCTGTGCTTATTTTGATATGTCTCAAGAGAGGACACATCACTGACATGGCACAATCTTTCAGGATGAGCTGTAGAAAAGCACCCAGATGATGGTATAACTCTGCTGAGTAAACAAACCGGTTGTTTAATGTCCGTTTCATATAATTCCCTTCTATTACAGTCAAGCCCAATTCATAGAAGTTTAAACCCATAAACCTCTGGAGACCTAATACACCACTCACTATAAGCTATCTTTTGACAGAAGCAAAGCCAATCAGACTTCGCTGCAATAGTAACTCCGAAGATAATAGTAAACAGAATGCATGTGACATTTGGAGGTATATAGGAGGCTTTGTGAAAGTGCGTTGACACACAGAAAAAGGAAAGGATCTTTGAGATGTAACAGCAGAAACATCTTCTTTCTCCTTCTCCATCAGGCAGAAGCATCATAGTTCAAACTGGTGCCATCATGAAGATACCACAAAGTGGTACCCAAGCTTCTAAACGCATAGAGGGAGAATCTGATATTCAACCCAACACTTAGTGGGTTTTAAACATCCCTCAAGATCACATGAGCAAAGCAGCCAGACTCTAGATTTTTACATCATCCTCATTATCATCATCATCATCCATTATTATTTTATTTATTTATTTTATTTTATTTATTTATTTTGTCAATCATATATAAGATAACAGGTAAAAGTATAAACATAATCTGGATACATGAAAAGAGTAAGTAAAAAGGAATATTAGGACAAGGACGGAAGGCATGCAGGTGCACTTATGCACGCCCCTTACAGACTTCTTAGGAATGGGGTGAGGCTGACAGTAGACAGTTTAAGCTTAAAGTTTTGGGGGTTTGGGGAAGAAACTACAGAGTCAGGTAGTGCATTCCAGGCATTGACCACTCTGTTACTGAAGTCATATTTTCTGCAATCGACTTTGGATCAGTTTATCTTGAGTTTGTATCTATTATTTACTCGTGTATTGTTGTGGTTGAAGCTGAAGTAGTCATTGACAGGTAGGACATTGTGGTAGATAATTTTATGTACTATGCTTAGGTCAGACTGAAGTCGGTGTAATTCTTAGTTGTTTAAGCCCAAAATTTGGAGTCTGGTGGCATAAGGTATTTTATTGCGAGCAGAGGAGTGGAGGACTCTTCTCGTGAAATATCTCTGGATTCTCTCGATTGTATTTATGTCCGATATGCGGTGCAGGTTCCAGACAGATGAGCTGTATTCGAGAATTGGTCTAGCAAATGTTTTGTATGCTCTAGTTAGTAGTACAATATTACCAGAGAAGAAGCTGCACAAGATTATTGCTTTGGAAACTTCCAACATATATTGAATAGAAAAAATAAATCAACTTCTAAATGCTAATTTAAGTGGTGTTGGCTCATGGAAGTTAATGGTGATAATTTATCCTGCAATCAGCGGTCAAAAGTACACCACTTATCTCTACCTTAAAACTGTGAGCCAGATCAAGCAAAATTTACAAAGTTCTCAGCTGTTGCCTTCGTTTTCTAGAACAAACTGACGCTTCCAGAATTTTCTTGATTAAAAGGTGCTGGTTCAGTCTTGTTCCCAGTGTAATGATAAGGCATTACAAAATGCATTACTCATCCCTATAAAATGAGTGATGCACGTTTTCTTTAAAGGAACTCCAAAGCTGTGTTTATCTATCATAATAAGCCATAGAATGGCCATGGTTTGCAAACAGTAATTGAGTTCATACAGCAAAATAATCTCAAATCAAGGAAATCAGATTATGTTTAGTGGGAAGCCCGAATCTTGTCTGTATTTATTGCTAGCTTCTCTAAGTAGTTTATTGAAGGGAGAAATATAAATCTCCAAATATAATAAGTAAAAAAAAAATTTAAATGCCAGCATCCTACTTCTAAGGTTTGATGTGATTTGGATGGATTTTATGTCTATAATAAAAAGTAGACTTGAGGGGACATTGAATAGAGGTATCACCAAGCTTCAAGTGATAGAAAGAAGCAATTTAGTTCTTCATGCACCAGGGCTATGATCATAAATTCATGCCAATTAAGATTTTAGATCATAGATTTTAAGGCAATTGCTTTAAATTTCATGACTATGTTCATATGAAGTAGGTAGAGGGTACAAGTCATGTTTTATTTGCCTTCCCTGGTGCTGTGGAAAAGGAGAGCAATTACAGGAACACCCAGCCTGTTGTCATTCATTTCCTGCTTCTCTCATTTGGAGATTTAAGGAAATATTTATTGAACTACTTTCTCCAATCACAATGAAATAATGCCCACTGCTGAGTTTCCTCCAAGAAATGTTGATGCGGCTGAAAACACTGCATCAAGTGTCATCCTTAAGGACCGCACTAGTCAAGAAAATAAAATAAATCTAAGCCATTTGCTTATGTCCCTTAGTGACATCCTCTGATTGAAACATCCTTCCCAATGCAGCTATGCTGTGAAGTGCATACAATTGATCATCAAGATAGCAATGACAAAAGTAGAGACCAGTCAAGCTTTCTTAGCTCAACATCTTTTCGTTTCCAAGTCACATCAGGTTCAGCTTTCTCCGGTGAGAAAGTAAATGCATTGACAGCAAACAAACAAACAAAACCCTAAAAGTATTATCAATGATATCTCCTGGTTTCTAGCCTCTGCCTTAACCACTAGATCAAACTGACCCTGAGGAATATGCAAAGCAATCCCTAAATACAAGTCATCTGGGTCCAGGGTTAGTGTCTATTTCCCACGTAGTACATATTTCCAATTTGATCTGTTCCCCACCCCACCCCAAGCCAATATTACTGCTCCCTGCCAGCAGATTTCCTTTCACCCAAGATCCCAAGTATCAGTGGTGAAATTCAATTTTTTTTACTACCGGCTCTGTGGGCGTGGCTTGGTGGGCATGGCTTGGTGTGGTGTGGCTTGGTGGGCATGGCTTGGTGGGCATGGCAAGGGACGGATACTGCAAAATCTCCATTCCCACCCCACTCCAGGGGAAGGATATTGCAAAATCTCCCTTCCCACCCCACTCTGGGGCCAGCCAGAGGTGGTATTTGCCAGTTCTCCGAACTACTCAAAATTTCCGCTACCGGTTCTCCAGAACCTGTCAAAACCTGCTGGATTTTACCCCTGCCAAGTATCTATAGTAGGACTACTAGATTCTGGAACAGCTTTGTTCCTTTTGCCATCCATCTTGTAAACTCGCAGTATTCCTTTTTTCCATGCCATGTATATGTATACGTATGAACAAGACACTGATGTTTCTCTGTGTGATATACACTTGTGTATATGTGGGTATATGCATAATGGTTATCTTTTGAGAGCTGAAAGCAATGAAATTTTATTTTAGTGTATGCTGATACATTTGAAGTTACAATAAAGATTCTATTCTATTCTATTCTATTCTATTCTATTCTATTCTATTCCATGAGCCACAGTGGCGCAGTGATTAGAATGCAGTACTGCAGGCTACTTCTACTTACTGCCTGCTGCCTGCAATTTGGCAGCCTCACCAGGCTCAAGGTGACTCAGCCTTCCATCCTTCTGAGGTGGTAAAATGAGGACCCAAATTGTTGGGGGCAATATGTTGACTCTGTAAACTGCTTAGAGAGGGCTATAAGCAGTGGTGGGTTGCCCCCGGTTCAGACCAGTTCTATAGAACCAGTAGTAAAACCAGAGGGAGGCTGCACCCACTGATCCAAACGTCATCAAAAATGATCTGCACATACAGAAGCATGCGCGGGGGCATGATGCGAACCGGTAGTAAAAGTAAGTAGAACCCATCCCTGCCTATAAAGCACTATAAAGTGGTACATAAGTCTTAGTGCTATTGCTATTGCTATTCCATTCCATTCAGATTGTATTCAGGGAGTTAAAAGAAAAGTCAAGGTAATGACTATAACCATGATCTTGAAACGATCCCTTTGTTGATGCAATCAACATTCCCACCCCCACAGTGCCGCTCACAGCTGGCTCATACTTGAGTGGCAGACCACTAGGACACCTAGCTCTCTCTCTCAGTTAGTATGTTGTGACCCAGGCCCAAGTAGGTAGTAGGAAACTCAGTCAGTGAAAAACACAAACAAACTTTATTCGAACAGATGGGAATTACTTCATTCCCAGCGTAGTTCAACTAAATTAAAACAAATTCCTCCCAACACAAATTCCTCAGGCCTATCGCAAACCTTTGTCCAATTAGGCAAACTGCCAAAGGCCTTTCTTGGCAAACATTCAAAAGTCACAATAATAAATGCAAGATGTAGACGAAGCAGAAGACGGAGCTACCAACGTGGTTTTCCGGCAAAGCCCAAATGCCATTGCTGGTCTGTTTTAAGCCTTATGGGAGGGGCCAATCATCTCTTGGCCCTACTCCTGAGTTGTCCTTTTTCCTTGAGCTGCTCATGCCTTCTCGCAGCACTTCTCATACGTGCATTAGGAACAGGCTCCTTCTGTTCCTCTGCCTCACTACTATCAGTTTCTGGAGGCTCTGGAGTCTGCACCTCACTTCCCAATGGCCCTGGCCTCACCTCAGCCTCATCACTATCCAACCCCGTTGCCAGCTCCGCAGGCTGCTGGCGGACCGCAACATAGTACTGTTGAGCCAGGTACCACCTACTCTGTGATATTCCATACTTACCATGAAAGAAGATCAAAATTAAATACCTAGATGTTAGAACTGACGATGTTCTAGAAATGAGCACTAGAAAAAGCGAAATTAATCTAAATCCTGGTAAGTTAACAATAGGCAGGATGATTTCCCAGTGGCGAAAACCAAAAACTCCCTTGGGTTATTCTGTTGACACAATTACTGATTTGTGCCTTAGCACTAATGTAGATACATGTCCACGAATCTCTCTTGCATTTGTAAAATCGGTGAGCTCTCCCTACTGGAGAGGCTATTCAATAATAATTACAGCTGCAGAAGCTGAAGAAGTTGATAGTCAATGCTATTTAGATAACTGCTCAATGCATAAATTTGGAGTGAGGGGGGGGGAAATGAGCACTTGGAGACTGGAGACCCAAATATTAGCTTGAGAAAAAGCTACATATTTACCTTCTGAATAATTAACTTAGCATTGAAAGGGAAATGACACTTCTGATACTATTCCACCTCCGTTACATTGCTCTGTTCAAGCAAAAACACAATGGCAACATCTAGTTCAACATTTATCACATCATTACTTTCAGAGTTTAAGTAAGATGGGCTAACATCTTCCCTGGGAAGATGACAAGTTGCATTAATTGTTTCTAATAATAATAATTAACATTTCAGGCAACATGCTAGAAGAGCTCTGCTGCTTCTGCCATTTCATTATACATGGAACTTGAAGGATTTCACTTCCACTACATCTGAAGGGTGCAAGGATGGGAAATCGACCTTAATGTTATGGAATCAGTCCGTTTGCAATAGGCAGCCCAACTATAAAACGGTGCTTGTAAATAGCATAGGAGCAGCATTTAGACTTACATACCATGCCATCGCATTTTACAGTGCTCTTTGGGGTGGTTTACAATGTAGAAATATTATTTGCATATTGCCCCCAACAATCTGGCTCCTCATTTTATCAACTTCAGAAGGAGGGAAGGCTGAGTCAATCCTAAATCCCATCAGGATCGAACTCCAGGCTGTGGGCAGAGTTTACCTGCAATATTGCACTTTTAACCACTGCACCAACAGAGCTAATATACTTTCCAAACATAGCTTTGGAAACCTTAACTTTTATGTAAAATAGGCCAATATTACTCTAACACATAAACAGTGGGGAAGTTCTGTTCCACAAAAGAAGTGGGTTTCAGCAGGTTCTGACCAGTTCTGGAGAACTGGTAGCGGAAATTTTGAGTAGTTCGGAGAACCGGTAGTAAAAATTCTGACTGGCCCCACCCCCATCTATTCTCTGCCTCCCGAGTCCCAGCTGATTGGGAGGAAATGGGGATTTTGCAGTAACCTTCCCCTGGAGTGGGGAGGGAATGGAATGGATTAGCTGAGACTTGGGAGGCAGAGAATAGATGGGGGCGGGGTCAGTCAGAATTTTTACTACTGGTTCTCCGAACTACTCAAAATTTCCACTATCGGTTCTCCTGCTGAAACCCACCTCTGGTGCAGCTCCTCCCCCATGCACTGCGCATGCAACTGCGACATCTGCGATGCGCACAGCTTTTCCACACGCCCCCACCATGTGCTGTGTGCGCAAACACACCATCTGCGCATACGCAAGGCTTACGCGCGCGCTACCCACCGTGTGCTGCCCACGCAATCCCACCATCTGCCCATGTGTGCAGGTTTCGCATGGCTCCCCCCTACATTGTGTGCACAATGCACGTGGTCTTTGTGCGCCCAATGCACCCGCATGAATGCCATCTGTGCATGTGTGCACTGTGCACCAGTATGTGCGCACATGCACAGGAGAGCTCCAAAGACCAGCTGGCTCCCCTGAATTGCACGCATGCGCACCGGAGGCCCGAACACCAGCTGGAGCATGCGTGCATGCGCAGCTGTGGGTGAATTGGGTGACAGCTTGGGTGTCCAAAAAAAGGGCTCCCTGTGCCACTTTGGCACACATCCCATAGGTTCGCCATCACGGACCTAGGGCATAACAATTTGACGGTATTTACAAATAAATGTAGAACTTAAAAGATGCGATTAAACTCTTCAGAATCTTTCCAAAGCAAAAGACAAGTTGACTTCCAAATGCGTGAAGAGACTGTTCTGCCAAATAATCCCCTGACTCTTAATCCAACAAAGTTTCAAATCTTTATAAAACTGTATAGCATGAGATCTTAAAATGCATCATGTAGAACTAACCTCCACTAAAATGAAAGAATTATTTAGAATTGCCTGCTGACCTTTTCTTTTTCTTTTTCTTTTTCTTTTACTTTGCTGGGGGAAGTGTTTTTGCATTTCTATTAAAATCTCTTCTGACTAATAAACTGACACAGAATTATTCAATTAAAGTTGAAATTTAATTTTTAAGTTTATATACTTTACCCCCGAGTAAACCTGCCTAAATTCGGTGAGATTTCTAAGAAGGTACACATAGCCTTAAACTCACTGTGAAATAGTCAGAATTTTTATTTAAATTCCTTTTACCTGACACGTATAATTCCATATTAATCGGGGACAAACAGATCAATTCTTGAATTCTTGACTACAATAAGAGCTTGAACCTTTTTTTTTTTTTAAAGAAAAAAATAAATAACCACTATTGATTCTTTTAATAGTCACCAAAGTTGCCCCAAAGAGATGAGAACTGCAGGATGCATCTGTAACAATAACATATAAGGCGCATTGAGGCAATATTTCCATTATGGCTGGATTGGCGGTGGGGGGGCAAAGAATATGATTGTCACATAAAGGATTCATGTGAGTGATGCAAACAGAATTATACTGAGAAGGATAACACCCATTTCAGCAGAGGGAGTAAGAAGACTGAGTAAATTTTAAAAGCAGAGCTTCAGCCCAGCATGTCACAGAAATTAAATTGTCTTTGTTTATTGTGAGATAATGAATTTGAGAGGACAAGAAAGGATGGGGTTGGGTTTTATTTAATGCGCACGTTAAGACGGATACATGTAGAGCTGGCGGATATAACATTGAATTATGTCCTGTCAAGTGCACATGATTCATTCAGCACTACAAATATTGATCTGACAGGTCACCTTCCCTGCACATACCTACACATCCTTCTCTGAATATGATGAACTCCATAATATTCCTTTGTTTAAGCCTTCCAACTTGAAAGCACCAAGTTACCCCTGGTTGTCACAGAGTTGTAATTAGCGCACGGTGATTCGGAATTTCAATTTCAAGGCCACATTATATTTCTAAATTCCTTCCGCCTCCTCTTGCACCAATTAGTGTCAATCGGGCACACTAAAACACACCCTCCTGACAGGCAAACTTTGACATAACGCTTGCCTGCCTCTTCCAGACCAAGATATAATGTCCCACTATTTGTTTTTTGATAAATGGCTGCATTTAATAATGTTTGTTTGCATATTTGTTCATCATGCTAATGAGCATAATTACTTTTATTCACGTGGCAGCGCTACTATTACAGCTGATCTATGAGCACGTTGCTTAAATATGTATCATTAGTATTTTCCATGCGCTGGTCAAGTTGAAGTGGGAAGCATTAGTAGATCAGCAGTTAAGCTTTCCACTTCCGCTTAATCACATTTGTTTCCTTTGGATAAAAGAATGGATTCCCAGTAGCAATAGACAAGATCCCCTTAGCCTACTCTGGTGGTTATTTTTATTGAGCAATCCAAGATAATTCTGAAATTTAACCAGTTCCAGCCCATTTTACCTTTCTTTCTACTACTCCTGCCAACTTCCCTACCCATTTTCCCCACACCCAAATGGACGATGTCCAACTCTCCCAGGTTATGCGTATCACCTCTGGCACATTGCATCTGTTGTGACCCAGGCTCAAGTAGGTAGTAGTAAATGCAATCAGTTCAAAAACAAACAGAGTTTATTAGAACAGCTGAGAATTAACTCATTCTCAGCGTCGTCCAAACTAAATCAAAGCACATTTTTCATAACACAATTCTTCAGTCTTATCACCAACCTTGGTCTAATTAGGCAAACTGCCAAAGGCTTTTCTTGGCAAAAGTTCAAAAGCTGAAGACGCCGACGAGAAATAAATGCAGCAAGACAAGGAGCAAAGCTATCAATGTTGTTTTCCGACAAAGAGCCCAAACGCCGTTGCTGGTCTTTTAAGCCTTATGGGAGGGGCCAATCATCTCTTGGCCCTACTCCCTAGTTGTCCTCTTTGCTTGAGCTGCTCTTGCCTTCTGGCAGCTCTTCTCATGCGTGCATTAGGAACAGGCTCCTCCTGTTCCTCTGCCTCACTACTGTCAGCCTCTGAAGGCTCCGAAGTCCACACCTCACTCCCAGATGGCCCTGACCCCCACTTCTGCCTCCGACACAGAGCCCTCATCCTGGCCTTCCCCAGCCTCCAGGACTGGCCCATGTTATTCCTCAGCCTCATCCCTCTCAGATTCCATTGCCAGTTCTGCAGGTTGCTGGCAGACCACAACACTATCCCACTCCTGTGCACTGGTTGCCAGTACTTAGAAATATCATACCGCCCCATGCAGTGGTGGAATGCTGCCAGTTTAACAACTGGTTCGGTGAGTGTGTGCTTCCCTTGCACACAGCGCTGAAAATGGAGCATTTAGAAGCTCAGCTGCTTACCTTCCAAGTCAGCAACGGTAAGTAAAACAGTGAGGGAGGGAATGTATCTGTGTGATTGAGATGAGCTACAAAGCAGGAAATAAAGGACAGGATAGAGCAGGGGTGGATGGGCGGGGCCAGCTGATCATCAGTGCTACCAGTTCACCCGAACTGGTTTGAACCGACTGAATACCACCTCTGGCCCTATGTTACAAGACAACAAACTTTCATTTGGCTAGGGTCAGGGATACTGAACAACAAGGCCGTCCCTATTCACCAGGACAACTTACAGTCCATTATGAGATTGAAATCCCATAGGCCAGCATGGAAAACAGCTATTCACTTAGCACTTTTATCCAGATTAGCTCTGAACATAGAGACCGGAGAGAGGAATGGTCCAAGGCACTTTCTGGCAGCCTGACCATTAGTGATCCTTCTAAACAAATCTCCTGGTTTTGATCTGCATCACTTTGCCTGGTTGAAATTGAACGGAATTAGGTGTGTGCCTCTGCCCTTCATCAGTGGGGATGGAAGGATTCCCCTTTTTGCAATTGTGATGCTGGTGTGCAAACTATTAAACATATTGTGCAAGATTGCCCACACCTTGCATTCCCTGGTTCTGCCTGAAGCAACGCCAGAGGCAATCGCCTGGATAGCTGAATTGGACATCCAGATATGAGACGACCGCCACACCCCCGTAAAAGTATCACTTACAATTACATGGACTGTGTATATATGTTCACTTCTCTTCTGTCATATTCTCATCACATGCTAAATATTAATACTCTTTTCCTGCCAACCCATCCCCTGGCATGTTGTTACACAGTCTACCAAAGGCAACTAGCTCTAGGAAATGCTCCACCTTGAATTTTAAAATATTCTAATTTTTAACAGTGTCGTAACACTGGACTCCGGCAACTTCTTTATTTATAAGAATGCCTCATGGACTGTAGAAAATAAAGACTACCTTGACAGAGATAAGTCAGATCCACTACCAAAATGACAAGGAGAAAAACATAGCTTAAGTCCAAAACAAGCAGAAAGTATGCGTAAATGGCTGAGATAGGCACCTCTCCAATTCACATGGGTATAAGGAGGGGAGGAGGCATAGCACAGTCAGATTTAGCAAGATTCTCTTGTTTTGCCTATAAAGGCAGTCTCAGCCTTCCTGTGGAGGTGAGTCTACCTGGTAGAGCTAACATGGACCTTCTTAGAAGGCAGACGTTGTAAACAGTTGCAGTAGACTGACCAGTTCAGAAAGGGTAAACTAGAATTGTAGAAACTATCATGATGAACAAAGGTGCGTTATGGAAAGGAAGGTCATAATTTATCTTCTAAACATCGTTTCAGTTGCGAAATCTAGATTTCTGGTTGTTGTTCATGAATCCCTTTGAAGCAAGCAGGGCAAATAACACACTTTTGTCTGGAAATATTGTTAGTAACAATATATTTTTTTTATTTGAATGTATATCCCGCCCTTCTCCGAAGACTCAGGGCGGCTTATATTGTGTTAAGCAATAGTCTTCATCCATTTGTATATTATATACGAAAGTCAACTTTTATTGCCCCCAACAATCTGGGTCCTCATTTTACCTACCTTATAAAGGATGGAAGGCTGAGTCAACCTTGGGCCTGGTGGGACTTGAACTTGCAGTAATTGCAAGCAGCTGTGTTAATAACAGACTGTTTAGTCTGTTGAGCCACGAGAGGCCTCTGTGCATTCTTCATTGGTTACCTACTCATGCATACGTTTTTCCGTAAGTTCTTGCAGTGAGCTCTTTCCCAACAATCCAACGTAAGGACTTTAGATATTATTAATTTATACAGCACTTTAAGTCATTTATGAAGATAGCACAGGATTACAGAAAAAGCAACCATTAAAAGAATGATAAAAGAAAGACGAAGAATCAACAACAGTCAACAGAATTGAAGGCCTGAATGAAGAGGTGCTCCAATGACAAAACTAAGCTGCTACACCATGAAAGATGCCCTATTCCATAACCATAAAGGGATCTTGTTTATGATCAATCAATTTCCCAAAACTTGGTGAGCTAGGACTACAAATCCTAGAATTCCCAGACACCATCACCATCCAGGAGAGCATCAAATGTTGCATAGGCTATCAGTTACTATATATGCCATACATTAGTACAGTGTTTTCCCGTATCCCTCCCAGCCTCCAACAATGTTGATATAGATTTACGGTAGGAGAAAATATGAATTTTTTTAAAAAAAATAATTTTTATATCTTAAAATTATTATATCAAACTCCACTTCAGAAAGATAGAATTAAACTGATGGAAAAGCAGCCACAGAACACAGCACAATCCAGAGCTGGGCAAAGACAGTTCACTCTCTTATTAAAATGGTGATGGCTCACATAGAGACTCAACCAGGTCACATATTAATAATTATCAGTGACAATCTTGAACATCAGATGAGGCCCACTAGTGAAACAATATTACATCTCTCTCTCTCATTTATCTTTACTGCTTATGGCCCCTCTGTGGTCAACATACTGTGAGCACCATGGACATTTAATTATGAACACATCATAAATGTGGCTGACAAGGCAGAAGCTGGGGCCAGATGCTTGAGGGAGAAAGCGCTGATGAAACCTCTTATACCTGCAGTACTCTTAGCCATGCTTCCAAGCGGTACCACAAGATTCTGGGTACCAAATTCTTTCCCTCTTCTTGCTTCGAGTTGTTTTCTTTTAAGGCCTCCTTTAGAAATACAATGGGGCTACTCCCCACGATGTTCTTCTTGGAATGATGTATTTGAGGTATGATCTACTTGGCTTTAGAGGGACGCGGTGGCTCAGGGGCTAGGACATTGAGTTTGTCGATCGAAAGGTCGGCAGCTCGGCGGTTTGAATCCCTAGTGCTGCCGTGTAACAGGGTGAGCTCCCGTTACTAGTCCCAGCTTCTGCCAACCTAGCGGTTTCGAAAGCACGTAAAAATGCAAGTAGAAAAAATAGGGACCACCTTTGGTGGGAAGGTAACAACGTTCCATGCGCCTTTGGCATTGAGTCATGCCGGCCACATGACCACGGAGACGTCTTTGGACAGTGCTGGCTTTTCGGCTTTGAAACGGAGACGAGCACCACCCCCTAGAGTTGGGAACAACTAGCACATATGTACGAGGGGAACCTTTACCTTTACCTTTACCTATTGGCTATACGTGAAACTTTCTAAAATCTTCATTTTTTTTCCTCTGCTCAGATTTGGGGAAGGTGAGCTTGGTGAATAGTTAAGGGGTAGTTCAGGGCCCTCTAGTTGGCTCAGAAATATAGCTCATGAGTTACAAAAGGAAAATAGCAATGTTTCATGATGCCTTGGTTCTATTACTGCAAACCCAATCAACTATGGAGGAGGAGGAGATGGAGGAGGAGGAGGAGGATTATTTTGGCCTCTATGTCCTATCAGCCATCACATTGTTCTTCTGCAATGCCATAAATATTACATCACCACAAAACAGCCTTTTATCAACTCAGCTGGATATGTACAACTCCTTTTCCTCCAGAATGCCATAAACAGGAAAAATACAGTAGCAAAAACCATTCTTAAAAACACTCATTACAACTGAAGAAAGAAAAGATGCACCCTACCCCAAGTGACAAAAGGGTAAAAAAAAAAAATGAGGTCATACCAATGAACTAATTTGTTATTTCCAAACATTTCAGAGCAAACACTAGTTGAACTTCGTGATCTCTAATCAGTTTTTTTTTTATTTATGATTATGAAACAACTTGCACATCTTGCTCCTCCTGATAGTAAATAGATTCATTAACATTTTCTCCAAAGCCAGAATTGTACCTAAGAGTGATAAGACTATATAGCAGGGGTCTCCAACCTTGGCCACTTTCAGACTTGTGGACTTCAACTCCCAGAGTTTCTCAGCCAGCTGAGGAACTCTGGGAGTTGAAGTCCACAAGTCTGAAAGTGGCCAAGGTTGGAGACCCCTGCTATATAGTAGTTTCTGGGCTGTAAAAATCCAGATAACCACTACAGGGCAGCTAAGAAACAAAAAACGTGATTATCACTTGTATGGACAACAGGAGTTTTGCAGCCCAGATATAGTATACCTACCAAAAAACCCACCTCTGATTCACAGGCTTCAGAAAGCAACCGTCCTTTTTCCTCACAGCCAGCCAATCTTAACCCTGGTTCGTCTGAAGCCTTTTCACAACATATTCCAGAACAGGAGAAAATTAATGTGATACCTGAGTGGAATCAATAAGCGGAGTCTTCAACGAAGCCACAGTTGAAAAAGAACCCGCAATACCAAGAGAGTCAGGAAAACCTCATCAACAGGAACTCAACCAAACACACAAAATGGAACCTCAAAGGCCACCATTTTGTTTTCAAGAAGCAGCAATCCATCAGCTACTCTCAGCTGCGGGCATTTGTGGCCTGAATTCTTTAGAACGTTGCCCCATTAGCCAGCTGAGGTTAATTAAAGCAGCCCTCTGTGGTTAGAATGTAGTATTGCAGGCTAATTCTGCTGACTGCCAGCAGTTCGATCCTGACCGGCTCAAGGTGGACTTACCTTTTCCACCTTTCTGAGGTCAAATTGTCAAATGAAGACCCAGATTGTTGGGGGCAATATGCTGACATTTGTAAAAACGCTCAGAGAGGGCTGTAAAGCACTGTGAAGCAGTATAAAATAATTCTAAGTGCTATTGCTATTGCTTTTTGGCGCTCTAGTCACAAGGAAGCACGTTTATTTCCCTCAATACTATGTTTCCCTGAAAATAAGACCCTGTCTTATATTTTTTTCAACCCCAAAAAAGCACTTGGCCTTATTTTCAGGGAGCTCTTATTATTTTTGGGGCATGTGGAGCAAGATGGGGCTTCTCTTGCCATCTTACCTGATTTCAAGCTCTGTCTCCTTAACCCTAACCAGAAGAAATGGTGGGGATTAGCTGCGCATGTGTTTAAATATTTTTGGGGGGCGCTTATTTTCGGGGGGCTTATTTTAGCGCATGCACTCAAAAGCCCAGTTGGCCCTATTATCAGGGGATGTCTTATTTTCAGGGAAACACGGTAGTAGTAGGAACCTGGGAGCGCCTTTTTCAGATCAGCACATTTTATAAAAAGGGATAGGCATTAATTATATAATATATTATATAATATAATATAATTATATAATAGGCTATAATGCCTGGCTAGGTGGCTCAGTGGTTAAGACACTGAGCTTGTAAATCAGAAAGGTCGGCAGGTCGGCAGGTCGAATCCCTAGTACAGGTCTCCTGCGTGAGCAGGGGTTGGACTAGATGACCTCCAAGGTCCCTTCCAACTCTATTTCTGTTACATACCGCTTTACAGCCCTCTCTAAGCGGCTTTACAGAGTCAGCCTATAATTCACTTCATCAAATCCACCTGTGGTGTTTTTTGAATGAGCATTCCTAAGTGAGGTTGGCTATATGGATTAAGAACTGGACAGAACCGGGACAACCCACCACTGGTATGTATATATGCATGTATTTGTCAAACACGTATAAAATAACAGATATAAGTATAAACATGATTATGAATACAGGATAAGAATACAAATAAATGGGGACAATAGAACAGGGACGGTAGGCACGCTGCTGCGCTTATGCACGCCCCTTACAGACCTCTTAGGAATGAGGTGAGGTCAACAGTAGATAGTCTTTGGTTAAAGCTTTGGGGATTTTGGGAAGAGACCACAGAGTCAGGTAGTGCATTCCAGGCATTAACAACTCTGTTCCTGAAGTCATATTTTCTAATCAAGATTGGAGTGGTTCACTTTAAGTTTAAATCTATTGTGTGCTCGTGTATTGTTGTGGTTGAAGCTGAAGTAGTCTTCGACAGGAAGGACATTGTAGCAGATGATTTTATGAATTATCTTTACTACCGGTTTGCAACGGGCTCACCAGGCGCGTGCTTCTGCACATTCACAGAAACTTCTGCGCATGCGCAGATCATTCATTATGATGTCAGGACAGGTGGGCGGAGCCTCCCACTGCTTTTACTACCGGTTCGGAAGAACCGGACAGAACCAGGACAACCCACCACTGGTATGTATATATGTATGTATTTGTCAAACACGTATAAAATAACAGATATAAGTATAAACATGATTATGAATACAGGATAAGAATACAAATAAATGGGGACAGTAGGACAGGGACGGTAGGCTTATGCACGCCCCTTACAGACCTCTTAGGAATGGGGTGAGGTCAACTGTAGATAGTCTAAGGTTAAAGTTCTGGGGGTTTGGGGATGAAACCACAGAGTCAGGTAGCGCATTCCAGGCATTGACCACTCTGTTGCTGAAGTTGTATTTCCTGCAATCGAGTTTGGAGCGGTTCACCTTGAGTTTGTATCTATTGTGTGCTCGTGTATTATTGCAGTTGAAGCTGAAGTAGTCATTGACAGGTAGGACGTTGTAGCAGATGATTTTGTGTACTACGCTTAGGTCAGACCTAATTTCAAGTTAAAATGCGTGGACTTCCACTCCCACAATTCCCCAGCCAGTCATGCTTCCCTAGGATATTCTGGGAGTTGAAGTCCACACATCTTAAAATTGCCGAGCGCGAAAAACGCTGGTATAGAAGCTCTTTTATCTACCACCAAATAAATGCACCACGCAGCACCGCGTTTTGATCTGTAAGAACTTCATAGATTCAAACCTATTCAAAACCCACCTCGTTTTACAGCCTTTTTTGTCTCAGAAGGTCTGTTTTGTTTGGACAAACCAGTTAAGGCTATAAATCCCCCTCGCATCTCATCCAAAGGCACACAGACACACACACACAAACACACACACACACACACAAAAAGAGATTGATGGGACCATCACACACACCCATGCATGGAATTCACAAATATTCACATGGTGCAAAACTAATTAATTTATTTATAACGGCAACTAAACTGCATTCATGCCTGTCCATTACCAAAAAAAAAAAAAACCTCTGAAAAAAAAACCACCCCATAAGTGTACAGAGGCTGGGCAGCTGCCATGTTTCATGCCCTTCTCCTCCCTGCTGCTGGGATACATATTTTTTTTGTAGCTCTCCAACAGAGGAGCAGGAGGAGAGAGAGAAAGAGAGAGAGAGAGCAAGAAAGAGAGAATAAAGCATATAATAAAGGCCAGCACAATAAAAGAACTCTGGAGAAAGACCTGAAAAGTAGCTATCATGTTGGCAGATAAATTCTAACACACAATTATTCATTCCTAGCCTCTTGACATGTAGATTAATGAGTTTGATAACCCAGGATTCTAAGAAGTAGATTCAACACTGTTTCAACAGCTTCTTTTTTTTTCTCTCTCTCTCTCTCTCTTTTCCTGCCTCGTAACTACACACAAACGCTTCAGTGTATTGAAGGTGGTGTTGGGGGAGACACGGAGAAAGAAGAAAATCAATACGTTTGTGCGAGTCATGAACATTTCTCTCATCCAAAAATACAATCTCAAATATGCGTCGAAGGCAAGGACCCTTGGCAGGGTCCCGTATGAATCCATTGGGACCATGTGATCACTGGAGGGAGAGCGACTCGGGGTTGCCAAATCTATTTCAATGCAGAAAAGAAGTTCATTGCACATTCCCACTTATTATAAGGCCTTGCCGTGGGTGAGATATATTTATATATACATATATATATATGTAGGTCTTTGGTTATTCGGGTTTTCTCCCACGTAAAATTGGGAGAAAACCCGAATAACCAAAGACCTACATACAAACAACCGCGAAAACCTCAGAAAACATATATATGTGTGTGTGTGTGTGTGTGTGTGTGTGTGTGTGTGTGTGTGTGTGTGTGTGTGTGTATGTCTTTGGTTATTCGGGTTTTCTCCCGCGTAAAATTAGAAGTGTCTTGGCGACGTTTTGACGAAGTCTCATTTGTCATCTTCAGGCTTCAGCTTCGTGCTTCTAGGAGCAGAAGCACGAAGCTGAAGCCTGAAGATGATGAATGAGACTTCGTCGAAACGTCGCCAAGACACTTCTAATTTTACGCGGGAGAAAACCCGAATAACCAAAGATTTACATACAAACACCCGCGAAAACCTCAGAAAATATACATACATACATACATACATACATACATACATACATACATACATATATATATCTGTGAATTTTTCCATTTCTGCCCTGAAGGCAACTGATTTGTTTTCTTCTCATCCCTCTGGTTAATCCTCCGTGATCAAAGGATGTTTTGAAAGGTACATGTTTCCGTCAGATGTCAGCAAGGACAATTTAGAAGAATTCAGGATGGTCTCCATCCAGCGATTCTCACTTAGGTTGATAAACAGATTGTTCTAAACTGAGCTTTGCAAAGTTGGGTTGCGGGAAGGGGGTGTGTATGTGTCTCTCTCTTTTTTTCTCTCTCTCTTATAATCAGTATAGGGCTCGTTCCAAATAAATATCTCTTTTCAAAGCTCCAAAAATCAGTTGGGTGAAGACTATTTTTAGACAGGTTGAGGCAGTGGTGAAATCCAATTTTTTTTACTACCGGTTCTGTGGGCGTGGCTTGGCAGGCGTGGTGAGGCTTGGTTGGTGTGGCTTGGTGGGCACGGCAGGGGAAGGATACTGCAAAATCCCCATTCCCACCCCACTCCTGGGGGAAGGATATTGCAAAATCTATAAAGTTGAACCACTTTATGTCCAGGATGCGAGGGATCTGTAAATATTTTCACAGCCTTCTTTTTGACTCGTGCAGTATACAGGTCCTCAATGGAAGACAGGTTCGTAGCTATTTTTTCTTCTTCTGCAGTTCTAATTGTCTTCTGAAGACTATCTCTGTCTTGTTGGGTTGCAGAATCAAACTATTATAGAGGTGCAGATGAGGACAGAATCAAGATTAGAGTCCTCTTCACTCAGGAAAACTGGTGTTTATTTAACAATATTTTTCAGGGATTTAGTAAAAATAGTGAGTCAACATAGCATCACGCTCTGGGCATCTCACTCTCTCTCTCTCACTCTCTCTCACTCTCTCTCACTCTCTCTCTCTCTCTCTCTCTCTCTCTCTCTCTAACATAATAACAAGTGACATGACTGGCTAAGGGACTAAGTGAAGTTCCTTGCATAGAGGTAATTTATAACAATTCAAAGAAATGTGCTATTTTTATCATCATCAACAACATCATCATCCTCTTAATAGAGTTGTTGATTTCTTCTAACCATCGGAATTTTGGCTATAGAACTTGGATTACTGGGAATTGTAGGCCAGAATAGAAGGCACAAGATTGAGGACCGCAGAATAATGATCCCTGTTTGATTACCCCTTATTTTTCTATTATTTCTCGTACAATAACATCATCCATGGCATGTTATAGGACAGGGATCGGCAACCTGCGGCTCTGGAGCCACATGTGGCTCCTTCATCCCTCTGCTGCAGCTCCCTGTTGCTGGTTGGTAAAAGGAAAAAGGACACCCTGCTAGGAGGAGACTCTATGGTGGGGGAACCAGACTTCCGGTCAGCAGAGAAAAAAAGGACGTCATGGTAGGAGGAAACTCTATGGTGAAGGAACCAGACTTCCGGTCAGCAGAGGAAAAGGGACGCTGCACTAGGAGGAGACTCTACGATGGGGGAACCGAACTTCTGATTGGCTCCAGAATTGAATGGGGGGCTTCCTGTTAGGACCTTTGTGACTCTTTGAGTGTTGAAGGTTGCCGACCCCTGTTACAGGACAACAAGATTTCCACTTGGGCAAAAGTGTACAGAAGAACACAAAAGTGGGTCTCCTTCCTTCCTCTTAGCTTTTGAGATCCAAACTACCCTATCCCTTCTGAGGCATTGATTTGAAGGTAGCTACTCCAACAGGGCCTCCATACAAGTTTCCTCCTACAATGTCTTCTTAAGGTGGACGTTTTCCCCAAAATATTCCTGGAAAGGAAGCTGGTCTGTCCATTGCACAGGTTGCTCTTGCCTCAGACACAATGGAGTAGTTGCCTCGAGAAATTAGTTAAGAGCCTTGGATCCAATTGCATAAAAATGCAAATAGAAGGCAAGCAATTAAAAATAGGTAGAAATGACTAGACTCGGTTTCCCTTCCGGTGCTAAGCCTTCTTCAGCCCTAGCCTGCCTCTCTCTCTCTCTCTCTCTCTCTCCCTCTCTCTCTCCCTCTCTCTCTCTCTGCCATTAATCTGGTTTCTGCCAGCGATAATCAAGCTAGATTTTGATAAAGAACTGCAAATCTGTCTTCCCGCAATGTTTTTGACTTGCTGCAAATTTCATTCAAGCTGAAGCATCTGTACAATCCCTTGAATGATTTGGAGTTAATCATTTGTATTTCGCAGCCTCTGTTAGGCTTTAGACACCGGGGGTGGGAACAGGTTTGGCTTTTTAATCGCCTTGTATATTGTGCCGCTGAGAGATAAATGACACCCACTGTCTCAAATCTACATTCTTGCTTCTGATGCAAAACTGTAATTAATTTTGTGCAGTGTTTCAGAATTGATTGTGGTCACTTGAATTCCTAATTTTTCATCCACTTCAAAGATCTTTCTTGCTCTCACCCCCTTCGTTAAAGGATGGGCTTTCAAGTAGACAAATACTTGGCTATGCACATATTGTAAATGAGTCTGGGGCACCTTCTTTTTTCGATAAGGTGAAACAGAGGTCAAGACATAAGTTTATTGTCTTGGTCTATTTGGAGACAAACTCTCCCTCCTCAGGAGGAAATGCCACCCTAAACATATCACATTAACGTTTGAAGATTCGGCTTCCTCAACCTTCCCTTCCAAGTCTCGCACGAACTCAGATTTCATTCATGGCATTTCTATTCAGCATAAAACAATTAGGCACAATCTAGACAATAATTACCCTAATTAACTACACTCTAATGTTTGTATTCAAGATTATAGAAACATTGTGTAAGTTTCCTATTTAAACAAGGCCCCTCTCGTTTCTGTTCCTTGATAGTTGTGGCATGTGGTTCTTTTTGGCTGTTGTATTTCACCGCTTTTTTAAAAAAAAATTGTCAGTGAAAGATTTAACATTATGAATGAATTTGATTACGCCATTGTCAAAAAAAGCCCCATGTATCACAATTTCTTGTTTTTAATCACTACTGTAAACCTCGCAGCCTAGGGGCATAGTTTTAATTTGGGTGCCTTACTAATGAAAAGAAAAAAAAATAATTGTTTTGCCAGGATTTAATAATAAGCAATAAAATCAGCCAACCAGATTTTACCTCTGCATTCAATCTCTTTTTTATTATAAAACATTTTTGTCCTCTTATTTTTTTTTCTTAGATTACTGGCGTAGATACTGAACATTTTACTAATAAATATTTCAGTTTGCTTATGAAGGCTAATGCTGTCATCTGAATATGGAATTATATTTCTTTCATGCTTCATTATCATTTCATGGCAGTAATGACAGTGAGGCGATGGAATATTTACCGGCTTTTCAGAAGACATTTATCCAATACATTTCCCTGAAGGGCACCTAGGCTTAAAGATACATTATCTTTTTATAAAACACTGCCCAGAATCCCAATTTGGACATCAACCAATCAAGTACTTTTTTTGGAGAATCAGCCACTGATACTTTCTCCCTCTATCTATCTCTCAAACACCATCAGTACTATAATATCAATTCTGGGATACTATGTTCTGGCCAAGCACCAGTCGTTGTTTCCGATAGATCGACAGTGGTGCTTTTATTAACAGTGCAAATACGAATTGCAAGCCAATTTCTTGAGCTCCCTTGGATGCAGAGAACATGGCAAGGAACCAGTGTTCCTAGTCTGTAACCAACAAGCAGGAGACATGCACGGTATTTGCATGCGTGTTCTTGTCACTGACTGCAGGGTAGTATCTGATTGGTTGATTGATTACGTACAGGCTAACTCTGCTCACTGCCAGCAGTTCGATCCTGACCGGCTTAAGGTTGACTCAGCCTTCCATCCTTCCAAGGTCAGTAAAATGAGGACCCAGATTGTTGTATAGAATAGAATAGAATAGAATAGAATAGAATAGAATAGAATAGAATAGAATAGAATAGAATTTTTTATTGGCCAAGTGTGATTGGACACACAAGGAATTTGTCTTGGTGCATATGCTCTCAGTGTACATAAAAGAAAAGATACCTTCATCAAGCTACAACACTTACAACACTTAATGATAGTCAAAGGGTACAGATTTAACACTTAATGATACAAACCTTAATGATAGTCATAGGCTACAAATACGTTGCAATATGCTGACTAAACCACTTAGAGAGGGCTGTTAAGCACTATGAAGCGGCATATACATCTAAGTACCATTTCTATTATAGTTGTCAACTTTTAGCAACCATATAGATGGGTTTTCTTTGTGATAATCTGGTCCTAACTTGTGTTCTTTCTTCCATTCTTGCCACTGTAACTGAGTCGATCCACGTTGCTGCTGGTCATCCCCTCCGTCTCTTTCCTTCTACCATTCTGAGCAATCACTCCTTCTCCAAAGAAGTAAAGGGAAAATAAATTCATTTTCAGAAGTTGAAAAACAGAGCATCCTTTTTAGATCTTTGCATCACACCAAACCCTGGATCCCCAGACCCCCCAAAAAATTATGGAAGATTTGTGGCCTGCAAAAGTCATTCAAGGATACTCATCTCAACCTAAGCCCCCTCTTGACATGACGGGACCACAGTTCCCAGAATTTGTAGCAATTCCAAACTGGGGGAAGTTGTGCTCTCAGAATACCTGGATGGGGTCAAGATGAAGTGGAAGGTGATTGGGGGCAAAACCCTCTGGAGGAGAATTTGGAACCCGACTGTTTTCTATATATATACTATGAGATAATACAGTGATGGTGAATCTTTTCGACACCGAGTGCCCAAACTGGAACGCATGTGCATGTGTGTGCAGTTGCGCGTGCCCAAGCCCCAGAAACCCAAAGACCAGTTGCCCGGTGCACATGCGTGAGCCAGCCAGCTAATCTTCAGGTTTCCAGCACACGCATGCATGCCATCCAGCTGGTCTTTGCATGCGCCAGAGCACTGGAAACCTGAAGATCAGCTGGCTGGCACATGCATGCCTGTTTTTTGGGTGTTTTGGGGTGTTTTTCAGGCCGTTTCAGGCCATTTTGGGGGCAGTTTTTTGGGGCAGTTTTCAGGCTGTTTTTTTGGCATTTCGGCACCCACAAAGACCACCTGGTGACGGCGCGCATGGGCTCATCATCACAGAGATAATGTCCCCCCTACTGGGGAAGATTCATAGTTTTAAATCTTACTGCAAACTTACCTTTGTTCTTCAGAATCTCTGAAAGCCTCAAGAAAAAAAATGGCTTTTCTGCTTGGATCTCGTATCGTGGCCTAAAACCTATAACCTATCATCTTGTTTTGCATGACCCACCAAGCTAAAATGTACTTGACGAGATTTTTGGGAGGAACAATTTGCCTTCAGAAATTGTAGGCGCTTCGCCGCTGGAGGGTTTTTAAGAAAAGACTGAACTGCCACCTATCTGAAATGCTATAGGGCAGTGATGGCTCACCTTTTCCAGACCAAGTGCCCAAAGTGCATGTGTGTGCCCAAACCCCCAAAATGCAATGTGTGCACGTCCCCCCATGCATACACCCTCCCCCTGCACACACCCCAACCCCCCATGCATGTGTGTGCCGCCCTGCACGTGCCCAACCCACCCACCCACCTCCCGTGCATGCACAGCAGAGACCCAATGACCAACTGGCTGGTGGGAGGCACATGCGCGGCAGAGCTGAAGTGGGGCGATGGCTCGCATGCCCACAGAGAGGGCGCTGCATGCCATCTGTTGCACGGGTGCCATAGGGTCACCATCACAGCTATAGGGTCACCTGCTAGAGCAGGGGGTTGAAATAGAAGACTTCCATGGTCCCTTCCAGCTCTGTTCTGATTGATTGATTAATTGATTGACTGATTGATTGATCTAAGGGAATTGGACTAATTCACTAATTACACAGCAGCCATTCCCAGGTCAAGATTTCACATTGCTAACCGGACATAATTATCCATATTTAAGAAGTGTAATAATATCCAGATTTAAGAAGTGTAATAAGAGATTTTGAGTGGCATCTGACGCAGCCCAGCTACAGGAACATCATAGCCTCTGTGTTGAAATATTTTTGGATGTATACACAGAATCTTTTGCTGGCAATCTTTGCCCCAGGGATTCACCTCCCAAAACAGCAGAGAAATATAAGAAGTGCCAAAATAATAATAATCTTCCATTCACTATTAAGCAGTCAAAAAGCAACCGTTTCCCATGGATTCTTCACACCTGTGTCTGTTCCACCTGTTAAAAATAATAACATTAAGACAACAAAATGATTTTTGCAAAGCACTGAAAGGTTTCAAATAGAAATGCAGACCTGGGGGGAAAAAGTGCATTTAAAAACCGCCTTACAGTAAAAGGCAGGCAATAACACTTCAGCAGATTTTTCTCCTGAAGCCAGCCTTTTTTTTACTATTTATAAAAATACAAGTTTAATGTCAAGGTATTTCAAGATTTCCAAGTGAACCTGTTGCATTTTTTTAGTCCTGTTTCCAAAATCAAGCCGATTTGACATCCGAAACTCAGATGTCAACAAATATGCGAGCACTCTGAAAAGAAAACTCTTGATCAGAGCCATTTCTTTTTAGTTTTTCGCAACTGCGGCTCTCAGACAAAATGACACAAAATACTATAACATTTGAAACGCTGGAGGAAATTGGAACGGAGCGAGAAATTAGATGTCCCAATATTAGGAAGAATGTCTGCTTCTATGGATAGACTATGTTTGAAGCAGGGGACCCCAACCTCTGGTCCATGGACCAGTCCCGATCCCTGGCTTGTTGGGAACCAGTTCACGGATGTGTCAAGCAAGCACACAAAATTTCATTTGCTGCTACCACTCACCCAGGGGTGAAATTAAAAAATGTCCCCTGTCGATTCTGTGGGCGTGGCTTGTTGGGGGGAGGTCATGTGACTGGGTGGGCGTGGCCAACTCAACACCACTCACATCGAGGGGCTTCTCACCGGCCCCTCCCCTCCCAGCCACTCCTTGTCGCGAATGGCAGGAAAATGGGGAGGGGAATATTCCTGCCTACCATCCTTCCCTCAGTCTGTGCTGAGATTGAGGAATGGATGACAGGCAGGAAAATCCCCGTTTTCCCGCCTTTCACAAAAACGGCTCTATTCCAGCTGCTTCCTGTCTCCCCGCCCATCTCCCTCCCTCCTGGGGGACAGGCTTAAAGGGACAGGCTGCAGCAGCTCCGTTGTGAATGGAGGGAGAAAAGTTAGCATTCTCTCTGCTGCATTTAACATTGAATTCTGTGGAATATTGAGCGGCCGGAAGAAGTGAGCAGAGACTGGCCAGGCATGGGTGGGGCCAAGGAGGGGTAATTACTACCGGTTCAGCGAACTGATGCCCACAATCCCTAGCAGTTCGCCCAAACCGGTCCAAACCGGTAGGATTTCACCCCTGCACTCACCGCTGCCACTGCCAGTTTGTGGAGCCAAAAAAAGGTTAGCTACCATTAGTCTAAAGCAGGGGTGTCAAACTCAAGGTGCGCGGGCAGATGCGTCACGGGCTGGCTACACCCCCACCAAGTTTAGCAAAAGTGGTAAGCCCCAATACATCATGTGACACTGCTGTAACGATGCGAATTTGACATCCCTGGTCTAAAGGATGCTAATGAAGGAATAACAGATCTGAAACAAATGTTTCTAAGTTTATTAAATATTTATTACAAGTAAGTTTCTTTCTAATACGATGAACGGTTGCAGGAACTGGGCATGGCTAGTCTAGTGAAGAGAAGGACCAGGGGAGACATGATAGCTGTCTTCCAATACTTGAGGGGTTGCCACAGAGAGGAGGAGGGGGGGTCGAGCTATTTTCCAAAGCACCCGAAGGCCAGGCAAGGAATAATGGATGGACACTGAACAAGGAGAGATTTCAACCTGGAAACAAGGAGAAATTTTCTGATAGAGCAATCAACCAATGGAACAGAAGTTGCCTTCGGAAGTTGTGGAGGCTTTCAAGAAGAGACTGGACTGCCATTTGTCAGAAATAGTGTAGGGTCTCCTGCTTGGGCAAGGGGTTGGACTAGATGACCTACACGGTCCCTTCCAACTCTGTTAATCTGTTAAATACTTCTTACCTATGAATTGCAAGCCCTCCCCAATCAGATATTCAGAAACTCTCTTATGACTCCATTTGACTCCTCTTGCGATCTAAAGGAAGAGCCTGTTGTACCTAAAGATATTTCAGGTAACGGTGAAATGAATTAAATAAAAATATATGGGACAGGTGCCAAATGCTTGGCTGTTTGGGGCAATCCACCTAAATGAATACCATGATTTCCCTTCTATATCCCACATATCCCACATCAAGAAGGAAAGAGAAAGCTGAATGATTACCCCAAAGTGTGCTAGATGAACTGGAAAAAGTCTATTCAAACAAAGCTCATTAGTTTTGATACCTCCAGGGCTATGACAAATTAAGCGGTGGGTGAATATGCTTGCAGACAAAAGGAAGATGCAAAAGACGGGGGGTGGGGGGAGAGAAAAAGAAGGAAAGAAGAAAAACCTAGCTCCCTTGCTCAGCATTGTGTAAGTAAATTTACTGGGGAAACAAAGGTTAAAAAAATACCCTGGGAGCTAAAAAACGCATCCGTTTAAAAAGCAGATCTACCATAGATTGATTGTTTTATTTTGATGCCTGTGTGAACTTGCATGAAAGGATGGTTAGATACCTGTATACAGGGGTGGACTGCTGGGGGTTCGCAGGGGTTCGGGAGAACCTCTAGCTAAGGTTCTGTGCAGTTTGGAGAACCCCCAAATCCCACTTCTGGCTGGCCCTGCCCCAGCCACCCCATCCCTCCCAGGAATCCCCACACGGCCCATTTTGGATGCAGGTAAGTGCAGGGTGCGCGCGGAGGCTCGGGGAGGGTGAAAAACAGGCCTACCGCCCACCCACCCGGGGTGTCATTACTTCCTGGTTTTAACAGGAAGTAATGCGCGGCGTGCGCACTTCCAAACTGATAAGGAAGGTAAGTAGATTTCACCCCTGACTTCGCTTGTTAGAAGGTCACAAAAGGGGATCACTTGCAACCGTCATAAATATGAACCACTTGTCAAGCATCCGAACGTAAATCACATGACCAAGGGGATGCTGCAATGGTCATAAGTGCGAAAAATGGTCATGTCCGTAATAGCTCAGGCTGTAAGGAGCCTGTTATTAGAACACAGCAGCCTGCAATTACTGCAGGTTCAAGCCCGGCCCAAGGTTGGCTCAGCCTTCCATCCTTTGTAAGGTAGGTAAAACGAGGACCCAGATTGTTGGGGGGGCAATAAGTTGACTTTGTAAATATACAAATAGAATGAGACTATTGCCTTATACACTGTAAGCCTCCCTGAGTCTTCGGAGAAGGGCGGGATATAAATGTAAATTAAATAAATAAATAAATAAATAAATAAATAAATAAATAAATAAATAAATAAATAAATAAATAAATAAATAAAATAATAAAATGTCACTTTTTTCAATGCCGTCGTAAGTTCAAACTAAGTGAACTGTTTTACGTCGAGGACTACCTCTAGAGTCTTTTAAATTGAGATACCTTTCCCGAAAAGATATTTGCATACTTAGTCTGTGTAGCATTTTGCAGCTGGGTGGTCAGTTGGTCACCTCAATGGGTCACTGTCTTCTAGTGACTCGAAGACATAAAAAGTGTCAGATAAATTAGCAGAACCTAAGCATGGCTTTTAATCTCCTTCCGCCATCTGTACACGGTGCTGCCCTGCCTCACATTGCAGGTGTGCATAACGACAAATTTTGAGCGTGTCACTCTCACTTACTGCAGAAACCCTCGGAATAATAAAATCTGTGTGAATTTTCCCCCAAATCCTCACAAACTGATGAACCAATGCTGTGGGGAAGATAAAAAAGCAGGCATTCGTATTCATGTTAGTTATTATTCCTCTTTGCAAACAATTCAAGACAAGGGATGAATAAACTAAAAAAGAAATGGGCAGGATTCAACAGTTATCTTAGATTATAAAATCCACCTTCTTTGAAGTGGGATTTTACAAGCTTTTTAAATGACACTCCAAGGGTGACTTGGGGAAAATTTCCCCACATTTATACTTTAAAACTAATGTATTTATTGCTTCATACTTTTTCTCTAAATTAAGAGTTCGCCTCTACATAAATAAAAGTGTAGTCTTTAAGGAACCACAAGCAATATCTTAAAGAACCTTTTGGTCAAATATCTTTGCTTTGAAAGAAACAACTTTATTTAAAATCAATCTGGTGTCAGAAAACTGATAGAACTGACTCGATTGGCAGTTAGTAATTCTCAAGACTCAAGACCGTGGACTGGTGCAATTTCTTCATAAACGTGATTTCTTTTTCAAATCTTCTCATCTACATATCGCAGTGCGGGGGGAAATGGGACGCGATTATTCTACCTAAATAAATAAAGTGGAACTACTCTATGGACAGAGTTCTTTCTCGGAAACCATATCAAAATCATAACCTATTTCTCTTGGTAGCTAAGCTGATATTATTAGCTTCTGTGGGTCGGACGGAAAGCGATGATCTACAAATACAGGAAAAACAAATTGTGTGGCTGCCTTTTGGTTTTCCAGGAAAGTCTTCAAAGGCCACACAATGCAGAGAGAAATACATAGAGAAAGATTCATTATAAATTGGAATTGTAGTACAATTGTAGAATTCTAGGACAGTTTCAATTGTCTTCCTGGAAAGAATAACATGTTAATTGTTAATCATTATACTATACAGTTCCACAGGTTACCGGTCTGCTTCCAAGTCCAATTCAAGGTATTGGTTATGATATTTAAAGCCCTTTAGGCAGTGATGAAATCCAATTTTTTTTTACCACCGGTTCTGTGGGCATGGCTTGGTGGGTGTGGTGTGGCTTGGTGGGCGTGGCTTGGTGGGCATGGCAGGGGAAGGATACTGCAAAATCCCCATTCCCTCCCCAATCTGGAGCCAGCCAGAGGTGGTATTTGCTGGTTCGCCAAACTACTCAAAATTTCCACCACCGGTTCTCCAGAACCTGTCAGAACCTGCTGGATTTCACCCCTGCCTTTAGGGCAGGAGTATATTTCAATGGGATTGGCCCACCTCACTCATGCTGGCAGAAGGGGCATGCTATGGATCCCATCAGTCAAATGATTTTGGCTGGCAGGGTGCAGGAAAAGAGCCTTCTCTGCCGTGACCCTTGAAGTGAGATCTGCCCAGGGGTGAAATCTACTTACCTTCCTTACCGGTTCGGAAGTGCCGCCCTTGAAGACCCAGGACATGCATAGACCTTCTGCACATGCACAAAACCTTCTGCGAATGTGCAAAACCTTTGCACATATGCAGAAGGTAAAAAACACATTACTTCCTGGTTAAAACCAGGAAGTAATGATGCCCCAGGCAGGTGGGCGGAGCTTTGCCCCGCCATTGCTACCAGATTGCCAAACTACCGGCCACGATTGCTACCAGATTGCGCGATCCAGTCCGATCCGGGAGCATTTCACCCCTGGATCTGCCCCCATCTTCTTGGCCTTCTGTAGGAGCCTCAACAGCTGGCTCTGCCAACTGCCCTGGGGTTCCATTTGATATTGGGAGTGGTTAGGAAGAAGATACTACATACATCCAGTAGTATTTTGGTTTTTCACTTATTTAATATCTATTCATTTAATAGTTAGCGTTTTGATGTTTGTACCACCATTCCGGAGTCTCTTGACAATGAGATGTCATATAAATGTATGTAAATTTAACACATAAATGAATTTATAAACATAATAAAAGATTTAAAATTAAATTAAATTAAATTAAATATTAAATTAAATTAAATTTTAAATTAAATTGAATTGAATTTAATAAAATAAAATAAAATCACTGTTACACACTAGTCCAACAGCAGGCACATCTGCATTAAGGCTCACAGCCATTGCAAGGGTGTCAAAAATAACTATTCAGTACCATGGACAGTTCCATCAAGGCAAGTGCATGGGAGCAACTGACCATCCACGTTGATTTCTAAACCTTTTCTACAGCCGTGTGACTTTTTACAAGATAAAATATCCTTGGTGAATAGGCAGTCAGCCTTACAGCATTTTAACAATTGTTCAAAATATAAACAGCTTCCAAAATCCAGCTAGAATAGAAATACGAAGAGAATATGAAACAGCTGTGCAACTTGTCTGGTTATGCCAACTCCTCTATTGAACTCACTAGACCTTGGACAAGTGTTGCATGATTTAAACTGGCTTAACCAAGATAAGATGGTGTAAAGATAGCTAGACAAATGTAACTAAAGCTCACCTTCAAAACGATACAACATTTCTCTCCCTTCTTTTCATCTTTCTTAAGCACAGAAAGATAATGCCATTGCTTCTGATACTGCCAAACCAGCAAATGTTGGGGGAATCACAAAGGACAGATCTGCCAGATGGAAACTGGGTTTTTATATATATATGATGTCCTGGGGAAAAAAAATCTTAACTTGAATAAAGTTTGCCAAGAAAATGAGAGATTCGTGTTTAACTTGCTAAAAAAAACAGAGAAGGAATTACTTTATAAAATTGCTGCTTCAGAAAAAGTACAATGGCATACTTAAGCATAAAGGGCAACATCTTAGGGCTAAATATTTAATTGTATTTCACAAAGCACGAGCTTAATCTTTTTTTTAAAAAAGGAAGTTGCATGAATCCAGCAGTTCAATCGTGTTATCCAGTTGCATAAGCTAATAATCCCAGGTGTTTGGAAGCATTTTTGCTTATAGATTCCCCAAGTGCATTGCTGTTGGAAGTGACTATGATCCAATCGCAGTGAATATTCTTCCCACGCAAGCATTCAACCTTGGATCTCCAGTTAAAGGTAAAGATTCCCCTCGCACATATGTGCTAGTCGTTCCCATCTCTAGGAGGCGGTGCTCATCTCCGTTACAAAGCCGAAAAGCCAGCGCTGTCTGAAGATTTCTCCGTGGTCATGACTCAATGCCAAAGGTGCACGGGACGCTGTTCCCTTCCCACCAAAGGTGGTCCCTATTTTTCTACTTGCATTCTTTACCTGCTTTCGAACTGCTAGGTTGGCAGAAGCTGGGACAAGGAATGGGAGCTCACCCCGTTACACAGCACTAGGGATTCGAACCGCTCAACTGCCGACTTTTCGATTGACAAGCTCAGGGTCTTAGCCACTGAGCCACCGCATCCCTTGGATCTCCAGTTAGGACTAAAAATATACGCGCTATCAGAAAACTCCAGAAATCTGATACTAGTTATCATTGACTAGATAGGGAGGATTGGTGGACTTTCAGATATGAGGAGGACACACATCACCAAGTAAAGGGTGTGGTTGCCACTTCAGCTTAAGTTAACAAAGGGTCTCTAGGACACAATCATTTTATCCCTTGGTGCAAAACTTGTCCTTCAGGACTTCCTAAACTATGAGCAGATTGGAAATTCTGCTTTCAGCATCTGTTCACCTCCAGAAAGCCTCTTCATTTTATCTGACTCAGGTCTATGTTTTTCAGACATTATGTAGTGAATAACCATATTCAGGTCCTGGTTTGTAAGAACTATGGAAGGAAAGAACAAATAATTATATGTCTATATATCCTATTTAGGGAAACAGTGGCTCAGTGGCTAAGATGCTGAGCTTGTCAATCGAAAGGTCGGCAGTTCAGCGGTTCGAATCCCTAGTTTCATGTAACGGAGTGAGCTCCTGTTATTTGTCCCAGCTTCTGCCAACCTAGCAGTTCGAAAGCACGTAAACAATGCAAGGAGAAAAATAGGGACCACCTTTGGTGGGAAGGGAACAGCATTCCGTGCACCTTTGGCATTGAGTCATGCCAATCACATGACCACGGAGATGTCTTCAGACAGCGCTGGCTCTTCGGCTTTGAAATGGAGATGAGCATTGGGACACCTAGAGTCAGGAACGACGAGCACATATTTGCGAGGGAAACCTTTACCTTTACCTTTTATATCCGATTTCTCCAGATGATTTCTCCCAGTGGTTCCCATTTGGATATTAAACAGTGTGATGGCCACGAAGGCAAAATCTTCAACATCTCCATACAAAATAGATTATTAAGGAAGGACAAGGAGCATCATAAAATGGTACTTCCCAGGTTCATTGAGGGCACTGATACCAGAAGGTTGATATTAATGTAGCTGATTTCTGGATTCGTTCCAACTGGTCTGTTGTTCCTGCTATTTTTTTTTACCTTTTTTCCTTTCTTTTAATTTCTTTTGATTGTTGTCATTGCCTAGAGTCCCTGGAAGTCAGTAGTCATACAAGTTTAAACATACACACAGAGACACATAAACACACAAACACAACGATATACAGTATCTGTCCAGTTTGAAATCCAGGCCTGGAGTATTTTTCTCCCATAAAACCAAATCAAGGATATGTATTTTTTTTTTAAATTAAGTATTTATTTTTCTTTTTCCTATGAGCACACAGCTGGAAAAGGACCTGGTTTATCTCATCTCATTAATGTGTATTAAACCTGAAGTCATTTTGTGTGCAAATATTGTAGAAACTGGAATTTTTTGGTTCACTGGCTTTGACATTTGAGTCTATTGGTTAAACACTCACATTTAAAATTATATATGTCCTTCCTTCATTGTTTTTTCCTGTGCACAGTGTTTAAAAACCCGAAAGAAATTTCGCTTTTAAAACTCTGCGGTCTGTATAAGTTACCCAAAGTACTTAAGTTTGTCATATATACTTTAAAAAAAATAAAATGCCAAGGAGGGGGAAAAAATGTAAGAAATACAGTCAGCCAAAGATACATGCCTTTCAGTTCAGTGAGGTCACTGAACTTCTGCAGCTCTGCCATCACACCAAGAGATGTAGGCAAAGGTTGGGACCACAATTCATGCAGTGAGCTAGACGTCTGCAAAACATTTGCAGGAACGGCAGAGAAAATGAAAATTCCATCTAGAATGGGTGGTCAGGTATACAGAATAGCTTCAAAGAACCATCACAATAATGTTCAGTTCTCATCCAATACAGGTAGTCCTCAACCTATAACTATAACCATTCATTTAGTGCAGGGGTGAAATGCTCCCGGTTTGGACCGGATTGCCCGATTCAGTAGCCATGGGGGCGGGTAGTTTGGAGAACCGGTAGCAAAAATCCCTGCCCGCCCCCCATGCCCAGCTGAGCCACGCAATCATCAGAGGGTTTTTTTGTTTTGTTTTTTACTTTTAAAAGCATTTTTTTCTTCGGCCGAAAAAATGCTTTTAAAAGTTAAAAAAAAAGCCTCTGATGATCGCACAGCCTCAGCTGGGATTATCAGAGGTTTTTAAAAGCATTTTTTCTACAACCTCTTCGGTCGAAGAGGTTCTTTAAAAAATGCTTTTAAAAGGCTCCTCTGACGATCCCAGCTGAGTTGCCTAATCATCAGAGGCTTTTCTTTTAAAGGCCAAAAAAAATGCTTTTAAAAGAAAAGAAAAGCCTCTGACGATCAGGCAACTCAGCTGGGATCGTCAGAGGAGCCTTTTAAAAGCATTTTTTAACCTCTTCGGGCGAATTGCAGATTGCAGCTGGAGAAAGACAACTCCAGAATCCAAATAATCGGCCATTTTGAATTCAGGATAAAAGAGCCCTGAAATCAGCTTTCTGGAGCCTTTTCACATTATTGAGGATAGAATTTCCCAGCTAGCATCGCTGGATCTACAGAAGGAAGGCACCAGGTTGAAAGAAACTAAATCTAGGTTTTTGTAAGATTTATCTGGAAGTTGTGTCATAGCAACTGGAATTCTTTTCTTTTTTGGTCTGAAACCAGGGGTGGGATTCAGACAGTTTGGACCAGTTCAGGCGAACCAGATGCTAATTTTACATCCGGTTCACCAAACCGGTAGTTGCAAAGACTGGCTGACCCCACCCGCCCTGCCCTGCCCTTCCCAGGCAGAGAACAGATTGCTAAATATTTTGAATCCCACCCCTGTCGGAGCAGCATTTTGCTGCTTATCCAAGTAGCTTCTTCGATCAGAGGTAGTTCTTCAGATTTTCTTCCCAGATTGCTGGAGATTCAAAGAGACCGTTCATCTCTGCATAAACCACCAGCTGCAAAATTCTCGATTATCCATGAAGAGATTCACCTCTCCAGCAGTTTGTTGAAAAGCTATTAGAAAGAGATTCAGAATGCGTCTACTCTAATGTACATGGAAATGTGTTTGTTCTACATAGAAAATTGTTCAGTTGCCGGAATTCTAATAATTCCATCCCATTCATTTTGATAAATATTGAAAACTGTGATCAGAAAAGAATCCCTATTGGTTTAGACAACTGTCCCAAAACTTAACTTTTATTCATTTATCTCCTTTTTCTTTTCTTTTCTTTTCTTTTCTTTCTTTCTTTCTTTCTTTCTTTTCCTTTTCTTTCTTCCTTTCTCCTTAGAATCGTCAACTCATCATTCATTGTCCAGTATTTTTGCCTTACAATGAATGAAATCCTTAAGAGGCTGACTTCATAAAAATCCTACTTTTTAGACCTTTGATGTGAAGATTAAAAGCTTTCCGCTCTTTGTTCAATGATTGAACATTTGTGACTTGGAAAGCCAAGATCTTTATTTAAGGTCTGATTCCATTAAAATCAGCAGTAGAAATGCCTAAATTAATTTAGTCTCCCACAGAAAACTGGGAGATTAAACAATGGGGCCAATTCCCCATTTCTAAAATGGATTTCTTCAACTCGGGTTACTGCAAAAAGCTCAGCCTGCAGGCTCATGCCAAGCCATAATATCCTTTGTGTACACCTCAGAGACTACCCTTGAAAACAGGAGCTCTAAAATATAGGTCCTTTCTTAAGCATGTTTAGAGGCTCAAGGGATGTTGAGAGAGAAAATGGATGCCTTAGACCAGTGATGGCGAACCTTTTTACCATTGCGTGCCAAAAGCGGGGGGAGTGTGGGGAGGTTGCGTGCGTGCCCACACCCATAATTCTATGCCCCCATGCATGCGCATGCAAAACATACACCTGCGCTCCCCCCCCCGCCCTGCGCTTTTGGCCCGGTGAGACCGGTAGGCCCATTTTTTGCTCTCACCAGGCTTCAGAGCCTTTCTAGGAGCCTGGGGAGGGTGAAAATGGCCTTACACACACACACTGGAGGCTGGAAGTGGCCTGTTTGCCAACTTCTTGTGGAACCAGAAATTGGCAAATGGGCCGTTTCCATCCTCCAGAGGGCCTCCGGGGGGATGGGGAAGGCCGTTTCCCCCCCCCCACGCTCCTAGAAAGGTTCTGGAGCATGAGGAGAGCAAAAAACGGACCTTCCCCACTCCCACTGGGCCCTCCAGAGGTAGGAAACAGCCTGTTTCCCTATTGCAGATGGGCCCAGAATGCCCGAAAACCAGCTGGTCGGTGCGCACATGCGCGCTGGAGCTGAGCTCGTATGCCCACCAATATGGCCGTGCGTGCCACCTGCCATTGATTTCATTGACTAAGTGGAGGCAAGTCATATTTTTTCCAGGATCCAGAGAGTTGATAAGATCCAGTGAGTTAGTGCATAAAAATCAGACTCTTGTTTAAAATATCAACAGCCGTTTAGATGTAACCCTCAGTTTACAAAAAGTATATGCAATTAAATCCAAGCAACAAGCTGAAGCTGCAGAAATCAACATTCCGCTCGGGCTAAAGATAAAATAATAAAAATGAAGCCAGGGCAAAAAAAAAAATGGGGAAAGAAAATTTTGATCCATTTTTAGCTTCGACCCTCAAAGGATGTAACAGACTAGCCTTGTGGTGCAACCAAAACAATCTGGAACTGAACACACTCAAAACCGTAGAAATGGTGGTAGACTTTAGGAAAAACCCTTCCATACTTCCACCTCTCACAATACTTGACAACACAGTATCAACAGTAGAAACCTTCAAATTTCTGGGTTCTATCATATCGCAAGATCTCAAATGGACAGCTAACATCAAAAACATCATTAAAAAAGGACAACAAAGAATGTTCTTTCTGCGCCAACTCAGTAAGCTCAAACTGCCCAAGGAGCTGCTGATCCAATTCTACAGAGGAATTATTGAGTCTGTCATTTGCACCTCTATAACTGTCTGGTTCGGTTCTGCAACCCAACAAGAAAAACACAGACTTCAGAGGATAATTAGAGCTGCAGAAAAAATAATTGCTACCAACTTGCCTTCCATTGAGGACCTGTATACTGCGAATCAAGAAGAGGGCCGTGAAAATATTTGCAGATCCCTCGCATCCTGGACATAAACTGTTTCAACTCCTACCCTCAAAAGCGCTATAGAGCACTGCACACCAGAACAACTAGACACAAGCACAGTTTTTTCCGAAGGCCATCACTCTGCTAAACAAATAATTCCCTCAACACTGTCAGACTATTTACTGAATCTGCACTACTATTAATCGTTTCATAGTTCCCATCACCAATCTCTTTCCACTTATGACTGTATGACTATAACTTGTTGCTGGCAATCCTTATGATTTATATTGATATATTGATCATCAATTGTGTTGTAAATGTTGTACCTTGATGAACGTATCTTTTCTTTTATGTACACTGAGAGCATATGCACCAAGACAAATTCCTGGTGTGTCCAATCACACTTGGCCAATAAAAAAAATTCTATTCTATTCTATTTTATTCTATTCTATTCTAATCAAGGACAGATTCATACACATCAGTGTAATTCTGCTCATACTGTACATTTGAGTGACAGATTCCTCCACCTTAAATCACAGCAACTGACTTTCAAAATGCTTCTCTGTTTGAAAAGTGGTTTTCCTACAACTCTAGAAACAAAACTGTTTTAGTTTTATCCGCTCCACCTTGGTGTGCAGAGGAATTAAGGCTGACAATCCTACTGCTGCTGGTTGTAAGTTTTAGGGGGGAAAGCCGCCTCTCCATTTGAATGCCACCAGACTAAACTGAAGGACTAAAACAATCTTTCCCTTAGTATTCATTTTTTTAATAAACAGAGGTCATATAATTAGAGGAATTTTGTGGCTGGCTTCCAGCATGCTTTTTTATGAAATGGCGCCCGTTATAATTAGCTGTGCGACACTGATTTTGCATATTGAAAAAAATGCTAGAAAATAGAAATGTGGAATATATTGCAGAGGGCGAAAACATCTTCGCCCGCTAGAAGGACATTGTACACTTGCAAGAAGTAGCCTCTCGTAATTCTGTTTTGTTTCTGCATTGGTCATTTGCTTGCAAAAGAACTTTGCATCCTGCCATGAAAAGGAATTGTCTAACTGTCCGTTGCATGCTGTTTAGTTACCTTGAAAAGCAAGGTAGCAAAGAAAGCTCTAATGAAGGAAAAAGGACGATTAAAATCATTATACATTACAATAGATTGTGAAATAAAAGGGACACCGTTTTAAGATCTTGCAATTCTGGGGAGCATCACTTTAAAGCAGATTTACTGCAGAAAACAGTGAGATTGTTGGATTTCAGTTATAATTTTCCGTTTTATAATTTTATACTACTTTAGTTTATATTTGCACATTAAAATATAGCACCTAAAAGTCTATCATTAAATACTTTTAATAAGTGCCATAAATAAGTTTTACAGTGCACATAAATCTAAGGCAAAATGCAGCACAAATTGTTAATCTTACACTTTTTCTCATTAATTGCAATACATAAACATATGTTTTGTACAAAGATATTTATGGCAAAATAAGTATAATAAATACAGCTTACTGCCTGTATTAATCTTAATAGTTACAAGCTGTTAATCTTATATATTAGGTAATAATTTCCAATAAATAATTGTTTATTATCTTGATATTTGCTTGTCTTGAGTTTTAGCAATATGCAATAAAGAAATGCAATTTTGAATAATTTGATTGTGAGACTGCTGGGAAAATACTGTAAGTTATAATTAGCTGAGGGAAGGTTTTGCTCGGTACATGAACTATAGAGAGACAATTCAATAACAAAAACATGCATTATTGCGACCATAAATTATTTAAAAAGTTAACTTTTGATTTCAGGCAAAAAAAAAAGGAGCCTTCGAATTTTAAATGCAAAATTAGCAAAATATTTCCTATTCTTCTGGGTCTCTTTATTACTATAGAGTCCCTGTATATCGAAAACAAAAATATTTCATTCAGATTTGTTTGTATAAGAATAGAGAGAGAGAGAGAGAGAGATTGCGAATTTTATTTGCAGCTTTTACCGTCAGATAGATAGATAGATAGATAGATAGATAGATAGATAGATAGATAGATAGATAGATAGATAGAAGATAGATAGATAGATAGATAGATAGATAGATAGATAGATAGATAGATAGATAGATAGATAGATAGATAGATATAGAATCTTGTTACATCTGCTAACTTATTAATTCGATACTTTTCTTTAGCATGATTATTTAAAAAAATCAAAGTTACAATATTCTGCCTTAGAGGGAACTTCATCCTTTCTAACTGAGAATTTAGAATGATGCTTCATAATCCTGAGCAAGTTTTAAAGACACTTGGAATATAGGCGTGACTCAAAAATAACTGACTAGGTGATTCAAGTGCTTAAGCATCTAATAAACTATTAATGTATCTATAGCTAGAATATTTTTCAAGAGTTGACGCTATTACAGGTTTTTTCATTAACCCGCCAGGAATGAGTTCACTGCTAACCTCAGTCAAGGGAAAAATAAGTTAGTCATAATCATCTCTAAACGGAATCATTTCCATAGGTACTGTAATCTCTTTTTTTTCCCCTTTACTGTTAACTGCTGACACAATTATACAGATATACATTTTTTTCCCCTGATGCTTCGTTTGATAATATTCCACCCAACCTCCCATCTATTTCAAGGAATTGCAAATAATGCAAAGGTTTAATGGATGAGCTTGTAACCAAAAACTGATAATATGCTATATGGGATAAGAAAACTCTGAAGAATTATCCACGAGCTGAGGGGACATTACAGCAGGGATTCAATTCAAAGGCAAAATGTTGGTGTTTTGCTTTTCGTGTACGAACATAGGCAGGTGTGCTGCAAATCTAGGTCTCCCATGTGTAGAGAGGAGCTGGGGAAAATAAAATATGTCAGTTTTAAAGCTTCTCGCCAAGGACTGATGCTTGCTGACAACAGATTCCTTTTTAGACTCGTTCTTTTTTTCAAGGCAGAACATGTTTTGGCCATCTTAGACTAACCCAGATCTCCTCCTACAACGCGTTTTCTCCCGAGCTGGACTGTCGGGCTTGCAACTAAGTTTTTGAGCATTTTTCTGGCCATCCTCTCAAAGGTTAGATAATAAATAGAGAAAAGAGCTAAAGTCTTCCTCCATCATCTGCAAAAACCGGGGGGGGCAGTGGACGGGGTGGGGAACAAATTGTGGTTTTTGTAGTCTCCCGATTATACGACTGTAAATGACAAACGTGCATTGTGATGCTCTCAAGTGTGTGCCATGCGTAGGAACACGGAACTGTTTGAACACAGTTTTGTGCAGATTTCACTATCAATTAGGCAGACGTGCCTTTTTCAAAAAGAGATGAGAATTACTTAACAATCTTCCCTATTTTGAACAGAGTCAGATTGTTGTTCACATATAAACTACCTTGTTCTTCCTTTGTAATATTCTTTTTTTTTTAGGGGGGGAATGGACATTTTATAATAATTTTAAACGCTCAAAAGTAAGTGTTCTCTATATTCTTGGAAGAAGTCCAAAGTCATTCTTTGGATATATTTGCGTTTTTCTTTCCTTTTCTTTATACTTTTCCACACTTCTATCCCTATTCTCTTTTTACTCTTTATCGTTTCTTTTGATTGTTGGCTTACGGGTTTTTGTTTTTTTTGTTTTTTCCGTGCATGCTTTGTAAAATGTAATTAAATATTATTTGAAATGAAATGGAATGATGCTTTTTTTCCCCTCTTAAAAAAAAGGAGGAGGGCAGAAACTGCCTTCAAAATTTCTCCAAACAGGAAAGCTAAATTAGATTGAGATTATCTTCAGAATTAAATGAGCAGTTAGATAGTGGATTTCTACCTCTTTATCCAGAGCTGGTCCTTGTGATGCCGTTGATTTAATGCGCTCCCTCTTATTCTGCTGTCAAGTTTGAGAGAGAATTCATACAAAAGCACATTTTCAGAGCCCTACAGTCCTTAACAAAAACATTAATTGTTGGCTACGTGGAACCTTGGAGGTGCTTTTATCTTTAAATTGCACTTGTGTTGTTGATAATGTTTCCGTTCTGAACATATCCTCATGCCTTTCCAAATGTAACCTGTAAAAATGTTTCTCCCCCACCCAGCCAAACCCTTTCCCCCCCCCAAAAAAAAATCACATTCATGTTCCAATGTTTGTTTCTTTGTGGCATTTGCTCAGATGCTGTAATGGAGAAGACGCTGTTTGTGCAAACGTCAATGGCTAATAACAAGATAAGTTAATTTTTTTTCTATTTTTCTTTCTTTTCTTTTTTTTTCTACTTTTTTTCTTCACTCTGAGTTCTAACGTTTGCATGCTGAGATACCCTAGCAACAAATGAGCATTCTTTTTTGCTTTTGAGTATGATACATTGAATGGATGGATAGATGGATGGATAGATCTACATGCAATGTTTCCACATCATGGTTGAATGGAACAATTTCTTACCTGGAAGAATACATTTGGATTTTAAGTTTGAAAAGGTAAAGCCAGGAGTAAGGAAAATTTTAATAATAATAATAACAGAGTTGGAAGGGACCTTGGAGGTCTTCTAGTCCAACCCCCTGCCCAGGCAGAAAACCCTACACCATTTCAGACAAATGGTTATCCAACATTTTCTTAAAAATTTCCAGTGTTGGAGCATTGACAACTTCTGCTCACAAGTCGTTCCACTGATTAATTGTTCTAACTGACAGGAAATTTCTCCTTAGTTCTAAGTTGCTTCTCTCCTTGATTAGTTTCCACCCATTGCTTCTTGTTCTACCCTCAGGTGCTTTGACTCCCTCTTCTTTGTGGCAGCACCTGAGATATTGGAAGACTGCTATCATGTCTCCCCTAGTTCTTCATTTCATTAAACTAGACATACCCAGTTCCTGCAACCGTTCTTCATATGTTTTAGCAATTGTTTTGCAACTTGAAAGAGTTACCTATTTAAGGGGTGGGAAACTAACATTGTCGAATTGTATTAATCAGCATTTATCTAGGGAGGATACCACATGTATTATGTGTTAGTCTTTTTTTTTCCTAAGACACTTTTTCTTTTTAATGTTTTGTTTGTTGTGGTTTTTTTCTTCTTTTGTTTTTTGTTTTTAATATTTTGGTGTTTTGTATTTAACTTTTTTTCTAAATAAATAAACTAAATATTATAGCATATCCTGCTAAAACGCTAAAACATCTAGCCCCAATTAATACTTGCTTTCTTGCTGCTGTCTGAACACGATGAAACTCTTTCACGAGCTTTTCTGCTGACCCAGGAAATCTGGAGGAATTAACACATATTGTGACGGGCAGCAAGGGGCAGGGAAGGATAGGTTTTCTAAAGATGCCACAACAGTCATAATTTGCCACCCCAAACTTATCCCCTCTAACCATCCAGATCAAGAATATTATGCAAAACACAGCAAACTTCCCCAGTCTGAACACAGGCACATGCATCACAAAGCAATCCAAAACCGCAGCCGGAGAATGTTAATTGTTCTTTTCTCAGCCGATGGATAAAAAAACCCAACTTCTATACCAGTCTGTTTTTTGTTTTAAATGTAAAATGCAACACCTGCCTAAGACCCACAGAAGGGTGGTGGAAATCGTGTAGCCAAATAAAGCCCAGAAGTTTCCCCTATGAACAATTGTTTTCATTTTCCTCCCATGCCACTGGATATTATAAGTGGAAAGTAAAACACGAGTAAATATGTTCATTCCACTCTTGTGATCGGTGATAAATGAAAGGTTATGTAATGGCAAAGGTCACACTCAGCCCCCTGTATGTTGGGAGGACAATTCAGCTCCATGAGGCTCTACTCCCACCAACAGCCCGATATTAGTATCGCACCCAGGCTAATTTTTCCTTTTTTCCATCCTTCTATTCCGAACTAATCATATATGTGATGAGAAGCATGCAAATGCTTTTTAAGTTATGGCTACGTGTTTACCAGGAGGTTGCTGCCAGCTAAATTTAGCAGGTCCAAAAAGCCGTTTTCTTTTCTTCTTTTTCTTTCCAAGTCACAGACCTAACTGTACATCTTGGGAAACTTGACTGTTACAGTCTTAAAATACTCCCGAAAGACATCTTGCTAGATCATACAACCGCAGAGCCAGAAGGCTAAAGAGGAACCCTGCTAGATTCTTGCATTTAAAATAGGATTTCCTCACTCAGTCAAATTAGGGCAACCATTTGGCAGTCACTAGCCAACCTTGGTGGCCTCAAAAGCCACCTAAATACAAACAGTTCTAATTCTAATTGGCGTTTGGAGAGCAAACCATCTCCAAATTTCCAAACTTAGACTAGGATTTTTTTTTTATAAGAGTACTTCTATACTATTGCAAAAAGAAACAACCAACCCTATATAGTTGTATACCTGAAGTCACCAAGAATCACATTGTTCAAGAAACAGGAGGGAATAGAATAGAATAGAATAGAATAGAATAGAATAGAATAGAATAGAATAGAATAGAATAGAATAGAATAGAATAGAATAGAATAGAGTTGGAAGGGACCTTGGAGGTCTTCTAGTCCAACCCTCTGCTTAGGCAGGAAACCCTACACTACTTCAGACAAATGGTTATCTAACATCATCTTAAAAACTTCCAGGGTTGAAGCATTCACAACTTCTGGAGGCAGGTTGTTCCACTGATTAATTGTTCTGACTGTCAGGAAATTTCTCCTTAGTTCTAAGTTGCTTCTCTCCTTGATTAGTTTCCACCCATTGCTTCTTGTCCTGCCTCCAGGTGCTTTGGAGAATAGCTTGACTCCCTCTTCTTTGTGGCAACCCCTAAGATATTGGAACCCTGCTATCACGTCTCCCCTGGTCCTTCTTTTCATCAAACTAGACATACCTAGTTCCTGCAGCCATTCTTCATAGGTTTTACCCTCCAGTCCCCTAGTGGAGGCTAAAAGGAGGACTTGAAGGAGGACTCTTCCTATAAGGGTTGACTCAGAGATTATCCGATTATGTCTTCTTGCATTTTTCTCAAGATAGAGTATAAATAAGTCTTTGCCGATTGCCTCCTGGGTTGTTTTTGTGCACTGTATTTATTAAGCAGCCTTTTCTAATCAAACACATGATTGTAATACAGGTAGTTCTCAATGTACAACTACATTTGGGACCAGAATTTTTCATTGCTAAGCAAGGTGGTTCTTAAGCGAGCCACACCCTTTTTTATGACCCTTTTTGCCATGGTTTTTAAGCAAATTAAAATGGATCGGGTGGTCATTAAGTGAATCCAGCTTTCCCCCTCCCCACCGTTGACTTTGCTTGTTGGAAGATGGATGGGAAGGCGACAAATGGTGACCAGATGGGGATTTTGCAAACGGTTGTAAAAAACACGCTTCTGGCCAAGCATCTGAATTTCGATCATGTAGTTGTGAGGATAACACAACGGTCGTAAGTGCAAGGACCGGTTGTAAAGTGGATTTTTTCAGAGCTGTGGTCACCTTCAATTGTTGATTATAATGATCAAGATTCTTGTATTAAATGGCTGAATTAAAGAGAATAAACGAGTCGTCATAATTTGCAACTTAGACCTCCGCCGACTCCGACAAGACCTGTGTTTAACACACAAATTCATCTATTGCAATGTCCTTCCTGTTAAAGACTACTTCAGCTTCAATCGCAGTAATACAAGAGCAAACAATAGATTCAAACTTAATGTTAACTGCTTCAATTTTGATTGCAGAAAATATGACTTCTGTAACAGAGTTGTTAACGCTTGGAACTCTCTACCTGACTCTGTGGTCTCTTCTCCAAATCTCCAAATCTTCAACCAAAAACTGTCTACTATTGACCTCACCCCATTCCTAAGAGGACTATAAGGAGCGTGCATAAGAGCACAAAAGTGCCTACCGTTCCTGTCCTATTGTTCCCTTTCATTATATCAAATTAATACTTTTGCTTATATATACACATATTTTAGCCTATATTTTATATTTTATACATATTTTAGCCTATATATATATGTGTGTGTTTATATGATATGTTGTTGTTTTTATGTCAATGTTTGCGTATACATAAATAAATAAATAAAAGAAGCATGACAGGAAGGGTCTATGACAATTTGCTGTGGCCAACTCGCCACGGGTCAAGAGTCACACTAACATCAAAGAAATGGAGGAATAGAATCACTAAAGAAATGACGCAAAAGGAGGGGCAGAATGAAATGGGAATGACAAAAATTAAAATGTATTTTAAATAGAATTGTTAAATTGTCCTGTGGCAAGTTTCCCACAGAGAGTTGGCTGCAGCGAGCGGTCCCATTCCTTGACAGGAATCGGGCACGATGGGTTTGCTAAATATGTTTCTTTCTAAACATGCTTCTAACTGTCAAACAATGTCCCTGTGGCAACTTCTGTTTTTTTATCTACTTTTATCTACTTTCGTGCAAACGGCTGTTTTCCTGCTTCTGTAACCAAATACCGCACAAGGGCATGCTGAATAAATCATTTGGAGGAGGGGGGGGGCGTTCTTCCAGCTTTATGGGAAAACTCACCTTTATCCAGATCTGAATAAAAGTGTGACTCGGAGAGAATTGAACTCTTCCTCTTTGTTCCTTCTCTTTTTCAGATTCCCTACGTGACAGAACGGTTGCTAAACGAATGCGGGTAAGTTGAAGATTACCTGTAGGCAGTGGTGGGATTCAGCCAGTTCGCACCACTTCGGGAGAACCGGATGTTAACTTTCTGAGCAGTTTAGCAAACTGGTTGTTGGAAGAACTCATTAGGACAGAGAACCAGTTGTTAAATTACTTGAATCCCACCACTGCCTGTAGGTATCTATCTTACCTGTAGATAAGAAATGTAGAGTGTAGAGGAAATAAGGTTATTTTTTCTTTTTTTCTTTTTTTTAAGAATTTGTAAGGAAATTAAAATGACTAGCAACTTCCAAGGAACAGTTGAATATAATCAGAGAAACTATTTGGATAGATAAGAAATATTTACCCCTTTTAAAAAAAATTCTCTCTCTTCTATTGAGAATTGATTATGTGGGACATTTTAAGCTTAGGTTATCTAGAGGCAAAGATAGATGGTAAGAGGGAACAATCTTTGTGATTTTAGGGTTGCTCCCAAGCATGATGGGAATGTCTATGTGATTGCAGGGCATTAGAAAGAGCTTTTAGGGTTTGACCTCTGAGGTAAAAATAATACAGAAATAAGTTTTGACATGTAATTTAAAAAAGATATAGGTTTAAAAGGGGTTTAAAATATTGGGACTAGACTTCATCTAAGGTTGGTTTCAGAATGGGATGATTTTTTTTTTAACCAGATTTGTGCAAATAACAATCACTTTAGAGAAGGAGAAGGAAATATATTGTATACAATACAATGGGGGAATGAAATTTGAAATATGTATAAGAATGTACCTGACTGATGATTTTCTTTTAATTATGTTTATAAAAAATATTTTTAAAAATTCTCAAAAAAAAAAAAAAAAGAAATGTAGAGTGAGCGATAAGGAACGTGAAGGAGTAATCTCGCACATTTCCAGTTAGAATCGAAAAACATAGGGAGGAAGCTGCAACATTTCCACGGCTTTAAAATCATCATAGCCTCCAGTTATGCTCTTTGTTCCTTTTTTTCAGCTCTCCAAAGATGGGGAAAATATCCTTATGAAGCAGCGGTCCCAATTCACTTCAGAATCTATACTGTTTGGCTACAAAAATGTTGTGGCCCACCAGTTGCCAGCACAGCTGGCGTCAGACTCGGACAATGAAGAGGTGGGGGAAGAACTTGGGCCAATTCTGGAGCCTGGAGATGGCTGTGATGGATGCTCAGAATCGGACACAGAGGGCTGTCCGGCATTTCCTAGCCACCGGAGAGGCAGCTGCCTTTGGAGTCAGAGATAAGTGAGGAGGAAGAACAGCTGGAGCCTGCCCAGAGCAGATAGGAGAGGTAAACGATGGAGGACAAGGAGTCAACTCGAGAAGCAAAACAAATGTGGACGCTGAATGGCCCCTCCCTGGCTGAGGAATAAATAGGAGAAAAGGGGAATGGTGGTCGTAGCGGACAACCATTCGCATTTCTGGAGATTTTGCTCATTGTGTTCCGTGCAACAAAGACTGCCTTGTCAGAACTGAGGCTTATCTACCTGAAGGGACTTAATTTGTAGCCTTTTGGCTGGGAGCGCACAGCCTTGTCATTATCATCACAAGCTGATAAGGCCTATTGCTTCAGTTAACTCCTTGCCTGGACTTTGTGGGTGAATGCAGTTAATGCAGTTAATTCACAAAGTGTAAATAAAGAGGGGGGTTTTCTTTGCAAGGAGTCTGTTTCTTGCTTCTTCAAAGGCAGAGTCAGAACCATGTGTGGGCTTTAAAAATTTTAGCAAGGGGTTCTCTGCCCGATTGCTGGGTAGGCATGGCCATGGTGGTCATGGCCTAGTCAGCCTCTTGCACCATAGTTGGGGGTGGGTTGCCCTCCCCAGGCTCCAGAGGCTTTTCTTGAGCTTCTGGCAGGACGAAAATGGCGTGGAGACTCCTGGGAGGGGTGGGGTGGGCGGGGTGGGGCGGGGCCAGCCAGGAGTGGGATTTGGGGGTTCTCCAAACTGCACAGAATCTTAGCTAGAGGTTCTCCCGAACCCCTGTGAACCCCTAGCAGCCCACCTCAGTTCAGAAGACAAAAAGCAGCTTTCCATCTTTCCCTAAGAGTTGATAGGAAACAGCCAATGCTGGACGAGTCAGGCTCAAAGCATGGATTCAAAGCACAAATCAATCCCAGCATTTATTGAACATGGTAAATTCTAATATTTCAAAGTGGGGGGGGGACCCCTAAAACACTATCTGAAATCCAAGTGGGAAACCCTGCCTTTGCACTGATGTCAGAAAGGAAGCTGCCTCAAACCCACAGCCAATAAGATAAAACCACTTGCAAAAAGCTTAATCGGCCCTACAGCTTATAGTCTCCTTTCTTCTTTGCATCATTCTGTTTGCATCATTCGTCCGATCTCACCACAGCCGGGGCCTTCTTATCTGCTTCCGAACACGGAGGAATGTCCTAGTATGCCTCCCGGCCCCAGCCCTGGCTCCATGCCCAGACAGGCTGAAGAGGAGGAAGTATCTCCAGCCCCCAGCTCTGGCTCCATGCCCAGGCAAACGGAGCAACTAGACCCCTCCCCCTCCTCCACAGCATGTGAGCCTGAGGGAGGTCAATTGCCAACAGCTGCAGACTGGAGTGACCCTCGCGTCAGAAGACTTGATAGACGGAGGCAACAGAAGGAAGAGAGGGGCAGGCCTGGATAAGTGCTGAGTCATGGAGCCACACCCCATGGCTTATATAAAGGACCTGCTTTCTGGCATTCTCTGAGTCAGGCAAAGTCTAAACATATCTTGCTGAAGTCACTTTCTGGTCTCCTGCCTGCCCTGAGGACTTTGCGAGGACTTTGGCAGAGCTGCAGAGGCACGCCTGATTCGGATTTCCCTGACCCGGCCGTCAGCGGAGGAGTGGGACACGACACATTCCTCCTTTTGGTCTCGCAATAATACACCTGTGTACCTGCAGCGCTAAAATAATACGAGGCCTTCCAGACACGGAAATCATTTCTGGCTTTGACCACCTGCTAAGCTCCAAAGTTTGTAGCCGAACGCTACTCGGCTGCAAATAGCCGTGTACAGTAAGAATCAATGTGCAATCACTGAAAAAAAGCAATAAAGTCGTGAAATAGCTTCACATCATTCTTAGACTGTCCCCTGGTATAAATAGGAAAAAGAACTGGGGATGGGAAGAGGACCAAGTCAGAAGCTGGTCAGTTATTTATGTCATTAAAGACACTTTTCCGCCCTGCTATTTGTTCTGTAATCATTCTTATTCATGAAAAATAGCATCAACGGAGAGGTTGCTTTTTATGCATTCTCACCCACTTAAACGCCGATGGAAGGCAGATGAGAATGAGTTCCCTAGAATGCAATGCAAATGGGATGCATGCTCTTTTTTTTAGTATTATTTTGAAACACTTGTTTCCTTCTACAGCTTGGGGGTGGGGGTGGGGAACAAGGATGTAATCTTGTAAAACTGGTTCCCTCCTGTTTCCAAGTAGCAAGACCCAAATTTGAATGTGGATCGAGAGTCTTCAAAAATGTGTGTTTTTGAAAAAGGTACATACAGAGAGAAAGAGAGAGAGAGAAAGAGAGAGAGAGCTATAGATATAGATAGATATAGAGACAGAGACAGAGACAGAGACAGATGATAGATAGATAAATAGATAGATAGATAGACAGATGATAGATAGATAGATAGATAGATAGATAGATAGATAGATAGATAGACAGACAGACAGACAGACAGACAGACAGACAGACAGACAGACATGATTGATGATACATGATAGATAGATAGATAGATAGATAGATAGATAGATAGATAGATAGAGAGATAGATAGATAGACAGATGATAGATAGATAGATAGATAGATAGATAGATAGATAGATAGATAGATAGATAGATAGATAGATAGACAGATGATAGATAGATAGATAGATAGATAGATAGATAGATAGATAGATAGATAGATAGATAGATAGATAGATAGATAGATAGATAGAGTGGTGGGATTCAAGTAATTTAACAACCGGTTCTCTGCCCTAATGATTTCTTCCAGCAACCAGTTTGCCAAACTACTCAGAAAGTTAACAACCAGTTCCCCCGAAGTGGTGCGAACTGGCTGAATCCCACCACTGGATAGATAGATAGATAGATAGATAGATAGATAGATAGATAGATAGATAGATAGATAGATAGATAGATAGATAGATAGATAGATAGATAGAGATAGACAGACAGAAAGATAGATAGATGATAGAAGATAGATAGATAGATAGAAAGATAGACAGATAGACAGACAGATAATAGATAGAGGCAGGGAGGCAGGCAGATGATAGAAGATGATAGATGATAGACAGACAGACGGTAGAGCTTATAAATTCTCCATCTCTGAGAATATCTATCATTTTTTTCACGGTGGCATCTTGAAGGCGTTTCAAGGACCCGTAGCCCTCCTTAACACCCTAACGGAAGCATCATCACCCTTTCAACACAACGCACATAGCTTGACTGCCTCTATCTTCTCTTTTGGGGTGATGATGTGTGTCGCCCACAAAGAGATCCCAGCAAGCGAGAGGCACGACTGCACTAAATATCCCTGTGCTGATTTATCGGCGCAGATGAAAACTTTAGGAATGATCGCTGTAATTCAAAGAGAAAGCTCATACATCTCATCGCAGAAAGGGGGGGGGAAGATATTCCTTGTCTGACTGGCAGCATGCTGTTTAATTTGCTCTCTTGGTGCTGTTCGTTGTTGACAGGCAAGTTCAAGTTTTTTACTAGCTCTTTTTCTGCCTGGGCTGGACAGTTCAATAAAGGAAGGACTTTAAAGCAATATAGAAAAGGCTGCAAAGAAATCTCAGTTGAATACACGGGTTTGCTAGTTCCAACTATGTAGACATTAGAACGCAAATTATTCACACTGACACAAACGGCATCAATGCATTTCAGGCAGCAGGCTAGAAACCAGGAGACAGTGAGTTCTAGTCAGTAGTGGCTTTCACTTACCTTTGCTACCGGTTCACAAATGTGAGCGCACGCGCCATGTCTGTGCATGTGCAGAGCGTCCGTGATGATGTCTGGGTGGGTAGGCGGAGCCACCCACCACCGCCGCTACTGGTTCGCCAGAACCGGGTAGAAGCGGTAGAAACCCATCACTGGTTCTAGTTCCACCTTAAGCTTGAAAGCTGCTGAGTGACTTTGGGCTAATCAGCAGGAGACGGTGAGTTCTAGTGCCACCGTAGGCATGAAAGTTGCTGAGTGACTTTGGGCCATTCACCAGGAGATGGTGAGTTCTAGTCCTACCTTAGGTTTGAAAACCCTTTCTCTTAATCCAACTCACTTCACAGGGTGGTTGTGGGGAAAATAGGAAGAGTAAGGAGGAGTATTAGATATGTTTGTCACCTTGATTTGTTTATAAAGCTACTAAAAGTGTGATACAACTAAATAAAGGCCGATGACATCACAAGTTCACTGACCTTATTAATGAATTTCAGTAGTTCCCTTTAACAAAATACAAGCAGTCCTCAACTTACAACAGTTCATTTAGTGACCGTTTGAAGGTACAACAGAACCGGAAAAAAAGTGACTTATGACCATTCTTCACACTTACGACAGTTGCAACATCCCCATGGTCACGTGACCAAATTCAGATGCTTGGCAACTGACTCATACTTATGACGGCCGCAATGTCCAAGGGTCATGCGATCCCCTTTTACTGACGAGCAAACTCAATAGGGAAGCCAGATTCACTTAACAACTGCGTTACTATCTTCACTGCAATGATCCACTTAGCAACTATGGCAGGAAAGGCCGTAAAATGGGGCAAAACTCACTTAATAAAAGTCTTGCTTAGCAACCAAAATCTGGGGCTCAGTTGCTGTCGTAAGTCGAGGACTACCTGTGCAGTCGCTAAATCAGACAGCCGACGATATGCCAAGATAATATTTTTGCTGCTCTCCGCTTATCGCTTTTCCTCCTCTCTGTGTATCACTATGATTTCATTCTTCCCTCCCTGCCTGTCGCGATCATTTTTCTCACGCTCTTTTGTCAAGAAAGAAATACTAAACAGAGCGCGAGTATAATATAACAGAAAAATTGCTAAACAATAAGACGGATCCCTGAGAAAATTTGATATAGATTTCCTGTAGTTTTCCCTGCATTCTTCTTCCACCTTTCTCACATGGGATGCTGCAAAATGGCAATGAAAAGTGAATTTCCTGCTGTTACAACTACTTTGGATGCTTGTGCTTCTGCTCCTGTGGAAGCAGTTTGGATCAATTTCAAGAAAATAGCCTTTATCTACACTTCTGCACACGGAGGTGGGGGGGGGAGAGAATCATATTTTTACCTAGAGGTACTCTGTGCCAGCCTTTATGGCATACAGTTTGGCTGGCCAGTATAGAGAGGGGGGATATAACACTCAGGGTCTATTGCATTGCAAAGATGCAAATGCTTTTTCATGCTTTTTCATCCGGTTGATGGTTTGTGTGAATCATCCCTTGGAAAATGATCCGGTTCTAATTCCACTTTCTGTAAATTAGTCTGATTTGAGGATAATCCTGCTTGAATATCTCAGCTACGGTCTCTTTTCTGAAGAACCTTTCGCAGCTCCTCCATTTTTATTGCACTGGTGTGTGTGTGTGTGTGTGTGTGTGTGTGTGTTTAATAGTTTGCTATTTCACTACAAGGTACGAGATCACTGAACTCTTATGAGTTAACAAGACCTCAGGAGGTTTCCAGCATTCTTGTATGAGATCGCAGTGGGACATTTTGGAGATCTCAGAAGACATGCTCTGCCACGGCGGAACTCATTTACTAACTTAAATGTTTATGTTCCAAAACCTTCCCATATTGCTGATTTCAACCATCCCAGGGTACATTTAGAATCACAGAATAATAGAGGTGAAACCAACCCCTGCTCGGAGCAATAATCGAATTTAAAATAACTCTACTTCTGCTTGAACACATCCAGCAAGATGGTGTCCACCAGCTCTTTGAGTAATTTGTACCACGGTTGTAATTTTCCTTATAATTCAGCTGAAATTTGTATATCTGAAATTTAAATGTACTGTGGCATCAGAGGTGGGTTTTGGCAGGTTCCGACCAGTTCTGGAGAACCGATAGCGGAAATTTTGAGTAGTTCGGAGAACCGGTAGTAAAAATTCTGACTGGCTCCGCCCCCATCTATTCTCTGCCTCCCGAGTCCCAGCTATTCGGGAGAAAATGGGGATTTTGCAGTAACCTTCCCCTGGAGTGGGGCGGGAATGGAGATTTTACAGTATCCTTCCCCTGCCACGCCCACCAAGCTACATCCACAGAACTGGAAGTAAAAAATTTTGAAACCCACCACTGTATTGCATGTCCTGTGCTGTGGAAAAACTTCCATATTCTGTTTGTTACATACAAAGTCCAAAGATTATTTTTCCCAGATACTGTACCCAAACTATAGTATACTTATTTATTTGATCTCTTGTTTCTTAACTAAAGCACTAGTTATTAAATTTCATCCTGCTTCTTTCAATCTAACTATTAAGACTTCCGTTTCTATCTGCTAGAACATTAGATATCTCATCAAACTTTGTGTTTTCTGCCGATTTCACTCTTCACTTGGGTTATTATAATAATATTAAAGAATAATGGGTCTTGTAGTCCCCTGCCCAAACACCTCTCTCCAGACTGAATATGGTTTTCAAGCCAAATGTGTACACATTTTTCTTTCCATGCTATCCAGTTTGCAAATCAGAATGCCATGAAGCAATTTTTCAAATGCTTTGCTATAAAGACATATTATATTTACCACATTCCTGCAATCTATTAAAGAGGCTATCCAATTAAAAATGAAATAAGGTTAGCTTAGCGAGATTTGTTTCTGACAAATCTGTGTTAATATACTGCTTTATTTCCAAGGTGCTTTCAGACAAGTTCTGTTTTAGACCTTTTCCAGGTATGGATGTCAAACTAAGTGATCTATGGATCCCTGGATCCTCCTATTTCCCTTTCTGAAAGCCAGGGAGAACGTTTTACCGCCTTCAGTTAGTTAGTATTACAATCTGGCAGATTTCTCAAAGATAATATACAGTATGAAGGTTCAGCCAAACATCATTATGTCTTTTTCAGTATCCTAGCATACAGTGCATTTGGTATTTACATGTTTAAACTCATTTAGAATAAACCATGTTTCTATCAATCAAAACAGGATTTGATTGGCTTTTTTTTTGTAACCTGTTAGCATTGATTCTCTTTTTGCTGAGTACTTGGCATACTATTTTTCCCCCCTCTTCCTTATTGCTACACACCCCAGCTGCAGACGTAGCTACGATTGCAATGACACCCCGTGGTTCATTCAGTTTGATTCATCCTGAGTGTAGAAGGCCAGGGGGAAAAAATGGCCGAAACAAAGATCATGTCGCTCAAAGTCATGTTGTTTTCCTTGAACAGGTTTGGATCAGAGGTGCTATTCAGCAGGTTCTGACAGGTTCTGGAGAACCGGTAGCGGAAATTTTGAGTAGTTCGGAGAACCGGCAAATATCACCTCTGGCTGGTCCCAGAGTGCGGAGGGAATGGAGATGTTGCAATATCCTTCACCTGGAGTGGGGTGAGAATGAGAAAATTGGGCCTCTGTGGCTCAGACTGCTAATGCAGTCTGTTATTAACAGCAGCTGCCTGCAATTACTGCAGGTTCTAGTCCCACCAGGCCCAAGGTTGACTCAGCCTTCCATCCTTTATAAGGTAGGTAAAATGAGGACCCAGATTCTTGGGGGCAATAAGTTGACTTTGTATATAAATATACAAAGAGAATGAAGACTATTGCTAACATAGTGTAAGCCGCCCTGAGTCTTCGGAGAAGGGCGGGATATAAATGCAAATAAAATAAAAAAAATAAAATAAATGGAGATTTTGCAGTATCCTTCCCCCAGGAGTGGGGAGGGAATGGGGATTTTGCAGTATCCTTCCCCTGGAGTGGGGTGGGAATGGAGATTTTGCAATATCTTTTCCCCAGGAGTGGGGAGGGAATGGAGATTTTGCAGTATCCTTCCCCTGGAGTGGGTGGGAATGGAGATTTTGCAATATCTTTCCCCCAGGAGTGGGGAGGGAATGGAGATTTTGCAGTATCCTTCCCCTGCCATGCCCACCAATTCACACCCACAGAACTGTAGTAAAAAATTTGGATTTCACCACTGGTTCGGATCCATTTGTAACTTCCTACTAATAGCAAACTTCACAATGCATGGATTCCTTGTGCACCTATCTCCATAAATCTCTTTTCCACATAGCGTTTTCCAGAAAGCTCCAAATCCGTCCAAATAGCATGATAAACACCAGAAAGTTCGGCTTGACCTTTCATTAACATTTTCCCCACCCACCCACCCCCTCCCTCAGCCAATATGGTTTTCTTTCGCTACCGGCACCCTGAGGAATTATGAAAAATACTTTTTTTTCCCCCCCGTAGTTTAGCCCATGTGCACTTAATAGTTTCACAAACATAAAACCATTATAAAAAAAAAGAAAAGAAAGAAAAACTGCCAGCGCGGCTAAAACAAATTGTCATAACACTAAATTATTGTATAAATATAAAAGGAATATGTCTGTAAAATATTCACTCAGCGGCGATCCCAAGGTGATGCTTTGGCTATGTTGCTCTTATTCCTCAGAGATCCATAATAACACATTTGGATATGTCATATGTCACCACATGAATCAGAAAGTTAATGCATGTGCTTTGCCGAAGCAGAGGTGTCTCCTTTTACTGAATGTCTTTATACATATATATGTGTGTGTGTGTGTGTTTGCTTGTGTGTGTGTGTGTGTGTGTGTGTGTGTGTGTATGTATATGTATATGTATATGTATATGTATATGTATATGTATATGTATATGTATATGTATATGTATATGTATATGTATATGAATGTATGTATGATTCTCTGGCTTTGTCTGATCAGTGTAATTTAATGTCTTGCTCATAATACTGCATCTTAAGGAAAAATATGCACAGTCTTAAGTAGTTATTTATCGTGGAATGCTAAGTCTATGCAAATCTACTTCCTCGAGCTTAGTGGCATGTAACAAAGGTCAACAGTGCTTGAAATATTTGGAAATATATTCCCCGCACACCTTGTCCATAGTCCTAATGTCCAATATGCACATAGATCTTAATAGAGTTAATATATTTCCAGTGTAGGATTTCGCCCCTATTGTTTTACAGTAGCTTTTCAAGGATTGTTGATTCAGGAGCAGCTGGGCCCCCACATAAAACCTGCCCATCAACACCAGGCTAAATAAATGTTGGAAAGGAAGGGTGTGATCTGGCAAGCTTCATCATTTTTCATGGGAGAAAATAGCGCCCTCCCAATCACGTCTCCGGAGACAAAACTCCAAGGACTCCTTCCTTCAATGGTGGGTGTATGGGTCAGTCTCTTCTCTATCCATGTTTCTCAACCGTGGCCACTTTGCGAGGTGTAGACTTCAACTCCCAGAATTCCCCAGCCAGATCGCTGAGGGAATTCTGGGAGCTGAAGTCCACACCTCATCAAGTGGGCAAGGTTTATTTATTTTTGTTATTTATTTATTTATTCATTTATTTTCATCAACATGTATTTTATGACAGATACAAGCGTAAACATAATTGTAAACACATGTAAAGGGTATGAGTAAAAGAAAACATTAGGACAGGGATGGTAGCAGTGGTGGGTTTCAAAATTTTTTACTACCGGTTCTATGAGTGTGGCTTGGTGGGCATGGCAGGGGAAGGATACTGCAAAATCTCCATTCCCACCCCACTCCAGAGGAAGGATACTGCAAAATCCCCATTTCCTCCCAATCAGCTGGAACTCGGGAGGCAGAGAATAGATGGGGGACGGAGCCAGTCAAAATTTTTACTATCGGTTCTCCAAACTACTCAAAATTTCCGCTACTGGGTCTCCAGAACTGGTCAGAACCTGCTGAAAGCCACCTCTGGATGGTAGGCATGCTGGTACGCTTATGCACTGAGCCTCTGGTGGCTCAGCAGACTAAGTCCATCTGTTATTAACACAGCTGCTTGCAATTACTGCAAGTTCAAGTCCCACCAGGCCCAAGGTTGACTCAGCCTTCCATCCTTTATAAGGTAGGTAAAATGAGGACCCAGATTGTTGGGGGCAATAAAGTTAACTTTGTATATAATATACAAATGGATGAAGACTATTGCTTAACACAGGGTAAGCCGCCCTGAGTCTTCGGAGAAGGGCGGGATGTAAATTCAAATTTTAAAAAAATAGATCTAGATCTAGATCTAGATCTAGATCTAGATCTAGATCTAGATCTAGATCTAGATATAGATATAGATATAGATATAGATATAGATATAGATATAGATATAATAGTGTTGAGAAACACTATTCTACATAATTTCACAACCACAGCTTAGTTTTGGAGGTGAAGGGGAGATGGTAGCCCTGAGGAGAGATACTGTCAACTTTAACATCTGTTCAACCTGGGGTAGCTCTTTCCCATGTGCAAGACATCCAATAGTGTAGAAATCCAGTGTATGTGTGGTTTACCCTAAAAAGGGATAAATATGGTCTATTTTGTTTTATTTTTTTATTTGTAAGGCCACTCCTCTTAAACAACTCTGGATGGCTCATGACACATCCCTAAAGGGAAGGATGGGCTCGTGTGTCTTTTTTAAAAAAAACAGTTCTTTAAGCTTCAGCCTGATAATGAAATTAGCGGAAGACAAAAGATCTAAAACTGAAATGACTGAAGAGGATTTACTTTGATTAGAGCTTTCTTTCTTTCTTTTAAGAAAATAACCCGCTCCCTTCCTCATGTCCTTTTGTGAACCGTCTAGGCTCCCAATCACACAATTAACAGCAGAAATATTTTGACAGGATCATGGCAACCAAGTTCACATGGAAAAAAAAACAAAACCCTAACCCTTTCTGTATTTTTTTCCCCTACTTTTACAACCAGAACATGGTGTTCACATATTGTTTAATTAACAAAGTGTCATTAGAGCCAGCGCACTCCCATGCTCCTGTTGTAATGGTTAAACATAACAAAGACTGTACAATTCAGCAGTTATTGCATTCTCCCCCAAAAGTGCTTAAATAATAGCCTAAAATCTGAAGAATTACTTTAATACTTCAATAAAAATAACCCAATTCAAAACATTTTCGTGGAAACACAGCTCCTTGCTCTAGGCTACCGAATAATGGCTAAAAGGAAGTATATAGCTTGTCACTTCTGATTAGAGAACTGTGCCTCTGCGCTTTGAATGAGAGGCACAGTTGGTAATAGGAAGTGCAGATATTAAAGTTAATAAAATAATGTGGAATACGATATATATATATGAAACTTGACCAAGTATAGCCCAGAACGGAACATATATTACGCTGCTCAGTCAGCTCCTGCATTCGGGTATCTAATGACCGACTTAATTTCTATTTTCTAAGGAGAGCATTACAAAACTAAAAATAAAAATCATAAAAAAAGAAAAAAAACCTCACTCTTTGGAGATTACCCAAATATTTTATTGTGCTATATCGCAGATGCCAACCAAAACGGCCTGACATAATGACACCAGCACACAGCAAAGGGGCCAGAATTTTAAATTGCTTAGAGATATAGCCTTGTGGTTATTAGAAATAATTAGCCACAAAGCTGCTAATGCCAAACTATCGCATTGTCCTATTATCTGCAGCATCTTCATTTCTGGATTGCCAGCACTTTATATAGTTTTTTGTCAAGCGGCTAAACGGATTTATAGACAGAGTATCCGATCACTGATTACTGATTAATCTAATATTCTAAACAAGTCATCGTTGTTGCTTTCTCAATACCCAACTTAAGTGTTTCTTATTTAAGGGCAGGCTACGTTAGCGCCAGATCTTTTCATATACACACCTACCCTCAAACCAATAATGAAACTACCCCTGCGTTGTGACACTCTTAAGGGATTTTTTAAAAAAAAAAAATAACAATAATAATAATCATTCCATGAGCTAATCCTAGTAAACCCAGAATTAAAGTTTATGTATCCATATTTCACTCTCAAAAATATTTAGAACTTTGACACATGTGACATTATGTTTTCATTAAAACAGCTGATTTCGAAATGCTGCACTGTGCAAAAACACTATAAACAGTTTATGATGAACTGCCAGGCTCTTAATTAAAACAATAAATCCAGACTGCAATATTTGTGCAGGCTTCGGTTTGACCTTTGCCTCCTGCTATCCACTACCAAAGCCCACTGCCTTGCTCCGTGTGCCAGTGGTAGATGGTTTTAAAACATGATCTGAAAGGCACTAAAAGATAAAATAAGAGAAAATGCACCATTACTCTTTTGCGGTAATGATTAATTCAGTTCATATTTTACAATCTGGTTATGAAGTTAAAGCCCGCAGACTTTACATCAAGGCTCTCCCATCTGCGCACCTCCTAGAGGGGGTACAAAGTGGCCAGCAGTTTACAAGATGGACACAAAGGTATAATTCACAACCAGCGTACATGGAAAGGAGAGGTGGGGAGAGGGGGGGGGAAAGAGGCATTGTAGAAATAATGAGTAAAAGATGATGAACTTTTCAATGCGTTGGATTAGATTTGTTCCTTAGCAGAGCCGATTCAAGAGTTAAGTATGTCTTGATACTTAGTGTGACTCTATTGTTAGTGGCTCTGTTGACAGATTCTCTAAATGAGCAGATAATGGGGGCCACCGGAAAGAAATTTGTAGGTCTGCCACTTTGTTTAGGAAAAACAGAAAGGAGGAGGTTACATTATCCTTGTTTTCCTATCCAGAGCAATTTATTTTTACTTGTCTTGTGGCAGATAGTCCTTGACTTACAAAAGTTCGTTTAGTGACCATTCAAAGTTACAACAGCAATGAAAAAAGGGACTTACGACCGTTTTTCCCCCTTACAACGGTTGCAGCATCCCCAAAATTCAGATGCTTGGCAACTGTTTCATATTTAAGACGGTCGCGGTGTCCCGGCAAAGGTGGGAACAGTTTTTGCGACTTTCTGACAAGCAAAGTCGATGGTGAAGCCAGATTCCCTGAACAAGCCGGTCACTAATTGAACAGCTGCAATGGTTCACTGTGGCAAGAAAGGTCGTAAAATGGGCAAAACTCATTTAACAAATGTTTTACTTAGCCACATAAATTCTGGACTCCATTGTGGCCGTAAGTCGAGGATTTCCTGGACAACATGGAATATCAACCAACTCATTTCATTTGCTCTGCCTGTGTTTTGGTTCTGGGACTTTTCTGCTCTGCCAATGCTCAAATAAACACCTTACAGATTAGCCCAATCTATAAAATGAAACAAGAGATCTGATGGTTTGAATCTAATAACAGCAGCAAGATTACTAATAGGACAATACTGGAAGAAAAAAGAAGTACCTACAATAGAAGAATAGATATTGAAAGTTGCCAATTTGGCTGAGATGGCGAAGATATCAGCCTTTTTGAAAGACAATACGCAAGAAAGATACTTAAAGGAATGGAAAAAATGGATTGACTATATTCAAAGTAGATATCAGACTAAGAGTTATCAGACTGTTTTTGAATGATTATGATGTATTATTTTTGATTGTTTTCGGGGGAAGTTAGGAATTGATGATTGTAGGGGTATAATTAAGTTGGGACGAAATTTTTTTAGCATATGTTTGTTTTATTTTTAACTATACCTTGTGCTCGTTCCGGGAAGTCGGGGGAGGGAGGGGGTTGTGAAGGGAGGGGGGAGGGGAGGAGGGGAAAGAGGGAGGAAATTTTCTGTAAAACTTTTTGAATTAAAAAAAAAAGAGAGATCTGGTGGTTTGGTCTGAATTAATAGATTAATAATAGATTAATAGATGTACTGGATCCTAGATTTCTGCTTTTAAGGTCCACCGACAATCTCAATAGCAATATGCACATGCCTGCATGTATGCACATACACAGACACGCGTGCTTTTTCAATAGCATGGTGCTGTGGGTTTCCTTGCTTCTTTGCCCAGACAGGTTGCTTAACAACTTCCGAGAAAACCAACTTTGCTTCTTGTCTTCCCATCACTGATTCACACCATCAAGGGGATAAAGTGCAAAAACACTACAAAAAATAAATTGATGAAGGCGCTGACATTTCCAAATGTCTACATTCCTAGAATTAAAGTCATGCAAACCAGAAGACCATGGAAACAGAACCAGCTGCTGCTGCATTTTCCTCTGTACAAGAGTGAGACCAAAGTCTGTGCTTTTTTGTGTCCTTAAGAAACAGTCTCTCTCTCTCTTTCTCTGACTCTCTTCCTCCCTCCCTCTCTCTCTCCCCCTCTCTCCCTCTGTCTCCTTCTCTTTTTCTCTCTTTCTGTCTCTCTTTCTGTCTCTCTCTCTTTCTCTCTCTCTCTGCTTCCCTCCCTCTCTCCCTCTGTCTCCTCTTTTTCTCTTTCTCTCTCTCCCCCTGTCTCCCTCTGTCTCCCTCTCTCTCTCTTTTTCTCTTTCTCTTTTTCTCTCTCTTTCTTTCTCTCTTTCCCTCTCTCCCTCCCTCTCCCCTCTGTCTCCTTCTCTTTCTCTCTCTCCCCATCTCCCTCTCTTTCTCTTTCTCTTTCTGTCTCTCTCCCCCTCCATCTCTCTCTCTCCCCTTCCCTCTCTCCCTCTCTTTTTCGCTCTCTCCCCCTCTCTCTCTCTCTCTCTCTTTCTCTTTCCCTCCCTCTCTCTCTCCTCCTCTCTCCCTCTCTTTCTCTTTCTCTTTCTCTCTCTTTCCCTCCTTCCCCCTCTCTCTCCCTCTCCCTCTCTCTCTCTCTTTTTTTCTCCCTCTCCCTCTCTTTCTCTCTCTCTTTCTCTCTCTCTGGGTGTTGTGTGTGTCTGTATGAAGACTGAACTTCCAAACATCTGAACAAACATTCACAGTCAGCATAAAAGTGTCTTGAAGATCCAATACGCAGCTGACAGACCATCTGTCTCTCCATTCTTGCTCTGTATCTACCGATTAAAAAATGAAGCTAAGCAAAAGGAAAAGGTTTTGTTCAGATTATACACCAGACTCCAATCAAAATGCATACTGCTAACTTGATTTTGCCCAAGGTGTCCATTTAGCATTACTATTACATTTTTACGACTTTGCGCAAAAGTTATTAACTTCTGTTCTCAGGTTTGGATAGCCATAAATAACTCAGTTTAATGTTGCCAAATCATGCCTTCCCACTGGTCATGCTGGATGGGAATTATGGGACACCAAGTCCACCACCTCTGAAGGGTACTGTGTTGGGGAAGACTGCATCAAATATTCTTCCCTACTACCACCCAACTCCAACTTTGTGGCCTGTTCATGACTCCTTTTGCCCTGAAAACTCTACCCTGTGGCTACATCGCACAAGAGGGAACACAATTATTTTCCAAAACTAATCACATATTACGGTATTTTGCTGTCTTAAGCTGAGCAGCAAGGTGCCTTCTCCATCTAAATCAGAGGTATCCAACCGTGACAACTTTAAGACTTGTGAACTTCAGCTACCAGAATTCCCAACCAAGCATGGGTGGCTGGGGAATTTTCGGAGTTCAAGCCACAAGTCTTAAAGTCACCAAGGTTGGCCACCCCTGATCGAATTTAAGGTGCACTGTTGTTGTTTCGGAACATGAGGCAGAAAATCTGGTTTACCGGCTAGGTCAATGAAGTCCATTTTGGAGCATGCATGATTGACTTGTGTCCGCTGACCCAGTTTAGTGTGATATACATTTCTAGGATCATTGAAGATCGTGGCTCATAAGATCACAAATTACACTCCCCCATCAAGATGTCACTCCTCAGATGCTCCACTTCATCCCAAAGGCTGGCAACTTACAGTAAAGATAGGTAGAAGGTAGAAGAACCCTAGGCAAAGTGTACAATCGGTTGTGCTCCGATAATTTCTCTTTACAGTATCTTGGCTACTCTCCATGGTGCTGAAACATTTATATAGGTCTGTAGTATCTATCTAGGGCAGTGGTTCTCAACCTTTATAGTGCTGCAACCCCTTTAATACAATTTCCCACGATGTGGCGACCCCAACTGTAAAATTATTTTTGTTTTGAATTTATCGCGCCTGAAGCTGTATTGGCTAGCAATCTGAACTGCTTGCAATTGCCTTGAGGACAGAGGCATTAAAGCGGAGATTCCTCCCCTATTAAGTTTATCGCGCCTGAAGCCAGATTAGGCTAGTGATTGGGAGTGATTGCAGCTGGCTTGAGAGGGAGACATCAGAGCAAAGATTTCTCTCTTTTTTAATTCATCGCGCCTGAAGCCAAATTCGGCTAGCGATTTGAAGAGCCTGCAGCTGGCTTGTGGAGACAACCATTGGAGCGCGATTCTTCGACTCGCAAGTATATTTCCCATATTTCCAATGGTCTTAGCCAACGCCGGCAAATCTTCATTCGACTCCCAATGGGGTCGCGACCCACAGGTTGAGAACCGCTGATCTAGGGTATGTATGTATGTGTGTATGTATGTATGTATGTATGTATGTATGTATGATCTATCTAGGGGACGCAGTGGCTCAGGGGCTAGGATGTTGAGTTTGTCGATTGAAAGGTCAGCAGCTCAGCAGTTCGAATCCCTAGTGCTGCCGTGTAACGGGGTGAGCTCCCGTTACTTGTCCCAGCTTCTGCCAACCTAGCAGTTTCGAAAGCATGTAAAAATGCAAGTAGAAAAAATAGGGACCACCTTTGGTGGGAAGGTAACAGCGTTCCATGCACCTTTGGCATTGAGTCATGCCGGCCACATGACCATGGAGACGTCTTCGGACAGAGCTGGCTCTTTGGCTTTGAAACGGAGGTGAGCACCGCCCCCTAGAGTCAGCAACGACTAGCACGTATGTGCGAGAGGAACCTTTACCTTTACTAGTATCTATCTAAATCCTGAACCAGATGAACCAGTCTTGTTTCCATCCACTGACCCCTGTTGGCTCTTTTGGTTTGAACTACTATAGATTTAGATGATGGAAGTCATAATGGAAAAGAAGGCTGTATTGTAACCCTTTCAGCCCCTTACCTCTTTCTCCTGCTGGGGATTTAGTAAAGGTGGCCTCAATTTAATGGTGAGTGACAGAACACTCAAGTAGCTCTTTTATCCCAGGCTGAATGTGCATATTTTATTCTGATAATTTGACATCCAGAAACTGGCTGTTTGATCTAAAATCTTATGCACAGCCCTTGAGTAAAGCAGACCGAAGCTAATGGGACACCTTTTCGAATAAATGCACATAGGACTGTGCTCCAGATCTGAATTTGATCCAGTCTGATATTTGATGCCCTGGATCGATGCTAATTTGGTTGAAGACGTAATGAGGCCTTGGAAAGCCAGGTCTTTCTAGCCATTTGGTCTCTATGGCCATGCTGATGTTCAAACATCCTATGATGCTATGGAGAAAGAAAAAAAGATCTGAAATAAATAAAGGGCAGATAGCAGAGGTGAAATGCTCCCAGTTCGGATCAGATCGGCCAATCCAATAGCAATGGTGGCAGGTGGCTTGGAGAACTGGTAGCAAAAATCCCTCTCCCCACCCCCATGCCCATCCAATCACCCGGTCGCCTGCTTGCCGCTTCTTTTAAAAAATGCTTTTAAAATTAAAAAAGACTCTAATGATCACACCTGAGCTGCGCAATCATCAGAACCTTTTTTTTGCTTTTAAAAGCATTTTTTACAACCTATTCAGCTGAATAGGTTGTTTAAAAAATGCTTTTAAAAGGTAAAAAAAGGCTCTGACGATCCTAGCTGAGCTGCCTGATTGTCAGAGCCTTTTTTTATACTTTTAAAAGCATTTTTTACAACCTATTCAGCCAAATAGGTTGTTAAAAAAATGCTTTTAAAAGTAAAAAAAAAAGTCGTGCGCCACTCTGATCACCCCCCTGTGCACTGTTCTACTTATCCCATGCCTATTTTTGGCATGCACTGCACACGTGCACGTGCCTTGCATTTGGTGCGTGGTGCGCTCTGGGGCATGCATGCGCACAGCGCACATGTGCAGGTAGCAAACCGGTAGTAGACCGGTTCAGATTTCACCACTGGCAGATAGCATGTCAACTCCATTTGCATCACTGCAGATTTATTTTTTGTTTCTTTTTTGTTATATATATTTTTTAGCCCTGAAAGGGAGAAATATCTCGGAGGCAGGAACCTGTAACGGAAACAAAATTCTTCCATCAACTCTTTGTGTTGAGCAGAAAAGCTAAAAACATGGCGCTTAGCCAACCCAACCAGTTATCCTATATTATGCGCTGCTGGCATTCAAAATGAAATGACTTGCCTAGAAAAGATAATCGGATCGGTCATCTTAAGCACACAGGGCCAGAAAAAGGTCTTCAAGGAGAGTAAGATCTCCAGAAACAGTTTCTGGGAAGAAAGAAGATGGGTTATTATTTATTCCGGCCCGTATTTCAAAATAAATTTAGGCTACCAAAAAGAACAGGCGATGAATCTTGTCATTTACAACCTCATCCCCTTATTAGCAGGACTGGTGCCAAGAATCAGAGGACTTACGTATGCTGCAAAATAATTGGAGACCAACCTGTTGCCTACGCTCGGTCAAAGAGATGAGACCTCAACTGGATGGGTACTTCCGGTATGGCTCCGCTTCGTGGAGAGCAGCTATGATTTAGCTGCTAACTCCCTAGTCAGTAGAGCTGTCAGGACATCGTAAATCTGGGTCCGACAGCTTGGAATTCTCTCCTTCGGGCAAAGAAGGAAAGATGAGCATTCAGGTTGAAGTTGAGACACCCTAATAAGATTCTAAGGCTTACGGGGAGTTCTCCTTCCATAGCCTGATAAGCTCCTGGCTGGGCAAGGCTTCTGCCTTTATGGTGGACAAATGAAGTGTCCAATTTCCACGGCTGGAGTTGATTTATGATGGACTGTAACGTGGATGGAGCAGAAACTGGAGTTTTAACACTTGTTTGTAAGAAGACTGCGATCTCCTGCCGATTTTAATGAGACTTCATTTTAGCATCAACTGTACAGTGGGGTAGCCCTCCAGCACAGTGGTGGGTTGCTCCCGGTTCATCCCGATTCGGGCGAACCGGTAGTGGCGGAAGCGGGAGGCTCTGTCCATCAACCCAGACATCATCAAAAATGCTCTGTGCATCAGTGGTGGGTTTCAAAATTTTTTACTACCAGTTCTATGGGCGTGGCTTGGTGGGTGTGGCATGGCTTGGTGGGCGTAGCTTGGTGGGCATGGCAGGGGAAGGATACTGTAAAATCTCCATTCCCAACCCACTCCTGGGGGAAGGATACTGCAAAATCCCCATTTCCTCCTGATCAGCTGGGACTCGGGAGGCAGAGAATAGATGGGGATGGGGACAGTCAGAATTTCTACTACCGGTTCTCCGAACTACTAAAAATATCCGCTACCGGTTCTCCAGAACTGGTCAGAACCTGCTGAAACCCACCTCTGCTGTCCATGCGCAGAAGTGCCACGCGCTCGCAAAGTGAGCACCCACGCCCACGCGCTACCAACAGCAAACAGGTAGCGCCGGGATTTGAATCCCACTGCTGCTCCAGCACATTAATGAACTACAACTCCCATCATCTCTGGTGCTGACAAGGCTATCCAATCCTTCTGGGAACAGTATTTCAGGCCCGTTCACGAGCCACAATTCCTCTAAAGCAGTGGTTCTCAACCTGTGGGTCGGGACCCCATTGGGGGTCAAATGACAATTTGCCAGGGGTCGCCTAAGACCATCTGAAATATGGGCAGTATACTTGAGAGTCGAAGAATCGCGCTCCAATGGTTGACTCCACAAGCCAGCTGCAGGCTCTTCAAATCGCTAGCTGAATTCGGCTTCAGGCGCGATGAATTAAAAAAAGAGAGAAATCTTTGCTCTGATGTCTCCCTCTCAAGCCAGCTGCAATCACTCCCAATCGCTAGCCTAATCTGGCTTCAGGTGCGATAAACTTAATAGGGGAGGAGTCTCCGCTTTAATGCCTCCGTCCTCAAGGCAATCGCAAGCAGTTCAGATCGCTAGCCAATACGGCTTCAGGCACGATAAATTCAAAACAAAAATAATTTTATGGTTGAGGTCGCCACATCGTGGGGAATTGTATTAAAGGGGTCGCAGCACTATAAAGGTTGAGAACCACTGCTCTAAAGGATGGGAGCCTGAGATTCCTATTTCTCCTTCCCTAGGGGAGGGGGAGGAAGCCATGGGATTAAAATGCTTAGGTAGATAGATGTCTGGGTGAGCCACTTTGGTGGGAGCGGGGAGAGGTGGTGGGGTTGAAGTGGGAACATGTAGGTTGATCTCCATCTTCTCAAGGACTGCTCTGAATTCCCTGATCTTGTTATGGGTTTTTTTTTCCCCTTTCTCTCTCTCTCTCCCTCCCTCCTTCCCACCCTTTCTTCCCCCTCCCCTCAAAACGCCCTGAGTGCCTGACTTACAAAATGCATGAAAAGTAATTTAATTAAGTATCTATTCTGAGCTGAAAATGACCATTTTGTTCGAACCAGTCGAGCACTAGTTTAACCGGGGTGTTCACAACTCCCAAGCAAATCAGCACATTATAAAGGCAGCTCTTCAACTTAAGAACAATTACTGTCATTTATCAGCCTGAATAGCAATAATGCCTGCATCGACAGCATTCGAGAGGTAAAAAAAGAGCAAGGTAGGTGTAATGATATGCAAAGCCACCACTTTCCCGCATTTTGAACTGTCTCTTTCCCATCAATACATCTCCGGATCCCTACAATTTATCAATACAAATGGTGGGGGGGGAACCCGTTGAAGGCGGGTGGGGGGAAGAGGGAGAGCGAGAAGATAAATATGAACGGGACGTAGTAATAAAAAAAAAGGTTCAAGAGTGTTTTGAGTTTCGAAATGATGAAAGGCGCGTGACATCTTTCCCGTATGATGACCTGATCGCATCAAGTTTTATTCAGCACAAAAGAAAAAAAAAAGAAGAAGGAGAAGAAGAAGAAGAAAAAGCCAGCATAAAAGCTCATTTTTCTTCCAGATGGCTGTAGTAGCAGCTCCTTCTTCCGCCATGCCTTCCTTCACTCTGTCATTTCCACCACCTCTGCCACCATTTCTATTTCAATCATACGGAATAGTAGCTGTGTCGAGGTTGTGGCTTATATCCAACTAGCATGATTATATCCATGTGCTGTTACAGCTTGGGGATTTGCAATGGAGAGAGAAAGTCACAATTGTCCCATGAATCTGGGTGACTTAAACGACTGCAGCACCTGACTCCAAGACCAAAAGCCAAGCGATAGATGGGGGAGGAGAGGAGGAGGAAGAATTGTAGCTGTCACATGACGGGAAACAGCTTGCCATCTTTCATCTCTGCATTCAGTTTCCCATTCCTTATCTTCCAGGTCTTCCAGGTGGAAGATAAACTGTTCCTCTTCCAAGTCAGAACCACTGGTTCATCTTGGCCAAGGATCAAGAGCTCATTGCCCTCCGGACGTTTTGTATCTCTCAGCCCATCGTCTGCTGCAGCCAGCCAGCCTGGAAAGTGAAAGTAGATTATAAGGAGATAAATGGCCACAGTGTCTTGGGGTGCCACGTTTCCCTCCTTTTACCCATAGATAGATAGATAGATAGACAGACAGACAGACAGACAGACAGACAGACAGACAGACAGACAGATAGATAGAAAGAAAGAAAGAAAGAATTCTTTATTGGACAAGTGTGATTGGACACACAAGGAATTTGTCTTTGGTGCATATGCTCTCAATGTACCTCTATCTCAAGATAGATTCATCAAAAATAGAATAGAACAGAACAGAATAGAACAGAACAGAACAGAACAGAATAGAATAGAATTTTTTTATTGGCCAAGTGTGATTGGACACACAAGGAATTTGTCTTTGGTGCATATGCTCTCAATGTACCTCTATCTCAAGATAGATTCATCAAAAATATAATAGAACAGAACAGAACAGAACAGAACAGAATAGAATAGAATTTTTTATTGGCCAAGTGTGATTGGACACACAAGGAATTTGTCTTTGGTGCATATGTTCTCAGTGTACATAAAAAGAAAAGTTACATTCATCTGGGATCATAAGATACAACACTTAATGATAGTCATAAGGTACAAATAAGCAATCAAATCATACAAGGAAACAATCAATATAAATCGTAAGGATAAAAGCAACAAAGTTACAGTCATACAGTCATAAGTGGAAGGAGATGGGTGATAGGAATGATGATAAGACTAATGGTAATAGTAATGAAAATTTAGTGAATAGTTTGAAAGTGTTGAGGGAATTATTTCTTTAGCAGAGTGATGGCATTCGGGGGGAAAACTGTTCTTTTGTCTAGATGTTCTGGTGTGCAGTGCTCTATAGCATCATTTTGAGGGTAAGCATTTTACTGAGGCAGCCATTGGATACCCATGTTGATAAAGTCTCAGGGCGCAGATAACCACTTTCCAAAGTCTCCTGCAGATGTCATCTCCAGATCTGCTGAGTTTTTCCAGAAACATGCAGAGCCGAGATAGGAAGATCAAAGAGTAGGAAGATGTCACTACAACAGCCACTCATGGAGACTTTGAGATTATCAGGAGCTAGACCAGATAACCTATCTTGCCTCTTCTGAGCTGATGGTTCTCTCTGATAAGTAGGACGGTATAATTCCACACGCAGAGTCCCAACACAAAGATTCTTAGCCACTGACGCACTGACCCTATTGAACGGCTCGTGATGCCTACCCCAGGGGTGGGCTTCAAAAATTTTAGCAAGGAGTTCTCTGCCTGGTTGCTGGCTGGGTGTGGCCATGGTGGGTGTGGCCTAGTCAGCCTCCTGCACCATGGTGGAGGGGACATTTTTGCCCTGCCCAGGCTCCAGAGGCTTTTCTTGAGCCTCCCGGAGGGCGAAAACAGCCTCCCCAGGCTCCGGAGGCCCTCTAAAAGCCCGTTTCCAGCCTTCCCAAACTTCCGGTAGGCCCATTTTTCACCCTTCACATGTGGGGATTCCTGGAAGGGGAGGGGAGGGGTGGGCGGGGCTAGCCAGGAATGGGATTTAGGGGGTTCTCCAAATGGCACAGAATCTTAGCTAGAGGTTCTCCCAAATCCCTGCGAACCCCCAGCAGCCCGCCCCTGGCCTACCCCCCCACTCCATCCTCCGTAACAAAGCCAGCCCCACCCCTTGCCTCTTCAAATAAGCAGCAGAGAAAATGGCAAAGCCAAGAAGGCCGCCCTCCGCATGAGAGCAGAGTTGGCGCGCTTCTTGGCATGGTGGCCCCACCCTGGCATTCTTCAATCTGAGTCTCCGCAGGAAATGTTGATCTATTCAAAATATGCTCTGAGCCAGAGGGTACGTCTTCCTCACTGTCATCTTATTACACCATGCAGGTGGGAAACGGACAGTTCAATCACAAAATCATAATGCTTAAGGCAGCATGAAATCATAAAGCTGGCAACAAAACACGTGAAGCGTGCTAGACTTATGATTCATGGGCTCCTTTACACCATGGCATGTCAGTGATTCAGTGATAGCCTTGAATGGTTAGTCTCCGGCAGGGTTCTCCCCTGCCTCTCTACCTCGCTACCCCCGCCCCCACCAGCCCACCAAGCGCAGGAGGAATAAGATACATTATCCATTTGGGTGCACTTACGTTTCGTTTTCTATTCCATAAAAATACTCATGAATAGTTAAACTGTTTATCCAACTGTACACACTGGTTACGAAGTATAAAAATGGACGTAGGAGGCAACTCGTGTGCAAGGAACACAGCTCCAGATCTCACTCGCAGAAGGCAACTGCTGGATTGACATCATAGGCTGGGCTCAAGGGGACCAAGGGGCGGGGGGGATGAGTCACGCAACATGCTGAATCACAAATTACTTAACCTCAATTTTAAACTAGTCTATTGTGTTGTAGGGACGCCGTGGCTCAGTGGCTAAGACGCTGAGCTTGTCGGTCGAAAGATCGGCAAGTTCAGCGGTTCGAATCCCTAGTGTCGCGTAACGGGGTGAGCTCCCCTTACTTGTCCCAGCTTCTGCCAACCTAGCAGTTCGAAAGCACGTAAAAAATGCAAGTAGAAAAATAGGGACCACCTTTGGTGGGAAGGTAACAGCGTTCCGTGCGCTTTTGGCGTTGAGAAGTCTTTGGACAGAGCTGGCTCTTCGGCTTTGAAACGGAGATGAGCATCGTCCCCTAGAATCGGGAACGACTAGCACGTATGTGCGAGGGGAACCTTTACCTTTAGTGTGCTGCACGGAGCTAGCCAGAGGGTGACTCGGGTTTTTGTTAATCCCTAAAAAGCAGGGGCCACAATCCTTTGGTGCTATCATGTTCTCTACTTCAGATATCTGGTGCCAATAGTCCAAATGCACAGGCCTTTGATGATGGAGGTGTCCTTTGGGTTATGGGTACTCTTTTTCATTCCCATCCAGTTTTTTATCATCTTTGCCATCTTTTTTCTTGTTGTTATAATGTTCCTTTATAAAAAAAACCTGGCATGGCATGACATGACATAAGTCATTAGCACTCTGGGCACTAAATAAATTTTATAATAAATATACACATAAAGCTACCAATTTCTCTCTCTCTCACACACACACACACATACACACACACACACTTCATCCTTATCTTCATCTTCTAACGACCCCATAATCCCTTGCGGGGCGGAGTCTGGCAACTGAATGGAGTTAGCAGAGTGTTTTAATGGCCGGATGCCCTTCCTGTCACCAATGCAGAGTTTTGTTCAGCAGATATATTCTCACTGTGCCCAGAGAGAAAAATATCTGCCTCTACCTAGGATCGAACTCACAGCCTCCTGATTGTGAGGTGAGAGTTCCATCTCTAGGCCACCACATCACTACACACACACACACACACACACACACACACACACACAAAATACAATACATGAATCTGGAAACAGGTGAAAAATATTTGTTTACACTATAATATTTTATTTTTAATGAAGGTAGGTTGCCCTCTATAAAGAAGAGATAAAGACCAGGTTTTGCAATGTTGAATGAGCCACAAAGCATGAATTCACACTTACAGCTATGTAAACCATAGTTTCTACACAGCAATGACGGGGTTCACACAATGTGGCCAGCCCAAAGCAAACTAGCCACACCCTACCCATAAAACATAGATCAGCTATAGAATCCAACAGTGATTGATTGATTGATTGATTGATTGATTGATTGATTGATTTTGTATCCACGTACATGCTTCCATTTCTCCTAATAATGATGGCATATCTTGCTATTTACAAAGCTGAAATCTGTTCTTATTGTTGGCAGAACAAAACACTTTGCTAATGTCTTTTGCATTATGGCACAATGATTATTTATTTGACTCTGAAATATTTCCCGGGTTTTGCTGAAGTTGCTCCTTTGGTATACCAGGCTTGCCTCTTCTTCTCTCTACACAATCTAGGCAATTAACCAGATGACATTTCAAACCGTTCTAATGCCATCATTCTATCATTTCTGCTCCATAATATGTGATGTGATCATGCCTTATTAAGGAATGTGCAATGCAATGAGAGGAGGTGATAAATCCTCACTAGATAGAGAGGTGCAAATTGAAAGGGAGGAATTCATTCAAATAAAAACTGCACAGTTACGTAATTATGGAACAATTTCAAGGAAGTAGCTGCAAAATTCTGCTTTCAGACCACTGGGAAGTTTAACTAGGGCAACATGCTAGTTAGCGTTCCGTGCTTGCTGGTTAGCAAAATTCAGGAACAGACTGATGGCAATCTGACCTCAAATGTTTATATTTGAATAAAATTATTCATGGAACAGAAATAAAATTAATTAGCAATATACATAAATATCTACTGAGGTACAAAATGGAAGAAGAGGTAGTTAAGGATATAGTGATTAGATAGGCGAAACATTTTGGCTATAATGTAGAATTGGAGAAATGGGAAAAATTATGGGAAATAAATATTAAATTGACTGTATCAACGGCATTCAAGGAAAACCAGCTAAAAATGTTCTACAGATGGCATTTTACACCAATACGGCTTGCTAAGATGTTTCCTAATAATTCTTCAGACTGTTGGAAATGCAAAAAAGTCCCCGGAACATATTATCACCTCTGGTGGACAAGTCCTAAGGTGAAAAAATATTGGTCCAGAACTAGAAATTGGATAGAAGAAATAAGTGGCCATAATGTGGACTTGAAACCAGAGACATTTTTACTAGGGATATTAAGCAGAACCTACAGTAAAGAAATTCAATATTTGATTTTGCATATAATTACAGCTGCAAAGATTGTCTATGCACAGTTCTGGAAAAATGAAAAGGTCCCAACAGAGGAAGAAATAATTGAGAAAATTCTGGACTGGGTGGAGATAGATAAATTAACGAAAGAAATAAAAGGAAGAAACAGAATATTATCAAGTATGGACCAAGTGGTATGATTGGTTAGAGAATTGGAAAAGTAAATATGAATAAATGATCGAGAAGAGAATGTGACAAATGTATAAAACATTGTAAATGAATAAAACTAGATATAAAGGGACGATAAAGATAATAAAAGTGGGGAAAAATGGGGAATATATAAAGTAGAAAGTATGTGGAACGCAACTGACATATAAAAAGAAAACACATATTATGTGTTTGTGTTATGTATGTTTCTGTTATGTTGTGATGTTGTTGTAAAATCAATTAAAAAACTTAAAAAAACAACAACAAATGTTTAATTTGCAACTGGTAGCCAACAGAACTCTGGGAGTTGGTCCACACAGCTTAAAGTTGCCAAGGTTGAGAAACACCGCTCTAGATCAGGGATCTCTAACCTTGGCAACTTTAACCCTGGAGGACTTCAACTCAGGGGTGTTATTCAGTTAGCTTCGCTACCGGTTCGCAAATGTGAGCGCATGTGCCACCTCCATGTATGTGCAGGACCTTTTGCGCATGCGCAGAATGTCAAAAACGGGACGTGATGATGGGTGGGCGGAGCCTCCCGCAGCCACTGGCTGAATACCGCCACTGCTTCAACTCCCAGAATTCAAATCTGGCTGGGGAATTCTGGAGCTGAAGTCCACCAGGCTTAAATTTGCAAAGGTTGGAGACCCCTGATCTAGATGGCAGCTAAACTAGCCTCCCTTTCAGACATAGTGCAGTCTTTGTTCCCAGAAAGACCTGCCCAGGCTCAAACAATTTGGGATGATGATATAATGATGGACATTACCTTACAGATGACCCCCCCCCTGTTAAAGACCTTGGAGTTTTCATATCTAATCATCTAAGTGCCAAAGCCCACTGAAACTACATCGCAAAAAAGGCTTTAAGAGTTGTAAACCTAATGTTGCGAAGCTTCTTCTCCAGAAACACTACACTACTAACCAGAGCATATAAAACATTTGCTAGACCAATTCTTGAATACAGCTCGCCTGTCTGGAACCCATACCACATTTCAGACATCAATACAATTGAACGTGTCCTCTGAATACAGCAAAATACCCTATGCCACCAGACTTGAAATCCTGTGTTTAGAAAATTTAGAACTCCGCCGCCTTTGACATGACCTGAGTTTAACTCATAGAATCGTCTATTGCAATGTCCTTCCTGTTGAAGACTACTTCAGCTACAATTGCAACAATACATGAGCACACAATAGATTTAAGCTTAATGTGAACCGCTCCCATCTTGATTGCAGAAAATATGACTTCAGTAACAGAGTTGTTAATACTTGGAATACACTACCAGACTCTGTGGTCTCTTCCCAAAATCCCCAAAGCTTTAACCAAAAACTGTCTACTATTGACCTCACCCCATTCCTAAGAGGTCTATAAGGGGCATGCATAAGAGCACAAACATGCCTACCGTTCCTGTCCTACTGTTTCCTTTCATTATATCCAATTAATATAGTTATTACATATATTAATTAACATATATAATGCTTATATATATGCTTATATATTGTATAGTTATTTCATGCTTATGCTTATATATACTGTGTGACAAAATAAATAAATAAAATAAATAAATAAAATATTAACCCCAACTTTTCAGACTCCTCCAACAGATTACTATTTGGCTAAGGAAGATATCAAGCCTAAGGTTATGGTTCCTGGATGTTCCTTTATTATCTGAGTACAGACTGAATCTGGTTTCTCTGAGCTGAGGAAACCTTATCTGAGTCCTATCTAATTCACTTCTCCACAAATAAAGGCATTTTACAACGCGGGGAAAAAAAGGTGCAGTGAACCAACTTCTTCCAAACTTTTCCCCTTCGATTATGCTGGATTCCATCTCCAATCATCCTCGGTCCGACTGACCATCATCCGGGAATGATGAGAGTCATTGTCCAATAGATCTCGAGGCTACCATATTAGGAAGGGAATGTTTTGAAAAAGAAAAGCAGGCTAAAATAGTAGCTAGCGTCTTTCTCTAAGGATATTTTTTTTGCTTTTTAAACAAACTTTTATATACTCTATTCCTCACTCTAACAGGGGTGTGTGTGTGTGGTTGTGTGTATGTGTGTGTCACTGAGAGTGAGAAAGAAAGAAAGAAAGAAAGAAAGAAAGAAAGAAAGAAAGAAAGAAAGAAAGAAAGAAAGAAAGAAAGAAAGAAAGAAAGAAAGAAAGAGGGAGGGAGGAAGGAGAAAGAAGGAAGGAAGGAAGGAAGGAAGGAAGGAAGGAAGGAAGGAAGGAAGGAAGGAAGGAAGGAGAAAGAAAGAAAGAAAGAAAGAAAGAAAGAAAGAAAGAAAGAAAGAAAGAAAGAAAGAAAGAGGGAGGGAGGAAGGAAGGAAGGAGAAGAAAGAAGGAGGGAGGGAGGGAAGGGAAGAAAGAAAGAAAGGAGGGAGGGAGGGAGGGAGGGAGGAAGAAAGAAAGAGAAAGAAAGAAGGGAGGGAGGAAGGGAGGGAGGAAGGGAGGAAGGAAGGAAGGAAGGAAGGAAGGAAGGAAGGAAGAAAGAAAGAAAGAAAGAAAGAAAGAAAGAAAGAGGGAGGGAGGGAGGGAGGGAGGGAAAGAAAGAAAGAAAGAAAGAGAAAGAAAGAAAGAAAGGAGGGAGGGAGGGAGGGAGGGAGGAAGGAAGGAAGGAAGAAAGAAAGAAAGAAAGAAAGAAAGAAAGAAAGAAAGAAAGAAAGAAAGAAAGAAAGAAAGAAAGAAGGAAGGAACAGCTCAGCATTTTGGCGGTTGCATTTTTGAAGCCCACACATGCTGTGCATAAGGAGAAGAATGCATTATTACATGACATTCCTAATTGTACCTCTCTCGGTTGGAGTCCATCAGAAGCTCCGCATGTTGTGTCTTTCTAAGAAATACCGTCTCCAGAGAACATAAGAAAGCACATGGTAAGCTGGGAAATAAATCGCCACCATACAGATGCTATCCGTTATGCTTCCCATAATCTGAAGCTTTGCGAAGACAGTCCAGGTAGTTGTTGTGTCTTCTCCCAGCTCACACGGGGCGTAAGACAACAGGGCAGCAAGTGGCTTATCACCTAAACCCTGTAAGTTAGTTTCAAGTCTTATATCATATTAGATATACCCTGTTTCCCCTAAAATAACACTTCCCCTGATAATCAACCCAATTGGACTTTTGAGCGCATGTGCTAAAATAAGCCTCCCCCCCCAAAAAAAATAAGCCCTCCCCCCGAAAATATTTAAACACATGTGCAGCCAGTCCCCCCTCATTTCCTCTGGTTAGGGTTTGGGAGACAGAGCTGGAAATCAGGTAAGACGGCAAGAGGAGCCCCATCTTGCTCCATGTGCCCCAAAGTAATAAGACATCCCCGAAAATAAAGCCAAGTGCTTATTTCAGGATTCAAAAAAATATAAGACAGGGTCTTATTTTCGGGGAAACACGGTAAAATCTCAAAACAAGACTCTCCTTTCTCCACACGCACTTCAACTAATTCTTTTTCGTCCCTCCTTCTCTCTCTTAAGTTTTTTTTTTCCCCACATGGGCTAATCACATCCTCAAGGTACACAGGTAGAAAGGGGCTTTCCAGGGAGACAATGCAGGGAGGTCAACCTTCCTTACACGCTGTGGTCTTTGACAGTAAAAATACACCCACACACATACACACAATATTGAAAGAAGAAGAAAAAGCAAAGCTCCAGGTACGGAAATCCAAGACTGAAGGTTGGCAAGCACACAGATCATCTTCTCTCATCCTGGTACTCAAAGGCTTTTTTTTTTACTTTTAAAAGCATGTTTCGGCTGAAGAAAAGCCAGATTTTAAAAGTAAAAAAAAAACCCTCTGCTGATGGTACGGGGGGCCAGGGATTTTTGCTACCGGTCCTCCGAACCAGCAGCCGCTATCGCTACTGGATCGCGCGAGCCGGTCCGAACTGGGAGCATTTCATCCCTGAAATGAACATTGACGATGATATACTACATTCTTTTATCCTGTCGATATTAAACATACATCTGTATAAGGAAAGGAAAGGGCTACCAACTTGTATAAGTAACCTGGAAAAAGATATCCTGAGATTTATTTACTTTTTCCCCTGCATCCTTCCCTTCTTTTCACCACTGCCATGAAACCGGTCAAAAACTGGCACATCACACCCACAAAAATGGAGCCTGAACACAAGCACAAATCAACCACGGACGCCTCCACACACACACACCCCATTCGCACACCATGCACCAATGGATAATACTTTTCCCAACGCACATATCCTGTAGCCCCATAACAATTTTCTTATCAGGAAGATTGAATTGCCTTGCTCCAACCCATCACTTCGTTAATGCCATTTCCGAATGGCTATTGAGCGACACTGGTCTAACTTTCATACCTTGCATTTGTGCAGCAACAGTGATATTGATCCACAGACCCACACAAACTCTGCTCTCTCTCTCTCTCCCTCCCTTTTGTGTGTGTGTGTATATATCTATAGATATGGATAATTCAGCAGAATGGGTCTCTTCTGAAATTACACTGGTTATCGAGGGGAGATTAATTCCTGCTTTTTCTCCTTTCAGCAACTCTGTCCTGATTCATGGATATCAGAGGATAAATTAGTGCTGTACATAACCAAACAATATGATTTTACCGCTTGGACTTTGCCCTGCCTCTGTTATCCGACAACAAAGCAGCAGAGGGCGTTTATTTCTCCCTCTCTTAGGTTTCTTTCTTCTTCAAAGAAAAGCCTCAAAAGCTGAGACAGAACTGGGATATCTCATTGCTCTAATGGTGCACTCGTTTTTGTTTTTGTTTTTGAGAAAACGGAGGAGGAGAGGAGGAGGAGGAGGAGAGAGAAGAAGGAGAAGGAGAAGCAAAGCTGGCTGAGGAATTCTGGGAGTTGAAATCCGCAAGTCTTAAAGCTGCCAAGATTGGAGACCCCTGCTGTAAAGCACTATGAAGCAGTATATAAGACTGAGTGCTGTTGCTGTTACATTTTATTACTTTAAAAGTAATATCTTCATATGATTGTTGTCAGATGCCAGGAGTCATTGAGAGTCAGGTGGCATAGAAGTTACTTACTATCATTTCTTCTTATTATTTAATGGATATATACAACACTAAGGGATGCGGTGGCTCAGGGGCTAGGATGTTGAGCTTGTCGATCGAAAGGTCGGCAGCTCAGCGGTTCGAATCCCTAGTGCTGCCGTGTAACGGGGTGAGCTCCTGTTACTTGTCCCAGCTTCTGCCAACCTAGCAGCTTCGAAAGCACGTAAAAAATCCAAGTAGAAAAATAGGGGCCACCTTTGGTGGGAAGGTAACAGCGTTCCGTGCGCCTTTGACGTTGAGTCATGCCGGCCACATGACCACGGAGACGTCTTCGGACAGCGCTGGCTCTTCAGCTTTGAAACAGAGATGAGCACTGCCCCCTAGAGTCGGCAACGACTAGCACGTATATGCGAGGGGAATCTTTACCTTTACCTTATATACAACACTAACTATGCTATTATTAGCACCTTTCAGATTGCTATTCTATTTCTCTATCAAAACCAACAGCTTAGGTTTTCCTGGTGATCTGTTAAGTATCAAAGTACTAATGAGGTATGATCCTAATTGGACTTATTTTATCAAATGCAGCTAAGATCATCTAGAAGCCCTCAACTAATTTGGCATCTGTTAATTAAGGTAAAAGTAAAGGTTCCCCTCGCACATATGTGCTAGTCGTTCCCAACTTTAGGGGGTGGTGCTCATCTCCGTTTCAAAGCCGAAGAGCCAGTGCTGTCCAAAGACGTCTCTGTGGTCATGTGCCTGGCATAACTAAATGCCAAAGCAGTGGTGGAATCCAAATTTTTTTACTACTGGTTCTGTAGTAAACTAAGGTGTGGCTTGGTGGGCATGGTGTGGCTTGTTGCGCGTGGCAGGGGAAGGATGGTACAAAATCTCCATTCCCACCCCACTCCAGGGGAAGGATACTGCAAAATCCCTATTCCCTCCCCACTCCTGGGGGAAGGATATTGCAAAATCCCCATTCCCATCCCACTCTGGGGCCAGCCAGAGGTGATATTTGCCGGTTCTCCAAACTACTCAAAATTTCCACTACCGGTTCTCTAGAACCTGTCAGAACCTGCTGGATTTCACCCCTGTGCCAAAGGCGCACGGAAGGCTGTTACCTTCCCACCAAAGGTGGTCTCTATTTTTCTCCTTGCATTTTTTATGTGCTTTCGAACTGCTAGGTTGGCAGAAGCTGGGATAAGTAACAGGAGCTCACCCTGTTACACGGCACTTAGGGATTCGAACCGCTGAACTGCCGACCTTTCGATCGACAAGCTCAGCGTCTTAGATCACTCTAGAGATCTATTTGATCTTGTATATGTACTTTTATCTGCTGGCTTCCCCTTCTTCTCGGATGAGGTGCTACTCTCTTTATACTGCTAAAGGATGCCTTGGAAATCGATGCAGACACTGGAAACAAAATGGAGAGAACACACTGGACATCCCGATGAATTCACTGGACGCACATTCACAAATTAATTCTCGTACACAATGAAACTATCCATCAAAATCAATGCTGCTTTCTGGATAAAGGAACTCTTGTGCCAAGAATATTTCCACCAAGAACAAAGAGCTGTCCTGCCATCTTATTTTTAACCAGGAAAATTACATATTTCCAAAAGTATCCAAAGAATTCATTATCCCAGTACAAATACCTTCAATGGTACAAGGAGAGAGAGCCTATAACCAGAGTTCCCTTGGGAGAATAACCAGACAATAGGCTAAAGAAAACTCCTCCATGATGTTCCTGTTCAATTAGCCGTGTTAATCTGATGCAAGAAAAAAGACAAGCCACCGGTGTCACCTTAAAACAGGGTTTTTCAACCTTGGCAACTTTAAGACAGGTAAGAACGGCTGAAGATAATTTGGTGCCAGAGATGGGGGTGGGGAAGATAATGAATGTTACTTTTCCATTCCAAAGGTAAAAAGTTTTCCCCTGTCCAATCGTGTCCAGGAGTGAGGCAAGTAACAGAAGCTCGCCCCATCCTGCAGCCCCGGGTCTTGAACATGCCGACAAATTCAGCAACCTTTAACCTCTGAGCCATTCCATGTATAAAGTCCAATTCACCAGGAGTTGAATTTTTGTTCAGCACCGAAGTACTATAGAGATAATCATAACTCAAGATCTAAAATGGACACCTAACATCAAAAATGTCATCAAAAGAGCACAACAAAGAATGTTCTTTCTGCACCAGCTCAAACTGCCCAAGGAGCTGCTGATCCAGTTCTACAGAGGAATTATTGAGTCTGTCATCTGCACCTCCATAACTGTCTGGTTTGGCTCTCAACCCAACAAGACAGACACAGACTTCAGAGGATAATTAGAACTGCAGAAAGAACAATGGCTACCAACCGGCCTTCCATTGAGGACCTGTATACTGCACAAGTCAAAAAAAGGGCTGTGAAAATATTTACAGACTCTCACATCCTGGACATAAACTGTTTCAACTCCTACCCTCAAAACAACGCTATAGAGCACTGCACACCAGAACAACTAGACACAAGAACAGTTTTTCCCGAACTCCATCACTCTGCTAAACAAATTGCCATGGCATTGGGCCGGGCTATTTACGGGACCGCCTGCTGCTACCAAATACCTCTCACCGACCCGTGCGCTCTCACAGAGAGGGACTCCTCAGGGTGCCATCGGCTAGGCAGTGCCGTCTGGCGACACCCAGGGGAAGGGCCTTCTCTGTGGGGGCTCCCACCCTCTGGAACGAACTCCCCCCAGGACTTCGTCAACTTCCGGACCTCCGAACCTTCCACCGCGAGCTTAAAACACATCTATTTGTCTGCACAGGGCTGGACTAGGTTTTTTAAATTTAGATTTTAAATGGGTTTTATTATATATATTGTTTTAATTATCGGGCTATATTTAATAAGTTTTTTAACGGACATTTTATCTTGTATTTATATGTATTTTATTTGCCTGTGAACCGCCCTGAATCCCTAGGGAGATAGGGCGGTATACAAATTTGAATAAACAAACAAACAAACAAACAAACAAATAATTCCCTCAACATCATCAAACTATTCACTAAGTCTGCACTACTATTAATCTTCTCATCATTCCTATCACCCATCTCCTCCCACTTATGACTGCATGACTATAACTTGTTGCTGTATCCTTACAATTCATATTGTTTCCTAGTATGATTTGATTGCTTATTTGTACCCTATGACTATCATTAAGTGTTGTACCTTATGAATCTTAACAAATGTATCTTTTCTTTTCATGTACCCTAAGAGTCTATGCACCAAAGACAAATCCCTTGTGTGTCCAATCACACTTGGCCAATAAAGAGTTCAGTCTATCTATTTATCTATCTATCTATCTATCTATCTATCTATCTATCTATCTAAATATTCCCGCTATTCCTACACATTTTGTCTAAGGGTAGAACCAGAATTGAATACGTAACATGGATTTGGTATCAAATGAGGATGGAACTACTGAAGATGGAAAGGGCCACTACTGAGGTGGTCTTAACAAGCGAACCATTTTAAGGGGGATTTTCATGCTTTAGCTCTTTTGGCACACAAAAGAACATCTAGCATGCCTCCTCACTCAACCAACCTTATCCATAAACAAGCAAAAAAGGAACAACCTCCCCCCTCCTTTTTGTATATATATTATATGGTATAGCACATTTTTTTAATTATTGATAGGTGCAAAGACTGGATTCTGAGACGGATGCGACTTAGCAGGAGCTAACAGAAATACAACACTGCATGTGTTTCGACATCATAAGCAAACCTGAGCTCAAATATATGAATTTATGGAATACCCTTGCTGCTCAAGATTGAATGAGCACGTTGTCACAAATGCGCTTGCTCTCCGCATATTAGCATCCCAAGCAGGATCTTTAACCATTGTAGTTATTGGCTTTCTGTCCTATTGGTGAAGCAAACAAATGAACGCCGTTCTGATAGAACAGTGCAGGCACTTCCAATACGTTGCCCATGCAAATTTCCTGTTGGAAAGCATGGCGCCATGGAGGGTGGCTACTTGGGGGCACCAAAGACCTTGTGTATCATGAAAGGAGAAGAAATAGGGTCTAGGTCCACGTCACATGCTGAACCAAAAAATAAACACATTTTAGTGAAGTAGGTTGGGGCAATCCAGACTATAGGATTAATTTGTGTTTTATTGGGTTAATATGGCGAAGAGAAGGATTAGGGGCAGAGGTGGGTTTCAGCATGTTTTTGTTGTGGCCTGCCAGCAGCCTGTGGAGCTGGCAACGGAGTCAGACAGTGATGAGGCTGAGGTGAGGCCAGGGCCATTGGGGAGTGAGGTGCAGACTCTAGAGCCTCCAGAGACTGATAGTAGTGAGGCAGAGAAACAGGGGGAGCCTGTTCCTAATGCACACATGAGAAGAGCTGCCAGAAGGCAAGAGCAGCTCAAGCAAAGAGGAGAAATTGGGAGTAGGGCCAAGAGATGATTGGCCCCTCCCATAAGGCTTAAAACAGACCAGCAATGGCGTTTGGGCTCTTTGCCGGAAAACACCATTGGTAGCTTCTTCTTCTTGCATTTATTTTTGTATCTGTGACTTCTGAACGTTTGCTAAGAAAGGCCTTTGGCAGTTTGCCTAATTGGACCAAGGTTTGAAATAGGACTGAGAAATTTGTATTGGGAGGAATTTGCTTTAATTTAGTTGAACTACGCTGGGTATGAAGTAATTCTCAGCTGTTCGAATAAAGTTTGTTTTTTCACTGAGTTTCCCACTACCTACTTGGGCCTGGGTCACAACAGTTCTGGAAAACCGGTAGTAGAAATTTTGAGTAGTTCGGAGAACCGGTAAATACCATCTCTGACTGGTCCTGTCCCCATCTATTCTCTGACTCTCAAATCCCAGCTGATTGGGAGGAAATGGGAATTTTGTAGTAACCTTCCCATGGATTGAGGTGGGAATGGAGATTTTACAGTATCCTTCTCCTGCCACGCCCACCAAGCCGTGCCCACCAAGCCATGCCACACCCATCAAGCCTTGCCCACAGAACCGGTAGTAAAAAAATTTGAAACCCACCCCTGATTAGGGGTGACGTGATGGCTTGAGGGGCAGTCACAGAGATGAGGCAGGACAAGAAGCAACAGGTGGGAGATCGTTAAAGAGGGATCCAATCTAGAATTGAAGAGAAATTTCCTGATAGTGAACAATTAAATCAGTGGATCGCTGACCTCTCAAGAGTTCTGGGTGCTCCATCTCTGAATGTCTTCAAGGAAAGATTAAGCATAGTTAATCAAGGCAAAAGAAATTGCATTCGATGAGCTATCAAATCCTTTGGAAACACTCTTGCTTTTCCAAAAGGGCCTTTTTGTTTTACTATAACATTTGACACGTTCCCAGCTCTGCCATCGTTTATGGCTTATTTCTACATCTAGCCCACTTCGACGTGCTTTTAAAACATATCTGATAAACTAGTAAAAATTACGTACAATGCAAATGACGTTCGAGACAAGTTTTTACTGACTTAAAGAGCAAGCTATAAAATGATAACAAATAGGGTGGTTTTGATTTAGTGCTTTTTAAAACTGCATGCACGCAGGCGCGCAAACACACACGCACAACCTCTCACTCCAAATGTATGACAGGAGTTAAACGTAGTGTTGCTGCCACCTCAAGGTCTTGGAAGAAAAGTGTCACGCTTTATTTTCACGCGCTTCTATCCAGCTCGTTTTAGGGACACGATCAAGTGTGTACATGGAAAGGCCTTGCAAAAAAAAGTGATTCAGCCGTGTCTGGTCAAAAAGACGGGCTTATTTTATTCAGCAGAGCACAATCCTGACTGCTGGTGAGTGGATTCTAGCAGTTAAGACAGCAAGAGGAAAATATTATCTAAATTAACTCCAAAATATGAGATATTTTTTTATAAATTACTTGGAGACATGTAGTGAATTGCAATGAATTCTAGATTAAACCTAGACTGTTGGTTTCAGCTTCTACCTTCAAAATGACATTATAGAGCATTGCACTCCAGAACAACTAGACACAAGGGCAGTTTTTCCCTAAATGCCATCACTCTGCCAAACAACTAATTTCTGGAACACTGTCGTACCATTTACTAAGACTGTGTGACTGTAACTTTGTTGCTTGTATCCTTACGATTTATATTGATAGTTTCCTGATTGCTTATTTGTTCCCTATGACTGTCATTAAGTGTTGTAGCTTATGATTCTGGATGAATGTATCTTTTCTTTTATGTACTTCAAGAGCGTATGGACCAAAGACAAATTCCTTGTGTGTCCAATCACACTTGGCCAATAAAGAATTCTATTCTATTCTGTTCTATTCTATTATTCTTCTCATCCTTCCTAACTTATCTCCTCCCACTTATGACGATAACCCTGTTGCTTGTATCTTTACAATTTATATTGTTTTATTTAGTTTCCTAGTATGATTTGATTGCTTAGTTAATATACTATGACTAACACTAAGTGTTGTAGCTTATGATTCTTGAAAAATGTATCTTTTCTTTTATGTACACTGAGAGCGTATGCACCAAAGACAAATTCCTTGTGTGTCCAATCACACTTGGCCAAAAAGAATTCAATTCAATTCAATTCAATTCAATTCTATTCTATTCTATTCTATTCTTCTTCTCATCCTTCCTATTACCTATCTCCTCCCACTTATGATGATAACCTTGTTGCCTGTATCTTTACGATCTATATTGTTTTATTTATTTCTTAGTATGATTTGATTGCTTAGCTAATATCCTATGACTAACACTAAGTGTTGCATCTTAAAGAATGTATTTTTATGTACACTGAGTGCAAATGCAGCGAAGACAAATTCTTTGTGTGTCCAATCACATTTGGCCAATAAAGAATTCTATTCTATTCTATTCTATTCTTTTCTATTATTCTTCTCATTCTTCCTATTACCTATCTCCTCCCATTTACGATGATAACCTTGTTGCTTATATCTTTACGATTTATATTGTTCTATTTAGTTTCCTAGTATGATTTGATTGTTTAGCTAATATTCTATGACTAAGTGTTGTAGCTTATGATTCTTAAAGAATTATTTTTATCTACACCAAGTGCATATGTAGTGAAGACAAAATCTTTGTGTGTCCAATCACACTTGGCCAATAAAGAATTCTATTCTATTCTATTCTATTCTATTCTATTCTATTCTATTCTATTCTATTCTACAGTGGCGAGAAAGTTTGTAAAATGGAGCAAAACTCAAGTCTTGCTTAGCAGTGGAAATTTTGGGTTCAGTTATGGTCGTAAGTCAAGGACTACCTGCATTATACCAGTTCAATTGTATGCATGGCATTCAGCCTTTATCTGATGAGCCTGATTTTTTTTTTTATTTGCATTTATATCCCGCCCTTCTCCGAAGACTCAGGGCGGCTTACACTATGTCAAGCAATAGTCTTCATCCATTTGTATATTATATACAAAGTCAACTTATTGCCCCCAACAATCTGGGTCCCCATTTTACCTACCTTATAAAGGATGGAAGGCTGAGTCAACCTTGGGCCTGGTGGGACTTGAACCTGCAGTAGTTGCAAGCAGCTGCTGTTAATAACAGACTGTCTTAGCAGTCTGAGCCACCAGAGGCCCTGATGGTCTAAATACCAGATAAGCCATGGTTTTGGAAGTGTTTCAAACATCCTAGTATCAAGAACTTGATTATGGCCACTGCACTGCAGCAGGCTATGTAATATGCCAGGAAACAAATTTATGATTGTTGGGATGCCAATTAGATGTTCAATTTAAAATAAAGAGCCTGTGATTAAAAGGCTGAGGAGGTTCCAATGCACTCACATCCCCACTACAGAAAATGTGTAGGCTGGGAAAAATTTACAACCCAAACACTACATAAAATATACTACATCCTTTGCGCTTTTTGAGGAATTCACTATGACTTATCTCATCAATAACACCAAGACACCCCATTCTTTTTAATCATTGAAAAATATTTTGGACCCGAGCTACAAAGAATAAGTAGAAGGCTTGAACACCGGTGAGGTCAACAATTCCAGAGGACTTTTTAATGCATTTGAGAGCTCACGGAAAGATTTACGAGCATGTTCCTCCTGAGAACCATTCTTTAAAAAAAAAAAAAAATTAAAACGTAAGTAACAGCATTTTAAAAAATAATTACATCATCTACTCTTTTTTAATGCCTTCAAAGCATGCTTTGCAAACAGTTAGATTGATATTGCTGTTTGTGAACCTAAGGTGTTTCTTGTTACATAAATTGTTGTTGTTACATAAATGAAACTCAAATACTTTGGGCAACCTAATGAGAAGGAAGGACTCACCGGAGAAGAGCCTAATGCTGGGAAAGATTTAGGGCAAAAGAAGAACGGGACGATGGAGAACGAGGTGGCTGGATAGAGTCACTGAAGCAGTCGGCGTGAGCTTAAATAGACTCCGAGGGATGGTAGAGGATAGGAAGGCCTGGAGGTACATTGTCCATGGGGTCGCGATGGTGACTAACAACAACATAAATGAAGTTAAAAGCTCAGAATTATTTCTATCAGTAATGGTAGCTCAGTATAAAAAGTGAAAACTGAAGCCATGTTGATTATGGGGGGAGAGGAGGGAATGTAAAAGACCTTCCCTTTGGTAGCTAAATTGAAGTGTTTGTAAAATAATTACGAGTGGAGAAATCTTTATCCCATAAGATGAAGGGGAAAAGACATGCACACAGCTGAACTGGTGTTACGTCTTCTTCCTTTGCACTGGTTGGACGCAGAGTGAAGTTTGAGAATAATCTGGGAAGACTTGAGATTTCTAGGCCTGCCTAAGGCATGAAAGTCACCTCAGCCAGTCTCTCTCTCTCTCTCAACCCAGCCCACTTGACAAGGCTGTTGTAGGGATCACAGAAGGCAGGAGTACGCAGTGTTTTTCCACGAGAAGAGAGTATCCATAGTTCAGGATTGAACGGTGGAATACTTGGTGCTCTCTGACCTTGGCTGTTGGCCTCAGACATTTCATTACCCAGTTAGGTAACATCATCAGTGCGTTGCCTTCTTGTTAAAGCAGGGCCATGTAGCTTCAGTCGAAAAAACAGCGCACTAGTTGCACTGATGATGTTACCGAGATGGGTAATGAAACATCTGCAAGCCAGCAACCAAAGTCATGAAAACCCCAAGAACTCCATGGTATGAGATGCATTCGCTACCTTGAGTTTCACATATAAATGTAGAACATAGCATAACAGGATAGGAAAGGACCTTGGAGGTCTTGTAGTGAAACCCCCTACTCAAACATGTGTGTAATGTGTATGTATATACACACAGACACACACACTTGGAGGTCTTGTAGTCCAACCCCCTGCTCAAACATGTGTGTAATGTGTATGTATATAGACACACACAGAGAGACACACAGACCTTGGAGGTGTTGTAGTCCAAACCTTTGCTCAAACATGTGCATAATGTGTATGTGTACACACAGAAATATGTGTACATACACACACACATATCTCTCAGTATATGTACATGCACACACACACAGATATATAAATATAAAACTATTCTATGCACACACAGAGAGGCAAAGTAAAAATATAGCAATAATAATTGCAGCCCCACTTCTGCAGGCTGCTAAACTGAGGGTCGCCTCTCTAGGGACAGGAAATGGGGATGTATTTATTTATATTTTATCCATTGATTTATTCAACCGATACAGTTGCCCATCTCAATAAGTGACTCTGGGCAGTGATTTTTTTTTTTAAATGAAGAGTTTTTTTTAAAAAAAATCACCAATGCAAGCAAAGCAGCCTTGGTGATCATCCAACCCAGATCACCAATTCAGTACAAACAAAAACCGGCTGTTGCCAGATAATTACTATTATTATTACTAAGTCTGCACTACTATTAATCTTCTCATCTGTCCCATCGCCCATCTCCTCCCACTTATGACTGCATGACTGTAACTTTGTTGCTTGTATCCTTACAATTGATATTGATTGTTTCCTGATTGCTTATTTGTACCCTATGACTATCATTGTGTTGTACCTTATGATTCTTGATGAAAGTATCTTTTCTTTTATGTACACTGAGAGCATATGCACCAACGACAAATTCCTTGTGTGTCCAATCACACTTGGCCAATAAAAAATTCTATTCTATTCTGTTCTGTTCTATTCTATTCTTCTATTCCACTACACTACACACACTACACTACACACTACACACTACTCTACTCTACTCTACTCTACTCTATACTCCATTCCATATTCTATATTCCATTCCATTCCATTCCATTCTATATTCTATATTCTTCTATTCCATTCCTATTCTTTTCTATTCTATGTGCGCGACCCCTTTGAGGGGCAGCAATGGGACATTCACACGACCCAGCTGACCTGCCTCCCCAAAACACCCCGCCACGCCAGGCTCGGATAGCTTTTAAAGCCGGCCCGTACCAGAGAACCGGGTCCGCTCGCCCACTCCTCCCGCCCCTCACCCACCCCGAAGCGGCTTAAAAGCGCAGTGCAAACGCACAGAGAGAGAGAGAGAGAGAGAGAGAGAGAGAGAGAGCGCACGCGCATCCCGCTTGGCCCGGCGGCCTCGCGCGCCTTCCGATCTCTATGGTAACAGGTGGGCGGGGGAAGAGAAGGATAAGAAGAAGGAGGAGGCGGAGGAGGAGGGGAAAAGAGAAAGTCAGAGACGGAACTTTCACTTCCCGGTCACCTGACCCGGCCCCGCGGCGTCACGTGACCGCCTTTCCATCGTCGCCATTTTGAAGCGGAGTGGCTACCGCAGAGAAGAAGGAGGGAGAGCCGGGGTAGGGAAGGGGAGGGGAGCGGCCAGGACGGGGGAAGGAGGGGAGGGGGCGGAGAGGGGAGGCCGGCGAGCCACCGGATAAGGGGGCAGCCGGGGAGGGGACACCGGGAAGAGAGGGAGGGAGGCGTTGGAGGGAAGCGGGGAGCGGGGGGGTTTCCTCGAAAACGGCTCTTCCCCTCCCGCGGCTCAGCCGGAGGGACCCCTCGGGCGAAAGGGTTTTGCGGGAGAGACCGGCGGTTTGTGGAGGAGGGAAGAGAGTCTCCTCAGAGCCCGTTTCTCCCGGCAGAAGGTGATCCTCTCCCCCGTCCCTGGTCTTCGGTTCACCCGAGGGCGCTTGGCCAGGTTTGGCTCCTTTCACGCCATACAGCCGAGCGTGGCGTGTTTCCCCCGCGGGGTCGGTTCTCGCTGCGGGGCAGAGACCTGGGGAGGGGGGAGGAAGGGGTGGTAGATTCACTCCTGCGGGTTAAGGGCGTCGTGGGAACAAGACGGGTCCCGTGGGCGAGGGGAGCGGGGGTGGGTCGCCTCTAAGCGGGTCTCATCCTGACGTTCGTTTCTCCCTTCATGATTCACGAGTTTTCTCCCCCTTTCACCACCACCACCCCACCCCCGCAATAAATGGGTGTGGAGAATAATCAGGGTTTGTTCCCCCCCCCCGCTGTGCGGATTTGAACCCAACGATGTATGTATTCAATACGACCTGCCTCCAGAGCAGCGGTCACCAACCAGTAAAAAATTGGGTGGTCCTAAAAAAAATTATCTGCATTTTTTAAGCAATAGTCTTCATCCATTTGTATATTATATACAAAGTCAACTTATTGCCCCCAACAATCTGGGTCCTCATTTTACCTACCTTATAAAGGATGGAAGGCTGAGTCAACCTTGGGCCTGGTGGGACTTGAACCTGCAGTAATTGCAAGCAGCTGCTGTTAATAACAGACTGTCTTAGCAGTCTGAGCCACCAGAGGCCCAAATATATATTTTTTAAAATATATAGATATATATATATTTAACAATTCATATTAGTTAGTGGTCCTCGGGATTTAAAATGATGAATTTCGTGGTTCCCCGAGGTCCGAAAGGTCGGTGACCCCTTGCTCCAGAGCTCTGAGATTTACAGTTCTTAGAATTCCCAACCAATAGAAAGCTCTTGGCTGGGGATGTTTGGATTTGTAGTCTTAAACCCAGTGGTGGGATTCAGCCAGTTCGCACCACTTCGGGAGAACCGGTTGTTAACTTTCTGAGCAGTTTGGTGAACTGGTTGTTGGAAGAAATCATTAGGGCAGAGAACCAGTTGTTAAATTATTTGAATCCCACCACTGCTTAAACCCCTCTGGAGGTGTCAGGGCTCTTGGGGGTGGGGGGTAGAGACTTGTCGAGCCGGTCGAGCCGGTCAAACTCCTTCCTTCGTGGTCAGTTGGGAAGATTCTGTTAGGCGGGATGTTGTTTTTTCTTTCCCCCATTCTTTTGCTTGCATCCGTCCTTCGAGATTTTTCTTTGTTTTATAGCAATTTTTTTTCTACAAAGGTCTTCCCAATTGGTTTGATGTGTGCGAGCCGGTGATATTGCCACGCTAATAAAAGATCTTGAATTAAATTGGTGCTCCGTATTAAAAACAAAAACAAAAAACAAAATTAAAGGCTACTGCTTCAAAGGCTGTGTTTGAACCTTCCTTCAGAGCCACTTTTTGTAGTTTCATAAAAGGATTTCAGCTTCTCATACATTTTGCATACATCCGATACTCGTCCTTCCCTCTCCTCTTCTGCCTTGAAAGCAAAAGCACTGGTTTTAAAATCCTGTGGCATTATCCCACCATTTAGCCTCAATTGAATGATCATCTAGTAGGAATGTAGCTAATTAGATTTAGGTATCTCAGGCTATAAATGCCAATGAAAGAATTGGAAACCTGGGATTCTCCACTGTATTGTCTGGATTTTTATTTTATTTTGTAATATTCTGACATAGGAAGTCATTGCTGCCAAATTCCAGTCCACCTAAGTTGTTTGAAGTGCAGTATTACTAGAATCTTTCACTATATTAATCAAAATGTTATTGATTTGATTTATATTCTGCCTCGCATTTAGTAGCTCAAGGCAATAGACACAGTATTCCCTCTACCTATTTTCCTGTGAGGTAGGTTGGGCTCAGAGAAAGAGACTTCCCCAAGTCCCCTAGTGACTATTTGAAAGTGAACTTGGCTCCTGATCCAATATAGCCACCATCGTGTTATGCTACCTCTCTAAACTGAAGACAATCTATAAATTGCAGCTGGCCAAGAATGATGGCATGAATAATGATAGAGTTAGAGTTTAAACAGCTTGTTCCTTACTGATTGCTTTCCAAGCTAATTCAAGATGTTCTATTTTTGGTGTGCAAAGCTTTCTATCATGGTTGAAGGCCCTGAAGGTAGTTTGCCCTAAATTATGAAAGGAAAGGCTTTGTGAACCAGTTTGGTATGCTAGTTAAAAGCACCCAAACCAGGATACATTTCTAGTTCTGCTTTAAGCTCAAAGCCAGCTGGCCCCCAGGGGAAGATCCTTCTCTCTGGGGGCTCCTACCCTCTGGAACGAACTTCCCCCTGGCTTGCGCCAAGTGCCTGATCTTTGGACCTTTCGCCGCGAGTTGAAAATGTATTTATTTACTCGCGCGGGGCTGGCTTCAATTTCAAATTTTAAATTTTTAAATTTTTAATTTCTGGATGAATTTTAAGGGTTTTTAGATTTTAAATGTTTTTAAATTTTCGGCCAATTATATAATAAGTTTTTTAATTCTGTTTTATTTTTTATTTTTATTTTATTTTATTTGCATTTATATCCCGCCCTTCTCCAAAGACTCAGGGCGGCTTACACTATGTCAGGCAATAGTCTTCATCCATTTTGTATACTATATACAAAGTCAACTTATTGCCCCCCAACAATCTGGGTCCTCATTTTACCTACCTTATAAAGGATGGAAGGCTGAGTCAACCTTGGGCCTGGTGGGACTTGAACCTGCAATATTTTAATTGTATATTGCTTGTGTTCTTATTTTTGGCTGTAAACCGCCCTGAGTCCTTCGGGAGAAGGGCGGTATAAAAATCTAATAAATAATAATAATAATAATAACATTTTTATTTCTAAAATAAAATAACATTGCATGATGCTGTAGAAAAGATGAATTTCTTTCTTCTACTCTAAAGAGATACTTAATAATTTTTTTGTCTCAGATTACTGCCATGAATGTTTTCAGTTAGCATGAGGAGAGAATTCATAAGGAAGACGCAAGGGCTCAATTGACAGTTGTTCTGATGAACGATGCTGCGCACTGGCACATGGGAACATCAGCAATCCTCACCTGTAATAATAGAGCAGAAGAGCAGCTAAGAAGAGTGTTCGGGCTGGCAAGACGAAAAATTGTCTCCAAACCCTTTCCCTTTTAAACCATCTGTTAGACTGGCAAGAACCTGGTAAGTCCATCATGTGAAAGATGAGGATGAGGATGATAATGATGTCCATTCAGTCATGTCCGAGTCTTGGTGATTCTTTGAGCCGGGTGTCTCCACACCTTTGGATCTTGCACTATTTCTTTGAGTTTTTCTGTGTTTTGGTGGGTGTCAGCTTTATTAGTGTCCAGCCACCCTGTTCTTTGGTGGCCTGCTTTCCTTGTATCCTTACGATTTATATTGATACTGATTGTTTCCTGATTGCTTATTTGTAGCCTATGACTATCATTAAGTGTTGTATCATTAAGGGTTAAATTTGTACCCTATGACTATCATTAAGTGTTGTAAGTATTGTACCTTGATGAAGGTATCTTTCCTTTTATTTGCACTGAGAGCGTATGCACCAAAGACAAATTCCTTGTGTGTCCAATCACACTTGGCGAATAAAAATATTCTAGTCTATTCTATTCTAGTCTAGTCTAGTCTATTCTATTAACTCTTCCAAACGCAATTGCTTTCTCCAGTGAATTCCCCCACATGCCATGGCCAAAGTAAGTGAGATGCAGCTTTGTGATTTTGCCTGCCAGTGATAACGTCTGGGGTTATGCGCTCCGGTACAGTCCTCTCTGCTGTCCAAAGAATATGCCAGGAGCCTTCTCCAGCATCATATGTGAAAGATAATTTCTTAATTAAAGAAGCATCTTGTTCTTGTAGCTAATTGCACAAACTTCAAATGACTCGTGATGAAAGAGACCATCTCATATCTCAATGGCCACTAACCTTTTGGGCACCGTGGACCGGAAGCAGCGTGGTTTTGCATACTGCCTGCATCTGTGGATGGGGCTTCGCTTATTTGCAGAGCCTGGTTTCTGGCATGCCACAGCCCAATGCCATTCCATGGACCAGAAGTTGGGGACCCCTACCATATACTATCATAGCCAGTAAAATGAAGGGAAAAAAAGACATATTTACAGCCCAAAAGTATAAATCTTTTTCTTCTCTGTACCTTACAAGCTGGACTTTTCAGTCTGTAGCCCAAGCATGAATTTATTTATTTGTTTGTTTGTTTGTTTGTTGCCATTTTAGGTATAATGGAAGAAGGCAGTAACATCATTACACTAATCTCAAATCTGAGGGAACAGGAAGCCGTCCTGATTTCCGAAGCCATCGTAAGCTCATCGGCCGAGAACGCCGATGACCCGCTCAAGTGCAAACCCGATCCCCTCATCCAGGTCATTCAAAAGCTCAGCAAAATCGTCGAAAGCGAAAAGTCGCAGAAATGCGTTTTAATCGGGAAGAAACGCTTGTACCCCGACACCGCCAGCCTTCCAGAGGTCCCATCCAAAGCCCTGGAACTGCCTGCTCTGGGCACCATCAATATCGAAGACTATTACACGATGGACGATCCTCCTCAGAGCAAACGGAAGGTCCTTTGCTACGAGTGTAGCCTCTGCAAGTCCGTGTCGCCCACCCTTCCTCTCTTACAAGAGCACATCAAGCAACACGGCCAGCAGAACGAGGTCATGCTCATGTGCTCCGTCTGCAGTTTCACCACCCGGAGCGTAGAAGATTTTGAAAGCCACATTCGAAGTCACCCAGAGAACAGCAGCAAAATCCATGCCCTTTTGAAGGAAGAGCATTGCACTGGTGTGTCCGGTACCGCTTTGCCTGGGCCGGTAGAAAAAGTCATCGTCGGCACCGATCATGAGATGCAGCCTCCCCAGGGGCCTGAGAAGGGGAGGCGGAAATGGTACACTTACGAGCAGTACGGCATGTACCGATGCTTGATTTGCAGCTATACGTGCGGACAGCAGCGAATGTTGAAAACGCACGCTTGGAAGCACGCGGGCGAGGTGAATTGCTCTTATCCCATCTTCGAGGAAGAAAAAGAGCAAGCCGCCTTGTCGGATTCTGCCGTGTTGGATACTGTCGTCCTGTCCCTAGACAATAACGAAGCGGGACTCTGCAACAGCCAGCCTGTACAACTTCGCATTTGCAGCCCCGAGCCGATGGCTTTCAAAACTGAAGAACCCGTCAAAGAAGAATCGGCCCTCAGCCAGCCAGCTGCGCTTTCCCCTGCAGACAAATTATTAGAGGAGAACACGTCGCCTGAAGATCTTGAGCCAGATCATTTGGGGGCTGACAGCTTGCTTTCTTCGGCCCAGAAAATCGTTCACTGCAGCCCGAACAAAAAGGGCCACGTTAACGTCATTGTGGAACGCCTGCCCGGCGCCGGAGAGCCTGTTTTGCAGAGTGAAGTCATGGATAACGTCTTGCATTACTCCGTGGACGCCGCCCCTGAACACCCTCCGGCTGGGCGAGATGCGTCAGATGATGTTTATCACATGGATAAGAATTCGATTGAAATCGAAGAAGTTATCATCGGGTGGAGCAGCACGGAAAAGGCTGAAGAGAACATGAATCCCAGCCGGGCTAAAACAGCCGATGAAAATGCTCCACCTGCCCGGAGGAGAACCAATTCAGAGTCTTTGAGGCTGCACTCGCTAGCCGCTGAAGCCCTGGTTACTATGCCAATCCGAGCCGCGGAGCTTGCCCGGTCCAGTTTCCGGGCTTTCGCCGATGTAAATCCTTTAAATTCGGAAGCTGGGCAGAGGCCTCCCGACGGTGGCTATGTAGGCCATTCTAAACGGCTCACCTCCCTGAAGACGGAGGAACTGACTAGCCTGAACCAAGAGGAACGAGCTTTCGTGGAGCTGCAGAAGGACAAGCCGGAGCTCCCCGAGGGCCCCATTAAAATGGGCATCAGCATGTCGCTGCTGACCGTGATTGAGAAATTGAAAGAGAGGACAGACCAAAATGCCTCCGACGATGACATTTTGAAAGAGCTGCAAGATAACGTTCAGTGCCAACCTTCAGGGGATGCCGGCGTGTTGGGGAGCAGTCTGGTGGAATACATCCCCGACGCGGAACGGCCCTTCCGGTGCCGCTTGTGCCACTACAGCAGCGGCAACAAAGGGTACATCAAGCAACACTTGCGGGTACATCGGCAGAGGCAGCCTTACCAGTGTCCGATTTGTGAGCACGTCGCCGACCACAGCAAGGATTTAGAAAGTCACATGATCAACCATTGCAAAACCCGAATGTACCAGTGTAAGCAGTGTGAGGAATCCTTTCATTACAAGGTGAATGGCTGTGCTTTGCGTTAATTAAATGCCTGGCCCAAATGGCCAGCTTGGGTGCTTAGAATTACTGTATTTTGGGGGAGTATAAGACGCACCTTTCCCCCCCCCTTAAAAGGGGGTGAAAATTTGGGTGTGTCTTATACACCGAATGTAGCCCCGCCCACCCACTGGCCCCCACCCTTTGGCCTCTGCCTCCCAGCAATTTACCTCCTAGCAGCAAGAAGAAACAGCCCATTTCAGCTTCAGCACAGCCTAATTAGCACAGATTGCTTGTCCCTCGGATCAGCCTCTCAATTCTCAGCTGTTTTGCTCTCAGCTGTTTTGCATGGGCCCTCTGCTGCTTGCTGCAAGGAGGTAAATTGCTGGGAGCAGATTTTTTTTTCTTGTGCTAATCAAGCTATGCTGAAAACAAAAAACGAAAGTAAAGCAGGCTGTTTGCTGCAAGGAGGCGAAATTGCTGGGAGGCAGAGACCGATTTCTTTTTCTTGTTTTCCTCACCAAAAAAAGGTAGGTGCGTTTTATAGTCCGAAAAATACGGTAATTGAATTGGTGGGGTGGCAAATTGGTGTCCTCTGCTTGTTTTATACAACCCACCGCTGTGATTTCTTATTGTGGTCCTGCTTGTGGGGGACCTCTGGGACTTGTGGTGCAAAACATAGACCTTAGAATAAGAGGGTTAGAAGGAACCTTGGAGGCCTTCTAGTCCAACCCACTGTTCCACAGGAGACCCTATATCTTTCCAGACAAATGGTTGTCCGCTCTCTTCTTGAAAACCTCCAGTGATGGAGCACACACAACTCTGGGAGGCAGGCTATTCCATTGACTCGCTGTCCGTGGAATGTCATCGTTGTCACTGTCAGGAAATTTCTCCTTAGTTCCAAGTTGGATCTCCCTCTGATGAGCTTCCATCCATTGCTTCTTGCCCTGCCTTCAGGTGCTTTGGAGAACAGGTTGCCCCCCCACTTCTCTGTGGAAGCCCCTCAAGTATTAGAAGACTGCTATCATACCATAAAGGGACGCCGTGGCTCAGTGGCTAAGCTGCTGAGCTTGTCGATTTAAAGTTCAGCGGTTCGAATCCCTAATACCGTGTAATAGAGTGAGCTCCCGTTACTTGTCCCAGCTTCTGCCAACCTAGCAGTTCAAAAGCACGTAAAAAATGCAAGTAGAAAAATAGGGACCACCTGTGGTGGGAAGGGAACAGCGTTCCGTGCACCTTTGGCATTTAGTCATGCCGGCCACATGACCACGGAGACGTCTTCGGACAGCGCTGGCTCTTCGGCTTTGAAACGGAGATGAGCAGCTCCCCCTAGAGTCGGGAACGATTAGCACGTATGTGCGAGGGGAACCTTTTACCTTTTATCATACCATAACCTAGTTCTCTTTATTAGACTAGTGAACCCTGCAGTTATTCATCACGGTATGTTTCTTTCTAGTGTAGCTTGGCAAAGCAATGGAATGGTGGCAAGCAGTATTGCAAACCAACTTTTTTCAGGTTGTCTAAGAATTGGTGTGTTTATTAGATTTCTGTTCAGCTGCAATCCTAAGATTGGTGTCTTTTGTTTCATGAAAACAACATAATTGTTAAAGTTCCCAAACATCAGTCAAACAAATGCAGTTTGTTTAGATTAGTATTTTCCAAATTTGAGAACTTCAAGAATGTGCGGACTTCCAACTCCCAGAATTCTGGACTTGTGAAGTCAACATGCCAGGCTGAGATCTGGCATGTCGGTTGGGGACTTCTGCGAGATGAAAAACACTGATTTAGATTGAATATTTTTCTCCAGTTATCTCGTAGGATTTCCTATAACCTATCTTACTATATGCAGCAACTTCCCCCACATTCTCTTCACCAGGGTTAGGTATTGACCGAGTTTACACATTGGCACCTCGCTGGCTGTGTGAACTAAGCTATTTTGATTTTTAAACTATGACTGACAATCTAGCCAGATGGAAGGATCCAACCCATGTGGGTTTAGTTATCGGGACCGCCTGCTGCCACCGATTGCCTCCCATCGACCAGTGCGCTCCCATAGGGAAGGTCTCCTCAGGGTGCCGTTGGTCAGACAATGTCGACTGGCGACCCCCAGGGGGAGGGCCTTCTCTGTGGGGGCTCCTTCCCTCTGGAACGAGCTGCCTCCAGGGTTACGTCGACTCCTTGACCTCCGGACCTTTCGACGTGAGCTCAAGACATTTTTGTTCCATCGCGCAGGGCTGGCCTGATAGTTTTAATGGGGCCTTTTATTAGAGTTTTATTAGAGTTTTAATTATTAGCTAAATTGAATCAGTTTTTTAATAATGTTTTAATTTTTGTATTCTTGTTTTTTACTTTGCTGTAAACCGCCCTGAGTCCTTCGGGAGAAGAGCGGTATATAAATCAAAATAATAAATCAAAATAATAAATAAATAAATAAATAAATCAAAACCGCTGTTCAACGGCGGCTTTTGAGTCCTGCACTGACATAGTTAATTCATCCACTGTCGTTAATGCTTACGGCATAAAAGAATGCCCAACTGAGTTTGAGGTTAGGGATTAACAACGTCGTTTTAACGTTTATGCGACTGTTTTGTGTTCCAGAGTCAGCTGCGCAGTCACGAAAGAGAACAGCACTGTCTGCCAGATACATATGCAACCCCGGCGTTTGACGGCTTAATGGCTTGCAGTGAAGCAGATGAAAGAGTTGGTACTGTCTATCTCGTTGGCTAGTTTTGTGGATTGGATTGGGCTCCTCTTGCGCGCCCACTTGGGCGTTCACCTGGGTGATTGTGAGAATGGCCAGGATGCACCGTCTCTCTTTCTCCTGGTACCCTCCAAAATGCTACATTACTCATCCATTTGGCTCTGTTGACTTGCAGTTTCAGGAGTTATAACCTGGTAGATCTAGAGCCGTGTTTCTCCATCTCAGTGACTTTTAAGTGCTGTGGACTTCAACTCCCAGCATTCCACAAGTTTTAATTCCCAGAATTCCACGAGCTTTAACTCCCAGCATTCCACAAGTTTTAACTCCCAGCATTCCACAAGTTTTAACTCCTAGAATTCCACAAGTTTTAAAGTTTGCTGAGTTTGAGAAACATTGGTCTAAAGCGCAGGGGTTTCCAAACTTGCCCACTTTTAAGACTGGTGGACTTCAGCTCCCGGCATGAATTCCCATGCTGGCTGGGGAATTCTGGGAGTTGAAGTCCACCAGTCACGAAGTGGCCAAGCTTGAAGACCCGCTGTTCTAAAGGATGCCAGTTTGCAAGAAGGCCATTGTAAATTCATCCTTTAATTTCCCCAGTTGCAAATAGAGTCTGATACCTTGGGGGAAAAGACTCCTTGGAGAATTGAGAGAAGGGAATGTTTCTCAGCATTCCTTGTTTAAAAGCCTTTTGTCACTGAATCATGATGAATTACAGGGATGTGGTGGCTCAGTGGCTAAGACGCTGAGCTTGTCGGCAGTTCAGCGGTTCGAATCCCTAGTGCCGCGTAACGGGGTGAGCTCCTGTTACTTGTCCCGGCTTCTGCCAACCTAGCAGTTCGAACGCACGTAAAAAATGCAAGGAGAAAAATAGGGACCATCTGTGGTGGGAAGGTCACAGTGTTCCATGCGCCTTTGGCATTGAGTCATGCCGGCCACATGACCACAGAGATGTCCTCATACAGTGCTGGCTCTTCGGCTTTGAAACGGAGATGAGCACTGCCCCCTAGAGTCGGGAACAACTAGCACATATGTGCATTTAATGATGAATTATTTGAGGGTGCAACACAGGGTGGGGGATTCTTTTTTCTTATTCCTTCATCTGGATGCAGAGATTAGCGTTCGTCTGCATTTTTTCTTGATTGCTCATTGCTTTAAAAAAAAAAAAGTGGGGGAGGGTTTTTTCCTGCCTGGTCTAGTATCTTAAAAGTACTTCTTTTATTTGAAAACCTTGTGTCAGAAGCCTGCCTTCGCTTAGCACCATTTCCTTTTTAATTGTATTCATTAAATGAGAATGCTAGCTTTCCGAAGCATTTTGGAAGCCCTTTGCAATCAAATTAAGATACAATTGCAGGAAGGAAACCCTCTTGTCAAACAGATGCTGCCTCTATTTAAAAAAAAAAAACCCCGAAGTTTATGGCACAGCATCTGCTTGCGTGTCAATTGCTTGAGCAGGAACAAGCCTTCCCTGCTTAGAAAATCATCAGCGTTCCTGTTCATCATGGCTACACTTATAAACATTAAATGGGATCTCCAGCGCCCAGGATTGTGAGGGGGGGGAGAAAATCTGGGGTCGCTATAGAAAAAGATTCACCGCTAAACCAAGATCTTCTTCAACCAGGTCCCAAACCCACCAGCTCAGCTAAATCGTTTAGTAAAAAGGAAATGGGAGTGTAGTGCTTTGTCAGATGAACAAAATTTAATCTTGAGTTTTGCGGTGTGCGATCCTGGGTACAAGTGACTACAGACACCAATGTCAGGCACGAGTAAGCAGGAGTCGTTTAGGTCAAAGCGTTTCAGGTTTATTACATCATACCTATACACAAGAATCCGATCTAACAACGGTCCAGGCAAATTGGCGCTAGATAAGAGTCAATGAAATTCAAGGAGGGAATTTCAGGGTTCCAAGTAAAGAAAACTCCGAGGCTTGAAATTCCTAAAAGCTACATTTTATTAGAGATGTCGTATCGGCACATCTGGGAAAACCTGAATCTGAAAGTTTCCGGGTTTTCCCCACCCAAAGGAAAGTCCAAGTCTCTGCCCAACACCCACATGTCCGTCACAATCAGCATATAAATTTAGTAAATAAGTAGCTGGTCACCAGCATAGCTCAGCTTCTCTTCCACTGTCAGTGGGTTATGCTGCATTGCGTCCTTCCCTGTATTTTATTTGCAGCTTAGAGGGTTCTACACAGGCATCTAATTAAAATTTAGAATAACAGGATTGGAAGGGACCTTGGAGGTCTTCTAGACCAACCCCCTGCCCAGGCAGGAAACTCTACACAACTTCAGACAAATGATTATCCAACTTCTTCTTAAAAACTTCCCATGTTGGAGCATTCACAACTTCTGGAGGCAAGTTGTTCCACTGATTAATTGTTCTCACTGTCAGGAAATTTCTCCTTAGTTCTAAGTTGAGTCTAAATTAGGCTTGGTAGAAACCAGTGTTGAAGGAGAACAAATGTCTTCTGATGTTCTTATTACAGGGGACAAGATTTCGGTCCAGAAAGTTTACCGTTGCGACATTTGCGATTACACAAGCACAACGTACGTTGGAGTGAGGAATCACAGACGGATTCACAACTCGGATAAGCCATACAGGTGAAGATAACGGTATTTTTATATCCAGGGAATTTAAGCCGGTTTGGTTTCCTTTGTTTCTTAATAGTTCCCTTGCAGCAGCAGCCGGCGGGCAATTTGAAATATTCTGATTTTGAAGAAGGGCATAAAAGGATCAGGGATTTATTCTTGCAACATACTTAGAATCCCCCAGGCTTCTGCGCACTGTTTCCTACGCATCTGCTTGCCATAGATAATATCTGTTTTCACTGGCAGAATTCAAACTTAAATTTTATCCACTAAATTATTAAAAGCAAGTGGATTAAGCCCGGCTTTTTAGAGAGTCCATTTGCAAAATACACATGAACATTTAAGAATATTCCATTTAAAATATTCAAGAGAGAGCTTGAAAACAGTCAGCTGAGTTTTGTCAAGCCAAAGTCACCACTGATGAACATTCTAAAGGAATGCAAGGGTTGAAATAGAAATAAATCTAAATCTGCTTTTTAATTTAACTGTTAAATTCAGTTGCAGGGCTACGGTCCATATATTTCCCCTTCCTGTCAAAATTAAACAATTTAGCGATCATTTTTGCAAAGGCTGGGGTGGTTTCAGAGTTTGGCAGCCATCTGTCTCTCTTCTTCCTTGCTTGAATAGTTTGCCAACATCTGGAAAGGACTTTTGACTCGTGATTTTTTCCCATCTTAATGGCAGCCGCCTCTTAATAAACTTGACCAGCCTTTTGCCGACGGTCGCTTCCAGAATTCCCCAACCAGAATTTTCTTTCTATCCCTGCAGAAAGTGAACTTGAAACTAAAAGAAGGCCATGTTTGACTATTGGATTTGCAAGTGATCAAACCTAGAAGCGTTGCTAATTTTCCAAAACATTTTTTTTAAATTTATTTTTAACTTTGAGGCATTAAAATGCCCAGGGGAGGGACACAAGAACTGCTGGAATCAAGCCTTTCTTTGTTTTTGTTCAGATGCCGTGTCTGCGATTTCGCCACCACAAGTATGAATAGCTTGAAGTGTCACATGAGACGCCATCCACAAGAGCATCAGGCAGTGCAGTTAATGGAGCAGTTCAAGTAGGTAACAAATAGCTCACACCGAGACAGTAGCTCCAGCGGCCATCTTGTTCTGTGGCTAAATAACAGGGTTTAAACCCTAACAGGGTTTACTTGATTAAACCTTTAATCAAGGTTTCTTTGGATCTGTTCTTAATTGCTTCGTCTGTCTCACATTTTAGTCTTCGAGCGGCCGTCAGCAACCCAAACTTTAAGAAAACTTCAGGCCGTGGATAATAAGAAGAACGATTTAATAAGAATGATTCTTGAGCTGAGCATGACTCTTAGATTTATTTGAATAGACATGTAGTCACCGACCGATGAAGAAAAATGCACTGTGGTGTAGCCTTAACAACAGTCTAGAAAGTGGGAGTTTTAGTCTGCCTTAGGCATCTGGGTGATTTTTAGGCCAATCCCTCTTTCAAAACCCTGTCGTGTCCCACTCCTTCGCTGACGGCTGGGTCAGGGAAATCCGAATCAGGCGTGCCTCTGCAGCTCTGCCAAAGTCCTAGCAAAATCCTCAAGGCAGGCAGGAGACCAGAAAGTGACTTCAGCAAGATATGTTTAGACTTTGCCTGACTCAGAGAATGCTAGAAAGCAGATCCTTTATATAGGCCACGGGGTGTGGCTCCATGACTCAGCACTTATCCAGGCCTGCCCCTCCCTTCCTTCTGTTGCCTCCGCCTATCAAGTCTTCTGACGCGAGGGTCACTCCAGTCTGCAGCTGTTGGTAATTGACCTCCCTCAGGCTCACATGCTGTGGAGGAGGGGGAGGGGTCTAGTTGCTCCTTTGCCTGGGCATGGAGCCAGAGCTGGGGGCTTGAGGTATTTCTTCCTCTTCAGCTTGTCTGGGCATGGAGCCAGGGCTGGGGCCGGGAGGCATACTAGAACATTCCTCCGTGTTCGGAAGCAGATAAGAAGGCCCCGGCTGAGGTGAGATTGGACGAGACACAACAAACCCTAGCAGGAAGAAGGCAAGGACAAATCATTCCTGTGAATGACCAGGGAACAAATCTAATCTGAAGGCACAAAAAAGGAAACAATCTTGGAGCAATAGATTTTTCTCCAGTTTAACCAGATTCAGCCTTTGGGAGTGGATATGATCTGTTGCTTTTGAAAATTCACATTCTCAGTTCCTGAAAATATGGGATGTCTTCCTACAATTTCTGCATACTTAAAAGGTCCATTTTACTAGATAATATATAATTTAAGATTATAGATTATCTATAATCTAATATATAATTATAATTTATTAAATATTCTATATTTATATAAAATATATCTAAATAATATAGATTTGCCCTGAGACAGAATTGCAGTTATGGAAGGTATCCTAGTAGAGGTTCTTTAAAATGTTACTTAAGCTGGAATTCCAGATAAGCCAGGCTTAAATGAAAAATAGAGTACTGGTCTGATAATAATGCTTTGCTGTAGTGTGTGTGTTTACACTTGTAATAACTTTTGCATCTCGTTGCTGTTATTTCAGATGTTCTCTCTGCGGATATGTATGCAGCCACCCTCCTTCCCTGAAGTCTCATATGTGGAAACATGCAAGTGACGAAAACTATAATTATGAACAAGTGAATAAAGCTATTAACGATGCCATTTCACAAAGCGGCAGGTGTGTGCGATCGGCAGTCCCCGTTTAGGTTTGTGACACCAAACTCGATCCAAAATCACGATGAAAAGATCATCCTTTCAGTCCCCTGGGTTGAGAGAAGGAATGTAATCAAAAATAAGGGATGGATGGATGGATAGATGATGGATGGATGGATGGATGGATGGATGGATGAATAGATGAGGGAGGGAGGGAGAGAAGGAGGGAGGGAGGGATGGACAGATGATGGGAGGGATGGAGGAATGGATAGATGATAGAGGGATGGATAGATGAGGGATGGAGGGATAGATGATGGAGGGATAGATAGATGATGGATGGATGGATGGATGGATGGATGGATGGATAGATGATGGAAGGAGGGATGGAGAGATGGATGGAGAGATGGAGAGATAGATGATGGAGGGATGGATGATGAAAATGGATGCTTTTGCTAGCTGGCCCCTTATTTTTTACTTTATTTATTTTTGAAATTTATATGCCACCCATCTGGCTGTCTGAGACAACTCTCCTTATGCCAAACTTCTCTTTAAAAAACAAAGAGGATATTTGATAACAGTTTGCAGCGCTTTTGAGGAAACGCGGAATATAAACTTGCAGGTCATTTTTCAGTAGCGCGTCTAGTATCTGACAATCTTCCCCTCTCTTTGAGTGTTCCATGAACTAAAAATAAGCAACTTTTCCCCCTTTGTCTTGTAGGCTACTGGGTCATCCTACTGGGAAGAAAGTAACCAAAACTTCGGAAGGCGATGCCGTTCCTTTTACCAGTAGCTCGGAAAGCTTGTCTTTTTCAAACTCTCCTAAGCCGACAGCAAGCAAAATAATGAGTTCTGACCACCATCAGGATCAAGTTCCTACAACCAATACCTCAAGCAGTTCAGAGAAGCCCGCAGGGCTGTCCTACTTGGGCTCCGAATACTGCGTCCTGCTCTTCTGCTGTTGTATCTGTGGATTTGAGTCCACCAGCAAGGAGAATTTATTGGACCACATGAAAGACCACGAAGGGGAAATCATCAACATCATTCTCAATAAGGACCACGCAGCAACTCAGAGCGTCAACTAAATCAGTGTTTCTCCACCATGGCAACTGGGAAGATGCGTGGGCTTCCAACTCCCAGAATTCCCCCAATCAGCCAATGCTGGCTGGGGATTTCTGGGAGTTGAAGTCCAGGCGTCTTCAAATTGCCCAAGTGGAAATACATTGAACTCGACAAGGTTCCCTTCGCTCCGGATCTCCAACTTTGCCTGCAAGACTTGCTAAATCAAAGAATTTAGGAATAAGCATGTTTGTACGTGTACATATTTATGTGCTCAAAGTGCTTTTCTTCAGGAAGTCTTCGTTCCTGCCTTCATCCGAAGCCTCCCTTATCCGCAAAAGAGCAGATTATTTTACAAGCTTTTGAAGAAAGCCTGATACGAATAATGCTGCTGTTTACAGTAAAAAAAACAAAACTATTTTTAATGCCTATTATTAATCCAAATGATAGTGGCATAGAGAATTCACCATGAGGAATTTACAAAAAAAAAGGGATTTAACCTTTCTACCTAAAAATGCATCCAGAGGGCATAAAAACTGCTTCAGGTAAGTTTTAAAGAAAACCATCTTGATACGACCCTAAAGCAGCCATTTCGGAGAACGAAAGCTTTTGTTGGTTCTTCGGCTTCCCTTCGCAACCGATTGTTTCCCAGGCAAAAACTCTTTTTGCTACATCCAGCAACATAAAGTATAGGTTCTGCCTCTTGGTAAAAACATTTGGCTGATTAATTCTTTTCTTTGATGCGATAGAAAAGCAAATATATCATTGGACTTCCTTTAGCAAAGTTTTTTCCGTTCTACCTGTACATCGGTTAAGCAGATATTTATTAGTATTTCATTTCAGCGTGCTTAAGCATGCATCATTTTTGAAGGGCCACAAGATACAAGGTAATCCAACTCCGAAGCAGTGCAATCAAAGGGATCTATTTATCTATCTATCTTATCTCTCCCTTTCTCTCTCCCTCTCTGCTCCCCCCCCTCTCTCTCTCTCATCAAATAACATTGTGCAAAATCTCTATACAAAAGTCCATTGCAACTCCAATTAAAAAAATACCCTGCTGAAAACAAAACAGGCCCATTCCAGTGTCGGGCAGCTTTTAATCTGACAGAGGGATTGTTCTGTCAAAGTGAAAACAAAGATTAATTTCACTCCTTGCCCCTCCTTTCTCATCTCTGGGGGGGGGAAAAACTCAGGAAGATAAAAGGCATCACAAAGATAAAAGGTTTTGTGTGTTTTTAGCTGAGCTCTGCTGTTCTTTCTGACAACTATTGGGATTTGGCAGGTGTTACAACCTCTTCCGTCCCTTATGCCAGAGGTCTCCATTCTTGCCAACTTTTAAGACATACGGACTACAACTTCCAGAATTCCTCAACCAGCCATGTTGGCCTGGGAATTCTGGGAGTTGAAGTCCACAAGTCTTGAAAATGGCCAAGTTTGGAGGCCCGTCTTATGCTGTGGATTTCTTTCTCCACCAGTGAATTCCGTGCTACTTAACAAGAGTCTCTTCTCAGTACTACAAAACCCATGTTATTCTTTGTATGAAATGTCGTTGGGGGCTTCCTTTGAACAGTTCTCTCAGCTCACGTCACGCCTACTGGATTTCCTTTCACTCAAAGTAGCTGGTTGCTTACAAGTGGCTTTATATGCGATTTTGAATTATTTTGCAAGACTTGCGAGATACCTTCCTCTTGTCTATTTATTGATCTATTTATATTTGTGTTTGAGCAGAGTTTAAAACCTCACAGTTTTTACGGTGCTACCCTCACCCCAAATATTTCCGAAGTGTGAAGTTAGGCAAATGGAAAACTTTTGTGTAAATAGTTTCCAAGCTTCAAATGCTGAATGGGGAATAGTTCTTGAAAGCATTTTATATCACCCAATGTAGGAGTCCTCCTTTTTGCATTGTTTAATACTGCATATTGTTTCTTTCTAAATTATATGAAAAGAGAGTATTGTAATAGTCTGGGGGGGACAGATTTCCCGCCTTTAAGACTTATGGACTTCAACACCCAGAATTCCCCAGCCACCATGGCTGGCTGAGGAACTCTGGGAGTTGAAGTCCACAAGTCTTAAAAATTGCCAAGTCTGGAGGCCCCTGTATAGTCCAAATTTGGGAAGAGCTTACTGGCTACAGTTACCTTACCTGGTACCCACTTTTGCCAAAAGAAAAAGAAAAATCAGAAGAAAACGACAGCTTTTTCCCTTGCCCGAACTTTTACTTTTAAATGAGATACAACTTCGACCGCCAAACAAGTTACCCATTTTTGATTTACAGGAATATGTCAGGTTAGGATTACGGTTAGATAGGATGTAGAATGTGGCTGTTTCCAAGGTGTCCTTTAAGGCAGGGGTCTCCAACCTTGGTCCCTTTAAGACTTGTGGACTACAACTCCCAGAGTTCCTCAGGTGAGGGACTCTGGGAGTTGAAGTCCACAAGTCTTAAAGGACCAGGGTTGGAGACCCCTGCTTTAAGGCAGCTTTTCTCAACCACAATAACTGTAAGATGCATGGATTTGAGTTTCCAGAATTTGGGGGATTCTGGGAGATGAAGCCCATGCATCTTAAAGTTATTGAGTTGGAGAAACCTTTTTTTTTTTTTTAAGGAACAGAACATCTAAGACAGGGGTGTCCAACTTTGGCAACTTTTAAGACTTGTGGACTTCAACTCCCAGAACTCCCCAGCCAACTCTGTGAGTTGACGTCCACAAGTCTTAAAATTGTCGAAGTTAGACACTCCTCATCTAAGTGGAAACTGAGGGCAATGTGTCAGTAGTGGGTTTCAAATCCCATCATTACTGGTTCGTTTGTGGGTGGGCGTGCGCACATGCCACTTTTGCACATGCGCAGATGTCCGGGCGCGTGGGCAGAGCCGCCTCCTTGCCACCGCCACTAACAGTTCACCCAATCCGGGGCTAACCAATAGCAACTCACCACTGGCATGTGTCCATTTCAGGATACCGAGTTTCCCAGTCAAGAAAATGGAAATGAGACTGATTAGAACAGATTTTAAGTTATTGGACTCCTGTCTTGGTATTCATTTTTCTGTTGACATTTTCTCCTCGAGCATGAATTTCCGGTGTGCTTACAAAAGACGAAATTTTGGGGTACATCTTTAAATATCTGTACTCATACTGAAAAAGATCAATATTTCATTCCCTTTTGTTAGAATCAATCATCTGCTTATTGTAACCTGGTTAGGCTCCGTTATAAATTACCCAGGTTAAAATCTCATTTTTAATTTTCCCTTTCAAGCCATGGTAGCTGTTTTTTGTTTATTTTCATTTTTCATAATAGATCATGCCTCTTTAGTACACTACAAGAAAATTGTGAAAGTATACGCTTACAGTATATAACAGCAGTGAAGTTCCTATTGAAGTTAGCTATTAATTTTTAGGCATGTAATTTTTTTTTTTTAAAAATGCACAAGGAATAAATAAAGTGTATTTTCTGTATGTAATCTTCAACTCACACTGTTAAACAAGTCAGAGAATTTTTAAAATAAGAAATTAAGTGACTAGTCAGTACTAAAAGAGTGACATTACCTTCATTTGCACAAGAAGCCAACCGAGTTTAAACTGACATTCTTCAGTCTTGAGCCTGAAAGTAGTTTATTGATCATGTTACTTGCCTTAGGGCAGTGGTCCACAAACTTGGCAGCTTTAAGACTTGTGGACTTCACAAGTCTTAAAGCAACCAAGTTTGGGGACCTCTGCCTTAGGGGGAAAAATGTTGAAATGTACCTTATTTGGATGTCATGAATTTCCTTTTTTTATCTAAAAGCACTTTTCAGATATATAGCATGTTTTCTTTTTCAGTTTTTAGATATTGGTAAAATGATGTTTAGACTCGCTAATTATACTGTTTGCTTTAATTTATGTAGGAGCTGAACTCAGTGCTTTGAATTAAAAAGTCAGCTTTAGTTTGTCGTTCTTACGGATCAACTTCCCGTTTATACTTCAAGCTGCAGTTATTTATATACTCTTTGTTTAGGGAGCAGAGTTTATCGAGAAGATAAACCTGATAAAGAGTTTATCCGTGATAGCCACCTTATTCCGTGATAGCCTCCAATTGTATTCAACGTACTGTATTGAATACATGCTATGCTAAAGAATCTGGATGCTTCAAGCTGAACCACCCAGTTGTAAAACTCTGCCAAGAACAGAGTAGAAAAATACGAGATGTGGTTGAAATCACATTTGCACTCACTGGATATTTGTGCACGATAAGTAGTATTTAGGTAAGGTGCATATAAAAAAAAAGCCCATAGAAAGCGAGTCCAGATTTGCAATTTTTTTTCTAGGAAATGCTAGCCTGTATATGGTTTGGTCTTGATATATGCAGATATGCAGATATTATGCAAAAATGGCTTGAACCTTAGTGGATGCGGAAGTAAACCAGACATCTAGAAGAGGAGACGCACCAATGCAATTCACTCTTTGCTCTCCTCTCTGGGTAGACTAAAACCTTCAGTCTGAGCTCATTCCATACGACTGCATTAAATAGCTTACCTGGAAAACAGAATATTATACTTAACAGGCCCTGCTCCCACAATTAAGTATGGCATTAACAGCTTGGCCGAGAGAAGCTATTCCATAGCTTCCCATGGCATCTTTCCCTAGAGAGGCAAGTGAAGTGACTGCCAGTTTCTGAACTTTAAAGCTCTTATTTAATCACTAAGTAAATGAATAAAATGTACAGTCGGTGCTCAAAGTAATGTTAAAAATATATTTAATAGACTTTTGCATTTGATATTCATGAGCATGGATACATTTATATTTTTTTAAGAAAAAGAATTGTAATACGATGGCACTGCTTTTTATAGCCAAAGTATAAAAACCTATAGAAAACTGACATGTAGAAGCTCACAGATCTTGTTGTTGTTCTCTTTTTTTTTTCCTTCCTTTCTTTCTTTTTCTCTCTCTCTTTCTCTCTCATTGTATCTTACTGATAGGATGGCTTATTTTGTAAGATCCGCACATTAAACTGCATGCCTTAAGCTCTCTTTAGAATTGTCTTGTTTAGAAACGACGGACGCAGGCTTTGTATAGAGCTACTTTGACTACCTTACGAGATACTGAACAACGTTAGAATAATTTATTTTACTTTTACAGAAAGTTTTGTCATGTATTGACTAATTGTATTTTGGTAATAAACTCCTTTGTTGATTACATCGGTAGCATGCTCTTGATTCACTATTAGATCCATGATGGCGAACCTCTGGCACAGTGCCGTCTCTGTGGGAGGCACCACGCATGTGTGCGCACCTTCCGCTGGCCAGCTGGTCATTGGGTCTTTGCCACGCATGCTTGGCGGGCAGAGTGTGTGCGGGGGGCACGCACGCATATGCAAGGGGGCCACATGTGCAGGGGGCAGGGCACATGCGTGGGGTGGCGCACATTTTGGGGGTTTGGGGTGCGCCCTTTGGGCGCTCATTCTGGAAAAGGTTAGCCATCACTATTAGATGAACCACTCGAAAGCAAACAGAGCATTGAAATACCCATTTTTCTGTTGGTTTCTTTAAAAAAAAAATTAACCTCCAATCTTGTTAATCTCTAAGTGCAAAAATAGATGGCGATTTTGCTTGGTTTTACACGGAAACCTTCCCCAGCACTTGCAACCTGAAAGGCATTCTACAAAGAAAAAGGAATTGGTCACAGAAGATTTAAAAATACAAAGGAAACCGGATCTACCATCCGTCAGGTCTGCATCTGGAGCTAAGTTGCACATGGAAACCTTACAATGGTTCTACTTACTAAAAGAAATTATGAACGCTAGCAATTTAATTCAACCTATGGCTGAATCACACAAAAACTACAACTACGTGGGTTCACCTAACATGATACTCTAGAACAGGGGTCTCCAACCTTAGCAACTTTAAGACTTGTGGAGTCCAACTCCCAGAGTTCCTCTTTGGGAGTTGAAGTCCACAAGTCTTAAAGTTGCCAAGGTTGGAGACCTCTGCTCTAGAACCATGTTTAGTAATGGTTAATAATGGTTCCAAGGGAACTGGGTTCACACCATCATGCTTAATCCAGACTAGGATGTTTCACTCACTCTTGTCAGGGATGGGCCTTTTATTTTTCATTTTTTTTATTTATTTTGTCAAGCATTTATAAGGTAATAGATATAAGTATAAACATGATTATGAATACATAAAATGGATACAAATAAATGGGGACAGTAGGACAGAGATGGAAGGCACGCTGGTGCGCTTATGCACACCCCTTACAGACCTCAGGAATGGGGTGAGGTTGACAATAGACAGTTTAAGTTTAAAGTTTTGGGGGTTTGGGGAAGAAACCACAGAGTCAGGTAGTGCATTCCAGGCATTGACCACTCTGTTGCTGAAGTCGTATTTTCTGCAATAGAGTTTGGAGCGGTTTACCTTGAGTTTGTATCTATTGTGTGCTTGTGTATTATTGCGGTTGAAGCTGAAGCAGTCATTGACAGGTAGGACATTGTAGCAGATAATTTTATGTACTACGCTTAGGTCAGACCGAAGGCGGCGAAGTTCTAAGTTGTCTAAGCCTAAACAATCAACCAATGGAACAGTTTGCCTTCAGAAGTTATGGGAGCTTCATCACTTGAGACTTCAAAAAAAGATTGGACTGCCATTTGTCAGAAATGATGTAGGGTCTCCTGCTTGAGCAGGTGGGGGTGGTTGGAAAAGATGACCTATAAGGTCCCTTCCAACTCTGCTAATCTGTCTAAAATTTCAAGCCTGGTGGCATAAGGTATTCTGTTTGCGAGCAGAGGGGTGGAGGACTCTTCTCGTGAAATATCTCTGGACTCGCTCAATTGTATTAATGTCCAATAAGCAGTGTGGGTTCAAGGCAGATGAGCTGTACCTTCAAAATGACGCTACAGAGCACTGCACACCAGAATAACTATTCTATTCTATTCTATTCTATTCCTACCCTTATCCTGTATTCAAATCATGTTTATACTCATATATGTTATCTAATACATGCTTGACAAATACACAAGCAAACAAACAAATAAAAACCTCAACACACTTGGCCAATAAAAAAACCTATCCTATCCCTATCCCTATCCCTATCCCTATCCTATCCTATCCTATCCTATCCTATCCTATCCTATCCTATCCTATCCTATCCTATCCTATTCTTAACTTCACAACTGTCTCACTTAACAACGGGAATCTGGGGTTCAATTGTGCTCTTACGTTGAAGGCTACCTGTACTGGAAGCTGCGCTACCTTTCCCACCCATCCCCATCCCCACCCCTACCCCCCAACCCAACCCCATGGAAAGGCAGCGCCAGAGGATCCCTTCCAGGCGGATGCCCAGCAAAGCAGCGAGGATGCGCGCAAAGGCGCGCGGCTCGCCTCGGGGAGGGTCTCGTTCCTGAGCGCGGGGGCAGCACCCATCCACGCGTGTGCGCGACTAGCGGACCTCCGACCCCCAATAAGCCCGCCTGTTGCACCGACCGGCCCCTTCTTTGCATCCCTCCCCTTCCCCACCGTCCATGCCGAGCCGAGCCCGGCTGGCTCCTCCTTTCGCCCCGGCTGCGCTCGCCCGCCTACCCGCCCGCCTCCCTTCCTCCGGCGCCCAAGCAGGCGAGGCCGCCTTTCCCGGAACGCCGCCAGCTTTGCGCTGCCGCCGCCGCCGCCAGGTAGGTGGATCCTCGCCGCTCCGAGGCTCCCCGGGCGGGCAAAGCGTTGGGGCGGCGGGCGGAGGCGGTGCGGGGCCATTGTAGGGCTAGGCCGGCTGCGGGCGGGAGGGTGGGAGCCCGAGAAGCGGCTGACCCGGGCCCCGGTTGGTGGATGCTCTGCAGCCCCCGTTGCCGCTGCAGCCGCCGCTGCTGGGAAATGCACGCGTGTAGGGATGCTGCTCGGGGCGCGTTCTTCGGGATCGGGGCGGGGGGGTCTTCTAGGGCTCCCCTCCCCAAGAAGGAGTGCATTGGGTCCGCCTCGATCCGGATCTGCCCCTTGACGCCCACCCAGCCTTATGCACGCAGGCATCCCTTCCACACGCCCTTCTCGGTCTGGATCCGCGTTCACACGTGCACCATCACCCTCCCTTCCCCTCCCCCCACCCCACCTCCCGGGCATGGCACCAGAGCCGAGCTGGATTCGCACGACCGGGCTGCAAAAAAAAAGAAAGAAAGAAAGAAATGCAGAAGGGTCTTGGCTCGGGAGGTCGTGGGAATTGGGCCCTGCGTGAAGGTGTTGAGGGGGTGTTGGTTTAGGCAGGTGGCTGGGAAATCCTTTTTTTTTTTTTTACTACCAGTTCTGTGGGTGTGGCTTGGTGGGCGTGGCAGGGGAAGGATATTGCAAAATCACCATTCCTTCCCCGCTCCAGGGGGAAGGATATTGCAAAATCCCCATTCCCTCCCCACTCCAGGGGGAAAGATACTGCAAAATCTGCATTCCCTCCCCACTCCTGGGGGAAGGATATTGCAAAATCCCCATTTCCACCCCACTCTGGGGCCAGCCAGAGATGGTGTTTGCCGATTCTCCAAACAACTCAAAATTTCCGCTACCGGTTCTCCAGAACCTGTCAGAACCTGCTGGATTTCACCCCTGGTTTAGGCACTTGGGAAGGCCCGGATCCCTTGAAGAATTCGGTTAAACTTGGCTTCATTTAGCCACGATGCCCTCTTTATGTCAACCTAGGTAGGTTGACACCTTTACCTTTAATTCTCCTCTTCTTCCCCTTTTTTTTTTAAAGAAAATATTCCTTCGTTTTTAAAGAATTTATTTTAATTTTATCTATAAATGTATGTACATCGATAATGTGCCTTGTTAGAAAAAAAAATATCAGGACAAAGAAATCTGACGGTAAAAACAATCTAATTGTCTAATATTGATAAGCACCGGTTATATTATGTATAGTATGTATATATCCACAGCAGACCTACCTATGTAAAAATATGAGATAAAGCGGATCATTGCTAGATCTTTTCCTGGCCTTCTTCCCAATCTTTTCTTTTAAAAAACATCTCTATATTTTTGTATGTAGATATGGTATAGGTGGCTTAAATTCACTTTCTTTTTGCCTTTTGCATTTCCATCATTTTTAAAGAAAGAAACTTTCCCAATCGTGGGTTAAATCCATCTAAGAATTTTAAAGGCACGGTCTGTTTTCCTACCTGGGATCTTCCATTGGACCAGCAACATTGCTCCCATTATGGTCTCTCTGCCAATTGGATGATGGGAAATGTGGTCCAGCATCTCTGGAAGACCCACCTGGATTGCAGCAGGCTTATTCTAAATTACCCAACTGCAAGCAGGTGTCCTCTGTTAGAATAGAATAGAATAGAATTTTATTGGCCAAGTGTGATTGGACACACAAGGAGTTTGTCTTGGTGCATATGCTCTCAGTGTACATATCATCCTCAGCTTGGCCCTAGAATTGCTCTTTTTTTTACTCTAAATCTCCTGGAATCATTTTGGAACAGGCTATTATGGGAAAAAAATATTTTTTTTTTATTTGCATTTATATCCCGCCCTTCTCCAAAGACTCAGGGCAGCTTACACTATGTCAAGCAATAGTCTTCATCCATTTGCATATTATATACAAAGTCAACTTATTGCCCCCAACAATCTGGGTCCTCATTTTACCTACCTTATAAAGGATGGAAGGCTGAGTCAACCTTGGGCCTGGTGGGACTTGAACCTGCAGTAATTGCAAGCAGCTGCTGTTAATAACAGACTGCATTAGTCTGTTGAGCCACCAGAGGCTCAACACTCAACAGATTTTTTAATTAAAAATCAATATAGAGAAAGTGAATACTTTCTTTTCCTTCCTTCCTTCCTTCCTTCCTCCAATTTATATAGTTACATAGTCTCAGAATGCACAGTTTAATGATCAACTCCTTCTTTTCTCTTTCTCTTTCCCTTTCCCTGCCAAATGTCATATCCTTGGATAACGCCCAGACAAACTGAACTCGCACAAAAAGTTTAACCACAAAGAAATCCAGCACATTTTAATTGTGCACAGATCCAGCCTGCAATTACTTTCAGAATCTTCGTAAGCCTCAAAAGATTAGGTTAAAATTATTGCCCTTAGGTTAATTGTGGACTAGGAGGTTGTCTGAATGTAGCTGTTGTTTCCAGATTGATTATGATTTTAATTGTCACGGTGCATTACTAGTCGGTTTTCTTACCAGTTCATTTGGTAGGTACATTAAAAGGCTGGAAAATTCCACTGTTGATTCAAAAGTTTGTTCCAGCTTGCTTGCGTAGGGATAATTCTGTGCCCCCCTTGAACTGGGTTTGGTTTTGTGAATTTGGCAAAGTTTACTTCTAAGTAAACATGCATAGCTTGAACTAACTTGGTGCAAACAGACAAACTTGGAGTCTGTTCAGAACAATTCAGTTGGGTTTAATCCTAACTTAATCTAACGGGACAAGAAACTTTGTATTGATGGTGCATTATCTTAACGGACCTTCTTGGAGAATCTGTGAGAAAGACAGAATAACGCATAACCCCAGACGTTATCACTAGCAGGCAAAATCACAAAGCTGCATCTCACTTACTTTGGCCATGGCATGTGGGGGAATTCACTGGAGAAAGCAATTGCGTTTGAAAGAGTTAGCAATGGAATGGAATGGAATGGAATGGAATGGAATGGAATGGAATGGAATAGAATGGAATAGAATTTTTTATTGGCCAAGTGTGATTAGACGCACAAGGAATTTGTCTTGGTGCATATGCTCTCAGCGTACATAAAAGAAAAGTTCATCAAGAATTCTAAGGTACAACACTTAATGATAGTCATAGGGTACAAATAAGCAATCAGGAAACAATCAATATCAATATAAATCATAAGGATACAAACAACAAAGTTACAGTCATACAGTCATAAATGGAAGGAGATGGGTGATGGGAACGATGAGAAGATTAATAGTAGTGCAGATTTAATCAAATAGTTTGACAGTGTTGATGGAATTATTTGTTCAGCAGAGTGATGGCGTTCGGGAAGAAACTGTTCTTGTGTCTAGTTGTTCTGGTGTGCAGTGCTCTGTAGCGTCACTTTGAGGGTAGGAGGTGAAACCATTTATGTCCAGGATGTGAGGGGTCTATAGATATTTTCCCATCCCGCTTTTTGACTCTTGCAGTATACAGGTCCTCAATGGAAAGCAGGTTGGTAGTAATTGTTTTTTCTGCAGTTCTAATGATCCTCTGAAGTCCGTGTCTGTCTTGTTGGGTTGCAGAACCGAACCAGACAGTTATGGAGGTGCAGATGACAGACTCAATAATTCCTCTGTAGAACTAAATCAGCAGCTCTTCGGGCAGTTTGAGCTTTCTGAGTTGGCGCAGAAAGAACAATATTTGTTTTGCTTTTTTGATGACATTTTTATACACACACAAACACACCTTGGAGGTCTTGTAGTCCAACCCCCTGCTCAAACATGTGTATAATGTGTATGTGTGTGTACACACATATAAGTATATGTACATGCACGCACACACGCACACACATATATATCTCAGTATATGTACATTCATATACACACAGATATATAAATATATAACTATTCTATATAACAGTTCTAGAGGTGCAAATGACAGACTCAATAATTTCCAGTACTAGGCAAACTGGTTGTTACAGTATGTGACGCTCACCTCTGTTTGTCCCCCTTCTTTTCCCCTTTCTGGCACCTTTCTGAATAAGCAACAAAGAAGAGACCACAATTATTTCTTTTGCAAAGAGATTGCAGTGTTTTTCAACCTGGACAACTTGAAGATGCGTGGACTTCAAGTCTCAGAGTTCCCTCTGGGAGTTGAAGTCCACACATTTTCAAGTTGTCCAGGTTGCAAAACACTGGTCTAAGGGTTTGATACTGGCTGGGGAATTCTGGGAGTTGGAATCCTGACATCTTCTGTCAGGGTTCCAAGGAAGACCTCCAACGAAATAAAGCTCTGAGGCTTGAGGTTCCTCAAAGTTCCAATTTATTAGAGATGTCATGTTGGCACGTCTTGGAAAAACCAACTATGAAAGCTTCCAAGTTTTCCACATCCAACTGACAGTTCACAGCCCTGCCCCCCACACACAAGTTCATCACATTGTCCAATCAACTCTTCACACTCAACTGGATACAATCTTCAGGCAGGCAATCATCAGACCCTGGCAAAAGTCCTTGAATATTGAATGTTGTTATGACTAACTTACTACTGTTCCAACAATAACCCCCCTCCCAACTTCCCCAGTTAAAATATGTGGCAGTTAAGAAGCAAAAAAAAGAACATTGTCTTCCAAAACTGACATCTTCAAGTTGTCCAGGTTGAAGAATAACTGGTCTAAGGGTTCCATGACCTCAGTCTGCACATTATGTAGCAGTTTCAGGAATTAAAATCCCTCTTCTGCCTGGCAAAATGCATATTAATCCCCCAAACATGCCTCTTGTACTCTGGATGCTACTTCGACAGAGGAAGCCTAGAATAGAACTTTCTTTCCATCAACCAATAATAGATAAAACGGCACTGCCTTTTTCCTTTCTATTGCACGCTGCTTATTTAAACATTGAGTTGAACTTAGAACCTGGGCACTCCATGGTCACAGTCTGTGGATTGTCTTAGCAAAAGCACAGAAGCTGTTTGTCACTGCTTTCACCTAGATGATGGTTTTTGAGACTTCAGAATTTGGCCCATGGATCGATCAGCCATGATTGGATTTTTTTAGAAACCAGGCAGCTAAGCTATTACTTGCAGTGCTGAAGCATATTCTGCTCTTCAAAGCAAAAGTTGTGTAATAGACTGGGCAGAAGAAGAGAGAGTGACTGACCCAAAGTAAGTTTTCTCGATAATGTTGATCTTGCCGGTAGAACATAATACATTTGAGGCAGGGGTGAAAGGCTCCCAGTTTGGACTGGATCGCCCAATCTGGTAGCGATGGCGGCGGGTGGTTGGGAGAACTGGTAGGAAAAATCCCTTCTTCCCCCCCACCCCATGCCCAACAGAGCCATGCAATCATCAGAAGGTTTTTGGTGTTTTTTTTTACTTTTAAAAGGATGTTTTCTTCCACTGATCCCAGACCATCGGCAGAAAAGTTATAGAAAAAATGCTTTTAAAAGGCTCCTCTGATGATCCCAGCTGAGTTGCTTGATCGTCAGAGGCTTTTTTTTTCTTTTAAAGGCAAAAAAAAATGCTTTTAAAAGAAAAAAAAAGCCTCTGACGATCAGGCAACTCAACTGGGATCGTCAGAGCCTTTTAAAAGCATTTTTTACAACTCTTCAGCCCAAGAGGTTGCAGAAAAAATGCTTTTAAAAGTTTTTTTAAAAAGTTGGCCACGCCCACCCAGTCACATTACCCCACACACACCAAGCCACGCCCACAGAACCGGTAGTAACAAATTTTACATTTCACCACTGATTTGGGGGTATTTTTGGAAGGTGGGTTTTTACCCCAATGGGATTTTCCCATGTAGTTTTCCAGGAAACCTAGATAAGGCAGACTCAAAAAGCATGTACTCTCCTAACCATAGCCATGGGCTCCGAATCCATTGGCAATGTCTATTTTGCTCTCCAAATTCATAGAGACCTAACCCTAACCATAAATGGGTTTTACCCCAATGGGATTTTGCCAGGAGACATAATTTAGTTAGTTATTGCAGTCATAAGCTCAAGCCCTCATATGACCAGAACCAATTTTTTTACTGTTTTTATGGCAGTTGTTAAGCCAATCATGTGATCGTAAGTCCCAATCACGCTATCACTAAGTGAATCATGCAGTCCTTAAGCAAATCCATTTTCCCATGGATGGTTTTTTTTTACCGAAAACATGCTGAAAACATAGCGAAAATACTGGGAACCAGCAAAAACTACCCAAGCCGTGGTCATGTTATTATAGAATTTTAGACTGTTATTATCTCTCTTTTTAAAATAAAGTCACGGAGGAAATAATTATTTTATTTCCATACTTGACATTCTCACTTCCTTGTGGTAACTTGGTATTATTAAAGTCTTCGTAGAAATGAAAATCCCATTTGGAAGTTTGTCTTGATATATTATCCCTTTTCTGCTAAAAATAGTTTAGTTACTATGGAACTAAAATATTTTTTAGCAGAAAAGGGCTTGTATATCAAGATAAAACTCCAAATAGTAGGAATTTACATGTTTCCATAGTTAGGGATCCTACTACTGGTAGTCCTCAATTTATGACCACAATTGAGCCCAAAATTCCTTTGCCCCATTTTATGACTTTTCTTGTCTTAGTTGTTAAGTGAATCACTGCAGCTGATAAGTTAGTAACCCTGTTGTTAAGTGAATCTGGCTTTTCCATTGACTTAGTTTGTCAGAAGGTCACAAAAGAGGATCTCGTGACGTTAGGACACGGCAACGATCGTTAAGTATGAACCAAGTATTACCTCACAGATGACCCCCACCCTGTCAAAGACCTTGGAGTTTTTATATCTAACGGTCTAAGTGCCAAAGCCCACTGCAACTACATAGCTGTTGTGACCCAGGTTCCTGGACCCAGACTCCTGGACTCGGATGATTCAGAAAATGAGGGAGAAGACCTGGCAAGCCCTGTTTCTCTTGAGCCCTCTCCCTCCCTGGCACCCACTCAAAGGGAGGAGGAGGGGCCGGCACGGCCTGATTCTCCCGGGCCTTCTTCTGATTTGGCAACGCCCCAAGAGCAGTTTTGGAGTGACGCAAGATTACGAAGACTTGATCGACGTGCGCAGCAGCGGAAGAGTTGGGACAAAGCCAAGTCATAATTGTCATGCAGTGACATCTGCAGAGACTATAAATAGGAGGCGGGACTTCCTGGTTTTTTGTCTTGGACAAAGCAATGAATTTGGCGCGAGCTAACTATTTCATGGAGGGAAGAATATATTCGTGAGTAATTCTGGCCTTATCTATAATTTCCTCGTTATCTCCAGAAACTTGGCAGGCCCGTGGGTAGACGTGGCCAGGACATGTATCTATGTAAATAAAAGGAAAAAAAGGAAGGCCTCTGACGGACTCTTTGCTGGGAGTATTGGGGGAAGGGAAACAGAACAATAGCAAAAAAGGCTCTAAGAGTTGTTAACTTAATTCTACGTAGCTTCTTTTCCAAAAACACCACGCTACTGACCAGAGCATATAAAACATTTGCTAGGCCGATTCTTGATTACTGCTCGCCTGTCTGGAATCCATACCATATTTCTGATATCAATACAGTTGAGCGTGTCCAAAGGTATTTTACGAGAAGAGTTCTCCACTCCTCCGTAACCAATAAAATACCTTATTTCACCAGATTTGTTATCCTGGGTCTAGAAAACTTGGAACTCCGTCGCCTTCGACAGGACCTGGGTTTAGCTCATAGAATCATCCGTTGTAATGTCCTTCCTACCAATGACTACTTCAGTTTCAACTACAATAACACAAGAGCTACCAACAGATTTAAGCGTAATGTCAACCGTTCCAGTTTAGATTGCAGAAAACACGATTTCTGTAACAGAATTATCTATGCTTGGAATGCATTGCCTGACTCTGTGGTCTCTTCTCATAACCCCAAAAACTTTATTCAAAATCTATCCACTGTTGACCTCACCACATTCCTAAGAGGACTCTAAGGGGCGTGCATAAGAGCACAAATGTGCCTACCTTCCTGTCCTATTGTTTCTTCATATATATATATATATATATATATATATATATATATATATATATATATATATATATATATATATATATATATGCTTATACTACCTTGTTTCTCCTCATATATATGTTTATATATTACATAAACTTGTGTTATGCTTGTGTATATTGTTATGACAACATTAAATAAATAAATAAAAATAAATAAATAAATAAACCAAGCATCTGAATTTTGATGACAAGGCTATTGGGATGCTGCAAAGGTTGTAACTGTGAAAAATGGTCATAAGTCACATTGTTCAGGGCCGTTGTAACTTTTAACGGTCACTAAACAAACGGTTGTAAGTTGAGGACTACCTGTATTGTACCAAGCCTCCAGAAAAGAAAAGAAAAATCAAGGTATTATTCTATCTTCTTTGTGCCCTGGCTGACAGATCTGAAATCTCAAATGAACTAATGTGTTTGATGATCGTGTTTATTTTCTCTAATTTATCTGTGACAGGAATAAGCCAACAAGATGATTAATTGCTCTGCAAGAAAAAAATATATATAATTCTGCAGCGTTAATGTTCAAAGCCTGCCATTTTTCTGTGTAGTGTGAATATTTACTTCCTGGTATATATTTCAAAAGAGGAGGAGGAAGAAAGGATTGATTGATTGTTAATTAACGTCTCTACTATTTTGTGTTTGTAAATATGCATATAGGAACCAGATGAAGTATAATGTGTGAATATTACTGACATCATGACAAGTGTTAGACAGAGAAGAGGAATAAAAAACACCAATGTTCCACAAGATTGTCTGTCACAGGAGAAAAACTGGAAACTTAACGAGAAGAGCGTAGCTGGTAAGTCACAATCGTGTGAAAGAAAAATTAAAACAATTTTTGGGTCACTTTTAACAGTTTTCCCCTTTGATCTCCTCCTCTCCTTTTTAAATTTTTGTTGTTTTTGTTGCTTTGCATTTTGTCTTTCTTTGAAACTTAATGAAGTCTGGTTTTTTTATTTAAAAAAATTAACTTATAATAAGCATTCAGGATGTCCCAAAAGCCTCGATACAGTTTTAAGCTTTTTAAAATTTAAAATTGCACCAAAGCTTTTGGGACAGCCCGTATAAACGTATTATTCTCATTGTACTTCATCATTATTTTATTACTCTATTATTTTATTTCTGTTCTGTTTGCACTGTTTCCCTTTTCTTCCTTTTCATTATTGCAAGCCCCATGGCAAGATAGGCCGCACGCAAAGTTAACCAATGAATAAATGAAATGAAGACATTCTGCTTCCACTTCTGCCAATCAAGGTTCTAGGTTTTTTGTTTTTTAAACTGTCAGGTTCCATGGCTTGAAAATAGTTGAACTCGCCTGATAAAAGATTCATCAGAGAATGTCCAAATGCAAGATGTCGGTTGTAAAAATAATTTTAAGCTTACAAAGCCTGTCATTATTGAGGCAAGAATGCCTTTTTAGTAATAGCAATAACACTTAGACTTATATACCACTTCATAGTGCTTTACAGCATTCTCTGAGGGTTTTACAAAGTCAGTGTGTTGTCCCTAACCATCTGGGTCCTCATTTTACCAACCTCGGAATAGAATAGAGTAGAGTAGAGTAGGGTAGAGTAGAGTAGAGTAGAGTAGAGTAGAATAGAATAGAATAGAATAGAATAGAATAGAATAGAATAGAATAGAATAGAATTTTATTGGCCAAGTGTGATTGGACACACAAGAAATTTGTCTTGGTGCATAGGCTCTCAGTGTACACAAAAGAAAAGATACCTTTATCAAGGTACAACACTTAATGATACTCATAGGGTACAAATTTAACACTTAATGATAGTCATAGGCTACAAATAAGCAATCAGGAAACAATATCAGTATAATTCGTAAAGATACAAGTATAAATCGTAAGAAACGATAGAAGGCTCAATCAATCTTGAGCCAACAGGGTTGAACTCCTGGCAGTGAGCAGAATTAGCCTGCAATACTTCATTCTAACTAGTACGCTACTATCGTTCCTTATTTTTGAACGACATGCAAACAAGAAATGAATGATTCCATGCAGAAATAGCAATTTTAAGAAAAAAGTCATTAGTTATTCTTTTTTTCAGTATTCTGTTACATTAAACCACAATGTTTGCCAACAAGAAAAGCTACATTTAGGTAAGTTCAGAGGGAATTTCCACCTAAATAAAGATCTCTTTGGTCTGGTTTTAAAAAGAACATCTCTGATTTTAGTTTGCCCCTCTCGTGTAGCATAGGTGATCCTTGAATTATGACCAATCACTTACTGGCTGTTTGAAGTTATGATGGACCACTGCAAAACAGTGCATAAAATTGGGTCGGTCCCTTGGGTGACCTGCATTAGGGTGTAAGATTATGGTGTAAGTCAAAGATTTATCTATACTCCATCAGGATACAACAACCACAGTCTTCAGCTGAACTCAGTAGTTTCAGCAAAGGTTTTGTTACCAGTTTCCATTTTCTGTGCTGTGTTGGAAAGAAATAAAATGGTCTACGTGCCCATATGATAAATCAATATTATTTATTTCTTATTAAATTTTTATGCTGCTCATCTCCCCTATAAGGTGACTCTGATCAGCTTACAAGTTATAAAGTAAATTTAAAAAAATATTAAAGCATTAAAAATACAGATTTATGGATAGAACATGGACAGTAACTGGAGAAGATGATAGCCTTTGTTTCAAACCTTTTAAATTTAAACTTTTAACTAGGTGCAAAACTATGGAAGAAGGTTTCACTTGTCGTTGGCGGAATTGTGGGCCTTTTCCTGGGAATACTGACATCTGTTTACATCTCCACGCTCCATGAAAACGATCTGTGGTTTTCAAATATCAAGGTAAAACATCGTTGTTGCATTCTGAATGTTTTGGTCTGTTCCTATTTTACTGTTCTTCATCATAAGCGTATTTGCATTGAACAGGGGTGTCAAACTCGATTTTATTGAGGGTTGCATCAGGGTTGTGTTTGACCTCGAGCAGGGGTGGGTGTGGCCAGGGTGGGTATGGCCAGGGTGGGTGTGGCCAGCTCAACATCACTCATGTTGGGGGTGCCTGTGGTGGCCTGAACGCTCTGCCCGTGAAAATGGGCTCCCATTTTTGCTGGCAGAACCTCACTGTTTCCAGAATGGCCCCGTGGGCCGGATCTAAGCATCCCGCGTGCTGGATCCGGGCTGCGGGCCTTGAGTTTGACACTCCAGCATAGAAGACAAACAATATACTTTGTGCTATGTGTTGAAGATTTAATAAACCAGGAAGCTGTCCAGTTGTCTATTTTTTATGCCCGTCACAGCAAATTCAAATGCAAGTTTTTTTTTATTCGCCCTTGTGGGATAAATCAGGGCCCCAACGCAGGGGTGAAATGCTCCCGGTTCGGACCGGATCGCCCGATCTGGTAGCGATCTTGGCTGGTGGTTCAGAGAACCGGTAGCAATTGCGGTGCGAGGCTCCGCCCACCCGCCCGGCTGTCGTTACTTCCTGGTTTTAACCAAGACGGTATGTGTTGTGTACCCTCTGTGCATGTGCAGAAAGGTTTCGCGCATGTGCAGTGGGTGTTTGAGCGCATGTGACGCACACACGGAGCGTGTACTTCCAAACCGGTAAGGAAGGTAAGTAGATTTCACCCCTGCCCCAAAGTGATCAAAGATCTTCCCCCAAAAAAGTGAGAATTATTTCAGTAACTCAGCAGTTTGAACACAACATTTTATCTACAATGAAAAAAATATAGCGTGTAGGGTCAGAATAGAAATCTCATATTAATCTGATTTATTAATTATCCGTTTACACCTGATTCAATCGGAAGACTCTGAGGAGCTGTAATAATTAGCAGCAACACAAGCATTTGAATAAAATAATGTCCGCATTTTACGTATCGATGTTAATAAAATACATACCTTCTCTTCTATTAATATTAGTGTTACTAGTAAGGAAGAACGACGTTGTTTACTAAACTAATATTAATATGGCTGAATGGATTTTACTATTAAATTGTTATGCCCTGGCCACAATTGATGAGAGTATAGAAAAAAAGTAGAACTTGTTACAGAACTGGCAAATAAGGAAAGCAGATGTTAGCTTAGTATAAAACAGATGTAAAACAGTAATGTTTACCTCATAAAGGGTGGCATTTGGTGGAATACAGCTGGTACCCAGTTTACAAATTAATTTGTTTGATGCATTTGTGCTAATTGGATCCCTCTCTATGATCAATCTTCCTCTCCCCCCCCCATTAAATCCAGAATGTTTCAAAAAAATATGTTAGATGATATTGTACATTATACATACTTTTTTTCCCCAAATGCGTAACAAATGTGGAGACATCAGTTGTATTAACCTACAAGCTTTGTGGCTGATTGAATTTAGAGTAGAATAGTTCCTATCCAGTGGAGCGGTGGCTCAGTGGCAGTCGAAAGGTTGGCAGTTCAACGGTTCGAATCCCTAGTGGCACGTAATGGGGTGAGCGCCCGTTACTTGTCCCAGCTTCTGTCAACCTAGCAGTTTGAAAGCACGTAAAAAAAATGCAAGTAGAAAAATAGGGACCAGCTTTGGTAGGAAGGTAACAGCCTTCCATGCGCCTTTGGCATTGAGTCATGCCAGCCACATGACTACGGAGACGTCGTCATACAGCGCTGGCTCTTCAGCTTTGAAACGGAGATGAGCACTAGAGTCGGGAACGACTAGCACATATGTGCCAGGGGAACCTTTACCTTTACCTTTAGTTCCTATCCAGACAACTGAAAGTGCTTCAGGGTCTCTTGCTTCAAAGATGGTGAGATCTATGATCTAGAACTGTTTTTTGGGGGGGGGGGCTGGGTGACTTGGGAATTCTGGGAACGGAAGTCCATGTTCTACCATCCAGAATTGATTTTTTTGGTTGTGGGTTCAGTCCACCCTTCCTAAGGTTGCAAAGGTAGGGAAACACTGTCCCTTGTGATTGGACTATCACTAAAGTCATTAAAGCCAACATGTAGCCTTGAAGCTCTTAGTGTGGTAGAATATTTGTATCAGGGGTGAAATGCTCCCGGTTCGGACCGGATCAGCCGATCCGGTAGCAATGGCGGCAGGTGGTTCAGAGAACCAGTAGCAAAAATCCCTGCCCCCCACCATGCCCAGCTGAGTTAGAGCCTTTTTTTGTTTTACTTTTAAAAGCATTTTTTTAACAACCTCTTCGGCCGAAGAAGTTGTTTAAAAAAGGCTTTTAAAGGGTTAAAACAAGGCTCTGACAATCCCAGCTGAGGTGCCTGATCGCCTTTTACTTTTAAAAGGTAAAAAAGCTGATGCCTGCTAGGCAAAAAATGGGGGGGGGGTTTTTCGTTTGAGAGAGCGAGAGAAAGGAAGGAAGGAAGGAAGGAAGGAAGGAAGGAAGGAAGGAAGGAAGGAAGGAAGGAAGGAAGGAAAGAAAGAAAGAAAGAAAGAAAGAAAGAAGAAAGAAAGAAAGAAAGAAAGAAAGAAAGAAAGAAAGAAAGAAAGAAAGAAAGAAAGAAAGAAAGAAAGAAAGAAAGAAAGAAAGAAAGAAAGAGGGAGGGAGGGAGGGAGGGAGGGAGGACAGACTACAAACCTGGCACTAGAGGCAGCTTCAGAGGATAATCCAGGGCTGGAAGGCACCTGGAGATCATCTAGTCCAACCCTGTTCCAGCAGGAGATTGTTAGTGAGTTTCTGTCTTTTGATCCCCCAGTCACATAGCCACGCCCACCCAGTCACATGACCACCACCCCATCAAGCCACGCCCATAGAACCTGTAGGAAAGAAATTTAGATTTCACCACTGATTTGTATCCCCACAAACTTCAACAATGGGACATCATCATACCACTGGCTTTGAAATATGCCCTTTGTGCCAATCCTGACCCGCTCAAATAATTGGTGTCGGTTGTGAGCTGATGTCATCGCATTGGATATTAGTTCTTCCTTCTCTTCTCCATAGATATCCTGGCTCTCCACCTGATAAGCCTTGAATGTCAGCAAGACAATAAAACAGACAAATACAGCCGATAAAACAGCTTTAAAACAAGCGGAGTCCCTTAAGTCTTTAGAACTCAGGAGATTAAAAGCTTACCGGCATAAAAGCATCTTTCCCATGTTGCAAAAGACAAGATTATTTTAAATAGAAGGACTCTATCCGATTCAAATTGGGATCAGAAATGGAATGTAATGGCAGGCTGATGGCTGTAATGCACAAATTACTTTAGAAAAGACAAAAGAACATAGAAAAGACGTCTGTAAAATTTCCACTGGGTTCAATCCAGATTAGAGTAAACTAATTGATTTTGGTGGATTATTCTAAGCATATGTAATTCTTCCAACTTCACTGGGGCTTTCCCTCCCCTCCCCAATGTAGGTGTAAGAATTAAAAAGAGAGAGAGAGTCCAGCTACCAATTTTAAATTTACATTTCACCCAAGAGCACTTCTGTTCTTATCTTGACAGACTTGAACATTGGGCGCTATTTAACAAAATAAAATTCAACAGTGAAAAAAGTAAGGTTCTACATTTAAGCCAAAAAACCCCAAAATGCACAGGTACTATATATGTGGTACCTTGCTCAATAGTAGTAAGTGTGAGAGGGATCTTGAAGTCCTAGTGGACAGCCATTTAGATATGAGCCAGCAGTGTGCAGCAGCTGCCAAAAAAGCCAACACAGTTCTGGGCTGCATAAACAGGGATAGAATCAAGGTCACGTGACACACTTGGAATATTGCATTCAGTTTTGGTCGCCACGATGTAAAAAAGATGTGGAGACTCTAGAAACAGTGCAGAGAAGAGCAACAAAGATGATTAGGGGACTGGAGGCTAAAACATATGAAGTACGGTTGCAGGAACTTGGTATGTCTAGTTTAATGAAAAGAAGGACTAGGGGAGACATGATAGCAGTATTCCAATATCTTAAGGGTTGCCATAAAGAAGAGGGAGTCAAAGCACCTGAGGGTAGAACAAGAAGCAATGGGTGGAAACTAATCAAGGAGAGAAGCAACTTAGAACTAAGGAGAAATTTCCTGACAGTTAGAGCAATTAATAACTTGCCAGCAGAAGTTGTGAATGCTCCAACACTGGAAATTTTTAAGAAAATGTTGGATAATCATTTGTCTGGAGTGATGTAGGGTTTCCTGCCTGGGCAGGGGGTTGGACTAGAAGACCTCTAAGGGCCTTTCCAACTCATTGTTGTTGTTGTTGTTATGCGTAGGGCACATCAGTTAAGACTTTTTGTCTGTCAATTTAAAATCACAAGAATTACCAAAGTAACTTTCATGCAAGATTAAGGTTTTTTTCCCCCCCTTGATTATAACTCCTATGCCCGTTATCTGAAACGAAACATGGTTTATAGTTCCTTTAGGAATTAATATTTTGGTCAACGTACAAAATCGTCTGGAATATGTGGACAATTCAGGAAGAAGAGTTTAAAGCTTTGCTGTGTCATCAACTCACAAAATGATCTTGATTAATCTTTCAACCTCAATTTCACACTGCTCGAGCTAGGAAAGTTAGTGATCTATGGCCTGGAATAACTGCATTGAGAAATGAGATAAGTATTACAAACGGCTTTGCCTGTTTAATGCATTGGGTTGCATCTCAACCTAATCATGCAAAGAATAGATGCCCTAAAGTCAGGAAGCGTGGATTTAGCCCATAAGTTTAAAAAGTTGTATTGCATAAATTCTTCTTGATCTTGCTCTAACTCTATTCTACTTAAGAATAAGTTGAAACATTGCCGTCAGACCTAATGGGACAGCTTTGGTTTTTATACTGTTTGCAATATGTCAGGCACAGTTACAACCTTCCAAACTGGGGGTTGAACCAACTTTACAATGTACAACAAATCACAGTTAAACATGGCCTTTTTGTGATACGTGAACTCTGCCCAAGTGGGCAGGTTCAAGGCTAAGCAAAATTAATAGATTCATAGTTTAAGGTTCTTCTTGCATCTCAGCTGATTTGCTTCATTCTAGGAAGTAGAACGGGAAATTTCCTTCAGAACAGAATGCGGTTTGTACTACTCCTACTACAAACAGATGTTGGCAGCTCCATCAATTCAACAAGGTATTGTAGAGTTAGTGTTTTCAGTGTTATTTTTTTTTGCATCAAATACATCAACTGTTCTGTGCTTTAGAACCCAATTATCCAGCTTTGCCTTCCACAGGTGGTCCTTGACTTTTGATCACAATTGAGACTAGAATTGTTAATCCATGTGGTTGTTAAATCATGCCCAATTTCACAACATTTTGTCATGATTGTTAAGCAAATCATTGCAGTTGTTAAGTGAATCCTATGGTCTTTAAGCGAATCCGGCTTTCTCCATTGACTTTGCATGTCCAGCCCTTGGGCCGCAGACTTGTTATTTATATACATTAAACTATGTTATATATTTTATATGTGGCTCAAGGCAATTCCTCTTCACTCAGTGTGGCCCAAGCAAGCCGAAAGGTTGGATAGCCATGTTCTAAATCAAGAAGATAAAGTCACTTGGTTGAGATGGGCAGAATGAATGAATGAATGAATGAATGGCATTATTTCAGTTTCTTTCTTTGTAACTTCGCTTTAGCAGAAGTCTTTAACATTTTCATGGGTTTTTATAGGTGGAGGTGTCACATTTTCCCTTTCTTTTACACCGTGCAGGTTTACACAGCTTGATCTATGACAATAAAACTGAATCCATGAGAACCATTAATATACTTGAAAGGATGAATGTTTATCAAGAAGTATTTCTTAGCATGCTATATACAGTGCTTCATTTGAAAGTAAGTTGTCCTGAAAAATCCCTGGCGAATGCTTAAAAAAGTCACCCATATTGTTATTGTTGTTGCATAAATACAGAAACATTTAATGTCACTGTTTTACACACGTGCACGCACACACACACACACACACACACACACTCTCACTCACTCACAGAGCCTGAAACATATTTCAGAGCCAGTTTGGTAGTCTGATGCAAAACCAGCAGTGTGATATTGGGCCGATCACTGTTAGCCATAGGCAAGGGCAAACCACTTCTGAAATCTTGCCAAGTAAATTTATTTATATTTTTATTTTTTATTTGCATTTATATCCCGCCCTTCTCCGAAGACTCAGGGCGGCTTACACTATGTCAAGCAATAGTCTTCATCCATTTGTATATTACATACAAAGTCAACTTTTATTGCCCCCAACAATCTGGGTCCTCATTTTACCTACCTTAGAAAGGATGGAAGGCTGAGTCAACCTTGGGCCTGGTGGGGCTTGAACCTGCAGTAATTGCAAGCAGCTGCTGTTAATAACAGACTATCTTACCAGTCTGAGCCACAGAGGCCCTGCAGGAACCTGCTCATGTAGTTGTCCAGAATCAAGACTGACTCAAAGGTATATTTCTTTTGAGACTTGGTTTGGTTTAAAGTCCTGGATTGGGAGTAGGGAAACAGGAGTTTAATCCTGCCTTAGGAATGGAAGCCATCTGGATCAGGGGTCACCAACCTTTTGGACCTCAGGGACCATTAAATTCATAATTTTAAATCCCATGGACCAGTAATATGAATTTAAAAAAAAGATAAATAGTATTTAGTGCAACATAAAAAAATAAATATTTTTTTCTGTGGACCACCAAAATTTTCTTATGGACCCACCAGTTGGTGACCGTTGTTATGGATAATTTTGAGCCAATCATTTTTATCCAACCATATGAAGAAGATTTTGACTGGCAAAATATCCTCTCAAAATCTTGCCTACAAAAATGCAAAGATTGGTCCCTGCAGCCACCAAGAGTCATGATAGACTCAAAGACACACACACACTGGGTTCAGTGAGGTTAACCTCTTCCACCAAGAGTGCAGCAGGCTTGAAGAATTACAGGATGTCTTACTTGAACATGTCATATATCAAGTTTCCAAAGGCTTCCTAATAAGCAGGATGGGTTTTACAGAAACGTTTTTGGATACGAACTGTGGACATCATGAATGAATGGTGACCGCTTCTCTACTTGATTTATCCTTCTTTTGCAGAGATTTTTAGAACCTGTTTATTTTTACATCTATACACTGTTCAGCCTTCAAGCTGTGTATGTCCTTGCCTTATATGTGACTAGTTGGCTTCTTAGCGGAACGTGGCTTTCAGGTGTATTAGCTGCTGTCTGGTATATAGTCAACAGGTGAGTTTGTGTTCTCTTACCACCATAATGATTTTTTCCCCCCTGGGGAAAGTTTTACCTGGGGACATCCGAATGTTTCCATTAGGAGAGCTATGTTGGGGTAAACCCAAATTTTTGAATATATAGAGGTGGGGGAGATACAATTTTAGTCTATGATAGTTGGGGCTGATGGTAATTGGAATGTAACCACAATGGAAATGCCACCCCTTCAAGATAGATCAGGCTAAGAAAGCAGTGTCATGCAAGCCAGTGCTAATTTTACTGCAAAATCATAATAACAAATCTTGAAATTCTGAAGGCGCTTGTGTTGTGACTGCCAGCGGCCAGCAGAGCTGGCAGCAGAGTCAGACAGTGAGGAGGTTGGGGAGGAACATGGCCCAGTCTAACTTGGAGAAAGCTCATGGTCAGTTTCGGGGTGGGCTGCTACGGGTTCGGCAGGGTTCGGGAGAAGCCGTAGTTAACATTATGGCCAGTTCAGAGAACCTCCAAATCCCACCCCTCCCTGCCTCTCCCAGGAGTCTCCACGCGGCCCATTTTGGATGTGAGCTAAGTGCAGGGCCCGCACGGAGGCTCGGAGAGGGGGAAAAATGGGCCTCCCGGAAGTTCCACGTGTCCGAAAACAGGCCCATTTCCGAAGGCTCCAAAGGGCCTCCAGACCCTGGGGGAGGCAGTTTTCACCCTCCCAGAGGCTCAAGGAAAGCCTCCGGAACCTGGGGAAGGTGAAAACAACCCGCCTCCCCCGCCGTGGTCCAGGAGGCCAACTAGGCCACGCCCACCATGGCCACACCCATCCAGCAACCTGGCAGAGAACCCGTTGCTGAAATTTTTGAAGCCCACTCCTGGTCATTTTGGTGTTCTGTAGCAATTAAGGCAAAAGGCTAGAAACTGAGAGATCGTCAGTTCTAGCCGCCACCTTTGGCATAAAGCTAGTGGGTGATCTTGAGCCAGTCACTCTCTCTCAGCCCTAGGAAGCAGACAATGGCAAACTACTTCTGAAATCTTGCCAAGAAAACTATCCAGGCAGTCGCCAGGCTTCTCATTCACTCGAAGGCCAAAACCAAAGAAAGTTGAACATACTGCTTAAATCTGGATCAGAAACACCATGCTCCTCTCTGTCTGAAACCTGGCTGTTTTTTTAAAACAAAAAACAGAAAAAAACACCTTTTAAACATTCGTATGATTAGCCTGTAAACTTTTTGCCATCTTTCACAGTCCGCAGAGAATATTCCAAGCGTGTTTTACTTTCCACCTCTCTGAGTAGTTTCCCCATCTTAGCTTAGAACTAGCTTTTGCTTTTTGATTTCCGCAGGGTAGATACCACCCGAGTGGAGTTCACCATCCCGCTAAGAGAAAACTGGGCACTGCCGTTCTTTGCCGTCCAGCTCGCTGCAATTACGGTCCTTTTCAGACCACATTTACGATCTGCTCACGAAGTAAGTCTCTCTTTCCTTGTCCCAAAAAAAAGTTTTATTGAGAAAATATTTGGCTACCGCTAAAGAAATATTGGGAACGGTTTCAAAACAAACACATGTCACATCATTGATTGAATTGATCCTACAGAGACCATATATACTATACCTAGCATTTGCCAAAAAGAGCTTAGCATCTAATGTCAGGACAAACTGCATCCACAGATTGCTTCAACCACTGCATTCAAGGGGATTAGGAAGATTAAAGGTAACATATGTGCTAGTCGTTCCCGACTCTAGGTGGCGGTACTTATCTCCGTTTCAAAGCCGAAGAGCCAGCGCTGTCCAAAGACGTCTCCGTGGTCATGTGGTCGGCATGACTCAATGCTGAAGGCGCACGGAACGCTGTTACCTTCCCACCAAAGGTGGTCCCTATTTTTCTACTTGCATTTTTTACGTGCTTTCAAACTGCTAGGTTGGCAGAAGCTGGGACAAGTAACGGGAGCTCATCCCGTTACGCGGCACTAGGGATTCGAACCGCCGAACTGCCGACCTGTCTGGTCGACAAGCTCAGTGTCTTAGCCACTGAGCCACCACGTCCCTTTTTTTATTTAGGAAGATTGGGGGTTACGTACTCACATTTCATGAAGAAATAATCATAACTGATGATACCAGCAGTTCAGTTCTCACTGACTCAAAGTTGACTCACCCTTTCATCCTTCTGAGGTCAGTAAAATAAGGACCCAGATTGTTGGGGGAAATATGCTGACCCTGTAAACCACTTAGAGAGGCCATAAAGCGCTGTGAAGCAGTATATAAGTTTAAGTGCTATTGCTATTCTATTTTACTCTCTTCTATTGCCATGGTGGCGCAGGGTTTAGTATTGCAAGCTGACTCTGCCCGGGTACTTACGGGACCGCCTGCTGTTACCGTATGCCTCCCACCGACCAGTACGTTCTCACAGAGAGGGACTTCTCAGGGTGCCGTCCGCCAAGCAATGTCGGCTGGCGGCCCCCAGGGGAAGGTCCTTCTCTGTGGGGGCTCCCACACTCTGGAACGAGCTTCCCCCGGGTTTACGCTAAATACCTGACCTTCGGACCTTCCGCCGCGAACTGAAGACACACCTTTTCATTCGCGCGGGGCTGGCTTAAATTTTTTAATTTTTATAAATTTTAAATTTAATTGATTTTAAATTTGTTATTTATTTTAAATGGGGTTTAGTTTGATAAATTTTTAAAATGCTAGGCTAATTATAATAAGTTTCTTAATTTCTATTTTAAATTGTACATTGTATTGTTATTTTTTACTGCTGCCTGTACACCGCCCTGAGTCCTTCGGGAGAAGGGCGGTATAAAAATCAAATAAATAAATAAATAAATAAATAAATAAATAAAACCAGGATTTCGATTCTGACTGACTCAAGGTTGACTCAGCCTTCCATTCTTCTTCTCTTTTTGAATCCGTTGTTTTTCTTCTTCCCTCTTACAGAGGTTGACGCTTCTAGCCGTGTTTATTGCAACCTTCCTCTTAAGTTTGACCTGGCAATTTAATCAATTCATCCTGTTGATCCAAGCAATGGCTTTGTTCACCTTCGACTGCCTTGACATGATCCCTGAAGGAAAAGTAAGTTTAATTATTGCGTGGGGCACTCATTGGTGTGAGACTGAAGCCATGTTGAAGTAATAAGATACTCTTGCAGCTGGCAACCCCGTACAATATGTCACTGGAAGGCGGTGGGGTTATTTAAAAATAATGAATTTAAACGGGGTTGGATGTAAAACAAAAAGGAGTCATGTAAATTTAGTCTCTCTCGTCCAAGCCTTAATACCCCAAAAATAGAAGCTGTGCCTGGCATCATTTCTCAATCATTTTTTGCAGGTTATATGGCTCTATATCGTACAGGTGGCCAGTCTGCTGATGGTTTACCTCTTACAGTTCTTTAATTCCATGATAATTGGATCATTGCTTGTCAGCTTTAATATGTCGGCCTTGTTAGCAAGAAAACTTCAGGTACGTCTTCCATTTTTGCTTTGCCAAAATAACTCGCTAAGAAAACCAGAGCTGTTATTTACCTACTCTTTCATCCATTTTGTACCATTATAAACGGTAGATAGCAAGCGCAATTAAATATTATTTACACCTCATGCGCGGGTCACGCCCACCCCAGCTCCGTGAAGGGGGGAAATGTCGCAATACGTCACGTGTCATGACGCCGCAAGTTTGACACCCGTGTTGTAGATGCATTTTAAGTATTGTTAACTGCTTGCCTTTTCCAGAATAACTTGAAAACCGGCGGCTTGTTAAGCAGAATTGGGAAACTTCTCCTCCATGTGCTTTTAGTGCTGTGCTTGACATTCCTTGTAAATAATTTTATTAAGGTGGGTAAAGTTTTTTTCCCCCCTCATCTATAGAGTATCATTTTAAAGGTGAATTATGAGATATTTAAGCCTTAGGCACTAAATTATAGAGGACTATATCCAGGGATGGGCTGCTGGGAGTTCCAGGGGTTCGGGAGAACCTCTAGCTAAGATTCTGTGCAGTTTGGAGAACTCCCAAATCCCACTCCTGGCTGGCCCCACCCCTCCCCTTCGCCTGGTTCTCCAGTTGCGCCCCTTCCTTGATCGGGATGCCTTATGCACAGTCACTCATGCTCTTGTTACCTCTCGCTTGGATTATTGCAATGCTCTCTACATGGGGCTCCCCTTGAAGTGCACTCGGAGGCTTCAGTTAGTCCAGAATGCAGCTGTGCGGGTGATAGAGGGAGCTCCACGTAGCTCCCATGTAACACCACTTCTGCGCAGACTGCACTGGCTGCCTGTGGTCTTTCGGGTGCACTTTAAGGTGTTGGTTACTACCTTTAAAGCGCTCCATGGCTTAGGGCCTGGGTACTTACGGGACCGCCTACCGTTACCTCATGCCTCCCACCGACCCATACGCTCACACAGAGAGGGACTTCTCAGGGTGCCGTCCGCCAAACAATGTCGGCTGGCGGCCCCCAGGGGAAGATCCTTCTCTGTGGGGGCTCCTACCCTCTGGAACGAACTTCCCCCTGGTTTACGCCAAATACCTGACCTTCGGACCTTTCACCGCGAATTGAAAACGTATTTATTTACTTGCGCAGGGCTGGCCTAAGTTTTTGTCATATTTTTAAATTCTAAATTTTATATTTCTAAATTTTATATGAATTTTAACGGGTTTTTAGATTTTAAATGTTTTAAAGTTTCGGCCAACTGTAGAATAAGTTTTTTAATTTTGTTCTTAATTGTATATTGTTTGTGTTTTTTATTCTGGCTGTACACCGCCCTGAGTCCTTCGGGAGAAGGGCGGTATAAAAATCTAATTAATTAATTAATTAATTAATTAATTAATTAATTAATTAATTAATAAATAAATAAATAAATAATAATAAATAAATAAATAAATAAATAATAATAATAATTTTAAAAAAAGGAGTCCCCATGCAGCACATTTTGGATGCAGGTAAGTGCAGGGCATGAACGGAGACTCAGGGAAGGCCAAAAACGGTCCTACCGGAAGTTCGGGAAGGCCAGAAATGGGCCTGTTTCTGGCCTCCAGAGGGCCTCTGGAGCCTGAGGAGGCCGTTTTTGCCCTCCCAGAAGCTCAAGGAAAGCCTCCAGAGCCCAGGAAGGGCAAAAATGCTGGGGCCCCGCCACACTGTGGTGCAGGAGGCCGGCTAGGCCATGCCCACCCAGCAACCGGGCAGAGAACCCCTTGCTAAAAAAATTTAAGCCCACCCCTGACTTTATCTATTCATGTAGAAGAAAACTTCAATCTTCTACAACTCCATGGCTCTAATTTCTCTTCTGGTGGATCCTCCACACTTCTGGAACAGAATTTGGGGTTCACAGAAATCTTCAGGGAAAGATTTCTTCTCCTTCTTTAGAGTACTTTTTGTTGTGATCCAGACCCAAGTAGGTAGTAATAAACTTAGTCCGTGGAAAAACAAACTTTATTCGAACAGCTGGGAATTAATTCATTCCCAGCGTCGTTCAACTCAACAAATGCCTCCCAACACAAATTCCTCGGTTATCTCACAAACCTTGGTCCAATTAGGCAAACTGCCAAAGGCCCTTTCTGGCAAACGTCCAGAAGCCACAAAAACAAAGACGTACAGGAAGCAGAAGACGCAGCTACAACGTTGTTTTCCAGCAAAGCCCAAACGCTGTTGCTGGTCTGCTTTAAGCCTTATGGGAGGGTCCAATCATATCTTGGCCCTACTCCCAAGTTGTCCTCTCTGCTTGAGCTGCTCTTGCCTTCTGGCAGCTCTTCTCATGCGTGCATTAAGAACAGGCTCCTCCTGTTCCTCTGCCTCACTACTATCGGGCTCTGGAGTCCGCACCTCACTTCCCGATGGCCCTGGCCTCACCTCAGCCTCATCGCTGTCCAACTCCGTTGCCAGCTCCGTAGGCTGCTGATGGACCACAACACTTTTCTTGTACTGCACTGCTTTAAAGAATACTCAGGTAATCACTTGTGTCATGAGTACAGCAGGATTAGCAGGAAGGGACTAAATTGTATAGTCCTTTCCAGAGAATATAAATGCTATACGTTTTTCCTTTCCCCCATAGAGAATTTTAAATCTGGAATCTGATGAGCACATCTTCAAATTCCTGAAAGCAAAATTTGGATTCGGAGCAACAAGGTACAGCAACAACTGTTTTCCTAAAGTATTTTCTTAGAAGGAAGGTCTCTCCACGTTTCAGGGTAGAGTTTAGTTCTAATAAATAAATTCTTTAAATCGCAGACTTCGTCACCCTATTCTCCTCATTTCTTTTAGAGATTTTGATGCTAACCTGTACTTGTGCGAAGAAGCGTTTGGTCTTTTGCCTTTTAATACTTTCGCAAGACTTTCAGATACCCTAGTTTTTTATGCTTATTTATTTGTCCTGCTGATCACCGCCACAACAGCTGCTGTTGCCTCTTTTCAAAACCTCAGGTAGGTCCGTTTTTAAACTGTGGAGGTTTTTTTATTTTTTTTTTATTCATTTGCTTGTTTGCTTGTTTATTTTATTTGTCAAGCATGTATTAGATAACATATATGAGTATAAACATGATTTGAATACAGGATAAGGGTACGAATAGAATAGAATAGAATAGAATAGAATAGAATAGAATAGAACAGAACAGAACAGAACAGAACAGAACAGAACAGAACAGAATAGAATAGAAATTTCTATTCTATTCTATTCTATTCGCAGTCCCTGTCTAAAGGTACTGCAGTCCCTGAATATCTGTGCTTCCCATCAGTTATGAAAAAAACATCTACCTTATTTCCAAAGAAACTGATCAAGGAAATATTTATTTACACAGCTGTACATACCGTACGGTACGTACCGTACTGTACATCCCGTACTGTACGGGGCCGTGATAGCTCAGGCTGTAAGAAGCCTGTTATTAGAACACAGCAGCCTGCAATTACTGCAGGTTCAAGCCCGGCCCGAGGTTGACTCAGCCTTCCATCCTTTATAAGGTAGGTAAAATGAGGACCCAGATTGTTGGGGGGGGCAATAAGTTGACTTTGTAAATATACAAATAGAATGAGACTATTGCCTTACACACTGTAAGCCGCCCTAAGTCTTCGGAGAAGGGCGGGATATAAATGTAAATAAAATTAAAAAAAATACCACCCCTGTTGTCTGAAAAAATATCACTGGCAAATTAAAAAAAAAAAGTGATGCTTCTATATATTTGACCCTAGTGTTGTATTGTATAAAAGTGAAAAATCTCACACATTTAGCACATTCAACCCGTCGAATGCATTACAGATGCGTTAAAATGCTTTATTGCCTCAATAAAGGATCAATAAGTAAGAGGATGCTTTGAGTGGCCTACAGATGTCCTTTTTAAAAAGAACTTTGAAGTCTTCACCTTGGTGGCCACAGTATAACCATCTGCTTCTTTCCTCCTCCTTCATTTGTGCAGTGGTCGTGCAAGTATGAAATCCGTGGAAAAAGAACCCACGTCCACCACCGTCTTCAAACCTGCTATGGCTTACCATTTGGTCCACACCATTTCATTTGGGCTCCTGGCCCTAAGCACCATGAGGTACGTTTTATCTAGTCATATCTATCGTGAAAACAAAAAACCAAAAACAAAAAACCAGTCCATAAAGAAGAAACAAAGAACCAATCAGGCAGAATGCTAAGTGGTTCCGCTAACCGGGTCTTCCCTTTTTTCATAAGCTGCAGTAACCCACGGCATGGTCCTTCTATAAAACCTCTGGCAGATTAGAGGGGGTTCATTTATAGTTTTCTCCCGGTTAGCAGTCCGTTGTTGCCGTATTAACTGCGTGGAAAGCTGCTTTTCAATAATTTCATGGTCAGCAAGAGTATAAGAGTATTAGTATTAGTATTTATTGGATTTTTATACCACCCTTCTCCCGAAGGACTCAGGGCGGTTCACAGCCACAATAAAAACAATGACAATATAAAAATAAAAACAAAGATTAAAAAACTTATTATATGTTTGGCAACAATTTAAAACATTATACCATTAAAAACCCCATAAAATTTGTATCAGATATAAATATTAAAATTAAAACTCTTTAAAATTTTAAAATTTAAAATTTCTAAGCCAGTCCCGCGCGAATAAACAAATACGTCTTCAGCTCGCGGCAAAAGGTCCGAAGGTCAGGCAGTTGACGCAATCCAGGGGGAAGTTCGTTCCAGAGGGTGGGAGTCCCCACAGAGAAGGACCTTCCCCTGGGGGCCGCCAGCCGACATTGCTTGGTGGACGGCACCCTGAGAAGTCTCTCTCTGTGTGAGCGTACGGGTCGATGGGAGGCATTCTTCCTACTTGGAAAGCATTTCTGGATTTTGTGTGCTTGAGATGGGGGGTGGGGAAAATGAAACAATGACTTCGGGTTTTGCTGATTAGATAAGTTTGTGGCTATAGAAACAGCTAGTACATAGGAAGTATGTAAAAGTAAAAAGTTGAGGCTGTAATGTTATTATCGGGTGGGCTGCTGGGGGTTTGCAGGGGTTCGGGAGAACTTCTAACTAGGATTCTGTGCAGTTTGGAGAACCCCCAAATCCCGCTCCTGGCTGGCCCCACCCACCTCACCCCTCCCCTCCCTGGAGTCCCCAAGCAGCCCATTTTGGATGCAGGTAAGTGCAGGGCGTGCAAAGAGGCTCGGGGAGGGTGGAAAACAGGCCTACAGGAAGTTTGGGAAGGCCTGAAACGGGCCCATTTCCAGAGGAGCTCTGGAGCCTGGGAAGGCCATTTTCACCCTCCCGGAAGTTGGAGGAAAGCCTCCGGAGCCCGGGGAGGGCAAAAATGCCCCCCCCCCACCGTGGTATAGGAGGCCAACTAGGCCACGCCCATCCAGGAGAACCCTCTTGCTAAAACTTTTGAAGCCCACCCCTGGTTTTCACGATATTCTATTGCACTCAAAAGAATCGGAAGTCAGTACTTCTTCTTTTTCCCCTTTCCCCTATAATCTCTTCCCTTTTCCCACTGTTTTCACTTTCTTTTGCATTTTATATTTTAGAATAGAATAGAATAGAATAGAATTTTTATTGGCCAAGTGTGATTGGACACACAAGGAATTTGTCTTGGTGCATATGCTCTCAGTGTACATAAAAGAAAAGATACGTTCATCAAGGTACAACATTTACAACACAATTGATGGTCAATATATCAATATAAATCATAAGGATTGCCAGCAACAAAGTTATAGTCATACAGTCATAAGTGGAAAGAGATTGGTGATGGGAACTATGGGAAGATTAATAGTAGTGCAGATTCAGTAAATAGTTTGACAGTGTTGATGGAATTATTTGTTTAGCAGACTGTTCTTGTGTCTAGTTGTTCTGGTGTGCAGTGCTCTATAGCGTCGTTTTGAGGGTAGGAGTTGAAACAGTTTATGTCCAGGATGTGAGGGATCTGCAAATATTTTCACGGCCCTCTTCTTGATTCGTGCAGTATACAGGTCCTCAATGGAAGGCAGGTTGGTAGCAATTATTTTTTCTGCAGTTCTAATTATCCTCTGAAGTCTGTGTTTTTCTTGTTGGGTTGCAGAACCGAACCAGACAGTTATAGAGGTGCAAATGACAGACTCAATAATTCCTCTGTAGAACTGGATCAGCAGCTCCTTGGGCAGTTTGAGCTTACTGAGTTGGCACAGAAGGAACATTTTGATAAGTTTAATAAAAGTTTAATAAAAAGTTTATTAAAAAGTTTAATAAAAATCATTCATTAAAAAACATAAGAGCTATGTTTCACTTTCAGGGGGTGAACAAGTAATAGATACAGTTTCTTTTTCTTTGATTTTCCTTTTTTTTTTAAAAAAATCTTGCAGGATGAAATATCTCTGGACTTCCCACGTATGTATGTTTGCAGCTTCTGGCCTGTGCAATGGTGACATCTGGGGACTGGTTTTGAAATGCGTTCATCTTCACACACCCAAACGGGTTAGAGATTTTTGGTTTATTTAGTTATGTAACAAATTATACAAATAGTCCTTGACTTAAAACCGTTCACCTAATAACCAGTTAAAGTTTCGACAGACTTGAAAAAAGTGACTTACACCTCACCATCGAAGTTATGACTGTTGTATCAACTCCTGTTGTCACATGACCATATTTTGGTTACTTAGCAACAGGCTCGCATTTATGACCATTTAATAATAATAACAACAACAGAGTTGGAAGGGACCTTGGAGGTCTTCTAGTCCAACCCCTTGCCCAGGCAGGAAACCCTGCACCACTTCAGACAGGTTATCCAACATTTTCTAAAAAATTTCCAGTGTTGGAACATTCGCAACTTCTGGAGGCAAGTTGTTCCACTGATTAATTGTTCTAACTGTCAGGAAATTTCTCCTTAGTTCTAAGTTGCTTCTCTCCTTGATTAGTTTCCACTCATTGCTTCTTGTCCTGCCTTCAGGTGCTTTGGAGAATAGCTTGACTCCCTATTCTTTGTCCCTGAGATATTGGAACACTGTTATCATGTCTCCCCTAGTCCTTCTTTTCATTAAACTAGACATACCAAGTTCCTGCAACCGCTCTTCATATGTTTTAGCCTCCAGTCCCCTAATCATCTTTGTTGCTCTTCTCTGCACTCTTTCTAGGTCTCCACATCTTTTTTACATCGTGGTGACCAAAACTGAATGCAATATTCCAAGTGTGGCCTTACCAAGGCATCATAAAGTGGTATTAACACTTCACGTGATCTTGATTCTATCCCTCTGTTTATGCAGCCCAGAACTGTGTTGGCTTTTTTGGCAACTGCTGCACACTGCTGGCTGCTGCACATTTGCAGCATCCCATGGTCACGTGATCACATTTGGGCAAAATTTTCCCTCCCTCAATTATCAAGCAAAACAAAATCACCCATAGGATAGGATGGATTCGGACTTCTGACCCCATCATTCTCTTAACTGAAGTGACTCACTTAAGAAAATTGTAAAAAGTGTCATAAAATTGAGTCCAGTCGTGTGTAACTCAACAACCATAACAACTTATGATCAAAATGTTGGCTTCAATTATAGTTGGAAGTTGAGAACTACCTGAATAGAAACACAACTTACAAAGTTGAAACACTGGATGGCATACAGTCAAGAAACAAGCATTAAAAGATCGGTACAGTTAAAGAAAACAGCAAAAATTAATAAGTGATGAAGAACACAAATTCAAATGACCCTTCTCTGTGCAGGAATTTCAATCATTACATTTTGATCTCATTTAAATAATGAATAAAATTCTGGTTTAGTTTTCATGGCCTAAACAGATTTGCGATATGGTGGTTATATAACATATATAATATATAATATATAATGATATGATATAACAGATTGAGTACAATTTAATTAGGTATTGGGGAGGGGTTGCGTAATCTTACATGTCTAACTCTTTTGAGCTCAAAACTCAAAATGTCCTGTTTCCCATGCAAAATTTCAGCGAAAACTCTCTAAACGAAAACAGCTATTTTAATGTTCTTTAAAAAGCATCCAGCACTGTTCAAAATGTCAGTTTTCTGCTTTTCAAATAGCCATTTTGCTTTGAAAGTAGAATATTTTACAACGTTTAGAGCTCAAAATGTCCTAATAAAACATTGACACATTCCTAGTAGTATATTTGGAATGCATTTGGAAACATACTTCTTTTAAAAATGAATGCTATTTAAGCCCACTAGATGGTGATGTTGTAGAAGCTATGAAAAGCATAAACAATATAAAGATTTTCATGAAAAATGCCAGGGGGTGTGCGAGATTGCTCAGATACAGCACAATAAAATTCAGTACAATTTCCTAGAAACCTAATGCACAGTGTGTGCTTAATATTCTTAATAGAAACACTGTCAAAGAAAGTCATTCTATCATCTCAAAGTATGCACAATTTGTATGAGAAGTTTCTTACGAGTTTGGTCTAAATAGGTTTTTTTTCCCCTTTCTTTCAGTACATAACATTGTTCCTTTTTCCCTATAGGTATCTGTGATTAGATATTTAACACCAATCCTCATATTGCTCTATCTTTGTTATAAGGTAAGACCCCTTTTAGTCTTTTTAAAAAAAAATTTCTTTTCTCAGAATAGAAAACTTTTCTACCAAAGATTTACCTGTTTGAATGAAAGATCATTCAACTTTTAACTGATACATAATTTGCCCTGGTTAGTTCCTTGACTAGGCTGTTGTTATATCAACTATATAACATATAATGCATGTGTAAGGAATGCAGTGGCTCAGTGACTAAGACGCTGAGCTTGTCGATTGAAAGGTTGGCAGTTCAGTGGTTCAGATCCCTGGTGCCATGTAACAGGGTGAGCTTTAAAACGTTTTAAAATGAGCGTCCTCCATTGCAGATGGGAGCCAAACAAAACAGTGCACCAAAGATCAGAAACATCAGCTGGTAACTTTGCTGCTCGGGCTTTATAAACAGTGTTGTTGTTTTTTTTCCATGCTGAAGAGCTGGGCTTCTTTGGGCATCTGTCTGACGTGATTTATTTTGTTGTGTTTGTTTTCTTCTTAGTTCCTGCCTGGAATAATGGCAGAGCTGTCAGAATTGAGGGAATTCTACGACCCGGATACGGTGGAGCTAATGAACTGGATTAAGTAAGAGGAACATTACTCTGTTTAAATCACATGCTAGATAGGACGAGTCAATGTCTTTTTGTGACCGCAGCTTCCAATTCCATCAGTTACATAAAATTTTAGAGCCTAAAATGTGAGCTAGGTAACTTGGTTTAATATGGGCACTAAGATCACTAAGCAAAGCTACTTTTTCGCAACCTATAGATGAGTGAGGATTCAGTTTTGGTGTTGCAGTCACAGCAGTTGGGAAGAGATAAAGACTCTTGAAACGTCTTCTTAAAAATGTTTGCTCCATCGGACCAAACTTTTAGTAGCTGAAATACTTCGCCATTTCTGACCATGGTTGGACAACTTTCAAGACATCCTACATGAGTGTTTGCCCAGCTTCAGTCTCTTGAAGATAAGTGGACTTCCAAGTCCCAGAATTCCCCCAGCCACCTTGCAGTGTTTCCCAACCTCAGCCATTTGAAGATGGGTGGACTTTAACGCCCAGAATTTCCCCAGACAGCTCCCAGAATTCCCCCAGACAGCAAGCTGGAATTCTGGGATTTGAACTCCACCCACCTTCAAGTGGCTAAGGTTGAGAAATACTGCTTACACCAACCATGCCGTAGCCCAGGTTCTAAACAGGCAAGAAAATAAAAAAGCATGAACAAACAATTGCAAATATTTTACAAAATGGCACACAAATATTTTTTTTTTAAATTTACATTTATATCCCGCCCTTCTCCGAAGACTCAGGGCGGCTTACAGTGTGTAAGGCAATAGTCTCATTCTATTTGTATATTTACAAAGTCAACTTATTGCCCCCCCAACAATCTGGGTCTTCATTTTACCTACCTTATAAAGGATGGAAGGCTGAGTCAACCTTGGGCCTGGTGGGGCTTGAACCTGCAGTAATTGCAGGCTGCTGTGTTTTAATAACAAGCTTCTTACAGCCTGAGCCACCACGGCCCTTATTTAGCATGTCACAGACTATTTGGGGAAGGGGGGGGGTTGCATATCTTGAGGATCCAGAAGGTTTTATTTTGTTACCTTCTTTCTTAAACCAATTGTCTTTGTCTTTTTTCTTTAATTTTATTTTTACTGCGTTTTTACAAATAAGCAAATCTTATTTACATCTTAAGCATATCTTTGTCATGCTTAAGAAGCTTTGGCTAGTAGGGGCCCATTCAACATCTCCTCCTTGACACAATTGAAAAAATGTAGGTAGTCTTCGAATGACACACACACGCCCCCAAAAAAGTACTTACTGTTCCAAAGTCCCAGTGGATTTCAGGTGCTTGGCAACCATAGACACAATCTATAATATCTTTGCAAAAAAAATAATAATAGTGCCAAATAATTTTTGACAAAAAAACATTTAGTCTAGTGGATAAGACATCAGTTAGGAGGCCGTGAGTTCAGATCCCACCTTAGGCATGAAAGCCAGCTGAGTGACCTTGGGCCAGTTGCTCTCTGTCAGCCCAATCCCTCCTACAGGGAAGGTTGTTGTGGAGAAAATAGGAGGAGGAAGGAATGTTAGATATGTTTGCTGTCTTAAGCTATTTATAAAAATAATAAAGATTGGGTGACAAATAAATAAGAACACCCCATAGGTTTGCTTAATGGCAGCAGTGTTCAGTTAAGGACTGTGATGGGCACTTTATGCTGGCTGGGGGAATCCTGGGAATTGAAGTCCACAGCAGTAGTGGGTTTCAAATCCTGGTGGTACTGGTTCGCTATCGGTAGCGCATGGGCGCGCATCAGGGGTGGGTTCTACTTACCTTTACTACCGGTTCGCAATGGGATCGCGCACACACTTGCTTCACACACACACACGCCGAGCTTCTGCGCATGCGCCGATCACCTCTGACTGCGTTGGGGTCGTTGGGCGGAGCCTCCCGCCAGTTTTACTACCATTTCTATAGAACCGGTCTGAACCAGGGGCAACCCACCACTGGCACGCATGTTCACCTTGCGAGCGTGCGGCGCTTCTCCACATGCGCAGCGCATTTTTGATGACATCTGGGCAAGTGGGCGGAGCCTCCTGCCGCCGCTACTGGTTCGCCTGAACTGGGGCAAACCACCACTAGTCTACAGGTCTTAAAGTTGCCACGGTCAGATACTCCTGATTTAGATGATCTCTAGGAGTTAGGAGCGTAATGTTTGTTCTTTATACTACTTCATTCTAATTTCTCTCTTTCTGGCAATAATAATGAATAGTGTGATTATTCACGAGTAAAGAGGCCGTATAAATCGCTGGCAGCGTCCTGAAAGCCAGCTAAAGTGATCTCTATCCCTCAGCTTCCTTATTGACATATTCTCATGACAAATCTTCACCCAGCCAGAGATCTTTAAAACCACTTCTGTATTAAGAGATGCTAAATGTTTGATAAACCTGGTCTCCCGGGTGCAATATGCAGTGTTTTATATATAGATTTAAACATAAAATATACATGGGTCTTTGGGTTCAGCCACAAACTGGATTTGACAAGTCGCAACGAGCACCATTTTTCAACCCAGTTCCAGGCTGCAGAATGCAGAACTGTTGCGTAGCCTCCTCCGTTTAAATTAGCTTTTTTTTTTTTCCTTGTGATTTGTTATGTGGGGATTTATGGGCGTGGAGGGGAAATATTATGCATTGAAGAAGTTAATTACTTTTGCAGGAACAGCAGTTGGCAACCAATTTATGCCTCTTAACCTGAAGTTGGGAGTCAGACTTAATAAGATCTCAGTAATTCAGTGGCACAGGTATTTCCACAGCTGGCCCATTATAGCGCCAATTTCTGACAGTCGTAAAATCTTTTCTGCGGCAGTCGTTAAGTGAAGGCAGCGGTCATAAATCAAACGTTGTGGTCGCAAAGCAAACCCATGGTTCACTACGGGTGAGGTTTTACCCAAAGCTGGAAGTAAGTGGTAGTTTTCAAAATTGTTATAAAACAAGGTCAGGTGACTGTGGGACATTGCAAATGGCTGTAAATGCCACCATGTTGCCAAGCACTAATAATTCAGTCACATGATTGTGGAAGGGTCCTGACTGTGGGAACTTTGGAACTGGATGTAAGTAGACCACCCTCGTGGTAGGTCTGTCATAACTTCAAGCGCTCACTAATCGAACCGGCCGTAAGTCAAGGACTGCCAGTATTTCAAACAACCTTTCTGAACAGCTTGCCTTTCAGAAGTTGTGGGTGCTTCATCACGGGAAGTTTTTAAGAAGACACTTGACAGCCACTTGTCTGAAATGGTATAGGGCCGTGATGGCGAACCTATGGCATGAGTGGCACTGGTGGCACACGTAGCCACATCAGTGGGCATGTGAGCTCAGCTCTGGCGCCAGCTGATTTTCAGGCCTTCTGGGCCCACCAGAAGTAGGGAAACAGGCTGTTTCCTGCCTCCGGAGGGCCTGGGAGGTGGTGGGGAAGGCCTGTTTTTCTCCCTCACCTGGCTCCAGAGCCTCTCTATGAGTCTGGGGAGGGCGAAAACGGCCTCCCTCACACACGCCAGGCCCTCCGAGGTTAGAACAGCCATTCCCAACTTCTGGTTGGACAGGAAGTGACTTTTTTTGCTGTCCCCAGCCTCCAGAGCCTCTCTAGAAGTCTCTGGAGGCTGGGGACAGCAAAAAAACGGCACTTCCTGTCCAACCGGAAGTTGGGAAACGGGCCGTTTTGGGACTCTGGAGGGCCTCTGGGAGGGTGGAGAAGGGCGTTTTCGCCCTCCCCAGACTCAGAGAGAGGCTCTGGAGCCAGGTAAGAGAGTAAAACAGGCCTACTGGGCCATCACGTGCCAGGAGCAGGGGGTCACACACGCGGGGGCGGGGTGCATAGAATTATGGGTCTGGGCACATGTGCGCATGACACCCCCTCGCCCCGCCCCCCCCTTGGCACACGATGGCAAAAAGGTTAGCCATCACTGGTATAGGGGTTTCTGCTTGAGCAAGGGGTTGGACTAGAAGACCTCCGAAGTCCCTTCCAGCTCTATTCTGATTAATATAAATTTCAGTCCAATCTTGCTTTGTCTCATTCAGCATTTCTATACACAATCCTTTTTTTAAAATTATTATTTACATTTGTATCCCGCCCTTCTCCGAAGACTCAGGGCGGCTTACAGTGTGTAAGGCAACAGTCTCATTCTATTTGTATATTTATAAAGTCAACTTATTGCCCCCCCCCAACAATCTGGGTCCTCATTTTACCTACCTTATAAAGGATGGAAGGCTGAGTCAACCTTGGGCCTGGTGGGACTAGAACCTGCAGTAATTGCAGGCAGCTGTGTTTTAATAACAGGCTATCTTACAGCCTGAGCTACGGCCCTTTGACTTCCAACATGCAGTTTTCTATCTTTCCAGGTGTGTTTTTCCTTTTTTTTTTAATCAAAAGCTTAAGCTTCTTAAAAAGGATTTTTCCCCCCTATTCAGTATGTCCTGGGCTAAGCTTCATATACAGCAATTTTTGTTCTTTCAGGCACCATCAGGAAACATCTAATCTATGTCAAAGTAATGCCAAATTTAGGAGAATTTAGAATTTGTGGCGATTAAAGATTGCCAAATGTGCACAGAAATACCAACTCCGTTCCTCTAATTTTGAAAGGAATCTTTATTTTCAAAAAGATCAAAAGGCAGGAAAAACTCTGTCTTTCCCCCCAAATTCCTGTACTTCCCATTGAAGCTTTCTGTCGCAAATGAGTTATTTTATAATAATCCTATAATACTGGAAAGCATAGATAAAACAGAGGTTCCCATTTTACATTATACTCCGCTCAGCTTACCCCCATTAGTTTAACAGTAATTAACTTGTTGAAGCTTGGAGCTTCCAAAATAAATGAGATTATTTGTTCAAAATGCCATCAGGTCTGCTTGGAGTGACATTTAAATTACATAATGTAAATCAGTTTGACCTCTAAGTCCTTGTCATTATTTAGTGACATTTCTTGCAGAATAAATTGCGTGAGGGTTGAGCAGCCTGGATATGAAGCTTGGCAAAAACCTATAAAAACAAATTATCCTTTCATTTTATACATCATTTATCCAGACATTTGTAAAAATTGCTTCGTCTTTCTGTAATGGGAAACTGCCGTTTGGTCGTTTGAAGCACATTAGCTGAGGAAGGCTCAAGTTGAGCATTTGAGGGGCTGCCTCAGGGTGAAAGATTTGAGGAGTAGGGAGGCAACTTCTGTCAGGAATGCTTGATCTGAGGCAATTTTATTTATTTGATTATTTATATCCCACCTTTACAGGTACCCTCTACTTACAACCCCAGCTGAGCCCAAAATGTATGTTGCTAGGTGAGATGGTTGTGGAATGAAATTGTGCCTTGTTTTATGACCTGCCTTGCAGCCGTTGCTAAGTGAATCACTAAAGTGGTTAAGCTAGTAACATGGTTGTTAAGTGAAACTGGCTTCCCTATTGACTTTGCTCATTCGGAAGGTCACAAAAGGGGCTCACATGACCCCCGGGACTGTGCAACCGTCATAAATATGAATCAGTTGCCAAGCATCTGAATTTTGATCATGTGACCATAGGGATTTGGCAAGTGTGAAAAACACTCGTAGGTCACTTTTTTTCAGTGCCATTCCCACAGTCACTAAATAAACGGTTGTAAATTGAGGACTATTTGTATTATTTTTACAAACAATTTAAAGGGGCAAACATATCCATCCAATGCACCTTCCTCCTTTCTCTGTAACAACAACCCTGTGTTGTTGTTTTTTGTTTTTTTATTTACATTTATATCCCGCCCTTCTCCGAAGACTCAGGGCGGCTTACAGTGTGTAAGGCAATAGTCTCATTCTATTTGTATATTTACAAAGTCAACTTATTGCCCCCAACAATCTGGGTCCTCATTTTACCTACCTTATAAAGGATGGAAGGCTGAGTCAACCTTGGGCCTGGTGGGGCTTGAACCTGCAGTAATTGCAGGCTGCTGTGTCTTAATAACAGGCTTCTTACAGCCTGAGCCACCACGGCCCAGTTGGGTTGGGCTAAGAGAGTGGCCCAAAGGCATCAGCTGGCTTTCATGGCTAAGGTGGGACTTGAACTCATGGTTCCTTGCTTTCTAGCCTGGTGCCTTAACCACTAGGCCAAACTGGTTCTTTATTGCTCCATTGCTTCTAGTATAGATATTTACTTATGACCACAATTGACTTACAAGCACAATTGATTTACGGTTTGATTGTGATTTACGACCGCAACTGGTAGCTAAGCAAGACAGAGGCTAAGTGAGTCACACTTGTTTGTACTACCTTTTTGCTGCAATTGTTAAACAAAGCACTACAGTTGTTAAAAGATGTCTAGTTTAATGAAAGGAAGGACTAGGGGTGACATGATAGCTGAGTTCCAATGTCTCAGGGGCAGCCACAAAGAAGTGGGAGTCAAGCTATTCTCCAAAGCACCTGAAGGCAGAACCAGAAGTGATGGATGGAAACTAATTAAGGAGAGAAGCAACCTAGAACTAAGGAGAAATTTCCTGAGAGTTAGAACAATTAATCAGTGAAACAACTTGCCTCCAGAAGTTGCGACTGCTCCAACACTAGAAATTTTGAATTTTTAATGCAATCATTAAACGAATTCAGCTTCCCCCTTGGACTTCCCTTGTCAGAAATTGACTGAGGAGGTTTCAAATGGTGATCTATGACCCCAAGATGCTGCAGTCATCATCAACTACATCCCATCCTGAATTTGATCACTTGATTGTGGGGATGCTGCGCCAGTTATAAGCGTGAGGAACAGTCGTAAGTCACCTTTATTTCAGTGTCATTGTGACTTCAAACAGCCACTGAACGAATAGTTTACATATTGTACATGTACAATAGTTGTAGTTTATTCATAGTTACAAATTCCCAGGCTATATTCCTGTGTAACCAGGAAAACGTACTCGAAAAATTCATACATCAAAAAGTTCCAAAGTGAAATGAAAAGAATTTCTTTAACAGAGGTGTTGTTGTTGTTGAACGGGTATCTTTGAAACATCTATTTAGCCAGATGACGGGCAGCAAATACACGGAGGTGTACTTCATTTTACTGTGCCTGGTTATTTGGCAAGATTGCCCTTTGGGAATTACCCCCCACATTAGACAGAATTTTGGAAGAACATCTGTCTGGTTTTCTATGTGCTTTGATGAGACAAAATATTGAACAGATGGCCAGGCGCTATGTCTGTCTTTCAAGTACTTTTTTTTTTTCCTGGAAGGAAAAACATGGAGACAAAAGGATGGCCCTTTTCATTTCAATCAGAACAGAGCTGGAAGGGACCTTGGAGGTCTTCTAGTCCAACCCTCTGCTCAAGCAGGAGACCATACACCATTTCAGACAAGTGGCTGTCCAGTCTTTTCTTTAAAACCTCCAGTGATGAAGCACCCACAACTTCTGAAGGCAAGCTAGTCTCACTAGTTAATTGTCCTCACTGTTAGGAAGTTTCACCTTCATTTCAGGTTGCTTCTCTCCTCGATTAGTTTCCATCCATTGTTACTTGTCTTGCCTTCTGGTGCTTTGGAAAATAAGTTGACCCTCCTCTTCTTTATGGCAGCCCCTCAAATTCATATTCATTATATAAGAAGATCTATCTAATGGGACGCAGTGGCTCAGTGGGTAAGACGGTGAACTTGTCGATCAGAAAGTCAGCAGTTCGAATCCCTAGCGCCGCGTAACGGGGTGAACTCCCGTTGCTTGTCCCAGCGTCTGCCAACCTAAGAGTTCGAAAACACGTAAAAAATGCAAGTAGAAAAATAGGGACCGCCTTTGGTGGGAAGGTAACAGCGTTCCGTGTGCCTTTGGCATTTAGTCATGCCGGCCACATGACCACAGAGATATCTGCGGACAGTGCTGGCTCTTTGGCTTTGAAACAGAGATGAGCACTGCCCCCTAGAGTCGGGAACGACTAGCATGCATGTGCGGGAGAACCTATGTCCTGCTTCCCTATAGATTTCCAGACTAACTGAATTTAACTAATGGTCATAGAGGTGACCTCTTGAGATCTGATCATTGCAAGTGAAGATGGATTTTTTTTTTTTTAATCATTTGATTTTTGCCTGGAAAACCTGCCGGCCCTTGCTGGGAGCCATCTAGTGACCTGAATTTCCTTGAACCAACTTGGGAAGTAGGTGTAGAACTTTGTTGATCTCAGCCATCTGGGTTCTGCTGATTTCTGATCTCCTTCATGACTGCAGCCTTTGTAGGTTGTACAAGTGAAGGCAGTAGTGAACCAAAAATGCCATATTACACAGGGGTGAAATCTACTTACCTCCCTTACCGGTTCAGAAGTGCATGCGCCGCGCATATCCCGGACACAGAAGGTAAAAACACATTACTTCCTGGTTAAAACCAGGAAGTAGTGGCAACCAGTGGGCGGAGCTTTGCTCCACCATCACTACCAGATCAGCGAACCAGCGGCCACGATTGCTACCGGATCGGACGATCCGGTCTGAATCGGGAGCATTTCACCCCTGTATTACACCATTACCTGCTCCTGGACCGTAAGTTGGTAAAAGCAAAGAGAAGAATCCTATCACTGTGCCCTTCTGAAGTGAATCTCAATGTTCCTTCAGGTCCAACACTCCCAAGAAAGCAGTGATTGCAGGAAGCATGCAGCTCTTAGCCGGGGTTAAGCTTTGCACTGGAAGAATTTTAACCAATCACCCCCACTATGAAGACAAGAGTCTGCGAGAGAGAACAAAACAGGTAAGAGGATCTGACTTTCTCCAGCTACTCCCATTCTTGGGTTGTCCTTGTTTTTAGCAATGGTGGATAACAGTTCCATTTTTTCCCTCCTCCCTCAAACAAATATCACAAACATACCTTTTCTTTTCTTTCTTTTTTCTTTCTTCCTCCCTCCCTCCCTTCCTTCCTCCCTTCCTCCCTCCCTCCCTTGTTCATTGTGATGAAGGCAAACTGTATAATATAAAACTTACTAACACTAGTAACACAAAGTGTTAGAAACATTTTTTTGCCACAAAGAAGAGGGAGTCGGGCTGTTCTCCAAAGCACCTGAGGGTAGAACAAGAAGCAATGGGTGGAAACTGATCAAGGAAAGAAGCAACTTAGAACTAAGGAGAAATTTCCTGACAGTTAAAACAATTAGTAAGTGGAACAACTTGCTTGCAGAAGTTGTGAATGCTCCAACACTGGAAATTTTTAAGATGTTGGATAACCATTTGTCTGAGATGGTGTAGGGTTTCCTGCCTGGGCAGGGGGTTGGACTAGAAGGCCTCCAAGGTCCCTTTCAACTCTGTAGTTATTATTATTATTATTTGGGCCCCTAAAATCCAGAGTCAACACAAACAAAGGCTTTTTTCTAAAATTGATGAAGCACAAAGTGACTTTTATATATATATATATGTTTTCTGAGCTGTAACCAAAGACCTACATATGTTTTCTGAGGTTTTCGCAGGTGTTTGTATGTAGATCTTTAGTTATTCGGGTTTGGTTATTCGGGTTTTACCCGGGAGAAAACCCGAATAACCAAAGATCTACATATATATATATAGTATAAATATACTTTGCCTTTTTCCAGTTATCCAGCCAGCATCAACAATAATGTCCCATCTTCCTCGGCCTTCTCTAAAGCCTTCCTAAACATCTGGAATTGCTTTTTTTCCCATGTAATCTACATTCGATGATTCTAAACAGTATTTTTCTAGCAAGTGATATTAAGGCTGCAGATCAGAGGTGGACAATTAATTTTACCAAGGGGCCATATGAGAAATTGGGACTGTTGAGGAGAGGCAATGCCTGCCCCCAGCCATCAACATTGTACCAATGTCCCACCAGTGATGGGATTCAGCCGGTTCACAGCAGTTCAGGCGAACCGGTTGTTAAATTACCCACCCCTCTGCTATCAAAGTGGATCCTGAGCGCTGCGCTGCAATGGAGTAACGGGCAACGGAGTGGCCGGCACAAGGGAAGGAGAAGGCCGCTTTCTCTCTTTCTTCTCCCTGCTCCTCCTCTTCCCCTCGTGTCGGCCACTCCATTGCCCGTTTCTCCATTGCAGCGCAGTGCGGCACCCAGGATCCACATTGATAGCGGAGGGGGTGGGAATAATTTAACAACCGATTCGCCCAGTCAGGTTGGCCACTGTGGCTGATTCGTCCCACATGTGCGGCGGAGCTGGACCATGGCTCCCACAGCGGCCAACCTGACCCTGAATAAACCGGTTATTAAATTATTTGAATTCCACCACTGTCCAGAGGTAGGATTCACTTACCTTCCCTACCCGGTTTGCAAATGTGAGCGCGCAGGCCGCGCGCTTCGCTCACGTGGGCCTCCTCTATGGATGCACACAGCCTTCCGCATGTGCGCAGAACTCACACATTATATCCGGGCGGGTGGGCGGAGCCTCCCACAGTCACCACTACCAGTTCGCCCTAACTGGACAGAACTGGCTGAATCCCACCTCTGACTGTGTCCCACCCTTGCTGATGACACCCTGCCCCTCCACTGATGCCACACCGATGCTCCGATCCCATAAGACTATTGTGACTAATCATCGTGACTGATCGCTGCGTGTGTATAGCTTGTTCCCTTCCTTTAGTCATCCTTTATTCCCAGATTCAATGAATTAAGAAAGCAATTCCACCCAATTCTTTCACTCGTTTGCAGGTTTATCAGGTGTACGCCAAAAGATCACCTGAAGATGTCCATAGGATCCTCAGATCTTTCGGCACCGACTTTGTGATCTTGGAGGACAGCATTTGTTATGAAAGAAGGCACAGCAGGGGTTGTCGGTTGCGTGACCTTCTGGATATTGCCAATGGCCATGTAAGTCTTTTCCAAAACCAGTTGTTGGGTCCAAGAACGAGACGGAGAATTACATCAGAGTAGTTTCTTTATTGTTGCTCGCCTGCAGACAGGAATCTTGCCAGACTAAAGCACTTAACTATTAGCTATACCCTGTGAACTGCTAGGGTGGATCCACCTTCGCCTTTTTCCTGCGTAACAAAGATTCCAAGCTATTTTGTCTTTTTGCTCCCTGGGAAACAGCCTCTTTCTTCTCTAACTAGATTGACTAGATTAGGGGTCTCCAACCTTGGCAACTTTAAGCCTGGTGGACTTTAACTCCCAGAATTCCCCACCAGCTTTGCTGGCTGGGGAATTCTGGGAGTTGAAGTCCTCCAGGCTTAAAGTTGTCAAGGTTGGAGACCCCTGGACTAGATTCCATCAACATCAGTCTTCCAAATTGCATTTAAGTAACTCTAGGGGTGGGCTTCAAAAATTTTAGCAAGGGGTTCTCTGCCTGGTTGCTGGGTGGGTGTGGCCATGGTGGGCATGACCTAGTCAGCCTCCTGCACCACGGCGGCGGGAGGGCATTTTTGCCCTCCTAGGCTCTGGAGTTTTTCCTCGAGCCTCCAGGAGGGTGAAAACAATCTCCCCAGGCTCTGGTCTTCCTGAACTTCTGGTAGGCCTGTTTTTCGCCCTCCCCGAGCCTCTGCGCGCGCCCTGCATTTACCTGCATCCAAAATGGACTGCGTGGGGACTCCTGGGAGAGGCGGGGTGGGGTGGGTGAGGCCAGCCAGGAGTGGGATTTGGGGGATCTCCAAACTGCACAGAATCTTAGCTAAAGGTTCTCCCGAACCCCCAGCAGCCCACCCCTGAGTAACTCTCAAGAATTCAGTTACTCTTTTACATGTCCCTGGGATGCTCCTTATGAAATCTATTGTGAACCAGGAAACAAGAGTGATTAGATCTGGAGTCCCCAACCTTTTGGCTTGGTGGACACATTTGAAATTCAGAAAAGAGGTGAGCACAATTGCAGGATGGATGTGGGAAACCAATCCAGTAGCATGCTTCCTCTAAAGCGGAGATCTCATAAGACTGTTTAGAGTCACTTTGTATTGTGACCCAGGCCCATGTAGTTAGTAGCAAACTCAAGTCAGTTTAAAAACAAACAAACTTTATTAGACCAGCTGAGAATTAACTCATTCTCAGCGTAGTTCAAACTAAATCAAAACAAATTCTTCATAACACAACTCTTCAGTCTTATCACCAACCTTGGTCTAATTAGGCAAACTGCCAAAGGCTTCTCTTGGCAAAAGTTCAAAAGCAGAAGACGCCGACAAGAAATAAATGCAGCAAGACAAGGAGCAAGGCTATCAATGTTGTTTTCCGGCAAAGAGCCCAAGAGCTGTTGCTACTCTTTTAAGCCTTATGGGAGGGGTCAAACATCTCTTGGCCTTACTCCTGAGTCATCCTCTTTGCTTGAGCTGCTGTTGCCTTCTGGCAGCTCTTCTCATGCGTGCATTAGGAACAGGCTCCTCCTGTTCATCTGCCTCACTACTGTCAGCCTCTGGAGGCTCCGGAGTCCGCACTCCCAGATGGCTCTGGCTCCACCTCTGCCTCCGACGCAGAGCCCTGCTCCGGGCCTTCCCCAGCCTCCAGGACTGGCCCATGTTCTTCCTCAGCCTCATCGCTGTCCGACTCTGTTGCCAGCTCCGCAGGCTGCTGGCGTACCACAACACTTTGATAGTGAGATGGGCAGCATATAGGTTTAGTAAACAAAATAAATAAAATTAATAAATAATCAGCAAGTTGACATAGTATGCTATTTTAGTTTTCTTGCTTGATCTAAGCAAGTCAGTTTGGTCTAATGATGGAGACAACAGGCTAGAAAGCTAGAAACAGTGAATTCTATTCCTACCTTAGCCATGAAAGCCAGCTGGGTGACTTTGGGCCAATCACCAGAAGATGGTGGGTTCTAATCCCGCCTTAGGTAAGCTGGCTGGGTGACTTTGGGCCAATTGCTAGGAGATTGTTGGTTCTACCTTAGCTATGAAACCCCGCTGGGTGATTGTGGGCCAGTCACCAGGAGACAGAGAGTTCTAGTCCCGCTTTAGACACAAACATCAGCTCTCTCAGGCCAACTCACCTTGTAGGGTTGGTATTGTGAGGAAAACAGGATGAGGAAGGTGTGTTAAATACATTTGCCACTTTGAGTTATTTGTAAAAAATAATAAAACAGGATACAAATCAATAAAATAAAAATAAAGCAGTATAAAAATAGTTATAAACAGCCTTTCCGCTTTCTGTTACAGACGATGGATGGTCCTGGAGAAAACGATCCTGATCTCAAACCTTCGCCGTTCCCTCGCTTCTGTGAGGAAATCAAAAGAAATCTGCCCTCATATACGACGTATTTTACTAAAGTCTTTCACAACAAAACATTCCACGTTTACAAACTGGCTCGACATCAAAACAAGACATAGCTTTGCTACAGCAGTAGCACAAAGCGCTGGTTTATAAAAACGGCTTTTTTTTTTTAAAGGGATTTTGTTTTAGATTGGTTGAAAGCGTTTTATTTTTAATTACTCGGTAATTCAAGAGCGTTCGCTTTTGTGACATTTTACACATCCCATAATGTAAGTTATCAAAAACTAGTTGACAGAGGCCATATAGATACAGATATAGATATACATACATAGAACGGAGATCATGAAAAGCACATATTTTGTAAATTCTATCCCAATATTCTATGATTTAAAAAAAATATATCTAAAGATGGGGAAGGTTCCCTTATGCCAGTCCCTACTCATCTACATCCTATGCCCTAATGGGGAAATCTTCTTTCCCCATTTAGTCTTTAGGAAATTCTGTCAGTTGGGTATACTTGTGGGCAGTGGTGAAATCCAAATTTTTATACTACCGGTTCTGTGGCTTGGTGGACGTGGTGTGGCTTGATGGGCGTGGCAGGGGAAGGATACTGCAAAATCTCCATTTCTACCCCACTCCAGGGGAAGGACACTGCAAAATCCCCATTCCCTCCCCACTCCTGGGGGAAGGATATTGCAAAATCTCTATTCCCACCCCACTCTGTGGCCAGCCAGAGGTGGTATTTGCCAGTTCTCTGAACTACTCAAAATTTCCACTACCGGTTCTCTAAACTGCTCAAAATTTCCACTACCGGTTCTCCAGAACCTGTCAGAACCTGCTGGATTTCACTCCCGCTTGTGGGTCTTTTAAGTTGGAAATCTTTTTGACATTTTACACTTCCTTATCCTTGTTAAGGACTGAGAATAGGATGGGACTATTTAGAGCAGTGTTTCTCAACCTTGGTAAATTTTAAAATGTGTAGACTTCAACTCCCAGAATTCCCCTGGCTGCCAGGGGAATTCTGGGAGTCGAAATCCACATGTCTTAAAGTTGACACGGTTGGGAAAGACTATTGTAGAGGAAAATTCAGTTCTCAACTGTGTCGGTTCCTTGGTCCATTGAGCTATTTTCATCAAAGCTTTAGTAAGGGAGGTGTTATTAACAAACTCTCAATCCAGCAAAAATTTTCAGGAACACCCAAGTGCTTGCGGTCACTGCACTCCTCCCCATTTTCAGTGTCTGTGGTTCTTCAAACCATGATTACTATCAGGGCTTTTTACACTGTATTTCAAGTTTTATTAGTAGCAGTTTGCTTTCTTTCCATCCGTGCTTAATTGTTGATTTGTCTAGGCGTAGAATGTTGTTAATTGAGATTTGGTAGAGTGCAGTAAAGTACAATGACCTATATCTCAAGGAGTTAAAGAAAGTGTTGACATGAAAGTGCTCCCAACTTGCTCTCTGATATAAAACCATGTTCAGTTTACTGTATTCCGCTTCCTACTCATTTTGAGTGTGTTAACATCCTAAGGAGGATAAAGAATACCATAAAGAATTATCTTGGTTTTTAATGGAAAATATAATTTTGTGGTTCCAAAGACTCGTCCATACGCCACTCAGAACAAAGCCTTTGTGAATCATGTACCTTATATTGATGTACGAGAAGTTCATATTTGGACGCCTTTTGAAGTTGAATGAAGACATCAATCTTATGCCCTTGGTGGTCTCTGAGCTTGGTTGTTTTCCTACAGACATTTAATTGCCCATCTAAGTAACTTCATCAGTGCTTATTACGGGAGTGGGATTTTCTCTCTGTTTATATACAAGTAGCCGGTCCTGTCAATGTTGGTAGGAGTGTTTTGGTGATTCTTTGATTAGGCTGTCGGTTTGTGTGACCTGGTAGTTCCTTGGCTGGGATATTGTTACTTAGTTAGGTATAGAAATGTCTACAAGAAAATGAACAAGAATACAGCAAGGACAACCATAGTGCAACTACAGATATTCTCTTCTGTTTGTACCCAGCGGTGAAACCCGAACCGGTTTATTACTGGTTCGCTGGCTGCGCACGCACGCTGTGCGCACGGATGCGCCGTGCACACTACGCACCAAATGCAAGGTGCTCGCATGTGCAGTGCATGCCAAAAGGAGGCATGGGGTAAGTAGAACAGCACTCTGTGTGTGTGTGTGTGTGTGTGTGTGTGATCAGCTATGGCTGATCACCCCCTTTCTACCTCCTCTTCGACCGAATAGGTAGTAAAAAAATGCTTTTAATAGTAAAAAAAAAAAAAGGCTCTGACAATACACAGCTCAGCCGTGATCGTCAGAGCCTTTTTTTTTTTTTTACTTTTAAAAGTATTTTTTTTTTATAACCTATTTGGCTAAATGGGTAGTGAAAATACTTTTAAAAGTTAAAGAAAAGTCTCTGGCAATCGCACAGCTCAGCTGTAATAATAATAATAATTTAATTTTTATACCGCCCTTCTCCCGAAGGACTCAGGGCGGTGCACAGCCAGATAAAATCAACAATCCATGGATACAATACAAATAAAAACAATGCTAAAAAACTTATTAAATTTGGCCCCTAAATTAAAATACATAAACCATAGAATCCCATTTAAAATTACAAATACTAATACTAATTCTATGCCAGTCCTGCGTGGAAGAATAAATACGTCTTCAGCTTGCGGCGAAAAGTCCGGAGATCAGGAAGTTGACGAAGTCCTGGGGGAAGCTCGTTCCAGAGGGTAGGTGCCCCCACAGAGAAGGCTCTCCCCCTGGGCGTCGCCAGCCGACATTGTTTGGCTGACGGCACCCTGAGGAAGCCCTCCCTATGGGAGTGCACGGGTCAGTGGGAGGCAAACGGTGGCAGAAGGCGATCCCATAGATAACCCAGTCCTAAGCCATGGAGCGCTTTAAAGGTGGTAACCAACACCTTGAAGTGCACCCAGAAGACCACAGGCAGCTTACCTGTGATCGAGGGATTTTTGCTACCAGTTCTAAGAACCACCCGCCGCCATTGCTACCGGATCAGCCGATCCAGTCCGAACCGGGAGCATTTCATCCCTAGTGTGTACCATCTACTGTGTAATGCTTTATTTTTAAGAAAACCATTGTGACAATGAAAGTATTTGCCCATTTGAACATTGCAAACAGAATTGAAGAAAACTCTTGGCTTGATGCAGAGCTACTACAGGTTTTGAGTAGGCGCCCATCTGCTGTGGGCACACCCTCTCTTAAGGGGATGTCCTCTTAAGAGACATCTTAACGTCCTTAAGAGGATGTTCTCTTAACACAAACCTTATTGAAACGGATGGTAAGTAAAGAAGGAAATGATTTCTGTCTTCCTAATTTAAGCACTCTTAAGAGTAACTCCCAGTGGAAGGCAGCCGGTGTTACAAATGGTGGCGGCTGCCATCTGCCTCTGGAAAGCCATCAAAGGATCCTTAGGGGTATCTTTGGTTGATTCAAGCAATTCACGTAAGAAAATTGTTACAATTAATTTCTAAATGCAAGAAACTTTACAGGGTTTCGACTAGCACCTCCCAGATTTAATTAAATCAAGATGGATAATGAGATTAAAGCTCCCCCAACAGAGCTGTCTTCCGTTTCCCAATTAATGAAAAGGTTTCCTCCTTGCCATTGTTCTTGGGAATACCACCGCGGGAAAAAGTCGCGGTTCTTCTGTCAATCGCACACCAAATTCAGGTAGAGGGGATGTTCTGCAACCAAAAAGGAACAAGGTGCCTTTAAGTCAAAGCTGAATCTAGACCGCGTTTTTCTTCTAAAAGTGCGAAAGTCCCTCAATAATTTATCTCGATTCCCTTAATGAGCTTGGAGTCCCCTGCCAGTTCAGCAGAATTCAATAATAAGGTGTTTCAGTTAAGTACTAAACTAAAACTTTAATTAAGCCTACAGGGATGCAAGCTTGATCTTGCCAAGAAGACCGTCTCTAGATTGGTCAACGGGAAAGGTAAAATTTAATTTGTGCTAAGTTCATGACTCGGTGATGCCTGCATCTCTCCCAGGTTGCCTAGACAGATACAGGTCAGCATCACATAATACATTTAACCCCGCTTACTAATAAATGCACTGTCTAGTTTCTCAAGAGAGAACTTCATTTGGATCAATGTATGTGCTGCCCCACTCACTCACTCACACACATGTAGCTGTAGTTTAGTGCAGGGGTCTCCAACCTTGGTCCCTTTAAGACTTGTGGACTTCAACTCCCAGAGTCAGGGAACTCTGGGAGTTGAAGTCCACAAGTCTTAAAGGGACCAAGGTTGGAGACCCCTGGTTTAGTGAGTTTATTAATATTCCCCCTCAATTCCCTTCACCAAAACCCAGAACGGTCCCAATTAAATCCAGCCACAAGCAGACCAAGGTTAGTCCACAGAGCAATGGCCCAATAGTCCACAAAGCGCTTGGAAGTTGCTCAGACAAAATAATCCCACCCGACAAACTTAAATCCACCAGACCAAAACTTAAATCTGCACAGAAAAAAGCTCATGAGACAAGAAGAGCCCAGGGTTTCCAACGCGCGATTCGATTCCAAACACGGTGTCAATCCAGAGTGAGGCAGGAATCAGGACAACCGGAAAGCACACAGCTAAAAACAAACAAGTTCTTCCCAGCAGTGCCTCCATCATCTGCTGTGAAAAATAGCCAGCTTTCCAGTGCTGCCCATCAAGACGGGCAGGGTTTTCTCCTCTTGAGTAGTCTGGCTGACCTTCTCTGCTCCTGCCTTTTCTCTGCCCTACATGTTCTTGGATCAGTTGCAGGAGGCAGTTCCTCCTCCTCTTCGCTGGTCGTCTGCCACTGCAAGCTTTCCCCAGCTGGAGACCCAGCCAAATCCCTTCCGGAGGGCCGTTCAGAGCCATCAACAAACTCAGTTCCTGACGGGCCGGGTATCTGCTCATCCTTCCCCGAACTGACATCTAAGGAGGTATCTGTGGAATTGTCCAAAGGAAACATCTCAAAGTATGGTAGCTTAGCTAGGTATAGGTAAAGGTTCCCCTCGCGCATATGTGCTAGCCGTTGCCGACTCTAGGGGGGCGGTGCTCATCTCTGTTTCAAAGCCGAAGAGGCAGCGCCATCCGAAGAGTCTCCATGGTCATGTGGCCGGCATGACTAAAACGCCAAAAGCGCACGCAATGCTGTTACCTTCCCACCAAAGGTGGTTCCTATTTTTCTACTTGCATTTTTATGTGCTTTTGAACTGCTAGGTTGGCAGAAGCTGGGACAAGTAACAGGAGCTCACCCCATTATGCAGCACTAGGGATTCGAACCACTGAACTGCCGACCTTTCGATCGACAAGCTCAGCGTCTTAGCCACTGAGCCACCGCATCCCTTAATAAGTTTAGCTAGCGCTTCTCAGAAGAGGAGAGGATAAACCAGAGTCCCAGGTGGCTTAAAAGGAAGCCAATTCTGCTTCTTAACATCAGACACCGTGACACACCAGGCAACCTCGGCTACAGATAGTCCTCAACTTAAAAACACTATTTATTTAGCGACTGTTCAAAGTTATAGCAGCACTGACCATCGGTCCTCGTACTTAAGACCACTGCAGCATCCTGGGCATGTATTTATAATGGTTGCAGCACCTCAGGGTAATCACGAGATCACTATTTGTGACCTTCCCAGCCAGTTTCCAATAAGCAAGAGTCAATGGGGGAAGCTGGGTTTACTTAAAAATGACATGATTCACTTAACAACCATGGCAAAAAGGGGTAAAATTAGATGAGACTCACTTAACAATTCCCTTGTTAAGCAATGGAAATTCTGGGTACCTAATTTTTGCTAAGCCAGAGCCCACATTTCTTTTTTTAAGTCGCATGGTCCTCAAAAAACAATGAGCAAAGCCTCGACAAAAATTCAATTTCAGCCCAACAACTTTTCTTTAAAATGTAGAATTACTTTGATGATCCTTTAGTCCTGGGTCTAATAGTTTCCTCTCCACTGTACTGCTAAATATTACAATGGAAAAGAAATATTAGGAAGTTTCTGGTCTTCCGCAAATTTTTAGGGTGTCCAATGATGGCTTGAATTTTTAACTAGCGCGGCCACTGCTGTCATAGATCAAAAGTGGTCCTTGGTTTTTCTTTTGTGTTTGAAGCGGGGGGGGGGGAGTGAGCTGGAAATTGCTTAATTAAAGGCATGAAAACAAGGCATTTTCCTGGAAAAAATATCCAATTGACTAACAAATCCTTGAGCATATACTTTAACTGAAATAGCAATAACAATATCTCTTAGACTTATATACTGCTTTACAAGTGCTTTACAGCCCTCTCTAAGCCGTTTACAGAGTCAGCCTCTTGCCCCCAACAATCTGGGTCCTCATTTTACCCTCCTCGGAAGGATGGACGGCTGAGTCAACCTTGAGCCTGGTTGAGATTCGATCTGCCAAATTGCAGGCAGCCGGCAGGCAGCAGAAGTAGCCTGCCATACTGCATCCCAACCACTGTGCCACTACGGTTGCACGGAAATGCAGAGGAATTTTAAAATGTAAATTTCACATCCCTTTTTTATCTGCTTTGTGGAAGACACACAGAATTTGTGCAAGGAAGGAAGGAAGGAGAGAAAGAAGGAAGGAAAAAAGGAAGGAAGGAAGGAAGGAAAAAAGAAAGAAAAAAAGGAAAGGAAGGAAGAAAGAAAGAAAGAAAAAGAAAGAAAGAAAGAAAGAAAGAAAGAAAGAAAGAAAGATGTATACACCTCCTTTGCTACAATCCATTTTGTCTCAAACCTTAGAAAGGCAATTGAAATTTAAACACAGCGGCAAAAACTTGTTACTATTGTGAAACACAACTGATTGTTGAGCCTAGAGCACATTATGGATGCAAAATACAAATTTAAAAAGAAAACCCAACTGCAATCCCATCTTTGTACATTTAACACAAACAAGAAAGGTTTTTTTTAAAAAAAAAAAAACAATTACAGGCACATAAATATTAACTACTACCTTAGCTGACACCAATATACTCCTTATTTGTGCATTTTTCTTTCCAAGGCAAATGTTTTATTGTCCCAGTCATTCTGATCAGGCGCAAACACTTCCCCAAGCACTAACCGTTGACCATTTTTTTCCCCTCCTGCTAAAATAAATTATAATAAATCTGCATTAATTTCTCTCCTTTTTTTCCAAAGAGCTTTATATTCTGCAGGATTTATCGCCATACTTATCATTTTTATTGCGGCTTAGCGTTTCTCAAAGGTTATGATCCAAGCCGTTTTCAGTAATGCTGCAAACAAATCCCTGCCTTTTTGTTGTTGTTGTTGTTGTTGTTTTAACCAAAGTAGAGCTAAAATTGAGATCACAAATACCATGGGCAGACTTGCCTTAAATAAAGAAAAATAGCTACGTCCATGATTTATTTGAGAACTTCTGCCTTCAGGAAAAGGTGACTTCTGCAGCCTGAATACATTACTGAACATGAGGAGAAATGCAGGCATTTTCTAAATCTTGTCTGGTTTTGTTTTTTTTCTGTCTTCCAATAAAACCTGCAATTCCCATGTTCGTACATCAATACCTGATGTTTCCAATTAAAAAGAACCTTACACAGCAGATGCTAGGAAAGATACCTACGTGATCTCTAGAAAGATGCTCCAAGCTTCAGGGGATGCCGTGTCAACATGTTTGGCTTCCTTTCCATTGTTTTCCTAAGAAGTTTTTTTTTAAAAGGGTTGTATTGAAGTTTATCTTCGTGTAAAATACAAATGGAAATAAAGACAGGGAAAGTGAGGTAGGAAAAGGAAGCGAAAAAGAGATATGAAGGGAAGAAAAAAAGAAAAAAAAACCCAGTAACTTCCAACTTTTTTCAGTGCAGTAAATTACGAAATAAAAAATTACAGTCTCTGTTTTTTCACTTTCATATAATTAGTCGCTACCAGCCATTTCTATAACAACAAATTAATCTTGTCATCAAAAGCCCAAAGTCAAGGATAGCAGGATGAATTTCCTTAAGATTTCCTTACTTTTGCCATCTCTGACAATTCGATCACTTTTCCCCATCAGTTGTGGGAACTGACGTATCTTTCCATATTTGCACATATAAAACTCGCGCTGCACATGGTTTTCCTAAGATTTTAGATGACTGCATGGACTGAGCCGAAAGGATTCTTACGAGCCTGTCTAGGCCTGTGTAGATAGCAATATTTTAGGTTTTTCTTACATACATCCAATGAGAATTGGAAGATAATGCAAGATCTTTTTCTGCAATTCCCCTGTAACATCTCAAAGTTCTCCTATTTTCTCCTGTTTTCTCCAATATTATAGCATTATTAGTTCACCTTATCCAGTAACTGAGGGGCAAAGATTGGGAACGCCAGACACGTCTTCTCTTACATTCCATCATATTTACCACGTTTCCCCGAAAATAAGAGCCTGTCTTATATTTTTTGAACTCCGGAATAAGCGCTGGGCCTTATTTTGAGGGAGGTCTTATTATTGCGTGGAGCAATATTCCTTCCTTCCTTCTCCTCCTTCTCTTTCTCCTTCCTCCGTCCTTCCTTCCTCCACTCTCTCCCTTCCCCTCCTTCATCCATCCTTCCTTCTTCCCCCTCTCTCTTCCCTTCCTTCTTCCTTCCTTCTCCTCCTTCTCTTTCTCCTTCTCCTTCCTCCATCTCTCTCTCTTTCCTTCTTCCTTCCTTCTCTTTCTCCTTCCCCTTCCTCTTTCTCCTTCCTCCGTCCTTCCTTCCTCCTCTCTCATTCTTCCCTTCCTTCTTCCTTCCTTCTCCTTCTTTCTCCTTCCCCTTCCTCTCTTTCTCCTTCCTCCATCCTTCCTTCCTCCCCCTCTCTTCCCTTCCTTCCTTTTTCCCTTCCTTCCTTCTCCTCCTCCTCTTTTCTCCTTCCCCTTCCTCTCTTTCTCCTTCCTCCAGCTCTGTCTCCCTAACCCTAACCAGAGAAAATGGCAGGGACCGGCTGCGCATGTATTTAAATATTTTTGGGGAGGGCTTATTTTTGAGGAGGGTTTATTTTCGGGGGGGCTTATTTTAGTGCATGTGCTCAAAAGGCTCAAAATTGGGCTTATTCTCAGGGGATGTCTTATTTTCAGGGAAACACGGTAATAAGTGCAAAAGTTATTCACCACCACAGATGAGAATGACGTGAACCTTCCCATAACCCTCCCATTGTCCATCAAAACCCAACAGTTCAGTTCATAATCCAACTGTGCTTTCTAATGATCCAATTCATAACTCATAAGCCATTTTTACATGTTAAATACAATAACAGACAGTTAACAGGGATTTGATTAGCGTAATGTTTGGCCTAACCTGTTGACGTATGTATGTATGTATTATGATTAGATCTTGGGTTGATTTGATTATGAGATAGAAATGGAATATTTCTTACTTAACATAATATTCTTGTTAAATAGAGATGGGAAAGTTTATAACTATTTGTAGACTTGTTATGTAAAGGGGAGAATTCATCGTTGTTGTTTTTTCTTGTTTCAATATCCAGCAGGGGTGGATTTTAGATGTTTAATGTTAAATTTATTTGATACTTGAGTCATTTTTTTTTCTTGTTATTAGTGCTGGATCTATTTGTTGTTGTTGTTGTTTTTCTATTTTATTTTTGCTGATAAAACAAAATAAATATATATTTAAAAGCAATTCATGGATCATGAAGATGACCCCTGTTTCTATTTCAGCTTCAAAGACTCCTCCAATATTTTCAGTTGTTAGGTAGAATTTGACTTTGTGTTGATTCCTAAAACTGGGCAAATCAGAAAAATACATTTTACGCATGGACAGTGTTGTTACTATATGAGTAGATAGTGCTACTTGTGTTAGAGATTTTTAAGGGTATGCAGAAGCAAACTATGTCTTGTGGGAAAGGAGATGAATCCGATTATTATTAATCAATATAATTATGATTAGTACTTATAATCAACAATCTACATTAATTCAGCCAACACATTTCTATACTTATTAAAGCACCTGTCTATATGAATGAAGTTTTATTTAATTTCCAAAGATGTATTTATTGGCTCCAGGAGGTCATAACAGATCTGCTAATGGTGGGCTGCATTTATTGATCTATTTAATCGTTCAATAAATACATGTGCTACCCCATCCACATGGCTCTCCGCTGCTTACAAAAATGCAAAGACATAGTAAACGAGTTAACCTTAATCAGTGTAGAGGTTGGCAACCTGGAGCCCCTTTGATACAGTACATCAATTTTCCATCAAATGTTAGGATAGTTTATTATTGAATAAGAGGCAAGCTGGCCAATTTCCATAGTTTTAAAAGCAAATGGGTATTTCAGTGGGTCTTCCATTGAAGAGAAGCAAATCAGATTAGAGCTGTAAGGGACCTTAGAGGTCTTCTGGTCCAGGCCCCTGCTCAAACAGGAGATCCTATATACCATTTCAAATAAGTCTTTTCTTAAAAACCTCCAGCAATGAAGCACCCACAACTTCTGAAGGCAAGTCGTTCCACTGATTAATTGTCCTCGCTGTTATTTCTCTTTATTTTGCTTCTCTCCTTGATTTAATAAATTTTAATAAATAAATAAAATAAAATAAATTAGTTTCCATCCATTGTTTCCTGTCCTGCCTTCTGGTGCTTTGGAAACTATACTGACCTCCTCCTCACTGTGGCACCCTCTCAAATACTGGAATACTGCTATCATGCCACTCCTAGTCTTCTTTTGTCTAGATTAGCCAAACCGAAATCCTGCAATTATTCTTCTAGGCCTTTAATCATCTTAGTTGCTCTTCTTGGCACTTTTTCCAAAGTCTCAGCATCTTTTTTTGTATTGTGGTGACCAAAACTGGATGTAGTATTCCAGGTGTGGTCTTATTAAGGCCTTATAAAGTGGTACTAAGACTTCATGTGATGTTGATTCTATGCCTCTGTTTATACAACCAAGGATTGTATTGGCTTTTTTGGCTGTTACCAAAATTAAGGCGGAGAGAACGAGATACCATCTCAAGAGAGAGCTAAAATCTCTGGGGAGGTGAATTTTGATGTGGACTATGGGAAAGGAATAAGAAAGAAATGGGAATCATATTTTACAAACCTGGTGGTTACAATCACATTTTCAGACAAGTTGAATACTAGAATAAGATCAATGTCTATTATCTGCCAGCGCTGTCCGAAGACGTCTCCGTGGTCATGTGGCCGGCATGACTAAACGGCAAAGGCGCATGGAACGCTGTTACCTTCCCACCAAAGGTGTTTCCTATTTTTCTACTTGCATTTTTTACATGCGTTCGAACTGCTAAGTTGGCAGAACCTGGGACAAGTAACGGGAGCTCACCCCCTTACGCAACACTAGGGATTCAAACCGCAGAACTGCCGACCTTTCAATCGACAAGCTCAGCGTCTTAGCTACTGAGCCCCCACATCCCAGTATCTACAGGGTATTATAAAAAAGACAGACATGGCAATTCAGTCAAAGTTCTACCTATTTTTAATGAACATTATGATTGGTACAAATAAAGCCCGCCCATCTTTTTTATGCGCAAAACATGGCGGCCGAACTGCACTATCGTGGCTGCCATCTTGTCTTTTTTTGACCCCTCCCTGCAGACATCCCGCCCTCCCCTCCCCCTGATAGAAAGGTTTGGTACTCTTAACATAATCCCTCACAGGACTCTTATAAAACCAACATTTCCAAGCTGTCAAGCTGAAGAGAGCAAAACGCCTTTAGATAAAAGCAGAAAGAGAGGGGACAGAATCATTTTCTCTCCCTTCCTGCCACTCTTAAAATACGATCTTCTGAACTCTTGAAAAATTATTTCATTAATATTTCAAACGGCGCTCTCGGGGACACCCAAAGCATTCCCTTCCTCTTCATCATTAACACTGACAGCCGCAACAATAAAAGCTACCTCTTAATCCTTCATCCCGATCATCGGAGGAGATGCTCGTCCCCAGACACGTCAGCTGTCGTTCACGTGGCTGATAAAAACATGCTCGGGGGGCCACGTCTAGAGAGACAAGGAACGGGAGATTAAAATACTCGAGTGTGGAACTTCTGTCGGCAATTCCTTAAACTGTCTTCTTGCCCGTTAAATGAAGACAAATAACTCAGGTGATATCAAAACAAACTCTTCGGGCCATTTATAATCCTAACATCACTCAAAAAAAACACCACCCCAACCTCCAACCCTTTTCGATATCAAGTCATGTCACATTAAATTTGTTCAAGCAGATAATATCTGAATAACAGATTCCCAGCACTGCTGTAGTACAGTTGGTTGTAACTTTACTATCTCTTTCTTTCTTTCCAAGGCTTCACTTGGTACCTAAAGGTGACGGGCGTGGGAAAAATCAGTACTCAGATGAGTGGAAGGGATTAAATTGATATACCGTATTTTTTGGACTATAAGATGCACCGACGTATAAGACACATCAAGATTTCAAAGAGGAAAACAAGAAAAAAAAATAGTTTTTGGCCTTTTCACGTCCGGTTTTTACCCTCCCTGGCCCCCAGGATCATTCTGAAGGTCTCCCAAACTCTCTGCCCGTCCCATTTTTGTGGAAAACAGGGCTGTTTTTGGCAAAAACGGGATGCGCAGGGCAGGATTCCGGGAGGCCAAAAATGGCTATATTTGATGTATAAAACGCACCAACATTGGGGGGGGGAGTGCATCTTATACTCCGAAAAGTACAGTATAGACAGAGGTGGGTTTCAGCAGGTTCTGACCAGTTCTGGAGAATCGGTAGTGGAAATTTTGAATAGTTCGGAGAACCGGTAGTAAAAATTCTGACTGGCCCTGCCCCCATCTATTCTCTGCCTCCCGAGTCCCAGCTGATCGGGAGGAAATGGGGATTTTGCAGTATCCTTCCCCTGGAGTGGGGACGGAATGGAGATTTTATAGTATCCTTCCACTGGAATAGGGAAGGAATGGAGATTTTACAGTATCCTTCCCCTGCCATGCCCACCAAGCCACACCCACAGAACCGGTAGTAAAAAAAAATTGAAACCCACCACTGGATATAGACTTATAAGGCCAAAGTTTGTTATCTTATTTATTAGAACAATTGCATAGATTTGCAGTAGGATTTCTTTTTTCTTAGTGCCTGATTTTCTCTTACTGCTCCTTCCTCCTGATGTATGGGAGATGTTTTCCTCCCGGTTTGATTGTATCACAGGTAGGCCTAAACTTACGACCACCAATGAGCCCAACATTTGTGTCGCTAAGCGAGACAGTTAAGCAAGTTTTGCCCCATTTTACAACCTTTCTTGCCACAGAAAGGTTGTTAAGTGAACCATCACAGCTGTTAAGTCAGTAACACGCCTGCATAGTGAATCTGGATTCCCCATTGATTTTCCTTGACAGGAGGTCGTTGTTGTGCCTCGTCCGCTTTCCCCGCAGCCGGGGCCTTCTTATCTGCTTCCGAACGCTGAGGAATGTCCTAGCATGCCTCCCGGCCCCAGCCCTGGCTCCATGCCCAGACAGGCTGAGGAAGAAGAAGCGCCTCCAGCCCCCAGCCCTGGCTCCATGCCCAGGCAAACGGAGCCACACCCCATGGCCTATATAAAGGATCTGCTTTCTGGCATTCTCTGAGTCAGGCAAAGTCGAACATATCTGGCTGAAGTCACTTTCTGGTCTCCTGCCTGCCTTGAGAACTTTGCTAGGACTTTGGCAGAGCTGCAGAGGCACGCCTGATTCGGATTTCCCTGACCCGGCCGTCAGCGGAGGAGTGGGACACGACAGTCGTAAAAGGGGATCACATGACCCAGGGACACTGCAACTGGCATAAATATGAACCGGTTGCCAAGCGTCCACAAATCTTTTTTCCCATGGCCATGGGGATGTTGCAACGGTCATAAGCATCATGAATCACCTGTTTTCAGTGCTGCAACTTTGAGCAGTCAGTCAGTGAACCGCTGTAAGTCAAGGGCTACTTGCATATCCTCCCTTTTTTTTTTTTTTTTTTTGGTTTTTGAAGGAAAACAGCCACAGGAACTAACCTCAGCTCCCATTCATCAGGAGGAGGAAGCAGTGTGGGAATGTCAGGCACTAAGAAAAGAAAAATCCTATTGCAAATCTATGGAATTGTTTTAATAAGTCAACAAACTTTAGCCTTATACCTCTATATAGCAATTTAATCCTTTCCACTCATCTGAGAATGGATTTTTCCCACGCCATCCACTATTTACTTAGACTGTATTACTATTATTATTCTCATCCTTCCTATTACCTATCTCCTCCTACTTATGACTGTAACCTTGTTACTTGCATCTTTACGGTTTATATTGCTTTATTTTGTTTCCTAGTATGATTTGATTGCTTATTTAATATCCTATGATTATCACTAAGAGTTGTATCTTATGATTCTTGACGAATGTATTTTTATGTACACTGAAAGCATATGCACCGAAGACAAATTCCTTGTGTGTCCAATCACACTTGGTCAATAAAGAATTCCATTCCATTGCATTCTCTATTTACTCTACTCTACTCTGCTCCCAGCTTAAGCCCTGGAAAGGAAGAATGAGATAGTAAAGTTACAGCCAACTGTAGTGCAGCATTTGTTATTCAGATATTATCATCTTGAACAAATTTAATGTGACATTGACTTGATATCAAAAAGGGTTGGAGGTTTGTTTGCCTTTTTGAGTGATGTTGAATTTCTACATTTATAAAATAGATTTATAAATGAAGAGTTTGTTTTGGTATTACCTTATTTGTCTTCACTTCAACTTTGAGCAGTCAGTCAGCGAACCCGTTGTAAGTCAAGGACTACTTGTATTCCTCCCGTTTTTGGTTTTCAAAGGAAAACAGCCACAGGAATTAATCTCAGCTCTATTACCTGTAACAAGTTGCGATCCTTTCTCCCTGCCTCCCCCTCACATCCTTCGGGCCCCCCCAATTCCATTTCAAGCCTTCCTCCCGCCCCTCTACCTGCCCTATCCATCCGGCTCACCTAGCCAATCGCACCGTTCCGGTCAGGTGCCTCGAGAACTGTCAGAAGAGCTGGCAGGGCACAGGGCAGGGGTGAAATCCAGCAGGTTCCAACAGGTTCTGGAGAACCGGTAGCAGAAATTTTGAACAGTTCGGAGAACCGGCAAATACCACCTCTGGCTGGCCCCAGAGTGGGGTGGCAATGGAGATTTTGCAATATCGTTCCCCCAGGAGTGGGGAGGGAATGGGGATTTTGCAGTATCCTTCCCCCAGGAGTGGGAATGGAGATTTTGCAAAATCCTTCCCCCAGGAGTGGGGAGGAAATGGGGATATTGCAGTATCCTTCCCCAGGAGCGGGGAGGGAATGGAGATTTTGCAGTATCCTTCCCCCAGGGATATTGCAGTATCCTTCCCCTGGAGTGGGGAGGGAACAGGAATTTTGCAGTATCCTTCCCCTGGAGTGGGGTGGGGATTTTGCAGTATCCTTCTCCCAGGGGATATTGCAGTATCCTTCCCCAGGAGCGGGGAGGGAATGGAGATTTTGCAGTATCCTTCCCCCAGGAGTAGGGAGGGAATGGGGATTTTGTAGTATCCTTCCCCTGGAGTGGGGAGGGAACAGGAATTTTGCAGTATCCTTCCCCTGGAGTGGGGTGGGGATTTTGCAGTATCCTTCTCCCAGGAGTGGGAATGGAGATTTTGCAAAATCCTTCCCCCAGGAGTGGGGAGGAAATGGGGATATTGCAGTATCCTTCCCCAGGAGCGGGGAGGGAATGGAGATTTTGCAGTATCCTTCCCCCAGGAGTAGGGAGGGAATGGGGATTTTGCAGTATCCTTCCCCTGGAGTGGGGAGGGAACAGGGATTTTGCAGTATCCTTCCCCTGGAGTGGGGTGGGAATGGGGATTTTGCAGTATCCTTCCCCCAGGAGTGGGGTGGGAATGGGGATTTTGCAGTATCCTTCCCCCAGGAGTGGGGAGGAACAGGATTTCACCACTGGGGCAGGGTCCACCGTAATCGGGGGCAAGGCGCACTCCAGCCGCGCAGGGGACAGGATCGCGGACTCAAAAGCCCCCCCCCAGCGCTGGGAGTTTTTTGGGGGGGGGGGAGTTTAGAGCGGAGCAGCGCAGCAGGGCTGGCGTGCAGCGCTGAGCGTCCCTGCAGCGCCTGGCCGGGGCAAAGCTGCAGCTTCCGAGCTGCGCCGGAGTCCCCCGGGCGCAACAAGACTCCGGGGTTCAGGATGCTGCAACCGCTCTCGCCCTCTTTTAAAGGACCATTTCCCGCCCCACTTTCCTCCACCTTCGAGATCGGAAGAAGCTTCTTGGATGAGAAGCGAAACGTCTTTCAAAGAAAAACCAAGGAAGTCCAGTTGCGTCTTGAAGAAGGAAAAAAAGCACCTTTAGGACAACAGTGAGAATCTCCATAGACATTCAAGATCCGCCACCTCAATTTCTTTAACGGAGGGGAGATTAGAAGAGGGCGGAGCGTAGGGAGGGAGACCGACCAATCAGCGTCCAGGTGGGAGGCTTCAATGAGAAGAGGGCGGAGCGTAGAGAGCGTGACCGACCAATCAGCGACCAGGCGGGCGGCTTCAATTAGAAGTGGGCGGAGCGTCGGGAGGTTGACCGACCAATCAGCGACCAGGCGGGCGGCTTCAATGGACCCGCACGTGGTTCAGCCGCATCACGGCCATTCATAAAAATTCTCGCTGGGCTTTAAACTATAAGTTATAAAGTATAGTTCAAGCAACTAAGACCCTGCCTTAGTTCTTGGCCCAAGGTTATTTTACGGGATCTCCAAATGGAGAATGTTCCTTTTATTGTCAGTGCGTTGCCTCGCACGTATTTCCAAGACATTTAAAAACACAAGTCTATTTCTGATTAATGCTCCCAGGCAGGAAAAAAAAAGAGCTAAAGGTTAGGATAAAAGAAGATTAGGTTTATTTCAAGAATGAGTGGATTTACTGCTTGAAGTGGAAAAGGAATGAAACTTTGATTTTGGGTTTTACCAAATAGATGGATAGATCTTTATAGAAATGGCTTGCTGGTATTATTATGAAAAAGCAAAAAAGTTGTGATTTGATGCTAATGCCTTATTTTACTTGCAACAGAGTCGGAAGCCAATGCTTCTTTTTCTTTTCTTTTTTCCCCCCTTATCCTTCCCCACTTCTCTTCCCCCCTTTTCCTCCCTACTGCTTTTCTATTTACTTTTGTATTTTGTATCTGATAATATTTCATAACTCAATAAAAACGTTAAACTAAAAAAATGAGTGGATATACTAAAGTCTGTAATTTTATTTACAGTCTCCGTGGTACACAGGTTTGTAGCTCTGCTGAAATCGTTGTGTCTCAGGTGAAGGTTTTACTTACAAGTATGTCCTGGCTATATTACTGCCGCCTAACAGCACAGAAAGCACAGATAACCGCATTTCCTTCCTTCCTTATTCCATAGCAGAAAAATAATAATTTTGGATAGAGCCGGCGCTCCCTCTGGTGGCCACAAACCCAGCGATTTCACCAGATGGGTTATAAAATTGGGTGGGGGGGGAAGTGTCTACCAGACCAAACCATACCTAAGGATTTATTTATTTATTTATTTATTTGCCATTCCGCAATCTACACCGTTTCCCATCCAATCGTTCTTGAAGGTTAAGGCTTATTAGCAATACTTTGGAATAATTTAAAATGCAAGAAAACCCCTGTTGGCTAGCCAGTGCAACAATACTGAGGGGGGGGAAAAAACACATATTGCAAGTATTACAAAGTCTATCTCTCCTGGCCTCTCTCCCTGCTTCGCTTGCCAAGATCAGCCGAGCGCTCCCACCTGCGGCCACCCTCTATAATATATATATAATCTAACACCAGCGCCTTCTTTGATTCCAGGATCCTGGTGATCGGTGCTCGAGTCGTTAGGCCTGGTAAACCGAGGCCTCTTTCCTGTTCAAGGTCCGCCGACGCCGCACGGCTCATGCGCGCGCTCGCTTTGCTCGGCACTCGACTCCTTGGGTCTGGTAGAAGGCGGTCCGCGCAGGCGCAAAGAAGGCGGCCCGAGAGGCAGGACAGAGGCGGCGGGCGCGGTCGGTGCTGCTGCTGCTCCTCCTCCGTCTCCCTCACGCGCGGCGGGGCTTCTCCGGCCCGTCTCCCCTGCCTTCGAGGCCATGGCGGACGAGGAGCTGGAGGCGCTGCGCAAGCAGAGGCTGGCCGAGCTGCAGGCCAAGCACGGGGTGAGGAGGCGAGCGACACTTTCCCCGAAGGTCTCCCGGCCGACCCCGCGTGAAGGGCTGGCTCCACACGGGGCCCCCTTTCCCTTCCCTCAGCCTCGCCTGAGGGAATCGCGCCTCCCGTCAGAACGGAGCCCCGCAGCTGCCCAAGAGGGAGGGGGAAGAAGCCTTAGGCCCATTTTTATTTTGTTCATTTTTTATTTTATTTATTATTTTACTTATGTATTATTAATTTTTTAATGCCTCCCATCTCCTCTATCATAAGGCGCAGGGACTGGTGGTGCGGATCAGCCCCTCCCGCTTTTCCCCTCATACATTCTTACACATACGCACCCAATTGTGGATTCGCACAACCTGCTGATGCGCGTTTGTGGCCTGTGCTGGTGGGGGGAAGCCGGCCTGTTTTCTGACTCGGGGCTTGAGGCCAACGGCCTTAAAAATGCCTTAAAATGGAGGGATCCGGGTTCAGCTTCCTTGTGGTGGGAAGCTGGAGCCTCCTTGATTTTTTTTGCCTCTTATCTTATCCTGCATTACTATTAATCTTCTCACCGTTCCCCTCACCCATCTCCTTTCACTTATGACTGTAACTTTGTTGCTTGAATCCTTTATATGGATATTGATTGCTTCCTGATTGCTTACTTGTACCCTATGACTATCATTAAGTGTTGTGCCTTATGATTCTTGACGAGTGGATTTTTTCTTTTATGTACACAGAGATCCTATGCACCAAAGACAAATTCCTTGTGTGTCCAATCACACTTGGCCTATTCTACTCTACTCTACCCTGCCCTACCCTACCCCTACCCCTATTCTTATGATTCTTTACAAACGTCTTTTCTTTTATGTACACTGAGAGTCTATGCACCAAGACAAATTCCTTGTGTGTCCAATCACACTTGGCCTACTCTACCCTACCATGCCCTACTCTACCCTACCCCTATCCCACGCTACCCCTACCCCTATTCTTATGATTCTTCACAAACGTATCTTTTCTTTTATGTACACTCAGAGCATATGCACCAAGACAAATTCCTTTGTGTCCAATCACACTTGGCCAATAATCAATCTTTCTTTCTTTCTTTCTTTCTTTCTTTCTTTCTTTCTTTCTTTCTTTCTTTTTCTTTCCTTCCTTCCTTTTCTTTCTCTTTCTATCTACCTACCTACATCTATCTCTCTATCCTATCTATCTATCTACCTTCTTACCTTCCTACATCTATCTATCTATCTATCCATCCGTCCATCCTAGCTGTGGCTTGTCTTAAGGTGGTTTGGGGAATAAACCACATTTGGCATCTCTTGGGTCCCATGCTGAGCCGAAATAAGCTTTGCAAGGATGTGTTGTGGTATAAGGGAAGAGAGTCTTCTTCCAGAGGCTTCATTTCCTTACTACTAGGTTGCTGTGGCTATTAATTTTTATCCTGCCTTTTTTTAAATACAGGTAGTCCCCAATTTATGACCACAGTGGAGAGCACAATTTCTGCTTTACTAAGTGAGACAGAGTTGAGTTCTGCCCTGTTTTATGACCGTTCTTGCCACTGTTGTCAAGCAAATCACTGCAGTTGTTAAGTTAGTTATGCGGTTGTTAAGGGAATCTGGCTTCCTCATTGACTTTGCTTGTCAGAAGGTAGCAAAAGGGTTGCTAAAAGGGACCCTGGGACACCGCAACCATCCTAAATATGAGTCGGTTGCCAAAGTTCTGACTTTTGATCGCCTGACTATGGGGGTGCTGCAGCGGTTCTAAGTATGAAAAATGGTCATAAGCTACTTTTTTATTGCTGTTGTAACTTGATCACTAACACGAAAAGTTGTAAGTCGAGGACTATAACTAAAGGCAGCAAACAGATTTAATTGTCCTACCTTTTCCATAGAATAGTAACCCTGTGAGATGAGGTGGGCTGAGAAAAAGTGGCCCAAAGTCACCCAGCTGGCACTTATTTTCTAGATTTTTCTTTATTCTGCCTGAATTTCTTTTATAAATAACTCACGTATCTAATAAACATCTGATAAACAAATATCTAATAAATGTATCTAATACTCCTTCCTCCTCCTGTTTTCTCCATGACCCAGTGAGGTGGGTTAGGCTGAGAGAGAGGAAATGACTCAAGTCACCTGGTCGGCTTTCATGCCGGAGGAAGGACTAGAACTCACCGTCTTCAGGTTTCTAGGCCAGCATCTTCGCCACTATACTAAATTGGCTCTTAATGGAGATACTGCACTGTTGTGTTTTCCAGTGGAGGAGATTTAATTTGCTAGCTTATTTTTCAGTTTCTGTGTAGGAAGAGCCAGCTTCTCTGGGCCACCCCACTTCAGAGAAGTACTAAAATTAGATGATTTTCCAGTTGGAGAGCACAATATATTTGGGGATAAGCTGAGAATTGAGAATATACAGTAGTTTTGTTTTTGTTAACAGTATGCTTTTGACATAGCAAGCACTGAAGATTGTTTATATTTGCAATTTACATATTCTAAAAGGGATAGAGGCTGGGCAGTTTAAAACACCCAAATAAAATTGTCTTCCTTTAACCCTTAAATTCTTTCTTGCTAAGGTACCATAATGTTTGTGCATATAAGAGCCATTTGATGTTGAGCAATTCTGCCCTTGAAACTCTTGTAATATTAAGGAATATCATGCATGATTTTAGCATTTTGCCAATCAGAGCTCAGAAGAAACATTTCAGTTTATTGCTTCAGTTATCAGTAACCTGATTATTTCTAACTTTTTAGGATCCTTCCAGTGAAATTGCACAACAAGAATCTAAACAGAGGTATTGCTGTGTTCTTTCAGAACTTCTTTCTAGAACTTCTCATTCTTTTTCTCTAACAGTGAGGCATATCCCAAACTTAGCACAATAGCTTATAAATGTTCAGTTTCAAATCTTATGGTTTTAAGAATATTTATAAAAATGATTTCGTGTGCTTTTACAAACATTTCATGATAGAGGATATATTTTCTTTCAAAAACATGCATTGCAGCATTTTAAATGGCGTATTATTGAATATTTGGAAAATCTTTAGAAAAGAGAAAGTTGTAATGGGTGTACACTAACTTTTATGATTGATCAGTATTCTCTGCAAACAGTAGGATCAGAGCTTTTGTTCTCTTGTTTAAAATTTGCCCAGTATTCTGTTGTTATAACATTTTACTGTTCAATGCTAAAAGATATATTCACGATCAAGCTGGTAAAATAAATGGATTTTATGTTTTTCCAGTTAATTTCTTATTAGGATATGAGCTTTCTGGGATAATTTGTAATCTGTCACCCTGATTAAAAAATTTGATCTGGCAATTACTTATAAATGTAAAACTGATTTGATTTTCAGTTTTTGAAGAATTGTAAAAATTAAACATATGTTAATGTTAAAAAATTAACATTCTGGAATAATTAATGGAAAAATACCAAAAGATGATATATAACTAAGTCATGTATTGGTTTATAAAAACAGACATTATCATTAGCATTTTAGCAGAAAGGTTAACATCTTTGGAGCAATTTTTATTTTCTGCTGTGTAAAATTATTCCATTATTACAGGGAAGCTGAAATGCGAAATAATATTTTGGCTCAGGTTTTGGATCAAGCAGCACGTGCCAGATGTAAGTATTTATTTAACATTGTTTGACTTGTTGTATATGACCATTGAGTTTGAGGAAAGCAATTTTGGGTGACATTTGTAAGAACATTCAAACAAGGAATTAGAAAATAGAATACAATAAACCTCTTAAATGGAAGAGAAATCAACATAGCAACAAAACTAACAGAATTCATAGGCCAATCATAGTTTCAGTCAAGATGGATTCATCCAACATTCTAGCCCAATGCCCAGGGAGGAACCAGGTTTCCAAGAAAGACAGAGGAGTCTTGGCATAGACCTCTAGATTAAAGTCTTACTTCATTACAAGGAGGAGTGTCATGGGCTGCAATACTATCCATGCATAAATGGCACTGACATTGTATACATACTCAGAATTTCATTGGTCAGCAGTCCTCCACTTCCCCACCAGCTTTGAATTGCTGTATCTTACTGGGAACTTTCATCCAAAAAGCATTACAGCATGCTATATATATATAATTATAGCAATATTTACATATTACCTGTAGGTATTTTATTTTGTCTTGATTGTGGCATCTGAATACTCTCAAAAGTTATTTGATCTCTACTTGAAAAAGTGGTGCATAAAGCAAACTTTGTACAGTTGTACTAAGATCAGTTAGAATACAAACCATTCCTTGAATTCTGTACCATCCCAGTTGGTCAGCTTTTACAATAGGCTTTATTTAAACACCAGTACATATAAGGGTTACTCTTCTTAATTCAGGGTTAAGGTGAAAAGTCTGGGATGGCTGCAATCATCTTTTTGTTCTTGAATATTAAAGTTGTGAGAGCCAGCATGGTGCTTAGAGTATTGGACCAGGGCTGGAGAGATCAGATTCAAGTCATTAATCAGCCTTGGAAATTTACTTGGTGATTTTGGGCCTTTCTTCCACCCAGCCAAGGCCACAGTTTTGTCCTTTGTAGTCTTGAGCTCTCGCGAGAGCAGACAAATATACCTCTGGCAAATGAATGATGTTTAATTAACCAAATATCTGTTTTCCTCTTGCAGTAAGCAATTTAGCACTTGTAAAGCCAGAAAAGGCAAAGGCGGTTGAAAATTACCTTATACAGATGGCAAGATTTGGACAGCTAGGTGGAAAAGTAAGTTTATTTCTTGTTCTTGGCCCCCTGCAATATTACTCTCTAGCAAAGTATTCAGAGTTGAGGGCATCATCTGTTCCCAAAATACATTTGGTTGGCTATTATTTGAAAAGGGAATAAAAACCTGGGGTGTTTTTTTTTTTCCCCCTATTTGGAATTCGGATGGTGTTAACAGCCTGCCAAAAAAACTTCTAAATTCTTCACTGCAATTAGAATGGTTATCTCTTTATCTCTCTCCCTGGGTAAAGTCCTCTGGTTTCAGAGAACAAGAAGCCGTTTTATATAAAGGAGAGTATAGATGGACCCTTAAAGAACCACTTGCTCCAAGGGAACTTCTGCTGGCGATGTTGCTGAGCAGAAGTGTTTCCTACCTTCTTTATAACTTGCTTCAGTGGGGGAAGAAGCAGCCTGTCTCCTAAGTCCCCTGAGCATTCTGGAGAATGAAGAGATTAGTGACTTGAACAATTAATATGGCTAGTAAATCGAACTGTTAGCTATTCATAATATTTTGACGGTTTGGCCACCTTTGCTTCTGCTTCTGTTCTTTGCTACTATGCTATTGTACGTGGAGGACAAAGTCATAAGTATAGTTCAAACATTGCATCATTGCTATTTGTATTTTAATAACTAAGGTACCAATAATTCAAAATGAGAACAGTAAATATTTTTAAAACCTGCATTTTTTCAGCAAGAGCTCTGTGTACCATACTACCAAGTACTACTACCAAGTCAATATTTTTTCTGTTCCTGTCCTGACTTCTTAGATATCAGAACAAGGGTTGATAGAAATACTTGAAAAAGTGAGTCAGCAAACGGACAAAAAAACAACAGTAACGGTAAGAGGTCTTAAAACTACCGGTAATTTAAATTAATTAAATCTGGTTTGTAAGGAAGAAATGTAGAAGATACAGCATAGCTGCCAGCGTGTATTTGACATAGCTCTTCAGGTACAATAGAGCAAATTACATCACTGCAACATGATTTACAGATATGAAAGGCTTCCCATTTATTCAATATCTGCTCAGTACATTGCAGATTTTTTCCTTGGCCTCTTTTAATGTTTTCCCTCTTTACTCTTCCATCTTTAAACTGCTCCCACTCTTTCAATATTCTACAAGCTGACTGTTCTTTTGAGTTGAGTGTTAGGATGGTGGTGGAGCCCATTTGTATGTTTTGCTATTTGGTTCTTTGGATTTTGACCCTAGTTGGTTGTCTTTTTGCCCTTTTTGATATCCCTTGTTTTCTTCTAATTTTATCTGCAATCTGTCCAGATTTTTCCTTCTACCCCCCCCCAGCTTAAGATACTATGAAAGCTTTAAGCAGATACATTTTAAGAATATAGTTTCACTTTGCACCTTAAAATTGTATAGGAAGACTACCAAGCAATCATATGGGATTACATCAATGCTAGAATTGTTATACATGTGTGTGTTCCATAAAGATTTGATATTGTTACTGTAAATCAACTACTGACAATTTAGCCTCCAACTATTTTAAGCCTGATTTCACCTATATTCTATCGTTCTTCTAGTTCAATAGAAGAAAAGTGTTGGATTCTGATGAGGAAGATTAATTAATGAAATATGAAGAAAGTTGCCAACTGCTAATCACCTGGAATATGTCAAGGAAAGTATCTTCTGTCATAGGCGAAAGTTTACAAAATGTTCTGTACACATTTTTATAAAAAGTAAAACTGATAAGCTTGCCTTCTGTACAATTAAGTGAAATTGGTTTCTTAGATAAGTTTTGTATAATGAGCTTGAGAAATAAGGATTCATTCTCTAAGGTTTTAGCTTTCCTTTGACACCATGTAGTTAAATTTACTGTGCATCTGGCAGGTGTGAAAATATACTTGCCTCTCCTATAGGTGCTTCATGTCCCATAGGAAACGAAATTCTACCTTGCCGACAAACACCAATTTAAGTCTGCAGGCTAAATTACATATTGGAAAAAGAATTTTGTTTTTATATTTAAAAGGGGGGGAGGGGCATACATTAGACCCACACAATTTTCATTTCTTAACCATGAATAAAAAGTTGAGCAGCCATCAAGTTTATTCTTTCCGCCAAGTAGAAATTCTCACCTCATTTTCAATTATCTTTATTGTGACTAATGCCAAACAGGATTCCCTGATAGCTATGTTTTTGAAACTGGCTTTGAAGCCTGATTAACATTACCATGGTTTCAAAGGATCAGAAATACCATGTGTACATTACATATCAGAACACTTCCTGAAGTTTTGCTAAACTTGGCTTGGAACCAAGCAAGACAGGGTTGTTCACAAAAAAATACGGCTGCATTATGTATTGTTGACTGATTTGCTGTATTGTAAATTCAGGATGTTTTGCTTAGAACATCATGAAATTTAATTAAAGTCCGGGAAAAGAAAACGTTCAGCACGTTGTTTTTATACAGAAGTGGATTAATAAATGCTTCAATCTTTGAACATAATTTAGCCAAAGTTAATTTTAAAAAGGAGATTTTGCTGAAATCAATTAAAGGCTGGTTTCTGTATTTTGTCTTGGTTTAATCCACCACCAGATAAACACATTCACGTGCACTGAAAGTTCCCATTTTCAGAGTTGTAAAGCTGCTCAAAGACTATCTTTCATGCATGATGCCACTGTAAACGATGTTGTGCGTTTTTGTTACTGAGCATAAGTGTTTGATCCATACATACAATCTACCCTGTGTAAGTCAGAGTGTTAAAAGGCACGTTTCTTTTTCTGGCTTGTAAGGGCTCTGAAATGTATTAAAACCTTTCCATTGAGCAAAGTTAATTGACCAATTCTTGTCTATTCCTATTCCATAAAGTATTGTTTCTTAATACACATTTTGTACAACATTGGAAGTCCTCTACCTCTCTAGGATGGTGTCTGTAAATATGCAAAGTTCTCCAAGTAGCTTTGAGGGCCAGAGAAGCCGTGTTCGTAGATTGTGTTGAGACCATTTGATTAGATTGTTGAATAAGCATTATAGTTGGGTTTACATGACACATTAAACTAAACAAGCATAACCAAGCAGATGGAGATTTCATCCTATGTTCAATATCACATTGATCCTCAAGAAATGCCTTGTGTTCCAAATATACAGGCACCAGGAACATTTTAGAAACATCTTTGATGCAGACAGATTAGCTTACAAATCATAATTTTGAATTAGAGTCAGACATTAAGAACACAGAACCATTAATTTTACTACTTTAGTTTACATTATTTGGCACAAGTCTAAGGCACCTAAGGAAAATTAGGTGAATTACTTAGTAGAAAAATAAACTTTTTCAGCAGCAAGCTAAAGCTCAGTTTTTAAACCGTATATTAATGTACAGAGAAATTCTAAGACAACCTTGCTACCTAAAACAAGTTATTAAAGACATATCAAACCAATTTAAAAAGCACACAGTTTTGTATACAAACGTTATATAAACACAAAATATGAAATGAAATTATTGCGCTATTTACCATAATTGAATGTTCAACCTAAAGCTGACATTCCATTTCTAAAAGTGCACAACAGACTAGCTGGAAGTGCCTTTGAAAGTAAGGGCAATGAAGCTGCTTTTCAAAAATTGCAAATTATATCAGATGTGCTCTTCTTAACTAGCCTCAGCTTAAGTAGGCCCATTTTGTGTTCCACAAATAATTTAAAATAGCAAATGCGGTTGGGCTGCTCAATTATGTGGGCATTTTGTATAATACAGACATGTTTGGAGTAGAAGTTTCAAATCTGCTCACAGAGGGAATTCTTTTTTTAATTAGTGTCTACTCTCTTCCGCAAGATATAAGGTACCTTTTGTTAAAAGCTATTACTCTAATTTCCAGCCTCCTTTGCAATCAATTCAGTGAGCACCAAACAAGCTGCACAATTTTGCCTCTTTTAACTTTTAAACACATCTCATACTGTTGGGATTACTGTAAGCATTCCATCAATCAGCAGTTCACCAACTAAAACCCACTGCTTTTTCAGAATAAAAATAGAACAATCCTTCCAAATGCCATAAAAAGCTTTGCTCTCACATATCTATTATTACTAAAATTGATTAGAGAGTGCAATACTATAGAATATAGATTCTGACATCTCAATACATTTCTAGGTTTTTTTTTTAATATAGATCTACTGTACGGGATTTTAATGATTTATTCCAAAATAAAACAGGAGTGTCAGTCTCTTAGAAGTGCAAACTCTGTGCCAAGTCAGAGGGGGAAGCTTCTCTTCCTGCCGAACGTCCGATGTAATTTTGAAAACCTTGATCCCGAGTAGCCTCTTCAATGCTGAATGGGAAAACCGCTCTACCTGAATCTCATTTTCCTTGTGTAAGACCCCCAGATTTCCTTATTCATCTTGTTTTAAAGCATCAATCCTCCGGACAGCTGTCAGTGGTATCAGCATTTGCATCTCTGGGCAAGCTGTAGAAGTCACTGGTATCTGTTGTTGAAAGCGCCACGCTAATAGTGTGACTCCGATGTACTTCTCTTTTTCTAAAAGGTGCTATCCCTGCATCACCTTCAGCTGATACAGGTTCTTCACTGCTATTGGCATCAAGATTATGAGTCTGAATTTTCTCTAACACATCCCCTTGCTTCTGCTTGTTATTAAAGTTCTTGATAGCTAGCTTAAAGAAGAAAGGGAGGGAAGGATGGCAAGGTTTATCTTGTTGAAATGCAAAGAATTCCATCTCCAAAAAAAACAAACAAACCAACCCCGCCATTCTGACTGTTCCATGTCCTCCAGAACAGCACTCATTTTGGTACTTGTTTTATAGATTTCCAACCTACCCCTCCTCTTCAAAGAGTTTTATTTCAAATTGCTAATGTCTCTTACTGCTAAAAATCCTTGAAAAAAGTGTTACATTTTGTTCCAAGGTTGAAATAATTGCACGCCCTAATCGGAGATACATTTAGAATCCCTAGTTGGAGAATAACAAAATGCCTTGATAAGATTTTGCAAGGCTGAAATTAAAACTGTGTGTTGAAAGAGAATTAAATCTTCACTGCTAATGCTAGCCACCGTTCATTTCCCTTTTTTTTTTCAGCAAAAAGAACATTGGCAAATCTTACTGTAGGGTCCTGACAGCCAGATAGGTTTCTGCCTTAGCTATACAAAACATCTTTCCCTTTCTACTTTTTCCTCTTCTACCCCAAATGTTCCTGTTTTTATTCTATTAAATAATAGCTAACAGTTTATCTTGTGCAGAATTTATTTGTGTTTTAAAAAGCAAACAGAATCGCAGTGGTATGAAACTATTACTGTATACTTAACCTGGTGCAATAATTCTTCATCAAAGTTAGGCACGCTTTTATCTTTCGTTATGGCTTTGCGCAGGTTTCTTGATCTAAGAGAACACAAGATGAAAACTAAGTTACTCCATGCTTCAGTCTATATCTCTAGGTTCCTCAGGCCAGCCGCTAGGTGGCACTATTTCAATTGAAAGAAGACCAACTTATGTACATTTATAATGTGTCCTTTCCTGGTTTGGATGGATCATCTCAAATTCAAGATTATCTTCCTTTTGAGTTCAATTCAGTAATCTTAAAATGCATAGACACTCAGCATAGAGTCTTAAAAGAGTCCTATTTTTAGAACAGCCAATACAAAACATTGATACCAATTACAGATACTCCTCGGCTTACAACCATTTGTTTAACAACTAAAATTGTGGTGTTGCTGGAAAAAAAGGTGAATTACGACCAGTCTTAACACGTATAGCTGACACAGTATTCCTGTGGTTACATGATCAAAATTTGGACACCTGGTTAGCATGTATTTATGATGCTTGCAATGTCCCAGAGTCACAGCATTGCTATTTGTGACCTTCCCAGCTGGCTTTCGACAAGCAAAATCCATGAGGAAACCAGGATTCATTTAACTACCATATGATTCACTTATGGTAGTGACTGTGACAAGAGGCCTGTAAAAGTTGGGCACAACTAATTTAACTGCATCGCTTAATGATGGAAGTACCGGTCTCAATTGCAGTCATAAGTCGAAGACTACCTGTAATAATAACTGATATGCTACAACATGTCTCCATAATTCTGGGAAGATCATCAAAAGATCCAGTCCTTATTAGATTCCAGTATCTGAGGTAACGTCAGCTCTTCTCATTTACTCTGGCAATATCTTTTAAAATCAGCAATTTAAATACTTCACCAAAATTTGAAGCCTACTTGTTAAATCGGTGGATTGACTCGAGTAGTTGAAGGCGCCGGGCAATGAGATCATCCGTTGACTCAGGAGTCTTAAAACTGACTGTAGATTTAAAGCACAAATATTCATGAAATGGACAGTATCCTTGAGCACTTGACTAGGCAATCCTCCACTAAAATGAACCGTCAGCGAAATCTGCTTTTTTGACAAGCAAAAGAAAGGCCCGAGTAGGTTCAGCGTCATGGTGACAGTGCACTTTGTAATGCTGAATGGGTTACGGGTGGATCAATACTTAAGGCAGAATGTGATCTGGAACGGGCTATATAATTTTTGGCAGCAAGTACAGGGATACGTTTGGATGCTCACTTTATAAATAATAAAACTTCCATGGCATATAGAAAACAAACTAGAGTTAGTCCTCATTTAGCAACACAGTAACTTGGTTATTAAGTGAAATGGCTGCTTAAGTGAAACCACAACTTGTGCTTAATCGTCTCCAGCTTTCTTTTGCTTAACAGGTCTGCAGAGGTCATAATGCAAAGACAGTTATTTTATTATCACTGTCGTAACTGCAAATGGTTACTCTAAAAGAGTCACATCACTAAACAAGGACTACCTGTAGAGGTTTCTCACCGTTACGTATGCCTGCAGTTGTAGGTACATGGACAGGCGCAGAGATGGGAAACAGTTTTAAATACCGCAACTCTGTTTACTTGTCTCATGAAGGGCAAAGAATCTTTCATAACACTGCTAGCTTTGCCATTTACATTTTGTTAGGTGTGAGCTGAAAACAACGCCAAGCGGAAAGGACGTTTTTTGCAGAAATCACAACAATCAAGGGGCCGTCTGCCTTGAAATAGGATCCCCCCAAACAAGAACAGCTGTGTAAAGTTTGTAACTTGTGAGTTTTCTACCAAGTTCTTCCTGGCTACATAAGAGAAGGGTCAACTGGAATAAATGGACTTTCGATCTGATTTACGGCAAAGAATTTTCAAAGGAGACAAATTCCTTCATCCACCAACCAGGATAGAAAGCTCCCCTTAAAAGAGACCCATTTGCAGTATGACTGAGGTTGGTCAATTGTTCTCCTCCTGAGTAACGAAAGCAAGCGACATTGCAATCTGCAATCTATGTTGCAAGTCGGTTGTGAAAAGAAAGCTAAATCTTTGCCCATTTCCATTTCTAGATTCTCAGAGTGGGTGTCATTTTAAAGCTAGGAATAACTAAGCCACAGGTAACAACCTTGCTTACACAATAGGAAAATAAAAAGGTTTAGCTTTTCTTAAAAGCCATATTCACCCTTGGTCCTGGCACAAACTCCATCAATTAACATCTCAGCATTACTGCACTATTCAAACAACTTGGCATTAAGCAAAAAATAAGCTTGAGGTCAAAGATTCAGTATCCGCAAAAGACCCCAAATTCTGTTTTGAAGTAATCGGCAACCTTGCTGCATTGCACCCACTTAAACATGATTTGCAAAAACTCCAGTAATAGTCAGGTAAACACTGACAACCAGCTACCCTCTCGCACACGCACAGGTCGAAACATACCAGCAAAGAGACAAGATACTTTTATTTGTTCAAAACAATCATAACAATATTCCTGTGTTCTAGCTGCTCTTATTCTCAGGAGGCTTTTACTAGTCACAATGGAACACTCACTTTTTTTCCTGATCTTCCGCGTCTTGCGAGTTTTGCAGAGTGCCTGTCCGTCCTCTTTCTCAGATACTGCAGCCTGAAGAAGCTTGAGGAGGCCTGAATTCTTTAAACAGGGTGGAAGAGGAAGGATAAACGGGAGGATTTACTCTTATTAAAAAGATTACTGAATCCCACTGATGTTGCATATGTCACCCAACCATTCCGTCTTTGAGATTAAATTGAAACCTGTTGTCCCATCTGATGCGCTGCATTAATGCTGACGAGGAAAAGACTGCCCTGAGTGAACAAAGACCGAGCTTGCAGGCAAGAAGCCCTGGATTCTGTGCTCGGCGTCTCTAAGCAGACCTGGCTTATGGGATGAACTGGTGGCTCCTGATTTCCTGAGTGGACCCTAATGGATTGACTTTGTGGGACATACTTGTCAAACTGTGGTTTAAAAAATTCAGCACGAGGGATCGTTCAACAAGTAAAGGCATGAGTTGAACATAAAGAGCGAGCCAGTCATCCTGAGCAATCCTGAAACAATGGCCTGATTTGAACTAGGTTACTAAGACATTTTTGTCTTCACAGATAGTCCTCACTTAAGGATCATACTTGGGATTGGCGTTTTCATTAAGCAATGAAGTTGTAGAGCATAATGTCCGATGATCAGCTGCTTAGCAACAGCAATTCTGGTAGCTTTGGTTAAAAGGTAAAGGTTCCCCTCGCACATATGTGCTAGTCGCTCCCGACTCTAGGGGGCGGTACTCATCTCCGTTTCAAAGCCGAAGAGCCAGCGCTGTCCGAAGACGTCTCCGTGGTCACGTGGCCGGCATGACTCAACGCCAAAGATGCATGGAACACTGTTACCTTCCCACCAAAGGTGGTCCCTATTTTTCTACTTGCATTTTGTATGTGCTTTCAAACTGCTAGGTTGGCAGAAGCTGGGACAAGTAAGGGGAGCTCACCCCGTTAACGCGGCACTAGGGATTCGAACCGCTGAACTTCCGATCTTTCGATCAACAAGCACAGCGTCTTAGCCACTGCGCCACCGCGTCCCTAGCTCTGTTTACCATCCTTAAATAAATCGCTGCAAGTTGTTAAGCGAGGACTGACTTAGCTCATGGACTGCAAATCACAATTACATGATTGTGGACCCTTGATGGGCAGAAATCCATGCCGGTTGCTGAACAACCAGATCAAGATCGCATGATCATGAGAGCGCCACGAGAGCAGAACTCCGCATTCAGCGCCATCATAAGTTTGAACAGCATTTAAGCAGGACCATCTGTAGAGGGTCTATCAACCAATTCATGCCTTTTTGCTGTAGGACATATCAAGGCTGGAAAACATTGTGAGCCCTATAAAGATTTAAGCATTTCTTGGCATAGATAATGATTCTGAGACTTCACGGGCCACTTACGGGTTCAGCATAGTCAAGAGGGGTGCATTGCTTGTTGTTCCTAAGGTGCGCCAATGCGCCGTTCCGCAGCAGCAACTGAACCACAGCTTCATAATGTCCTATCACCGCTTTGTGAAGAGGTGTGTTCCCTTCGTTATTGGAAAGGTTAACTGAGGCTCCACGCTGGAAAAGCAAAAAGGGGGGGGGAAAAAAGAAGAGACTTATTTTACAAGCCGTGCCTGCAAATTTCAAAGCCTTTCCAATTTCAGTTGATTCATTCATGGGCAAATACAGTTTAATCTGTGAGGGTCCTGCAAAAAAAAATTCAAAAATTCCATAAAACTTCCTTGGTATTCAAGAGTTGTAAGCGTTAAGTTCCCACTCTCCTTAGAATATTTCCTTTAAAAAGTTTCTGTAGCAGTTCTTTATTAAAGCCTGAAGAAAAGGCTTTTGCTACGTGTGCTAATTTATTATCTTTTCAACTGGAAATGCAGAAAATGATCTTTTTCTGCAAGGTTACCACCCTCGGATTTAAGAGAGGATAGGCACACTTCTGTGCCTTCTCTTCAACACAGTCTTAAAAGAAAACAGAGAAAACAGCTTGTTTGTTTAAAAAGACCCCATGTTTCTGTAACTTCCAAATGTGAGAAGCAAACTTCAGTAAAATGAAAACAAATGTTTTCAATCTCAGTCCTTGCGATCATGAAAAAACAAGGAATTGGTCCGTGGTTACTAAGGCAAAAAGAATAGAAAAACAAAAACAATACTGAATAATGATCTTCTCACCTGTAATAAAATAGCTGCTATCTCCTGATAGCCATTCAAGCAAGCATACATTAAAGGGGTATTTCCATAAATGTCCTTTTTGTTTTGTTTAACACTGCACTCTGTCAGATATTTCACTACCTGTTGAAAAAAGGGGACATTATAGCTAATTGAGTTTCAACACAAAACAACAACAAAAATTCCATTTCCACATTCTCGGGGGGGGGGGGGGGAGTATGAAATCTGCTGCTTTAATTATTGATTCTGATTATGTGCCATCAAGTTGGTGTTGACTCCTAGTGGCCACACAGGTAAGATTTTCTCCATGACAATCTGTGCCCAACCTGGTCTCCAATGGTGCCCCTATCACTACAACTGAATCTATCCAATCTCTTCTTTTCCTTCCACCTTTCCCTGGAACAGACTTTTCCAGAGAGGTAGAACTTTGAACTCTGGTGCTGGAGAAGACTCCCTTGGACTGCAAGGAGATCCACCCGGTCAGTCCTAGAGGAGATCAACCCTGACTGTTCTTTAGAAGGCCAGATCTTGAAGAAGAAACTCAAATACTTTGGCCACCTAATAAGAAGGAAGGACACGCTGGAGAAGAGCCTAATGCTGGGAACAATTGTTGGCCAAAGAAGAACGGGACAGCAGAGAATGAGGTGGCTGGATGGAGTCACTGAAGCAGTAGGCGTGAGCTTAAATGGACTCCAGGGGATGGTAGAGGACAGGAAGGCCTGAAGGAACATTGTCCATGGGGTCGCGATGGGTCAGACACGACTTCACAACTAACAACAAAATGTCCAAAGTAGGTTAACTTGAACATGATCCATTTGTGCTTCAAGTGACACCTCTGGACTGAGCTTTACTTATTAACCGCATGAACGCAGATGGTGCTGCAGGTTGTCTAATCATGATCCAAAGGCCAATGTATTCACTCATGAGCTTCCTAACGGACCATCTGGGGGCTCACCTGAAAATGGCCATTCTGGCAGGCGAAGTGGAGAGGTCCTGCTTGGTTCACATCTTTGGCTTCAATGTTTGCTCCATGTTTCAGTAAGAGGGCTACCAAGTCCAGATGCCCATGTCGGGCGGCAACATGCAGCGACATCAGACCACTTTGGTTGGTAACGTTCACTCCAAGGCCATTCGAAGGCAGTCTGAAGAACTTCTGTTGGGAGAAATAAAATCAGACGGGATATTATCCCAGCATTTCTGCACGATCTACCCCCCACCCCCACCCCAACCAGCTGTCGTGTCCCACTCCTCCGCTGACGGCCGGGTCAGGGAAATCCGAATCAGGCGTGCCTCCGCAGCTCTGCCAAAGTCCTAGCAAAGTCCTCAGGGCAGGCAGGAGACCAGAAAGTGACTTCAGCAAGATATGTTTAGACTTTGCCTCACTCAGAGAATGCCAGAAAGCAGATCCTTTATATAGGCCATGGGGTGTGGCTCCATGACTCAGCACTTATCCAGGCCTGCCCCTCCCTTCCTTCTGTTGCCTCCATCTATCAAGTCTTCTGACGCGTGGGTCACTCCAGTCTGCAGCTGTTGGCAATTGACCTCCCTCAGGCTCACATGCTGTGGAGGAGGGGGAGGGGTCTAGTTGTTCAGTTTGCCTGGGCATGGAGCCAGAGCTGGGGGCTGGAGATACTTCCTCCTCTTCAGCCTGTCTGGGCATGGAGCCAGGGCTGGGGCTGGGAGGCATACTAGGACATTCCTCCGTCTTCGGAAGCAGATAAGAAGGCCCCGGCTGTGGTGAGATCGGACGAGACACAACACCAGCTAAGACCAAGGATAACAATCCCCAAAACACCATGTTTTTACTTCAAACTTCCTATGTGTTACCGTGAGTGGGGCCAACGCCAAATGCACCAACGTGAAATTATATTGGTTGACCTGGAACTAAGGAGGAATTTTCAGGCACCGAGAACAGTTAATCAAACTTAAAGGAAGGGGCTCTTGATCTGCAAATTTACAAATTAAAAATGGCAATTCTAGATACCATTGTGGGAGGGAGGGGGGAAAGTAAGATGACAAGAAAGACACCAGACTGCTGGGAAAGGAAAATTTTGGCTTACTTGCCTAGGTACAGAAGCAGAGGATGAGACAATGGCCGAACAAACTGTAGAAGAGTCAGCCAAGTCAAGCCTATCAAGCCATCTTCTTTGGAAAACCTTAGCAGTGAAATGAATTTCCCTTGACCAGCCACCTAATCCTTACCAACAGCCCACTTAGTAGAAAAGCAGCTTTTCCCCCAGCAGCTCTGTTGTAGTCCGCCAGCAGCCTGCGGAGCTAGCAATGGAGTCAGACAGCAATGAGGCTAAGGAAGAACATGGGCCAGTCCTGGAGGCTGGGGAAGGCCCAGATGAGGGCTCTGCATCGGAGGCAGAGGTGGGGCCAGGACCATCGGGGAGTGATGTGCAGACTCCGGAGCCTCCAGAGGCTGATAGTAGTGAGGCAGAGGAACAGGAGGAGCCTGTTCCTCATGCACTCATGAGAAGAGCTGCCAGAAGGCAAGAGCAGCTCAAGCAAAGAGGACGACTCGGGATTAGGGCCAAGAGATGATTGGCCCCTCCCGTAAGGCTTAAAAAACCAGCAACAGCGTTTGGGTTCTTTGCCGGAAAACAACGCTGATAGCTTTGTCTTGCTGCATTTGTTTCTTATCGGCGTCTTCTGCTTTTGAACTTTTGCCAAGAAAGGCCTTTGGCCGTTTGCCTAATTAAGACGCAAGGTTGGTGATAAGACTGAGGAACTGTGTTGGGAAAAATTTGCTCTATTTTAGTTTGGACTACGCTGAGAATAAGTTAATTTTCAGCTGTTCTAATAAAGTTTGTTCGTTTTTAAACTGACTGAGTTTACTACTACCTACTTGGGCCTGGGTCACAAGAACATGGGGAACATCTTTAGAAGACAAGTGCAATTAATCACAGACTTCTTACAAGCCAAGTCAGAACATACCAACGTGCCAACCCGATAGGGAGCATCCACCAACCTTTTGCACAGGGCTGCATCTCGAACACTGACACAAAGGGTGACATAACTCTGGGGTCCCCATATTGCTGCCTTCCTTGGGATCTTCCAGGTCATCATCTCCCCATTCCAAGAGATAGCGCACCTAGAAGAAATGCCGAGGGTTGGAAAAGATCCCGTTCCCTACTACACAGTGATCCATCTTTATAAACTCTGCACCCTTTTCGTAGGCAGCCTCACTGATTTCCTGCCCTAATTAAAAATTCCCCTAACGGGAAGAAGCTTAAGACTAAAACATTTGGCCTTTGGAAATCTAGTTTTCCGCCTGAAAGGATTTTTGCCCACCTGGGCATTACAGAAGCATTTTGAAAATCTTTATCACTCTGCAGGTTTGCCATTCTTCAGCCCGGGGGGGGGGGGGGGGGCGGGAAAGATGTCATTTCCAGCAAGCACAACCCAGCTGTCTGGTATTTCCCCAGAAACGGGCAAATTAAATGAGACATGCCAAGAGACGTAATATGGCCCCTCATGACATTTCATTTCCTACCCGGCGAGCGATAGAACGGTTAAATGTTCTCGCTGCCAAGATGAATTTGCTAAGGAGATGTGATCTAAATTAGAAAAGACAGCCCCCCCCCTCTTAATCTAGACTTTGATGTTCTCCTCTGCTCAATCCTTTTAGCCGGGATTGCTGGAGATTAAAAACCAGAAGGCTTTGCACCAGAATAGGCCAATGTCTTTCCTCGGCTCTTGCTGCTATTTTATTGATCTTTTCAATATGCTTCATATGTTTGAATGCCGGAATGCTAATTTTTATCTAGAAGAAATACACTTTTTTTTTTGACTGCAAAAAAACAGCACTTTGCTCCCCCAGTCAGAAATGAAGGAAACATGGTTACAAAAGCTTTTTTAAACAAGCCCTGCTGTTTAAAAACCCAGCATGTGCTCCATCTAGATCTAGAAGAAAAATTTCTGTTGGACCAGATGTTTTTAGTGCCCTTCACCTCTGGCCAGGAATCCACTTTCTTCTTCTTCTTTTTTTTTTTAATTTGAATTTATATCTTGCCCTTCTCCGAACACTCAGGGCGGCTTACATTGTGTAAGGCAATAGTCTCATCCATTTGTATATTATATACGAAGTCAACTTGTATTGCCCCCCACCCCAACAATCTGGGTCCTCATTTTACCTACTTTATAAAGGATGAAAGGCTAAGTCAACCTTGGGCCTGGTGGGACTCGAACCTGCAGTAATTGTAATTGCAGGCAGCTGTGTTAATAACAGACTGCATTAGCCTGTTGAGCCACAAGAGGCCCTTCTTGGCACTTTGAGTGACATAACCTATTTGCATGCTTCCTCTTTCGGGTCCAGTCAACACCTCCTAAGGCAGGGTCTCGTTGTCTACATCGCATCACAGTTTGCCATAAACCTACATCATACACGGTTACGGAGAAACCGTAATGGTTGGTGTTCCTATAATTGCGAAGCCAACCCAACCATGTACAGACCAAAGCAAAGCAATGTGTGAGAGAACTGTAACTCTAAATCAGTAGTGTCCAACTGTGGCAATTTTAAGACTTGTGGACTTCAACTCCCAGAATTCCCCAATCAACACTGGCTGGGGAATTCTGGGAGTTGAAGTCCACAAGTCTTAAAATTGCCACAGTTGGACACCCCCCACTCTAAATATTCACCTTTTAGCTCCCATCCCACAGATAACCGACTCTGATGTAGGAAACGCTTCATTTCTCACAACAAAACCTAGAAGTTGCCCACCATTACCAGTGGGCAACTAGAACAGGGCGAAGTTTTACAGCCTGCCCCACATTGAGAGTACAATTCTAGATATTACCATTATGCAATCGACAAATCTATTTCCACTTGGATTTTTTTTTTTCAGAACTGCTGGCTTATAGTGGGAAACTCTACTTAGCACCATCATCAATGCATGCACCCACTAGTATCTTCAGTCTTGCAAAGCATGGATCCAGTGAACAGCTCTTACCATCTCCAAATCTCCATCAGCAACTGCTCTTAACAGTTTGTCCACCTACAGAATAAACAACACCAGAAAAAAGAAAGCATCTATTACGGAATTGATATACAGTATTGCAAAGCAGGGTTTTGCTCTTATGAACAGCCCAGAAGCTGCAGCACATACAGAACAGGCTAAGGTAAAGGTTCCCCTCGCACATACGTGCTAGTCGTTCCCGACTCTAGGGGGCGGTGCTCATCTTTATTTCAAAGCCGAAGAGCCAGTGCTGTCCAAAGACGTCTCCGTGGTCATGTGGCCGGCATGACTCAACGCCAAAGGCTCACGGAACGCTGTTCCCTTCCCACCAAAGGTGGTCCCTATTTTTCTGCTTGCATTTTTTACATGCTTTCAAACTCCTAGGTTGGCAGAATCTGAAACAATTAACGGGAGCTCACCCCGTTACGTGGCACTAGGGATTCGAACCACTGAACTGCCGACCTTTCGATCGACAAGCTCAGTGTCTTAGCCACTAAGCCCCACTGTGTCCCTACAGAACAGGCTATGAACATGTTAAATGGCTGCTGAAGCTGAAGGTTTGATTTGACATAAAAGGACCCTAAAATTTAGAAAGAACTGGGATAGAAAGCCAGTTTGGCTATTTCACCACGCTAAAAAGCAGGATACCGTGAGTTCAAAGCCACACCTGAGCCATGAAATCTGGCTGGGTGACCTTGGACCAGTCACTGTCTATCAGCTCAAACCTCCTCACAGGGTTATTGTGAAGAAAAGAGGAGGAGGAAGGTGTATTGGATATATTCACGGCTTTGAGTTATTTGTAAAAATAATAAAGGCAGGATACAAATGAAATGAGTGAATGAATGAATGAACAAATAAATATCTTACGAATGCCCTTCACTGTTACAAATCTAGTTGACTGCTAAGTGCAAGAACCATGCATGTAAGCAGCCTTCTTAGTCGCAACCCCTTCATTCTGAAACGTGTGAGATGCTTAACGATTTTGAGCTTTTAAGCTCCAGTAAAAGATTATCCCCCTTCTCCCTTCCCAGTATGCATCTGTGCTATCCTCTCTTTCATCTTCTATATTTCATCATCTACATTCATCCACTTCAATCTTCCTTCCGCAATCTGAAGTTGGCAGCGCACGAGGGGGCATGTATGCACCTTCGGCCTCCCGCATCTGCCAATCAAACGGAGGGAGCCCGATGCTATTTAAGGAGGAGCAACAAAACGGGAGTTATATTAGAACTTGGGACTGCCCGGCCAAATGCTCACCAGATCATCAGCTTACCTCTTTACAATTAGATTTGGTTTCTTCTGTTGTCACTGGCATTATGAAAGATAAACTGGAGGTGGATGAGAGTTGGCTGATGGTGTCTTCACAACACGAAGAAGATTGGACGGGTGACTAGGGGACCCCATAAAGAAATCAAATGGAGAAAGTTAGCTGCATCCCTCATTTATGTAACAGCTGATCAGGAGGATGCCTCTAAGCCGGGGGGGGGGACAAACTCAAGGCCTGGGGGCCGAATCTGGCCCATGGGGTACTTAGATCTGGCCCACGGGGCCACCCTGGAAACAGCGAAGGACTGTCCAGTGGTGCCTCTGCCAGCGAAAACAGAGCTTGGGGGGGGGCATACGCCTGTTTTCTCTTGCAGAGGCACCACTGGCCGGTCCTTCGCTGTTTCCAGGGCAGCCCCGTGGGCCAGTTCTAAGCACCCTATGCGCCAGATTCAGCCCCTAAGCCTTGAGTTTGACATCCCCGACTTAGAGGTATCCTCCTGCAAAATTCTGCCAGCGAAAACAGGCACAAGCCACCACCACCCCCAGCTCTGTTCTCGCTGGCAGAGTTTTGCAGGAGGTCATCGCAGCCAAAAACGGAGCTCAGGAGCCCATTTTTGCTGGCAGAGCATTCAGGCCACCTGTTGTGTCTTGCCCGCTCTCACCGCAGCCGGGGCCTTCTTATCTGCTTCCGAACACGGAGGAATGTCCTAGTATGCCTCCCGGCCCCAGCCCTGGCTCCATGCCCAGACAGGCTGAGGAGGAGGAAGCACCTCCCGGCCCCAGCCCTGGCTCCATGCCCAGGCAAACGGAGCAACTAGACCCCTCCCCCTCCCCCACAGCATGTGAGCCTGACGGAGGTCAATTACCAACAGCTGCCGACTGGAGTGACCCTCGCTTCAGAAGAATTGATAGGCGGCGGCGTCAGAAGGAAGAGAAGGGCAGGCCTGGATAAGTGCTGAGTCATGGAGCCACACCCCATGGCCTATATAAAGGATCTGCTTTCTGGCATTCTCTGAGTCAGGCAAAGTCGAACATATCTTGCTGAAGTCACTTTCTGGTCTCCTGCCTGCCCTGAGGACTTTGCTAGGACTTTGGCAGAGCTGCAGAGGCACGCCTGATTCGGATTTCCCTGACCCGGCCGTCAGCGGAGGAGTGGGAAACGACACCACCACAGGTGCCCCCTGACACAAGTGATGTCATGCTGGCCAGGCCCACCGCAGCCAGGCCCACCCTGGCCCACTGAGGTCAAACACAACCCTGATGCGGCCCCTCAAGGAAATTGAGTTTGACACCCCTGCTCTAAGCTTTGGGACTAATCCTTTGAATTACCTGAGAAGCATGTTGTCCTTTTTCAAAAGTGAGGTAGTTCAGTTCCATTAAGGAAACAATCTGCGGAGAGATGAAAACCCAATGAGCCAGAAGTGCAGATCTTAAGAAATTAATCACCTGGATATCATAGAGGCTACCAGAAAATAAATGAACTGAATTCATAGATGGTGCTAAATTATAATAAAGCCTGTTTTCTTATGGCGAACACATCTGACAACCATTGTGGCTTGTAAACCATTTTTTTTTTACTCAAGTGTTTTCTGTAAAAACAGCCAACTGTGGGTGATTCAGGAAACTTCAGTGAAAGAAAAATGCCCTAACTATATCCCCAAAAACTTAAAAACTTAAGTAAAACTTAAACTGGGCCGCGGTGTGGCTCAGGCTGTAAGAAGCCTGTTATTAAAACACAGCTGCCTGCAATTACTGCAGGTTCTAGTCCCACCAGGCCCAAGGTTGACTCAGCCTTTCATCAGGTAGGTAAAATGAGGACCCAGATTGTTGGGGGGGCAATAAGTTGACTTTGTAAATATACAAATAGAATGAGACTATTGCCTTACACACTGTAAGCCACCCTGAGTCTTCGGAGAAGGGCGGGATATAAATGTAAACAAACAAACAAACAATAAACAAACAAACAAAAAGAAGCCAGTCAAGTGCATTTTAAAGTCACATAGGATTTTGTTTTGTTTTTTGTAGCTTCACAACAAATTTTTAGGCAAAGTGAAAAAAATAATAATTAAGCCAAGCAGAATAGTAATAAACTTGAACTGGTTAGGTCTTTTAAGATGTCACAGGACTGCTTGTTTTTATTAATTTGTATTGAAGGTGCTAACAAAACAAACAGGAAAACTTTGGGAGCCTCTACTATGCATAAACACAAATATAAGAGCACACGCATGGAGATTCCATATTTCTCTTGCAGCTCTTCTGTCTGTATGAGTAAGTATAAAACACAACTGCGACTTTTCTCCAACATTATCAGTCAGAAGCTACTTTTAAATGGCTGTGCAAAGATGTCTCTTTTTTAAAATAAGTCCTCTAAAAAATCAAAACAGAATATGTTTAAAGGAAGAACAGATTCTTTGTGGGGCTGCCACAAAGAAGAGGGAGTCAGGCTATTCTCCAAAGCACCTGAAGCCAGGACAAGAAGCAATGGATGGAAACTAATCAAGGAGAGAAGCAACTGAGAACTAAGGAGAAATTTCCTGACAGTTAGAACAATTAATCAGTGGAACAACTTGCCTCCAGAAGTTGTGAATGCTCCAACACTGGAAATTTTTAAGAAGATGTTGGATAACCATTTGTCTGAAGTGGTGTAGGGTTTCCTGCCCAAGTAGGGGGTTGGACTAGAAGACCTCCAAGGTCCCTTCCAACTCTGTTATTCTAATGTGGAGGAAGGGCACAGCAAAAGCTGTGGGCCACGACCCAAGGGTTGGTGCCCCCTGCTTTACAGCACTCTCTGGGCAGTTTACAGTGTCAGCATATTGCCCTCACCATCTGGGTCCTCATTTTACCAACTTCGGAAGGATAGAAGGCTAGACAATCGGGATCAAACTCCAGGCTGTAGGCAGAGTCAGCCCGCAATACTGCATTCTGACCACTGCGCCACCCTGGCTCTTTCATTTAATTATTGCTGTAGTATTGCTAAGATCTCTGCCCTCTCTTGTAACTAAACCGTGGGAATATGCAGGATGTCTTGGCTTCGAAGTTACAGGAAAAGCATCCCAAGAACGCTCAAGTTGGTTAAAAGGTACCGTTGAATTCAGTGCGCATTGCAGAGGTGTCTCTTTCATCCGGTTCAGAATGCTTGGGTTGGCTCCATTCTGCAGGAGGACTTCGATGATCCCTTGGTAGCCCCAGCGAGCAGCTATGTGAAGAGGAGTGTCTCCTTTTTCATTGCCAATATCTAACTTGCAAGAATGGACATCGTAGTAAACCAGAGCTTTGACGCACTACAAAGTTAAAACAGAACAACTGATATAAGAACTTTGCATGAAGGCTACAGCACATAGACAGCCTAAAGGAAGCTGCTCCTTCCAGAGATTAACCCTGCTATGCCATGAATGCTTGAACACCAAAGTCTCCTCTCAGACAACACACACACACACACACAACTGACACATTTTTCCATTTAATATAAGAGCGAGGAGACCGACTGTTCTAAGCATGGCCCTCAAGATTTTGACTTTCAAAGAACCACAACAGTAGCAGGGCCACTGTCAGAAGACACCCGTATCTTCATCCACATCCCCATGGAATGTTTTAATCTCTTGCAGTTTTGTGTTAGCATGCATTGGATTTAATGTGTTTCAGAGAAACCTTGAAAGGCTAGTAGTGGTGTCTTGAGCGCAGGAAATGGAGAAAGAATGGCGTACAAATAATTCGAATCAATGAATAGCCTATTTTTACGTTTTGTATCCGCAAGAATAACCAAACACTTGATAGGAAAGGAAACTAAAGCATTTGGAATTTGCTTGCCCCTCAAAAGGGATGGATAAGAAAGTTATGGTCTAAATGACACTTCACTAGCTTCAGCAGGAGTCTCCAATCTTGGCAACTTTAAGACTTGCGGATTTCAACTCTCAGAATTCCTCAGCCAGGAATTCTGGGAGTTGAAGTCCACAAGCCTTAAAGTTGCCAAGATTACAAAGGTAAAGGTAAAGGTTCCCCTCACACATACGTGCTAGTCATTTCTGACTCTAGGGGGCGGTGCTCATCTCTGTTTCAAAGCCGAAGAGCCAGCGCTGTCCGAAGACGTCTCCGTGGTCATGTGGCCGGCATGACTCAACGCCAAAGGTGCACGGAACGCTGTTACCTTCCCACCAAAGGTGGTCCCTATTTTTCTACTTGGATTTTTTACGTGCTTTCGAACTGCTAGGTTGGCAGAAGCTGGGACAAGTAACTGGAGCTCACCCCATTAAGCAGCACTAGGGATTCGAACCGCTGAGCTGCCGACCTTTCGATCGACAAGCTCAGCATCTTAGCCACTGAGCCACCGTGTCCCACTTTGCCAAGATTGGAGACCCCCTAAACTACAGAACTGAAGGGCACCTAGGAGAACTGCTGTTTTAAACTATCTACTTACGTCCTCATGCCCGTAAGTGCAGGCTAAATGGAGTGCAGTGTTGCCATTATTATCCTGGGCTTCCGTGCTTGATTTATAATGTAGCAAGAGGAGCTGAAAATAAAAGGAAAAAGCCAATGTTATCCAGAGAAGAAATTATAACAGGCTGGTATATCTACTGGGCGCTTTATCATTTCTAAAACCAAATGAAATCACTAACGCCCATCTTCCCTTTTTGGACCGAGCTGCAAACTGGCATGAAAACATCTCATTCTGCACTATTAAAAAAAAAAACACCAATGCAGAGTTACCACCGAGCTACCCAGACCTTTCTACCAATAGGTAAACACTGCTTGGCACTTCAAAGAACAGCTACAAAAAAATAAAAACTCCTTAAGCTAAGTTAATCAGAGGAACGACTTATCTCCAGAAGTTGTCGGTTCTCCATCACTGGAGGCTTTTAAGAAGACACTTGGCCAATAAAAAAATTCTATTCTATTCTATTCTATTCTATTCCATTCTATTCTATTCCATTCCATTCTAATGATTCTTGATGAAAGTATCTTTTCTTTTATGTACACTGAGAGCATATGCACCAAGACAAATTCCTTGTGTGTCCAATCACACTTGGCCAATAAAAATTCTATTCTATTCTATTCTATTCTTTTAAAAGCAAAAAAAATGCTTTTAAAAGAAAAGAAAAGCCTCTGCCGATCAGGCAACTCAGCTGGGATCGTCAGAGCCTTTTAAAAGCATTTTTTACAACCACTTCAGCCGAAGAGGTTGTAGAAAAAAATGCTTTTGAAAGTGTAAAAAAAAAAAAAGTTGGCCATGCCCACCCAGTCACATTACCTCCCTACCAAGCCACGCCCACAGAACCGGTAGTAACAAATTTTACATTTCACCCCTGACTTGAAGTCAACATTTCCAGGGTCATTTCAGGGAAGGCTCAATGACGTCACTGCCAGTAAAAATGATTCTAAAAAGCTGGCCTTTCGCTCTGATATAGGACAGCTTTCTCTTTCTTTTATTAAAAGGCTTTTTTTTAAGTTAAGAAACTTGATGGTGGGCAACAGCAGAGGTGGCTGGAACCATCTGGTAATGAATGACTTTTCCAAAAGTCATTCATTACCAAATGTTTCAGATGTTTGGAAACATCTGAAGCACTTTTCATGGAATTTAAATTTTACAACATTGAATTGTTTTTCCCAAGTCCACCTCTCCCCAGCTCCCCAACTCCTGAATCCGAAAAATGGTGGAAGATGCAGTTCCATCAATCAAAATGTTTTATTCATGTTTGGCTATTTACGGAGACGTTATCGCAATGCCCGTAAAAGACATCGGGAAGCGGGCACAGAAGAACTGAAGGCTAAATGCATCCGTTCTTTGGGCTGCAGGCCAGTATCAGTATGAAATAAAATTACAAAATTCCATATGCAGGGCCAACATTTCCATTAGGTAGAGTGGGGCCACCAACTCTAGGAGGAAAGGGAAGAGCAAGGAATAGAAGCCAAAGGTTAGCAAAGCACCGAACAAGGTGACCATTTTTCACACTTACGACCGTTGCATCATCCCCATGATCACGTGATCAAAATCCAGGCGCTTGGAAAAACTGGAAGCGTCGTGGTGATACTGTCTGGAAAAGAGCAAAGCTCCAACGAGCTTCGCGAAAATCCAGCCAGATAAACTGCTGTCGGGGGAGACTTCGGACCAGAACTGTCTTGGAGGGACGGGAAAGAAAGAGAGGCCAAGACGAACAGGCAAGTTCCTCAACGGGTCGGAGGCAGCTTTTTGATCCGACGGGGGGGGGAGGGGGATGGCGGCCATTTTGAACGACCGCTACAAGCTGGGACAACCGGACTAAGATTTGTGCAGGAGCGGCGACTGAATGGAGTACTGTTACCGGGTGAGTGATTGGCCAACTCACAGGTAAGAAGAAAAACTCTCTAAAGCTTAAAAAAGGTTTATGACGGTTGCAGTGTCCCAGGGTCATGTGATCCCCTTTTGCAACCTTCTGATCAGCAAAGTCCATGGGGGAGCCAAATTCACTTGACAGCTATGTTACTCACTTAATAACTCGCAGTGCTTCACTTAACAACGGTGGCAAGAAAAGTCATAAAATAGGGGCCAAACTCACTTAACAACGATCTTCCTTAGCCACACAGAAATTGTGTGTCGTAAGTCAAGGACTAACTGTATTCTAAAAAAGCCATCATTCCACTATTAAAGCAATCAAGCATTTTGCTTTCGGGTGACTCAATGCTGAAAAAATACCTAGATGTTCTTTGTTGTCTGTCTAGAAATAAAAACAAAATGACACATAGCGCAACGTGATTCACAAACTGCTTGTAGCTTACTGTAACGTTCTGATATCCTTTTTGACAGGCGAGATGAAGGGGTGTTGACCCGTGGTAATCCGTGGCAGTGACAACAGCGCCTTTGGAGACTAACAAGTCAATTAACGGGGCTTGCCCTGCAGAGGAAAGAAACGTGCTCATTACCACCCACATGATACCATGTGGCTGTGGCTTTTTTTTAAACCATGTTGCATTTCAGAGTCGGTTTTGTTCTGACCTAGGCCTCCCAAGATCATGAAGCAGACTCCTAGTCCCGACCAAACCTCTTTTATTTAGGTTAAAGGGAAATTCCACTCCAGCAAAGTCCCAGTAAACAGTCTTCCATGAGATTTCACAACTACAGACCTTTATCAGGCTTGGAGAGTTGCCAGGCCAATAACTTCCAAACGCCAGGCTGTAGCAGCAATTACTTGGCAAGAAGTCAGGAACAGATCTTCACCTTCATGAATTGAACTAATTGCCTCCTGCAAACTCCCCTCCCCTTCGCTCCTTTTTATTCCCTATGGGAGAGGCCATTCACTGTCCATCTGTGACTTTACTCCTGAGTCGGCCCTTGTTCCTTAGCTGTTCCCTTCTCCTGGCAGCTCTGTGCATGCGCACATCGGGAACAGGATCCAGCTGTTCTTCTGCCCCACTAATATCCGACTCTGAAGGCAGCTGATAACTGTCGGATGGCCTTGGCCCCCTCTCTGCCTCCGACGCAGAGCCCTCATCAGAGCCTTCTCCAGACTCCAGGACTGACCCATGTTCCTCCCCAACCTCCTCACTGTCTGACTCTGCCCCCAGCTCCGTTGGCTACTGGCGGGCCACAACAGGTTCTGAGAAAATGAATAATTTTCTTGTTATCCTTCCTCTGCAAACTGTGCGATACAGATAGTCCTCGACTTATGACCACAGCGGAGCTCAAAATTTATGTCGTAAAGTGAGAAACCGGTTAAGTGAGGTCTGCCGCCTTTCAACGACTTTCCTTGTCACATTGGTTATCGCCGCAGCTGTTAAATTAAGCCACCCGGTTGTTAAGTGAATCCGGATTTCCCATTGACTTTGCTGGTCAGAAGGTCGTAAAAAGGGGATTGCATGACACACATACCCCTGCAACCGTCATGAATGTGAGTCAGTCGTCAAGCATCCGAATAGAAATCACGTGACCTTGGGGGGAATGCTGCAATGGTCATAAATGTGAACGATGGTCGTAAGTCACTTTTTTCAGTGCCGTTGTAACTTCGAACGGACACTAAATGAACTGTTGTTAAGTCGAGGACTACCTGTAACTCTTCAAGGGCCCACAGCAATTTTTCGATTCTGAGCTGAGCAAGCGAATGCCCAGCAATTAAAAATGAGGTTGCCTTATTCCTGAGGTTCAGAGATGAATACCAGCTGAAGGCAATACAGCAAAACCATAATTTATTTGAGGGGAAACTAACCAAGCAACCTCCAGATAAGGCAGGGGTCTCCAACCTTGGCCACTTTAAGACTTGTGGACTTCAACTCCCAGAATCCCTCAGCCAGCTTTGCTGGCTGAGGGATTCTGGGAGTTGAAGTCCACAAGTCTTAAAGTGGCCAAGGTTGGAGACCCCTGCTCTAAAGCACTGTGAAGTGGTATATAAGTCTAAGCGCTATTCAACTCCCAGAGCTTTGCTGGCTGAGGGATTCTGGGAGTTGAAGTCCACAAGTCTTAAAGTGGCCAAGGTTGGAGACCCCTGCTCTAAAGCACTGTGAAGTGGTATATAAGTCTAAGCGCTATTCAACTCCCAGAGCTTTGCTGGCTGAGGAATTCTGGGAGTCGAAGTCCACAAGTCTCAAAGTGGCCAAGGTTGGAGACCCCTGAGATAAAGTATTTGCCCTCAAACGTTCAAATATTAATGATATTACCAAGAACATCAATGTCAGCTTTCAAGACTAAGGCTCACACTTTCTCAAGGCAAGGCAAGAAACTGGAGGAGCCAAAATGATTTTAAAACCTGTTCCCTGCCAAGTCAAAAAACCAAGATAACCTACTATCTATTTCCTTCTGGGGAAAAAAACCAAAATAATCAAACTCTGCAGCTCAAAAAAAAGTTCTTATCTTGCAAACGGTCGCCTTGAAAATTGCTTCATATCATGTTGCTTCTTTGCATCATTGCAGCTGCCTAGCCACTTGCCATCACAGTATTTCATAATTCAAGGTTTTTTCAGTATCCTCCTTAGTTTTCCTAGCTCTTCATACAAACTGTTTGATCTTTTTTTAAACGCAAATAATCCTTAGTATTTTTTTCCCCTGGTCAGATACATTGGTCCGATGCAGGTTTTTAAAATGCAAATTCTCCTTTTCCGAGCTCACTTTTTATAGGTTACTCCTCTTGTTTACACAGAACGTATTAATTTTTAAATAGCATTCAAAAGTTGTTGTTGTTTTTTAATATTTATTGGAGACAGTACGCCTATTTTTATTGGAGAAAGTGAAATACAGATGGACTTGGTCCTGGCTCCCAAATCAGCTGGTAGTGGCATATCCCAATTCATTTCCAGCAAAAATATTCCTTAATGAAGTAAATTTTTTTTTGTAATCCTACTTTTTTCGTTGGTTTATTTTGCAAATGTATACAATTGCCCATTTCAATGAAATAACTCTGGGCGGCTAACCAAACATAAAGCAAAACCAAACAGGTAACAGTGTTAAAAATAAACAACAAAAATGTCCAAGTAATAATGTTTCAAACAAAGTAAAGAAAAACACAGAGATGGGGCTCTTTGCCCTAAAGGGTTTGAAACAGGGGTGGGGATTCTACCGGTTCAGACCGGTTCAAGCGAACTGGTAGCTCCAACGATAAGCTGGAAGCGAACTGTTCGCTCCGACAATCAGGTGTGCTTTACTTACCTTTATCTTCTTAGCTGATTGGTGTGGCAGAGCGGATTGCCGCGCCTCACCTTTTATTACTCCCAAATGGTAACACAGGAGATTAGTATTTGTAAAACTGTGCACGCATGCACAGCGCGTGTTAGGCGCGCGATCACCAAACTGGTTGTTCAACTGGCAGCATCCCCACCACTGGTTTGAAACCTTGAGAACATCCAACTAACAGAGCTAAAGGATCTCTGATTGTATTGGAAAAGGCTATGCTGCTACATTTGAAGAAGGGGGGGGGAAATTGCAGCGCTCACCATAAATAGCAGCTACATGAAGTGGAGTGAATCCCTGATCATCTCTAGAAAATGGTGTAACAATCGAAGGATCATTCAGCTTCCTTAAAGCAATAATAAAAGACACGATCAAACCCAAGCAGAATACAATTTTAATATCCTCGCAGAAGAAGTACTATAAGTACTAAAGTATTTAGAAGTATTAAAGTACAGCTGGGACACGAGGGTTCCAAGGCCACCCATTATAATTCTGCTGTCCTCTGAACTTGTTCTTCTGTCAGCTTCAACCCTTTCCTTCTAAAAATAATGGCATCACTATCGCCATTGACAAATTCACCATCTGCCAATTGCAAAAGGCAGCTTTACTTGAAACAGCTTACATCCTGTGACCGATACGTCTAACACTATCGAACACCCACATCTGTCTATCCCAGATCCTTGGGAAGGACTCGATAGGTGGCTAGAAATGCCAAATCCGGTATGAACAACTGGCTGACTCTGCGACAAACAATAATACTGGCCTAAGCCTTGGGAAGATGACTGAATGAATGCCTGAATAATCCTTATGCACATGCAGATCATAATCTGGCATTAAATCTGAATTAAGCCACTGAAGGCAGAATCAAATGTCTTAACTTTCAATCTGAATCGCTGGTGATAAACCCTTAGGAGAGAAAGAAAAGAAAACAACCTCTTACCCAGAAACTAGCTTCTCACATTTGTCACAAAAGCAGAGCGGGTGGCACATGTTTTGCAAAGCATCTTTATCGCTGTCTCCTTGGCTCAGTAAGTGTTCTACTTCCTCTTGGTTGCCCGAAGCAACATGCTGCAAAGAAGAATGAGAGAGACTCATCTGGGCAGGTTCAAAACCCAAAACTCAAACAGAGAAGACACCACAAGAAGAGAAAGTCCTTGGAGAACCATAAGAAGGACTCAAGGTCAGTTCTCACATCACAGCAATTGGTAGAAAAGCTGGCCGTTGTGTTTCCATCACAAGTCCCTGGCTGTTGTGACCTAGGCCCAAGTAGTTATTACCAGACACAATCAGTCCTAAACAAACATATTTTATTAGAACAGCTGAGAATTTCTTCATTCTTAGCTTAAATCCAAATTAATTCCAAAACAAAGTCCTTCAGAAAAAACTTTGTCTTCTTTGGCACCCTGCCAAAAGCTTTTCTTGGCAAAGCCCCACGAAGTTCAAGAGACGCCGACTCAAAACAGATGTAGCAACGTTGCTTTCCTACAAAGAGCCCAAGAGACGTTACTGCTCTTTTAAGCCTTATGTGAGGGGCCAATCATCTCCTGGCCTTACTCCCAAGCTGTCCTTTTTGCTTTAGCTGTTCTTGCCTTCTGGCAGCTCTTCACATGCGTGCACTAGGAACAGGCTCCTGCTGTTCCTCTGCCTCTCTGCTGTCCGCACATCGCTCCCAGATGGCCCTGGCCCCCTCTCTGCCTCCAACGCAAAGCCCTTGTCCGGGCCTTCCCCTGACTCCAGGACTGGCTCATTGTCCTCCCCAGCTTCCTCACTGAGTCCACTGCCAGCTCTGCAGGCTGCTGGCGGACCACAACACTGGTTTATTGTCTACCATCTCTAACAATAATTCCAGTTCCAATACACCTGGAAAAAAAACCAGGTAGGAAAAGGTAGGTGTGAGATTACAAATTTTGCTCTCTATGATATATTTCCATAAGCTATTTTAAAAATGTAAGAACTGCACCATTTAACAAGACAGGAGTGGAGTCCACACTCCACTGACTGTTTGGATACTGGAGGTTTTTAAGAAGAGACTGAACAGTCACTTGTCTGGAATGGTATAGACTCCTGCTTGAGCAAGGGATTGGACTAGAAAACCTCCAGGGTTCCTTCCAACTCTGTTATTCTGTTTTTTCTAATAAAAACATCTTCATGTTATTAATATGACTTACCACCCCCAGGTTAACCCTTTCTTAGGATCGTATAACTTTATTTGAAAATGTGGATTGACGTGTGGATTCATCTCTCCATTTACAAGAATTTCCAAAGAAGTGGATATTTTTTAAAAAAGAAAAATAAATTTAAAAATTGTACATACAACTTCAAGAATAATAAAAGGATCACAATCAAACTGATTCAGCAGCTTCTCTGTGCCAGCAAAGCCATAATCAGCTCCAAAGAAAACTCTCAACGCATTAAAGTTTAAATATTTAACTAAAAAAAGGAACTTTAAGAATGTGCCCACGGAGATCACTGCTAGGAAAGCTCCCCTCCCAGACTCATCTCTCCGGTGGAAGATGATTAAGTGGAAGGAGAAATCACACAGGCACCGCTTAGAAAATAAATATAATTAAAGCCAAATTCCACTAATGGTGATGCTACTCCAATTAAAGCATCCATAATTTGTTGTGTGCTGCTGGCATCCTCAGGAGCTGGCAGCAGAGTCAGACAGCGAGGAGGTTGGGGAGGAACATGGCCCAGTCTAACATGGGGAAAGCTCAGACGAGGTCTCTGCGTCGAAGGCAGAGAGAGAGGTAGACACCAGCGAGGCAGAGGAACAGCTGGAGCCCATTCCCAATGTGTTCATGCACAGAGCTGCCAGAAGACAAGAACAACTCAGAAAGCAGGGTCGACTTGGGAGTAAAGCCACACCTTGGAGATGACTGGCCCCTCCCATAGGAAACAGAAGAGGAGCGAACGGGAAGAGGGCTTTTGCAGGAAACAATTCGCTCATTTGGTAGTTTCAAGAGTGTAAAGTTCTGTTCGTGACTCTAAGAGACTCTGTGCCAAATTTTGCCTTACTCTGCGTTTGGAAACAAGTTATGTTGCAGCTTGCAAGCGAGATAAGGTCTGTGTTGATAAGTATTCCTTTGAAAAACTGTTTGGACAGGCCTTGCTGACTGTGAATGAAAGTAATTCACAGTCATGTAAATAAGAGAGGTTCTGCCAGGACCAATTCCTGCTTCCTGCTTTTTAAGGGAGCCTAGGTCAGAACATAATTGTAATTCTAAAAGCCAAAATAAATGGCACAGGAAAGATATGTGCTGTTCTTTTATCAATTCCCAAAAAACCCAGTTTTAGTCCACAGATAGCCATGGAGACAGTCCTTTAATGGGTATGCAGGAAAAAGGACAATATTTGGCTAATTCTTGCTGAACTAATCTGAGAGCTATGCAATCCAAACCTTAAACAAGCAGTCTATCGGGGTGATGGACAGTTGAGAGAGAAGATTCATTCTTTGTCTTAAGAACAGCTTTTCGCCAAACCCTTCAGATCCCTACAAAAAGAAAAGAGAGAAACTATTAGCAATGAGGAATATGTAACTGAAAACAGGTATTTGCGGCCCTCTTTTTTCCCCCTGCTGGTTTAACAGGCGTCTGACCCGTTTCAATCGACAAATTCCATTTTAAAGCCCAACTCTCAAAAAATTGAACACTACCAGTTTTCTTGCACGGAGAGGTAGGGGTTTTCAGTTTTAATTTAACCAATGACTAAAATGAATTCCCACTTTCAACCAAAAGCTTACAAATACGTAGATTCCTAAAAAAAATAAAAGTGAGCATTAAGAAAAATAAAATCGCCACCAAACAGACGACCACAATGTCGTCCAGGGAAACTTCTGTTCTTTTACCAACTATGTTATTGATCTGATGTATATCCCGCCTCTTTTAGAGAAGCTCAAAGTGGCATACTTAAGGAGCCCTTTTTATCTTAGAATGCAACTCTGCAGGGTGTGTACAAGTATTCTGCAGTAAGGTAAAAGTAAAAGTTCCCCTCGCAGATATGTGCTAGTTGTTCCTGACTCTAGGGGGCGGTGCTCATCTCCGTTACAAAGCCGAAGAGCCAGCGCTGTCCGAAGACGTCTCCATGGTCATGTGGCCGGCATGACTCAACGCCAAAGGCGCACAGAATGCTGTTACCTTCCCACTAAAGGTGGTCCCTATTTTTCTACTTGCATTTTTTATGTGCTTTCGAACTGCTAGGTTGGCAGAAGCTGGGACAAGGAACGGGAGCTCACCCCGTTACGCGGCACTAGGGATTCGAACTGCTGAACTGCTGAGCTTTCGATCGACAAGCTCAGCGTCTTAGCCACTGAGCCACTGAGCACTGAGCGTCCCTTTATCGCTATAAATCAGAGACTCCTGCTTGTTTTCCAACATCTTAACCACTACCCGGCATTGTCTCCAGTTTTATAATATTAAAAGTTTGAGCAGCATCTGCACATGGCAGAACCTCATTCAAGAGTCAGTCTGATGGAACATAGCCTTCCTTGTATCAAGACGGCCCAGTTTCTAATATTGTATCAGTAGGGATTTATTTGTGGCCACAGATCAGAGTTGTATCGACAGTAACCATTCTCAGATAGGAATTATAATTACATTTTCTCATTCAACAGTCCTCTTGCAATGGAGTGTTTAATCGGCAATGTTCACACTATTTTTTAAGGAATAAAAAAAAATTGATACAGGTAATCCTTGACTTACAAGTAGCCAGGGTGGTGCAGTGGTTAGAATGCAGTATTGCAGGCTAATTCTGCTGACTGCCAGCAGTTTGATCCTGACCGCCTCAAGGTTCATTCAGCCTTCTGTCTTTCTGATGTTGGTAAAATGAGGACCCGAATTGTTGGGGGCTACAGGCTGTAAACCACTTAAGAGAGGGTTCTAAAGCAGGGGTCTCCAACCTTGGCAACTTTAAGACTTGTGGACTTCAACTCCCAGAATTCTGGGAGTTGAAGTCCACAAGTCTTGAAGTTGCCAACATTGGAGACCCGTGCTCTAAAGCACTGTGAAGTGGTATATAAGTCTAAGCGCTATTGCTACCACTACACTTGGAACCAGATTTTCTGTAGCTAACCAGGTTGTAGCTAAATCACAGCCAAATTTATAAAAAAAAATTTGTCATGGTTCTTAGCAAGTCATTGATTTTGCTCAGGCAGGACCGCCTGCTGCTACCGAATACCTCTCACCGACCCGTGCGCTCTCACAGAGAGGGACTCCTCAGGGTGCCGTCGGCTAGGCAGTGCCGGCTGGCGGCGCCCAGGGGAAGGGCCTTCTCTGTGGGGGCTTCCACCCTCTGGAACGAACTTCCCCCAGGACTTCGTCAGTTTCCTGACCTCCGAACCTTCCGCCGCGAGCTTAAAACACATCTATTTATCTGCGCAGGACTGGACTAGATTTTAAAATTTAAATTGGTTTTAAATGGGTTTTATTATGTATATTGTTATTTTTAATTATTCGGCCATTTGTAATAAGTTTTTTAACTGATGTTTTATTTTGTATTTATATGTATATTTTTATTTGGCTGTGAACCGCCCTGAGTCCCTAGGGAGATAGGGCGTGATAAAATAAAAATAAAAGTGAGCATTAAGAAAAATAAAATCGCCACCAAACAGACGACCACAATGTCGTCCAGGGAAACTTCTGTTCTTTTACCAACTATGTTATTGATCTGATGTATATCCCGCCTCTTTTAGAGAAGCTCAAAGTGGCATACTTAAGGAGCCCTTTTTATCTTAGAATGCAACTCTGCAGGGTGTGTACAAGTATTCTGCAGTAAGGTAAAAGTAAAAGTTCCCCTCGCAGATATGTGCTAGTTGTTCCTGACTCTAGGGGGCGGTGCTCATCTCCGTTACAAAGCCGAAGAGCCAGCGCTGTCCGAAGACGTCTCCATGGTCATGTGGCCGGCATGACTCAACGCCAAAGGCGCACAGAATGCTGTTACCTTCCCACTAAAGGTGGTCCCTATTTTTCTACTTGCATTTTTTATGTGCTTTCGAACTGCTAGGTTGGCAGAAGCTGGGACAAGGAACGGGAGCTCACCCCGTTACGCGGCACTAGGGATTCGAACTGCTGAACTGCTGAGCTTTCGATCGACAAGCTCAGCGTCTTAGCCACTGAGCCACTGAGCACTGAGCGTCCCTTTATCGCTAAAAATCAGAGACTCCTGCTTGTTTTCCAACATCTTAACCACTACCCTGCATTGTCTCCAGTTTTATAATATTAAAAGTTTGAGCAGCATCTGCACATGGCAGAACCTCATTCAAGAGTCAGTCTGATGGAACATAGCCTTCCTTGTATCAAGACGGCCCAGTTTCTAATATTGTATCAGTAGGGATTTATTTGTGGCCACAGATCAGAGTTGTATCGACAGTAACCATTCTCAGATAGGAATTATAATTACATTTTCTCATTCAACAGTCCTCTTGCAATGGAGTGTTTAATCGGCAATGTTCACACTATTTTTTAAGGAATAAAAAAAAATTGATACAGGTAATCCTTGACTTACAAGTAGCCAGGGTGGTGCAGTGGTTAGAATGCAGTATTGCAGGCTAATTCTGCTGACTGCCAGCAGTTTGATCCTGACCGCCTCAAGGTTCATTCAGCCTTCTGTCTTTCTGATGTTGGTAAATTGAGGACCGGAATTGTTGGGGGCTACAGGCTGTAAACCACTTAAGAGAGGGTTCTAAAGCAGGGTCTCAACCTTGGCAACTTTAAGACTTGTGGACTTCAACTCCCAGAATTCTGGGAGTTGAAGTCCACAAGTCTTAAAGTTGCCAACATTGGAGACCCGTGCTCTAAAGCACTGTGAAGTGGTATATAAGTCTAAGCGCTATTGCTACCACTACACTTGGAACCAGATTTTCTGTAGCTAACCAGGTTGTAGCTAAATCACAGCCAAATTTATAAAAAAAAATTTGTCATGGTTCTTAGCAAGTCATTGATTTTGCTCAGGCAGGACCGCCTGCTGCTACCGAATACCTCTCACCGACCCGTGCGCTCTCACAGAGAGGGACTCCTCAGGGTGCCGTCGGCCAGGCAGTGCCGGCTGGCGACGCCCAGGGGAAGGGCCTTCTCTGTGGGGGCTTCCACCCTCTGGAACGAACTTCCCCCAGGACTTCGTCAGTTTCCTGACCTCCGAACCTTCCGCCGCGAGCTTAAAACACATCTATTTATCTGCGCAGGACTGGACTAGATTTTAAAATTTAAATTGGTTTTAAATGGGTTTTATTATGTATATTGTTATTTTTAATTATTCGGCCATTTGTAATAAGTTTTTTAACTGATGTTTTATTTTGTATTTATATGTATATTTTTATTTGGCTGTGAACCGCCCTGAGTCCCTAGGGAGATAGGGCGGTATAAAAATACAAAAAATAAAAAATAAAATAAAATAAAATAATAAATAAATTGGAAGCTGTGTGGGAAGGTTGCAAAAGGTGATCACGCGACCCTGGGATGCTGCAACTGTCATACATACATACCAGTTGCCAAGCATCCAAATTTTGATCATATGACGATGGAGATGTTGTGACAATTGTGTGAGGACCGGTTATAAGTGACTTTTTTTTAATGCCACTTTAACTTCCTTACTACTACTAAATAGGTTTGCAATGCCCTTGTCTACTGCTGCTTCTTTTATTATAAAGTTTGGTTTTCATTTGTTTGGTCAGTCATGTTGAGCAATTCTCTCCCAGGAAGTTAAAAATGTAGAGGGTCAACTGTGAAATGATATATTGAACAGGTAAGAGAGCGAAAGCTGTTAACAGGGGTAAAGTCTGAAAGTCCTCTGTTGACCCACACTCTGTCAAGGGCCTAGGAGTACTCATTTCTAAAGATCTAAGTCCCAGAGCTCACTGGAACATCTTGTTGTGTCTGCGCTCCCCGAGCCGGGCCCCTTGCCAGAAAGTGACTCGGAAAGTGAGGGGGAAGAGCCATCAGGACCTACCTCGGGAGCACTGGCTTCCCTGGCTCAGCTCCAGGAGCCAGAGGCAGGCCAGGTGGAGGAGATAATGAGGCCTCCGTCCCCTGACTCTTCCCTCCCCCCAGGCCACACCTCCAGACCTGGCTTATGGCAATCAGGCCTGGCTGGATCCTAGGTTTCGTAGGCAGGAGAGGCGGGAACAACAGAAGCAGGGGTGGGGCAGGCCTAGGAAGTGCTGAATCACAGAGCCACACCCCACAGAGTATAAAAGCAGTCCTGGCTGCTCTTCTGCTCCGTGACAAGCAAAAATTGAGCTGAACTCTTTGACTTGGAGAAGTGAGCTGAACATTCTGCCTGGACTGCTGACTTCCTGGTTGCCTGGCAACCCCAAGATAAAAGGGAGACTTTGGCAGGCAGCTGCAGATTCCCTGTCAGTACTGATAGCAGCTGTGAACTCAATTACTGGCTCGTTTAGCCACCTTGTGTGGCTGAGGCTGCGAGGGGACAGAACACATCATTGCAAAAATGGCATTAAGAGTTGTCAATCTTATTTTACAAAGTTTTCTCTCTGGTAACGCTGTACTCCAAACTAGGGCATATAAAACCTTTGCCAGACCTATACTTGATTACTGTTTACCTGCCTGGAACCCTCACTGTTTTTCAGACATCAATACATTAGAAAGGGTCCAGAGATATTTTACTAGGAGAGTTCTCAAATCTTCTGCTCAAAATAAAATTCCCTATCCCACCAGGCTTGAAATCTTAGGTCTAGAAAGCCTCGAACTACGCTGTCTACGTTCCGACCTATGCTTAGTTCATAAGATTATTTACAACGCTCTACCTGTAAATGAATACTTTAATTTCAACTCTAATAGTACAAGGGCCATCAATAGATTTAAACTCAATGTAATTCGCTCTAATCTTAATTGTAGGAAATATGAGTAAATGTCTGGAACAATCTACCTGATCCTGTTGTTAGTCTCTCTAATCCTCCTACCTTTTACCATAAACTGTCTACCGTGGACCTTTCACATTTCTTAAGAGGTCCCTAAGGGGGCGTGATTAAGTGCACAACGTGCCTACTGTACCTGTCCTACTGTTCCCAATTTTATGTAATCATTCTATGTGTTTATGGCTACATTTTGCCAGTTCATGTCAGAGGGAAGAAATAACTAAGTTTACATCGAACAAAAGTTGTGATGCACTTTGGCCTTAGGCTTTGTATGTCATGTGTCAACTTACTGTGGCTTGGAAACCATCATTTGTAGTTTCCATAAAGTATGAACTTAGCCACTGTGATTCATTCAAGGCTCAACACATATTTTGTAATCCTCTGTGCTGTAATGACATCGTTCACCTCTACACTAAGCTAATATGCTGGCCTATGTCTGTAAGAAAGGTTTGATTTGATTTGCGCTAAGCTAAACCCAAATGAAATGCTTTTATTCAGCACATCGTGTCAGCCTAACTAGTGTTGCTTTAGAACATTCAGAGAGCCATTTGGACACGTTTCCCACAGAAAAGAAAACACTGGAAGCCACAAAACCATTTCCGTGCCTATTTCCTGAGCGGCCTCAAAACTAGTATATATAGTTGAATTAAACATTGTGTTTTCTCCTGAAACATTTCTTTTCTTGAAATTATCCATGGTTGGCTTACCGAGGGTTGAAAACCTCAATAAATCACGTGCCAGCGCAGTGGTTCTCAACCTTTATAGTGCTGCGACCCCTTTAATACAATTCCCCATGATGTGGCGACCCCTTTAATACAATTCCCCACGATGTGGCGACCCCCAACGGTAAAATTATTTTCGTTTTGAATTTATTGCGCCTGAAGCCGTATTGGCTAGCGATCTGAACTGCTTGTGATTGCCTTGAGGACGGAGGCATTAAAGCGGAGACTCCTCCCCTATTACATTTATGGCGCCTGAAGCCAGATTAGGCTAGCGATTGGGAGTGATTGCAGCTGGCTTGAGAGGGAGCAAAGATTTCTCTCTTTTTTAATTGATCGCGCCTGAAGTCGAATTCGGCTAGCGATTTGAAGAGCCTGCAGCTGGCTTGTGGAGTCAACCATTGGAACGCGATTCTTCGACTCGCAAGTATACTTCCCATATTTCCGATGGTCTTAGGCGACCCCTGGCAAATCGTCATTCGACCGCCAAAGGGGTCCCGACCCACAGGTTGAGAACCGCTGTGCTAGCGGGTATCACACATTTGAGGTTGTGATGCATATTTTGAGCGACACGGAGCTGCAACAGAGGGATGAAAGAGCCACATGAGGCTCCAGAGCCACAGGTTGCTGACTCCTGCTATAGATTATGATCTCATTTGCTGAAGACTTCCCACCCATGTTTAAGATAAGAATAGGCAACCTGGTGACCTCTGGGTATTTCAGCCAGCCATTCCAGAAATCCTCAACAAAACATAGGAGCCAAGGATGAGAAACTTGGTCCTTCTAGGTATGTCATTAACAGATCCTGACAGCACAGCCCACGAACAGCTGAAGTGCAACATCTTTAGTGTATACTTGGGTGGAGAAGGCAGCCTTAACTTTTTATAACCCAGGAGATTATATCCTTGTCTTCCCCCCCCCTCAAATTTCTGAAAGAATTGCAGCCTGAATCAAGACCAATTGCAGTCCCAGTTGGTAATGAAGCAACATTAGCAAGTCAGCTTGGATCAATTCTAGTTGATAAGGAATATTACTTATTTCTTTTTCTTATGCCACCCCAGTCTAGTTCATCTTTCAGACTGAGATATATACTTTGCTAAATCATTGTGGCTTCATCTGACTCCTCACAAGGTATAAGGTATTTTCAAAGAGTAAAGGGGGAGAAGCAGCACCCCAAATTCCCAGCATATATCTGACCAAACATTTTCCTTACTTCCTAAGCTATAGAGCAGATAGATTGAGTAAGCTACACTTCAGTTACCATGACTAAATCTTGTCATGTAAGCACAGCATTGGGGATTTAAAGACAAGTTAGGCCAAAAAGGTTGAAACAAGAAACGCATGTAAAATCCAGATCTTCTGCAAAGAAACATACATGCAGCCATTCATGATTTGCCCCCCAAGTGTTCTATGTTCTAACATCCGAAATAAGAAGTTTTTAAAAACTGAGGTGTAGATAGCTGCATTTAAGCAAAAGTACCCAGAAAAAAATGTAAACAAGTACTGGGAAACTGGGCATGTTTTATTTGCTCATTTTATACTTTAAAGAACTGCACACACCTCAAATTTATCAATGTGTTTTATTTTACAGAAGGCAGCAAACCTCTCCGTCATCGCAACACATTTTTGCCTTAAACTTCTTCAGAAGTTAGCAGAATAACAAGTTACGAACAATCGTCCAACTAGCTGCAGGCCAAGTATTAATAAGTGCAACCATTCCATTCCATTCCACACATCTTCCCTCACCCGCTTTTTTTTTTTTTTAATTTAACATGGCTCTGAGATCCAACGAGCAACATTTCTGATCCACCTCTGCCATTTTAGAAAGGGAAAGACAAGTTTGCTTGAAAAGGTATCCCACCGAGAAGCAAAGTGAACAGCGTTGCAAGGGTGATTTTAAAGCGCAGAAGAGGAGTGAAGAGTTTGCCAGAAAAGATCCCCAGACCTTCAGCGTCAAGTGATCCAAAAACCAAGCCATTAAACCCCTAAAGTTCCATTCTTTGTAGATGGCTCACAGGCGCAGCTTCCGCTCAGGTTATCGCATCCACCTCCTCCATCTTCGATTCAGATCAGGAGCACCTAAGGTTTTGGAAGTTTCTCTCATCATCAACTTTGTAGTAACTCTATTATCTAAAGCACAAAAGAACCACCTGTGGCTCTCCAAAAGTTGACAAGCTACAACTTCCAACATATGTACCATATTTTTCGGAGCATAGGACACACTTCTCCCCCCTTAAAGAGGCTGAAAATTTGGACATAACATAAATTTATCAGATTGGGAGAAAATATGGAACAGAAATTATAAATTAACAAAATCAGCAGCATACAAAGAAAATGCATATAAAATGTTCTACAGGTGGCACCTGCCCCCTTCGAGACTAGCGAAAATGTATCCCAAAATGTCTCCCATATGCTGGAAATGTAAAAATAAAGATGGAACATATTACCATATGTGGTGGTCCTGCCCCGAATCACGTAAATATTGGTTAAAAATTAAAAAGTGGCTACAAGAAATTACGAATGAACAATTGGATCTAGAACCCGAACTTTTTTTATTGGGGATTTTAAAAAAAAAATACTTGAAGAGTATAAAATATTTAATACTACATATATTAACTGCTGCTAGGATGGCCTTTGCTCAATGTTGGAAACAGCCATGTGTGCCCTCAGAGAGACTTATTATACAAAAGATTATGAATTGCGCAGAAATGGACAAACTAACTCTGAGTCTGAAGGGTAAAGAGACATCAGTATTTTATGGTATATGGGAACGGTGGTATGGATGGATGGAAAGGAGATAGGAATATTTAGTTACTAAGCATAATCAATAGATAAAATAAGAATACAAATATGTAGAATTTAATGTTTGTCATTATTGCACGGATTATTGTCAGATGAAAAACACCACAAATAGCTGTTAAATGATATAAGCTTTTCTTTTTCCTTTTTTTATGCTTTTAATGTAAAAAAGTTCAATAAAGTATATTTAAAAAAAAAAAAAAAGGCTGAAAATTTGGGTGCATCTTATACTCTGAATGTAGCCCCTGCCCACCTGCCGGCCCCCACCCACCGGCCTCCGTGTGTTCTCTTCCTGTTTGCAAAGATTGCCGCCGACAATGGCTTGTGTTTTTGGGCTCTGAGCATCACATTTGGAGGCTTAAAACGCAATGCGCGGTACCCAAAATGTCTACTCGGAACAGCTGCTGCCTTCTCTTATCCCTTCCGAACTTCACTGGAGCTCCCTCCGCTGGTCAGCTGTGCTTTGGAAGCTTTTTTCAGCCCTAACGAGGCGCTAGTGACCGAAGCGATCTTCCGCGCTTCGCCTGCTTTTCTCATTGCTTCTCTCTCCAATGATCAGCTGTGCTTTAAAAGCTGTTTTTTATCCCCAGCTAGGTGCTCAAAACCAGTGAACTAATGTGCTGAAGCTGACCAGACTAAGGACGCTAGCCAGATGAATACCTGGTAGGCAGGGATTTATTTTTTTTTCCTATTTTCCTCCCCAAAATCTAAGATGCATCTTATACTCCGGTGCATCTTATACTCCAAAAAATAGGGTAATTTTGATCATGGAAGAGAGTCTTGAAGACCTTTTGCTTCATATCATGGAAAATTCAACACTGGCTTAAGCTCCAGAATGTTAAAGTATCTAACGTTCTGCATTCAGAGTGATTAGGTTCAACAGGCATATCTAAGTTAGAATGGCATCACACTAACTGGCTCAGCGGTCATACCAGTTCAGGGACAAGATATAAGCCCTATTCTAACAGTGGCCAGTTCCAGAGCCCAGCAGGCGTGGACATTTCAGTAATACTGAAATGTGACTTAGGCCTCCACATGATTTAAAACATGTGTTCTATTCTGCAAACCCCTTAACAATACAGAAAAGGAGGTGGTGGTAATGGTTTTGTGACTGTAAGACTATTTCCAGTCACAAAAGGAATACTGGCAGGTCAATAAAAAACCCTTGCCCATTCAGGGAAAACTATGGCCACCCAGGATTATTGACTGAGATGGGCAGGCATAGAAATCGTACAAATAAATTAACTTCATTATGCCGTAAATGGCTGTGAAGGAGTCCTTAATATTTTCGGGGTGTAATTTTTTTTTTTATTCGTAAAACAACACAATATGACAAACACAAAACATATATTCCCTTTTTACAACAATTTTGTAATGGTAGTCTTCTACTATTTACATTTTCCCCTAGCTCTCTTATAATATATATATATATATATATATATGTATGTATGTATGTATGTATGTATGTATGTATATATATACATATATATATATATATGTTTTCTGAGGTTTTCACGGGTGTTTGTATGTAGGTCTTTGCTTGTTCGGGTTTTCTCCCGTGTAAAATTGGAAATGTCTTGGCAACGTTTCGACGAAGTCTCATTCGTCATCTTCAGGCTTCAGCTTCGTGCTTCTGGGAGCAATGTGTGATCACAGCTGTTTCTTCCTTTTAAAAGGAAGAAACAGCTGCGATCACACATTGCTCCCAGAAGCACGGTTGAAGCCTGAAGATGACGAATGAGACTTTATATATATATATATATATATATATATATATGTATGTATGTATGTATGTATGTATGTATGTATATATACATGTATGTATATATATGTTTGTCTTGGCAGCGTTTCGGCGAAGTCTCATTCGTCATCTTCAGGCTTCAGCTTAGGTGCTTCTGGGAGCAATGTGTGATCACAGCTGTTTCTTCCTTTTAAAAGGAAGAAACAGCTGCGATCACACATTGCTCCCAGAAGCACGAAGCTGAAGCCTGAAGATGACGAATGAGACTTCGTCGAAACGTTGCCAAGACATTTCCAATTTTACACGGGAGAAAACCCGAACAACCAAAGACCTACATATATATATATATATATATATATATGCACAGGTTTTGGTATGTTCGGTTCTTTTCCCATGTAAGATTGGAAGTATTTAGGCAACGTTTCGATGAGATCTCATTCATCATCTTCAGGCTTTGGCTTTGTTCCTATGTGAGCAAAGATTTGCTCAAAGATTTGCTCACATAAGAACAAAGCCAAAGTCTGAAGATGGTGAGTGAGATCTCATCGAAACATTGCCTAAATACTTCCAATTTTACACGGGAAAAGACCCGAACTTACCAAAACCTCCAACTTTCATCTTAAATGCAGAGCAATGGAAGCTGCTAGATTTTTATTAGATGGCACAAACTGAAAGAAAACGCCAGATGACCTACAATAATGAAGCATCTAGCAACGCTTTGAAGATAAAAAATAGCTATCACTATTGGTTAAAATCTGCCAGCTACCTCTATTTTCCTTCCAGAAAATACCTTGAATTGCTAACCTTAAATTCCCTATCCATCAGCTTTTAAAAAAAATTATCTCCAGAGTGCCTTCAAAGTATTAGTGCTTTCTAAAATATCTCTGCAATACCCCGCTATGGTTTTAGTGACATGTGACCACACCTTCTACAAGCAAAACCATTTATTGCTGGCAGGAAAATCACTGTAACTCAGCTGTATGTCTTGACACACAAAGGTTGTGGATTTAGCACTTCGTTCTCCCTCACTCAGCCCAGAGTGTAAAGCTGTTCAAATATATTCCACTTAATGCATCGGCAAGGCTCTAAATGATTTGACTAAGCCCAGAAAGCTGAAAACGAAAGGTGACTGTTTTTAACTTCTAAAAAAAGGACTTGTGCCAACATAATCCTAAATCAATGGTATTTTTAAACCAGGGGTGAAATGCTCCCGGTAGTGATGGTGGCGAATGGTTCGGAGAACTGGTAGCAAAAATCCATGCCCCCCCCCCACCCATGCCCACCTGAGCCGTGCGATCATCAAAGGTGGTTGGTTTGTTTTTGTTTTTTGCTTTTAAAAATATTTTTTCTTCGGCCGAAAAAATGTTTTTGAAAGTTAAAAAAAAAAGCCTCTGATGATCGCGTGGCTCAGCTGGGATTGTCAGAACCTTTTAAAAGCATTTTTTCTACAACCTCTTCAGCCAAAGAGGTAGTAGAAAAAATGCTTTTAAAAATAAAAAAATAAAAAGTTGGCCACGCCCACCCAGTCACATTACCCCACTGCCACCAAGCCACGCCCACAGAACCGGTAGTAACAAATTTTACATTTCACCCCAGTTTTAAACCCATCTCTAAAAAGCCCTCCATGAACTGCTGACATAGGCTAATTTTTAGTGTAACAGAAGGTGACACGTTTATGAAATACAGGGCAGATGATCATCCCAGTAATGTATCAAATTAAGTTTGATGCGACATATTCTATCAAAATATAATCTGCCTTGGCCCCGCTCTAAAGCAGGGATCTCCAACCTTGGTCCCTTTAAGACTTGTGGACTTCAACTCCCAGAGTTCCTCAGCCAGCTTTGCTGGCTGAGGGACTCTGAGAATTGAAGTCCACAAGTCTTAAAGGGACCAAGGTTGGAGACCCCTGCTCTAAAGTTTATCCTTGACTTACAACCACTTGTTGAGTGACCATTTGAAGTTACAACGACCCTGAAAAAAGCGACACGATTACTTTTCATGCTTACGACCATTGCAAGATTCCCATGGTCATGTGATCAAAATTTGGACGCTCCGCAACTGGCATATATTTAAGGCAACTGCGGGGTTCCAGGCTCACGTGATCCCCTTTTTTGTGACCTTCTGACCAGCAAAGCCAATGGGGAAGCCCGATTCACTTAACAACCGTGTCACTTACTTCACCGCTGCCGCGACTCGGTTAACAACTGCGGCAAGAAAGGTCGCAAAAGGTCGCAAAGCTCCCTTTCGCAAACATCTCGCCGAGCAAACAAATTTGGGGCGCTCAATTGCGTCATTGTAAGTCGAGGACTTACCTGAACTGGCACGCCGTGCAAAAATAATAACAATAAAAATCAAAAGCTCCTGTCTTGGGACACGGTTTATGCTTCAGTAAATAAAATCCTGCATCTACAACTGAAACGCGTAGGGGGGAAAAACCAAGCCGCATTTACGCAAGGGTGTTTTCTGCAGTGTGCAATTTTCAGTTTTGGGTCTGTCCTTCACGCTCTTTATAAGCACCAGATCAAAGACGGGTTTATTTATTTATTTTTACATCAGCCTTTATAATTCAGCAGCCTAAGGTTTCAGTTGCTAAAATGCTTGAGCGGCCTAGGATAATGACCTGGCTCTGACAAGTGAAATGCATATCTAAGCTAGCTCTCCGGACTCCTGTTACAACATGGCTAGAATCCCTCAGACCCACAAAAAGCGGACACTATTAGAGAGATTTTGAGGCTGGGATAGGATAGACGCAGTGGTGGGATTCAGCCGGTTCGCACCTATTCGGGAGAACCGGTTGTTAACTTTCAAAGCAGTTCGGAGGAACGGTTGTTGGAAGAAATCTTATTTTGTTTTTTTCCACTTTACAGGGCTAATCCTGTAAGGAAGGCAGGAAGGAAACATTCTGGTGGTGTTTCTAGCCTAATCTTTATTGCCCTGCTTACAGAAACTGCCTCTCGGGTTAACCCTTATTACATTGTAACAGCTAAGGCGAAATGCCCATCAACGTGAATAATGTTGAGTTGGCCACTCCCACATGGTCACATGACCACCGAGCCACGCCTACCCAGCTGGTCATTAGGGGAAAGAACCAGTTGCTAAATCATTTGAATCCCACCACTGGATAGACGGCATTACAGGGACTTACCGGTGTCCGGTCAGAGAGGTTTCCTTGACGGATATATTCTATTGCAGCCTCAACTGAGGTCAAGCAATATCCCAGCTCATCCTTGGCTGAGCTGCAAAATCTGAAGTTTTTGATGTAGCTCAGGTTTGCCATCCTAGACAGGGAATAAAAACGACATAAGCAATGGCCAGGAAAACAAAAAACAACAACACCACCACTTTGTGTAACTGGACCCAATTTCTATCCATTAAACAGAGCTGGGCGTTTTCTGATACTTGTTTTTAATTCTGCTCGAGTTTTCAGTTATGAACAAGTCAGTGGTGAAATCCAATTTTTTTTTTACTACTGGTTCTGTGGGCGTGGCTTGATGGGTGTGGTGGGCGTGGTTTGTTGGCCGTGGCAGGAGAAGGATACTGCAAAATCTCCATTCCCACTCCTCTTCTGTGGGAAGGATACTACAAAATCCCCATTCCCTCCCCACTCCTGGGGGAAGGATATTGCAAAATCTCCATCCACACCCCACTCTGGGGCCAGCCAGAGGTGGTATTTGCCGGTTCTCCAAACTGCTAAAAATTTCCGCTACTGGTTCTTCAGAACCTGTCAGAACCTGCTGGATTTCACCCCTGGAACAAGTATTGTATTTCAACTCGGATAAGTTCTAAGTTTACTCTTTCCAAAGAACCAGACAGTTCTTATTTGCGCATCCTATTTTATAAGGCCCATTATGGTTATCATGGTGATCCAGGAGACATTAAAGATAGGTTCACCTATGGCACAAAGCCATGATATTCTTAAATCAGTCCGTCTGCTGGACTTGCACATTTTGCTAAGCTCTATTTACTAACCCTAGCAATTGAGTTTGTACAACATACAAGGCCAAAACCAAACGGCGCTATGGCTGTAGTCAAATTTGATAAGCCTCTCACCAATTTTTACTGAATAGTTGGGTTAACCCAATGGCTTCATCCAATGTTCTAACTATATATCACAAGTCTCAACCATTTTTTTTTATTTACATTTATATCCCGCCCTTCTCCGAAGACTCAGGGCGGCTTACACTATGTTAGCAATAGTCTTTATCCTATTTGTATATTTATATACAAAGTCAACTTATTGCCCCCAACAATCTGGGTCATTTTACCTAACTTATAAAGGATGGAAGGCTGAGTCAACCTTGGGCCTGGTGGGACTAGAACCTAAATTAATTGCAGGCAGCTGTGTTAATAACAGACTGTCTTACCAGTCTGAGCCACAGAGGCCCTGTGCCATAAGCATAGGCAGCTGGATTCCCAGAATACACTGTGTCACCAAAAAAACAACAACAAACTACACTATGGCTTAACAGAGTATGTGAACTCAACCAGAATGCAGAAATCCAAAACGGAGCCCAAAAGTTTTATCTACCATCAAAATTTGGGATGTACTACAGTCTTTGAGATCAAGAGTTTGCGCCCATATTCACCAGGATATGAAATGGCAGAGCAGGGGTGTCAAACTCAATTTCATTAAGGGCCACACCAGGGCTGTGGCTGACCTCAGGGAGCTGGGCGGGCGTGGCCAACTGAGTGGGCATGGCCAACTTGATGCCACTCCCCAAAATGTTGGCATGTTTCCTCTTCGCATTGGGTAGACCGGGCAGAAGTGATGTGGGACAACCCCTTACATTTTTCAGGACAGCCCTGTGGGCCGGATCCGTCCACATCGCAGGTTGGATACGGCCTGTGGGCCTTGAGATTGACATCCCTGTGGTAGAGTAACAGAATTTGCCTAGCCATAAAAAACCAAACCAGAATTCAAGCGCTTACCACATTTCTGCTTATTTTGATTATATAATGCATATTGCCCTTAAAGAAAATACATTCCAAAAATGTTTAGCTATAGAGCTTTATTTTTGCCTAGTATCACCCTGCTATAAAACTCACCCCAATACATTTACTAACAAACTCTGAAGAGGTATCACAGAGTATTGTGGGGTACGGAGGTACAAAAATGTGTGAGCTTTTAATCCTTGGTTTTGACAGTCAAAGATACAAAGAATTAAAAATCAGCTTTAAGTTATAACTGACATCCAAGAACCTGCGTATATTTCTAATGCACATAATCCATGTAATCCATGGAAATACAGCAGTTAAGAGGCAGATGTTTCGTTTCTATCTGCACATCACGCCAAATAATGGTCAAGGTCTCTTTCATAACACCCTATACACATTTCAAAATCTGCGACCAAAAACACATAATGTCTGAGCTGCAGGAGTTGCTGATGCCCTAAAGCAACAACAACAACAAAAAAGAATATGCATTCTGTTTAGTATTCAGTTGTTACTGGAATTTTTGGATGCTGCTGCTATTATTATATTATTATTATTATTGTTATTCTTGGGATGGATAACATATCATCAGTGCTACATCATCATCATCATCATATAGCACTGATGATGTTACCTAGTCTGGGTAATGAAATGTCTACAAAAAAAACAAGCTGGAACGGAGCACACTCAAAACTATAGAAATGGTGGTAGACTTTAGGAGAAACCTCTCCATATTTCCACCTCTCACAATTCTAGACAACACAGTATCAACAGTAGAGACCTTCAAGTTTCTAGGTTTTACAATGTCGCAAGATCTAAAATGGATAGCTAACATCAAAAACGTCATCAAAAAAGCACAGCAAAGAATGTTCTTTCTGTGTCAACTCAGTAAGCTCAAACTGCCCAAGGAGCTGCTGATCCAGTTCTACAGAGGAATTATTGAGTCTGTCATCTGCACCTCTATAACTGTCTGGTTTGGTTCTGCAACCCAACAAGACAGACACAGACTTCAGAGGATCATTAGAACTGCAGAAAGAACAACTGCTACCAACCTGCCTTCCATTGAGGACCTGTATACTGCACGAGACAAAAAGAGGGCTGTGAAAATATTTACAGACCCTTGCATCCTGGACATAAACTGTTTCAACTCCAACCCTCAAAAGGATGCTATAGAGCACTGCACACCAGAACAACTAGACACAAGAACAGTTTTTTCTCCAAACGGCATCACTCTGCTAAACAAATAATTCCCTCAACACTGTCAAACTATTTACTAACTCTGCACTTCTATTAATCTTCTCATCGTTCCCATCACCCCTCTCCTTCCACTTATGACTATATGACTGTAGCTTTGTTGCTTGTATCCTTACGATTTATATTGATATTGATTGGTTCCTGATTGCTTATTTGTGCCCTATGACTATCATTAAGTGTTGTACCTTATGGTTCTTGATGAAGGTATCTTTTATGTACACAGAGAGAATATGCACCAAAGACAAATTCTTTGTGTGTCCAATCACACTTGGCCAATAAAAAATTCTATTCTATTCTATTCTATTCTATTCTATTCTATTCTATTCTATTCTATTCTATTCTATTCTAATTCTAATTCTAATTCTATTCTATTCTAAACTCAGAGACCACCAAAGACCCCTCATTCTGGATCATTTGAAGCTTCTGAGTGGCTTCCAAAAACATCCCCATGTAGAAGCTACTGCAATACTTGAGCTCTGAGGTTCAGTGAGAATATTATTTTAGCTAGTGTGGCTATAATGTCCAGTTCAAGGAGGATTCTCCCGTGATGTTTCATCAGAGCACTGATGATGTTACCTAGTTTGGGTAAAGAAACGTCTGCGATAAAACAAGCGAGCTCAGAGAGCAGCAGGAACCCCCTCATTTCAACTTTGAGCTACCAAGGTTCTCCTTCATAGGATTCTTTGAAACGGGGGAAAGCAGGTTACGTACCAATTGGGAATTTCTGTTTTCACAAGCAGATAGAGCAACACAGAAAGAAGATCGTCGGCACACATGGTCTCCATGTTAACTGAAGGGGAAAGAGAGAAGAAAAGAAATGCACCCCGTTTAGAACAAGTATCTCAAACGTTCTATTTAGGCACTTTGGAAACATGCTTAGAATAGGAGAGTTCCTAGACTATAGATCGACAATGCTGAACCTAAATCAAATTATAAATGAATGCCTAATCTAATCATAATTCGTAGCGGTTTTGAAATGGCTTAAGAGCTTTGTTCTCCCATGAAGCTACCCTGTAAAAGATTGTTTCTCAGGCTTAGCAATTTGAAAATGTGCGGATTTCAAACTCCTAGAATTCCCCAATTATTCCAACTGTCACCATCGGGTCAAGGATTAAGTGGACTTGAAAATGTGAAGTCCAGAGGTTTAGTGTCTATGGAGTCACTCAGGTCATGGTTTCCCAAAAGTGCTTTTTTTTTCAGGAAGCATTTGGACTTTTCTTGTTGTTTTGAAGATGTTTCGCTTCTCATCCAAGAAACTTCTTCAGCTCTGACTACATGGTAGAAAATGTAAGGATTTATACTCCTTGCAAATATCTGGTCATTTGCATTCACCTGGACCATGATGACCCAGATAAACCTCCAAGTGGCCTCAACGACCCTCTAAAAGGATGCAAATGACCAGCAAATGACCTTATGATTTAGATTGATATTGATTGTTCCTGATTGCTTATTTGTACCCTATGATTATCATTAAATGTTGTATCATTAAGTGTTAAATTGTACCCTATGACCATCATTTGTGTTGTAAATGTTGTACCTTGATGAAGGTATCTTTTCTTTTATTTACAATGAGAGCTTATGCACCAAGACAAATTCCTTGTGTGTCCAATCACACTTGGCCAATAAAGAATTCTATTCTATTCTATTCTTTCTGCAAGGAGTATAAATCCTTCCATTCCCCACCATCCAGTCGGAGCCGAAGAAGCTTCTTGGGGGAGAAGCAAAACATCTTCAAATAAAACTCCAGAGGTTCAAACACTACTAGCAAATTACTTTTCATCCCAGCTCTTGCGCTGCATTTCTCCATACAAGAGAAAGATGCTTCCACGCGAAAGTCAAGTTGCTTCCTCCGTTTTCCGAAGTCATGCAGACAAAGCAAAATCTGGACCCTGATTTAAAAGCTCATGGAGGATGCTTTCAAAAGGGCAGAGAAGCAACTCCTTGAAACGGCAACTTCAACCCCGCCAGTGACACACCTCTTTGACTTGGAGACTGCATGATAATTTGGACCACTTTCCGCAGGCAGAGGAGCTTCTGTTGTGGAGAGGTGCACTTGTTCAGCTGGCCCAGTTCCCGCTTGGCCCGTGGGATGTTGAAACTGAAAAAAGCCCAAGTCAGAAAGAAAACATCAGCTTAGAGTGCAACAGGGGCAAAATAGAATAGAATAACAGAGTTGGAAGGGGCCTTGGAGGTCTTCTAATCCAACCCCCTGCTTAGGCAGGAAACCCTACAGCACTTCAGGCAAATGGTGATCCAACCTCTTCTTCAAAACTTTAAAAGAAATAAAAAGAAGTAACTTCTCAAAAGGTATCCAGGTTTTTATCCTTGACTGAAATTGAGCCTGTGTTGTGACCCAGGTTCCTGGACTCGGACTGGGACTCGGATGATTCAGAAAGTGAGGAAGAAGACCTGGCAAGGCCTGCTTCTCCTGGGCCCACTCCCTTCCTGGCACCCACCCAAGGGGAGGAAGAGGAACCAGCAAGGCCTGATTCCCCCGAGCCTTCTTCTGATTTGGCAACGCCCCAAGAACAATTTTGGCTTGATGCAAGACTGCGCAGGCATGACTGGCGCGCGCAGCAGAGGCGGCGTTGGGACAAAGTCAAAGAATGATGAGTCACGGAGTGACACCCACAGAGACTATAAAAGCAGGAGGCGGAACTTCCTGGCTTTTTGTCTTGGACAAAGCAGTGAATTTGCGCGGGCAAACTGTATCAATGGAGGGAAGAATATATTCGTGAGTAACTCTGGCCTTATCTATAATTTCCTAGTTATCTCCAGAGACTTGGCAGGCGCATGGGTAGACGTGGCCAGAACATTTATTGATGTAAATAAACTAGAAAAGAAGGCCTTTGACTGACTCTTTGTTGGGAGTATTGGGGGAGGGAAACAGAACAGCCTGCATTTAAGCAGGTCATCATCATCCCTGATTTTATAACCTTTTTGCAGCGGTCGTTAAGTGGAACTTGGCGGTTGCTAAGCAAACCATCATTCGCCATGGGATGTTTGTTGCCAGAAATCAGAAGAAAATACCGGTTTACACATCAGTTTCAGTGTTCATACATCCAAAAGGAATTAACAGCCCAAGGCAGCCGTGAGCGAAACGTTAGGCCACTATCTATTTAAAGCAGAAATAGCAAATTGCATCCTTCGGGTTACGTCTTCTTCTTCTTTTTTTTTGAAGCAGCAAGAAGTTGGCTGTCTCCGTTTTCCCAAGTTTATCTATCCATACTTTCTTCACTCTTCCCAGGAAGAAAACAAAACAAAACTGTGCTAGGAAAACCCTTTAAAACAGGGATCTCCAACCTTGGCCACTTTAAGACTTGTGGACTTCAACTCCCAGAGTTGGCTGGGGAATTCTGGGAGTTGAAGTCCACAAGTCTTAAAGTGGCCAAGGTTGCTTTCAAAAGTAGTTGAGAACTCACCTGAACTCAGGTTTGATACCTAGCTCTTTCTGCTGCAGATCTTGTAAACTTCGGGTGATTTTGTTGAAAGCTGCATCCTAAGCAGGGGAGACATCACAGTAAATCCTGGCACAAGAGGCTTTTAACAGAACTTCATTGACCATCTTAGTATCCCTGAGCATCTGTAGCTCCAGTGACTCTACTAGTCAACCTCTATTATTTATTTATTTTTTTGATAAAAAGAAAAGAAGTTAACATAATCTAAAGCAGGGCTGAAATGCTACCCAGATGTCGTGTCCCACTCCTCCTTCCGGGTCGGGGAAGTCTGTATCAAGCGTGGCCACAAAGCCTCTGCAGCTTTGCCAAAGTTCTGTCAGAGTTCTCAGGGCGGGCAGGAGTCCAAGATGTGACTTCAGCAATCCAAATTAGACTTTGCCTGACTCAAAGAATCCTTACACACTGTAAGCCGCCCTGAGTCTTCAGAGAAGGGCGGGATATAAATGTAAATAAAAAAAAAAAAAGAATGCCAGAAAGCAGATCCTTTATATAGGCCATGGTGTGTGGCTCCATGACTCAGCACTTATCCAGGCCTGCCCTCCCTTCCTTTTGCTGACGTCGCCTCTCCATTCTCCGGAAGCGTGGATCCCTCCACCCTCCAGCTGCCGGCAATTCCAGCTCGTGACTGGCTTCCTGCTCCTCATGTTCACATGCTGTGGGGGAGGGGTTTATTTGCTCAGTCTGTCCGGGCATGGTGCCAGGACTGGGGGCATGCCAGGCCGTTCGCCTTGCTCCGTCTGTCCGGGTATGGTGCCACGACTGGGGGCTGGAGGCATGCCAGGCCGTTCGTCTGCACTATCAGTCCCTGGCTGAGGTAACAGGAGATGAGAGGGGCCCGGCTGCGGAGAGGGGGGCGGGCGAGGCACAACACCATTCGGGCAAATCAGTAATAATAAAAGTTACTGGTTCAGGAGAACCGGTAGTTAAAAAATGCTACTGGCTCATTATTTCCGACAATCAGCTGTGTCGCATATATTCTCAGCCTGGGGGGGGAAAAACTACCCCTGTGTTTCGCAACATAACTTTGGAAAGGGGAGGACCTGAGGCACATCTGGGTACCTACCTCGCTGGCTTCAATGGTCCCCACATATTTGAAGATGACGTCATAGAGAGAGTGATGGACATACATCTGTACCAAGAAATAAAAAAGCAAAGAAAAGTTTCTGAAGGTCTTCTCCGAGGGGGATAACCAAGATCCTAACGACCATCCAGGATACTTACATCCACCGCTTGCTTCATCAGGTTCATCTGAAGTTCCTGCTTTGCAAGCATTCTCTAAATTATTTTTGGGAGAAAAGAAAGCATAATGAATGCACAGGCTTGCCTAAGAAACACACTGCCGGATGTTTCCATGCGCACATCTATACTTACAAGATGGGAATCTCGCAACAGCTGCTGGATGCACTTGGTGTAGAGGGCGTTCACAGAATCCTGAAGATCAAAGCAAAAGTGTACTGAGAAAACTGGGAGCTAGTGGGAGCTAGGAATAGCCAAGCATCTAAAAATACCAGCCAAATCTTACTGGAATAGCAATGGCACTTAAGATTTAAATACCGCTTCACAGTGCTTTTACAGCCCCTCTCTAAGCGGTTTACAGAGCCGGCCTATTGCCCCCCACCAACAATCTCAGTCCTCATTTTACCCACGTCGGAAGGATGGAAGGCTGAGTCAACCTTGAGCCTGGTTGAGATTCGATCTGCCAAATTGCAGGCAGCCGGCAGGCAGCAGAAGTAACCTGCAGTACTGCATTCTGACCAGGGGTGGGCTTCAAAAAATTTTAGCACGGGGTTCTCTGGCCGGCTGCTGGGTAGGAGTGGCCTAGTCGGCTTCCTGCACCACGATGGTGGGGGAGGCCTTTTTGCCCTCCCCAGGCTCCAGAGGCTTTCCTCGAGCGTCCAGGAGGGCGAAAATGGCCTTCCCAGGGTCCAGTGGACCTCCAGAGGCCGGAAATGGGCCCCTCCCGAACTTCTGGTAGGTCCGTTTTTTACCCTCACCGAGCCTCTACATATGCCCTGCACTTACCTGCATCCAAAATGGGCCGTGTGGGAACTCCTGAGAGGGGCACTGCAAGGTGGGCATGGCCAGCCAGGAGTGGGATTTGGGGGGTTCTCCGAACTGCACAGAATCTTAGCTAGAGGTTCTCCCGAACCCCCAGCAGCCCACCCGATTCTAACCACTGCGCCACCGCGGCTCATAATTAAATGTTTAAACAGAACGATAGGTCAGTTATAAAAGAACGTTGCAGCTGTGTACATCAGTGGTTCTCAATCTTTTTTTTTTAAATTTATTTATTTATTTACATTTATATCCCGCCCTTCTCCGAAGACTCAGGGCGGCTTACAGTGTATAAGGCAATAGTCTCATTCTATTTGTATATTTTACAAAGTCAACTTATTGCCCCCCCCAACAATCTGGGTCCTCATTTTACCTACCTTATAAAGGATGGAAGGCTGAGTCAACCTTGGGCCGGGCTCGAACCTGCAGTAATTGCAGGCTGCTGTGTTTTTAATAACAGGCTCCTTACAGCCTGAGCTACCACGGCCCATTTTCTTCACTGTGGACCACCTTTAAATATCTTTTATAGCCACGGACCACCAAGGACGGTCCACGGCAAAGAAAAGATTGAGAACCACTGAGGTACACCGTAACATTTCTTCAAGCCTTCGCGGAAACCCCTGTGATAACTTCACAGAACCTCAGGAATCTGCAGCCCACAGGTTGGGAACCACTGGTGTGCATTACAGTTTGTCAAGTTACAACAGTTCATTTAGTTACCGTTCAAAGTTATGACGGCACTGAAAAATGTGACTTATGACCATTGCCGCATCTCCATGGTCACATGGTTTACATTCAGTCGCAGACAATATTTAGTTCATATTTATGACGGTTGCAGTTCCGGGGTCATGTAATCCCCTTTTGCGACCTTCTGACAAGTCAAGTCAAGGGGGAAGCCAGATTTACTTAACAACCGTACTCCTAATTTAACAAAACTGCAACATTCCAGCAAGAAACAAAACTGGCAAGAAAAGTCATAAAATGGGGCAAAACTCACTTAACAGATTTTCTGCTTAGCAACATAATTCTGGGCTCAATTGTGGTTGTAAGTCCAAAACTACCTGTATTCAGGGATACATCTGAGGCACTCTTAAAAAGCTGCCCACAGCTGTTTTTCAGAGATAGATGGTATAAGGTAAAGGTACCTCTCGCACATATATGCTAGTCGTTTCTGACTCTAGGGGGCGGGTGCTCATCTCCGTTTCAAAGCTGAATAGCCAGAGCTGTCCGAAGACGTCTCCGTGGTATGTGGCCAGCATGATTGAATGCCAAAGGCGCATGGAACACTGTTACCCTCCCACCAAAGGTGGTCCCTATTTTTCTAGTTGCATTCGAACTGCTAGGTTGGCAGAAGCTGGGACAAGTAACGGGAGCTCACCCCGTTATGCAGCACTAGGGATTCGAACCGCTAAACTGACGATCTTTTGATTGACAAGCTCAGCGTCTTAGCCCCTGAGCCACTATATCCATTTAATAAATAAATATCAAATATCGTGGTAACACTTAAAGCTACACCCCGATTCAAACGATTTGCAAAAAAAAACAACACCAAAAAGTCTTGCAGGATCATTCTACTTACACAAGCCAGCATATGACTAATTCATTTCAAATGTAAGCAACATACTTTAGGTGACACGCAGATGACATGGCCAGAATTTCCACATACCTCCTTCCCCATATAGAAGAGATTGTTAAAGAGATTGAGAAATGTTAATTTAATGCTTTTAATCGTTTTGCCATAGGCTGTTAAGTATTATTAAATTCATTGGGAAATACTAACGATATAATGTCGCAGGATTTTCCTGTCATGATCCTTGAAAGTCCTATGGAAAGATGCGATGGCTTTATCGAATTTTTCTGCATGCCTTCCCAAGAATTCTTTCACGTCTTCCATGTTTTTCAAGGAGTAAGAGTTGGATGGCGTTGAGGATGGTTCTGAAATGGGAAGGCACTCGTCAGCAGACCGAAAAGTTCTTTGCTCCCTCCAACAATCAGAGGAAAATTCACACAGTGGAATTCATAGAGGCAGACTTTAAAGCAGGGGTGGGCTCCTGGGGGTTTGGCAGGGTTCGGACAATCCTCTAGCCAAGGATCGCCGAGGTTCAGCGAACCCCAAAATGCCCCCCCCGGCTGGCCATGCCCCCCCAGGAGTCTCTATTTGGCCCGTTCATCATTCCAGGTAAGTGCAGGGGTCGCGTGGAGGGTCTGGGAGGGCAAAAAACAGGCCTACCGGAGGTTCCGGAAGTCCGGAAAGGGGCCTGTTTCCAGCCTCCGGAGGGCCTCTAGCAGTGGTAGGTCGCTATTGGTTCGCCCTAATTCGGGCGAACCGGTAGTAGCGGAAGCGGGAGGCTCCACCCACCCACCCATCCGAATGTCATCAAAAACGCTCTGTGCATATGCAGAAGTGGTGCACGCACGAGTGAAGCAAGCGGTAGCAAAGGTCAGTGAAACCCACCACTGGCCTCCGGACCCCAGGGGAAGCAGTTTTCGCCCTCCCAGAGGCTCGACAAAAGCTTCTGGAACCTGAGGAGGATGAAAAATGCCCCCCTCCCCCTGCTGTGGTACAGGCACTGACTAGGCCATGCCCACCATGGCCACACCCACCCAGCAACGGGACAGCGAACCTGTTGCTAAAGGATCTGAAGCCCATCCCTGCTTTAAAAGAAGGTTTATAAACTAGGATGGTTCTACTGCCAAATTTCTTTGATTCTGCTTGTTTTGTGACTCGTTGACACATGATCCAAAGTCATGGTTTGCTTAAACGTGGTTGGTTGATTAAGCCACAGTTAGCTGGATTTCCACAGCACCAAACCAAACTCAGAAACCAAGATGGCTGGGTTCATTCAAGACGCCCAGCCAAAATTCAATGAAGCCATATTATGATTGAATGCAATGGGTGAACTTAGCTGCCGATAAATTGTTCCTCACAGGTGTGTAAAGAGGGTTTAAGCTTCATTCCTGCAGGTTCATTTTTTTTTTATGATTCCCTTTCAGGCTGAAAAAGTAGTTTACTCATGCAGAGACAGGAGGTGTTCAAAAACTGATCAAGCACCTACGGTCAATGCTGAAAAAAACCTTTACCTTTATTTTCATTTTTTTCTAGAGGATGAGCTATACAAAGGATGTTAAAGCTCTCTTCCCTGTCATTGTAAAACGTTTCCTCAAAGAGAATAGGTATCGAGCAACGCTGGTTAAATTCTCCCCCAAGGATGATCATATTTCCTTGTATAAAGACTTCCTGTATAGGGAAAGAGAGACAAAGTCAAAGAAAAATCCAATAACTAAACAGAGCAAACGGTAAAAACCTGCAGGCTCAGAGGCGCCAACTATATTCCCGAAATAATATCTATAGACGTCCAAAATTAAATCAAGATTTAAAAATAGCCAAACTCTACGAGATCATTTGCTCTCATGAAGAGAAATAACTGCTAAAACCTCATTAGATTGTGGTTAAGAAGGTTGAAAATCACTATGGCTATTATACCTAGTTTGCAATTGTTCAAGCCGCCACTAAATGCAGCAAAAGATACCAAAAGTGCAATATTTTTTTTGCATTCGCAAGGACCTTCAGAATTTTGCAGTTCAAATATTCTAGCTCTGGAAATCACCAGCCGTGGAAATTACCATCCTTACAGACAAACGTGTCTAGGTAATGTAGCCTAAAACAGATTAATAAATTCTTTAATCAAATCTTGCTAGTTTATCGCATTTCTCAAATCATCATGAATGAATTTGTTTACATTTTTTTTCTACAGGTGAGACTGCAGAAACATTATCCATCCAAGTCTGAACTGGCTCCCGTTATTTCTATCGCCCGTACCTTTCCATTCAAAGTGTGGAAATTGTTGTCTGCTGCTTTAAGAATGTAAGAGTCAAACTGGCAAGCTGAAATGATGCTGCTTGAAAGACTGCCTTTACAAGGTACCAGTATCTAGGGAAAAAATTAGACGATGTTATTGCATCCCAAATCCAACACACTTTTGCTAACTACAGTATTAGAAACCAAACTATGGCATTGGATTTCCTGCTTGAGCAGAGGGTTGGGCTAGAAGACTTCCAAGGTCCCTTCCAACTCTGTTATTTAACAATGAAAAACAAGCAGGGCCTAGTACCCTACTGCTTTATCTACAATTTCATCAAATATTGAACAAGCAAATAAAAGGCTGAGTTTCAAGAAGAACTAAAGAAAGAGCACCAAGGAATATATATGTATTGTGTGTGTGTGTGTGTGTGTGTGTGTGCGCGTGTGTGTTTTCTGAGGTTTTCGCAGGAGTTTGTATGTAGGTCTTTGGTTATTCGGGTTTTCTCCCGCATAAAATTGGAAGTGTCTTGGCGACGTTTCGACGAAGTCTCATTCGTCATCTTCAGGCTTCAGCTTCGTGTTTCTGGGTCTTCTTGCTCCCAGAAGCACGAAGCTGAAGCCTGAAGGTGACGAATGAGACTTCGTCGAAACGTCGCCAAGACACTTCCAATTTTACGTGGGAGAAAACCCGAATAACCAAAGACATATATATATATATGTCCAACCAAAGACATATATATATATATATATAAATTATTTTTAGATTACCAATCAGTCGATCTTTACTGCGGTCAAAGACCAAAATGTTAGATTTGTGTTTGTCCACCTTAGAATCTTGCAGATGTATGGACTTCAACTCCCAGAATGCTGAGTTGGCTAAGGGAATTCTGGGCGTTGTGACTCCGGCCCTCAAGCCTGTTCTCATGGAGAGTGACTCGGAAAGTGAAGGAGAGGAGCCAGCAAGGCCTCCCTCACCAGGACCCTCCTCGCTGGCACCGCCCCAAGTTCCAGCTGCAGGCCAGGAGAAGGAGCTGACAAGGCCTCCCTCTCCGCACTCTCCTCCTCCCTGGCAATGCCTCAAGTCCTAGCTGCTGACGATCAATCCTGGATTGATCCGAGGCAGCGACGTAAAGATAAGCGTCAGAGGAAAAGGTGTGGCAGGCTCAGAGATTGCTGAGTCACTGAGCCACACCCCACAGGGTATAAAAGTGGGTGGAACTGCCATGTGGGCCTTGTGACGGACAAAAAAGCTACCAAGGGTGCACTGTAGCTTGGTTGTTGGAGGGTTAATAGAGTTTGTCAGTGAGTTTTGGCAACGGATCTTGGATACGAGATAACGGACGGTCACTGCCAAGTATTTCCTCAATTGAAGAAAATCAGGTCTGTAGCAAATAAAAAGACTGGGAGAAACGCGTCTTTGTGTTTGCTCTGTGAAGTGGGGACGGGGACAGAACACTGGGACTTGAAATCCAACACATCTTCAGATTGAACATAGATTATACTGTACTGAATCAATCCGAGTGTCTTTTAATTGCTCCGTAGCGGAGTTGCTAAAAGAAGCTTTTCAAATTATTCCAATCATAGAAGCTATGGTCAACAGCCTCAGTTACACATAGTGTCACGTGTCCAGTCCTTTCGCTGTGAAGATCAGACACAAAAGTATCCTTTTGATGTTACAGTGGGAAGTGGTACATAAATATTTTGAATAAACACATCCCTAGATCAGTTCCCTTACTGGGAATTCTGAGAGTTGAAGATCACAGCGTTGTTAAGGTTGAGAAACATTGTCCTAGATCAGGGGTCTCGAACCTTGGCAACTTTAAGACTTGTGGACTTCAACTCCCAGCAAAGTTTGACTGAGGAACTCTGGGACTTGAAGTCCACAAGTCTTAAAGTTGCCAAGATTGGAGACCCCTGTCCTAGATGAAACCTATGCTCACTCTTGACGAGTGAGAATCTTGACGAAGAGAATCTTGGGAGCAATCCTAATCTACTTACCGTTCCATGGAGTTCGGCAACTTTCCTGCAGAGATCCGGTCGTCGTTTCTGCATGGTTAAATAGAAGGGGTTCCTCAACAGATCTTCATCATACACAGCCATAGGTGCCACCAAAATATCCACTCCAGCAGCCTTCTGTAAATTAATCCATAACCCCCAACCCCCCAAAAAAAACAACAATCAAATTTCAAAGCAATATAATCAAAGAAAATAATTCCCAAAACAAGAATGTACTACTGTCTTTTTAAGAAGTTCTTCGTTCTGCTATTATGCAGCATTTGCCGTCTTTTATCTGAAATATGTTATGCTACAGCATGTTGTTGGTAGTAGGTAAATATAATGACTTCCTGGAAGCAAATTCAATTGCTCAATTTCAACTGACGAGACATTCATGCAGGGTTCTTTGGTAATACAGAAGCTCCTGTTTCTGAGGTATTTTTTTCCCCCAGTTTCTCAGTCCATTTCTAGAACTTCAGGATTTTCTGGTAATTTCCTAACTTATAGCCAAGCTCCAACTCTTAATATTTTTTTCGTTAGTCAGGCTCCTAATGTTGCCTCCTCCTTCAAAAGTGATATCCTCTTTGAGGATTGTGCCATTACTGCTTGGTGGCATTCTTGAATTGCCGCAGAGACAATTATTGTGGCAATTGCTCCGCTAACCTGGCACCTACACAATTTCCTGTAGAAGCTTTCCCATTACAAGAAAATTTTGGTGGATCAGGGTTCCTTCTCTCTTCCTTTCATGGGATAGGCTTTGGTTCTAGGTTCTCCAACTTCCTATCCTCATGTCAGCTCTCCCGGATAAACCAGACAGGGAACACAATTAGATGACCTACTTCTATTTTATTTGCAAAGATTCACACAATCTTGCAAGCCTGAAGGCACAAAGTTCCCATCGCCACTTTTAACAGGGCAGGACCTTCCTAAGTTTTTTTTTTTTCCTCTGACCGTTAAGTCACTGGGGGCTACTGTCTCCCTTCTCTGATTGTTTCCTAGGCAGCATCTCTTCCCCTCTTACCCCAAGATCACTTACATATTCCATTACCCCTCCAAATCTTTTTGACTAGCGTCCATCATCTCAGGAGACACGGGCCATGCTTTTGCTACAATGGGAATTATGGTCCAAAACATCTGGAGCAAACCAAAACTGGACTAAGCCAAGGATGCAGAGCCTGATGCTCCAAAGTTTATCCATGGCTTTCAAAGCCCATCAAAAAAAGTGGCTACAGAATTGCAATGTTAATGACTGCAGGGGGAACCGTTTTGTATTTATGGTTTTTATTATAAGCTGCCCAGAGTCACTTTGCAGACTGAGATAGGTGGCATATAAATGTAACAAATAAAAAAATAAACTACGCGGTTAGTGATTGTTAGACTGCATTAATAACAAGCAAGTATAAATTACATGCCAGAAACCAGGCTGCTCAAACACGCGAAGCCCCATCCATGGGATGCAGGCAGCATGCAAAACCATGTCCCTTCCGGTCTGCGGAAAAACCCTTCTCCATGGAACCGGTGCCTGGTACCCAAAAGGTTGGGGGGTGGGGTCCTGTTCTAGGGAGCCTGTTACATGAAATAAACTCATAAATAATTGACATAATCAAAAGTCCCATAGAAAAGAATAAATGTAACTAGGGTTAAACTGTGGAGTCCTGGATGCTCTCTTGAGTTTAGTCATTTGCTTTCAAATGTTTCATTACCCAACTAGGTAACATCACATGGTATCTAGCTGAGTAATAAAACATCTGCAAGCAAACAAGGGCCGCGGTGTGGCTCAGGCTGTAAGAAGCCTGTTATTAAAACACAGCTGCCTGCAATTACTGCAGGTTCTAGTCCCACCAGGTCCAAGGTTGACTCAGCCTTCCATCCTTTATAAGGTAGGTAAAATGAGGACCCAGATTGTTGGGGGGGCAATAAGTTGACTTTGTAAATATACAAATAGAATGAGACTATTGCCTTACACACTGTAAGCCGCCCTGAGTCTTCGGAGAAGGGCGGGATATAAATGTAAATAAATAAATAAATAAAAACAACCAAGATCAAAGAGCACTAAGGACTCCATAATAAGAACTAGAATACAATTAGAACTTTGCTCAGCCAATAAGGTCCAAATGACACTGAATGGTGTCACTGAATCAAAAGGGAGGAATAATTTGCCATTTAAAAAACCCGCAAAGCTATGTCCCCCACTCCCAAGAAAGTTTTTTCTGAGGGAACTACTTCTCTTTTCTGGAACTTCTAAAATTTCCAACCAACTTGACCCTCCCTCGTGCAGCAGAACAACTTCAATTTGGAGTAGATACACGTGAGCAAAATTGTTAAGCTTTTTCGTTAAATCAACAGTCATTCAAGATAGCTGATGAGAGCCAATTAATAAGAGATAACAGATAATCTATTTATTGTAGCTGGATAAGATAGGGAAGAAACAATGACTCTTCACCAGTTAAGAGAGAAGTTGTTTAAATATTTTGACCCTGAGCACTCGGGAGTATCTTGCACACTATTTTCTTTAGATAAAAAGTGGACATTCGCACATTCATTAAAGGCGCCAGCAACAGGCCAGCTTCAAAGCTCAGACTCTAACTGCAATTAAGTCTGGTTAGCAATATAGAAGAAAAATCACTTGACCGGGAAATTAAAAAAGAAACTCAACAGAAAATAACTTCTGTGTTGCATGCAAGATTAAATCTAGTTCATCTAGTTCAGTATTTGCTAACTTTGGCAATTTTAAGATCTCTGGACTTCAACTCCCAAAATTTCCCAGCCAGCATGGAGAGAAGTTTGGAAAACTCTGATCTAGTTGTTCCACGATAATATCAGTTCAGAAGCTATCTATAGTACTTGCAAAGTCACCTCTGTAAATCTGTGTTTCTCAACCTTGGCAGCTTGACTGAAGGTGTGTAAACTTCAACTCCCAGAATTCTCCACACAGCCATGCCAAGGTCGAGAAAGCAGTGCTGTAAGCAATGGCTACTTAAATAAATGTTTTTATCGTGCAGCTAACGCTATTATGGCATAGCTTCAAACTTAATTGCCAACCTCTCTGCCCAAGGAAGTTAGCTGATAAAATGCAGCACAATGCTATTTACATATGCCACAAGCACATGACTTGATACAATTTAGATATTAAGAAGAATCCTTCCATGCTTTGTATGTCCACTTGAACAAGTTTGAGTTGCTCAATATATCTACATGTAGTTTACTTCCCAGGAATGGGTGTCCTTTAAAACACACAGTTTTGACATTATTTCTATCTGCCTAATAATCAAATCAAACTGGGTGCATGGGAAAATTAAACCATTGCCCAGACACAATAGGTAAGAAACAGAAACTAGACCAAAATTTTGCAATAAAAATAAACTTACAAGCAAACGTCACTCTAGGTGGTAAAGTTAAACTTAGTGTCAACATTTTGCATTTGTAAAAAAGGGTTTTCGGTATGCTTCAGTCCCTTGTAATTTGAACAGAATCCTGAGGAATAACTAAAACATTGCAGTAATATTGTCACTCAGAGAACAAGATCCATATTTCAGGCCAAGCACCACTCAGCCTAACACTCACCATGCTCAATCAGTGGCAATTAAATCATGTGCTACATGTTTGGGATCCTGCAATCTTTATTAGAATCCAGACCTTTTAAGTTCAGCGGGAACTAATGTGAAAAAATCTAGTGGGATTCCATTAGACCAGTGTTTTTTCAGCCTGGGCAACTTTTAAGTTGTGCGGACTCCAACTCCCAGAATTCCCCAGCGCACCTAGGATTCTGGAAGTTGAAGTCCACCCAACTTCAATTTGCCCTGGTCAGGGGAAAAACACTTTTGTATTATAGGACTGTACTGAATTAATCCAAGTCTCTCTAGCTGCTCCACAGGGGAGCTGCTAAAGGAACTTTTAAAAAATTATTCCCAGTGCACTACTGCAAAGCACCACATTAGATAAGTCATTTAAAGTCACTGAACTCCTATATCATTTTACTCGGGTGAAATCCAGCAGGTTCGGACAGGTTCTAAAGAACCAGTAGCGGAAATTTTGAGCAGTTCGGAGAACCGGTAGTGGAAATTTTGAATAGTTTGGAGAACTGACAAATACCACCTCTGTCTGGCCCCAGAGTTGAAGTCCTCCAGCCAAGCCGGCTGGGGACTTCTGGGAGTTGAAGTCCTCTAGCCAAGCAGGCTGGGGAATTCTGGGAGATGAAGTCCTCCAGCCAAGCAGGCTGGGGAATTCTGGGAGTTGAAGTGAATATGACTTCAGTAACAGAGTTGTTAATGCTTGGAATAAACTACCTGACTCTGTGGTCTCTTCCCAAAATCCCCAAAGCTTCAACCAAAAACTGTCTACTATTGACCTTCACCCCATTTCTAAGAGGTGAGTAAGGAGCGTGCATAAGAGCACAAGAGTGCCTACCGGTCCTGTCCTATTGTTTCCTTTCATTATATCCAATTAATATAGTTATTACATACTTATATATATGCTTATATATTATTATATAGTTACTTTCATGCTTTTGCTTATATATACTGTGTGACAAAATAAATAAATAAAATAAATAAATAAGTCCTCCCGCAAAGCTGGCTGGAGACTTCTGGGAGTTGAAGTCCACGAGGCTTCAAGCGCCCAAAGTTGGAGACCTCTGCCCTGCAGGACTTTTTAAGCCCCAGCCACCCCCTCCCCCACCCTGCATCCCAGGCACTGCGGCCCCGCAGCAGGAAAGCAGCCCCCCTCCGGCCCTTCCCTTGCCCCCCACTCCCCGGCGAAGCTTGCTACATAACTCAGCTCTCCCCGGAGAAGCGGCCCCTTTTTTTGGGGGGGGGCAGGCAGGGGCTCCGAGCCATTGCTAAGCTTCGGGGAGCCCGGAGGCCTGCAAAGCAGGCAGAACAGGCAGGCAGTCCCGGGAAGCTCCCTCTCTCGGCCGCTTTGAAGTTCCGCCCCGAGCAAGACCCATCCTCGGCGGGAGAGAGGGAGAGAGACGCCCGGAGGGGGCTTCCCGGGACCCCCACCCACTCCCGGACTCCCCAAAGCGGCACCCCGGTTTCCTGCAACCCTCCCTCGCTTCTTCTCCCCATCTCAACACACACACACACACACACAGTCCCACGGCCGGGCCAAACGGAGGCTCACTTTCCTGCGAAGCCCCCGAGGGTCTCCTGTGCGCCCCCTCCCCACGGCAGCGGCAGAAACGGCACCAGCGGCAGCATCCCCTCTCCTCTTCCCAGCCTCAACACCACCCCCCTCCCCAATTAACACCCCCCCAGCCTTAGTTCCTAGTCCGGGCCCCGTAGGCGGATCCTACCCAGCAAGCGAGCCAATGAACCCCGGTCCTTCCTTGTCGCAACCGCCCCGGCGCTTGGGCTGGCTGGGCAGCCGGCGAAGGTGGAGCTTGGGAAGGCGGCAGCAGCAGCAGCAGCAGCAGCAGCAGCGGTGGAGGAGGCGCGGCAGGGCGGGGGCCAAGCCAAGCCGACCCAGCAGCAGTGGCAGCAGGAGGAGGAGGAGAAGGCGGCTCCCCCCAGGATGGTCCCGCCGGCGCGCCAGCTGCGCGCTATTTAACCCTAAGCGCCCAGACCGCGCCCGGCCCGGAGCTTGGCCGGCCTTAAAGGAGACGGTCGCTGCCTGTCGGAGCTGCCACTTCGGGGCTTGCTTGGATTGGGGATTTTTATTTTTTTTCCTTTTTTCCCCCCCCGCTTCCCCTGGGGATGCGCTCAGGGCGAGGAAGCGCGTGCAAAGAGGCGGAGGCGCCCCCGGTTTGCAAAGGGGGGAATAAGCAGCAGAAGCAGAGGGGGCGGCCCGGGGCTCGGGCCATGCGCGCCCCGTCCGGGCAAGCTTGCTGGCAACGTTTGGCTTGAGCGCTCCGGTCCCCGGGTGGCCGCTTTGCCACGATGGCCAAAGAGGAATGCAAAGCGCTCCTGGACGCGCTCAGCAAAGTCACGGCTTGCTACCGGCACTTGGTGCTGACCGTCGGGGGCGCGGCGGACTCGCAAGAGCTCCGCGAGGAGCTGAAGAAAACCCGGCAGAAAGCTCAAGAGTTAGCCGGGGTGACCCGGACCCAGCTGACGGCCGCCCTGCGGGTTAAAACGCTGCCCCGAGACGAGCGGGCTGAATTCGAGCGCCTCTGGGTCATCTTCTCGGCTTGTTTGGAGATCTTGGAGAGCGACATGCGGAGGGCTCTGGAGCTGGGCCAGGCTTTCCCTCTCCACGTGCCCAAGAAGCCGCTCATCCAAACCGGCTTGAGCGGTGGCACCTCCGGCGTGGCCGCCCGGGCGATGAGCGTCCAGAACATGAAGTACGAAGCCGAAGCTAACATCGACGTGGTGGACCTGACGGACCTGGAGCAGGAGATCAACCAGGTGGGCGAGATGATCTACGAGATGGAGATGAAGGTCAACGTGCCCCGGTGGACGGTCGAAGCCAAGCAAGACCCGGGCGCCGAGCTCAATTCCACCGTCAGCGGGGGCGCCTCGTCCTTGGGCGCCGTCTCGGGGGTCGAGAACAAAAGCCTTTGCGACCCGAGCAGGATCCTGGCCGGCATCATTTTCAGCGCCGTCCTCCTGATGGCCATCGCCCTGGCGGTGTGTGTGGCCAAGCTGTCCTAAAGCGGCGGTCACCCAACTGGTGGGCCGTGGACCGCTGGTGGTCCGCGTGAAAATGGTGGTGGTCCACAGAAAGACGATTTGCATTTTTTTTTAATATTGCACTAAATACTATTTGTCTTTTTTTAAAAAAACATCCCTTTTAGTGGTCCGCCGGATTTAAAATTATGAAAGGTCTTCCTTGCAATGGGGGGGGGAGGGGAGTTTTTACAATTTTTGGGGATCTTGGACTGGAGGGGAGAGCAGGATCGGCTGAGATGGGTGGGTGTGTTTTTTTTTAACGCTCCCGGACGGAGGGTTGATCCAAGCAAGAGATCTCTCCCTGGGTAGAATATACAGTATGTATATATATATATATATTCTACACTGTATATATATATATACTGTATATTCTACACTGTATATATATATACTGTATATTCTATACTGTGTATATATATATATATACAATAAAATTATATATATATATAATTTTTTAATAAAGCCTGCTGGCTGGGCCTTTCACGGTTAATAATAATGTGCGGGTATTAGAACTTAACCACGGTAGGGGATTTGACTGCTATTTATAGAAGGCCGTTCCCGGGAACTGGGACGGAAATACGGGTTGGGATTTAAGCTTGGGGTGGGGTGGGGGTTCATGTTTACAAACGGGTCATCATCACCATAACAATTTGCACCTGATGTGGAGAGAGGGCTGCGAACCAGAGGCCAAGATGGGGAGAGGGGCATATATGTTGGTTTCAATACAAGCGGGCATTAACTCTGAAGCTGAAGGAGTGCGTTACTTTTTTACCTACTAAACCAAGAGGTACAAGCCTGGAGGCATAGGAACTTGTCTTTTGTGAGTGAAAGATTAAAGCTGAAGTTGTTTCGGTGAACCGTGTGCGGTATAGAAATCCAGATTTGCAGAAGAAAACTTTCAGCAGCATTTAAGAGAAAGATAAGGAGTTATTTTCAGCTCACGACTGTTTCAGGTTTGTTTTGCAGGGGACAGGAGGATAAAAAAAAACCCCACCCTTATCAATAGGTTCTTAGTCACACACTAGCCAATTTTAAACACTTTACACATAAGTGTAAATCACTTTTTCCCTTCTTGAAATGTACTGCTGGAATTCAGTGAGATTTCATTCTGAACATGCATTGGATGGCAGTGTGGTTTCTTTTGGCTTACTTTTTTGTGCTGGGATTTGCGGTGTGTTTAAACTAAAATATGACAAGATCTTCAGCGAGTTCAGGATTTTAGACAGGGCTTTTCCTTCTGGGTTTAGAGACTTCATCCTAAGGGAAGCAAATCTATTTAAACCTCCTTCCTGTCTGTTTTCAGGTACTAAAAACTCTTCCTTCTAAAACAAGAGAAGTTAAGATTTTAACCATAACTTCTCGGGTGTGCTTATTCATTAATACATGAGAAAACTAAGGGACTCTTGAGTAAACTTGTTTCTATAGTTGTATAGATGGAATTAATTTAAAAGATAAACAGCTTGAAAATTGAAGTCAGTGAAGACACAAATCTTAAGATTAACCTAAAATCTCTTTTGAGTTTGGATGTCATGCCAATTATGATTATCTTGATTAATTGAAAAATTATATTAGAGTCCCTGGAATTACTAGATAAAGATAATCTGGCAGCAAAGAGTAATCCATTGTATCTAGGCTAAATTTGCAGGTCAACAACAGCCCATCTACAGGTATAGACTATCTCCAAGTTGCTGTGTAATTATTAAGAGACAAACAGGAAAATAAAGTTTCTAAAATTCTGTTTACCAATCTGTTAAACCCATCATACTTTACAGTTGTGCATGGCTTTAGGATCAGTGTACTGATCCCATTAAGTTCCTTGCAATTGGACAGATGCAGGTGTTGTTTTATATAAGCTTTAGGAGGCAGATCCCCAGATTCAGTGGGTTAATTTCTTAAAAATTGAGGTTCGTTGAAATGATAGTTCTAAGTTCTGAAAGCACATTATGTAGCTGAAACTCTATGGGTATCTTTTTAGAAATAAGATCTGTTGACAGGTAGCTCTCAACTTACAATGGAGCCCAAAATTTCTGTTCTTAAATGAGACATTTGTTAAGTGAGTTTTGCCCCCATTTAACAACCTTTCTTGCCACAGTTAAGTGAATCGCTGCAGTTCATAAGTTGGTAACCCGGTTGTAAAGCAAGTCCAGTTTTCCCATTGACTTTTGCTTGTTCAGAAGGTCACAAAAGGTGATCCCACGACCTTGGGAAACAGCAACGGTCACAAATATGAACCAGTTGCCAGACATCGGGTCATTTTGATTACACGATTATGGGGCACGCTGCAAAGATCATCACTGTGAAAAACGGTCATCAGTCACATTTTTTCAGGGCTGTTAACTTTGACCGGTCGCTAAATGAACTGTTGTAAATCGAGGACTACCTGGATTTAATACATTCGCTTTTTAGCCCCTGAATCAATATGGGCTGAAAGGCAAGAAAGACATCAATAATTAAATTTGCGCTTTGAGTGGCTAGCACTAATGGACGCTGTGCGGTCAAAGCCAGATTCTGCATTTGCAACCAAGCAAATCTTCTACGTTACCTCGAAAATAAATAGTCCTGTGTTCAGGAAGCAAGAAAATACTGCATTCCCAGGTACTCTTAAGGCATCGATATATTTTGATGGTTGATTGTAAATATCTGCTTTTGAGAAAGTCCTCTCGGAGCAGGGCTGGGAGCTACAAGGTTGTCAAAACTGTGTATTTCTTTTGGTGCTAAAGTACCCAATCCCTCTTTATTGTAGCACAAAAAATGGCTGCTATTGTATTGTTCACTTTCACCTGAAGAGAACAGGACCCATATTTGCATGTTAACAAGGGCTAGATATTTCTCTTAAATACGTCTCATATAATTTATGGGAGAACACCAAGATTTAAAGTGCTCTTACATAGGCTGCATGCAACACTGTTATAAGCTGTGAGGAAGAAGCCGCAGGAATTGCCTAGCTGGAATTCTCCCGAGACACATTTTTTTCATTTGGAATTAAAACAGTATTTCTTTGCACATTGAGAACTCAAGTCTAAAAACTTATCAGTATGGATAAAGCAGCCATCTCTCCGCTCTTGTTCTACAGGGTTGTTGTTTTTTTTGTAACCCAATTCAGGTTAAAGTCACAAACACGTCACTGCAAAATACTTATTTTCCTGAGAACCGAGTTACTTTTATGAAAACATTTACATTTAGGGAACAGCTCCTAATTCCAATAAGGTTTTATTTTCCAAGCAGACCCGGTTTACAAAGGTGTTGCTCATATCTGTGCATCCGTTAACCGATTCTGCATTGCTTGTTTTTTTTTTCTCTGTATAAGCTATTTCTAAATGACATCTCATCAAGACCTGACACAGGATTTGTCAATATCTGATTCATTAATATCTTCTTCGCTCAGTTCTCATCACATTTGCTCAGCACCACTGACTGTGCAATATGGTTTAGGGACAGTTGTTTTATCACGTGTGCAAAGCTGACCAGATAATACTATGGAAGAAATCTCTTCTTATGGGACGTGTATGTGTGTCAGATGGATCTGCAGGAACCAATGAAATAATCTAAAGCATGATACGCTTCTGTTCATCTATTAAAAAATTGTAGGATGTCTGTTCACTTTCACCTCTGCTCTAAGGTTCACAAAAGCATACCACAGTCATTGTCCATGTTTCTTTCTGGAAGAAAATTATCTAGAACTCTCATTTTTAGGCTATACAGAAAGGTTAGCGTTAAATTTTATAGACCATAAAAGTCTGGCCCATGCGGAGATTTTCTGTTAGCGAAGTCTTAAAACTTTCAGAGTCTGTATAGATGGTTAAATCATCAGCCCTACAACCATCACAATTATGTGATGTGATTAAAATTTATTTATTTATTGAAGTTTATTTAAAACCAAGTTGTTTTACTCTTTTAAAAAAATGGTTAACAGTCTTGTAACAGCCATAGATATTTTCATTATAACAAAAAGTGTACGTTTTCATTGAAATGAAACAAAGCAAAGTCCCTTTTTAATAGGATTTTTTTATTTTAAAAAGTCCAATTCTGCTGTATTTTACAAGCACGATGAACTTGAGAATTACGACAGGAGTGTTATTCGAGGAATTACGATCTCTGAATGTTTGATTTTAAAAACAATGTTGATTTGTTGCATTCCAACAAATGCTGGGTCCCCATTAAAACGATTGTTTCAGTATTCGTGTGAAAGTAAGCATTATAAACTGGCATTCCGTGGTTCAAGAGTATTCTTTTACGCTCAGGATAAAACCTATTGCTATTATTTATTTAAAATAAAGCCTCTTCTGTTAACTTGCCAGCCTTTTGAACAGATTGCTTTTAAAGACAAACTCCTAAATGTGTGTGTGTGTGTGAGAGAGAGGGGGGGGGAGAACTTCTTTAGCAATACTTAACTTTCACATGTTTTCAGAAAGTCATGTAGCAAGAATGCTGAATTATAGGCCCTTCAATCTTTTCCTTCACTATGTTTCTAAACTCAACAATGCCAAGCTGGGACAAAAATGAACTTTTTGCTAAACTCAGCTGCAGTGTGCAATATATCCCAGCTGCAGTGTGCAGTATGGCCGGTTGTACTTATTAAGGGTTCAAAATTCTCTCCCAAATTAGGGGTCCAATGGAAAAGTGGCATTAAAAGAAACCTTGATCCATTTTACACTTCGTTCCATTTTTCTCTTGTGTTCAAGTAATTACAAATGGGAGTTGGATTTTGCTTCACTGCTTAAGGCAAAAGAGATGCATATTAACATTTCTTTGTCAAGAGTAATAGAGAGCATTCAAGCGAAACAAACAATACAGTTTTGGATGTTAAGGTAGAATACTTTTGAGCATCCCTGTGTAGAACTGTCTAGATTCAGTCAAGTAACCAAGGTATCAACTCGCACAGCATCCCTGGCTTGCTCTTGAGTTGCCATAGGCCAGGGTGGATGGGAAACTGGTGAAACTGCACAGCAGCCAAAAACCAATGCACATTCCATACTTATCTCCCTCAAGGCTGTATCCCCGGGATACCTACAGCAGTTGAAGGGGAGTGACCTCTACAACTCGCAAAATTATTCCGTGGGTGAATGTGATGTGAATGTGACACACCCTGGGGTGAGGGGGGGACAGGGTCATAATTGGAGTGTAAATTATGTAGGGTCAGATCTGGCTTCACCTGGGAACGTGCAGACATGAAGATCCTAATAAAAGACTGGATATTTTTTTTAAGCTTGGCTCAAGACTCATGATTTAATTAGGGCATCCATCGGAACCCTGACACCAGGAGAGAAGCAACCAAGAACTCAGGAAAAAAATTCCTAACAGTGAGAGCAATCAACCAATGGAACAGCTTGCCTTCAGAAGTTGTGGGTGCTCCATCACTGGAGGCTTTCAACAAGAGACTGGGCGATCATTTATCTGAAATGCTATAGGTCTCCTGCTTGAGCAGAGGATTGGACTAGAAGACCTCCAATGTCCCTTCCAACTCTGTTCTATGTTCGAAGTATTTATGATGCGGAAGAATATAACACACTTTCAAACTGTCCTTTGAAAAACTGCAAAGTATTTTGTACGTTAAAATTGTGAGCCGTGTGATTCCCTTGGATGTAAGCACAATTAATGATGGTGTGAATGATTTAAGAGTAATCTTTCAGAACTAAACCACTGGCGTCCACGTTTCATCGTAATTGCTCATTTCTTGCAACATTTCTTGCTTATGAAATAGCTGCAAGATGTATGGTCGGCACAAGAATGCAGCTTTTTCATCTGCAGTATTTGAAATTGTCAAAAATGTCTCTTAATACCTCTATGCTGAAAAATTAAAGAGTCATTTTTTCCCACATCTAACGGTATGTAATAAATAGGTTTTCTGGCCTTGAAAAACAGGCTCATCAAAAAAAATTCGGTTTACTTTTTTTAATATCGGCGGGCCCAGGATAAACATTCCTCTGTCCCATCTACTACCTCTTCTGCATCCATATTTTTATTTGGTGGTTCTGTGAAGAGTTAAAGCTCACTTAAGTTCACTTGTTTCAGTGACTTAAAAGTTACATAAGATCAGCAGCAAGTTAAAAATAGGCCAGGTTACATGACAAGCTTACCTACAATAATCTGAAAAGTAAGTTTCTGCTCTGTCCGCGTTACAATCCATCACAAATCCATTTCTGCCGCGGAAATTGGACACTACGTTTTTTTTCTGCTAAAAGGCAGATGCCCTCCGAGTCCGGAGCTTCTTTCAGGCTTTAGAAGAAGCACTCCCCTCAAGCCTCCAGAAACTTTTCTGGGGCTTCTCTGGATGGCTCAACTTCAGCCCAAATGCTCATCTCTCCCTCTTTGCCTGAGGGGGAGATTTTCAAGCTGCCGGACTGCTGATTTGCACTGTCCTGGCAGCTCTACAGACTACTGGGTTAGAGGTCTAAAAAAGACCGCCATCAATGAAGTGGAGCCAAACCGGAAGCCAATTTCCGTAAGAGGGTGGGGGGACAGTGTTATACAAGATGCTTCCATGGTCACGTGACCAACATAACTATACTCAAGGTGCACAGAATGGTGCTACCTTCCACTGAAATGATAACTATCTACTAGCATTTGCATGCTTTCGAGCTGCTAGGAGCTGAAGCAAAACGGAGCTCACCCTTTCACGCACAAGTCTCGAACAAACAGGGCTATCTGTTGACAAGCTCAGCATCTTTAACTTTTAACCCTCTGCATCTTTATTGAGGAGAGACCAATATGTTAACAGTAAAGATAAAGATTGCCCTGATTCTAAGGTGAAGCTCATTTCCATTTTTTAGGGGGTGGGGAGCAGCAAATGTAATACAAGATGCTTCTATGAGAAGTGTTGGGCACCAAAAGCGAATAAAGCACCAGGTACAGATGGTTTGACAACTACTTATTATAAAAATTTACAAAATGAGATGATTGTACCACTTAAGGAGTTATTTAGCAGAATACAAAGGGGAGGAGAAGCTCCTCCCTCATGGAGGACAGCTTTTATTTCATTAATACCTAAAGAAGATCGAGATGGTGTTAAACCAGAGAATTATAGGCCAATATCGCTTTTAAATACTGATTATAAGATATTTGCTAAGATATTAGCGAATAGATTGATGCCACTGATGACTCAATTAATTCATAATGATCAAACAGGATTTATTAAGGGGAGACAGATGAGATATAATATGAGACAAATTGTAAATTTACTTGAATATTTGGAAAGAAACAGCCAGGTCTCAGCAGCATTCTTCTTTTTGGATGCGAAAAAGCTTTTGATAGATTGGATTGGCAGTTTTGTTTAAAGTAATAGAAAAATGCAATTTGGGGATTATTTTATTCAAGCAATTAAGGCTATATATCAAAAGCAAACAGCTCAAATAATAGTAAATGGTGGATTAACAGAATCTTTCAAGATTGAGAAAGGGACTAGACAAGGATGTCCCTTGTCACCATTATTATTCATTCTAACTTTGGAAATATTATTGAGTAATATCGTGGTTTAGATCGAATAAAAGGAATTAGAATTAAAATCAAGATTATAAATTAAGAGCGTTTGCAGATGATCTGGTTGTTTCTTTATCTCAACCAATACATTCAGCTGTATATCTAAAGGAGACAATTGATCAGTATAGTAAGGTATCTGGGTTTAAAGTGAATCAACAGAAGACAAAATGATAATTAAAAATATGAATACACATCAGAGGAAGAATTAGAAAGAATAACTGGATATGAAGTAGTTAAAAGGTTAAATACTTAGGAGTATATATTACAGCATCGAATGTAAAATTATATAAAAATAATTATGAGGTATTGTGGGGAAAAGTAATTAAAGAAATGGAGAATGGAAGAAGTTACAATTATCATTGTTGGGAAGAGTGGCAGCTATAAAATGAATGTTTTGCCTAGATTTTTATTTTTGTTTCAAATGATTCCAATATTGAAGAAAGATGCAAATTTACAAGAATGGCAAAAGGATTAATAATTTTGTATGGAAGGGTAAAAAACCGAGAATAAAGTTAAAAATAATGCAAGACGTTAGGGAAAGAGGGGGTTTAAAAATGCCTAACTTGAAATTGTACTATGATGCAGTTGTTTTAGCTTTAATTTCTGATTGGATTAATTTAACAGAGGAAAGGATTTTGAATATAGAAGGTTATGGTTTGTTATATGGATGGCATGCATATGTAATATATGACAAGAAAATTGATAAGACATTTAAGAATAATATGGTCAGAAGTGCTTTGTTGAGGGTTTGGAAAAAATATCAATATAAGTTAGATGGAAAGATACCAATATGGACCATCCCCAGACATATGATAGAGAATATAAATATATTACAAAAAATGGAGGTTATCACTTACAAAGAGCTTTTGACTATGGAAAAAGGGGAATTACAGTTAAAATCTAGGGAGAAATTGAGGGATGAAGGGAGAAATTATACATGGTTCCAGTATGGACAATTGCAATCTAGATGGAAAATAGATCAGAAAATTGGTATAAGGCAAAGTGATGATAATTTGGTAAAACAAATAAAAGATCAAGGTCAACAGCATATAAAGAGATTATATAATGTATTGGTTGAAATTGATTCAGAAATGGAGTTGGTTAAAGATTGTATGGTAAAATGGTCACAAAATTTTCAACAACCTATAATGTTAGAAACATGGGGAAAATTTGGGTGAGGAATGTTAAATTTACGCAAGCACAAAATTTAAGAGAAAATTTTTATAAAATGTTTTATAGATGGCATTTAGATCCTAAAAAACTGTCATGTATGTATCCAAATGTGAAAGCAAAATGTTGGAGATGTGATTGTGAGGATGCTACCTATTATCATATATGGTGGACTTGCAAAAAAGTTAAAGCCTTTTGGATTAAAATATGGTGGATTATGCAGAACATTTTGAAAAAGAAGATCAAGTTTGTTCCACAGTTCTTTTTATTAGGAATAATCTCAGATTGCACTGTTATAGAGACAAAACTGATTTTGAATTTAATAACTGCTGCAAGACTATTGATTGCACAATATTGGAAGAAAGAAGACTTACCTACAATTGGAGAATGGATTAGTAAAGTATCAAATTTAGCATCCCTGGCTTGCTCTTGAGTTGCCATAGGCCAGGGTGGATGGGAAACTGGTGAAACTGCACAGCAGCCAAAAACCAATGCACATTCCACACTTATCTCCCTCAAGGCTGTATCCCCGGGATACCTACAGCAGTTGAAGGGGAGTGACCTCTACAACCCGCAAAATTATTCCGTGGGTGAATGTGATGTGAATGTGACACACCCTGGGGTGAGGGGGGGACAGGGTCATAATTGGAGTGTAAATTATGTAGGGTCAGATCTGGCTTCACCTGGGAACGTGCAGACATGAAGATCCTAATAAAAGACTGGATTTTTTTTTTAAGCTTGGCTCAAGACTCATGATTTAATTAGGGCATCCATCGGAACCCTGACACAAGGAGAGAAGCAACCAAGAACTCAGGAAAAAAATTCCTAACAGTGAGAGCAATCAACCAATGGAACAGCTTGCCTTCAGAAGTTGTGGGTGCTCCATCACTGGAGGCTTTCAACAAGAGACTGGGCGATCATTTATCTGAAATGCTATAGGTCTCCTGCTTGAGCAGAGGATTGGACTAGAAGACCTCAATGTCCCTTCAACTCTGTTCTATGTTCAAGTATTTATGATGCGGAAGAATATAACACACTTTCAAACTGTCCTTTGAAAAACTGCAAAGTATTTTGTACGTTAAAATTGTGAGCCGTGTGATTCCCTTGGATGTAAGCACAATTAATGATGGTGTGAATGATTTAAGAGTAATCTTTCAGAACTAAACCACTGGCGTCCACGTTTCATCGTAATTGCTCATTTCTTGCAACATTTCTTGCTTATGAAATAGCTGCAAGATGTATGGTCGGCACAAGAATGCAGCTTTTTCATCTGCAGTATTTGAAATTGTCAAAAATGTCTCTTAATACCTCTATGCTGAAAAATTAAAGAGTCATTTTTTCCCACATCTAACGGTATGTAATAAATAGGTTTTCTGGGCTTGAAAAACAGGCTCATCAAAAAAAAATCGGTTTACTTTTTTTAATATCGGCGGGCCCAGGATAAACATTCCTCTGTCCCATCTACTACCTCTTCTGCATCCATATTTTTATTTGGTGGTTCTGTGAAGAGTTAAAGCTCACTTAAGTTCACTTGTTTCAGTGACTTAAAAGTTACATAAGATCAGCAGCAAGTTAAAAATAGGCCAGGTTACATGACAAGCTTACCTACAATAATCTGAAAAGTAAGTTTCTGCTCTGTCCGCGTTACAATCCATCACAAATCCATTTCTGCCGCGGAAATTGGACACTACGTTTTTTTTCTGCTAAAAGGCAGATGCCCTCCGAGTCCGGAGCTTCTTTCAGGCTTTAGCCCTCAAGCCTCCAGAAACTTTTCTAGGGCTTCTGCAGGTGGCTCAACTTCAGCCTGAATGCCCATCTCTCCGTCTTTGCCCGAGGGGGAGATTTTCAAGCTGCCGGACAGCTGATTTGCACTGTCCTGGCAGCTCTACAGACTACGGGGTTAGCGGTCTAAAAAAGACCGCCATCAACGAAGCGGAACCAAACCGGAAGCCAATTTCCGTAAGAGGGTGGGGGGGACAGTGTTATACAAGATGCTTCCATGGTCACGTGACCAACATAACTATACTCCAAGGTGCACAGAATGGTGCTACCTTCCACTGAAATGATAACTATCTACTAGCATTTGCATGCTTTCGAGCTGCTAGGAGCTGAAGCAAGTAACGGGAGCTCACCCTTTCACGCACAAGTCTCGAACAAACAGGGCTATCTGTTGACAAGCTCAGCATCTTTAACTTTTAACCCTCTGCATCTTTATTGAGGGAGAGACCAATATGTTAACAGTAAAGATAAAGATTGCCCCTGATTCTAAGGGGTGAAGCTCATTTCCATTTTTTAGGGGGTGGGGAGCAGCAAATGTAATACAAGATGCTTCTATGAGAAGTGTTGGGCACCAAAAGCGAATAAAGCACCAGGTACAGATGGTTTGACAACTACTTATTATAAAAATTTACAAAATGAGATGATTGTACCACTTAAGGAGTTATTTAGCAGAATACAAAGGGGAGGAGAAGCTCCTCCCTCATGGAGGACAGCTTTTATTTCATTAATACCTAAAGAAGATCGAGATGGTGTTAAACCAGAGAATTATAGGCCAATATCGCTTTTAAATACTGATTATAAGATATTTGCTAAGATATTAGCGAATAGATTGATGCCACTGATGACTCAATTAATTCATAATGATCAAACAGGATTTATTAAGGGGAGACAGATGAGATATAATATGAGACAAATTGTAAATTTACTTGAATATTTGGAAAGAAACAGCCAGGTCTCAGCAGCATTCTTCTTTTTGGATGCGGAAAAAGCTTTTGATAGATTGGATTGGCAGTTTTTGTTTAAAGTAATAGAAAAAATGCAATTTGGGGATTATTTTATTCAAGCAATTAAGGCTATATATCAAAAGCAAACAGCTCAAATAATAGTAAATGGTGGATTAACAGAATCTTTCAAGATTGAGAAAGGGACTAGACAAGGATGTCCCTTGTCACCATTATTATTCATTCTAACTTTGGAAATATTATTGAGTAATATACGTGGTTTAGCTCGAATAAAAGGAATTAGAATTAAAAATCAAGATTATAAATTAAGAGCGTTTGCAGATGATCTGGTTGTTTCTTTATCTCAACCAATACATTCAGCTGTATATCTAAAGGAGACAATTGATCAGTATAGTAAGGTATCTGGGTTTAAAGTGAATCAACAGAAGACAAAATGATAATTAAAATATGAATACACATCAGAGGGAAGAACTAGAAAGAATAACTGGATATGAAGTAGTTAAAAAGGTTAAATACCTAGGAGTATATATTACAGCATCGAATGTAAAATTATATAAAAATAATTATGAGGTATTGTGGGGAAAAGTAATTAAAGAAATGGAGAATTGGAAGAAGTTACAATTATCATTGTTGGGAAGAGTGGCAGCTATAAAAATGAATGTTTTGCCTAGATTTTTATTTTTGTTTCAAATGATTCCAATATTGAAGAAAGATGCAAATTTACAAGAATGGCAAAAAGGGATTAATAATTTTGTATGGAAGGGTAAAAAACCGAGAATAAAGTTAAAAATAATGCAAGACGTTAGGGAAAGAGGGGGTTTAAAAATGCCTAACTTGAAATTGTACTATGATGCAGTTGTTTTAGCTTTAATTTCTGATTGGATTAATTTAACAGAGGAAAGGATTTTGAATATAGAAGGTTATGGTTTGTTATATGGATGGCATGCATATGTAATATATGACAAGAAAATTGATAAGACATTTAAGAATAATATGGTCAGAAGTGCTTTGTTGAGGGTTTGGAAAAAATATCAATATAAGTTAGATGGAAAGATACCAATATGGACTATCCCCAGACATATGATAGAGAATATAAATATATTACAAAAAATGGAGGTTATCACTTACAAAGAGCTTTTGACTATGGAAAAAGGGGAATTACAGTTAAAATCTAGGGAGAAATTGAGGATGAAGGAGAAATTATACATGGTTCCATATGGACAATTGCAATCTAGATGGAAAATAGATCAGAAAATTGGTATAAGGCAAAGTGATGATAATTTGGTAAAACAAATAAAAGATCAAGGTCAACAGCATATAAAGAGATTATATAATGTATTGGTTGAAATTGATTCAGAAATGGAGTTGGTTAAAGATTGTATGGTAAAATGGGCACAAAATTTTCAACAACCTATAATGTTAGAAACATGGGAAAAATTTGGGTGAGGAATGTTAAATTCACAAGCACAAAATTTAAGAGAAAATTTTTATAAAATGTTTTATAGATGGCATTTAGATCCTAAAAAACTGTCATGTATGTATCCAAATGTGAAAGCAAAATGTTGGAGATGTGATTGTGAGGATGCTACCTATTATCATATATGGTGGACTTGCAAAAAAGTTAAAGCCTTTTGGATTAAAATATGGTGGATTATGCAGAACATTTTGAAAAAGAAGATCAAGTTTGTTCCACAGTTTTTTTATTAGGAATAATTCCAGATTGCACTGTTATAGAGACAAAACTGATTTTGAATTTAATAACTGCTGCAAGACTATTGATTGCACAATATTGGAAGAAAGAAGACTTACCTACAATTGGAGAATGGATTAGTAAAGTATCAAATTTAGCAGAAATGGCAAAAATTTCTGCCTACTTGAAAGACTGTACACAAGAAAAATATATTTTGGAATGGAGAAAGTGGATTGATTATATTCAAAATAAGTATCAGATTAAAAAATATCAATTAGTTTTTGAGTGAAGTTAGGAATTGCTATGTATTAGAGTTTAAGAAAGAAGGGAATTGATAGTGTGATGGTGTGATGGTGTGAAATGGAATATGTTTTATGTTATATTTTAGATTATGTTTGTTAGTTACAATACCTGTATTCTGTTCTGGGAAGTCTCGGGGGGGGGGGGGAAATGTGGGGGGGGAAGGGGAAGATTATAAATTGATTGATTGCCATTGTACAGGAATAATGGTAGAATTAAACAAGTTGGAATGGTGTAAAGTCGGGACTGCTCGGTAACCACTCCCGAAGGGAAAGGATAAGGAAAGAGGAGAAAAGAAGGAAGAAAGTAGGTAGGCAGGTAGGTAGGTAGGTACGAAAGAAGGGAGGGAGAAGAAAGGATAGGAGGAGAAGAAGGAAGAGAAGATAGAGGGTTAGAAAGGATGGTAGTGAGAAGTGGGAAAGAGGAGGGGAAGTAGGAAAGTGAGGAAAAGGACGGTGGGGAAAGTCGAAGAAGGATGAGAAGGGTAGAAAGGATTAAGGGAGGGAGTGGCGGTCGAGCAGCCCTGATTGAGCATAATTTGAGTATAGGATCGATTGTTGGATAAGTGGTTGTATTGTACACTGGTCAAATTGTTGGAATTATTATGGAAAATTTAAAAAAATTGCCCTGAAAAAAAAGAAAATACCTTATGCCACCAGACTTGAAATTCTGGGTTTAGAAAATTTAGAACTACACTGCCTTCGGTCTGATCTAAAATCATCTGCTACAATGTCCTACCTGTCAATGACTACTTCAGCATCAACCACAACAATACACAAGCACACAATAGATACAAACTTAACGTGAACCGCTCCAAACTCAATTGTGGAAAATATGACTTCATAACAGAGTTGTTAATGCCTGGAATGCACTACCAGAGTCCGTGGTCTCATCCCAAAATCCCCAAAACTTTAACCTAAGACTGTCTGCTGTTGATCTCATCCAGAGGTGGGTTTCAGCAGGTTCTGACCAGTTCTGGAGAACTGGTAGTGGAAATTTTGAGTAGTTCGGAGAACCGATAGTAAAAATTCTGACTGGCCCCACCACCATCTATTCTCTGCCTCCCAAGTCCCAGCTGATTGGAAGGAAATGGGGATTTTGCAGTAACCTTCCCCTCCCATGCCCACCAAGCCACACCCACAGAACCGGTAGTAAAAAAATTGACCTCCCTTCATTTCTAAGAGGTCCATAAAGGGGACGTGCATAAGCGCACCAGCGTGCCTACAATCCCTGTCCTAATGTTCCCTTTAATTGTATTCGCTTTACGTATTCAATGCATGCTTATATATATTATCTAATATGTACTCAACAAAAGAAGGAAGGAAGGAAGGAAGGAAGGAAAGATGGAAGAGGGAAGGAGGGAGGAGGGAAGGAAGGAAGGAAGGGGGAGGGAAGGAGGAGGAAGGAAGTACAGAAGGAAGTACAGAATTCTAGACCAATTCTAGAATACAGCTCACCTCTTTGGAACCCTCACCATATCTCTGACATCAATACAATTGAAGGTGTCCAGAAATATTTTACAAGAAGAGTTCTCCATTCCTCTGTAAACAACAAAATACCTTATCCCACTAGACTTGAAATCCTGGGCTTGGAAAACTTGGAACTCCGTAGCCTACGACAAGACCTAAGTTTAACTCATAGAATCATCTATTGTAATGTCCTTCCTGTTAAAGACTACTTTAGCTTTAACTGCAATAATACAAGAGCAACCAATAGATTTAAACTTAATGTCAACCGCTTTAAACTAGATTGCAGAAAATATGACTTTTGTAACAGAATCATCAGTGCTTGGAATACTTTACCTGACTCTGTGGTCTCTTCCCATAATCCTAAAAGCTTTAACCAAAAACTTTCTACTATTGACCTCACCCCATTCCTAAGAGGCGTGCATAAGTGCACGTTCCTGTCCTATTGTTTTTTTTTCTTTTCTTCTTCCTATATATTGTTGTGACAAAATAAATAAATAAATAAATAAATAAAGGCAGGAAGGAGGAAGAAAGGAAGGAAGGAAGGAAGGAGGAAGGGAGGGAGGGAGGAAGGAAGGAAGGGGAGGGAGAGAGAAGGAAGGAAGGACAGAAGGCAGGAAGGTGGGAGGGAGGGAGGAAGGAAGGAAGAAGGGAGGAGGAAGGAAAGAAGGAAGGAAGACAGGAAGGAGGAAGGAAGGGAGGGAGGAAGGAAGGAAGAGGGAGGGAAGAGGAAGGAAGGAAGGAAGGAAGGAAGGAAGGAAGGAAGGAAGGAAGGAAGGAAGGAAGAAAGAAAGAAAGAAAGAAAGAAAGAAAGAAAGAAAGAAAGAAAGAAAGAAAGAAAGAAAGAAAGAAAGAAAGAAATCCCCGAAGGGTGGTGGTGGGAGGAGACGGGAGGGGCAGAACCAGCTTCTCTCCACCCAAGCCTACCTCGCAGGGTTGTCGGTGCCAGGTTTGCGGGGGGCGGGAGAGCGGGCAGCGCCCTTGCCAAGGAGAGGAGAGGTGCGCGCGAGAGAAGCCCGGAGCCGAGTCCAAGCGAAGCCGCCTCTGTCCCGCCGCCTGCCCTTCTCCTCCGCCCGGGAGCGATGACCTCGCCGGCCTGGCGGGAAGCTGCCACGCTGCTCCTGGCGGTGGGCGGCGGGCGACGACCCCCTCCCGGGGCCGCAGCCGCCGCCGCCTTCGACTACCAGGTGCTGCTCCTCCGCCGGAGCGCCCGCAGCGCTTTCATGCCCAGCGCCCAAGTCTTCCCGGGCGGCGTGGCCGACGCCGCCGACTTCTCGCCCGCCTGGCGGGAGCTTCTGCCGGACTCGCCGCGCTGCGGGCTGGACGCTCAGCCTCCCGCCCGGCCTCCGCTCTTCGCCGCCCGCCGGCCCGAGCTGGGCGAAGCGTCCCTGCCGGCCGACGTGGCCTTCCGCATCTGCGCCATCCGGGAGACCTTCGAGGAGAGCGGGCTGCTGCTGGTGGTGCCCGCCGAGGAAGCCGCCGCTGCCCGGACGGACGGCCCGACTCCCCTGCTGCCCGCCGCCGAGCGGCTCCTGCCGGCCGCCCGGTTGGAAGAGTGGCGGCGCCGGGTGCAAAGCGACCCGGGCAGCTTCCTGCAGCTCTGCCGCCGCCTGGGCTGCGCGCCCCACTTGCGGGCTTTGCACGAGTGGGGCAACTGGCTGACCCCCGTGGAGCCGGGCAGGCCGACCGCCCGCCGTTACGACACCGCTTTCTACCTGTGTTGCTGCCTCGGGCAGGAGCCGCCCGCCGTCTCGCACGACCGGCAGGAGGTGGCCGGCTGCAGGGTGAGGAGCTGAGCGAGGGCAGCTGGCAGGGCACCGGGTTGCACGCGGGGGTCTCTTGGGTGTTTGCAAGCAGGGGCAGAGAGACTTGGGCATAAGGGAGGTGGGGGGCTTTCCCAACCTCTGGTCGGTTATAGGTCGTCCTCGACTTACAACGGTTCGTTTAGTGACCGCTCAGAGTTTGAAGGGCACTGACAAAAAGGGACTTGGGACAGGGGAACCCACACACACACAATCTTTTGGGCACCAAGGACCAAGGAGAGAGGCTTTTCGCACAAATCATAGGGAGTATGGTTTATGCCTGTGTCTGGGATCTGGTCGGGTATAGGTCGTCCTCGACTTACAACTGTTCACTTAGTGACCCTTCAAACAAGAAGTGAAATCTACTTACCTTCCTTACCGGTTCGGAAATGCATGCACCGCATGCGTCCTGTGCACACACACACACCCTCTGTGCATGCACAAAACCTTTCTGCCCATGCGCAGAGGGTACAAAACACTTTACTTCCTGGTTAAAACTTCATTACTTAAAACGAAGTAATGACGCCGGGCAGGTGGGCGGAGCCTCACACCACGATTGCTACCGGTTCTCCGAACCACCAGCCAAGATTGCTACCGGATCGGGCAATCCGGTCCGAACCGGGAGCATTTCACCTCTGGTTCAAAGTTACAAGGGCATTGAGAAAAGGGGCTTAGGAAAGGAACCTCCAACCTTTTGGGCACCAGGGACCGGTTCTGTGGAGAGAGATTTGGATTGGACCGGAGTGGGTATGGTTTCACATGCTGCCTGCATCCCATAGATGGGACTTCGCTTGCTTGCGTGACCCATGTTTCGGGCATGCAGCGGCCTGGTGCTGGTTCAGGGACAAGGGTTTGGGGACTCCTGACTTAGATCCATTTTTCACCTGACTCTTGCAGCATCCCGATGGTCATTTGATCAAAAATTCAGGCGCTCAGCAACTGACTTATAGTTATGACGGTTGCAGTGCGCCCCAGGGTCATGTGATCCCCTCATACGACTTTTTTTTTTTTACAAGCAAAGTCAAATGGGGAAGCCATGGTTCCCTTAACAGCCATGACACTAACTTCATACCTGCCACCATTCACTTAATTACTGTGGCAAGAGAAGTCATTAAATGGGGCCAAATTCACTTAACAAATGTTTTGCCTAGCAACAGAAATGTCGGGCTCAATTGTGACTGTAAGTTGAGGACGACCTGTACTTGCTTCCAGAAACCTAGTTTGCATCCTTGGTCGGCAGGAGAGATTGGGAAGGGAGTCCTAAAGTAGTATTTTTCATCAGTTGAAGGTAGGTGGAGTTCAACTCCCAGAATTCCCCAGGCAGCATGGGGTAGTCCTCCTCTTAACGACCATAATCATAAGGCCCAGAATTATGGTCATGTCGAGGTCATTAAGCAAATTGCAAATTGACCACAATCAATTTTACAAACTTTTTTGGGTGGTGGCGGCGAAGTGAACACCACAGTCAATAAATGAATCCCTCAGTCTTAATGACCGCAAACATAGCAGTCATTTTCAGAAAACCCTGAAAATATATTCAAAAATATGGATCAAAAATTCCTGCTGTCTAGTTGGCAAAACACATCCTCAAAATACATTGTAATATCTTTTGCTCCTTTCAAATAATATTTAAAACAATCTGTTCCTGAACTTGCTAGTTGACATATCATAGCATCCACTGTCAAGCTGATATCTAATAAAAAAAGCTAAAAATAAATACTAATATAGAATAAAACAGTCACTAAAAGCACCAGAAAACGGAATCCGTTCTACAGAATATCGTTTTAATTGGGAAATTACATTGCTTGGAGATTGATTTTAATGCTTTATTCTTTTTCAGTGGTCAACCCCTTTAGAAGCTATTGAACTTTATAACTCTGGAGAAATCTGGATAGCACCACCTCAACTTTATGAGTTATGTAGGCTCTGTCATTTTTCATCCCTTCGTGATCTGGAGCGGTTTAGCTCAGAACGAGCTTTAGAAGGTTGTGAACGCTGGATGGCAGTTTTATTGACAGCTTCAGATGGCTACATACAATTGTTGCCAGGTAGGTAAAAATGAAGAACTGGCCTCTTAAAACAAACGAACAAACTGTGGTTTATTGATGCACTGAACACTAAACAGAAGCTGCAACATGAATCTACCTGTCCGAATAAGTGGGTTTCTGGGGCCATACTCCAAAAAGTGGATTGCTTAGGGCAAAAGCTAAATAATCAAATTTAAATTTCCTAATTTAAATTTCACCTACTACATTTAGTAGGATTAATGGGCAGATATTCATTAATCTTCTGTTATATGGAACATACAGTGTACTCAGCTATAATGTTACGTTCTTGGTTGTAGAAGTGCTGTGTACTGTGAAAGCAGTAATTGTGGTTTGTAAATCTGAGATCATTGCTTAACATGTTTATGAACCCAATAAATAAAAAGTACAACTTGATTGCATTCATATCTTCCTGTGCATCTCTACTTTAATACTTCTGTTCTTGATATGTTGAGACAAAAACCTTTATTAAAAAATAGTGTCTCCTAATCAATATTTTGAAAGTATTGTTAGTTTCAAAAATTCACATTTATACCTTATAACCGAGAGAAATAATTATATTTTAGGTGACGATTTATATCCCAAAGATCCTGATTTTACTGGCGAAAGGAAAGCTGTGCTGACAACAAATAAAAACATTGAAGAACTAATGAAAGAGGGCAGAAACCTTCACCGGGTAGTAACACGAAGCTTTAATAATGTAACTATCCATGTGAATATTGAATCCAAATATAAACATATAAATCCAGTTAGATTGGACTCTAAAATGTGAAATAATGCAGATTGCCACAATCAGTTGTAGTATTTCTCATACTGGAATTACTAAATTTCGAGAAATGTTGGAATAACAATGAATTAATAGCACTGTGCCATTTTCTGGACATACCTCAATATGTATGTAAATTATTTCAGTTTCAAGTTGTGTTGATCAGTGTCATTATTCTTGTGCCAATTCTGGAATAGAGATCTCTCTTCTAAGAACCCAAATTTAATTTATTGGTTAATTAATTTCTTTCAGTTATAATTGATAAGTCATAAATGATAAGTAGGCATCTAGAGTACATGGATTTGGGTTCATGGCAGTGATTGCTTGCCTTGACATTGGATTCAGAATAGTGGATATGATCAAATGATTGAAGCTCCGCCCCTTTTCAATACGCATTTAGCGCATGCAACACACATTAAAAGGGGCAGAACTTTGGTCCCCCAGGTGCATCTGCTGTTTTAAAGGCAGTGACACCATTCCTGCAGATGTTCCTGTTGACCGATAGATCATTTGCCAACATTAAAAAGAACTGAACACTTTGAATGTTACCATACCTTTCTCTCCACCTGTATTCAAAATAAGTGCATTGCAGATTGTAAATGCATATATTCAGAACTACTTCTGGGAAGCACTGTTTTAGTTTAACTTGTTTATGCTGAAATGTCACCTATTGTGCCTTTACATTAACTGTGTTATGTAACCCTAACAAGTATCTTGTTAAAAATAAATACTTTTAAGCAGTGGTTTTTTTCATGGTTCTTTTATTATTGCTAAATGAATTGTCCCACAAATGGTCATTTCTCCTCAGTTACTATAGGTTTGGAACTAGCTGGATTTTTTATTTTTTAAATATATCTGGGTAGAAACTCAGAATGTACAAGACAGTCATTACACCCAGCCAGGACCATAAAACATTGAAAATGTTTCTTTAGTAGTATCTAAAGGATCTGATGCCTTCTCTTCCCATGGTTAGTGTCCAATATATCCAATAAAACACGGGAACCCAATAATAAATCCAATAAATCCAATAAAACACGCCAATCAACGGAACCCCCCAAATATATATTTATTTAACCCATATTTGTCAGGGTTGTGGCTGTAATGGGCTGTCCTGTCTCCCTTTTTATGTTTTTAAAGATTTGGTATATCAATTTCAACAGAATGGAATATGTTAGCTTATTACAATCCTTCCTAGTCAATCATACGAACATCTTCCTCCTATGTGAAATCCTTCCTTCTTTTCATATGCTTAAAACAGACATTTCCTTATCTATAATTACCTACAATGAATTATAGAATAGAATAAAATCTGGAAGGGACCATGGAGGTCTTCTAGTCCAGCCCCCTGCTCAAGCAGGAGAACCTATACTATTTCAGATTTCTAGTTTCTTCTTAAAAAACCTCCAGTGATGGAGAGCCCACAATTTCTGGTGGCAAGCTGTTCCACTGGTTAATTGTTTTCACTGTTAGGAAGTTTCTCCTTAATTCCAGGTTGCTTCTCTCTTTGGTTAGTTTCCATCCATGGTTTCTTGTCCTTCCCTGTCTATATGTCTATACAAAAGGGCATTTTATTTATTTATTTTTATTTATTTATTTATTTTATCTTTATTATACATATATCTTCCTACGCGCACGACGTATGTTTTCATTGACATCACTTTTGCTACGTATTTTATTTACAACGGCAGGGACCAGCCTTTTTTTTTCCCCTCCCTTCCCCTTTGAGAAATAAAAAGGTAAATAAATAAAACTTCCGGTTCTGCGCAAAGGGACCGCGCGCAGGCCAAAACCCGAAGGCAGAACGGGGGGAGAGAAGGAGGAGGCTGGCGCATGCGTAGACGCCGCAGTCCCCGCCTCTGAGGAGACAATAAGAACGGGGAGGAGCGTGCGTCAGGCCGCGTCGGCACGGAGGGTGTCAGTGAGCATGCGCGGGTGGGTTCGAATGGCTCCTTTGGCGGGAGCCTCGTGCGCTGGGCGGGGGAATGGGAGCCTCTGGGCCTTGAGGAAGCCGCGGAGGGTCGGGCGGCGGGAGGGGAGGCCTGAGGCTTTGGCCGTTGTCCTCGCGGCAAGTCGCCCTCGTCCTCCCCAAGCGGGACGAGGCCCCCCCCCTTAGTTTAAAAGCCGCAGTCTAGGCTGCCCTTGCATGGGGTGGGAGCAGTGATGGCGATGGATGGGAAAGCGATGGCAACACCATTTATCTGAGTGGTTGGGCTTCAGCCCAGCGAGCTTCTCGTCTCAGATAAAGAATTTAAAAAGCAAAAAACGGTCTCCGTCGTGTGAAAAGCATGATTTAAAAAAAAAAAACACCACCTAAATGCTTGGTGCTACATTTGCTTATTTAATGGTTTAAACCAGGGGTCTTCAACCTTAGTAACTTTAAGGTTTGTGGACTTCAACTCCCAGAGTTCTCAGCCAGCTTTGCTGGCTGAGGAACTCTGGGACTTGAAGTCCACAAGCCTTAAAGTTACTAAGGTTGGAGAGTCCTGGTTTAAAAAACGTGGGAGGCGTCCAGTGGGCATCATCACCCACCCCCCTGGGGAAGGAAGTGCCTCGCTTTTTGCCTTGAATTTAAATATCGCCTTTTTGAATTTTTAAATGTATTTTACCCATACTAGCTGCCTGCTCTGGATTCCCCACCCCCCTGGGTTCCTTTGCTTTATTGTGTAATTTTATTCCATTTTTAATATTTTATTTCCCTGATTTTTTTTTTCCAATTAGCCCCCTGTTCTGGATTCTTCTCCAGGAGACTTCATCCATCCCAATTCTGGATAGCACTTCAACATACACACACACACACACACACCAGTTCTGAGCAGCTGTAAGTGAAATGGGGGAAGCTTGGAAAGAAGAAAAGCAGTTTAAAAACTTGGGCATAGCTATATCTATTGGGAGGGGGAAAAGAGTTGCAGGGGCCAGCTGAACAGTATTGTGAAATAAACACTTTGTATTTAACAGAATTGGGGCAGCTGCATTTTCAACGATAAGTACTACAAGATTGATGGTGGTGTTTTTTTTAAAAAAAAATTCAAAATGGCAGAAAAGGATGCCGCTGGCTGTTAGCATGTGATTAAAGGTAGGTCTAGCGTAAAAGAAATCTGGGACTGACTACAAGTTGCCCACATAGGAAACAAGCAAGCTCAAATTGAGAAAACCGTTTGCTGACGAGAGATTTACAGTTGATGTTGCAATTCGGTCAATAGACACTCAAATTTGTTTTATTGGCAGTTTTCGTATCTGCTAAACCGTTATTTTGCTAATATGCCTTGCAGAATAAATCACAATTAAATTGTAATTTCAAACGATTCGTTTGTAAACCATGTTTGTAAACTCGTTGCTCCCATGTAACACCACTCCTGCGCAGTTTGCACTGGCTTCCTGTGGTCTTCCGGGTGCGCTTTAAGATTTTGGTTACCACCTTTAAAGCGCTCCATGGCTTAGGACCCGGGTACTTACGGGACCACCTGCTGTTACCTTTTGCCTCCCACCGACCCGTACGCTTTCACAGAGGGCCTTCTCAGGGTGCCGTCCGCCAAACAATGTCGGCTGGCGGCCCTTGGGGTAGGGCCTTCTCTGTTGGAGCTCCCACGCTCTGGAACGAGCTTCCCCCTGGTTTACGTCAAGTGCCTGATCTTCAGACCTTTCGCCGTGAGCTGAAAACGCACCTATTTATTCAAGCGGGACCTGCCTAAAATTTTATTGGGGTCATTTATATTTTAATGTTTTAAATTGTTTTAAATTCGGCCACCTTATAATATGTTTGTTTTAATTTCTTTTAATATTTATACTGTGATTTTTTACTTGGCTGTACACCGCCCTGAGTCCTTCGGGAGAAGGGCGGTATAAAAATCGAATTAAATAAATAAATAAATAAAATAATGTCTTGCAAAATAATTTGCAAATGCCCTTGTAATTACAAACTAAACTCTAAACCATGACTAATAGGCAAATGGTTTGGTTTATTATGTTAAGTTATAATGTGCTTTGGGGGGAGGGCATGTTGGTTTAGAATGAGGTACAAATGAACCCACTGTGTGTAGTGGGGTACCCAACCACCAATACCGGGCTGCAGCATGCAAGAAACTGGGCCACACAAACAAGTGAAGCCCCGTTCATGAGATGCAGGCAGCATACGAAACCATGACCACTCTGGAAAAGGGATCATGGAACCGGTCCCTGGTGACCAAAAAATTGGAGGCCACTGGTTTACACAGTTTAAGATATTGAGAACTTCAGGTGTCCTGTTTGAGTTTATATCAAATAGATTTACCAGCAGAACTGTTGTAATTATTCTGGTATCTCTTTTTCAAGTCATATTGAAATTTTATGTATGCTTTTCTAAAATTGTGTCCTGGTCATTTCAGCTTCAAAATTACTTCAGGAATATTTTCATTTAGTGAAAGTTTGACTGATGATCCGTTGCATTTTCAGAAGTACAGTTAAAGCTTGCAATTCTCCTTAGATGAAAAAAAATCATTGGAGGAAAAAATATGATTGAAGTCATAATACTGAAGGTATTGTGATTTAACTTTCCATATTTTAAAAATGCATTTGGGGCTATGTGAAGGTATTTTAATATCATTTTTATCCTGCTTACTTAGATTGAAAATCCAGATTGCTTTTGGGTCTACATAATAGGAGGCAGAAAATTTGTAGACAATGAAACGGAATATGAAACACTTCAGACTGAAATGAATCAATTCTATAACAAACATTATCAGTGTGTGGATGCCAAGCCCTATGCACTAGAAGAGGGACAGGTGATTTTTTCTACCTGATTTGTTTGGCTATATCTGGGAGAAAAATGAAGCTTCCTTCCTTCCTTCCTTCCTTTTTGTTGTTTATATGTTTAAAGATAACAAGCCTTCCAAAAATACTTAATGCCGTGTCAAGTGCATTTGTAATAATAAATATTGGAGAAATAATTCTGTAATCTTTGATCGTAGCAATGACTTAGTGAAGAGGGTAGGATAAGGGCTAAGAAAGTTTTTCTGATGGTGAGGGAAAGAAAAATGTTATACTTGTTAATATTAGGATGTAAGATTTTCTTTTTATGACAGTGGAAAATACATCGTAGTGTCTTTTAATCTTGGATAGCAAACATGGAAATAGGCATATCTTTTGCAAAATTTTATGCTAGAATAATATTTAAATAATGGATTTTGGCGTGAAAGCCAGCTGAACTCATGTTCTCTCAGCCTGTGATCAGGTCCTGTGACAAGCCAGTATATCCATTTCTGTTGCAACCAATGGATCAATGCTTGCAGAGACTGTATTTGTGGAAAAATAAGTAATTTAAATATCTGGAAGAATATAGAAATCTCCGATTCCTGTCTGACATGTATTGTTACACATGAATTTAATCTGCCAATTATCTGTTATCAAAAAACAACATAGATTGTTTAGCATGAAACATTTATATGTCTTTTTTAGGTTTGTGCTGTTTACTGTGAGGAACTGAAATCTTGGTGCAGAGCTGTTGTTAATTCAATCATATCGTATACGGATTATTACATTGCAGAATGTTTCCTTGTGGACTATGCCAAAACTGTTCCTGTGGACACTAAAAAGTATGTGTTTATAATCTGTAAAATCATCCAGCAAAGGGTTAGACTAAGGATTGAAACATTTTGGTCATACTGTTATCTATCTGCCCAATGTTATAGGCAGTGGCCCTGCTGTGTTGGTTTGATCCAGCTGACAAGTTAATATAGGCATAGTTGGACATTTTTGGATTCATTTAAAGCCTAGGATTTTTTAGAAAATTTGGGTTGACTGGTTTGTAAATTTAAGAAATGAGAAAAGAAATAGATTTGTTAGAAGGTTCTGGAGAATACAAGTTTATACTCATTTTCAGGTCACTATCTGGCTTTGGCTATAAAGCAGCAGCACTTTTTTGTAAACAGAAGTTATAAACTGCAGTTTTGAACACTAAATCTATGAAAATTATTGGTAGAAATTTGAGTGTTATGAAACCTATTTCCTTGCAGGATCTGTGTGGTCGTAAAATCATTCATGAGACTGCCTTATAGAGCTACAAAGTTTAGGTTGTACTGTGTCAAACCAGTTACACTACGTGTCAACTATTACAACGACAATGCAGAGATAGTGTAAGTATGGCCGCTGAGAGATGATGTTAAATACTCTAAGGAATCTTTCCACTAACATCAGAGGAACTTTTCTGCATAACTGCTGGGTGACTTTGGACCAGTCCCTTTCTCTCAGCCAAACTCTCCTCACGGGGTGGTGCTTGTGGATAAAATAGGAAGAAGAGTATTAGGTACCTTTACTGCCTTGAATTGTTTATAAAAATAATAAAGATGGGATGAAATGAAAATAAATCAGTAAAAATAACTTTAAAGTCAACAGAATTTTATTCTTTTATACCTGCTTGTACAAATGCCATTCGCCAGATTTTTGTATGTTTCCTGTTTATTTTGCTGTAGTATAATACATTTATACCACTACATGTAGCATAAAAAGCTTCATGTGTTTCTTTCTAGGCCTGCTAACAAATGGGATGTTGCAGCTGTCCAGTACTTCCAGAACCTCCTGAATGGTAAAGAAAAACTAGAATAGCCTCTTGTATAATTTCAGTTATATGACAAATCTATTTTATAAAATTGTCATGAAATAATGGACTTAGGAGGCTTGTATTTGTAAATTGAGAGTTGCAAAGAATTCATCTTAGCAGCAACGCACATTCCCCTTTTTAAATCTAAGCAAGCTAATGTCCCAAAGGTGCTTTTTCAAGAAGCAACTGGACTTTCTGGTTTTTCTTTGAAGATGTTTCGCTTCTGATCCAAGAAGCTTCTTCAGTTCTGAAGAGCTGAAGAAGCTTCTTGACTTGGAAATAAAATGTCTTCAAATGAAAACCAGAAAGTCCAGTTGCCTCTTGAGGGGGAAAAAAAGCACCTTTGCGACAACTATGTCCTGGATGACTGAGAATCTCCGTAGATAAGCAAGCAACTATGCATTTTGGAAACAAATTAATACCTCATAAACTCTCCACCCCTCCTCAGTGCCTACAACCATTGTAAATACAGGTAGTGCTTGACTTACAGCAGTTCATTTAGTAACTGTTCAAAGTTACAACACCACTGAAAAATATGACTTACTGACTGGTTTTCACAGTTACGACCTTTGCAGCGCCCCCGTGATCATGTGATCAAAATTCAACTGGTTCATATTTATGGCCTTTCCTGTGTCCCAAAGTCATGTGATCTCCTTTTGCATCCTTCTGACTGTTGTGGTCTGCCAGCAGTCTGGGGACCTGGCAGTGGAGTCAGACAGTGAGGAGGCTGGGGAGAATGATGGGCCAGTCCTGGAGTCAGGGGAAGGTCCAGACTCAGGGACAACGCAGGGCTCTGCGTTGGAGGCAGAGATGGGGCAGGACCATCTGGGAGCAATGTGCGGCCTCCAGAGGCGGACAGCAGAGAGGCAGCGGAACAGGAGGAGCCTGTTCCTAGTGCACGCATGAGAAGAGCTTCCAGAAGGCAAGAGCAGCTGAAGCAAAAAGGATGACTCGGGAGTAAGGCCAGAAGATGATTGGCCACTCCCATAAAACTTAAAAAAGCAGCAGTTGGGTTCTTTGCGGAAAAGCAACATTGATTCCATTGCTTCTTGTCAGCATCTCTTGAACTTTGTGGGGGTTTTACCAAGAAAAGCCTTTGGCAGGTTGCCAAAGACACCAAAAGTTGGTGATAAGGCTGCAAGACTGTTTATGAAGAATTTGTTTTGGACTAAGCTGAGAATGGATTAATTCTCAGCTTTTTTAATAAAATAAGTTTGTTCAGGCCTGAATTGTGTTTAGTAATCACTACTTGGGCCTTGGTCACAACACTGACAAGCAAAGTCAATGGGGAAGCGGATTCACTTTTAACAACCGGGTTACTAACTTAACAACTGCAGCGAATCATTTAATAACCATGGCAAGAAAGGTCGTAAAATGGGGCAAAACCCACTCAACAACAGAAATTTTGGGCTCAATTGTGGTCGTAAGTCAAGGACTGCCTGTACATGGGGGTTGCCAGGTACCCGAAACACAATCAGTGACCCAGGGACGCTGTGATAGTCATAACTTCAAGGACCAGTCATAAGACACTTCTTTCAATGCCATCATAATTTCAAATGTTATGGCTTAGGGCCTGGGTACTTACGGGACCGCCTGCTGTTACCACATGCCTCCCACTGACCCGTGCGCTCTCACAGAGAGGGTCTTCTCAGGGTGCCATCCGCCAAGCAGTGTCGGCTGGCGGCCCCCAGGGGAAGGGCCTTCTCTGTGGGAGCACCTACTCTCTGGAACGAGCTTCCCCCCGGTTTACGCCAATTGCCTGACCTTCGGACCTTTCGCCGCGAACTGAAAACTTATTTATTTATCCAAGCGGGACTGGCCTGATTTTTAAATTCTCAATTTTCAATTTTCAATTTTCAATTGTAATTTTATTGGGTATTTTATATGGTCAATTGGACAGTTTTAATTTCGGCCTTTTATTGAATAAGTTTTTTAATTGTTATTTTAGTGTGTATATTAATTGTTTTAATGTAGGCTGTACACTGCCCTGAGTCCTTCGGGAGAAGGGCGGTATAAAAGTTTAATTAAATAAATAAAATAAATAAATAAATGGTTGTTAATGAAAGATCGGTTGTAAGTCAAGAACTGCTTGTACTTTGGCCAATGTCCAGTATAAAAAACTGGTATTTTTTTTTTTAAAAAACTTAACTGCTATGGTAATCTAATAAATTTCATTTTAATCATAGCAGCCACTCAAGTGGAGGCCAAGTTATATGCAGTTGAAGAGGATAATTTTGCTGTCTATCTTTATGTCACAATAAATGGTGAAAAGGTAATATTTACAAATTACATACAATTTTTTAAATTGAGTGTTGGCTTGCTTGCCATGTTAATTCTGTGTAGCGGAATAGAAAACAATACACTCTTCTATGCAGTACTTATAGTCAGGTTTGTGCTGCAGTATTTGAATTATATTGCTTATCATTGCTCCGTAAATTGAGATCTAAAAATCTGTTTCAAAGTTCTACAGAGACCCAAAGCTGCAGCTGTTAAAACAACTAGAGGACATTTTATATAGTTTAGAATAATACTACAATGCCCTTCTCTGCTGCTCTTAATGTGATATTTCTATTTTGACAAAACTCCTCACATGCTAGAAATGCCTCGTTTACTTAACTATGTCATTTCTAATATATAACGGTGAAAACTCTCGTGTATTTTAATTTATCCTCCTCTTTAATCTTCACATGCAACATTGCTTTTGTCACAGGTCTGTGTGAACGATGATCTCGTTGCAAAGAACTTTGCTTACTATGAACTCGGTAAAGCAAACCGGAAACGAGGTTCAGAAGGTGCCAAATCTCTTTCCGAGAAGAATCCTGTAATGCTGCTGTGGCCAACGTTACTGCGAGAAACTATGGTTTCTGAGATGGATGAGTATGAGCAATCGGTCCCTCAAGGAATAGGTCAGTAGTGATAGCAGCTGAGATCCCTTCTGGAACACACTGCCTGTCAACTCGCAAAGCATCCCTGGCCTGCTTTCGAGTTGCCATAGGCAAGTGGGATAGGAATCCGACAAAGCAACACAGCAGCCAAAGACACTAGCACATTCCAGACATATCTTTTTCAAGGCTGTCACCAAGGGTTACCCAAAGCGGGCGGAGGGGAGTGGTCTCTAAAACCCTCAAAATTGCTCCGTTGGCGAATGTGTTTGATGACACACCGGGGGGGGGGAGGAAACAGGGTCATGATTAGGGCATCTGTTGGAACCCTGACACTGCCTGCACACGAGCAGGATGGCCCAATTGCCAGGAATGGACTAGCAGGCTATTCCAATGTTCTGTGGTTAGATGAAACTGGAGGCGTTGAAGGCACTAGCACTATGCCTTTCAGGGCTGAAGAAGCTGCAGAAAACCAGGTGAAGGTGGCTGATTTCTTCCTGGCTGCAACAATGTTTGGCTGCAGAGGTTTTTTTTAAAAAAATAATAAGGCACAAAAAGACAAATGACAGCTGCTTGGAATTGTCCCTATGTTTGTAGGCCTATACTAGAGTATCTGCCATGGATTATTCCCAATCAAAAAGAGATGAAAAACAAAGGGACATACTTTGGTTCATTGAACACTGAATTAGACCAATTTTACTACTAAACCAAAATTGGGAGATCTAGAGTGCTATCTTCTATGTTTTGTCTTGTTTTTACCTGTGATAGCCCATCCAAGTCACTATATGAGATGGGTGCTTATATAAATGAAAATTGTACTTTATTTTAATTTTATTTCCAGTACATGGCCTTCAGAAGATTTAGTAAAAAGTCACTTGTACTTTTTTCTTTTAGGTGCTGCTCCTATTTGTGGTAATTCTGACAAAGCAGAATTTACACATTTCCCAGAAACTAACTTAGATAAAACAAAACAGCCTGTAAGTACTAAATTCATCATTTTTTTCTTCTTGGTTTTCAAATTTCAAGCATTGTTGAACTGTTAAAACATCCAAAATCTGGGGAAGAGGTCCATTAAATTTTTGAATGATTTATTCTAAATAAACATGTACAGATTATGCAGAAGATGATCGCACCTATCTAATATTTAGCTGCTTTAAGAAATATGATACCAAGTATCTTGCTTTTTATTCTGTAGTGAAATGCATTCAGTTAACAAACATAGACATGACCCTTTTTGTAGAGTCCTGAATAAAAATGTGAGATCCTTTATTTGCCTGCTTAGGATATAGTGGTGCCTGTTTCACCTTTGAAGCAAGGAATAACTTTTTCTGTACCAACAGAAATGCAAACAGTCAGGTATATTTTAAATTTTTATATTTCATTTCTGTTTCATTACTGGTAAGATACTATTTTCTTTTTTTTAAAAAAACCATAGAAAATAGTTGGTTGAAATTATAGAGCAAAATTAATGTTTAAATTTAATTTAAATTTAAACTGATTTAAATTGACTTCTTGTTCATTGACTTCTAACAAGAGACTGAGGGATGTTTTAAAATATCAATATTATCCATGTTTTCGTTCAACAGAATATCGATCAAATTCATCTTAATAGCTCACTTCTTATGTATCTTACTTCCAGTTCTGGGCTGGGCAACTAATTTTCCCAAGGTGCCACATGAGTAACCGGGGCTGTTGCGGAAGGCTGTGGGCACACGCTCGCCCACAAGGCCATGCTTCAACTGAAGTGGTGATGGGTGGCTGAGCCCATATCCCCTCATACAATGACTGCTACTGCCACCTCCTGAGTGTTCTGACCTAGGCTTCCTTGGAAAATATACAACACAAACTTAGTCCTGGCAAACCTCTTTAATTCATACGGCTGTGAATTATTGTCATTCCCAGTCCCAAAGGCTTATCAAACAGTCTTCCAGGGGAGTGTTTACAAACACTCACCTTATCTCCCTTGAAATGCAGCCAGAGAACTAATTGCCACATGCAGGGCAAGGCCAAACTTAGCACAGAATCAAACAATTTTACCAGAGCTTTTACCGATCAGATAATTGCTTCCTACAAAAGCCCACGTGCCGTTGGCTTCTCTTTTATGTCTTATGGGAGGGGCCAATCATCTCCAAGCCTTACTCCCAAGTCGACCCTGTTTTCTTAATTGTTCCTGTCTCCTGGCAGCTCTGCACATTCGCACACTGGGAACAGGCTCACGCTGTTCTTCTGCCTCGCTGATGTCAGACCCTGGAGACTCCGGAGGCAGCAAAGAACTACCAGATGGCCTTGGCCCCCTCTCTGCCTACAACTCAGAGCCCTCGTCCGAGCCTTCCCCAGACTCCAGGACTGGCCCACATTCCTGCCCAACCTCCTCACTGTCCAAATCTGCTGCCAGCTCTGCTGGCCACTGGTGGGCCACAACACTGAGGCTGCTCCAGGATTTGGTTTATAATTTCCAATTGCCCTCACGCAGTCCAGGCAGCCAATGACCAGATGTGGCCCAGCAGCTGTAAAATACCCAGGTCTGTTTCTATTTGCATTTTTCATAATTAGCTGGGATACACACACACACACATACACACACACACACAAAGAACCCTCTGAGCAGAGGAAACATTCCCATTTCTCCCTATGCTGTTTTTCAGGGAGAATACGAATCTCTGAACTTAGAAAGATTCCTGATTCTTGTGTGCAATCTCTCAGCCATTATGCTTCCTGGTATAGCTAAGAATTTTCTCAAACAGTTGTGCTTCATTTTAGCAACTTGCCTAAGACAAGTACCAAAATCCAGGAAGGAGAGAATGATCTGCAGGAGAACAACCTTGGGGTGAAGTAAGCTTTTTCTTATCATGTCAGCCAATATTTATAAAGTCCAAGCAATTAATGTGCTTTGTATAGAGAACAGCAGGTGCATTTACACCTCTTCCTTGAAATAGGTCCGATTCAGGAAAGGACACTGCTGGTACTGCATCTCTTTCAAAAATGAAGGTGGCTTATTACTATAAACTAGGAGAGTCTAATTCGAACTGACCTTAATATTTAGCTGAAATGTGTGATTGCCAGCAATTCCTAATTTTCCCACAACAGCACAGTCTTGACCATGATGATACGACATGCTTCCCAAAAAAAAAAAAAATTGAGCTCCCTGAATTTCAGAAAATCAATACCTTGTACTCCACTGCACTTGGAAAAAGGTAGCCCTTTTTCTCTGAATTATTATTGGAGAGGCTCAGAAAGCAACCAAAGGGCATTTAATTGCTTCTTGAGCCTTTCCAAAATCAAAGTGAGGTGGTGAACTTTATCCAGGAAAAGAATGGAAAGCTTACCAGTTAAAAAAAAAATGCTTGTTAATGGTGAGTTGATCAATACCTTTGTTAATTATATTTTTCAGATATTAAACTACTAGAAAAAAGTATGTCCTGAACTGGAGTATTGGGGTTAATCCTCAAGCCGTGGGGTGATCCATGTCCTGTTTATTTCAAACAACGTACATAGTTGCTAAACAGCAGTTCAGTTCCTACCATGATGGAATAAAACTTTTTAATATAAGGAATTAAATGTGGTAAACAAAAAAAGTTAGATTGACAGGAGCGGAATAAATCTGTTTATAACATCTATCATTAGTTTAAAAGAAACACTCTAATTTGAGATTTGGATTGCTGAGATTTGGGCCCAAAATTTGTTAAGTGAATGAATCAGGAAATGTTAATCCTTCAGCCAAAGCAGCAGAAAGTTGTATATTTGGCCGTCAACTCTTTGTAAAGCTTAGAGAAAAGCAAAGGCTGGATGAATGAACTTTTTTTACGGATACTTGAAAAGTCAACTTGTGTGTTTTCAGGCTTCTACAGTTTTTAAACCCTGATCCTCTGAAAATTGCCACGGGACAAGAAACTGAGGTAATGCAAGAAGCAAGTAGATTAACTTTTAATGTTTTAATTTGTGTGAACGTTTTTTTCTGAAATGAGAAATGTTTTAATGAAGGCATCAGAAACTGAAGCTTCAGATTTACACATTCTTAGAAGTTTCTTGGATGCTGCAGGATCCAATTATCCTGGGACACATATATTTGCCTTCATTCCTTGGGTGTTTTTGTTTATTTGGTAAAGAAATAAACAAGGTAAAAAACACTTGTTTCAGCTTGAATACTAAAACAGTTGTGCGTGTTTTTAGCCTTTTCATTTGGTTTATTTTTAGGAGCTTAAACTGAATATCACTACATGTCTTCCTGTTGTGCTGAGTAATAAAATTGAACCATGTTCATCTCTTGAAACCGCACCACTGTTTCCAGCTTTAAAAAAGGTAACATTTACAATGTTTAATAGGATATAATTTACCATATTGCAGAAAAGCACATGGTGATCTCTTGGGGGTCATGCATTGATTAAGTTCCTTAAAGAGCAATGACTACGTTGCTCTGAACAAAAGCATTCTAATAATAATTCTTTGTTATTTATTTATTTTTTTGCAAACGTTCAGCATAGTGGTGTTAGTAATTAACAACAACAATTAATGGCTGAGGCTTCTGGGACTACCAGAGCTGTCCCAGGCTCGTTTATATAAATTCTTTCCATTTTTGCGGTGGCATACCAGAAAAGAGGAAAGGGGCATTGTATAGTTTTATTTAATAACAGCTTAATCTTGAATCTGTCAATAGTAGAGTCCTTCAAATTTTGGGGTTCTATAAAATCCCAGGATTTGAAATGGACACTAGATTTAGAACCATCATTAAAAAGGCAACAACAAAGAATGTTCTTCCTACATTGACTTAGGATGTTTAGACTGGCCAAGGAGTTGTTGGTGCAGTCCTGCAGAGGAATTATTGAGTCTTGTCACCTATACTTCAAGAACTGTCTGGTTTGGTACAGCAGCCAAGCAGGATAGGTACAGACTGCAAAAAAAATTGCAACTAGACTGTCTTCCATTGAGGGCCTGTACTCTTCATGACCCAGAAAGAGGGTTGAGAAAATATCTATAGTCCCCTCACATCCTGGATATAAATTGTTTCAACTCCTCCCTTTGGGACAGCATTATAGGGCATTGCAGGCCAAAACAACTAGACACAGGGGCAGTTTTTTCCCTCATGTTGAAAAACCATGACTGCTGAACACGTAATCCTCATGGTATTGTTCTACCTCTAAGTATGTTTACCAATGTTGTATGACCGTAATATTATTATCCTTCTCATCTTCTCTGCTACCCCCTCTTATATAATCATTATTTTGATTGTTATTACTCCGTTGCTTTTCAAGTACATTGAGAGCTTCTGCACCGGAGAAAATTTCCTGTATGCCTAATTGCACTTGCTTAAATAAAGTGTTCTGTTCTGTTTCTTGCAAGCAAAGCCTAACGCTAACCAAATATTCTTTGTTTCTTTTCTGAAAGGAGCTTTTAAGAAAGCAATTCCAAGGACCTAATCATGTACAGTCTTATTCCTGGCCTGCAATAGCACGTGGATACGATTCGCTTATTATCTCTTCTGAAAGTAACCCACTTTCATATCTTCTGCCAATCATTACATTTTTGCAGTCAAGAAATTGCTACATATCGTTATCAGCTAGACATGGTGTAAGTGGAATATTCAATTAATGCTTCACAATTGCCTTACTACTGACTAGTACTTCAAATGACTACAGTTAAGCTATTATTGTTCCTAGTTCTGTTGCATTTTTGAACACGTGTTTTTTTTTAAATGAAACGGAAAAACGATTTTGGAAAGATGGCAATAATTTAAAGATAGCAATAATTTAAAAAAAAACATGCAGTGGTACTCTAAACTCATTGTAAAATGTTTGGGTCTCTGCACAAGTTTGTATTGTATTGTATTGCTAATCAACTTACTTTTTTTAAGAAGTATGATCTACATATTTCTGATTCATCTCTGTATAATGTTTTGTATATGTAGCCAGTAGCATTAATCATATGCCCTGGCCGGAAGAAAGCAGAACTGGTATTTGAGCTCCTGAAAACGTACAGCCATTGCTCCAGGCCTCTTCACCCAGTGTTGCTTTTCTTGGGAATGAATAAGGAAGAAATCAAGAATGTAAGAATTCCAAGAGGATGTAAGCAAAACTTGATTAATTGTATTGCCCACGGGAAGGAATGAGCAGATAAAGTCATGACAAAAATAGAAAGGCAATCCAAAGCATGAGGCGTGGAATTTTAGAATAACGCTGCTGCCTCTTAGAACAGGGGTCTCCAACCTTGGTCCCTTTAAGACTTGTGGACTTCAACTCCCAGAGTTCCTCAGCCAGCTTTGCTGGCTGAGGGACTCTGGGAGTTGAAGTCCACAAGTCTTAAAGGGACCAAGGTTGGAGACTCCTGTCTTAGAATGTTATAACTGTAACTACAGGCTGTCCTCAACTTACCACAGAGTGACCATTCAAAGTTACGACGTCACTGAATAAAGTGACTTATGACCGTTTTTCAAGCTTACAACCATTGCAGCATCCCCATGGTCACGTGATCAAGATTTGGCTGTTTGGCCGCTGGTTCATATTTATGACTATTGCAGCATCCGGGGGTCATGTGAGCCCCCTTTTGCGACCTGACAAGCAAAGTCAATGGGGAAGTCTGATTCGCTTAACAACTGTGTTACTTAACATCCGCCGGGGGTTCACTTAACTATGGCAGGAATGGTAAAATTAGGCAAAACTCGCTCAACAACTGTCTTGCTTAGCGACAGAAAACTTTGGGCTCCATTGTGGTGGTAGGTTGAGGATTACCTGTCTCGATAGCCAAAACAAATGAAAGCTTTCTTTGTTTCAGGTAACGAGGTTTGCAAAAGACATAACTATAAGCCATAAAGCATAACAAATTACCCCAGATTGCCCATTTTCTCCAGGCTAGAGCGCCTTTCAGGGTACCAGTTAGTGACAGTGTATTTGAGCCATTAAGTTAATAATGTTTTATTTTCACTTTTGAACCCCATGAGCTCATACCAGTGACGCGTTCCTTTTCATTTGACAGGTGAAATCGTGGTAACAACCCCACCTAGCTTTCTGCGGCTGCTTGAGCATCATAGTTTACTCTTCCTTCGGTTGTGTCATCTGGTGTTTGATGAGGTTGATGTATTATTCTCTGATACCAAGGAGCAGGTGAGTTTGGGCTTGAAAGCACTTTTTGGCCTCTGATAAAGGAATAATAGCAATAGCACTTAGATTTACAGCCTTCTCTAAGTGGTTTACAGAGTCAGCATCTTGCCGCCAACAATCTGGGTCCTCATTTTACCCACCTTGGAAGGTTGGAAGGGTGAGTCAACCTTGAGCCTGGTGAGATTTGAACTGCTGGCAGCCGGCAGTCAGCAGAAGTATCCTGCAGAACTGCACTCGAACTACTGTGCCACCGCAGCTCATAAGTGGAAAAAAAGATTTTTCCCCTTCTGCCCCCCCCACCCCAAAAATCAGCTGTGCTTTTATGTTACTCCCTATAAATAAAACATTTCATTGGGGTGCAGAGAGCTTAAAATCGATGCAATGGAATGGAAGGAAAAACAGAACAAGTATGGATCTAACAATATATAAACCAAAATCCTAATTCACTTCAAAAGAGCAGCTATTGAGAAGTTACTTTCTTGTCCCATCATTTTTGTTCATAATCTCCTGTTTAGTTACTGTATTCTCTATTGGAACAGCGGAAGATAACGAAGCTTTAATCCCTGGTTACAGATACTTGCTATTTTACAATACTACAAATCTAACTTGAGCGTTGAAGAAAAGGAATTTGCACCTCAGCAGATAGTTGCTGTTGGGAACCACTGGGACAAAAACGTAGAAGTTTTAACCAAAGAATTCATGAATGATCCATATATTGTAATCACCTCCATGGAAGAAGCTGCCATATATGGGAAAGTGCAACAGGTAAAAGAGGTTTTTTTTAAATATCTTCTTTTTATGTTTATATAATAGCGGGTTTTGATTTGGGGAATGCCCCAAAGGCAGCTGTTGAGATGGCTCTTAGTAGATAAAAGCATAAAAATTAAATCATAAAAATTGTCAAATTTCTATGCTGCTCGGCTCATGGCATATAAGAGTATCCAGGTGGGAAAAGTTCCCTTTGTGGGGAAAAAAATGTGTTACAGCATCTCTAAAATTCAATACAGGTAGTCCTTGACTTACAGCAGTTCATTTAGTGACCGTTCAAAGTTTCAACGGCACTGAAAACCGACTTGTGACCGTTTTTCCACACTTCTGACTCTTGCAGCATCCCCAAGATCATGTGATCAAAATTCAGGTGCTTGGCCATTGATTCATATTTATGACGGTTGCCATGTCCTGGGGTCATGTGATCCCCTTTTGCATCCTGACAATCAGAGTCAACGGGGAAAGCCAAATTCATTTAAGAAGCCTGTTCCTAACTTAACAACTGCAGTGATTCACTTAAGAACTTTGATAAGGAAAGTCAAAAAATGATGGCAAAATTCACTTAACAAATCTTTCGCTTATCAACAGAAACTGTAGGCTCAATCGCAGTCATAAGTCGAGGACCCCTCAGAACAAAGGATCAAACTGAGTGTCAGCTGAACCATTAGGGATTTCTATCTTTTGGTCCTTGACTGTATAAAAAAATTATTGAGGATTTCTGCCTAAGAAAATAATCCTGATGTGGTTAGGTTTGCATTGCTCCAAAGCAATTTTAAAATGAGGAAAGATCTCTATTCTGACACATCTGAATAACATGTCATTTCAGGTTGTCCAGCTCTGCCTTGAGTGTGACCGAATCTCTACTTTGCTTCAGACATTAGATTTTACCCCTACAGATGCTCAAAAGACTCTGATTTTTACAAGTTCTGTGGAAGAGAGAGACATGGTATACAAGGTATCTCCTTCCCTAAAAATTGCCAAGGTTGGATGCCCCTGTTTTAGACCCTGCATTTAAACAAAACTAAGAAAGGATGCTAGGCATGGTTTGTTCAGTGAGTTGTAATAGATAACTAAGCAATAACGGATGGACTCTCACATCCTCCCCGACCCAAATAAATGAATCGCATTATATGACTCAGTTATTTTCTGTCAGCCGAGCTTTTAACGAAAATTCTCTTAATATTGAATATTATTTGACATGATTGCATATTCATTTTTACGATCAGGCAGTAGAAAGCATTTCACTCTTTTGCTTGAAAATGAGCCCGGGAATTGGATTTCATTCTGATTATATTGTAGAACAGTGGAACAAAACAATCAGTCCTGGCACCCATGTTGTATTGGGTAAGTATCTTCTCTAGGCTCTTTCTCAAAAAAAAACAAACAGTTAACTCTTTAGCCCCGTACTTACGGTTTAATTGACTAATTTATAAAGCACTTTAGATTAAGATCAGTGTCAATTCGATTGTGATCAACTATAATGATTGTCTCGTTAAACCTTAGGGTAGGAGTTAAATCATATAATGAAAAACAAGAAATGAATTAGTAAGAACAGTATTTATTCTTGATGCTTCTATTAATTAACCCATCTTGTCTACCTGTTCCAGGTGGTTATATCCTGCCTATAAAGGATGTGGTTTGCCTTATTTGTAGCTTCCTCCCAAGTAACTAACTAGTAGTCTGAAAGCAATATACAGGAACACTCCTTTAATTTAAGAATCCAGAGATGAGATGAATCCTTATGTTAGAACATACAGAATCCTGTAGGGTTTGTGCCGATTATGAAGTGAGCTAGACGTATCTAGAAATAGGGATTTTTCTTTCCAATTTTTGACAGCATGTCAAAAGAGGCTTTTGCATGATGGATCACCTGGTTTTTGTTTCCAGTTTTAACAGATGACTGCACGGCAGCTGTAAAATTTACAGACGCAACCCGTGTCATTCATTTCAGTTTTCCACCAACTCCAAGAGTCTTTGGTGCCCGCCTACACGGCCTGTCTGCCAACTTCCAGAATTCAGTAGAAAAGGTCTGAGTAAAATCCTAATAATACAGTTCTGCAATTTCAAAGAGAAAAGTTCTCACTGGGTCTTTCCCTCTTTTCTCTCTAATACGCACTTCCGTGGCCATTGAGCCTCTCGCTCTACCAATAATTCTACTTACTAATTTTTAAAAAAAGATCTTTAATTTATGCCTGGAATTTCCTGTCCAACCACAATGTAATATTCTCTTCTTCTGTTCTTCCGACGTTTTTCTTCCTTCCGTGGAAAGAGTCCATCCCTGGGAAAAGAACAGAACAAAGCCAAATCCATCTTGCTGTTGACGGAGAAAAATGCCTGCCATGCAGTTGGAGTGTTGCATTATTTGAAACGGGCAGAAGCGTTCATCCCCCCTGACCTGTACAACTTTACCAGGGGAGTGTTGGAAGCCAAAGAGGAAAAGAGAAGCAGGCAGCCGTTGTGTCCTTCCATTAAGGCCTTTGGAACATGCAAGTAAGGAAATGCCAAGGCCGTTATGTCTATGGAGGTTTTCGGTCATCCACATCATGGCTGTCCCAAAGGTGCTTTTTTTGAAAGGCAACAGGTGTCAGGATTCCAAGTAACACCCCCAACAAAAGAAAACTCCAAGGCTTGAGTTTCCTCAAAGTCCCACTTTATTAAGAGATGTCACATTGGCACATCTGGGAAAACCCGAATCTGAAAGCTTCCAGGTTTTCCCCACCCAAAGGAAAGTTCAAGGCCCTGCCCAACACCCACATGTCCATCACATGGTCCAATCCAAGCAACTCCCAACTGGAGATGCCTCCCAATTGCAACCGTCCAGGTGCGGGACAAAATGTCCTTGACTCTCTGAGAAAGGAATGTTATTTTGACTATGCATCACCCTGGCTCCATACAATCCCCCCTCCCAGTTTCCCACCAGGAGGGGGGATTGCAACAGTAAATGTGGCAGGCCTGAAGATCCCACAAAAAAGATGGCTTCCAGGCCTGACAGCCAGACTTTGTTTTTCCTTTAAGACCTTTCGCTTCTCATGCAAGAAGCTTCTTTCTTTAGTTCAGCTGAAGAAGTTTCCTGCATAAGAAGCGAAACGTCTTCAAGGAAAAACAAAGTCCAGTGGCCTTTCGAAAAAGCACCTGTAGGCCAAGTTTCAGCAGTCGTTTATCTTGTTCTCCTGCTATAACGGGATAACTTAGCAAGACAAACAGACTAATGGCTGCGGTTTGGAAGAGTTGTTCTGACTGCTGCCCACATTATATTATCCTTCGATAAGGTGAAACACCTGATCCATTCAAGTAACGGAGGAAGGAAGTATAAAATTTGGCTTTTTATCAGAACAACTTGTTAGGGAATGGAGAAGAGCAGCATCAAATCGTGGATTCGTCGCAGCAACTTCTGATCTTTTGCATTGGCCAAGGCCCCATGCAAAACATGTGCTGAATGACTGCGATGGAGCCTTTTTGCTTGATTCTTTTAGTGAATTGTTCAGGAGTGCAGGCACTCCCTCCGTGGCTCTCATTTGGGATTCACAGAACCTTCGATTTATTCACCATAGCAATCTGTGGTGCTCCAGTGACACATTTGTAAATGATTGTTTTGTGGACGTTTCTGCCCCTGGGTTCTCCATTCAAGCAGTTGATTGTATAGATTCCTTTTCCGTAACAGCTTGCTTTATTCTGTGGTTCCAAAACGGTGCAATATTTCGGAAATGGCTACCCTAATATTGTTACATTGTTTGAATTCTGTCTCCTTATGATCATACAGAAATAAAAAACGCTGTCCAGATCGCCATCGCATTAACCTTCAAATTGATGTGCCCTCAAAAGTAATTGACGAAGCTCTGCAAACAGGTGGAATCATAACAGTGAGTCTGTAAAACACCTTCCGTTTCAAAATATTTAAAATAGCCTTGTGGATCCAAACTTTCTCACAGAAAACAGGTGCATTTTAATGGACATTTACAGTAAATATAATTACTGGTAGAAATTTTCCTCTGTTGACTTCCAGGAAATTTTTACTTACATTTTCTATTTTCAGATACTGCCTCTTTTTATTGTGGATGCCACAAACTACTTAGGCCGTGTGGTAGGGAAATGGGGTAATCCCTACGCAGCTCTTGAAACAGCGCTAAGGGATTATTATCGGGAATCTAATAATTGTACCCCAGTTGACAAGGTGAAGAAGCTGGCAGTGTATGGACTGCGGGAAGAAAATTCTTTCCACAGGTAGGATACTTGGGGCATTGTAGAAATAATGACTGTATGACTGTAACTTTGTTGCTGGTAATCCTTATGATTTATATTGATATATTGACCATCATTTGTGTTGTAAATGTTGTACCTTGATGAAGGTATCTTTTCTTTTATGTACAGTGAGAGCATATGCATCAAGACAAGTTCTTGTGTGTCCAATCACACTTGGCCAATAAAAAAAAATTATTCTATTCTATTCTATTCTATTCTATTCTATTCTATTCTATTCAGCCGTCACTAAACAATGCAGTCATAAAGCACAGTGCCAAAGGACCACACCACGTGGCAATCGCAGTCCCAGCTGAGATTATAACTTCAAAATGTGATGAGTGTTAAGGGATGCAGGAGTCCCAGATAAGGGCTGCACAGTGGTGGTAGTGGGATGCCACAGGCTGCGGGAGGCCAGGACAGAACTGACGCAGTTGCAGGAGGATGGGTAGACCCTGCAGAGAGAAAGCGGGAGCAACTTACCAGAGCAATATGCAAATTTCCTTTCCAGCTTCCCCATAGACTTTGCTTGTGGGAAGATGGCAAGGAAGGTTACAAATGTGATCATGTGACCGCAGCTCCCTGCAATGTCACAATTGCAAGAAGAGCAACCAGATTCCAATTCTAGCGGTGGTGCAATGGCTGGAACTTCATCGACCAGGTGTACCTCCATTTTTCTTTTAGCATTACTACAGTTTCCACAACGGTCCCTAAATGAATGGACACAATCGGAGGATTCTCTGTGTAATGATGGTCTAAATTAGAAATAGAAGTGGACAATGCTGTTCTTCTGAACGGCACTGTGCCCCATAGACTCACTCTTGGTCTGCCGGGGGGTCTCTCTTTTGCCTAATTTTACTACTTCTAGGGTAACAAAGGGACCAGAGGTGGATTCAGACGGTTCTGTCCAGTTCGGGCGAACCGGTAGTGGCAATTGCGATAGGCCACGCCTTCCTGCCTGGACGTAATGACATCCTTGTGCCACGTTTTCGAGGCCTGGCGCATGCGTGGAAGGTGCGAGTACAGAGCATGCGCCGAGGGTGGCACGTGTAAGCATAGCGAGCGCACAGATGCGCTCCCATTTGCAAATCGGTAGGGAAGGTAAGTGAATCCCACCCCTGGAAGGGACCATATGTAGGACCTATGCAGGGATAGGCAACTGCCTTGTGGGCTATAGGAAATTGTCGCCCTAAACCGCCTGGGAAAGTCAAGGGAAATCATCAAAACCACAAAGAAGCTAAAGTTAGACTATTTTGGACATACGATGTGACACCCAGAAAAATATGCCATGCTTCACTTAATCCTCCAAGGAGTCAAGGCAAACGAAGTCCATGCAGAAGAACATCATCATGGCTTCAAAATCTAAGGCAGTGGTCTCCAACCTTGGCAACTTTAAGCCTGGCGGACTTCAACTCCTAGAATTCCCCAGCCAGCTTTGCTGGCTGGGGGGTTCTGGAAGTTGAAGTCCGCCAGGCTTAAAGTTGCCATGGTTGGAGACCCCTGATCTAGGATTGTTTGAGCAGCAGAATCTTAAGGGGCCAAAGATGATCGCAGGTTGCAAGCATAGGGAATACGGACTGAAGGCGCAGTTCTGTTAGTTGCACTGAATTACGCACTCTGGTAACACATAGATAAAAGCACATAGATAAAAGTGTACAATTTGTATGTTTTTAACAGCTGGAATTTCCCGGTGTTCCTTTCCCTGCATTCTCTTAAAGGGTCCAAGTGCTAGATGAACAAAAAGAAGACCCCGGGGCGTTTTACATCGTCCACATCAAGTACATAGACGAAGGCAGAACTGGCTATGTTCAAAAGCATCACTTGCTTAATTTACCGGAACAGTTTCAAACGTTACCTCCGCAGGCTGTGGAATTCATACTTTGTAGGGTTAAACCCATTGATAATGAAGCAGAATGGGATCCAAAAGTAAGTTCCCAAAATTTGGAGTTGATTTGGTTTAGTTTTTGGTCTTTGCAAACAGCGAGTATTTTTTTCTTAATAATCCCAAGTATAATGTTTTGATGAACTATCACGTTAAATAGTGCCGAATGCCTGATTTTAAACAATCAATTTGGGTCCCCCGTCCCCCCCGCAGTTTTAGTTTTAATTCTTTCATTGTGCCAAACAATGACTGGGATACACTGAATCCTTATGTGTTAATTAATATATTTACTAGGCACCTGTTCGTATAATTGCTCACCCTACAGCTACACCACACTACTTCAGTAAGCTGCTATTAAAAAGAATGCTATGGTCATTGAAAAGGAACATTGTCTCTTTTTTGAAGGTTGTCTTTGTTTTTTGTTAGGTATCTAGATACATTAATGACAAAATCAGAGGGAAACCACACAAAGCAAAAATAGCACTTGTCCTGGGAAATACAATTTGGGTAGACCCAGTGGTATGTAATGCGGAATTCAACTGTTCCTTATTTCCTTTCTTTGAAAATGCAGGTACTGTTTGAGTTACGACCGCAATTGAGCCCCCAAATTTATGTTGTTAAGTGAAACATTTGTTAACGTGAATTTTACCCCGTTTTATGACTTGTTTTTGTCCCATTTGTTAAGTGAATCACTGCCTTTGTCACTTTTTTCCAGTGCCATTGTCATTTTGAACGGTTGCTAAATGAACTGTTGTAAGTCAAGGACTGCCTGTAATAGATGTAGCCCTCAACTTATGACTACAGTTGGGGCCAGAACAGTTATCAAGCAAGCCACGCCTGATTTTACCACCTTTGGGAGGCGGGGGGCACGTGGAAGTGAACCACTGCAGTTGTTGTTGAGTGAATCACATGGTTGTTAAGCAAGTCCAGCTTCTCCCATCAACTTTGCTTGTCGGAAGACAGCTGGGAAGGTTCCAAATGGCAATCACGTGACTCTGGAATGTTGTAAATATGGGCTGGTTGCCATATTTACAACACACCCCAATTTCAATCCCATGACCATGGGTGGGATGCTGCAGTAATTATAAGTGCAAGGACTGGTTGTAAATTACTTTTATCAGTGTTGCTATAACTTCAGTCACTTAATGAATTTTTTTTGTTTTTTTGTTTACATTTATATCCCTCCCTTCTCCGAAGACTCAGGGCGGCTTACAGTGTATAAGGCAATAGTCTCATTCTATTTGTATATTTTTTACAAAGTCAACTTATTGCCCCCCCCCCCAACAATCTGGGTCCTCATTTTACCTACCTTATAAAGGGTGGAAGGCTGAGTCAACCTTGGGCCGGGCTCGAACCTGCAGTAATTGCAGGCTTTGTGTTCTTAATAACAGGCTTTGTGTTCTTAATAACAGGCATTACCAGCCTGCGCTATTCACCGGCCCAATGGTTGTAAGTCAGCTACCTGTTTTGAAAGTTTTCCCAGGTTTGAAATTAGAGTGAACGGGTAGTGTCTTCTGGGTAATAGATGTGATCAGTACCTTGTTATTCTAATTTTCAACAAAATTTTGCTTTCTTTTTGTGTCAGGGTTTTGTGTTGTTTTTTTTACATCTACTTGAAACTTAAATCTTAGAACCAAGAGAAGGACAATAAGATCTGGCTCGGTCTAGAAATGTCCAAAATTTAAAATGCAGTCTCGGTCGATGACCGTCTTCTAACAGAATGGATAAAATAATAAAAGGATGAGATTGTGGTCATAAGTAGGAGCAAGAATCAAGCAATCATTTGGAGCCACAAAGAATTAAGTCTGCCTCCCCCCCCCCCCCAAAAAAAAAAAAGTCACTTGTTTTGTCATTTCAAATTCTAGATTCGAGTCACTAAACTTCAAGACCTGAAAACTTCAATCAACGAATACAATGTTCGCTCTGAAATCCTATCTACTGGATTGGGAGTAGACAATCCTGAGCATATACAGGAACTTGAGAAATTATTTAATGAGGCTGAAATACCCCATGAGAAAAAAGAGAAGCTTACATTGTAAGATACATTTTATGGATAATTTACTGGCTGCATGCACTGAAACTGGGTGACGGCTATTCAGGATCATGTTGAGAACATTCTGGTTAAAGAACTATATTGGTATATAGTTTCATGCCCTATAACTCTGATGGCGAACCTATGGCATGTGTGCCAGAGATGGAACGCAGCGCCCTCTCTGTGGGCACGCGAGCCATTGCCCCAGCTCAGCTCCACCACATATGGGCACATGCCTCCCGCCGGCCAACTGGTCTACAGGTCTCTACTGTGCATGTGCAGGGAGTAGGGCCCACATGTGCAGGGGGCCCACGCGCATTGCATTTGGGGGGTTCGGGCGCATGATTTGGGCACTTGGACCTGAAAAGGTTAGCCATTACTGCCCTATAATGGTTGTGGGAGGTAGGAAAACGGATAAAATTCATGAGGTTAAGTTGGATATTTATAGCTCTGATGTATGTTGATCTGTCTCTGTTTCAGGAAATAAGTAGTCCCTTGAATGCATGGTTGACATTAGGTCACTCCAGACACAAAGGAGTAAGGATGTGGTTCTCCCCCAGCTCTTAAAATACAGCACTGGGTTTCCTTCCAGCCACCCATTTTTGGTGGCACACTCCTTGGCCTGGCATAATAACAAGCATAGTCCTTACGTGAAGAAAACATCAAAAGACGTTTTTATTTTATAAGACATTAATAGGACAAGAACCCTGATAGCTTTAGAACTTTAGAAATGATAGCTTTAGACTTGAAAGCATCCTTTGTTTTGTTCTTCTGTTTGAAGGACTTTAATTATTTCTCACAATAATAGGGAATCATTTAATTAAAGACTTTGCTTTGAGGTAGTTTGCCTCTTCTCCCCTGTGTTGCTCTTAGACTTTTCGTGTTGCTTCATAAAGAGAAGAGCAACACTTTTGAGCACACGAATGAAAGTGTGGTGGGCCCAAATCAAGGGAGAAAATGCCTTTTGTGCACTTTCATGAGACCTTCTCCTGTCTTGCCTCCCTTCTCAGAGCAGAGGTGCTCATGGTTGGAGGCTCCACCTTTCCGTTTTCCTACCAGAAAGCTCCAGTCCTGTCTACATCTACAAAAATCTAAACCTTACAACCCACGTGTTGTTAGTTGCGAAGTCATGTCAGATCCATCGCAACCTCATGGATAATGTTCTTCCAGGCCTTCCTGTCCTCTACCATCCCCGGAGACCATTTAAGCTCATGCCAACTGCTTCGGTGACTCCATCCAACCACCTCATTCTCTGCCGTCCCGTTCTTCTTTGGCTCTCCATCGTTCCCAGCATTAGGCTCTTCTCCAGGGAGTCCTTCCTTCTCATTAGATGGCCAAAGTATTTGAGTTTCCTCTTCAGGATCTGGTCTTCTGAAGAGGAGTCAGGGTTGATCTCTAAGACTGACCGGTTGGATCGCCTTGCAGTCCAAGGGACTCGCAGGAGTCTTCTCCAGCACTAGAGTTCAAAGGCCTCAATTCTTTGGTGCTCAGCCTTCCTTATGGTCCAACCTTCACAGCTATACATTGCAACTGGGAAAACCATGGCCTTGACTATACGCACTTTTGTTTGTTCGCAGGGTGATGTCTCTGCTTTTTAGTATGCTGTCTAGATTTGCCATAGCTTTCGTCCCCACTAGAGGGTGGCAAAGAACCAAGAATAGAGCTCTTCCCGTTCCAACTGGGTAGAGAATGGCTTTCTAGCAAAGTGTTTTTCTCCTATCAGATAAAACAGGAGTCTCCAACCTAGGGCAACTTTAAGCCTGGAGGACTTCAACTTCTAGGAGTTTATTATTTTATTCTATTTTATTTATTGAATTTTTATTTATTTTTATTTTTATATTTACTTTTAAAATAAATATATTTATTTATTTATTTTTATTTTTATTTTCCGCCAGGCTTAAAGTTGCCAAGGTTAGAGACCCCTAAGATAAAAGTGTCTTTCAATGTTTGTGCCTTCTTTTTTAAAAATAAAAGAGGCATTGTTAAAACAGTATAACTGATCAGCAGTTGGAGAAAGTGTAAAACTGCTTCTATTAAAAAATGATATGCGTTCGGATCTTTTTCCTTCCTAAATTTCAGAAAAGAAGGGCATGTAGTTCAATCCTTTTGCTGGACAAAACATCTCGATAGATGATGCCCTGAAATACTGGATAAAAGCGCAGCAGCTAATAATATTAAATCCATGGCGAAATGAAGGATTTGTGTATTTGCACTAAGCAAGGCAGTGGTTAAGTGAGTTGGGCCTCAAGTTATGAAATTTTGCCACAATTAAGCGAATCGCTGTGTTGTTAAGTGAATCACATGGTCATTAAGTGAATCTGGCTTCCCCCATCGACTTGGCTTGTTGAAAGTCAGCTGGGAAGGCTACAAATGGTGAGATCACATGACCACAGGACAGTGTGACTGTCATAAATACATCCCAAGCAGCTGAGTTTGGATCACGTGACCATAGGGGACAGTGCAATGGCCATAAATGTAAAAACGGTCATAAGTCAAATTTGTTCAGTGCTATTGTAACTTCGACGGTCACTAAACAAATGGCTGTAAATTGAGAACAACCTGTATTCTAACGGCTTAATGCTTGTTTTGCCTGAAGGTCTTCTCCTAAGACTGAAACCACGGTAGGTTCAGGCCCTGGGAAATTATTCTCTTTTTTTTTTTTTTTTTTGGTCTTGCTGGGTGACCATAATAGATTTTCCAGGAAAAGAAGGACATTTCAGTGTTTGTGTGTTTCCCTTTTATTCTTGTATGTTTTTACGAATAACCAAAGAAAACTACAGTGCATTTCGAATGGTTTGCCTCCTTAATGTCTCTTTAAAAACCTACACCTGAAAGCAAAGGTTTTTGAGAGAACTGGTCATATGTGGTTCCTTCCATAGCACAGTTGCTATGTAGCCAGCAAATTCTTGCACTCAGACCACTTGAGAGCATCTCTCTGCGAATATTTTATTGTTGTTAGTTGCAAAGTTGTGTCAGACCCATCCTGACCCCATGGACAACGTTCCTCCAGGCCTTCCTGTCCTCTACCATCCCCCAGAGTCCATTTAAGCTCACGTCTACTGCTTCAGTGACTCCATCCAGCCACCTCATTCTCTGTCGTCCCCTTCTTCTTTTTACTTATTTATTTTATTTATTTATTTATTTTCATCAAGCATGTATTTTATGACAGATACAAGTGTAAACATAATTATTAATACATGTAAAGGGTATGAATAAAAGAAAACATTAGGACAGGGATGGTAGGCACGCTGGTGTGCTTATGCACGCCCCTAACAGACCTCTTAGGAATGGGGTGAGGTCAACAGTAGATAGTCTAAGGTTAAAGTTTTGGGGGTTTGGGGAAGAAACCACAGTCAGGTAGTGCATTCCTGGCATTGACAATTCTGTTACTGAAGTCGTATTTTTTGCAGTCTAGTTTGGATTGGTTTACCATGAGTTTGTATCTATCGTGTGCTCTTGTATTGTTTTGGTTGAAGCTGAGGTATTCATTGGCTGGTAGGACATTGTAGCAGATGATTTTATGTACTATGCTTAGGTCAGATTGAAGACGGCGAAGTTCTAAGTTGTCTAAGCTCAAAAATTTTGAGTCTGGTGGCATAAGGTATTTTGTTGCGACCAGAGGAGTGGAGGACTCTTCTCGTGAAATATTTCTGGACTCGTTCAATTGTATTAATGTCCGATATGCAGTGTAGGTTCCAGACGGATGAGCTGTATTCAAGAATTGGTCTGGCAAAAGTTTTGTATGCCCTAGTTTGCAGTTTAATATTACCAGCAAAGAAACTATGCAAGATTAGGTTAACAACTCTTAATGCTTTTTTAGCAGTGCTGTTACAGTGAGCTCTGGCACTTAGATCATTTGAGATGAGAACGCCAAGGTCTTTGACAGAGTGAGGGTCGTCTGTCCAGCTTGCATTTTGTGTTCCGATTTTTTTTGCCAATGTGTAAGACAGAGCATTTGTTGGTTGAGATTTGGAGCTGCCAATTTTTTTGGCCCTCAATCATACCCAGAATATTTTGTTAGTTTATCAAAATACAAAATACGAAGAAAAATTAAAATAAGGGGGAAAATAAGAGAGGAAAAGAAAAAGAAAAGCATTGACTTCCAACTCCTTTTGGTGCAGTAGAATAAAGTAGTAACCTAAAATCTCAACGTTCTGCTTTTCTACTGGCCATTTCTATAACGACAAGCCTATCTAATCAGCAAAATCCAAGGCCACGTGAGAGCGTCAAGGTTGCAGTGTTTTTCTTCTGTCGCTAGCAACAAAATAGAAGGTGCTTCTTTGGCATTAGCAAAAAATAATAATAAAAGGATCTGAGAATTTTAAAATATATATTGTTTGAAGCTAAATCTGTTTTCTCTTGGCTGAAAACTGCCGAGTCAACATTTCGGCCATGAAATTCTCTCTCCATTTCAGACTACATCCCCCCATGGATGGAAGAAAGGAGAAAGCTGAACCCGTTGAGCAGAACGTCTCCGATCCTGCAACTCTTAGCTCAGAGGCCTCAGACGAACAGGCCCTGCCTGTTGTACAGAAATTGCAGCACAGCCAAGATACCATCCATGATGGCTATTCTGAAGTACCTTTAGAAAATCATTGCAGTAAGTACGATATGGTAAACGAAAGGATGGAATATAGTAAATATCCACAGGAGGAATTTTGTTCCTCAAAAACAGGAAAGATGCAAAGTCTCCTGCTTGAGCAGGAGGTTTTATTTTTATTTTTATTTTTATTTGAATTTATATCCCGCCCTTTTCCGAAGACTCAGGGCAGCTTACACTATGTTAGCAATAGTCTTCATCCATTTGTATATTATATACAAAGTCAACTTATTGCCCCCAACAATCTGGTCCTCATTTTACCTACCTTATAAAGGATGGAAGGCTGAGTCAACCTTGGGCCTGGTGGGGCTTGAACCTGCAGTAATTGCAAGCAGCTGTGTTAATAACAGACTGTCTTACCAGTCTGAGCCACCAGAGGTTGGACTAGAAGACCTCCACGGTCCCTTCTAACCCTAATGGTTTTACATTCTATGAAAAATTCTGATCCCTAATGGTAAGATTGCAGAGGATTAATTAAAAGCATATGCAAACTTTGCTTGTTTTTGCTTCATGATGGTGTTTTTGGAATTTCTAGTACCAAGCAAGGCCTAATGTGCCAACAAATTACTTTCTGAGAAATGTGGGTTGCTTTTCAGTCCTTGAATATGCTTCAGCAATATTAGTGCTGATGATTGCCATTTGAAATATACTGAGGTGAGGACTATTTTTGTTCTGTGAGATATCTTTACCTTGAAACAACCTTTCTAATTAATTAAATGCGGTTGGAACATTGCGTTCAGTTTTACCCATTGAAATCTGGTAAAGAGAGACACCACAGGAATTTAACTTGTTTTATTCCTTAATGTAGATGAAATGGTGCAAAATAAGAACAACGAAGATGTTCTGCAGACTTCGCCTAAATGGTATCAACCTTTATTTGATGGGACTTATATATGACTTATAAAGAGGGACGCGGTGGCTCAGTGGCTAAGACGCTGAGCTTGTCGCTCGAAAGGTCGGCAGTTCAGTGGTTCGAATCCCTAGTGCCGCGTAATGGGATGAGTTCCTGTTACTTGTCCCAGCTTCTGCCATCCTAGCAGTTCGAAAGCATGTAAAAAACGCAGGTAGAAAAATAGGGACCACTTTTGGTGGGAAGGTAACGGCGTTCCGTGCACCTTTGGCGTTGAGTCATGCAGGCCACATGACCATGGAGATGTCTTCGGACAGCGCTGGCTCTTCGGCTTTGAAACGGAGATGAGCACCACCCCCTAGAGTCAGGAATGACTAGCACGTATGTGCGAGGGGAACCTTTACTTTTACCTATATATGCGCCTTAGTTCTACGAAGCAGGGTGAAGCGTAATGTTTTTCTTGTTTTCTCCTTGTCTATCCTGGGGTTCAAAGGGCTGCTTTTAGAAGGCTTCTGGAAGATCTCCAACTGTGAAGTTTTAAAACTTCTCAGAGAAAGTCCAAAGTTAGGGTTGTTTGAGCAATGGGTGGAAAGTATCTGATTTGACAGGTAAAATCATGTACTCTTTGGACAACTACAAAATGCTTTTTGAAAGGATGAGGCAGCATCAGAGCAAAAGTATTTCCAGAAAAAGTTAATGGAACAGTGAAAGGCAAGCAGGCACAGGCTGGCGTTCTCTCTCTCTCTCTCTCTCTCTCTCACACACACACACACACACACACACACAGCAAATTCCCCAAAAGCGATTACCTTTTTTCTTTTCTTTTTTTTTCACTTCATGCATTATGCATATTGTTTCTTGCGTTTACATATCCCCACGTGTATAGCAGTTTAACAAAGCTGCATGGCTTTGGATTCAAATAATTATTTTTCTAAACATCTTTTTTTAATATTTTACTCTTCCAATTTTAATACGTAATTATTTTTTCCTTCAATGTTTTTGCCCTACTTGATGACACTATATCTTCTTTCAGGGCATATTTATTTTTAGTTTTATAATGTGAAGTTTGAACAGTTACATCTATCCTGCAAAATGCAATTACAAATCTTAACTGGTAAAGTGAAGCTTGGATTTACAACTGTTGGATTGGGGTCATGGCCAAGATCTCAGTCAATGAATAAATATTCAGCTTTTCCGTTGGATGCTTTGTTTTGCTGATTTGGGGGTGGGGTGGGGCGAAATAGACAAAACTATTTAGATGATTTCATGGAAGAATAACAAACACAACTCATAAGCTAAGTTACTTCATGAGTGCTGCATCTAACTTCGTATACAAGTAACATTCATATTTGAAAACTCCACTTTAACCTACCGTTTTAACATTTCAGCTTCCATCCAGCGATAAAATGGTTTGACAAGCAGGATGCTGTTGTTGTGAAGATAAAATTGCAAAACATTAGTAATTACGACTGCAAGATTTTTGAACAGAGGATCACATTCAGGTAGATTGATTTTTATAGACAAAATCTTTTCGACGCACAGATTTATTACTTTCTGACAAACATGTATTTTAACATTTGGGCAGCGCTTTGGCAAACGGCAAATTTTATTTGGCCGACATGGAGCTGCAGAGGAGCATCCTCAGAGAGGAATCAACTTGCGTACTTCAGGGCAATGAACCCACCATTCTCCTTGTAAAAGTGAAGAAGGAACCTTGGTGCAACTTGCTAAAAGAGAAAGTGAGTTGTAAATAGCAAAAAAAAAAAAAGTTTGTAAAGTATTTGCATGAGGCGTTTTAAAACACACTTTTATATAATAGAATAAAAGCAATAGTTAGACGGAAAGATTAGACGTTGAAAAATGGTATTATTATGGGTGTATAAATAATATGATGATTGGCATTAGAATGCAGCATTGAAACACTGAACAACTAAATAATGAAGGATTATATTCCAATACAAAAACGTGTATCAACAGTAGGACTAGCAACTAGGACTAGGACTAGTAATGGTGGCCTGAATAAAAGTTAGAATAGAGTTAGAAATAAGAAATAGGGGGAATATTAGAATGCACATTTTTATATAATACAATAAAAGCAGTAAGCAGATGGAAAGATCAGAGGCTGAAAGATGGTATTACTATATATCCATGATGGCGAACCTATGGCATGCATGCCCAAAGTGACACACGAAGCCATGTTGCCTGGCATGCATGGAATCAGCCATTCCTCTTCCAGGTTTCTGGTGCGTATGCATGTGTGACGATCAGCTGGCCTTTTTGCATGCGGCAGTGCCAGAAACTGGAAGAGCTGGTCTTCCATTTTCCTGTGTGAGCATGCATGCGCGCCACAAACCCGGAAGAGTAGCTGGCTGAAACTGGAAGTTCAGTAGATGAAACCAGAAGTTCATTTTCACGTGCGTGCATGCGTCCTGGGCAGCTCCTCTTCTGGATTGTGGCCCAGGCGCGGGCATGTTCCCTTTCCGGCACTCGGTGCCAAAAAGGTTCACCATCACTGCTCTATACGCTCAACTAATATTGTGATTGGCATTAGAATGGCATACTGAAACACTGAACAATTAAATAATGAAGGATGATACCTTAATACAAAAATGTGCATCAACACTGAGAATACAAAAGTTTGACAAATATATAGTATTTTTCGGAGTATAAGATGCACCTTTTTCTCTCCAAAAAAGAGGGTGAAAATTTGGGTGCATCTTATACTCCGAATCTAGCCCCGCCCAGCTTCGCAAATGGAGGTTTCAGAGGCTTAAAAAAGCACCAGAAAAGAAGCCCCCAAACAGAGCTTCAGAAAAGAAGTCTCCAAACAAAGCTTCAGAAAAAAAGCCTCCAAACAGAGCTTCAGAAAAAAAGCCCCCAAACAGAGCTTCAGAAAAAAAGCCTCCAAACAGAGCTTCAGAGGCTTTTTTTCTGAAGCTGTTTCGGAGGCTTTCAGAGGCAGAAAAAAAAAGCAAGGCACAGAGTTCACAACCAAGGAACCTGTTGCTAAAATTCACCTCTGGGAAAAGCTATTTAGGGGTATTCCGGGAGGCCGATCTACCTGCCAATCAGCTTTTTTCTTATTTTCCTCCCCAAAAACTAAGGTGCGTCTTATACTCCGAAAAATACGGTAACAATATTATTAATATCATTGTTGTTATTTGAATTAAAATGAATGATACCCAGATACCACACTGTTCATATATTGACATTGATGTATATCTTAAAAAAATAAAATAAATATTTGTCAACAGAACCATCATGTATCTTTTGACTTCGATTACTTGGATGATAATGAGGAAAGAAGCCCCTTCCGTGTAGGTAAGCAGTTCACTTTTTTATGTCCAGTATCTTCACGTCTAAAGGGATGGGAAGTGCTTCTGTACTTTTGGCAAACTGTTCTGGGGAAGACATGGATCCGCATTCATTTTACCACACTGAAGATGGAGATGCAGGTAGTCCTTGACTTACGACCACAATTGAGCCCAAAATTTCCGTTACTAAGCAAGACTGTTGCCTTGTCCCATTTTGCAATCCTTTTGCCACAGTTGTTAAGTGAATCACATGGTTGTTAAGTGAATCGGGATTCCCTCATTGACTTTGCCTCTCGGTAGCCAGCTGGGCAGGTTACCGACGGTAATTATGTGATTCGGGACACTGCAATTGTCATAAGTATGTGTCAGTTGCCAAAGCGCCCAAATTTTGATCACATGACTACGGGGATGCTGTAAAGATCATAAATATGAAAACCCGCCATAAGTCATTTTCTTTCCCCCCAGTGCTTATTGTAAGTTTGAACGATCACTAAACAAAAGGTTGTAAGTTGAGAACGGCCTGTAATTAGATTGGATGGGTCTCTTCTGTGAGGCTGTGTATCTTGCCCATAGAACTCAAATCGAGACACGGGCCAGCTCATACCTGCATAGTACTAATGCAAGGATCTGTTTGCAGAATACACCATGTATTTCATGGTAAAGTTGGCAGTTGGCTTATAAATGTATTCTTTTAAAAGTCTGCATTCATGCATTTGTATAACAACAATGTGATTTTCTCTATCAGGATCAAGTCCTAAGAAAGTGTACGAGATTCCTACAGGGGTGTGCGAAGAGGAAGAAGAGGAGGAAGGCGAATCTTCAAAAGATAGTGATTCAGAGAGTGATTTATCCTCTTGTTAATTATATCTTGGCCTTTAGCCTTTGATCCCCCTACAAGGTTAAAGTATAGATAGTACAAAACCCCTCACAGGTACATCGGATACCTTTTTCATAGTGCTACAGCCTCAGCATTTTATTAAAAATGTTGAAAACAGGACTTCTGTGGGATGCCACATTTGCTGCTTATTGAGAGTTATAATTCTAACCATGCTCGTTGCTAATGAATCGGAACAAATTTGATTGAAATTTAATTCGATATACAAGTTGATAGTTACATCAAATTTAACAATTAGACCAGGACAGGTACAGTATTGAAAATTGCTTTTCAGTTGCAATGATATCAAAACACTTCACAAAGCGAGCATGTTTTTTTTTTAATCTTGCTTTTTTTAAAAAAAAAAATACAATATAATCTGAGATATTTTTTTGTAATGCTATATGATGCTGACAGGATAGGCTGATCATTTGTTGTAACTCGGTTCTTAAGGAACTTAAAATGGGTAATGTTAATTCAATCTAATTGCTATGATGAGATAATTCTTTGTGAGAGGTAAAGCAGTAATATAACATTACAAAATAATAACTTTTGGTTCTTTTTTCACAATATTAAGTTTTGTGTATTTGTTTCAGAAAACGTTCAAATACCTGGTTTTGCTTTCAGGTGTATAGTTTTGTTGTGGTATTGCCATATATCAGCTGTGTCAACCAAAGCATCACATATTTCTTCCTCAAGCAGAAGAAAATAAAGCATGTCACATAATTTCTTGAAATGTTCACATGGAAAATCTGAATACAGAAAACCTGTAATTATATAGTTGCAACTTATACAGAATAGTAAACTTTTGCAAAATGTTATTGACATAAAGTCATATAAGTATATGTTTGTGGGTTAAGGTCAAAAGTTTTCATTGTAGTCAATGAATTCTTCACACTCCCACATTCATTAGAAATGTGTTTCTCAACCCAGGCAAATTTTAAGATGTATGGACTTCAACTCCCAAAATTCCTCAGCCAGCAAAGTTATCAAGGTTGAGAAATTGTGTTAGAATATACAAGCCAGTTCTCTGAAAGCCTATAGTTACTGTACAATCCAATTGTTCTAGTTTTATAGCTGTGCAAAGTTTTATCAAAGCAACAAAGGAAGCACAAGTCTACAAAGAACCTAAGTTTATAATTCTGTATTCAGATACCTGATCTTTCTCTGAATTAATATTGGTTCTGTTAACCGTTAGTTGTCTTTCTGAGAGAGGAAAAAAAAGTGTTCATTAAAATCTAAAATGAATAAACCTCTGTTTTGTAAAATCTTTTATTATTTGTGGCTTGAAACTACTATAGAATCAAAATAGTCCCAGAGGCTAATCTTGAAACAGCAACCTTTAGGGACCAGTTCTGAAAAGGCATCTCGGATTTTTATAAAAGTCCCTGAATAATTTTCAAAAACTAATATTCAATAACGGTAAAAAGCCTGTGGTCTTCCAACTATGATATGACCCTGGGTTCTCCCATACTTGGTATCTCCTAAAAAGAAAATGATAACTGTTCCTGCATGTTTGGAGAAGTGACATCCTTACAGATTTTCAAAATTGCAGTAATTAATCTCACCAGTCTTTTTTAAAATGCTACAAACTCCTTTGTTATCTTCCAATTGTACCTTGGTAATTAGATTTGGGGGTGCGGTGCGGTTGTCTTAAACATCCAACAGTTGAATGGTCCAGAAGATAACACTCTACATCAACCTCATAGTTAAAGCTCGACAAGAATGAAAACACAGACTTGGGTGTCAGAGGAGGAAAAGTGTAGACAATCCCTCTCTAGGCTGTGAGGGTTAGACCTCCTGGCAGGCCAATAAACCCCTATTATCCCATCCACTGATTTTGCCAAAATGCTTTAAGTACAGAGAAAGCATAGCACTGTCTCCAGCTCTCTTGAAGCCAAGAATAGACTTGTTAACTTCCCCGGGTTTTAGAGGTAAGCAGTCCATCTCCAACCTTCTTGAACCTCCTTGCCATCTGATGCAGGAGTTGGCCTCTTCTGTTGTGATGGTTAACGGGTAGCTCCGAGGCATTGCCCTACCAGATCGCCCAAAAGGTAATTCTCAGTTGTTAAATGCTTTTCATTTTGAATCTAGTAATGGAAACTCCCTGTTTCCTTTCTTGATTTTTCCACCCTTGATTATAAATCTTTAAATCGTAACTGATGCAAAAAATGGACTCCCTTCCTCGGTAAGACAGGTTAAATATGTAAAAAAAAATCCTTGTAAGATCTTTGCTGTCTCATACATATTGTGAGATCTTTTGCTATCTCGTGCATATTCCGTAAACAACCAGCACTAGATTTTGCTTGGCAAGATTGAGCTAGTTTGAGGATTCTGTTTCTGTCCTGTTTCAGAAGGAAAAATTGGATCTTTTTTCATTCAGCAACAACTTCTGGTGGAACGACTTCCAGCAGCATCTGAAGATGCATGGTGATCGGCTCTGAAATACAGAGGTTATCAGAGTTAGGGATATTCTATTACTCTAATATTTTCCCTTTTCTGGAGAAGTTTCCAGTCAGGGTTGACTGCATGAGCCTGGTGGTGATCAAGAGGGGCCTCTTGTGGCTCAGACTGGAAAGACAGTCAGTTATTAACAGCAGCTGCTTGCAATGACTGCAGGTTCGAGTCCCACCAGGCCCATCCTTTATAAGGTAGGTAAAATGAGGACCCAGATTGTGGGGGGCAATTAAGTTGACTTTGTATATAATATACAAATGGATGAAGACTATTGCTAACATAGTGTAAGCCGCCCTGAGTCTTCGGAGAAGGGCGGGATATAAATGCAAATTTAAAAAAAAGCTAACAAGATCCATCTAGAGATCTCTTCACAAATCTTTTGTGACCTCCCCATTCTACATTAACAGTATATTGCTGCCTGTGTGAAGTTAGCAGAGGGTAAATGCTGAACTGAACTGAAGTCATCTTAAACTAAAACTCAGTGTAATTTTCTTCCCAACTTCATCGTCCGCTGGTTCCAGAATTGCTGACCACCACCCCATAAAATTACCCCATTAGTAGAAAAGCGGTTTGTTCCACTGAAATTCAATTCCATGGCATGCCTTTTAATTCAGCAAAGCCTTTTAACTTAACAAAATTAAGTGCCGACTTGAACCATTTTGAAAGAATGAGTTCGTCACTTCTTAGCATGGTAATTAACCATGCTAAGATGCATGGTTAGTTACCATGGTTATTATGGTTCTATGGTTAGTTACCATAGAACCAGATGCATGGCTGCCTGGTATTTCAGGAGCACAATTCTTGATCTTTGATATATGGGAAGGAATATTTTAGGAGGCTGTCGTCATCAAAAAGACAACAAACTGGACTTCATCCTATCTCATATCCAACTTTGCAAATTCCACTCTGACCAAGCAAACATTTAATGTATACGTATCAGTGCCACCAGTTTAAAAATATTCTGAAAGAAGATGTCGGAATCTCAAATAATTTTTCCTGTTTTGGAAGGAGAAAAGTGTTGAATTAAGATTTCTGATGCTTTTTTTAAAAAAGGCTTCTGTGCTTGCATCCATAAAGGATGTATAAAGGATGCATCCATAAAGGATGTATAAAGGATGCATCCATAAAGGATGTATAAAAGAATATTTGTAGCCTGCGGTTGAAATGAGTCTTTGGTGCTCTCTCAACTTGGTTGTGTTTGTTTTTTTTACAAACGTTTTGTTATCCAGACTAAGTAACATCATCAGTGCATAAATGAAGTTTTAGGGAAAGAAAATGAGCTGGCAATTGGACGCAAAATCCACGTTTATTTGGATTTCAGATCTTAGCAGACTTGCTCATGATTCTCCATTGGCTTCCATGTGCAATAAAGCTGAGTGAGGTTATTTATAAAACCTCCATTCTTGGGTAGTTCCAAAGCTGATTTAACTTTCATTGCTTTATTGATGCTTGCTTTGCTCAGTTCCATTCATCCCTATCACCCCCTTTTAATGAATATTTTAAGGACTGCATTCGTTCTATTGCTTCCTTGGGAACAGGAAAACGGGCTAAACTTTTTCTTCCTTTTAAGGGAAATCTGTCCCTCCTTTTTAGATAGAAGCCATCCACGTAAAAACCATGTACGGTACTTACCTGAGATTTTTTGAGCCCAGCCAAACTTGTAGTGGACGAAAAGAACGTAAAAGATAAGTCCACTAAAAATAAATAGGACACAGTACAAATATGCAAACTCAGGCTCACTGATAATGGGAGCCAAGACCAGAACAATGGCTACGAGCACCACAACAATAGGGATGATTACGGGTATCTGTAGGAGAGAGCAAAAATGCTGTTAGGTAATACCGGATGTAACTGGCAGAGCTAACTAACCCCCTTGTTTCTAGCTGAAGATACCAAAGATGGTCTCTTTACACCATCAACTTGGGGCAATTTGTTCCATGTGAACTTAATGCCTGATCTGATCTGTGCTTAGCTTGGCAGTGTTTTGCTTTCAATCAGACTGATAGCTCCAATTTTCAGTTGTGGAGGGGCGGTTCAACTTCACTTTCAGAATTGGGAGAACCAGTGGTGGGATTCAATTTTTTTTAATACCGGTTCTGTGGGCGTGGCTTGGTGGACGTGGCATGGCTTGGGTGTGCCAGGGGAAGGATACTGTAAAATCTCCATTCCCTCCCCACTCCAGGGGAAGGATACTGCAAAATCCCCATTTCCTCCCAATCAGCTGGGACTTGGGAGGCAGAGAATAGATGGGGGCGGGGCCAGTCAGAGATGGTATTTACTGGTTCTCCGAACTACTCAAAATTTCCGCTACCGGTTCTCCAGAATTGGTCAGAACCTGCTGAAACCCACCTCTGGGGAGAACCCTCTCTGCGTTCATAGACTTCCTCTTGTATGAAGAAAGAAGCATAGGAGTCAGTTTCAACTCCATACATGTTCCGTAGTTAGAATATTGAGAAGACACCCAGCACCCATCAGCTCAGAATCCAACAATGCTTAAAGGGAGCGGTTGATACATTCCCAACAAGCTTGTCAATGTCAAGGAGAAGCAGATAAGATAGCTGACTTAATTTTGAAATGGCACAATATTAATATTCAACCTGATACTCCTAATATTTCATCTCTGCTTTTTCTGGCTATTTATTTACAGCTCGGGGCATGAATAAGCATAGCCCAAGTATTCATTTTTAGGGCATACAGCTAGAAAATCTGCCCTGGTAACTTCTTTATTGATGATCCTATTTATCACATGTTTCAAATCTCCCTTTCCATTTTCAGCAAAGTTATCAGGAAGAATAATTTTTGTTCAGCGTAAACCCTGGTCAGAGAATAGAATTGGCCAAGTGTGATTGGACACACAAGGAATTTGTCTTGGTGCATATGCTCTCAGTGTACATAAAAGAAAAGATACGTTCATCAAGGTACAACATTTACAACACAATTGATGATCAATATATCAATATAAATCATAAGGATTGCCAGCAACAAGTTATAGTCATACAGTCATAAGTGGAAGGAGATTGGTGATGGGAGCTATGAAACGATTAATAGTAATAGTAAGAGGCATATGTGTTGAACTGCACATGAGTACCAAGAGGGGTACTTTTGGTGAGATCAGCTGAGATCAGAATAATAACAATAACAGAGTTGGAAGGGACCTTGGAAGTCTTCTACTTCAACCCAAGGGCCTCTGGTGGCTCAACAGACTAATGCAGTCTGTTATTAACAGCAGCTGCTTGCAATTACTGCCGGTTCGAGTCCCACCAGGCCCAAGGTTGACTCAGCCTTCCATCCTTTATAAGGTAAGTAAAATGAGGACCCAGATTGTTGGGGGCAATAAGTTGACTCTCTATATAATACACAAATGGATGAAGACTATTGCTTGACATAGTGTAAGCTGCCCTGAGTCTTTGGAGAAGGGCGGGATATAAATTCAAATAAATAAAAAAAACCACCTGCTCAAGCAGGAGACCATTTCACACAAGTGGCTTTCCAGTCTCTTTGTTGTGTCTTGCCCGCTCTCACCGCAGCCGGGGTCTTCTTATCTGCTCCCGAACACGGAGGAATGTATGCCTCCCGGCCCCAGTCCTGGCTCCATGCCCAGATAAGCTGAAGAGGAGGGGGCACCTCCCGGTCCCAGCCCTGGCTCCATGCCCAAGCAGGCTGCAGAGGAGGGAGCACCCCCCGGCCCCAGCCCTGGCTCCATGCCCAGGCAAACGGAGCAGCTAGACCCCTCCCCCTCCTCCACAGCATTTTTTTTTTTTTTTACATTTATACCCTGCCCTTCTCCGAAGACTCAGGGCGGCTTACAATGTATAAGGCAATAGTCTCATTCTATTTGTATATTTTTTTTACAAAGTCAACTTATTGCCCCCCCAACAATCTGGGTCCTCATTTTACCTACCTTATAAAGGGTGGAAGGCTGAGTCAACCTTGGGCCGGGCTCGAACCTGCAGTAATTGCAGGCTCTGTGTTCTAATAACACAGGCTTCTCTACTGCCTGAGCTATCCCAGCCAAATGTGAGCCTGAGGAAAGTTTATTTCCAACAGCTGCTAATTGGAGTGACCCTCGCATCAGAAGACTGGATAGGCAGAGGCAACAGAAGGAAGGGAGGGGCAGGCCTTAATGAGTGCTGAGTCATGGAGCCACACCCCATGGCCTATATAAAGGATCTGCTTTCTGGCAGTCTCTGAGTCAGGCAAAGTCTAAACATATCTTGCTGAAGTCACTTTCTGGTCTCCTGCCTGCCCTGAGGACTTTGCTAGAACTTTGGCAGAGCTGCAGAGGCACACCTGATTCGGATTTCCCTGACCCGGCCATCAGCGGAGGAGTGGGACACGACACTCTTGTTTAAAAGCCTCCAATGATGGAGCACCCACAACCTCTGAAGGCAAGGCGTTCCACTGATTAACTGGGCTGTCAGGAAATTTCTCCTCAGTTCTAGGTTGCTTCTCTCCTTGATTAATTTCCATCCATAGTTTCCTGAGTTGCCTTCTAGGGCCTTGGAAAATAGATTGAAATCCACCCCCCCCCACTTCTTCGTGACAGCCCCTCAAATATTGGAACGGCAAAATATCAAAAGCACGAGCGGTGAATGCTTGTGAAGCCACAGTCCATTCCAGAAAGCTGGAAGGTGCCTGGTTGATTTTTCTCAGCACTCTGATGATAAGCTAGATTACAAAGCTTATGATCCTGAGCCACGGTGGCACAGTGGTTAAAATGCAGTAGTGCAGGCTACTTCTGCCGACTGCCTGCAATTTGGCAGGTCGAATCTCGTCGGCTCAAGGTTGACTCGGCCTTCCATCCTTCCGAGGTCGGTAAAATGAGGACCCAGATTGTTGGGGGCAAGAGGCTGACTGTGTAAACCGCTTAGAGAGGGCTGTAAAAGCACTGTGAAGCGGTATATAAGTCTTATTGCTATCCTCCAGATGCTGCTGAATGACAGCTTCCAGCATCCCTTCTTCCTGTTGGCTGAGGCTGTAAGGGAATTGTAACCCAATAACATTTAGGAGTCAAGTTTGCCATCTCTTGCTTGCAAGGAGGCAGGAGGCAAGAAATGGTTGTCCAATGAAATGCTTCCTCAATTCTAGGAGGACACGCTTATGGGTTGAAATCGGGGGTTGGATTCTACTGGTTCGGAAAAATCAGTAGCTCCAACGATCAGCTGGGAGCGAACCGGTTCACTCCAAAGATCAGCTGGGCCCACCCGCCCCTGCGCTTTTCTTACCTTTATCTTCACAGCTGATTAGCGCGGCAGATTGCCGCGCCTCAGCTGTTTTAATTCCCTAGCACTAATGCGGAAGGCGATTTTTCATTAAATTATGCCCGCACATGCAGCGTGCATCTGGCGTGGGCGCACCAGAAGCGCGCAATCACCGAACCAGTTGCTAAACCGGAAGGCTCTCACCACTGGTTGATACTTACTCTGATAGGCCTTTTCAGATCTTTTCTTGTATAGCGCATAACAACCAGTCCCAAGACTGTTAAGCCATAGAAGAGCCAGACGGCAAAGCTGAAGTAGTTAATGAGGGTGTTGATGTCTCCGGGGATGACATAAAAAAATGCTACTGTACCCTGAAAAAAATGAAAGAAAAACAGAAAGATGCGTTTACCGGAAGGAGTTGCCGAGAAAATTCAGGCTTTACGGTCTCGTAGGAGAAACACTGATGCAGGGGCCATTTTTAATTCCACCTGTTCCATTCCCAGGTAGCCCTCAACTTACGACCATAACCAAGCCCAAAATTTATGCTGCTAAGCAAGATATTGGCTAAGTGAATTTTGCCCCCCGTTTTAGCAGCACTGCTGTTAAGTGAATCCATCTTCCCCGTGGATTTTGCTTTTGCAAAAGTCTCAAAAGGGGATCACATGACCCCAGGCCACTGCAACCGTCATAAATGTGGGCCGGTGGTCGAGCATCCAAATGTAAACCATATGACTGCCAACGGTCGTAAGTGCGAAAAATGATCATAAGCCACTTTTTTTCAGCACTGTTGTAACTTCGAACAGTCGCGAAATGAACTGTTATAAGTTAAGGACTACCTGTATATTATTTTCAGGGAAGCATCATCTGAAACAGATACAATTAGTTATGAAAGATGGACTCTCTAACTCAGGGGTCTCCAACCTTGGCAACTTTAAAGCCTGGTGGACTTCAACTCCCAGAATTCCCCAACCAGCAAAAGCTGGCTGGGGAATTCTGGGAGTTGAAGTCCACCAGGCTTTAAAGTTGCCAAGGTTGGAGACCCCTGCTCTAACAGATTTCCAACATGCAGTTCTCTTTGCTTTCTCTTAATACAAGATCGCTAGAAGAATAAGCATGAATATAAATAAGAAATAGTGTGAGATTTCAAGGATCCTTCAAGAAAATTTGTCTGAAATGGTTTGTCTGAAAGGGTTTCCTCCTGCCTGAGCAGGGGGGTTGGTCTAGAACAGGGGGTCCCCAAGCTTTTGGACCTCGGGGACCACTAAATTCATAATTTTAAATCCTGCGGATCACTGATATGATCTGCCTAATGACCGGCTGGCTAGGTGGTCATGTGACTGGATGGGCGTGGCCAACTTGATGTCACTCACACATCGAGGGGTGCCCCGCCGGCCTCTACTCGCCCCTCCCCTCCCAGCCACTCCTCACGTGCCCACTCGGGCTCCTTAGGGCCCCAATAGGAAGCAGTTGTTGGAGCTAAGCAGCCACCATGAGAAAGAGTTAGTAAAACAGCTGGCTCAGTTCAAATTGGATCTGACTGAGAAGGGGGCTCAGCGGAGGCACCTCACTGAGGACTAGGAGCATAGGCTTTCCAAGCAGAAGGAAGACCTGCGGGAGTGCAAGGCCAGGTACCAGTGCCTGGAGGCTCAGCGGGCTGAGATGGACAGCCAGTTCCAGACCACGATACAGTCCCTGCTGGAACAAGACCCTGTGGCTCTTTGCCACCAGCAATGCTTCCCTCCAGCCTTCGCCCAAAATAATTTTTCTATAGACCACCAGTTGGTGACCGCTGGTCTAGAAGACCTCCAAGGTCCCTTCCAACACTTATTCACTTATCAACACTTATTATTATTATTATAGGACCTGTATACTGCACGAATCAAGAAGAGGGCCGTGAAAATATTTGCAGATCACTCGCATCCTGGACATAAACTGTTTCAACTCCTACCCTCAAAACGACGCTACAGAGCACTGCACACCAGAACAACTAGACACAAGAACAGTTTTTTCCCGAAGGCCATCACTCTGCTAAACAAATAATTCCCTCAACACTGTCAGACTATTTACTGAATCTGCACTACTATTAATCTTCTCATAGTTCCCATCACCAATCTCTTTCCACTTATGACTGTATGACTATAACTTGTTGCTGGCAATCCTTATGATTTATATTGATATATTGATCATCAATTGTGTTGTAAATGTTGTACCTTGATGAATGTATCTTTTCTTTTATGTACACTGAGAGCATATGCACCAAGACAAATTCCTTGTGTGTCCAATCACACTTGGCCAATAAAAATTCTATTCTATTCTATTCTATTTATTTATTTATTTATTTATTTGATTTTTATACCGCCCTTCTCCCGAAGGACTCAGGGCGGTGTACAGGCAAAATAAAACAATACAATATACAGATTAAAATACCATTTAAAAAACTTATTTAAATTAGCCTGAGATTAAAAATTTCCATACTAAAAAACCCCATTTAAAAATTAATAAAATTTCCCATTAAAACTAATTTAAGCCAGCCCCGCGCGGATAAAGAGATGTGTTTTTAGTTCGCGACGAAATGTCCGAAGGTCAGGTATTTGACGTAGACCCGGGGGAAGCTCATTCCAGAGTGTGGGCGCCCCCACAGAGAAGGCCCTTCCCCTGGGGGCCGCCAGCCGGCATTGTTTGGCGGACGGCACCCTGAGAAGTCCCTCTCTATGGGAGCGTACGGGTCGGTGGGAGGCGTGTGGTAGCAGCAGGCGGTCCCGTAAGTACCTAGGTCCTAAGCCATGGAGCGCTTTAAAGGTCATAACCAATTCTATTCTATTCTACTAAAATCAAATTATAGAGCCAAATTTGATAGATATTTTGTTTGTTTGTTTGAAGCTAGAAACTTTTATTTTGCTATTGGGGATATTATACTTACATAAAATATAATAGCGGGTGCCGGCGTTAAACGCTTAACGCTGATGTAGGATAAAACCTTCAACATGTGCCCTTCACGTCCTGCTACATAAGCAAGCCTAGAAAAGCAAAGTACGATATTATCGCGTTTGGTGATGACATATCTGCAAGACAACAACCAAGCTCAGATACCGGCAATCCTCGAGTTACGACCACAATGGAGCCCAGAACTTACGTTGCTAAGTGAAACATTTGTGAAGTGAGTTTGCACCACCATTTTACCACCTTTCTTGCCACCATTGTTAAGTGAGGTTAGAGACACGGTCGTTAAGTGAATCTGGTTTCCCCATTGACTTTAGCTTGTCAGAAGGTCACAAAAGGGGATCACCTGACCAGCGGCGGGTTTCACATTTTGGGACCACTGGTTCGCCGTGTACGCACATGCTCGCTTTGCGCGTATGTGTACCTCCCGTGCATGCGCCCGGCCTTCTGCGCATGTGCTTTGCTCGCGCGCGCTCTATCCGCGCATGCACCCAGCCCAGGGGCGAAATCTAATTTTTTTTGCTTCCGGTTCTGTGGGCGTGGCTTGGTGTGTGGGGGTCATGTGACTGGGTGGGCGTGGCTATGTAACCATGTGACTGGGGGATCAAAAGACAGAAACTCACTAACCCTGCTGGAGCAGGGTTGGACTAGATCAGGGGTCTCCAACTTTGGCAACTTGAAGCCTGGCGGATTTCAACTCCCAGAATTCCCCAGCCAGCAAAGCTGGGAGTTGAAGGTCCGCCAGGCTTAAAGTTGCCAAGGTTAGAGACCCCTGGACTAGATGACCTCCAGGTCCCTTCCAGCCCTGGATTATCCTCTGAAGCTGCGTCTAGTGCCAGGTTTGTACTCCTTCCTTCCTTCCTTCCTTCCTTCCTTCCCTGCCTCCCTCCCTCCTTCCTTTCTTTCTCTCTCTCAAAAATGAACCCCCTCGCATACCCTGTTTTTCCTCCCAGCAGGCTTCCCTGCCAAAAAACACCGGGGGGGGGTGTCCATTCTTCAGGGAAGCCTGCTGGGAGGAAAAACGGACTCCGCCTCCCCCTCCCGTATTTTGGCTAGCCCCCAGCTGAGCAGCGCAATCATCAGAGGCTTTTTTTTTACTTTTAAAAGCATTTTTTCAGCCGAATAAAAAATGCTTTTAAAAGTAAAAGAAAAAAAACCTCGATCCTGCAGCTCAGCTGGGCATGAGGGGAGGGCAGGGATTTTTGCTGCTGGTTCTCCGAACCACCCGCCGCCATCGCTACCAGATTGGGCAATCCGGTCCAAACCGGGGGCATTTCACCCCGACCCAGCCTCAAAAACGTGCCTGAATAGGACGGCATAGCGCCAGGGTGGCTGGGTAGGCCCACCTGCGATCTCCGCTACCGGTTCACCCGAACCGGCCCAAATGGGCTAAATACCAGCTCTGCGCATGACCCTGGGGCACTGTAGCCGTCATAAAATACGAGTCAAATTGTCAAGCGGTTGGATTTCGATCACGTGACCACGGGGATACTGCAACTGTGAAAAATGGTCATAAGTGACTTTTTTGCAGTGCCGTCGTAACTTTGAACGGTCACCAAATGAACTCTTGTAAGTTGAAGACTACCTGTATTTTGGACAAAAGGCTATTCGGTGGCATCAAAGATCAATCTGTTATAACGTCAAAAAGTTTTGTAAAAAAAAAGAAAAAAAACCTCGATCCTGCAGCTCAGCTGGGCATGAGGAGGCAGGGATTTTGCTGCTGGTTCTCCGAACCACCCGCCGCCATCGCTACCAGATTGGGCAATCCGGTCCAAACCGGGGGCATTTCACCCCGACCCAGCCTCAAAAACGTGCCTGAATAGGACGGCATAGCGCCAGGGTGGCTGGGTAGGCCCACCTGCGATCTCCGCTACCGGTTCACCCGAACCGGCCCAAATGGGCTAAATACCAGCTCTGCGCATGACCCTGGGGCACTGTAGCCGTCATAAAATACGAGTCAAATTGTCAAGCGGTTGGATTTCGATCACGTGACCACGGGGATACTGCAACTGTGAAAAATGGTCATAAGTGACTTTTTTGCAGTGCCGTCGTAACTTTGAACGGTCACCAAATGAACTCTTGTAAGTTGAAGACTACCTGTATTTTGGACAAAAGGCTATTCGGTGGCATCAAAGATCAATCTGTTATAACGTCAAAAAGTTTTGTAAAAAAAAAGAAAAGAAAAAAGGCTTTGGGGCAGGGTCGCTCGACACGGAAAGGTAAAAGACAAGCTGCCCAAGCTGAACAAAATATTCTCTTCTAGATATTGATATTAATGCTCAGGAAGAACAAAACAAAAATTGTCAATACAGCAGAACACAAATGATTCTTAGTCAGAACCCTTGGGTTTTCCATGGTTCGCACGATTAAGATTTGGAGGCGGGAACAGAAAAATGGCATTTGGTTCGATCAAAGCAGTTGTGTTGTGTCTGCGCCCCCCGAGCCAGGCCTCCTGCCAGAAAGTGACTTGGAAAGTGAGGGGGAAGGGCCATCAGGACTTACCTTGGGAGCACTGGCTTCCCTGGCTCAGCTCCAGGAGCCAGAAGCAGGCCAAGGGAAAGAGATAACGAGGCCTCCGTCCCCTGACTCTTTCCCCCCCAGGCCACGCCTCCAGACCCAGCTGATGGCAATCAGGCCTGGCTGGACCCTAGGTTTCGTAGGCAGGAGAGGCGGGAACAACAGAAGCAGGGGTGGGGCAGGCCTAGGAAGTGCTGAGTCATGGAGCCACACCCCACAGGATATAAAGGCAGCAAGAGCTGCTGTGCCTCTTCGTAGCAGGCAAATCAACTGATTAACTAAGAGCTGAAGTACTGTTTGTTCCTGGGTGACTCATCAGCGTCGAGGGAGATAACAGAGACACTTGGCAGACGCTCGCTAGTTTGCTGCCAGAGTTGATAGTGCCGGCTCATTAAGCCATCGCTCGGACGGAGGTGAGGGGGGACAGAACAGGTTGACAATGTCAAGACTGAATCTCGCATCTCCAATATGTTAAGATCATTTATTTTATTTTATTTTATTTTGGTTCCTTCAAGTCAGTGTGGACTCTTGGCAACCATCTGGACAAGTCTCTGCAGTTTTTTTGGCAAGATTTTGGTGGGCGGGAGGAAATTAGCAATAGCATTAGCACTAGCACTTAGACTTATACACCGCTTTGCAGTGCTTTTACAGCCCTCTCTAAACAGTTTACAGAGTCAGCCTCTTTCCCCCAACAATCTGGGTCTTCATTTTACCGACCTCGGAAGGACGGACGGCTGAGTCAACCTTGAGCCTGGTGAGATGAGATCTGCCAAACTGCCGGCAACCGGCAGTCAGCAGAAGTAGCCTGCAGTACTGCACTCTAAACCTCTGCGCCACCGCCGGGCTCTTACAAAGAAATTGCCACTTCTTTCTTTTTAGGGCTGAAAAAAAAAATGTCTGGCCCAAGGTCACTTAGCTGGCTTTGTGCCTAGTGTGGGACTATAAAGCCATGATCTTTTGGTTTATGGATTGTGATTTTAGTATAGTTAGAGCATGCATAATTGATAGACTGGATTTTATCATAGATTTTATCTGTTTATTATCTTATTCTAGACTTTTTAATTGTATCTTTATTGAGTGTTTTTATTTGTTCTGGTCTCTGGACTATGACTGTAATAACATTCTGATCTTTTGGTTTCTAGCCTGGTGCCTTAACCCTTACACCAAACTGGTTCTCCGTCTGGCTTCTGCTATAATATAAACAAGAGTGAAAATGTCAGATTTAAGCTGCTTTGGCTGATATCCTCCCCCACCCCAAATTTTCCCCTCGTAACCAAAAAGGTAAATGACTATTTTTTTTTTTCAGTCATCCTAGTGTACCACATCCCTTTTATCAGGAACATTGGAGAGGTACGAACGGATGTTGCCAAGTCCTCCTTCGCACAATTAAATTTGCACAATTCTTTAAGAAAATGCTGCAACAGCAGTTTCCGTGTGCTAAAGAAGTGAATTAAAGAAGACGCCTAAGAAGCACAGAACCGCTCCATCCAGAAACAAGACTGCTAATTAACCGTGAAATTTGTCTCTAGCTTTGCGGTCTGACCCCAAAATTCTCTCCTCACTTGCTACAGGAAAAAAAAAATCACCAAAGACACCATTTTCCATCGTAGATGAGATTTCAGCGTCCTCCTGATAGAAAATAGTTCTTGCATTTTGTTTGGATCGGGGCTGTTGGTTTTTTTTTTAAAAAAAAGCAGCACCGATGAATGAAGGGCTGGTAAGGCTTACCTCGAGAGCACCGATTCCTTTGGCTCGGCTCCAGGAGCCAGAACCAGGCCAGTTGAAGGATGTAATGAGGCCGTCATCCCCTGATTCCTCCCTTCCCCAGGCTACGCCTTCAGACCCAGCTGACAATAATAATAATCAAGCTTGGATCGACCCGCGCTTCAGAAGATTAGAGAGGCGGCGTCATCAAAGAGAAAGGTGGGTCAGGAGCCCCACCCCACAGGATATATAAGGAGCTTTGGGACTGCTCTCACTCCACGGGAAGCAAAAGTTTATTTGAACCGTTTCAAAAAGAGCTGAAAGTCTTGCTATGTGAGTCATTTGTTTGAATTTTGGCAGGCAGCTGCGATTTCTCTGCCAGGACTGATAAGAGCTGTGAATCCACTGGCTGAAGGCCAGCTCGTGGGTCGGAAGTGGGGAAGGAGACAGAACACCAGCTCAGCTCCACTGTGCCTTCATGCGCATGCACCTGTGCAGGGGGCTCAGGCAGGCACAGGGTAGGGTGGGGGTGCATACATGCGGGGGAGCGTAGAGAGGTCATGCGCGCATGTGCAAGGGGGAGAACGTGCATTGGCATTATGGGTGCCGGCTCGTGCACGTTTTTGGCATAGGACGAGAAAAAGGTTAACCATCACTGTACTAGGCTGTTCTGAGTTTTACCTGCCAGACGTGAAGCAAGTCCCATTGGCTGCCCCCAGGGCGGAAAGGGCCACGAAAAGAGGAACAATCCAAGAAGCAGGGTAAAGGACCCGATCCCCAAACGTCTGTAGAGATGGAAGGGGAAAAAACCACATCGCTTTAAAATATGAAGCTCACAAGGCTGGCTGTAGAAAAAGGATCAGTGTATTATGACCCAGGCCCAAGTAGGTAGTAGGAAGCTCAGTCTGTGAAAAACAAACAAACTTTATTCAAACAGCTGAGAATTACTTCATTCCCAGTGTCGTTCAACTCAAATTAAAACAAATTCCTCCCAACACAAATTCCTCAGTCCTATCATAAACTCTTGGTCCAATTAGACAAACTGCCAAAGGCCTTTCTTGGCAAACGTTCAGAAGACACTGATACAAAATAGCTGCCAGAACTTTCCTCTGCCAAAGGAAACCAGGCCAACTTGTAAATAAATTGCTGGCAGATGTTCTTTGGCACGTGTGTTTTCTTAAGTGAGGTGGCGGGGACAGAACACCTAGGTTTCCCATCACGGGTATATTGGATCAAGTTCGTCCACCCAAAAGATTATTTTGGGGAGAGTCCACACAGTTGGGTTTGAATGTGTGGCCACGTTGTATCTCGCCCAGAGAGAATCACAGTTACCCAACAGATGATAGAAGACTACAAATTTGTGTCCGTGCAGTTCCGTACGATACTTACCACTGCAACCGCTTGAGACTGCAACAATTCTGTGGCCGTCATGACCGTGAAATAAGAAACATTGATCAAAATATAACACACCGTGACCAGGGGGATTCCAATTATGATAGACAGGGGCAGATTTCTAAACAATGTGAAAATACATGGCATTAATTCACGTGTATATTAAAGCTTGGTAGTTAATTATATCTCCCTCTGTTTGCAGCTAAACAAACAACATTTATAAAGAAAAGGAACGTGGTTTATAGATAATGCTCTGCGCTGCTCAGTGATCTTGATAAGGTTTGTTCTTTAGATGATGCTCAAATATTGCTATAATAGAAAAGGAGTTCCTACTTCATTCCTACTTCATGTTTTCATGCCCTCAAAGATTATCAATTTAGCCACTCCAGGTAATCCAAAGATACCATCTTCCCGTTAGGTTTTTCTAATCTTTGATGGGTTGAGTTATTCACCAATTTATTAATGTTCATTAAAAGTAATTCATATTCATACTTTTCATTAATTTCAAAGTAGGAAGTTGGGTTTACCCAATTCAAAAGATACGTCAAGTCCCTTAAGGCAGTCCTCAGATTCTTGCAGATAGCAATAGCAACAGCAGTAGTACCTATATACTTCTTCACCGTGTTTTACAACCCTCTCTAAGCGGTTTTTCATAGTCAGCACATTGTCCCCAACAATCTGGGTCCTTATTTTACCCATCTCGGAAGGATGGAAGGCTGAGTCAACCTTGAGTCAGTCAGGATCGAACTCCTGGCAGTGGGGCAAGTTAGCCTGCAATACTTCATTCTAACCACTGCGCCACCCCGGCTCTTTGATTCAGAGTATGCAGATTTATTGTAATGAAAAAGAGGTTGGACCACAAAATGTTCACACTGGCTATGTGGGCCATCTTGCATTTATTTATTTTCCTCAATGTTTATAGCTGCCCTACATGACATGCAACTTATTTGACCGGCTCAAAGTCAACTCAGCCTTCCATCCTTCCGAGGTCAGTAAAATGAAGATCCAAATTGTTGGAGGCAATAGGCTGACTCTGTAAACCGCTTAGAGAGGGCTGCAAAGCACCGTGAAACGGTATATAAGTCTAAGTGCTAATGCTGTTGCCCTTCCATCCATCCATAGTGAACAGTGGTTAAAATGCAGTATTGCAGGCTAACTCTGCCAACTGCCAGCAGTTCAATCCTGACCGGCTCAAGGTTCACTCAGCTTTTCATCCTTCTGAGGTTGGTAAAATGAAATTGTTGGGGGCAATATGCTGACTCTGTAAACCGCTTAGAGAGGGCTATAAAGCACTATGAAGCGGTATATAAGTCTAAGGGCTATTGCTATTGCTATTATTTCAAAGCAGGGCCCTTGATGACGCAGGAGGAAATGTCCATTTTTAGATTCCTGCTGTTGTCCAAATAAAATGCTGTTGCCCTCTCCTACCTTACCTGTAAGGATTTTTAAGCTCTTCTGTGATATAATTAAGTTGGTTCCTGGAAGAAAAAAAACACCAATAGTTACTCTGTCCAAACTGCAATCCTAAATTATGCAAATTTAGAAGGAAACCTCTACAGAATCTGCTGGGGGTTAATAAACCCCAGCAGGCTATAAAGTTAAGTGTTGATGATGGGCACAGCCATGCTGTGGAATGTCCTCTTCAAGTATCTCAGACAAGCCAGCTGGAGATGCCCTCTAAACATCTATCCATGATGGTCAACCAGTAGGAAACCCATGTTCAAGATATAGCCTCCATGAGCATTATTTCCTCCGATATTGGTGTAAACCAGTGGTGAATTCCAAATTTTTAAACTACCGGTTCTGTGGGCGTGGCTTGGTGGGCGTGGTGTTGCTTGGTGGGCATGGTATTGCTTGGTGGGCGTGGTGTTGCTTGGTGGGCGTGGCTTGGTGGGCGTGGCTTGGCTTGGTGGGCGTGGCTTGGTGGGCGTGGCAGGGGAAGGATACTGAAAAATCTCCATCCTACCCCATTCCAGGGCAAGGATACTGCAAAATCTCCATTCCCACCCCACTCCAGGGGAAAGATACTGCAAAATCCCCATTCCCTCCCCACTCCAGGGAAAGGATATTGCAAAATCTCCATTCCTACCCCACTCTGGGGCCAGGCAGGGGTGGCATTTGCCGGTTCTCTGAACTACTCAAAATTTTCCCTACCAGTTCTCTGAACTGCTCAAAATTTCCGCTACCGGTTCTCCAGAACACTGTCAGAACCTGCTGGATTTCATCCCTGGTGTAAACATGTGTATTCTATTGATGGTAGTTTATCCATTGTGAATTTACTCAATTCTCTTTACAGGCTATCAAAGTTTAGTCATCATTCTTTCCTTAATCGATTTTTAGGCAATAGATTTAATAGGCAATAGATTTTTCCGATGGAAAATCACTGGGCAGCCAATAAGGCGATGCTGCAGCCATCAGTTCTGCAGGCTGTTATAAAATCTTCCCCACTCACTAGACTCTCCCGGCTACATATTTAAGACACAATATTATTTCTATGCTCTATAGAGAATAACATTAGCCACATAATTTTAGTGGAACCGCAGAAGGAAATAAGGAGTTTCCTGTTGCCTTCCCCAGGCAGAGCAGGTCACAAATTGCAGTCAAGTGATGTCTCACTTAACAACTTGTGGCCAAAAAAAAAAAAAGGTTGTAAAGATCAGGTGCGATCATGTGATACCCCACTTAAAGACTGCTATATTGAATGACAAATTTTCTGATCCTAAGTTGAGGACTTACGTGGCACTCCACATGCATCTGAATTGCAACTCCTAGAATTTCCCATCACTGGTCTTGGGAGAATGAGAACTGCAACAATGCAAGGAGAACCAGTTCTCTCTGCCTGCCTTCAAGACCAAAAGGTTCTCTTGGCCCTGGCCATCATCTTCTCTAAAGCTTATTTCAGAAGCCATCTAAAATAGCAGCCATTCCCAGCTGAAACATGACATTCTGTAACTACCTGTGCTTAAGTCTGTCTAAAGGTGAAGAGAGTTTCACCTGGACTGTTCATCTCTAAAGGTAAAAGTTCCCCTCGCACATACGTGCTAGTCGTTGCCAACTCTAGGGGGCGGTGCTCATCTTCGTTTCAAAGCCGAAGAGCCAGCGCTGTCCGAAGACGTCTCCGTGGTCATGTGGCCGGCATGACTCAACGCCAAAGGCGCACGGAACGCTGTTACCTTCCCACCAAAGGTGGTCCCTATTTTTCTACTTGCGTTTTTTATGTGCTTTCGAACTGCTAGGTTGGCAGAAGCTGGGACAAGTAACGGGAGCTCACCCCATTACACGGCAGCACTAAGGATTTGAACCGCTGAACTGCCGAACTTTTGATCGACAAGCTCAGTGTCCTAGCCCCTGAGCCACCGCGTCCCCTGTTCATCTCTACGAAACCTCAAAACATGTAAAATCAGTTCAGCTGCTGTCATGCTTCAGGATTATCTACCGGTGGGAACGGTTTCATTGGGAATTAGGAAAATGTAAATAAGTTACCATCCATCATAGGCCCAGAGTCCACTGTAAAATGCCAGGCTTATGCCTCCCACGGAAATTGAGGAACTGTCAAAAGAATTGTTAAAATTTTTTGTGTTTCCTGAAAAACAAAACAATATCCTATATGAATACTGTATGCAGCAGATGATCTGAAGAGTACCCTACAATTTTTTTTTTCCAACAACAAATCATCAAGTCTCTAGGATGCCGGGTAGGCATTTCTTTAGACTGAGCAATAAGATAGAAATTATTTAAAAGCAATGCAATAAATATTTTTAAAACGTGTGTTTCCCATTACTTATGTTGTAGAGGGGAAGATCTCTCTCTCTCTCTCTCTCACATTCTCTTTTTCCTTCTCTCCCTCTCTCCCTCTCCCTCCTTCCCCCCTCTCTCCCTCTGTCTCTCTCTCTGTCTCTCTCTCTCTCTCTCTCCCTCTCTCTGCCTCCCCCCTCTCCCTCTGTCTCTCTCTCCCTGTCTCTCTCTGTCTCTGTCTCTCTCTCCCTCCCTCTCTCTCTCTCATTCTCTTTTTTCCTCTCATTCTCTCTCATTATCTTTTCCGTCATTCTCTCATTCTCTTTTTCCTTCTCTCCCTCTCTCTCTCCTCCTCTCTCTCTGTCTCTGTCTCTCTCTCTCTCTCCTCCCTCTCCCTCCCTCTCTCTCCTTCCCCTCTCTCCCTCTCTCTCTCTCTCTCCTCTCTCTCCTCTCTCTCCCTCCCCTCTCTCCCTCTCTCTCACCCTGTCTCTCTCTGTCTCTGTCTCTCTCTCCCTCTCCCTCTCTCTCCCTCCCCTCTCTCCCTCTCTCTTTCTCTCCCTCCCTCCCACCTCTCTCTCTCTCTCTCCTCTCTCTCCTCTGTCTCTCTCTCTCCTTCTCTCTCCCTCCCCTCTCTCCTCTCTCCCTCTGTCTCTCTCTCTCTCCTCTCTCTCTGTCTCTCTCTCTCTCCCTCCCCTCTCCCTCTCTCTCCCTCTCTCTCCTCCCCTCTCTCCTCTCTCTCTCTCTCTCTGTCTCTCTCCTCTCTCTCTCTGTCTCTCTCCCTCTGTCTCTCTCTCCCTCTCTCTCTCTCCCTCTCTCTCTCTCCCTCCCCCTCTCTCTCCCTCCCCCTCCCCCTCCCTCTCCCTCTCTGTCTCTCTCTCTCACACACACACACATGCACACACAACAAACACTCTTCCATTTTAAGTTTCAGTAACAGTTTTGAGGGTTTTTTATTTATTTACAGGAAAGTTTATGAAACGAGCATTTCCCCAAGAAAAGTATGATATGGATAGTTCTCAGCTTACAATTGGTTGCTTAGTGGTGTTCCAAATTACAACAGTGCGCACGCATGCGCAGTGCGCACCACGCACCAAATGCGAGGTACACGCGCACAGTGCATGCCAAAAGGACGCATGCTAGGTAAGTAGAACAGCATGCAAGGGGGTGTGATCAGCTGTGGCCCGCGATTTTTTTTTTACTTTTAAAAGTATTTTTTTGCAACCAGTTCAGCTGAAGTGGATGTAAAAGAATGCTTTTAAAAGTAAAAAAAAAAAGGCTCTGACGATCGCGTGGCCCAGCTGTGATTGTCAGAGCCTTTTAAAAGCATTTTTTACAACACATTCGGCTGAATAGTTTGGAAAAAAATGCTTTTAAAAGCAAAAAAAAAAAGGCTCTGACGATCGCGTGGCCCAGCTGTGATTGTCAGAGCCTTTTAAAAGCATTTTTTACAACACATTCGGCTGAATAGTTTGGAAAAAAATGCTTTTAAAAGCAAAAAAAAAAAGGCTCTGACGATGACATGGCTCAACTGGGCATGGGGTAGGGGGGAGAAAGGATTTTTCTACCGGTTCTCCGAACCACCAGAACCACTCCGAACCACCCACCACTCCGAACCACCCGCCGCCATCGCTACCGGATCAGCCGATCCGGTCTGAATCGGTAGCATTTCACCCTTGTTTTACAATTTGAGACAAGTGGCTGTCCAGTCTTTTCTTAAAAACCTCCAGTGATGGAGCACCCACAATAAGAAGAACGGGTTGCAGGAATTGGGTATGGCCAGTCTAGAGAAAAAAAGGACTAGAGGTGACACGTGTTCCAGTATTTCAGTATTTAAGGAGCTACCAAAAAGAAGAGGGGGTCATTTAAGGGGTCATTTCCACTTAGCATTCCCCAGATCTACTGGATTTCTACTCCAAAAATTCCCTATGGCCAGGCTAGCTTGGAATCCTGCATTTTGCAGACTTTCTCTGTCTGTAAAGGGGGTTTATGTCTCTTTATAAGCAACAGCAACATACCTTTGGCCAGGAGAATGATGCCACTTACAATGATAATTACGACAATCACCATTTTAGTAGCAGTTAAAATGTTCTGAAGATAGCTGGTCCATTTCACGCTCAGGGAATTCAGGACTGTAATGGCCACTGCAAGACAAACGAAGGGTGACAAAATAGTTTAAAACATTGGCTTTCCTTTGCTCTTAGTACTTAGCCCAGTCTGAAAATGTAGATGTGTACAGAGAAGGCATGTAGGGTACAATCACTCTGTTTCGTTTGTGGTCTTTTATAGATGCCTTTTATCTCTCTCTCTCTCTCTCTTTATCTATCTATCTCTATCTATCTATCCATCCAAAAAATCAATCTATCCATTCATCCATCTGTCCCCCAAAAATATCTATTTATTTATCTATCTTTATCTATCTATCTATTTCTATCTATCTATCCATCCATCCAAAAAAATCAATCCATGCCCCCAAAATATCTGTCTGTCTGTCTCTGTCTGTCTATCCATCCATCCATCCATCCATCCATCCATCCATCCATCCAAAAATCAATCAATCTATCTATCTATCTATCTATCCATCCATCCATCCATCCATCCATCCATCCATCCATCCATCCATCCATCCATCCAAAAAATCAATCCATCCCCAAAAAAGATCAATCCATCCTCCCAAAATATCTGTCTGTCTGTCTGTCTGTCTGTCTGCCTGCCTGCCTGCCTATCTATCTATCTATCTATCTATCTATCTATCTATCTATCTATCTATCTATCTATCTATCTATCTATCCATCCATCCATCCATCCATCCAAAAAATCAATCCATCCCCATAAAAGATCAATCCATCCCCCCAAAATATCCATCCATCCATCCATCCATCCATCCATCCATCCATCCATCCATCTAAAAAATCTATCTATCTATCTATCTATCTATCTATCTATCTATCCATCCATCCATCCATCCATCCATCCATCCACCTATCTATCATTTGTATCCCAGCTTTATTATTTTTACAAATAACCCAAGGCGGCGAACATATTCAACCCTGTGAAGTAGGCCGGGCTAAGAGAACACTCTGGCCCAAAGTGAAGTTGGCTTCACAGCTAAATCAGGACTTGAACTCATGGCCCTCTGCTTTCTAGCCTGGTGCCTTAACCACTCGACCAAGCTGGCTCAATTATACCGCCTAGAGAGCCACAATCTCTTTCCAGCCATATAACACTGGCAAAGGTCTTCTTCCATTCTCTCTCCTCCTCCAGATGTCTATGGAGATTCTCCAGGTCATCCAGGTCATGGTTGCCCCAATGGTTCCCTTCCAGATCTACTTCTGCTTCCATCTCTAACTTGGTTTCTAAGGCCAAAGACTCACCAATGGCTGCTGTAGCCAGGCACTTAATGACCGCCACGGGAGGGTCACATCCTGGGTAAAACGGAGCTGACACATACTCTGCGAAAGTCAGGCAGATAATGGCGAAGGCGCTGGGCTTGATGACCATGAGGCTCGACCAGGAAAACAGGAAGGCAGGGATGGGCCCAAAGGCTTCCAACAGGTAAGGATATTCTGCTCCTGATCTGGGGATCATTGTGCCAAGTTCAGCAAAGCATAGTGCCCCTGAAAGTGGAGTTTCAGCATTAAAACTGTCAGACTTACCTTAACTAGGGCTTCTAAATAAAGACCATCCTTAACTCCCTTGGTTGAGAAAGGTGTCGTTTAACTCAGGGGTCTCCAACCTTGGTCCCTTTAAGACTTGTGGACTTCAACTCCCACAAGTCCCTCAGCCAGCAAAGCTGGAAGTTGAAGTCCACAAGTCTTAAAGGGACCAAGGTTGGAGACCCCTGGTTTAACTAGAAATCAAGTGGGGTTTTTTTTAACCATACCCTGAAGATACCTGCAGACCAGAGGTGGGTTTCAGCAGGTTCTGACCAGTTCTGGAGAACCGGTAGCAGAAATTTTGAGTAGTTCGGAGAACCGGTAGTAAAAATTCTGACTGGCCCCACCCCCATCTATTCTCTGCCTCCTGAGTCCCAGCTGATCGGGAGGAAATGGGGTGTTGTGCCTCGCCCACCCTCCTCTCCTCAGCCGGGCCCCTCCCATCTCCCATCTGAGCCAGAGACTGATAGTGAAGAAGTATGGCCTGGCATGCCTCCAGCCCCCAGCCCTGGCACCATGCCCGCACAGACTGAGCAAACAAACCTCCCTACAGCGTGTGAGCACGAAGCCAGCCACGAGCTAGAATTGCCGGCAGCTGAGCAAGAGGATGAAAAGTCACAGTGGACAGATCCCCGCTTCCGGAGAATGGAGAGGCGATGTCAGCAAAAGGAAGGGAGGGGCAGGCCTGGATAAGTGCTGAGTCATGGAGCCAGACCCCATGGCCTATATAAAGGATCTGCTTTTTGGCATTCCTTGAGTCAGGCAAAGTCTCATCTGGTTGCTGAAGTCACACCTTGGATTCCTGCCTGCCCTGAGAACTCTGACAGGAATTTGGCAAAGCTGCAGAGGCTTCGTGGCCACGCTTGATACAGACTTCCCAGACCCGGCCGTCAGAGAAGTGGGACATGACATGGGGATTTTGCAGTAACCTTCCCCTGGAGTGGGGTGGGAATGGAGATTTTGCAGTATTTTCCCATGCCACGCCCACCAAGCCACGCCCACCAAACTATGTCATGCCCACCAAGCCACACCCACAGAACCAGTAGTAAAAATTCTGATTGACCCCGCCCAGGGGTGAAATCCAGCAGGTTCTGACAGGTTCAGTAGCAGAAATTTTGAGTAGTTCAGAGAACCGGCAAATACCACCTCTGGCTGGCCCCAGAATGGGTGGGAATGGAGATTTTGCAGTATCCTCCCCGCAAGAGTGGATGGGAATGGGGACTTTGCAATATCCTCCCCCCAGGAGTGGGTGGGAATGGGGATTTTTCAGTATCCTTCCCCTGCCATGCCCATTAAGCCATGCCCACCAAGCCCACCAAGCCAAGCCCACAGAGCTGGTAGTAAAAAGAGGAGTAAAATGAGGAGAATTATCAGCAGAAGTTTCCCCATGGCTAACCTGCCACTGTAACCACTGCACCCTACTACCAGAAGAGTAAGCAGCGCTCCCTTGACTGAGCAGAGCAAGACTTGCGGCAGAGAAACAGACACCAAAAGAGGAATCAAAGAGGTTAATGTGATAAGCCGTCTTATCCGTAACCCATCAGCAGTCCCTGAAGGTCGGGGGGCGGCAAACGTCACATTTGATTTCCATCAAAACGGAGCAACGGAAGAAAGGATGTGAAAAAAGAAGCTTGGCTTTGCTTTCTGAAGAAAAAGAAAAAAAGAAAAAAGAAAGAGAAAGAGAAAGAGAAAGAGAAAGAAAGAGAAAAAGAAAAAGAAAAAGAAATGGAGAACACGAGAAACTATTTACCTAAGGTGGCCAACACTCCGCAGGATGCCCAGATAACCAAGCAAGGTCCAATTGCTCCAACATTACCCAGAACAGACTTCGGAGAAATAAAAATCCCCGAACCTATCACGGTTCCGACAATGACACAGATTCCGCTGATCAGACCCACCTAAGGGGGGGTTGGAGGGGGAAGAAACGTAAACAAATTTGAGATGGTTTGTTTGTTTACAATCTACTTACAATTTACAATGTGTGATTGTTTCAGATGCGGGATTCAGCTGGTTCTATCCGGTTCGGGAGAACCGGTAGTGGCGATTGCGGGAGGCTCTGCACACCCGCCCGGATGTAATGCGCGAGTACTGCGCATCTGCGGAAGGCTGTGCGCATGTGCAGAGGCGCCACAGGAGAGCAAAGCGAGCGTGCGCAAGCGCTCACATTTGTGAACCAGTAGGGAAGGTAAGTGAATCCCATCTCTGGATTGTTTGCATGATATTTACATGATATCATCAGAAGCAGAGGTGGGTTTCAGCAGGTTCTGACCAGTTCTAGAAAACCAGTAGCATAAATTTTGAGTAGTTCGGAGAACCGATAGCAAAAATTCAGACTGGGCCTGCCCCCATCTATTCTCTGCCTCCCGAGTCCCAGCTGATCTGGAGGAAATGGGGATTTTGCAGTAACTTTCCTCTGGATTGGGGAGGGAATGGAGATTTTACAGTATCCTTCCCCTGGAATGGGGAGGGAATGGAGATTTTACAGTATCCTTCCCCTGCTACGCCCACCAAACCACAACCACAGAATAAAAAAATTTGAAACCCACCACTGATCAAAAGCGGACCTAATGGGAATAGTAAACCATCAGTCAAAATGGAAGAAACGAGTACAGTAACAACTTATTTTGCATCTCTGTGAATCTTACACGCTTGCAACTTTGGTCTACAATGCAACGCAAGAGACACCAATAAGCAATGCTTATTGCTATGCTGCTGCTTTGACTGAATCCTTTCCTGAATACCTTCCTTCCACAAGGAGGAACTCCAAGTAGCATTCTGGGAAGTCAACTTGGTTTCAGAAGTCTCACCAAGGTTCAAAACATAAGAACTACCTTTTCAGTCTAGGAAGCTCAATTTGACTTCAGTCAATCATTGGGTATCAGGCATGGTTAAGATATGGAGGTTTTTGAACAGATGTTGGCACCGTGCTAATCCATCCTCTAACTCACTTGTGTAACTCCTTAGTAATGAACCTGACTGTGTGAGTCTAAGGCCCCACTTTGGAGGAGATATATCTTTAACAGCCATTTCTTTCAAGTCTGCTGGGTACCCCAAGAGCTTTTCTACCAGTGGAGGACTGGTGAGGTTTCTTAAGATCAATGATTCTGCACCACCATGTTTCAGGAGTGACTTTTGTAATAGAGGGCTTTGTAGTTTTCATCCACTGTACATCTAGATTTGTTTTGGGGGAGGAATGACTGATGGAGCTTGGCCAATTCTAAGGCCAACTTCCTACTTAGTGCATCAGTCTGAATTCAAGCATTGAGCATTCATTGATAATATGGATGCTGTACCTAGAAGTGGTCTGGAAGCATTTCATCGGCTTGTTTGGAAAGAAAATCCTGCTGTTAGATGTATCTTTGGCCCGATCTAATAAAACTCTTTATCTACTTCAAACTAAATGGTTTCAAAAACAGCTTTTCTAATCTCTTTTGTTCCAGGTGTATTGACATATCTGGATGGGTTCCCAGTCATCAGAAACAGCGAGTGGGAATTCTGAAGGAATCTTCTCCAGAAGGTTTTCAGCCTTCTGACATAATCAAGATTCTCTAAGTCAGGGGTCTCCAACCTTGGTCCCTTTAAGACTTGTGGTCTTCAACTCCCAGAGTCCCTCAGCCAGCAAAGGTGGCTGAGGAACTCGGGGAGTTGAAGTCCACAAGTCTTAAAGGGACCAAGGTTGGAGACCCCTGCTCTAAGTGTTCAAAAAGAAAAGAAAAGCCATTCCATATTTTCAGGATCAAAGATCTGGTTAGCTAATTTGCCTTCAACCAAATTTGTTTCTGCTGGTAAAATAGATCAGTTCTTTCTCAGGATTCATGTATTGTTTCAAATCTTCAAATTCTAATTTTTATCTAATTCTGTCCGATACCCAAACCCACCAAATAACTAAGACAGCGAAAACACATGCATACAGTAAATCAAACTCCTGTCCCTTTCAACAATACAAATTAACAGCTTGGGCTACGATGCAAACATTAACCCGACATTCCAAGGAGCAGAAGATTTTTAGAAGTTCTTGTGAACTTTGTTAACCTATTCTCCAATCCCTGTTCTACTAATTAACGTGTTAACACGGAGAGGGCAGGGCGTGCTTGGCTTGCTCTTTTGGCACTATAGAAATGAAATTGTTCACCTTGTATGTTCACTTGGATTCACATCGTATCTGAAACAAGAAATCACATCCTGCAGTGTGTGATTTCTCGTTTCAGATATGATGTGAATCAAATGCTGGCATTACAGGCAGGGAGAAAGGAGATACTGCTTGGTCGTCCTCCCAAGGAGATTTAACAAAACTGGAAAAGGGTTGTCACTTTTCAGAATGCATTTGGATGACCCAGACAATATAGAACAGAATAGAATAAAAGAGTTGGAAGGGGCCTTGGAGGTCTTCTAGTCCAACCCCCTGCTTAGGCAGGAAACCCTAGACCACTTCAGACAAATGGTTATCCAACATCTTCTTAAAAACTTCCAGTGTTGGAGCATTCACAACTTCTGCAGGCAAGTTGTTCCATTAATTAATTGTTCTGTCAGGAAATTTCTCCTAAAGTTCTTTTCTCCTTGATTAGTTTCCACCCATTGCTTCTTGTCCTGCCCATAGTGCTTTGGAGAATAGCTTGATTCCCTCTTCTTTGTGGCAGCCCCTGAGATATTGGAACACTGCTATCATGTCTCTCCAGTCCTTCTTTTCATTAAACTAGACATACCCAGTTCCTGCAACTGGTCTTCATATGTTTTAGCCTCCAGTCCCCTAATCATCTTTGTTGTTCTTCTCTGCACTATTTCTAGAGTCTCCACATCTTTTTTACATCGTGGTGACCAAAACTGGATGCAGGATTCCAAGTGAGGCCTTACCAAGGCATTATAAAGTGGTATTAACATTTCACGTGATCTGGATTCTATCCCTCTGTTTATGCAGCCTAGGATGAGCCTATGTCATACGTAACTCAACAAAACTCTTGTGGTTGCATGGCTTCCTGATCCCTGTAAATGATGCCCTTTGCTTGTCTCCTCCTTCTGTACCAGGCCTCCTGGAAAGAAGTTTTTTATTTTTTTATTTTTTTTATTTGCATTTATATCCCGCCCTTCTCCGAAGACTCAGGGCGGCTTACACTATGTTAGCAATAGTCTTCATCCTATTTGTATATTTATATACAAAGTCAACTTATTGCCCCCAACAATCTGGGTCCTCATTTTACCTACCTTATAAAGGATGGAAGGCTGAGTCAACCTTGGGCCTGGTGGGAATAGAACCTGCAGTAATTGCAGGCAGCTGTGTTAATAACAGACTGTCTTACCAGTCTGAGCCACAGAGGCCTCTCCTGGTTTTTTTCAGTCCAATTTGAACCTCAGGCGGGAAAGTGCTACACCTAGAATCTCTCATTGTTATTATTTACCTGCTAAATTGATAAGGGAGAAATGGCACCTCACAGTGTTGCGACCAAAGAGAAGACTTTTAACTAGATCTGTAAACTACTTGCAAGGCGAGCCACAAAATCGTACGTCTAAGGATATTTAACTGTTTAAAAGATTATATTATACAAATCTTGCCTCTTTCTGTAAGTTTGTGGATTTCGGTTTCTTGCTGGTAACGGATACATCATCAAGAGCCTGGTTTCCACTTTGTTTTCTGTGTCTTACGTTCTCCATCACCTTTCCGAGTGTTGACGAACACTATATTAGCAATCTCTGCAAACAACACAAAAGTTAACAATAACTACATTAATACCAAATGTTATCTAGAGGCTACATTATAATTCGTTTGCTGCCTCCCCCCGTCCTTTCATTACAATCGAATGAAGGCTCCAGCAGGGGATTGGACTAGATGATCTCCGAAGTCCCTTCCAACCTTATTGTTCTATGTTTTATGAAATAGCCTGGTTGCATAATGAAAACTAAGTAATTATCAGCAGCCGGATGGAATACAGCAGTTACAAACTCCAAATTCACCAGAATCTGAAAGCACTTTTGATTCAGACCAAGGGCAGAAAACGTGGTCATCACTCTGAAATGTTTCCGTAGAGAAATTTCGCTTAGCGACAGTAATCACTAGAAGCTCAATTGTGGTCGTAAATTGAGGACTCCCTGTTTTAAAACCCAATAAAACGGAGCCCTCTTCTTTTTCTCCTGCATTACTGTACCTGTCTAGCTGGTGTAACAAACAGGAGCAAAAATGGAAGACCATGATAAAACAAACCCCAAAACGTTGGTTAATCTCGGTTTCTCTGGCAAAATCTGAACTGCTTTTGCCACAATTTATTACTTAAATGTGCTTCAGGAAAGATGTTGCAGTCATGCGAACTGTGTGACCACAATTTAACACATCAGAAAGATCGGCGTGTCTGAACTTTGGAACTGCACTTCGCTGCTTGCTGCTCGAGGACAAGACGTGACTCATAGAAAGGATCTCATCAGATGAGAAGAAAAATTGCCATAAAATAGTTTATTGCGGGTTATGGATGCTGCTTATTGGATAATTTACTAGAAAGCATTCACCTGATTATTTTACTCTGTTTGCTTTTTCCTTTTATGTTTTAAATTTTATGGAGGGTTTTATGTTTTCATCTGTATGGTATTTTTTCTTTTTAAAAAAAAAACTCGGTGGTTTTTTTGTTTTTTAAATCTTTTCTACTCAGCAGCAGCCAGAAGTCATAAGCGTTAAAATGTCAAATGTCAAAATCCACATTTTAGGAAGGAATGTGACATTTTATGAAGCACTTTGGCTTCATCAAGCCCGAGGCTCAGCAAAGAGAATTATTTTACATAGTTGGGAGGACATGTGTGCTCTTCGTGTTAAGGAATGAATTCAAGATCTGTGTCCCTTTTTAAGAATGTCTTTTATGTTCCAAAGATGAGAAGATTAAAAAAAAATTGTTCCTATACAGCCAAGATTCTATTACAAGCGTAAGGACACAACTAATTTTACATTATTCGGATCTTTTTTCTTTCCTTTTTGCCTAAATTCTCCTTATTTACTCCACTTTAGTCCTATATATATGTGTGTGTGTGCGCGCGCACGCTTTCTTCTTACTATATTATCATGGATGCAGGGGTGAAATGCTCCCGGTTCGGACCTGATCACCCGATCCGGTAGCAATAGCGGTGGGTAGTTCGGAGAACCGGTAGCAAAAATCCCTGCCCCACCCCCACGCCCCAGCTGAGCCGCGCAATCATCAGAAGGTTTTGTTTTTTTACTTTTAAAAGCATTTTTTTCCTTCAGCCAAAAAAATACTTTTAAAAGTTAAAAAAAAAAAAGTTGGCCACGCCTACCCAGTCACATTACCCTCCCCACCATGCCACGCCCACAGAGCCGGTAGTAACAAATTTTACATTTCCCCTCTGCATTGATGCTTTGCTCTTCTTGAGCAAAGCCACAGAATATAATCCTGGAAATTTCTTTGTTTCTTACATTTGTATCTGTGGAACGAACTTCCCCTCGGGCTTCGACAATTACCTGACCTTAGGACCTTTCGCCGCGAACTTAAAACCTATTTATTTCATATGGCTGGACTGGCCTGATTTTAATTTTAAATTTTAATTAAATTTTGATGGGTTTTAAATTTCTGTAATTTTATGGGGTGTAATGTCATTTTAAATTTTCTGGCAAATTTGAATCAGTTTTTTAAGGGTTGTTTTAATGATTGTGTATGTTTGTTTGTATTTTATTTGCCTGTTCACCGCCCTGAGTCCTTCGTGAGAAGGGCGGTATACAAATTAAAATATCATCATCATCATCATCATCATCATCATCATCATCATCATCATCATCATCATTATTATTATTATTATTATTATTATTATTATTATTATTATTATTATTATTATTATCTCGCCAGAGTCAATACAACCAGGATTAACTGGGAATTTATTTATTTGTCAATCATATATAAGATAACAGGTAAAAGTATAAACGTAATTTGGATACATGAAAAGAGTAAGTAAAAAAGGAATATTAGGACAGGGACGGTAGGCACGAGATTGCTCTTATGCACACCCCTTACAGACCTCTTAAGAATGGGGTGACGTCAACAGTAGACAGTTTAAGGTTAAAGTTTTGAGGGTTTGGAAAAGAAACTACAGAGATAGTGCATTCCAGGCATTGACCACTCTGTTACAGAAGTCATATTTTCTGCAATCGAGTTTGGAGCGGTTTACCTTGAGTTTGTATCTATTGTGTGCTCGTGTATTGTTGTGGTTGAAGCTGATGTAGTCATTGACAGGTAGGACATTGTGGTAGATAATTTTATGTACTATGCTTAGTCTGCATAGTTCTAAGTTGTCTAAGCCCAAAATTTGGAGTCTGGTGGCACAAGGTATTTTATTGCGAGCAGAGGAGCGGAGGACTCTTCTTGTGAAATATCTCTGGACTCTCTCAATTGTATTTATGTCCGATATGCAGTGCGGGTTCCAGACATATAAATGGACCGCACTTGGACATTCGCAATGGAAACAACTATACTTGAATGAACATTCATAATGGAAACAACCAAACTTGAACAATAATGGGGACCTTTGGCAATTCATTAAAGCAGCCAAATCTGCTTTGAGAATCCTTTGTTATTTCTGGAAATGCACATTGCTGCTTTAATGAACCATCAAGAGATATTTTTTTTGTGTTTTTTTGCATTTATATCCCGCCCTTGTCCGAAGACTCAGGACAGCTTACACTATGTCAAGCAATAGTCTTCATCCATTTGTATATTATATACAAAGTCAACTTATTGTTGCCCCCAACAATCTGGGTCCTCATTTTACCTACCTTATAAAGGATGGAAGGCTGAGTAAACCTTGGGCCTGGTGGGGCTTGAACCTGCAGTAATTGCAAGCAGCTGCTGTTAATAACAGACTGTCTTACCAGTCTGAGCCACCAGAGGCCCCTGGTTCAACATTAAACAACTTTTTAGACCTGAATCCAAAACTTTTGTTCATGTGCTTTTGTGGAAATCTGGTATGAAAACAGCAGGGAATCTTTAGTGCCAATTTTCAATTGTCACCAAATATTGGAGACTCAAGTAGTCTAGGCAGGACTGTCAAAGCCTCAAAGATTTTTGCTCCAGTTTGCAACAATTTCTTCAGTTACAGGTGAATATTAATCTTGAAATAGGTGATTTCTAAGCCTGGGTAAGCAGGAAGGCTTCAGATGGAGGGAAATTTAACTTATTGGGGAAAAATATATACGAAATATATAGGGAAAAAAACAATGAGAAAATTGTGAATTCTGGACATTCTTGCTTCAGGTATGACCATAACTTTTTTCTCATTACCCGACACATTTTCCATGACAAATGGATGGGTTCACTACCACCACCCAGGGGTGGGATTCAGCCAGTTCGTACCTATTCGGGAGAACCGGTTATTAACTTTCTAAGCAGTTCAGAGAACTGGTTGTTGGAAGAAATCTTATTTTGTTTTTTTCCACTTTACAGGGCTAATCCTGTAAGGAAGGCAGGAAGGAAACATTCTGGTGTTTCTAGCCTAATCTTTATTGCCCTGCTTACAGAAGCTGCCTCTCTGGTTAACCCTTCTTACATTGTAACAGCTAAGGCATTACAAAATGAGTGATGTTGAGTTGGCCACGCCCATATGGTCACATGACCACCGAGCCAAACCTACCTCAGCTGGTCATTAGGGCAGAGAACCGGTTGTTAAATTATTTGAATCCCACCACTGCACCCAGGGGTGAAATCCAGCAGGTTCTGACAGGTTCTGGAGAACTGGTAGTGGAAATTTTGAGTAGTTTGGAGAACCAGTAAACACCACCTATGGCTGGCCCCAGAGTGGGGTGGGAATGAAGATTTTGCAACATCTTTCCTGCAGGAGTGGGGAGGGAATGGGGATTTTGCAGTATCCTTGCCCTGCCACACCCACCAAGCCGCACCACACCCATCAAGTCAGGCCCACAGATCTGGTAGTAAAACAAATTGGATTTCACCACTGCTACTACCCCACACATCCACAATCTAACACAAATATTTATGGGTTTTAATATTTAGCGGTAACTTACTTGAGTTTTTCTGAATACATTCTTTGCCAAAAAAAAAGGATGAGTTTTGTTTTGTTTTTTTGCTTTACTGTGGGTTTCCCCCCCCCCCCATTCATTATATTTTGTACCAAAACAAATTTCTGTTCGTTTTTATTTGTAGTTTCATCCTCAGACGTGCCTTATCCGCATTCTAAATAGGTAGATCAACATCTGAAAATGCTCATCTAACTTCCAGTGGTCACCACTTTGAGTTGAAGTCCGCCAGGCTTAAAGTTGCCAAGGTTGGAGACCCCTGATCTAGAAGATTATGTGTAGATACAGATAGCCCTCAATTTACAACAGTTCGTTTAGTGACCACTGGAAGTTACAACAGCCTTGAAAAAAGTGACCATTTTTCACATTTACGACTGTTGCAGCCTCCCCCATGGCCACGTGATCGAAATTCAAACACTTGGCAACTAACTCATACTTATGACAGTTGCAGTGTCCCGGAGTTATATGATTCTTTTTTGTAACCTTCTGACAAAGCAAAGTCAACAGGGAAGTCTACTTCAGCTTCAACCACAACAATACACGAGCACACAATAGATACAAATGTAAAGTGAACCGCTCCAAACTCGATTGCAGGAAATACAACTTCAGCAACAGAGTGGTCAATGCCTGGAATGCACTACCTGACTCTGTGGTTTCATCCCAAAATCCCCAAAACTTTAACCTTAGACTGTCTACCGTTGACCTCACCCCATTCCTAAGAGGTCTGTAAGGGGCGTGCATAAGAGCACCAGCGTGCCTACCGTCCCTGTCCTAATGTTCCCTTTAACTGTATTCATTTTATGTATTCAATTCATGCTTATACTTATATATATTATCTAATACGTACTCGACAAATAAATAAATAAAATAAAATAAAGTCAGATTCACTGAAGCACCGGATTACTATCGGCAATGATTCACTTAACAACCATGACAAGAAAGGCAAATAAAATAGGGCAACATTCCCTTCGCAACTGTCTCACTTAGCAACCTAAATTTTGGGGCTCAATCCTGGTCGTAAGGCAAGGACTTTCGGCATTCTGGGTATCTACTAGAAGATGCATGGTTCTTATTCCTGAACAAGAGCTCAGGGGGTTGAAGTTGTACAGATTTCCTCCCCACTACCACCTTTGAATGGCACAGGTAGAAATTTAACCACCAAGTTCCAGGACAATCCTAATAAATCTTAATTTCTTTTTACATGTAATAAGTCTGTTTTGTTTTGTTTTTTTAAAAAAATTACGTTGAGCTTTGATCACAGTTTGGGGACTGTTAAAAACTGCTCGTAACTTATCCCCTGTCTTTTAGCGGGAAACTAAGAATGTCACTTACTGTGGTCAGTCTTGTGCCTATAATATCATCCAAAGAATCTTCCAACAGGTTCCCTTCCCTTCCTTTCTTCCACAGGTGTTTTTCTTTGCAATTCAGCGTCAAGAATACCCACGGCTGGAAAAAGAAAAGAAAAAAAGAAAAAAAGAGGAGAGAGGGAAATTGCAGTGGCTACTTAAGCCCAGAGGTTATAAAAAAAAAAAGAAGAAGAAGATAATAATTAAACCAGTGTGCTTCCAAGGAGCATTAAGGGCCCAATTAATTCATGTTGAGCTGTCTTCTGTGCCTGCGTGAGTGTGTTTGGTGGGTTAACAAACGGCCAGGAAAGAAGAAGAAAGGGAAGGAGGTGTGGAAATGGAACGAAAGAATGCGATGGTGCAGCCGACGGATCACTGGAGGCGCCCGGCAATATGATGACTATATAAAACATCAAAGTCATGCAGGCTTCATTAGAGAAAACAAACAAACAGCTAGCTTCTCTTCGGTGGAAAGAGAAAGCCGGTTTTCCATGGTTGTAACTCCAGTTAAATGCCGGAGGTTATTCCCCCCCCACCCCTACCCAAGTTTTTGGAAAATCCTCTTCCAGAATTGCCAATACCCATTTCATCTAATGTCTCTGGAGATTCTCAGTCATCCAGGTCGTGGTTGTCCCAAAGGTCTTTTTTTTTTTTTTCCAAGAGGCAACGGGACTTTCTGCTTTATCTTTGAAGACGTTTCGCTTCTCATCCAAGGAGCTTCTTCAGCTCTGACTGGATGGTGGGAAATGGAAGGATTTATACTCCTTGCAGACAGCTGGGCATCTGCATTCTTTTGAGAGAGTCCTTAAGGTCACCTGGAGGTTTATCTGTGTCATCAGGGTCCCCTGAGTTGTGCAAATGGGATCTGGAGCCTTCTTGGAACTGTTGAAAGGACTGCTTTGTAGATTGGAGATGGATGATGTCACCTCCGTCTCCCTGTTTCATCTAATGCTCACAGAAAGAAATATACAGAGTTACATTCCGAATATCTTTACTTGTCTTATTTTTTTATAGCCCTGCTGATGACATTTTTCAACTAGAATAGAAGAACAGATTTGGAAGGGACCTTGGAGGTCTTCTAGTCCAACCCCCCCCCTGCTTAGGCAGGAAACCCTACACCGCTTCAGACAAATGGTTTATCCAACATCTTCTTCAAAACTTCTAGTATTGGAGAATTCACAACTTCTGGAGGCAAGTTGTTCCACTGATGAATTTTTCTGTCAGGAAAGTTCTCCTTAGTTCTAAGTTGCTTCTCTCCTTGATTAGTTTCCACCCATTTTGCCGGGTTTTTAAAAATAGCGTTAACCATGTTATTGCTGTTATTTCCGGTCGGTTGTTTTCCAAAGAGGTAGAATTTGCAAGAATATGAATTGCTGATTAATTTCTATATATGTTTGCTCTGTTATTATTTCCTCCATTTGCCTTTTGTCTCACAAGAAATTCGTTGAGAACTCTTACTTGCTTATAAGCATATATTACGTTCAGTTTTGGTCGCCACAATGTAAAAAAGATGTGGAGACTCTAGAAAGAGTGCAGAGAAGAGCAATAAAGATGATTAGGGGACTGGAGGCTAAAACATATGAAGAACGGTTGCAGGAACTCGGTATGTCTAGTTTAATGAAAAGAAGGACTAGGGGAGACATGATAGCTGTGTTCCAATATCTCAGGGGCTGCCATAAAGAAGAGGGAGTCAAGCTATTCTCCAAAGCACCTGAGGGTAGAACAACAAGCAATGGGTGGAAACTAATCAAGGAGAGAAGCAACTCAGAACTAAGGAGAAATTTCCTGACAGTTAGAACAATCAATAAGTGGAACAACTTGCCTGCAGAAGTTGTGAATGCTCCAACACTGGAAATAAGCACTTGATATCTTCCAGTTAATAAGAAAAAAGTTCAGGATTCCAAGATAGGTGTGGCCGGTATCTTTCTAACTCGATAATAGAAGATGTTATCTGCTTAGGTAAACCAATGTTCACTTTCATTCCAGTTCCACTTCGATGCCATTGGCTCATACTAGTATCTTGTATCTTGTACTGGTATCTACAGGGCAACCTGCAAATGATGGTGCGTCACCACACTCTTGAAATAGAACAGAACGGAATAGAGTAATAGAAGTTGGAAGGGACCTTGGAGGTCTTCTAATCCAACCCCCTGACCAAAGAGGAAACCCTATACCAGCGGTCTGCAATCTTAAACACTCAAAGAGCCATTTGGACCCATTTCCCACAGAAAAGAAAACACCGGGAGCCACAAAACACCTTCCCGTGCTGGCTATTTCTTGAGCGGCCACAAAACTAGCATATGAAGTTGAATTAAACGTTCTGTTTTCTTCTGAAACTTTTCTTTTCTTGGATTTATCCATGGTTGGCCTACCAGGGGTTGAAAAGCTCAATAAATCGCATGCCGGCGGGTGATACTGAAGCATACTGCAAATTCTCCATTCCCACCCCACACTCCAGGGGAAGGATACTGCAAAATCCCCATTTCCTCCCCATTCATGGGGGAAAGATATTCTAAAATCTCCATTCCCACCCACTCTGGGGCCAGCCCGAGGTGGTATTTGCCGGTTCACCGAACTACTCAAAATTTCCGCTACCGGCTCTCCAGAACCTGTCAGAACCTGCTGGATTTCACCCCTGCATCTGCTGGATCATGGATGTTCAACCTTGGCAACTTTGAGACCTGTGGACTTCAGTGTTGGCTGGGGAATTCTGGGACTTGGAAGTCCACAGATCTTAAAATGCCAGATTAACATTTTAGTCCTGATTTTGTCTAGCAGCCATAATCATCTATTTTACTAGGGAGAAAACAGACTAAGGCAGGTTATTCTTCTTTTTAAAGTTAAATAGAACCTGCATTTGCTAAGGCTAATGAGGTAGAAGGGAATCTCAGGTGTGTGTGCTTGCACTGTCAAGTATTAGCTGCTGAAGTTCACTGTCAGATTTGAGATGGGGTTGTAATTACGCATTCTGTCACTATGCAAATTCAAGTCACATCTCTACCTTTTAATGCACATAGCATTTTTAATTATGCATGAGAGAAAACGAAACCCCCGCTGTTGCCTCCCATTTGAGACAACATTTGAGGCTCCAGCCTTGCTAATTGCTATCGTTTTGCCCTCATTTGTCACTGGGTTTAAAAAAAAAAAAAAAAGTAATTGACTCCTTTAGGCAAATGAGCAAAACTCCTTGTGAATTTTTCCTTGCGGCTGATCAGTGGAAACATCCTGTTGATGTTGCTTTAATTTGAAACACATATCAAGAGTTAGGGATTCACTTGGCATCTCCCAAGCATCAAACCTTTTTCTCAAATGGCATGCAAAAAAAATTTTGGCCTGTTTTTCTCTCTCTCTTTTTCTGTTTCTTAAGAGGTGAAGAAGTCTGAACTAGCTACCACCATAACTTAATTGCTTAATTATTTAAACTATCTTTAATCAAGTAAAAATGCACTCCAGATTAATTAAGCAAGAGGCTCAGTCCTGTGTGTGATTAAGGTAATTGTCGGGTCAGTATTTCTCAATTTGGCCAACTTTAAGCTGTGCGGGCTACAATTTCCAGAATTCCCCAGCCAGCATGTCCATGCTTTCTGAACTTGGTTGTTTTCTTGAAGACATCTCATCACCAAACTAGGTAACATCATCAGTGCTAGTAGGGAGTGAGGTTGGATCTCATTTTATATTCTTGCCCTATTAGTATTGGTGGGAATGGTCTTAATTGGGCTGTTTACTGTTGGCATGTTTTTGCAGTTCCTTGACTGGGACATTTTTACTTCCTGATTGTTGGCCTGTTGTTAATCTTGGAGTTTATCTATGCGTATGTAGGTGCCGATTGCTGGTGGGAAGGTATTTTGGTCTTTTTGCTCTCTTTTTAAACATGTTGATTGCGTCTTTTGCAAACCCCACTCCTTGCTAGCACTGATGATATTACCTAGTTTGGGTCATGAAAAGTCTGCAAGAAAATAAGCAAGCTCAGAGAGCACCAAGGACCCTTCATTTCAATCCTGAGCTACAAATATTCTCGTTAAAAGTCATCAACTTTCATGAACTGCAGCTACAATGGGTCTCCAGGGGATAGGATTGGAGGCAAGGCACAAAGGGACAGGTTTGGGAACTGTGTCCCCCTCTGGGGTCTGTGACTACCCAGGGGCCTCCAACCTTGGCAACTTTAAGCCTGGCGGACTTCAACTCCCAAAATTCCCCAGCCAGCTTTGCAGAAAGAGTTGAAGTCCGCCAGGCTTAAAGTTGCCAAGGTTGGAGACCCCTGATCTAACCAGCTGTTTCGACATCCTGAACTTTCAGTTAAGTAAGTTTGCAAACAAATCACACTTTTTTAAATGAGGGCCTTAATGTTTCCTCTGGCTAAATCCTTAAGATGATAAGCTTCTTCCAGATAAAGCCGATTGCATTCTTTCTGGGGGGTTTTGTAAAATGCTGCCAATGGAGATGGTGCCATAAAAACAAAATGCAAAAAAAAAACAACAACAAAGAAGATTAGGCGATCTCCTGTTAGAGAAACATTGACAACAAATCAATTAAACCTAAATCCATTTCAGATAAAAAACAGTTCAAATGTACTGTTCAGAGACTCAGAAGATTGCTTTAGGAAAGAATTAAATATAGTGGAGCAATTAGCTCCATTATATTTAATTCTTTAGTGGTGTGCATAAGAGCACCAGCGTGCCTACCCTTCCTGTCCTAATGTTCCCTTTGATTGTATCCAATTCGTATGGTTATTTCATGCTTATACTTATATATACTGTTGTGTTTGACAAACAAACAAACAAATAAATAAATAAGAAAGTGACTTTGCCCATCCTGCCTCACTGCATAATGCTCAACACTAGCTCAAACTTCTGGCAGATGTTTGAGGGGGTAATAAATCTCAAAGTTTGCAGTACACACTCCTGTAAAGAGCAGTGTTGCTTACAGGTAGTCCTTGACTTACGACCATAACTGATCCCCAAAACTCTGTTGTTAAGGAAGACAGTTAAGTGAGCTTTGCCCTGTTTTTACGAACTTTCTTGCCACATTTGTTAAGTGAATCGCTGTATCTGTTAAGTTAGTCACACGGTTGTTAAGTGAATCTGGCTTCCCTATTGAATTTGCGGATAAGAAGGTCCCAAAAGGTGATAATTGCAGCCCTCATAACTGTGAAGCAGTCGCCAAGCCTCTGAATTTCGATCACGTGAACGTTGCAATGGTTGGAACTCTGAAAAGGGTTGTGAGCAGTGGTGGGATTCAGCCAGTTCGCACCACTTCAGGAGAACCGGTTGTTAACTTTCTGAGCAGTTTGCTGAACTGGTTGTCGGAAGAAATCATTAGGGCAGAGAACCGGTTGTTAAATTATTTGAATCCCACCACTGGTTGCGAGTCACTTTTTTCAGTCCTGTTGTAACTTGGAACGGTCACTAAACGGACGGTTGTACGTTGAGGACTTCTTGTCACCAGTATCGTTTCATACATGACGTAGTGAAAACCTGCTTATAACATGTCTTACGTTTCCATGCGAAAATGCAAACATGGAGTTTGCAAATGTTTTGCTTGGGATATAGGAAGAGCGATAAGCGGTGACAGTCTTGCTATGGGAGCCTGGGTGCGCATTGAGACCTTAACCCATAGCTCAAAATTTAGACCAGGCAGCCAAATGAGCGAACACACTGCATGGCAGTAGATTCCAAGGTGCTTGTGCAAATAACGCAGCTATATTGCTGGAGGTGACAAAGGCTGGCTAGATAAGAAAGATGTGCTCCACTCCCTGGTTTAAAGGAGCCATAAAACTTGCCAGGAGGGTGAAGAGAGACAGGGAAATTCCAGTGAGATCCAATGGATAATTACAATTCCTAGGGAATGCCTTTGTCGCCCCAAAAGTTGGGTTTTCTTTTCTTTTCCTAATTGGGCGCCTAAAAAAATAATGTACAACAGACATGATAGCAGTGTTCTAATATTTGAGGGGCTGCCACAATGAAGAGAGAGTCAGGCTATTCTCCAAAGCACCTGAGGGCAGGACAAGAAGCAATGGGTGGAAACTGATCAAGGAGAGAAGCAACCTAGAACTAAGGAGAAATTTCCTGACAGTGAGAACAATTCATCAGTGGAGCGACTTGCCTCCAGAAGTTGTAAATGCTCCAACACTGGAAGTTTTTAAGAAGATGTTGGATAACCATTTGTCTGAAGTGGTGTAGGGTTTCCTGCCTGAGCAGGGGGTTGGACTAGAAGACCTCCAGGGTCCCTTCTAACTCTGTTATTCTATTCTAGAGGGGGAAAAGGAGGCGGCTTCGGAACGAATGGATAAACTGAAAAGGAACAAGTCACAGGGGCAGCAGTAGCCCCTGGAATGTTTTTCTGGGTCTAAAAAAAAACGTGAAATTGCTCAGCTATTAACTGAAATACGTAACCGGTCTCACAAATCATCCCTTTTTTTTTCTGATGGCTTTGAAGATGGCCAGGTTAACACCAATCTTTGAGAAGAGGATCTTGGGAATTACAAACCTGTTAACCAGGCTTTTTTTTTGGAAGATAATACCGATAAGAGAGTTAAAATTCAGGCTGGGGAACCAGAGAAGACGCCTAGCCCATGTAATCCTCTTGAATCTGGATGGCTTCTAAAAAGGAACCTGGCCTTGCTTAAACGACCAGAACTTTTAAAAGCTCTTAACAAACTTGTCTCTTAATCTGCATTCAAAGACATCTTTGTTTGTTTTTCCGCCAAGCGCCTCCCCAGAGGTTCCTAAGAAGCTTGGCAAGATCCAAGAAGAGTCCTACAGATCATTAACTAGGAAAAGGAGGAAGAAAAATAATACTGCATTTACTCTGGTGATAAGCAAAATTCCTTCCCTCTTATCAGTCTGAACCTGCAGTTTTTCAACATCAAAGATCTACCCAGAATAGAACACTGGAGTCTCAGTGGCACAGACCGAGATGGACGGCAGATAGAATAGAATAGAATTTTTATTGGCCAAGTGTGATTGGATACACAAGTAATTTGTCTTTGGTGCATAGTCTCTCAGTGTACATAAAAGATACAACACTTTCAACACTTGATGATAGGAATAGAATAGAATAGAATAGAATAGAATAGAATAGAATAGAATAGAATAGAATAGAATAGAATAGAATAGAATAGAATAGAATAGAATAGAATAGAACAGAATTTTTTATTGGCACAACACTTAATGGTAGTCATGGAATGGAATGGAATAGAGAATTAGAATAGAATAGAATAGAATAGAATTTTATTGGCCAAGTGTCATTGGACACATAAGGAATTTGTCTTTGGTCACATGCTCTCACATACATAAAAGAAAAGATACATTCATCAAGAATCATAAAGTACAACACTTAATTGATAGTCATAGGGTACAAATTTAACACTTAATGATAAATCTAATAAATAAATAAAACTAAAATTAAGAGAGGATGAAAGCTACAAAAGCAGGCCCACAATTTAAAATGACCATATATTTAATGCATTTCACCTTCGATAACATCGAACATTAATATCCAGTGGCAACTTTTGATTTGAAAGTTGGGGATGGGAGAAATTATTCTTTGGCCTCGGAAGGAATATCCTGATTTACAATACTTAGATCATCTCATCTTTCAGTTTGTAAGTGTCCCAAAATACAGTATATAAAAGTGCCTTTGTTATATATGAGCCTCATATGGAAATAACCAAAACATTGAAATTTATAATAAAATGTATATTTAATTATTCATGTATAAACTGCAGCTAGAATTGTATTTGTGTCCTGATTGCTTATTTGTATCCTATGACTATCATTAAGTGTTGTATCTTATGATTCTTGATGAATGTATCTGATCTTTCTATGTACACTGAGAGCATATGCACCAAAGACAAATTCCTTGTATGTCCAATCAAATTTGGCCAATAAAATTTTTTATTCTATTCTATTTGCACAACATTGGAAAAGTGAAGAGATTCCCATCAATGAGAAGTTGACTAGGAAAATATTAGAATGTGCAGAAATGAACAGATTAACATTAGCAATTAAAGAGAAAGAATAAACTGAATATTATAGGATATGGGAAGTATTTTATCAATGGCTAGAGAATAAAAAAGGAGTTTGGAAATGAAGAAGACTAAGGAATAACAGAAAATACATTAAGACAGAGATATAAATAAGATGAAAATTGTTAGTGCACGTATAATGAGAATAATGATGTTTAATGTTAATATGGTGTTATCACTGGAAGATATTAAGAAGAAAATAAAGAGCTTTAAAATGTTTGTTTAATATAACTTTAAGTTTAGAGAAACAATGTGAATGTGAATAATGTTGCAAATGGTGAAGGATGTTGCACCATACTCGTACCCAGACGACATACTGCTTAAGGAAAGATGGAATGTTTATATTCTTGAAATTGAAAAATAAAATTTTTATTAAAAAAAAAAAAGAAAATAACCAAAACATTTAAAATTGTAATGGTTAAAGGACAAATTAATACCAATGTCCCAGATTTCCCTGCAATTTTTTTATTCTTGGAATTAAGTGACTACTTCCTAATTTTAAAACCTTTGCTGAAAATCACCGTATCCAGGGATTCTGTTGGTAATTCCCCTAGCTCCTTGCAACTAAGCCAAAATACTTCTGCCCCTCCCCCATCTCTTCCTCTTTATAAACATCGTTCCATTTTCCCATTGTTTCTAAATTCTGGATAAACTGGATGCTTCAGATGAGCGGTTGTTTTGAATGTTGCTAGAAGAAATCGTCAATTATATTACAGCATCATGGATGGACCTAACGTTGTCTATTCAAGCCTGCTCTCAGTTAAACATCTCTTAAAATATGAGAAAAAGAATAAAAGCAATCCATAAAATTGACAATTATTAGGAAATGTGTTAACAGCAGGGGAAGGCCAACATTTTTTAAAAAAAAAATTTTTTTTTTTGAACAGGTTCCTAAAATACATCGGTATTAAGATCTCCACGAGCTAGTTCCTTGCAATGTGTTGTATATGCAGAAATAATAATCTAATATTAATTTTGCCAGGCCATAAATATCGTAGCTAATGTCTTATTTCTGGAGGGTGAAAATAACATGGGAAGTACTGCCTCTGGGTGTATATTCAATTAAGTCTGCTGCCAATATAGCCTTAATAGAAAATTGATTTTTTTTTAAAAAGAAAAAAGAAGGATCAAGTATAAAAAAGTGGAGGAAAGGCTACTTCCTTTCCTAAGCTGCAGGAGATCTCCCAACTGAAAAAACAACAACAACGCTTCTAATCATTCATTCTGTTTATTTAATTATCTCTTCTTTTATATCCCCTGACAGTCATTCTCCACAATTTCTCTTTAATCTCAGACAGTATCCGTGACTCTTGGAGATTTGCTCTTTAAAAGTCCAATTAACCACGAATAAATCAGCAGAAGTCGTCCTACTGTTATTCCGCACCTTTGTCAGCATATTATAGGATGATATTGATTTTCAAGTGATGGGAGGACCAGCCTTGCTCACCAGGGTCTCTTTCATGTCCTAAATATTCAGGGTTCCCTCTAGACAATTGCTCTAACAAAAAATAAAATTAAAAAAACAACAACGGGAACAACGAAGTCTGTGCCCTTTAAAATAAGTATTTTATTATTATAAAAAGCATGAAAAAATACATAATTGGGAAACAAACAAAGCTGTAAATCGTACACAACTGTCAGCATTTATAAAATTACACATTTACCCAACCAATCATTAGGATAAATTAAAAACGCTGGGGGAGGGAAAAAGAGAGTATAGTAGACGGCAGATAAGAGTGCAAAATCTCCCTCAAACCACTTTTATGTTTGAACTGCCATGAGAGAAATATATTTATGGCTTGAAAGACAACATTCAGACCAGTGGTGAAATATGAACTGGCTTGCTACCGGTTCGCTGGCCGTGCATGCATGGTGCATGCCAAACACACATTGTGCATGTGCGTGCATGCACAGTATGCGCCAGAAGGCTTGGGAAGGTAAGTAGAACAGCGAGGGGGGAGGATCAGCTGTGCTGCACAATTTAGATTCACTAGAAAGCAGGATTTCCCGCTTTCTAGCAATTTTAAATAGCGCGGCACAGCTGATCATCAGAAATACCGGTTCAGAGAACTTTTTTTTACTACCGGTTTGCCCGAACCGGTAGATTTTATCACTACCGATTCGCTTGAACCGGTGCGAACTGGTAGCATTTCACCACTGATTCAGACAGTAAAATGCTTTGATGCGGACCAAGCTCCAGGGCATTGCAAGTAACTGTTCAGACTTGCCCAGGCCTATAAAGAATTTGTGCTTAAAGCGACATACCAGTCTGGATTTATTATTTATTTATTTGTTAAAATTTATTTGCCACCTATTTTGCGGTGGGTCTATACTTTAAGCGGCTGACAACAATAAAAAGGAAGAAACGAAAAGTGCGTGAAGCAAAGTAAGATGACTGAGCAAGAAGATAAAACAATGAAAAAGAATACAACGTTGTGATTTATGCACAGGTAAACACAATCTGGGTTTATGCACAGACCTTAACAATGGACTGAACCTCTGTGAAGTTCTAAAGAAGAGAGTTCAGCACATTCCGAGATGCTCACAAGAATGGCTCAGCCAGAAAAACTAAAGAAATAAGCTAAAAACTATGGGGAAATTGGTCTTTCTCAAAGTCTGAACTCAGCCAGCACCTTGGGACAGTATTCTGAACGTTATATTCAAAAACCGTGGAATAGTTTTAGAAGCGACTGTTGTGCCAAAGGGGAGCTTACAATAACGGCACTTACTTCGGTTTGCAGACGTGTCAAATGAAGGGCCTTCAAAGTCACGGTTATTCCTGGGCGAAGAGTGAATGTAAACGCATCTTTTTGAAATGTTTTATAAGAACCAGCTAAAGCGTGGATGGAGAATGTTTTCTGCTCCGAGGTGTTCCATCCCACTTGGTACTTCGATCCATCGAAAAAAAGAAAAAAGGCTGCTGAATTCTAGAAAAGAAGGACGGGGAGAAAAAGAAATGATAGTATCCACCTGGTCCCAGCAACCTGGTTGTAGGTTGGTTTCTGCTGCTCTTACAAGGAGGGCACCACAATCCGTGCCCATCCATGCGAATAAAAGATGGCGGGCGACCAAAGGAATGCAGCTGGAGCGCGGAAGTGTTTTGTGAACCTTTCAGATTTTTTTTTTCATGATTGGATAATTACGGTTGATTATTTGGTAAACTTGAAAAACACGAATATGTTACAAAAGGATACAAAAAAGACAAACCTAGAATTACTAGTTCAGAGATTTGGATGATTTAGAAAAAGACAATGAGGTCACTTTCAACAGTTTATCGATACTAATTTTAAAAAATATCTGGCTTTGCCAAAGTATTGTGCATTTATAAAATATGGATATTGTCAACTTTTTTTGTGCTCTCTTACTAATTGCCTTGACTGTTTTGGGTAAGAGACTCCCTGAAAGGTAACAATTCTGATGTAAATTTAATGACCTAGCTACGTACATTCAAACTATAAATAAGGCTATTGCCTCCAGAACCCAGCCATAATTTATTTTAGTTCAAATATTTTCAATTTCAAAGTCTTCTTCTTTCCTCTTAATCAGTTATATTGCTCTACAGTTATATGTTCTGTTCTTATATTGCTTTTATATATGGCTTATACTTTTTAATTCTTTATTTCCAAGCAATACTTGGAATATATATATGTATGTATAAATCAACTAAATTTTGTCTCCAACCGAAATGAGATATAACTTTTAAAAACAAATAAAAGTCTAGATATATTATAACTTTTAAAAACAAGTAAAAGTCTAGATATATAAAAGTTATAAAAGTTCAGCTAAATTGAGGCTCCGTTCAGCCATTTCAGCCCCCAAATCTTTAGTTGCTTAATAAAAAGAGTGCCAAGTTATATAAAACCAATTCAAATACGTTTTCCTTTGGTTTTAAGCATCTGAACGTCGTATTGACAACACTATTCAACTCTGGCTTCCATTAAATACTATATTTAATGGGGCTTCTTCTAGGAAGGTGTTCTCAGAATTGCAGATTGATAAAACCGGCCATCCGGAAACCCTGAACAAGGCAGAGTTGGTGCTGAAAGCAGTATGTGCTCTGCCTATCAATTGGAAGCTTTATTGAGAAATCTCTCCCTTGTTGCAGCACTGCATCTGTATACAGATGTCAGGCCTGGAAGCCGTATTACATATAACACGGACCAAGGAGTCTAACATGCACATGAGTCAGAGGCTCCGGATGAAAGCCCCGTGGCGCAATGAAGGGGAGGCCGATGCGTGCCAGCCGAGGTAGGATCCCGAGACCTCCGAGCAGAGGGCGCACCACCGGCCAGTCTAACCCGCCCTGTAGGGGAGGTGGAGCATGAAAGACCTAAAAGATGGTGAACTATGCCTGGGCAGGGCAGAGCCAGAGGAAACTCTGGTGGAGGTCCGTAGCGGTCCTGACATGCAAATCGGTAGTCCATTGGGTATAAGGAAGAAAGACTAATCGAACCATCTAGTAGCTGGTTTCCTCCGAAGTTTCCCTCAGGATAGCTGGTGCTCGTGGGCACAAGGCTGCCAGTTTTATCCGCTCAAGCAAATGATTTTGGGGCCAAAACGATCTCGACTTATTCTCAAACTTTAAATGGGTAAGAAGCCCGGCTCGCTGGCGTGAAGCCATCTGTGGAATGCGAGACACCTAGTGGGCCACTTTTGGTAAGCAGAACTGGCGCTGCAGGATGAACATAATGTATTACAACAGAGGCATCTTGGTACTCAACTGCTTTGAAACCGATTGAATTCGGTATTCAACGCATTTTGACACAAAAATTTCATCCCAGTGCTCATCATTTGTTTAGTACCCAACACACAAGCAAGAAATTGTCGGGGTCGACAGCCTTATGACTCAGGACATTATTCCTTATGGGAAAAAAATTATTTGCTACTCATTATTTCTGGTACTCATCGCGCTTGCTGGTACCAATTAACGGTGAGTACTGAGGTACCACTGTATGTTCTTTGTAACCGTCAAGGCAAGAAACATGCTTTTTAGCATGAAAGATGCTTCTCAGGGCTTTGAAAGGTCCCTTATCCTACAGTGCTAATCACAGCCGCGAAGATCTCTCAACCCAACTGGTAAATCATACTTTGCTTTTTGACTAGGTTCCCGTTTGCTCTTTTTATGTTTGCTTCTTCCAAGCCTGTTTTGCCCTGGAGGAAGAGGCATCCACTTCCTTAATATTTAGTCTTCTTGCTTCAGAGCTTGAGGGAGCGAGGACACCTCCACATCACAGTAGCTAAAGCCGTATCTACCCAGCAGGACTTTCTGAGATATGTCAGTTAACGGCGATTCATAAGCAGCGTTGACTGAATTCTGTACGTTCTTCTCAGGAGATTTATGCAAGAGTTCCTTCATCCTCCGGTTTTCTTTGGCGGTGGATTCCCAGATTATTTCAAGTTCATTTTCCATTTCTCTGAGAAGAAGAGAAAAAAGAAAAAGGATGGGCTAGGTTTGCATGCTCCTCGCCCTCCCATGTTTAAGCAGCACTTTGGAGGTGAACGATCAATCAGCATAGCCAGAACAATTACATTAATTTTAGTATCTTGCCTGATGGTGAAGGAACACCGTGTACTCTGCACAAGAATGATTAAGGATCTCTAAGCTGATGTTCAATAAAATGTCCTCATATCTTCATTCTCTTATCTGCAGCTAGTTCAGAAAACATCACAGAGAATTACCTTAACTTTCCTTTTCTCTTATTAATGGCAGCATGGATCAATGAATGAGCAAGAGGGAAGGATTCTCTATACAGTTCATTTTTTTAATGACCCGTTTTGTAGGGGTTAACAACTGTCTGAGATGCACCTGACTCCCAACTTGTGATGCCCAAATGTACTGAATTATGGGAGTTGCAGCTCAACAAATCTGGAGACCATCAATTTGGGATAAGGTGAGCTGTTTTATCTCAGCTGTTTTAGCTGGGTTCAGGTATGCAAAGACGGGGTTTTTTTACTGTTGAAATTCTGATTATAAATACGATTATCAAATTTCAGGGATGCGGTCACTTCCTTTTTTTAGGAATATAAAAAATACTTGCCCCAAATTTCTTTTAGCTAAGCAAGAATTGTAACCCAGTTGTAAAGGGTTGAAAACATAACCCTTAAGAATAATTATGTAAATTAAATAGGAATATCAAACAGGAGTTCTGCTGTTTATCTACATTTTTTCAAAGTAGGTTGAAAAACTTGCTGTACATGATTTGGTGCCTGGATTTTATTGGGTTTTATACTTCTCGATGTTCAATCAGCCCTAATTAGATAGATTACAATTTTTAACTGAGTTAAGTGAATTCATGAAGTGAATTACAGCAGTTGTTAAGTGAATCATGTGGTCATTAAGCGAATCTGGCTCTCCTTATTGACTTTACTTGTTGAAAACTGGTTAGGAAGGTTACAGATGGTGATCACATGACCTTGGGACGGTGCAACTGTCATAAGTACATGCCAGTTGCCAAGCGCCAGAATTTTGATTGCATAACCATGGGGGCCTCTGCAACGGTCGTTAAGTGTTAAAACCGGTCGTAAGTCACTTTTTTCAGTGCCGTTGTAACTTCAGACAGTGACTATTGAATGGTTGTAAGTGGAGGACTACCTGTAGTTGAAAAAAGACATAAGACATCGCAGAAGAAAAAAAATCTAGGGCAGAAGAGAATAACACGTAACTCCTAAAAGTCTCTTTTGCTCACTAATGCTGAAATTATTCGTTTGAATTCAAACATTGAAAGTTTTTTTTAAATAGGAATTGCATCAAACTCCCCATAGCCTAGGAGGAAAAAAAATGAAATATCAAACAGGAATTCTGCTGTTTATCTACATTTTTTCAAAGTAGGTTGAAAAACTTGCTGTACATGATTTAGTGCCTGGATTTTATTGGGTTTTATACTTCTCGATGTTCAATCAGCCCTAATTAGATAGATTACACGACTGCGATGAGAACAGATCTGCAATAATCTGCTCTTGAAATCTGTCTCTGCACCAATAAATCTTTTAAGCAATCGTGCCTGCAATCGTCAAAAATCTTAGCCCTTGTCCCAGCTTGTAAATTTTGCGCTCTCATCCTAATTCAATCTTTTCCCACGTAGCGTTCAAAGACTGCACTGTATGCGCTGTCCAGCAGGGCCCTGGTTTGAGAATTGTAACCCAATTGTAAAGGGTTGAAAACATAATAAAAATAATTATGTAAATTAATCATGTAACCTTTTCCTGGGTGCAAAGATTATACTTATGTGTGGAACAGAAATCTAAATAGGTTTCAATAATATTCAATTCTGCTCACTCTCCCATTTAATAATAATAATAATATCAGAGTTGGAAGGGACCTTGGAGGTCTTCTAGTCCAATCCCCTGTCCAGGCAGGAAACCCTACACCATCTCAGACAGATGGTTATCCAACATTTTCTTAAAAATTTCCAGTGTTGGAGCATTTACAACTTCTGCATGCAAGTTGTTCCACTGATTAATTGTTCTAACTGTTAGGAAATTTCTCCTTAGTTCTTGGTTGCTTCTCTCCTTGATTAGTTTCCACCCATTGCTTCTTGTTCTATCCTCAGGTGCTTTGGAGAATAGTTTGACTCCCTCTTCTTTGTGGCAACCCCTGAGATATTGGAACACTGCTATCATGTCTCCCCTAGTCCTTCTTTTCATTAAACTAGGCATACCGAGTTCCTGCAACTGTTCTTCATATGTTTTAGCCTCCAGTCCCCTAATCATCTTCGTTGTTCTTCTCTGCACTCTTTCTAGAGTCTCAACATCCTTTTTACATCGTGGCGAGCAAAACTGAATGCAATATTCCAAGTGTTTAATTTAAATTTAATTTAGCTTAGCTTACAAATAAGGCAAATACCTGTAATTTATAATTCCACAGATTACATTTTTCTCCTAGAGAATTTGGTGTTTTAGGGCAAGTTATAGACAGTTACTTGTCTATGATAGGGTGTTTAGGCTTATGTAAGCAAGGACTTTCCCCTCTTGAAGGCAATTCAGTCCAAATCTTTTGAGGGCTACAATTGTGTCCCTCACCTTGTTTCTAAAACTGCCTTTCACCTGGTGACAAAGTCTACAATGTGAGTTGGATAGTCAAGACCACCTACTGGCTAAAATTGACTTACTTCCGGGAGGCCTTAGCTTCCTTGAGCCCACTAGAAATTTTCATTCAAGATGGAAGACTTTACGGACAAAACAACCATATAAAGTTGTCATTTATTCCCCCATCCGCTTTGCAGTTCTTGAAATTCCTCAAAGCTAATGAGGTTGTTAAGACAGCAAATAATAAGATATTGATTTGCTGTACAGACAGACAAATGACAACATCTCTTTTTTTTCTTTAAGAATGGAAAACTTAAAAAAGCGAAGCCTGGCTAAATTTCTCTGTAGCCTTGAAGAAATGATATAATGGCTTCCATCTTAGCTATTTTGCATTCTTTTGTCTTCAGCCTTGCGTCTTCTCCTCACGGAGAGGAAAATCGTTCACAATCATCGTTCAAGGTCAGTCAAAACCAGATGGAAACAACAATAGGATCTAGACTTATATACCTCTTCCTAGTGCTTTACAGCATGTTCTAAGTCAGAGCCCCTCCCAACCTTTTGGGCACCAGGGACCATTTCCATGGAAAGAGTCCGCCCCCGTGCAGACCAGAGGGGGTGTGGTTTCGCATACTGCCTGCATCCTGGGGATGGGGCGTCGCTTGTTTGCGTGGCCCAGTTTCTGGCATGGCGTGGCCCAGTATTGGTCCACAAACCAGGGGTTTGGGACCCCTGCTCTAAGTGGTTTACAGAGTCAGTCAATTGCCCCCCAACAATCTGGGTCCTCATTTTACCAACTCGGAAGGATGGAAGGCTGAGTCAACCTTGAGCCGGTCAGGATTGAACTCATGGCAGTGGGCAGAGTTAGCCTGCAATACTGCCTTCTAACCACGTCAATGTTACAGTACATGATCAATATGCTATTATACAGACAGCATACTGTTACACTATCCATTTTATAATGATCTTGATTGCTCTCATATATCTCCAATTTGAAGGATTCCTGGTAGACTAAATAAATTTTATATCAGGGTACTCGAGGCACATTCTAACAAAGGCAGTACTTTAAAAATTCTGTTTTAGATCCTGTGCTATTAGGAAACAAATGAGGAATCCTGGTAATTCTTTTTACATTTTCATTTCATTTTATTTTAAATTGTTCACAAGAATAGAGCGTTATAAGAAGATTGTAAAATCTTTCAGTTGGCTAACAGCTACAAACTGATTAAAGGTTTGGTTTCTGAGTCACAGATTGTAAAGAATTATCTGTAAACAAATAGAAACAAAAAAAAATCTTTTAATATGATTTTAAAAGTTTAAAAATTTCATATTGTTCTAGAAGTAATCTGATCATATAATAAAATAAGAATGTCTAATTGAACTGACTTGCAGATGAAGCATTTTAGCTAATTTCCCAATGGTGTATTAATCTCTACATGCTGCTCTTCAAAAATATAGTCCTTTGCTATATATTACACGCCTTCACCAGTAATAAGCAGTATGGCTCAGAGGCTAAGATGCTGAGCTTGTCGATCAGAAAGGGTGGCAGTTCAGCGGTTCGAATCCCTAGTGCTGCGTAACAGGGTGAGCTCCTGTTACTTGTCCCAGCTTCTGCCAACCTAGCAGTTCGAAAGCATGTAAAAAGTGCAAGTAGAAAAATAGGGACCACCTTTGGTGGAAAGGTAACAGCGTTCTGTGCACCTTCGGCGTTTAGTCATGCCGGCTACATGGCCACGGAATTGTCATCAGACAGCACTGGCTCTTCGGCTTAGAAATGGAGATGAGCACCACCCCCTAGAGTCGGGAATGCCTAGCACGTATGTGCAAGGGGAACCTTTACCTTTACCATAATACCTCAAGGAAACATTTTCAAGCAGTTGTCAAAAGACTTTGCCAGTCTTGATGCCCTGATTTACAAACTCAATTCTATTTTTTTAGCCCATGTAGCTTCAACGACTAACATTCTCCAAAGAACATACGATATGAACCCAAGGAAACCAACCAAACGTATTCTTGCAAAGCGGGAGATGAGCTTTTACAATGGTACAATCAGCTTTATCGCTCGTTCGGTTGACAGTTCACTTACGTAACACTTAATGGTTTTAAGATGGTTACACAGTCACGCATGCTCCTTCCTTCTATAGACATACAATTACGTATTCTAAAGGAGGAGGAGGAGAAAGAGAAGAAGAAAGGGTTAATTAAGGCTGTCTGTTCCCTGACAGTAGTTTTAATGTGTTGCTGAAATTTCTATCTGTTGGAAACAATTTCCCAGACAACAAATGTTGTCCTTAAGTAAGCTGGTGGGAACAACATCAGCATTAGAAATTAGCCCAGCACTCCTGATTCTCGTTGCCAAGCTACAGATGCTTAAGAACAACCCCACCACCAATCAATAATTCCCTCTTTCTGTTATTCTTCGAACAAGGACAGTGGTGGTGGAAGGCTTTCACAGATCAAAAGCCACAGAGCTGACCTGAGATTCGAGAAAGCTGGTTTTTTGCATGATAAGGTAAAGGTAAAGGTTCCCCTCACACATATGTGCTAGTCGTTCCTGACTCTAGGGGGCGGTGCTCATCTCTGTTTCAAAGCCGAAGAGCCAACGCTGTCCAAAGACATCTCTGTGGCCAGCATGATTAAACGCCAAAGGTGCATGGAACGCTGTTCCCTTCCCACCAAAGGTGGTCCCTATTTTTTCTACTTGCATTTTTACGTGCTTTCGAACTGCTAGGTTGGCAGAAGCTGGGACAAGTAACAGGAGCTCACCCTGTTACATGGCACTAGGGATTTGAACCGCTGAATTGCTGACCTTTCAATTGACAAGCTCAGTGTCTTAGCCACTAAGCCACCGCATCCCTATTTTGCAAGATAGGCTGTAGCATAAAAGAAAAGATTTCCTACTTAAAGCAATTGCAGAAGAACTCAACTCAACACTGAAGGAATCTGGCTTCAGTGAAGTCTTTCGACCACGTTGTCCTACAATCTTTTTTGTATATCACATTAAAAAAAAAACACCATAGTCGTCGTGAGCTAAAAACATATTTATTCATTCAAGCAGGACTGGCATAAATAGTTGATTTTAAATTGGAGTTTTAGGAATATTTTAAATTTTTAAATCTTTTAAATTACCGGCCGTTTAGTAATAGTTTATTTTAATTTCTTTTAATTGCATATATTCTGTATTTTATTCCGGCTGTACACCGCCCTGAGTCCTTCGGGAGAAGGGCGGTATAAAAATTTAATAAAATAAAAATAAAATAAATTAAAATAAATATAGTTAGATGTTTAATCAGACCATTTACAGAATGATTAATTCATTATAATCCATTTTACCAGGTGACATCAGAGGGAGAGAAGGCAAGAAGATGGCTATTCCATCAACCCTGCTCTTCTGCTCTCCAGTTGGTCATTATTTAATACTGTTAAAAGTCAGTATCTGGGTTTTGTCTTCTCCTCTTCTTTCAACATCTTTTTTAAAAAACGTTTTAATTATTGTGTTTTTAGGTTATAAGCCTGGAGGCAGTACCTGTTTTGATTTAATGATAGGTACCTTATTCTTGTAGCATTTTTGGCTGCAGAGCAGATTAAAAAAAAGCTAATAAAGATAATGCTAATTATTATTCTGTCTCATACACTCCATCTGTTCAATACAACTGGCCTAAAATTAGGCATTTAAAATGGTATATAGGCTAAAGCAGGGGTCTCCAACCTTGGTCCCTTTAAGACTTGTGGACTTCAACTCCCAGGGGACTCTGGGAGTTGAAGTCCACAACTCTTAAAGGAACCAAGGTTGGAGACCCCTGAGCTAAAGCACTGGACGGCATCTTCCTTGGACATACTTCATGCTTCTGCAAGGTAAAACACTCAAGACGTTGCTCTTTTTAAAAAGGGCAGATTCCTTAACGGGCACGCCCCAACTTGGGTAACTCTGCTAAAGACACTAATCTTGGCAATGGTCCATGAAACAGGACCTTTAAAAAGGAATATGGCTACTAGGCACATTCACCCTGGAGGTGATCTTTCAGCTATTGAACTGAATTGAAGAAGTAGAAGGCAGTATAAACTTACTGGAGTAAGAAATGAAGGGGTCCTTGGTGCTCTCTGAGCTTGCTTGTTTTCTCGCAGGCGCTTCATTAGCCTAACTAGGTAACATCATCAGTGCCAGTTCTGATGATGTTACCTAGTTAGGGTACAGAAACGTCTGCAAGAAGACAAGCAAGCTCAGAGAGCACTAAGGACCTCTCAGGTCAACCCTGAGCTACAAATGTTCTCTGTTAAAATCAGAAGTCAGATAAACAAGGACCAGAAATGCACCCCAATGTATTCCTGCCAGGGGTGAAATGCTACCGGTTCGGCTGAGCCGGTAGTGATGGCAACACGTGGTTCGAAGAACCGGTAGTGATGGCGGCACGAGGCTCCGCCTGCCCGGTCGTTACTTCCTGGTTTTAACCAGGAAGTAACCTGTTTTTTACCCTCTGCGCATGCACAGGTTTGCGCATGCGCAGAGGGTCTGTGCGTGCATGTGACGCGTGTGCATGGCGCTTGCACTTCCAAACCGGTATGGAAGGTAAGTAGATTTCACCCCTGATTCCTGCACATTAAAAAAAAGAAAGAAAGAAACCAGGGTAACTACTTGCAGGACATGAGGCTAGTATAATCTGACCATAACTAAGATATGGATAAAATCTCACATAAGCTTCTAAGGTTTACAGAAAGAGCAGGTTTGAACTATAAAATGGTACCCATATGAAGAAAAACCAAAATTTTCTGGAACCCAACAGCTGACATACTACAGGTCCATCTTCTTTGCTGAATTCTTACTCCAACTGTATCCTAAAGAAAATCTTGCTCACCACCACAGATATATCTTACTATTGTCCCCCCTTCCAACCACCCCTCCCCCACTCTGAAGGAATTGTAAACACCTAGTATCTGGTTCGGTCCAGAGAGCCTTGGAGGGCTGAAAGGCTCTTAGGCCGATTTCTAAGTCAAAAGCAGCCTTAATATGAAGTAGAGGCTCTTAAGTTGCAGGTTCAGGTGCCACTGAAGTTGGCTGAGTGGACACACACCTGCTCCTTTCCCTGGGAAAGGTCTCTTTAAACAGCTCTTGGGCATGTTTTTATTTTTGAAAAACAATCCCCAAAGTTAGATGGCCACCAGGGCATTTATGGAATGATCAATTCATTATAATCCATTTTATTAAGAGGTTGGAATTTGTTGTTTCCTGCACATTGGAGGCATGTGCTGCCCTGAACACGTCTGGCATACCTCCTTCCCCACCACTATAAGGCACGTACCAAACAAGGAGGTGATACATCATGCATTGTGGCACAGGTGGTTTCGTTTATAGGGTGCACACTTTGTAAAGAGATTAGCAGTGGTTGGATCGTGCAATTTATCCTGCAACAGGCGAGTAGTTATTATAGACCCAGATGGCACACAGCTTGAACTGTGACTTCCATTATTTTATCAAACAATGGTTAGAGATGATCTGGAAAGAAAACGGGTCCATTACCCATCGCCCGTGTTGCTTAAAAACAATCATAGTCATCAAAACACTCTCTGACACCTTCCTTCCGAATTGCTCTAACTCAGAAAATCTTCCTTCAGCCAAGAGCTGCCAAATTCTTGGCTTGTTACCTGCATTTGCTACGAGAATGCTCCTCATTCAGGGAATATTTATTTATTTATTTTGTCACAACAGTATATATAAGCATAAGTGTGAAAGTAACTATATAATATATAAGCATATATATATAATATATATATATACGGCAATGGAGATCCCCAGGCTTATGGTCATGGGGGATTTCAATTTGCCGTCGGTGGGGATAGCATCCACATCAGCTCGGGAGTTCATGGCTTCCATGACGGCCTTGAACCTGACCCAATTAGTGAACGACCCCACTCACATCGGGGGAAACACTCTGGATTTGATTTTTGTCTCTGGACAGTGGTTGAATGATCTGGAATTAGGGGAGTTAGTTATTAGACCCTTGTCATGGTCAGATCATTCGCTCCTTCAGCTAGACTTTCGAACCGCCGATCCCCGCCGCAGGGAGACGGAACCGACTCGCTGGTTCCGTCCCAGGCGCCTGATGGACCCTGAAAGGTTCCAGACGGAGCTTGGGCTATTCCCTGAGGATTTGGCCCACAACTCGGCTGGAGCTCTGGTTGCCGCCTGGGATCGGGCGGCGGCTGGGCCTAGATCGAGTTGTGCCTTGCGGCCTCTGACCCGGTGCCGATCTCGTTTAGCCTTGGTACTCCGAGGGGCTGAGGGAGATGAAGCGCCGGAAAAGACGCCTAGAGAGTATCTGGAGGGCCAGCCGATCCGAATCTGACCGGACACTAGTTAGGTCTCAAATTCAGACCTATCTTGTGGCGATGAGGCTGGCAAAACGGGAGTATTTTTCCAACCTCATTGCATCAGCAGATAATCGCCCAGCCGCCCTGGTTAGGTGACCCGCTCGCTCCTCCATCAGGGAGCGGTAGAAGATCCCTTAAAGGGTCGAGCTGAGGAATTTGGACAATATCTGTTTGATAAAATCGCTCAGATTCGGGAAGGGTTGGACACAGACTGGGTGGATCCGGACGGGGTGAGGGAGGCAGGTCTTGATGTTATTATCTGGGATGAGTTTGATCCTGTGATCCCTGAGGACATGGACAGGTTAATGGGGAGATTGAATGCGACCACATGTTTATTGGACCCGTGTCCCTCCTGGTTGGTATTGGCCACCCGGAGGTGACACGAGGCTGGCTCAGAAAATCGTGAACGCTTCTTTGATGGAGGTGTTTTCCTGCCGCCTTGAAAGAGGCGGTGGTGAGGCCCCCCCTCAAGAAGCCCTCCCTTGACCCAGCTAGTTTAGCAACTTATCGTCCGGTCTCCAACCTTCGCTTTTTGGCAAAGGTTGTCGAGAGTGTGGTTGCACGACAGTTGCCCCAGTACCTGGATGAAACTGACTATCATGATCCATTCCAGTCCGGTTTCCGCCTGGTCACAGCACGGAAACAGCCTTGGTCGCTGGTTGATAATCTCTTGAGGGCTCGGGACAGAGGTTGTTCCTCTGTCTTGGTCCTATTAGATCTCTCAGCGGCTTTTGATACCATCGATCATGGTATCCTGCTGCGCCGACTCGAGGGACTTGGAGTGAGTGGCACTGTTCATCGGTGGTTCTCCTCCTACCTCTCCGACCGGTCGCAGACGGTGTTGACGGGGGGACAGAGATCGACCCCAAGGCGCCTCTTATGTGGGGTGCCGCAAGGGTCGGTTCTCTCGCCTCTTCTGTTCAACATCTATATGAAGCCGCTGGGTGAGATCATCCGTGGTCTTGGGGTGAGTTGTCATCTATACGCTGATGATACTCAGCTCTATATTTCCACCTACCCACCCCAACGAGGCTGTTGAAGTGATGTCCCAGTGCCTGGAGGCCGTACGGGTCTGGATGGGGAGGAACAGACTCAGACTCAATCCCACCAAGACCGAGTGGCTGTGGATGCCGGCGGCCCGGTACAGTCAGCTAATTCCATCACTGACCATTGGGGGCGAACTATTGGCCCCCACGGAAAGGGCTCGTAATCTGGGCGGCCTCCTGGATGCACGGCTGTCTTTAGAAGATCATATGATAGCCGTCACCAGGGAGCCTTTCATCAGGTTCGCCTGATACGCCAGTTACGCCTTTCTGGATCGGGCTTCCTTATGCACGGTCGCTCATGCCCTTGTTACATCCCGCCTGGACTACTGTAATGCTCTCTACATGGGGCTCCCTTGAAGTGTGCCCGGAGACTCCAACTGGTCCAGAATGCGGCTGCTGGTGATAGAGGGAGCACCTTTGGCTCCCATGTAACACCCTCCTGCGTAGCCTGCACTGGCTCCCAGTGGTCTTCGGGTTCACTTTAAGGTACTTGTCATCACCTTTAAACGCCCATGGCCTAGGGCCGGGATATTTACGGGACCGCCTACTGCCACCATTAGCCTCTCACCGACCAGTGCGCTCTCACAGAGAGGGACTCCTCCGGATACCGTCAGCTAAACAATGTCGGCTGGCGACCTCTAGGGGGAGGGCCTTCTCTGTGGGGGCCCCTACCCTCTGGAACGAGCTCCCTCTGGGGCTTCGTCAACTCCCCGATCTCAAGTCCTTCCGCCGCGAGCTGAAGACGTTGCTGTTTCGAAGAGCAGGACTAGCCTGAATGTAGTTTTTTAAATTGGGATTTTTAAAAAAGGGGTTTAAATGAGGTTTTAAATTTGTATTCAAAAGTCAGAGCATCAATTGAATTCAACTATCTATTCTTTAGCTGTTTTTAATCTATTATATGTTTTCTGTTGTTGTTGTTTTTTGTCTGTGAACCGCCCTGAGTCCTTCGGGAGAAGGGCGGTATACAAATATAATAAATAAATAAATAAATAAATAAAATATAAGCATAAGCATGCAATAACTATATTAACTGGATATAATGAAAGAAAACAATAGGACAGGAACAGTAGGCACGTTTGTGCTCTTATGCACGCCCCTTACAGACCTCTTAGGAATGGGGTGAGGTCAATAGTAGACAGTTTTTGGTTAAAGCTTTGGGGATTTTGAGAAGAGACCACAGAGTCAGGTAGTGTGTTCCAAGCATTAACAACTCTGTTACAGAAGTCATATTTTCTGCAATCAAGATTGAAGTGGTTAACATTAAGTTTAAATCTATTGTTTGCTCTTGTACTGTTGTGATTGAAGCTGAAGTAGTCTTTAACAGGAAGGACATTGCAATAGATGATTCTATGAGTTAAACACAGGCCCTGTCGAAGGTGGTGGAGTTCTAAGTTTTCTAAACCCAAGATTTCAAGTCTGGTGGCATAAGGTATTTTGTTGTATTCAGAGGAGTGGAGAACTCTTCTTGTAAAATATTTCTGGACACGTTCAATTGTATTGATGTCTGAAATGTGGTATGGGTTCCAGACAGTTGAGCTGTATTCAAGAATTGGTCTAGCAAATGTTTTCTAAGCATTTTATAATAACATTTTTATTTTTGTTTATTTTTATTAATAATTTTATTTATTTTATTTTTATTAATGTTTATTTTTGCTAAGCATCGTTAACCGACCGCTCTGGTTGGTTTTCAAGAGAACTGACCGTCTGGAGGCTGATTTTTTTCCCTTGCTTGGGGGAAAAAAAAATCCCTGTGAAATCAGCCAGCATATGACCACGAATTCACTCTGGAGAGAAGGACTGAAAACGGAGTTCAAAAGTTAATCGCTCCTGTCCGTCTTGTGCCTCCTCTTCAGGAAGAAGCGACAAGCAGAAGGCAGGATTTGTTAAGCTGGTTGTCACCCCTTGCAATCAATTACTTCCTTCAAGGTTTCGAAGGCTGAGGAGGGAAGGTGGGGGGAAAGCAGGGAGGGGAGGAGAGCAGTGTTTTCAATCCAGCAGAGAAGAGGAAGAAGAGCGCATGCAGACACAGTACACCAGATGGGGCTCTTACCGCAAGTTCTTCTAACCGATTGGGTGCCATTTGTTTATGGAAGGCACCTCGGATTTAACTTACCTCTTCTGCTGCAGAGCTTCATCGAGGGATTCCTGCTTCTCTTGCAGCAGCCGCTGGAGGTGTTTCATTTCTCGCTGGTACTGAGCCGTCTTTCCCGCAAATTCCTTCTCTCGCTCTGTCACTTTGAGGTTGATGTCCCCAAGCTTGCCTGCCGCCGTCTTTTTATACACCTGTGAGAGTTGGAAAAGAATCGCAGTTCAAAGCACGGCTCTTGGGCTACTGCAGGGGCATAGATGGATCGTAACCAGGGGGGAGAGATGGTTCTTTCTGTCGGCTGCTGCTGCTTCGTCCTGAGTCACGGGATGCCCGGTTCGGAGAACAAATCGGGTAGGTGGGATCGAAAGAAAGACGACCAGGTCATCTTTCTTCGAGCATTTCTTCGAGCTTGCCAACGAAGACGACAAAGATGTCCCTGACTTGGCAAGGCTGTGTTGTTTCATCCTAGGTTTTTTTTCCCCTCCTAGAAAGGCAGTTCTCAATAGCCTTCAAAGCCAAATAATGTTGGTTTGACTAGACAGAATGAACAGCTAGACTTTTAAACACAGCTGCTTCTCCACAAGGTCAACTGTCAAGTTTTAATGACCACTGTCCAGGTAACGATAAAAGAGATGTGACTCTACATTATGGGTTCTTTGTCCTTTAATCTGAGCGTAAGAAGGGGAAAAAGAAACAACCTTAGCTTTGCAAATTGATGCTTCTGTTACCATGATGGCTATGTATTTGTTTTCCTTCTAGAATACTGGAATGTAACTCTTTTTTGCTTTTTTTCTCACACTTCGTATGCCTTCTTTAGAAAAAGGCTGACCTGCAAATGGAGCTTTTTAAGCTATTTTGGGACAAATATCGCATTACACCGAATGTTATCTCTCAATAAACCAAAATTAATCCGAATGCCTCATGAGACAAGCGGCTGCTGTCAGGGACGTTTCTTATCGCAAGTATTTTCCTGCCAACGAATGCAGACTGATGGGGTTAACAACTAGTCTGATGGCGAAGGCTAGATTCCTCTTTCAAGTCTACAGTTGGAGAGTCAGCTCTTTGCAGTGATTTTCATGAATAAAACAAAAACGAAGTAACACTGAATTATGCAGCCTGTAAAATTTCACATATGAGTTGATGCATAAATACTGAAGCAGATTTCAATAGCCTTTGGATGCGTTGCTCGTTTTACCTCTCGACGCTTGAAACTTTCACAGGAATCTTATCTCTCAGAATATTAAGACCTTGGTTATTATAAAGCATGTGAGTGTGGTTGTCATTCAAGGTTTGGGGGACGTTTGAATTTCACGGGGATGTGGTCACATATAGCACATTTTCTCCAAGTTATTCCTTGGCTAAAGGTTCCCATGCAAAGGCCAAGACAGGACCAGATGGAATAGTTTCACCCGGTACATCTTTTAGGTTCAAAGCTCATGCCAATAAGCATTTGAAAAATGTGATGAGATCATACTGGCCCATCTACTTTGAGTCAGCCCATAGACGCATCCTTAGAAGCTTTTCTATTTTTTATTTTATTTTGTAGCTGGTTAGGGTATACACTGTTTTACTTTTGTTGTTTAATCTAATCTGGATAAAAAACCTAGATTCTATGAAACTTGAGTCAGACCAGAGTCTAGATCACACTTGATTCCATTCTGAAGGCTTGCAGGGTAGTAAAACAGCTGATCCAGGACTAGCTTGATGCATATAGGTGCATTGCTCAAATGGACTTCCTGAATGCTGGTGGTGCCTATGAGGACTTTTTAGCAGTTAATGAGGTAAATTATTTTATTTTATTTTTTTCTTTCACTGGATATTAATCCAGTTTTTTAAAAAATACTTGTTTGGGTAAGAATAACTTATTCTGTAAGCATTGTTTTAAATGCACGTAGGATTTCAACTTTTATCTAGTGCAGATACTATACAATGTCATCCAGATAATCGGGAAAGGAGGGTAGATGACAATGTAATGTTCCAATGAACAGTTCCAAGATACAAGATAAAATGGAAAGTCAAATTGCCACCTATAAGGTTCATCAGCTCATATTGGGCTCACATCTTTCTCTAACTTCTCAATATAAAAGGATACAACTGAGGAAGTCCCACAATGGTTTAAGCACTCTTTAAAATTTTATTTCATAGACTATTGCTTTAGTTCAGTGTTTCTCAACCTTGAGAAATTTAAGCTATGTGTACGTCAGCTTCCAGAATTGAAGTTGTCTTCAATCCCCATTTCCAGCTAGAGGTTTTTCCCAGTCCTATCTGAAATCCTGGAAAACTACTGCCATTACAGTAGAGTAAATAATACAACTGTAAAGGACCAATATCATGGCAGTAATAAGATAGCTTTCCACATCTCTAAATATTTTGGCTTAGGAAACAACCGGAAGCAAGATTACTAGTTTTGCATCAACTTTTGAGTTAATAATTACAGTTCTGCTTTGAAGAAAATGACACTAGAAAATAATCTGAGCAAAAGTTGTAAATATTGCTCAAACAAACGGTCAAGAAAAGGTTGAAAACCTCCCATAATCGGTTGTTGGAAAAACAACTTCCAGGAGATTGTAAGACTGGATAAAGTTAAAAAAAAATAACTTTGTAAAATTATATGAAATTAAATATAACACATTCATAATGAGAAATGTAAACGGACTTAATCAGTTTTTACTCATTCCCTTTTCCAGTAAACAAATAAATGTGATGATGGAAATATGACACCATTACAAAAAAGGCCCGCTTATAAAGAAAGAGTAGGGAAACTCACTGCTGTTCTCTTTTGACAGTCTGCCTAACGGGAAGATGAATTATCCTCAAACGGACGGGGAAGAAAAAGTGCTGAACGAGGAGCTGGAGTGCAAAATCTGTTACCAGAAATTCAACCTCCAGAGTCGCAAACCCAAACTCCTGGACTGCCTCCACCGAGTGTGTGCAAAATGCCTCACTAAAATCCTTCAGGTGGGAAGCGGCTCGTTTCGCATTAGCTGCCCTTTCTGCCGGCATGAAACAGAGCTGCAGGAAGAAGAGGTAGAAGGACTCCCCGACGATTTGAACATCTTGTCCAGACTGGTAACCAAAGACAAGTCGACATGGAATTCAGAGTGCAAGGAAGTTCTCCTGACACCAAAGAACTTGGCTTCGTCAAGTCCTTCGCGCGGCTCCTCAAACTGCCTGGTGATAACCATCATGGAAGTACAGAGAGATTCCCCCCGGACTCCCAGTCAAAACACCCTCTCGGATTATTACACAGATCACAGCCTGGACTCGGAATCTGTCACTTCCACCAACCAGTTAGACCAAGACGTTTTCTCCAAGCTCTGTAATCATGTTCCCAGAATACTAGTCTGGCTGCTTGGCTTTTTTTACTTCGGTTCTTTGCCCCTTGGTATCTATTTATTAGTGATTCAGAAAGTCACTCTGGGAATTGTCTGTGTCAGTCTTGTGCCATCCAGTCTGACGGTGTGTCTTGTGTACGGTTTTTGTCAGTGCCTCTGCCAGGGAATGTGCGACTGTTCTTCTAGAAATTGATGCCAAACGCAAAAGGATATTGAGATAGCTCAAAGTCTACACAATGAGTTTTTTTTAAAAATGTGACTGTAAGTTTAAAAAAAAAAAAAGAGGAGGAGACCGGTTTATGAACTGGTGTTTTCAACATTCCATTCTTCTGACAACAATAATGAATAAAAAGATAAAATCTTTATGTGGGAGAAGTTTGGCATCTTGAAAACAGCAATATTGTCTTATTTGACCGAAGCTGCTCAAAGCACTGGCTGACTTACAAGGAGGAGAAATTGAGCTGATGTCTCTGAATGGAGCCTTTTAATATATCTTGAAGGCTGCCTCTTACTCAATCACAAGTTGGACCAGAAGCTAGTGAGAAAGAATGCTTTCCCCTGAGAAAGCAGCTTGAAGTTATTTTCCTGACTCCCCAGACTGTTACGTCAACCAGGGGATAAAAGAGAAAAATTGCTTTGTTAAACTAGGGCCCTGCTTAATTTGATTCAAGGCTTTGCTGAAGAAAGCAGCTGAGAATTTTTCTCTTGCTCTGTCTGCTAAGGAGGCAGGAGAGATCAAGGACTGCGATTTTTGAACTCTTCGCAATTGGAAGGCACTTTAGCCAATGTTTAACAAAAAAAAATATACAGCTCTATATGTGCTACAGTCTGAAAAATAAACTAGACTGTTTCTGACAATGTAGACTTCTCTGATAAAAGTTTAGATCTCACTTGTATATCGATGCCTAAGTGTTGCTAAATTAAAACAAGCAGTTTTACGAATGTGGCTATGTATCCATACATTGTATATGGTTATGAAGCTGGTACGCTAAAAAGTAAGAGAGTTCTGTTTTATTGTATGTGCCTGCTTTATTCTGCCATAGACAATTCTATCAGTTTAAAAAGGAGCATGCAACAACATTTTTGGCTAGCGCGTACTCATTTTTGAACCCCGTTGCTTTACAAGGGAGAAGAAGAATGACTTCTGAAAATCGTGCCAGAATTCACGACATGATTGTCTTGTCTAAAAGTCAGCAGCCACCTTTTGTGATTTGACTTACATTGAGTAATCTGGTGTCCCCTATCCTTACCTGAAAATAATAGCTGTTCCAAGCAGCTGGCACATTTCAGCACTTGGCATGTTGCAAAAAAACCTCTTGGTACCAAAATTGCTGCTGAAGCCAATTCAACACGCAGAGAAGCTGCATCCCTCTAAACAGAACATGGGTTCATAGGGCTGGAAGGGAACTCTTCTAGTCCTGCTTCCTGCTCAAGGCAGGAGTTCTCCAAAACTGACTGTGAAAATTCTAGCTGCCTGGATGAAATCAATCTACTTCATAAGCAGCGGCGGGCCACTTTCTTGGAAGATACCCTTTTGAGGAGGTTATAGGGAGTATAACTGGGTGGTGTGGAGGCCTAGAGGTGAAGCTCTCACCTCACAATCAGGAGGGTGTAAGTTTGATCCTAGGTAGAAGCAGATCTCTCTGTCTCTCTCTCTCTCTCTCTCTGTCTCTCTCTTTCTCTCTCTCGGCATACTGAGAATATATCTGCTGAATAAAACTCTGCTTTGGCAACAGGAACAGCATCCGGCCAGTAAATACTCAGCTCCAACCAGTTGCCCAGACTCCACGCCACAAGGGATTATGGGGTCGTTAAAAGATGATGATGATGATAGGGAGTGTAACTGGGGATGTTGGACAAGGCTTCTTTCAGGGGACTGAATGGGATGGTGGGACTCATAGTACCTCCTGGTTATTCTATTAAGGCCTTAATACCTCTGCCCCTTAGTTTTTCCCTGGGTAACAAAAAAACCCAGCAGGGGAAGAGGAAGAGTTTAAGCAATGAAACAAATGCTTCTAGGAGCACCCATTTTGCTCCTTTAATCAATGCCAGAATGGTTTCTGCCCAGTATAAATCTGCTTTATTAAGAAAGAATTTCACCAACAGTTTGTAAATCACTAGCTTTATATATAATCTGGATGAAACCGATCCTGTCCTGCTGGCTTTATATACACTGGGATAAGTAAATACATATGATAGCATTGGGCTTCTGCAGACTTGCGACTGGGTTCCAGCTGTTAAGGCCAAATTGATCACTGCTCTGTAATATAATCCCCAAAACTTCAAAAACCACATAGAGCAACCTGCTTAACCCACAGCATCCCTTAAATCTAGAAATCTCTCTCCCATTCTTCCTACTACTATTACAGTAGAAGACTCCCTCTCTCCTCTTTAGGTTACTAAAGGCATGATGCAAATGTTTTCTGATCCACCCTATATCACGTTGAATGCTATTTATTTCTTTAACAGAGAAGTAACCACAATAAGCAGTCAATGCCCAGGTCAACATTGGGATAAAGCAATTATTTTGCCGCAATATTTAGGAGGAACGGAATGTTTACCGAAGGCACTTTCAGTGAAAAGCGGTTTTAGAGGAAAAGTAAATCACCAAAATGTATTTGTTCAAGTTGAATGAGAGGAAACCACAAGGACAATGGGACCTGAAAGCAGATGAAAAGAGAAAGGAGACACAGATACAGTAGTGGCCAAAATTGTGGAAACCTTTTGGGAGAAGTGGATTTTTGAGGTTTGATGGCTAATAATACCACTTTTTTCTTGGAGTTTCAAGATAATCATATTCCACTGCTTGAATGGCCTGGGAATAGCCCAGACCTTAATCCAATTGAAAAATCTATGGAGCCGACTAAAGAAACTAGTTAGTCAGAAGCGACTCAGCAATAAAACCCAGTTAATAGAAGCAATCATTCAATCTTGGTTTCACATGATAACAGCTGCAGAACTAAAAGTCTTGGTTCACCCCATGGGAAGACGTTGTAAGGCCGTAATTCATGATAAAGGTTACCCAGCTAAGTATTAATTGACATGGTGGTCATTTTTGTATATCTCTTTTATTTTATTATTTATTTATTTTTTTGCATTTATATCCCGCCCTTCTCCAAAGACTCAGGGCGGCTTACACTATGTTAGCAATAGTCTTCATTCTATTTGTATATTTATATACAAAGTCAACTTATTGCCCCCAACAATCTGGGTCCTCATTTTACCTACCTTATAACGAATGGAAGGCTGAGTCAACCTTGGGCCTGGTGGGACTAGAACCTGCAGTAATTGCAGGCAGCTGCTGTTAATAACAGACTGCATTAGCAGTCTGAGCCACAGAGGCCCCTTTCACTTTTCTTCTTTATAATTGCTGTTCTAATAGCAAATCCTTCATAAAAGTTATTGCATTACATTCTTGATTAAATTATCTCTCCATTGATATATAATTTTATGGTACTACTCCCCCCCCCAAAAAAAAACTGGCGTTATTAGCTGGTTTTAGAAAATACACTTTTTCCAAAAGGTTTCCACAATTTTGGCCACTACTGTATCTCCTGACCCTAACAGTTACTTCTCAGCATCTGAGAATTGCCACAGAAAGCAATAAACTTGTTAAACAGACGTGTTTTTTTTTAAAAAAGCACACATAAGAGATTCAATCAGCACCAGAATCTCCTCAAGGTGTCACTGGTCCCCTGAGACACGCCCCCCCCCCCCAAGACTGATGGCAAAGGCAGGTCCGGAGGGACTTCTGGGGGGGGGGAAGGAAAATAATTTAATTTCAGTGTTTGCACTTTTAATCAAATATTTATTTTAAGGGTAAGAGAAAGAAAGAGAATATAGACAACCTGAAACCGAAAGGGCAACGCTTTATGTAATGTGATGTTAAAATGTTATGAAGTTTATCATTACAATAACGGTTGCAGAAAAATTAAAATGACAGGCTTTTGCAAGCACATATCCACTGGGATACTATTTTTGCTGTCATTATATAAAAATGTGTACGCTGGAAACAGCACTTGCAAATGTGATTAACTAGTATGATATCATTATTATTTTTTTGGTATACAAGGAACTGAAACTCTTGCTCCAAATGTGTCCTCATGGCAAATATAAAGATGTTAATGTTAAGAATGGTAAGATTCCTCAAAAATGATTGATATAAAAATACCTTTTAGAACAGCATTTTAAACTCAATAAAATTAAAATCCTCCCAAAAAGGTTTTAGGGTAAACGGATCGTATTTCCTGAAGGAAGGAACAAGTTAACAATCACATTAGGAGACATTTCAAAATAATTTGGTAGGTACCATATTTTTTGGAGTATAAGACACACCTTTTTTCCCCCAAAAAGAGGGTGAAAATCTGGGTGCCTCTTATACTCCGAATGTAGCCCTGCCCAGCTTCTCAAAAAAGAAAAAAGCATCAGAAACAAAGCTTCAGAAAAGAAGTCCCCAAACACAGCTTCAGAAAAAAAGCCTCCAAACAGAGCTTCAGAAAAGAAGCCCCCAAACAGAGCTTCAGAGGCTTTTTTTCTGAAGCTCTGTTTTGGAGGCTTTCAGAGGCAGGAAAAAAAAAAAAAGCAAGGCACAGAGCTCACAACCAAGGAACCTGTTGCTAAAATTCACCTCTTGCAACAGCTGATTGGGGGTATTCCGGGAGGCCGATCCATCTGCCAATCAGCTTTTTTCTTATTTTCCCCCCAAAAAACTAAAGTGCATTTTATACTTCAAAAAATACGGGTAGCTGGAAAGCAACAAGCACACAGAAAGATACATTCCATATCCTGCTTGTGATTTCCTAAGAGCATCTGACTGACCACTCTGGCAATGCCAAACTAAGCAGACTTTTGCTTCTCATGTTCAAGTCATTAAATGTATTTCAGATTTTTTTTTATTTTTTTATTTGGTTGCAGGGATCTATAACAGGAAAACAACAGTACAACACCTGCATCAGTGTACGTTCAAAACTACCACCATGATTAGCAAATGAATGGAGTAAACATTACTGTATAAATCGAAATCGATTTAGGTGCAAAATTATTTTGAAGATTAGAATTCTTTATTGGCCAAGTGTGATTGGACACACAAGGAATTTGTCTTTGGTGCATAGGCTCTTGGTGTACATGAAAAGAAAAGATACAAAAGATTGTGGGGGCAACAGAAAAAGGGGATGTCTGTCTTCTTTGTCAAAACAGCTGAAGCATCATTCAGAACTCAGATGCTCAATTTCGTCTTGTAATGGTAAAAGGGTAATGGAAAAGCTTGACATTGTTTCACCTGACTCGTTAGTAAGTAGCCATGTCTTGACAAACTGGGAATAGATGTATAAAGGTAAAGGTAAAGGTAAAGGTTCCCTCGCACATCCGTGCTAGTCGTTGCCGATTCTAGGGGGTGGTGCTCATCTCCGTTTCAAAGCCGAAGAGCCAGCGCTGTCCGAAGACGTCTCCGTGGTCATGTGGCTGGCATGACTCAACGCCAAGGGCGCACAGAACGCTGTTACCTTCCCACCAAAGGTGGTCCCTATTTTTTCTACTTGCATTTTTACGTGCTTTCGAAACTGCTAGGTTGGCAGAAGCTGGGACAAGTAACGGGAGCTCACCCCGTTACACGGCAGCACTAGGGATTCGAACCGCTGAGCTGCCGACCTTTCGATCGACAAGCTCAACATACTAGCCCCTGAGCCACCGCTCATATATATATGTGTGTGTGTGTGTGTGTGTGTGTGTATCTGCATACAATTAAAACACCAGCACTATCCATTCCCAGCCTTGTGAAATAAGAGTGAACGGTGTGATGTTTGTTATGGATACAGATGTACAAAATATTCCCAGCCATGCTGAGCCCATTTCTGGACTAGGCCATTCCAGGGAAGATTTGGCAATTTCCAAAAGTAACTCTGAACTGGGGGGAAAAAAAAACAGTTTGAGAGGTTCCAAGGATGATCTGGCCACAAAATAGCCTCTTTTGTCTAGAGTGACATGTTCTCTAATCTGCCCTACTTCCATGTTTTCATAAAAGCTTATGTTTCTGAGTCCGCTCTGAAAAATCAGTAATGGATATCATACTATGGATCCCGCAGATATTTAAAAGGATGTGCTTACCTTGACTTTCTCTTCTAATTTTCCTAGACGTACATTTCCTTCTATTATTTTGTTGAGAACGCCGTCCTTCTCTTTCTCCAAACAACTGGCCTAGGGAAATCAGAAAAGATATTTGTGAGTTCCCAAAAGATTTTCCTCTTTAGGGGGGAAACTGTTAACTCGCAAAGTATCCCTGGCCTGCTCTCAAGTTGCCATAGACAAGGGGGATGGGAAACCGATGAAGCAGCATGGAAGCCAAAGACAGGAACACATTCCAGACATCTCTCTCTCAACCCTCTCTCCCAGGGTTACCCACAGCAGCCGGAGGGGTGCGATCTCTTCAATCCACGAAATTGCTCTGTTGGTGAATGTGACTAATGACACACCCTGGGGGGAAGTGGGGAAACAGGATCATGATTGGGGCATAAATTACATGGAATGTGTAATTTACGTTACCTTCACCTGGAACGTGCAGACATGAAGTTCCTAAAAAATAACTGGATTTCTTTTGAAGCTTGGCTCGAAGCTCATGATTTAATTAGGGCATCTGTGGGAACCCTGACCAAAAGTTAATTCTACTAAAGTTCCCAGGTTAAGTTCAGAGATTGGATAAGAACCTACTTTAAATCACAGTCCTCTACCCAGTGTTATCTAGCTCAGGGGTCTCCAACCTTGGCAACTTTAAGACTTGTGGACTTCAATTCCCAGGAACTCTGGGAATTGAAGTCCACAAGTCCTAAAATTGCCAAGGTTGGAGACCCCCTGAAGCTGACAAAAGCTCTCTATTATCCAGAAGTCCTTCATAAAACCAGCTACTTGAGATCGTTTTAGACAATGTAATATATTTTTCTTTATTTATATCCTGCCTTTATTATTTTTACAAATAACTCAAGGTGGTGAACACAAACCTTCCTCTTCCCATTTTCCCTGCAACAACCCTGTGAGGTGAGTTGGGCAGAGAGAATGACTGCCCCAAAGTCACCCATGCTTTTGCTCCTTAAATAAACTAAATGTATCTTTGATTCGTTTGATTACCAGGTTTAAAAGCTGATCACGTTCTTGAGTTATATTTTCTGCCAAGCTGATCATATTCACTAGATATTGGTGGGCAGCCATTTCCTTTTCCATTGTTTCTTCCAAGTGCTGCTTCAGAAGACTGATCTGCTTCTGCGACTGCCTGCGTGGTTTTGATAAAAAGCAGAAAAATCTCTTAGGCAGCAATTCAACTTTATTTTAATTCAATATTGGGAATTGAGATTCACAAAGAAATTGCTGGTAAATTATACTTGGGTTAGCACCTCAACCAAACGATGAAAAGAATCAGTCATCAAATGTCCACTGAAACAGGATACTTTTATTTTTACAGGATTTAATATAACTAAAGTCATTAAGTAGGTTTTTATAAATGAATTACCATAAATAAACTACCGGCATCTAACCAGTTCAAATAATAGTACCCTTACCATTCTTTGGTACTAATAAAAGTAGCAGTAGTAGGCTTTGGGAAAAGACTGTAAGGAAAGTGCCAGACTTACTACAGATAGTTCTCTGCTTATGACCACAATTGAGCCTAAACTTTCTGTTGCTAAGTGAGACAGTTAAGTGAGTTTTGCCCCATTTTGCGACCTTTCTTGCCACAGCTGTTAAGTTAGCAACACAACTGTAAAGTGAATCTGGCTCCCCCATAGACTTTGTCAGAAGGTCACAAAAAGTAACCGCATGACCTTGAGACACTGCAACCGTCATAAATACGAGTTGGTTGCCAAGCATCCAGATTTGGATCATATGACTATGGAGATGCTGCAGTGGTCATAAGTGTGAAAAATGGTCATAAGTCCTTTTTTTCAGGGTCGCTGTAACTTTGAACGGTTACTAAATGAACTTTTGTTAAGTCGAGGACAACCTGTATAAGGGGAAGAAAAGTAGTGGACCAAGAGAAAGAGGACAACTTTTAAAAACCTTTTTCTCAGCTATGATGACTGCGAAGATGAACCTAATTTAAAACAAATATTAGGTTTACTTTGATTATTATATTAAATTCAATCTGAAAAAGCTTTCAGTATTTTAAAAGAAGCAGACCACCTGCATGTCAAGTGCAGTGGTGAAATCCAATTTTTTTTACTATGGGTTCTGTGGGCATGGCTTGGTGGGCGTGGCTTGGTGGGCGTGGCAGAAGGATACTGCAAAATCCCCATTCCCTCCCCACTCCTGGGGGAAGCATATTGAAAATCCCCATTCCCACCCTACTCTGGAGCCAACCAGAGGTGGTATTTGCCAGTTCTCTGAACTACTCAAAATTTCCGCTACCGGTTCTCCAGAACCTGTCAGAACCTGCTGGATTTCACCCCTGGTCCAGTGACCAAAAACTGTCTTTTTGAGAGGCTGCAAAAGGGAGACAAAAACACAAGATCAAAAATAAGTCAACCTTTTAGTCTTCTGTGCCATTTCTAGCTCAGCTTCTAATGCCTTGTTTTCTGCCGCCAGGTCATTTTTCTCGAGAAACAGGCTCTTCGTTTCTGCTTGAAGAGAGGCGAGTTTTTTCACTAGTTTCTGGGTCTCCATCTCTCTCTTTTCCTGTTCCATCTGCAACTGGCTATAGAAATAATAATGAAAACCGGGCAGCAAACCAAGGCATCCATCTTCATAACATGTAGAAATGAACAAGTCAATTACAGTTGATTTAGGGGTGAAAAAAAATACATATTTCTGACAACATGGCAAGCGCTGCAAATGTTAAAAGCTTGCAGCTACAAGGCACTTAATGAATTAATTACTTAAACTAAAACATTTGGCATACAGTAAGAACCCGTTTCACAAAGTCAAAAGCTGAAAGTGTGATACCTAGACATGAAAATGGCAAACTATTGTAAAAAGTACATAAAAGCCACTGAGAAGAATGGGACTTTTATCATCAGACACTTACTTTTTAAATTTATTTTCCAAGGCAATGTGCTCTTCTGCTGTTATGTAATCGCTAACTCTGGCCTTTAATTCTTTGTTTGCAGAATATAATTCTTTCAGCTTTTTCTGACAATCTTTCATCTCCACTTCTTGGTTTTGTTTTTCGGTTTCCAGAGTAACGAGCTGCTTGGTCAGTTTGGAAACTAGACCAAAATTATGAATCGCCCAAATTTCAAAACATTTGGGCAGGAAAAAAGTGTTATTCTGAGAGAAAATCAAATCACAATTTTTGTTTGTTCAAATGGACACTTTTTGATTCCAGTCGAGGGATTCTTACACATGTTAATTTGCAGTATTACTTGCTTGGAACAGCTTGCCTTCAGAAATTGTGGATGATCCATCACTGGAAGTTTTTAAGAAGAGACTGGACAGCCACTTATCTGAGATTGTATAGGTTCTCCTGCTTGAGCAGGGGGGCTGGACTAGAAGACCTCCAAGATCCCTTCCAGCTCTATCCAACCCTACCCTACCCTTCCCTATCCTACAAAAGCTTCCTTTTCACAAGTTTGTAATGTCAGGGCAACTTGTTAAGCTGCTGTCAAATATAAATCTCATTAAATCTGCAAATACTCAGGACTAGCAACTACAGCGAAAAAATAACCGTCTCTAACTCTAAACTTTTATTTTGTCTCTTTTATATTGCTAATGACACTGACTTGCAAATGAATGCAAACATATGCACGGCGCAATGTTATTTTTCAGGTTCTGGTTGATAGCCATTTTCATTTCATCATGATGAACCCTGGATGTGTACCATATTAAAATTAAATCATCAACTACTGGCAAGTTTTATGAAGTATTACAAACCAAAATAAATCTGAAAAGGTTTCGTGGCTGAATTGATAGTAGTCACCGATTATCAACACTGGTAATTATAAACAGGCTTACAAAACTTTTACCTTTGGAGGTAAAATTGATATCTCTCTATTCACATTTGTTGCATGCAGTGACAAATTTATTTCACCTTCTTTAACATGTTGATTGATGGCATCATTTATTTTGGTTTCTTGTATTTTAAGCTGTTCCATTAACACTCTATTTTCCTCCAGGACAAGTTTGGCTTGACTTTGCATATGCTGCCTGTAAAGGAACATTGATCTGAAATCTGAAATAATGCTGAAACCTTTCTGCAAAGAGTTCAAAATAAGAAATGGTAATAATAAAATAAACCAAAATGCGTTTAGAATATATGTGTTCTATGGGAGAAATCTCTATATAGGTACTACATTGCAAATAATTACATTTTTCTAGGCAAAGTCTGGTATTTCTCTTAGGAGAGCATTATTGGCATGTGTTGTTTCTGTTCTGCTATCAGGTATGGTAGGGTTTCACTAAGAAAATATAGCTACTTAATAATAACAATAGCTATTTTAAGCTTAAAAATAAGTTTAATACAATGCAATGTATACTGATCAAATTATTCCTACTTATTTAAACATTGAATTTTTACAGGATTTAATATAACTAAAAGTTATTGCGTCGGTTTTTATAAACAAATTACAATAAAGGAACTATCTAAGAGGTTCAAATAATAGTACCCTTACCATTCTTTGGTACTAATAAAAGTACTAGTATTTTTAGTTAATTTTTGGTGTAACTGTTCATTTTCCTTCACTAGTTCTTCCACTTGTGCTTTAAACATCTTCATGCTTTCCTGAAGGAAAAGCAAAACAAAACAAAACATATATTCACCATGTTAATTACAAATTTGGCTTTCCGACAAGGAAGATCATCCATATGGGATTCATGAAGTTGAGTAATTACAGAAAAATATATTGTCTTTTGAATATCCCAACAGATAATCACACTTGTTTGCTACAATCAGAGTTTATATCAGAACTATAAATAAAATGTGGACTTTAGCAGAGAGGAAATAGCCAATTTTTTAAAAAAAATGATAAAGGACTAACTGAGGAGAGGAAATAAGGTCCGTTTATATAAAATTTAAGACTAGGTAAGAGATGTGATGGCCTAGAAGTAGAGCTCTTGCCTCACAATCAGGAGGCTGTGCGGTAATAGATAGCAGCAGATATTTCTCTCTCTGGGTGGAAAGAGAAAATATCTGCTGTGAGCTGCACATAGGCATCAGGAAGGGAATCCAGCCAGTAAATGCTCAGCTCGATTTAGTCACCTGGTTCAAGAGATTATAGGGTCGTTAATGTGTGTGTGTAATTTAAGAGTAGTCCCTCTTAAACAGCAGATTAGCTAACAGAAACAGAGTTGGAAGGGACCTTGGAGGTCATATAGTCCAACCCCCTACTCATGCAGGAGACCTGTACTAGGGATTCAAACTGCCGACCTTTCTGATTGACAAGCTCAGTGTCTTAGCCACGATAAACCTTGGACTATAGTTCTCCTAAAGTGAAAGAAAACAGCCTGATATTTTCCTGATAACCACTTAGTTTTTATGTATAAGAATCATGTATTTTATTTTCTATCTTATTGTGTATTTGAACACTTGGCAGCACTGACTTGCAAAAATCATCGCACAGACTTTAAAATACAGAGCTGTCAACTTGCCTCATGCTCTAGAATCAACTCGTCCTTTTCCTTCATTCGGTCTTCATATGCCAATAGGAGAGGGGATAAATATTTCATGTCCAGCTGAACAAAATAAAGAAGGAAACTTCAACCCATTAAAATATGTAGTAGCATTAGACTTTAAACATTTTAGTGAAGATTATCTAATCAAATAACAACGTTTTAAGATTTTACTGTAAGATGTCAGTAAGGTAATTAATTCCCTACAATTTGGAAACAGATAACAGTGAACATATCAGGTGCTATAAAATGAAAATGGTTAACTTACTTACCAGCCATGGCGGTATTGGCTTTTTCATTGGCAGACTTCCAAACTTTACACTCTAAGATAGTAAAAATATAAAATAGATTAGTACCAACAACCTCATGTACCTATGTATTAAGGAAGTCTTTTTTAAAAAAAAAAAAAGATCACAACCAGACTTATATAACTAAAACTTCAGACACCTGAATTAATTTCCTATTAAAATTAATTGAAAGTGGAAAGGAACAAAAACTATAATGAATAATCTTTATTAAGCAAATATGCAAGGATGCAACCATTAAGAGTTTATATGCTTTGTAAATGATTTGATAGAAATAGTTGAGCGGTCAAGCACGCATTGTATCTTCCCTTTCTGCTGAAGCAGAGAACTCTTTTTCAGACTTTTTGTCTGAAAAAAGGTACTACTACTTTAAAGAGTCAAGACATAATAAGGATGAGCAATAAACAGGATACATGGGAATTGCTATCATCATTACACTCTGGTTTGATCACCAACATTGGTCGCCATGATGTAAAGATACGAAGACTCTAGAAAAAGTGCAGAGAAGAGCAGCAAAGAGGATTAGGGGACTGGAGGCTGAAACATAAGAAGAACAGTTGCAGGAACGGGGTACGTCTAGTTTAATTAAAAGAAGGACTAGGGAAGGCATGATAGCAGTGTTCCAATATTTCAGGGGCTGCCACAAAGAAGAGGGAGTTAAGCTATTCTCCAAAGCACCCGAGGGTAGAACAAGAAGCAATGGGTGGAAACTAATCAAGGAGAGAAGCAACTTAGAACTAGGGAGAAATTTCTTGACCGTTAGAACAATTAATCAGTGGAACAACTTGCCTCCAGAAGTGGTGAATGCTTCAACACTGGAAGTTTTTAAGAAGAGGTTGGATAACCATTTGTCTGAAGTAGTGTAGGGTTTCCTGCCTAAGAAGGGGGTTGGACTAGAAGACCTCTAAGGTAAGGTCTATTCTATTCTATTCTATTCTATTCCTGAAAACCAGGATGCCATATTCCAGTTCCATGAGGACAGGATCTCTCTCTGATGGCAGTGAAATTTGGGATTGTGATGGTACATTACCTTGAGAGACAGGGCAGACACACAGCCAAGGGACCAGTCAGATAAAAGGCAGCTGAGCCCACCACAAGAATTCAGGCAAGGCAAGAGGCTCAGATGTCTTTTCTCTGACATCCCCTTGGTCATGTTTCTGCCTTGCCTCCCAAGCTCAATCTCACATACCATTACAGGAATACTCTCTCTCTCTCCAGAAATTCATGAAATGCTACAAAACTATAGTACATAGTTGGTACTATAACTAAACTTTGAGGCCACCTGCTAAAGATTAGAATTCTTTATTGGCCAAATGTGATTGGACACACAAGGAATTTGTCTTTGGTGCATAAGCTCTGTGTACATAAAGCTATAGGTGCTAAATCATGATCATAGTCATCATAAAAATACGTTCATCATAAATCATAATATGCAACACTTAGTGATAGTCGTAGGATACTAAATAAGCAATCAACATAAATCATACTAGAAAACTAAATAAAACAATATAAATCGTAAAGGTACAAGCAACAAAGTTATAGTCATAAGTAGAAAAGGAGATAGGCAATAGGAAAGATGAGAAGAATAATAGTAATACAGTCTTACTAAATAGTTTGACAGTGTTATGGGAATTAGTTGGTTAGCACAGTAATGGCATGGGAGCAAAAACTGTCCTTGTGTCTAGTTGTTCCAGTGTGCAATGTCCTATGTGTTGTTTTGAGATTTACTTCTCTGTATTAATGTTGCATTAAAGACAGGTGTTTGGTTACATTTTTCTTCTCTTCACTATTTTAATGACTCTGTTAAATTTATACGTTTACTTTTATTGTGTGGGTGATGGAAGGTGACTGTAAATGGCTGTAAAAATTACAATAATGGGAAAAAGTATTATTAAAAATAACAGCAACTATCACTAACAATAATAACAACATGGAGGAAAATTTTGAAAGCCTTTCTTGTAGTCACATTGGAAAGGAGGGTCTATGATACCCAAGCTAGAACACTGCAGTAAAGGATATACTTCTTGCTAAAGAGAGGCTAATGTCTTTTTAAAACTAGAACCAATAAACTGGGAATGCTTAAACACTAAAGATACTATATTATAAACAATCTTGAGAGTGAACATTACCTCATTGGGTGAAATTGGTCTGTACTTTGTTTGGTAACGACTCAGTTCTGCATTTAAGCGATGAACAGTCATTTTCAAGCTATCATTTTCATCTACTAGTTCCTGGGCTTGTTTTCTTAACAACAGCAATTCTGCACCTTCCTCTGGATTAATACAAAAAAAAAATATTACATTTTATACTGATGCGCATATTGCTAAAACATCTCCAAAATCTAACTGAAGCCGAATGCTGTATGATAAAATTGAACTTCTTTAAAGATATGATGATTCCCTAAAACTGTTTAAAATTCACCTGTTACAACTAGGAATCCCCAAACAAAATGCAATTCACCAGCTATATATGGCAATTTAATATGCCTAGTTTGCTGCTAGATTGTATAAACGAGAATATTCATAGTCAGGACTAAATCATGAAAGCTACAAAGCTACATATTTTAAATTTAATTTTAATTATCAGCCGATTTCGTAATTTTGCTGTGTTTTAATTTGTTTTTAACTGTACATATTTTGTATTTTATTTCTGGCCTGAGTCCTTCGGGAGAAGGGCGGTATAAAAATGTAATAAATAATAATAATAATAATAATAATGGTGCAGGCTATAAAATATAATGCAAATCCAAAGGACCGCATGACAAAATCTATGCATGTAACTTGGGACCACAGGTTAATAACAACAGCAGTTACTTTATATGAAGAAGGTACTAGGTAGATCCAATTAAAGGATCAGGCAGCAGATTATGGAAAAAAAAAAATCTCTGCATAAGACCCTAGAAACCCACTCCTAGGTCCTGAAGATCAAACCTGCCTGGATGGATATTTTAGAAATTGCATTAAAAAAATAGCCTAAATCTAAATCTAGTGAGAATAAGGTGCAGAGTGTTCCATTACAACTAACATGTGACGATGATGTCCTCATTTTGGGGAGGATGAAACCATCAAAGGCAACCTGGCTCAAACGTCCTTGATATTTTATGACATGCTTCAAAGAATCCTATCCTGAGGGGGGAAACTGGAATGACAAGTTAGATCAGTGTACTTCAAATGCCGGCCGCAAGATCCGAGGCAGTGCATAAAAGCACTTTCAAGTGAATCTACAAAAAACAAAAACAAAAAAAACCCTGGACCCAGCAGAGGAACTCACAGCAACATGGGATTTTTTTCCCAAACAATCCAATTGATCTGCTCATTCAGAAATGCATTTATTAGAAGACAAATTCTGAAACGTCAGATTATTAACTCGATTTTTCTAAGGTACTGATGATTTCTAACGTACTTTCTAAAATATGATACAAAAAATTACCATTTACTTTCATAATCTCAATTAGTTCCAGCTCCAGTTAAATACATTCTAACTTACCGTTTTCCCCATATCTTTCCTAAGTTTGCCAGATACATTAAATAATGGTACATGGAGAATGATTAAAGTTCAACTGTTCTTCCCTCGATTCCCACCTATATAGTTTCATTCTCTCTCATATGAACACAATAAATTATATTTAAAGAACATAGATTCCTTTGCACCTTCACTGTGCGAATTCTGCTTTTCCTTAAACTGTCTGTTCTCTTTTTCCAGTTTCTTAATTTTTAATTGGAGTTCCTTCATTAACTGCTTTAACCGTTCAAGTTCGGAAAACAAGGTCTGGTTTGCATTGTTTAGATGCCAATGTTGTTCTTTTAATTTCTGGAACGTCTCTCTGGGGAGAACCATCTGTTCCTGTTTTCTGTGGAGGACTGCATCTACCCAAGAAATGAAATAAAATATTTATCAGTCACATAAATATATGCAAACCTTTTGGTAAAACGGCTGTACTCTAAGAATCTTTATTTAGAAGCAGGCATTTTGCATTCATGATAAGGCTTTATCTCAACAGAAATGACTACTTAATCCACTCCAGTAGCTTGAAGATACTTTATAAGATTAATAATTATTAAAGTTATATAAGACATATCTTAATTCAATTGCAAACTGCAACAGATTTTTATGTTTTTATTTTGTGGGCAACAATTACCATTTCTTCACCCTCAAAAAATCTTATAGTGAGAATGGATGTATATCCAAGGCAGGGGCTATTATTAATACAAAATATACAGAGTGCAGTACTTTGGAGTTAAAAGCAGGGGAAAAAAAGCTGCAGGGAACATAAAATATTTTTCTAGCACACATAGCAACTCCTTAAAGCAGCTTTAACTTTTTCTGGGATTCCACAGCTGCCTTCTATAACTATAATATGATCTCAGGAAAAGATGCATTTCGTTATATGAGTTGCAGAAAGTCTGGGGAACATTTCAAAGCACCAATTTATTTATGAAATCAAAATACTGCACCACTCTAGTATAAAACCCTCCATTTCCATTTTAGATTCCACAGTTTAGCAATATCCTAAATCTCAAAAGTAGCTTATGTTAACGACATGGGGAAACGAACAAGTCCCAAATTCTTGTTAAGTTAAATTATGGTTCAGAACTACACTCAACCTATTCTGTAGAATCCAACACAACTTATTTACACTAAACTTAAATTTAGAGAGTTTGTACCTGAAGACAAAGGTGGTTTTTCATTCAGGGGAGTTTCACCTGAGTTGTTGCCCTAGAAATGGAACAAAATATTTAACCTAATTTCTTGTAGGACCCCTCATTTTCAACAACAAAATATCAGCAACTATTCCAGAAGCTATACACCAAACATTTAAAAATTGATGTTCTTTAGTTCTAACTTAGAAAGTTCTTTTAAAAATGTAAATGTACTTTTTTTTAAAAAAATTCCAGATTCAATCACTTCAATAAAAATGAATGATGCGTAAAAGGGACAAATAAAAATGGAAGGCGTACAGTTTAACCTTTCACCCAACTCCAGCTAATTGGAGGACTTGGGATCTTTTTATCATAGTAAGATATTCTAAATCTGTTGTTTTTCAATCTTAGCAGCTTGAAGATGAAAATCTCTGAAGATTAATTTCCAGAATTTTCCAGCCTGCATGTAATGCACATATGTTCAAGTTGCCAAAGCTGACAAACACTGCTGTAGAGATATAGATAAGTAACACCTCCCTGTAGAATAGAAGGCAATCATTATCCTTGGAGCTACAAGTAAGTTTGAAATTGCAAGAATTACACCTACGTACAACTTTTATCATAGAGGACTGGATGAACAGAACTGCTACGAGAGTCTTTCCCAGACACATATAATTTGTCAAGTCTCAACATAGTTGTAGAGCATAATTGTCTCAGACTTGACTAATTTCTAGAACTGTTGAAACTGGGGAAGAAGAAAAAAGTGAAAAGATGACCATGCAATCTTTCCTGAACTTCTTAAAGAAATATAAGAAATATGGAATGAGAAGATATAAATCTGTCCTTAACTGAAATCACGGAACATAATTTTAATTTAATGTTAATTTACTTATGGGACCGCCTACTGCTACCGATTGCCTCCCACCGACCCGTGCGCTCTCACAGAGAGGGACTCCTCAGGGTGCCGTCTGCCAAGCAATGTTGGCTGGCGGCCCCCAGGGGAAGGGCCTTCTCTGTGGGGGGCCCCACCCTCTGGAATGAACTTCCCCCAGGACTCCGTCAATTGCCTGACCTTCGGACCTTCCGCCGCGAGTTGAAGACATACCTATTTATTCGCGCAGGACTGGCTTAGAAATTTTTAGTAGTTTTAATATTTGGATGTAAATTTTATGGGGTTTTATGGTTTTAAATGGATTTTAATTGGGCCTTATATTTAATAAGTTTTTTAATTATTGTTTTATTGTGCACATTTTATTGTTTTATTTTGGCTGTGAACTGCCCCGAGTCCTTCGGGAGAAGGGTGGTATAAAAATCTAATAAAATCTAAAATCTAAATCTAAATCTAATGCTGTTCTTACCTTAAACCTCACTCCAGGATGTTCAATTTCTGTAATATAAAAATGTATTTGTTTTTAGGTATAAAGGAGAAATATATCAAACGGAATTCAGTGCTCCTCATCAAACTTGAACTTTTATGATCTGTCTAGTTTCATCTTGTTTAGTTTCTAATTTATCTTAAATCAATTATCTTAGCAAGTGTACAAAATTAGAAAAATGGAGTTTTGTGCAATAAAAAAAATATTTTCTGCTCTACGCAGGGAAAAAGATGAAAAGGAATACATGTAAAATGTAATCATTCTTGTCTTGTTCATTTAAATTGAGGTTCTCTCTTTCTCACTGTCAACTATCCAGTCTTCCCACGCACAGAGGGAAAAATTATCCGAGTCTAAACGGTACTAAACCAAACAACACACCATACTAACGGTGGGAAGCAGATGGTAGAAACCTTTATTTATCTTCTCTTTAATCCTAATGCTCATTTCTCACCTTCAACCTGAACTTTTGGCTGGATGAGACAACTTGGCTCGTAGACAGAAGAATCTTCTTCACCATTGGCACTAGAAGATACTGGGAGATTTTCCTAAGTAAAAAATATTGCAATGCACCTTATAAATTTGAAGTCCACATAGGAATTGATGTTATCAAAAGGCTCTAAGCAGCTGAAAATGTCATTGCAAAACAGAACATTGATTAAAAAGAGGAAAACCAAAAACATATCAAAGGACAAATAGGGTAAGTGGGTACAATGTACGTGCTTGAATGCACATTAAACAAGACAAACTCCAGCCCCTGAGCCTTTTATGTCCTGTGAAAGCATCCCTTGTGCTCAAATTGAGCCACGAAACAACATGCTCTATGATTTCCTGACGATTTTTAATGGATAATGAAAGGAAAGTAGGAGCTATGGTGGCACAGTGGTTAGAATGCACTATTGCAATAAAAACTGTTCACAGCCAGGAATTCGATCCTGACCGGCTCAAGGTGGACTCAGCCTTCCATCCTTCCGAAGTTGGTAAAATGAGGAGGGAGATCGTTGGGGGCAATAGGCTGACTCTGTAAAGTGCTATGAAGAGGTATATAAGTCTAAGTGCTATTGCCAATTAAGTATTTAAAATCTCTTACTGATTTAGGGTACCTCTTAATATCAAAACAAAACTCCGGTCCATCTTATGAGATTCCCTATCCCAAGCAAGTAAGTAGACATTACCTGCTGAAGATCCTTTCCTATATTGGGTACCACTTATGGGACGTAGGTGGCCATACTAGACGGCTGCTCCCTTGTTTTGGAACAACTCAGATTACTCTACAAGAATGCCCCAATCTCTTTGTGAAAGTTAAACACAATAACAGACTATTACCAGAGGGTTTTGAAGTTTAACTTTACAGTTGCATCACCTGTTAACTGTCTAAATTTTTTTTGAAGTTTATATTTTAATTTCTGGAATAAAATAAAAATGATTATTCTCTAAAGGATCACATAATATAAAATTTGCAGGGAAAACAACAACGACTGGGGAGTCTTATCATTTGGGTTCAGATAGCTAAAAGAAAAATGTCGAAAGCTTACCTGTTTGATTTTATGTGGCATAGCATACATAACCTTATGACACATGCTTTCTTTTTTATCAATAATTTGACGGTTGGGATCCGATTCTTTTTCTGTGTCAGAAGTGAATGTATCCATGTCATCCTCACAACAACTCTCAGATGCTTCCAAAGTTTGCACAGCATTCCTTTCGTCATCATCATTCTTCCAATTTGGACTATAAACAGAAAATACGAAAAGTGCAATCCAATATAGTATGTATTTAACTATAAATAATTATATTAAGTACTCAATGTTTTTTTAAAAGAATATAGGGGGGGTTAGTTAGTTTTTCTGCATGATATGCTTTCTAGTCAACAAAACAAAAGGGATCCTACTTTATAACCAATTAAAAATTCACAGTGCTTCTCATATTAATGCTTTTACTAGTCAGACATTTCTTCTGAATGTTTGCCAATCTCGAATCAGAAGTGATTTTCAAAGAAAGCTTTTTTAGGATGTTTTAAGAAATACACAAACTACAACTGGCTGCAATATTCAGAATTTGGGAATTATGTTTATTCTGAAACTTTCTTTTTATAAAATGCAGTTTCCAAGATTTAGACTCCCTAAAGGTAGTTATTTTTAGAATCATTTTGTAGCAGACAAAAAAGGGAAGAAAGCAAAATGTAGAAAAGTGGCAGTCACATAGACTGCAGTTTACATTTGAACCGAGCCATCAAGTTGGAACTTCAGATTTCCTTGCTGGGGAATAAATTATTTTATACCAGTGGATTAGGTGTGCCAAAATGGACAATATTTTCTACCTCATTCGTAGCTCGGTGACAGTGGCATATGGTTCAATGCAGTCTTCCTGATCTTGTAAGTAGCTGGCATCACTCTCCGAAAGAGATCGCTGACGAGGCTGAGGGATGGCAACCGTTCGTCCGGTTAAGGTTGTCACAAGAATAGCGGCTGCTAAAGCAGACCTGAAAAAAACCAATTTTTTTAAAAAAAAATTACGGATCAGGAGGCTGGGATAAGATAAGGTAAAACATGAGTTCAAAATAGAAGTTAAATTAAATAAAACATGCATCTTAATACAATTGCTTCCTGCATCTAGTAGAGTTTCCGTTCGACAACAATAGGAAAAGAGCCAGTTTTATATATAGCTATTTTTCAATAGGCTATGCAACTGTTTACATGGGGGGTCCAGATTGTACTGAGACCTGTCGACATATGACTATTAAAACATGACATGGTTTCAACTATCTGAAATAATAGAGAAACACCCACAATACACACACAACAAAAGAAGAAATGTTTCTCTACAATAGAAAAGTATGGCAAGCTGTGTTAAGTGTTGCACAATGCTACTGAACACCTATATTGGATCTACTAAATCCACTGCTGGATTTAATCAATTCAACCCACTGGAAATAAAAGATTCATCAATGACAATTTTAATACTGAGCCATAATACCATCCCTTTCTTTTGAGTAATGAAAACAATCCATTTAGTTTATTATTTCTTAATTTTAGTAAGCTAAACTCTAATCTCACCCGCAATGCAAAGTTTACTGGGGAAAGCCACATTTCCTACTTTCAGCTGCACTGGCATTTATACTCTATTTCCAGCTGCATTTTATTGCATAGGCACATGCTCCACAACGCTCCCATGCAAAGGAGGATTCCAGCTGACGCAACAGTGAGCCAATACAAGCACCTTTCAAAAGTGCCAAATAACTGGATAGTGATGGAGGCATAATTGCTATCTGCAGTAGTAAAGCAACATTTGTTAGTGATGGAAGGAGTCGGAATCTCTACAAAAATAATAAGGACATAGCTGCAGCTTATATGATAATATTAAGCTGGCTATGATCTATACATTCTTGAAAGAAAGTCTGGCTTTTTTCCTATTTCCAAAGACAAGCTAACAATATTTATACTATAAAGTAGACTGTTTCCAATGCTGCCGAAAACCTCTTTAAACTACCGTATTTTTCAGAGTATAACACACACTTTTTTCCCTCCTAATTTGGGTGCCTCTTATACACCGAATGTAGCCCTGGCCACCCACTGGCCCCACTCTTTGGCCTCTGCCTCCCAGCAATTTACCTCCTTGCAGCAAGCAGCAAGAAGAAACAGCCCATTTCAGCTTCAGCACAGCCTGATTAGCACAAGTTGATTGTTCCCGACTCTCAGCTGTTTCAAGCTGCAGGTATTGCCATTGCCTATTGCTGCGCGGGCCTCTGCTGCTTGCTGCGAGGAGGTAAATTGCTGAGAGCAGATTTTTTTTTCTTGTGCTAATCAAGCAATGTTGAAAACAAAAATGAAAGTAAAGCAGGCTATTTGCTGTTTGCTACAAGGAGGCAAAATTGCTGGGAAGCAGAGGTAGATGTGTCCTATAGTCTGGAGCGTGTTATACTCCGAAAATACTGTATATAACATGCAAATATGTGGTACCTGTTTCTCTTTCAAATGTAATCATACATATGTCTGGTATATACAAATGTATAGGCAAGATAAAGCCATTCTAAATATTCAAATATCCATTAATAATATTAATTCTATTACATGACTGAAAATCAAGAGATGAAAAACCTACCTGGGCCTTTCTGGAGAAGGGTTTGGACTACGAGGGGGAGGGGTGCGGGGGACAGCAGGTTTAGGAGCTATGGTAGCTGCAGGGATCAGGCCATGAGCTATATGTTTCTAAACAATTTAAAATAAAATTAGTTGGCAATGATTGAACTAACACAATGGAGAAACACAAATGTGTACATGCACAAGGACTAATAACACGAAAGGGAGGAATATGTACATGCAAATTAATGTATGCAGTAAGTCTAAATGGTTTTGAATGTGATGCACAAAACAACAACATCATCACAAAAATACTAGTTATTTCTGTAGCTACCAACTGTAACTTTTCTTATATATTCTATGTATTTATTTTCATACACATTTGATTCTTGGATTACAATGTAATTTTTGAAATGTTCATTCTTTCCTCTTTGTAGAAAATATTATATTCCAATAGAAGTTATTCTGTTTCAGAAAACAAAATTACTGGTGATGTTTATAGAATTTCCCTAAATTCAGCTGACAATCTTTCTATAAGAATCTCCATGAATGCTCATAGCTATCTACTCCTCCTTCTACCAAATTCAGTTAACATACCTAGTCAGTTTCATCATTTATTTATCAAGACATGCAAATCGAGAACTCTGACCTTACCCGCTCGGACCAACTCAGAACCAATGTTTGGTTCTGTCATCTAACTTTGGCTTGGTTAGAGAGGAATAACCAAAGGATTCAGCTGGATTGGATATGGTATGTGGGGGGAGGGAAAATGCGGGTTGGGAAGGGTGCCTAAGAATACATGAGAGGTTGTGTGTGGGACAGAGAAAGCATGGGGGGGGGCAGCATGGGTTGGAGAAGGTGCAGGGGATGGTGCGAGTTGAGGAGGACAAACAGATTCCTGAAAAGTGCCATGTGGGTCAGGGAAGGGTGTTCAAGAATTGCTGTGTGCATCAGGGAGAGTGCATAGAGGTGTGCAAGTGGTGCTGCATAGGTCAGGTAAGGCATGCAGGGGAGGCAGCACAGGTCAGGGAAGTGCATTAGGATACAGAGGAGAAGTCACAAGGCTTACAAAGGGCACCCAGGGTGGTGGTGTGTGTCAGGAAGGGTGCATGGGTGTTCCTTCCTCCCTCTCATCCTCCTTCCCTTCCCTTCCCTTCCCTTCCCTTCCCACCAGGAAGGTGACACTTGTTGAGTGGGAGAGGGAGCAAGGGATTGCACAAGTGGCTGGGAAACTGTCACAGCACATTGATAAAGAAAGTCATGTGACCATAGCAGTGGCCCACCAGCACTGAAGCAGCCATGACTTCCCCAAATTTCATTTCTTAAGGAATAATAGGCCCGGCATTACATACATTAGCCCATATAAGGGGCCTTTGTTGACAAAGTCTTCCCCTATGATACACCATTTTCTCCAGTTGAAGGTTAAAGGCAGCAGAGTTTTAAAGAAAGACAGACAGATAGATAGATAGATATGGATAGCTACTAGCTAGCAAGGGAGAGAGAGAGAGAGAGAGATGGACTAGCTAGAGAGAGAGAAAGAGAGAGAGAGAGAGAAGAGGGAGGGGGAGAGAGATATACCATGTTTTCCCCAAAATAAGACCCTATCTTATATTTTTTGAACCCTGAAATAAGCGCTTGGCCTTATTGCCATGCGCTCAAAAGCCCGATTGGGCTTATTATCAGGGGATCTCTTATTTTGGGGAAAACAGGGTATACCTACAAATAGATGAGAGAGATGGTAAGATAGACAGACAGACACACACACACACACACAGAGAGAGACAGATATGGATAGCTACTAGCTAGATAGATAGAGAGGGGGGAGATGAGATAGATAGATAGATAGATAGATAGATAGATAGATAGATAGATAGATAGATAGATAGATAGATAGATATGGATAGCTACTAGCTAGCTAGAGAGAGGGGGAAGGAAGAGAGATAAAGAGAGAGAGAGATAAGTAGATGACAGTGATGATAGATAGATAGATAGATAGATAGATAGATAGATAGATAGATAGATAGATAGATAGGGATAGCTACTAGCTAGCTAGAGGGGGGAGGGAGAGAGAGAGAGAAGTAGATGACAGCGATGATAGATAGATAGATAGATAGATAGATAGATAGATAGATAGATAGATAGATAGATAGATAGATGATAGATCGATATGGATAGCTATTAGCTAACTAGAAAGAGGGGGGAGGGAGAGAGATAAAGAGAGAGAGAGATAAGTAGATGACAGCGTTGATAGATAGATAGATAGATAGATAGATAGATAGATAGATAGATAGATAGGTGTAGATACATTGATTGATGATAGATGATAGAGAGATGATAGATAGAGAGATAGATAGGGATAGAAAGAGAGAGATGATAGATAGATAGATAGATAGATAGATAGATAGATAGATAGATAGATAGATAGATATGGATAGCTACTAGCTAGCTAGAGAGAGGGGGAGGGAGATAGATAGATAGATAGAGATAAGTAGATGACAGACAGACAGACAGACAGACAGACATGCTTCATAATGTGAAACCAGGCCAAACAAAAACTGAACTTTTCCCAACTGCCTCCGTTGAATTATAGGTGGAAGGGACCTTGCAGGTCTTCTAGTCCATCCCTCTGCCCAGTGCAGAAATCCTCCCACCATTCTGAACAAATGACTGCCCAGTATTCAACCATCAGTGACGGAGCCCCCGCAACTTCAAGAGGCAGGCTTGTCCCATCGCTCCGGTGGGGGAGCCTTGCTTAGCCCGTTCCCCTTTCTGACCCCTCTTTCCAGATCCAACCTGGGATGCTCGGGAGGAGCCAGCGACCCTGGTTGCCATGGGAACCGGAGTCACGCTTGCCATCAGGGACCGCCGCCTCACTCTCCTCGCTTTTCCTCCCTTTGAACCATCAATTTCCTTTCCGCCTCCTCCTCTAGAGAAATACTCACAAACAGGCCTCCCCGGCCCCTCCTGAAATAAAATGGCATGAGGGCGAAAAGGCTGAGGAAAAAAAACAACAACGAGAACGAAGCCAGGAGACACAACGGGCCACGCCGACCAGAAGGTGAGGACGCTTCCCCTCGCAACCACTCCGCAATTAGCCGCAAGGCGATTGGTTACGGCGTCTCGCTTTATCCAATCGACATCCGCCTTACTGAGCCTGCCTTCGCCTTAGCAACCAGCGTCCGTTGGGAATCGCCCCGCCCCTTTGAGAACTATTTTTTTCCCTGGAAGGGGAAAAAAAAAGGAGGGATTTGATTGGCTGGCGGCAGCAGTGCGTCATGGCTTGCCGCGCGCTGTTGGAAAAAGACGGAAGCAGGAACTACTGGCGATAGCTGGTAGAAGAGCTTTAAGGGATAAATGGGAGCCTCTCTTGGTTTGCTTGCGTGTATGCGCCCGTTCGCACGTGCATTTTTAAGGCGCTGGAAGATCTTAGAGATTGCTGTGCAGGATCTTTAAGCGGTAAGGTAAGAAGAACGCTTTGCATTGATTCACATATACACGTGTATTATTAATTAGCAGTAAAAGGGTCTTTGTCCATAGGTGGGCTACTGACTTATTTTAGCAGAATAACAGAACGGAATGCAGAATAACGGAGCTGGAAGGGACCTTGGAGGTCATCTAATCCAGGGGTCTCCAACCTTAGTAACTTTTAAGGCTTGTGGACTTCAACTCCCAGAGTTCCTCAGCCAGCTTTGCTCACAATGCAAAGCAATATAAACACTGAAATCTACAGTAAACAGATGGTGGATCCAATCAGCATATAAGGCAAATTTCATGCAACCAGCTGGGACCCCAATCCTCCATCTCAGAGGCAGAGGCTGGGAAAAAAGCCCTCTGGAGAGTCATCAGCTGGAAGGGGCGTGCATAAGAGCACAAAAGTGCCTACCGTTCCTGTCCTATTGTTCCTTTCATTATATCAAATTAACATAGCTGTTGCATACTTTACTTACATATTTATATTTTTCTTTTATGATGTATTGTTTTTTTATCTATGACGATGTTTGTGTATACTGTTGTGACAAATGAAATAAAAAAAAACCTGGATTTCATGGGCAATCCCAGGTTAATGAGAAATATATCTTTTTTTGCATTTTCAGAATAACAGGTTGTTGGTTTTTCTCTTGCATAGGACAAATATCCTTACAAGTGCGAAGGAAGTTTAATAATGGCAAATGATAGCACCCCGGTCCGAGCAGGAGCTGGAAATGTTCCTTTGGGCCATGTGATTGGCAATGAGAAATGGAAGGGTTCCCAGATTGCTCAGGAGATGCAAGGTAAATCTTACTTTGATACAGTGGTGAAATCCAATTTTTTTTACTACCAGTTCTGTGGGCATGGTGTGGCTTGGTGGGCATGGCAGGGTAAGGGTACTGCAAAATCCCCATTCCCTTCCCACTCCTGGGGAAGGATACTGCAAAATCTCTATTCCCTTCCGTCTCCTGGGGAAGGATACTGCAAAATCCCCATTCCCTTCCCACTCCTGGGGGAAGGATATTGCAAAATCTCCATTCCCTTCCCTCTCCTGGGGAAGGATACTGCAAAATCCCCATTCCCTTCCCACTCCTGGTGAAGAATACTGCAAAATCCCCATTCCCACCCCACTCGGGCCAACCAGAGGTGGTATTTGCCGGTTCTCTAAACTACTCAAAATTTCCGCTACAGGTTCTCCAGAACCTGCTGGATTTCACCCCTGCTTTGATAAAATTATAGAATTTTACTTACCAACAAATCATCCTAAAATCTGGAAATCAAACCAACATATTTATTTAAATATATTGGTCACCCAACTCCAGTGAACTCTTTTTTATTTTGCAAAAGGAATCTGATAGATGCATTGCCTGTTTTCGGATGTTCAGTATAGTTTAGTGTGGGGAGAGGGGTGTAGAAGTAGGATAGTGCAGTGAATGGCTTTCAGCAAATCAAAGTATCAGTTACACTACAAAATATGAGCTTAATATCTTGGTTTGGTCTGGAGCTCTTAATTATAGTTTTCTTAAACATCCCAAAGGTGCACAGGTTATCTAAACAGCCAGAAAATGAAAAGAAGGACTAGGGGAGATATGATAGCAGTCTTCCAATATCTCAGGGAATGCCACAAAGAAGAGGAGTCAAGCTATTCCACAAAGCACCTGAGGGTAGGACAAGAAGCAATGAATAAGAAACTAATCAAGGAGAGAAGCAGCCTAGGAGAAATTTCCTGACAAAACAATTAATCAGTGGAACAACTTGCCTCCAGAAATTGCAAATGCTCCAATACTGGATGTTTTGAAGACATTGGACAACCATTTGTCTGAAATGGTATAGAGTTTCCTGCCTAAGGAGGGGATTGGATTAGAAGACCTCCAAGGTCCTTCCAACTCTGTTATTCTAAAGTCTAAAAATAAAGTTGTCTCATTTTATTAAACTAGGATAATCTGAAGATATCATTAGATCACAAGGAGTATTTTATTATTTTTACCAGATTGTTTTAATTCTCATTAATTTGATGCTCTATGTACTATAAATGAAATATGGCAAGCTAGAGATTAAAGTCTGGTTTAAATGCATATTTTCACTCTGTAGGGCTAAACATAATTGGACATTATCACTCTTGAAACCATTGGCATTTTCTTCTGAATAACATATTTAGAACTTGGAGATAAAACAATACGTTGACTTTCAGTGTGTGTTCAGGCATGGTTTGTTTAAATATAGAATTGATTGGATTCACACAATATGTTAAAATCAAACTTAGCAGGATATGTAAATGCAGCCAGAGTTTCACTCAACTGAGAAGTGTGTACCTGCAGTAGTTCTGCCATTACTATAACTTCCTTGCTTCTCACTTTTCAAGGTAAAGTTAAGCTTATTCTGGAAGATGGTCTGGGACTCGTGGACTTTCATCTTTCAAACAGATGCTGCATCCTCTACATATCTGAAGCAGATCTGGTGGCAGGAAATGGCTTCAAAAGAAGACTGGTTCGTTTTAGAAATGTAAGCACCCTCTGAAAGTATCATTTGGATCATCATTTTCAGGAACATAATATCAGCAAAACATATTCATCACAATTCAAGGAGAATCTAATCTTTACCATGCACTGTAATCAATAATTATACCAGCAACCCAAATCCACCATTTTAAGAACTATTTTTTTATCCTTAATCCAAGGATTCTATGTGTTTTCCTTCTGTTGCTGTTTCCTTTTTGAAATGATCCAATTTTGCTTGAAGAACAAAAAGATATTTTGCATAGGTAACTGGCATGGCTTTGTATTTATCTTCAATTCAGAGGAAACTTTAACTGGTTCCTCTATATCTAATTGGCTGTTGCAGGAAAATATCAGGAATTAATGGCCATGTATGGCATATTATGGTTGCTTTATGCACAGATTCAATTCAAATCTTTATTGTCAGTGCACAACATATGTACAATGAGATTGGTTGAGCTCCCTCAGCGCACCCCCCCCAACACAATACAACTCAGTGAAGACAGAAAATCCCGAACCCAATAAATCATGTTAACAAAACACCCAGTCCTATTGCACCAGTGTGAACATGTTACACATTGCCCCGGCCCTGCAGTCCATCATACTACGTAGTTATGATGTTATTTCTCATTCAGGAGTCTGACCGTCCACGGATAAAAACTGTTTTTCAGTCTGTTTGTGTGGCTATCTATACTTCTATATCTCCTTCCCGATGGTAGGAGGATAAAGAAATGGTAACCAGGTGAGAGTCGTCCCTGAGAATTTTCCTCACTCTTCTAAGGCAGCAAGCCCTAGCGATCTCATCTAGTGGTATCAGGGGACAGCCTATGATATTTTGTGCTGTGCTCACCACCCTCTGTAATGTTTTTCTATCCGCGGCTGTCAGATCGGCATGCCATACCGTGATGCAATAAGTGAGGACGCTTCCTATTGTGGAGCGGTAAAAGGAGGTCATCAGTTGTTGTTCCACCCTGTTTTTATGCAAGACCCTAAGGAAATGGAGTCTCTGTTGGGCCTTCCTGGCCACCTGGATCATGTTGTTTTTCCAGATCTGAATGATGTCAACCCAGCCATTCATTCATTCTCATATTCATCTGTGAGGAAACAATAGTCATTAACCAGTGATTTTAAGCAGCATGGCTAAGGATAGAATAGAATAGAACAGAACAGAACAGAACAGAACAGAACAGAATAGAATTTATTGGCCAAGTGTGATTGGACACACAAGGAATTTGTCTTGGTGCATATGCTCTCAGTGTACATAAAAGAAAAGATACGTTCATCAAGGTAAGTGGAGTGAAGGGAAGAAAGCGTGGAGAAAGTACACCTTTTTTTACTTTCCCAGCCCTCCCAGTGAGCTTATTCTAGGCTGTTGGTTTGTCCCTGTCATTAATACCCATTACTCTCATTGTTCCTACTTGTTCCAGGCTTGCAATCTTCAAGGGATTGTATTAGTTGAGAAAACCCAAATAAGCAACCAGTATTTTCCAGAAGTGGGGAAGTTTGTCGTTCTGGAACTCGGAATGACATTACTTCCGGTGGCCAGCCAAAAAGAAGCAGCTCAACTTATTGCTCAATTCGTAAGTACCTTCAAGAGCTGCTTGTACTGCTGTCAGGTTTTAAAGCAGTGCTTCTCAAAGTTGAACATTTTAAGGAGGGTGGACTTCAGGTTAGAATTGGTGTACGAGAGCTTCTCAGGTTTAAGTGGCTCTGCAGGAAACGATGCTGGACTTGACAGATCTTGGTTTGAGGTGGCAAAATAATTTGAAAAGTAGGGTTGTTTGGCTCCTATTAGTTTCGGAGGAAGTACCTCAAAATGCTCAGAGGCTTGAATGCAATACCTGTGACTCATTAAACTAGCTACATTTGTTTCCAGTAAAAAGATGCAGCTACTTTAATGACTGCTGGTCTGTGATCCTGCCCAGTCCAAAGTGCCACTTTCATTCTGCATCCGAAGCACTGCCCATCTTATATAATGAAAAATATTTCTGAATGACAGGTAGTCCTTGACATTTCATTTAGTGACCGTTCAAAGTTGAAAAAAAGTTAGTTATGATCGTTTTTCACTCTGAGGACCGTTGCAGCATTCCCGTGGTCAAAATCGAGACGCTTGGCAACTGGTTTGCTGTGTCCCGGGGTCATGTGATCCCTATTACAACGTTCTGACCAGCAAAATCAATGGGGAAGCCGGATTCACTTAACAACCAGTTTACCAACTTAACAACTGCAATGATTCACTTAACAATGGTAGCAAAAAAAGTCGTAAAATGGAGCAAAACTCTTTTAACAAATGTCTCACTTAGCAACATACTGTATTTTTCAGAGTATAAGACACACTTTTTCCCCTCCTAAAAGAGGCTGAAATTTTGGGTGCATCTTATACTCCGAATGTAACCCCACGCGGTGCCTAAAATGGCTACCCGGAACAGCTGCTGCCTTCTCTTACTCCTTCCGTGTTTTGCCTGGTTTAGTCACTGGAGCTCCCTCCGAGGATCAGCTGTGCTCTTGATCGCTTGAGTGAAGCGATCTTCCGTGCTTTGCCTGCTTTTCTAATTGCTGCTCCCTTTGACAATCAGCTGTGCTTTAGAAGCACAGCCCCAACCAGCCCGACCTCAAAACCAGCGAGCAAACTAATATGCTGGGAGTAGCCAGCTGAATACCTGGTAGGCAGAATTTTTCCTCCCCAAAAACTAAAGTGCGTCTTATACTCTGGTGTGCCTTATACTCTGAAAAATACGGTACATTTTGGGCTGGTTTGTCGTCAGCTCGATTTACAAGTATCGAGAAATACTTGGAAATATTTAGCGCAGAAAGCCACAAGAGGGCAGCCAGACTAAATTTGACTTTCATTTCAGGTGCACGAACAAACTAAAACCAGTCACCCTTTCCAAAGTAAGCAATGTACCAAGTTATTGGAACCGTCTGTACTCCATACAGTTCAGCAGATTCCAGGTGTTGGAAAGACAAAAGCACTTCTTCTTCTGGAAAACTTTGGAAGTATCCATCAGCTTTGCAATGCCTCTCTCCAGGAGCTCGAAGGAGTAGTTGGCCGCAGCCTAGCGCAACAAATCCATGCATTCTTCACCCAGGCAAAATAATCTGTGTTTTTCAACATCGGTGATAAGTTTTTGAAAGGCTGGAAGTTCCCTTACGCACAAAGGAGCTTTCATTTTCATCTGAGGGGCAAATAAATCAGGAAATTATTTTAAATCTCCGAGTTTTCTCCATCTGGGCTTTGTAGGGTATGCTTTTGGCTTTCAACCACATACAGCTGGACACGATGTCACCTTTTATGAATAACATTGAACGCTTTTTCCTGGAGAATTAGCTGCAGTACCAACATCCTCTTTTGTCTTCCTTTAAAATAGTTCTTGTTCGTTTATTAATAAGTACATTCTTCTTCATGTCAATCTCAGCTGCTTCTTAAAGGAACAGTCAAATAAGCCAGATTTCATCTCTTTTTGTTAAGCCTGTTGAAAAATAGGGGAGACTCAGAGTTACTTTTAAGTCGAAAAAGAACAGGTTGTCCAATGGAAATGAATTTTAAGTTTGTTCTGTGGGTGGTCCCCTGCTGTCCTATTGCAGAAGAGAAGCCTAACCCGTCTACCTGTCTTTTACCTACCTTTCATAGCTTGTTTAGGGAGAAGTTATGAATTCTGAGCATCAGAACTGCCTTGAACGGATCATTTACTGACCGTTGGGAACTGTTATTTAATGTGTTTGATTTTTGTATCCATTAAAATCAGGGGTCAAATCAGGGCCTGTTCTGATTTGTATGAATAATGCAGAGATAATAGAGGAGTTCCTGGATGGATCATCAATTAAGAAATTTGTTTTCACTTGACCTTCATCAGATTGGCTGAAGGAAGTCACAAACAGCACTAAAACAACAACAACAAAAAACAGGAATGAACCTTGTTTCTTTCCGGCACTAGATATAACTCTAGAAATCCTTATTTATAGGTCTGATCTAGGCTTTCCTCCATTCTTGATCTATGTTCCTCTGGATCTTGCTCTGTCAAAAACATTGTGTGACAGGTAGGCCCGGTTCGAAACCAGCCGTAGGAGTGAAACCTGAACATTGCCTTTGCACGAGGCACCTGGAAGGCCGCCAAACTGAAATTACGAAGGCGTATCAAGAGTGAAAAGAAGGAATGAGTCACCCTCCTTGTCTACCCAAAGGGCTTCTGTATCACTTCCAGCAAAGTTAGGCTTCTGTGGAGCTTAAAGGTTATAACCTGGTCCTTTCAACCCAAAACTCCCACATGTCTTTCAAAGAAAGAACACATACCTCACATCAAATAGAACCGGCTAGAGTTACCCTTTTGGCATTTGGCTGCACACAGTCTAGTTTTACAGACAGCCTTGGGCCACAGGTTCTTTCTGAGGGGATGGGATAAAGAGAGAAAAGAGGCATTCAGGCTCGGTTCTAGGCGCCTGCATCCCTGCAGTTTTCTTGGCCATGATACCGGATGGATTCCCATTGCTGCCTTCCAGCATTTACCTATTTCCAAATCAGGCTGGGAACTCCAGAATTCCTCAGTGTTGTTCCATCTGTGTATTATTTTTGAAAGTAGCTGAGATTGAGTAGGTTCAGCTAACTGGGAAGAGAAGGCAGCTACGGCTGTTTTGGACTTTTGGACAATATCATTACTGGCATCCTTTTTGTGACTGGGTGAAATGCTTCCGGTTCGCTCCAGTACGGGAGAACTGTGATAAAACTGTGATAAAAACTACCGGTTTGGGCAAACCAATAGTAAAAAAAAAAGCTACCAGTTTGGTTGAACCGGCAGTTAAAAAGTTACCGGTTTGGGCGAACTGGTATTTCTGACAATCAGCTGTACCGCAGGATTTCCTGCTTTTTAGCGAAGCTACATCTCACAGCACAGCTGATCCCTGCCCCTCGCTGTTCTACTTACCTTTCCAAGCCTCCTTTTGGCGCGTACTGCGTGTGTGTGCATGCGTTTAGTAGTATGTTTGGTGCGCACTATGCACGCGCATGCTGCACATGTTTGGTGTGTGGCTCGCATATGCAGCCAGCAAACCAGTGGCAAACCGGTTCGGATTTCACCACTGAATGGGTTGACATTGTTTTAAGCCAAGGATGGTCTATCTTTTTTTTTTTTCATGACTGGATGCCGCAGTTAACAACGGGTTAATGCGGTACTTTTGCTAAAGTGCAGAAGGTTTAGGTCAGGTCCGTTCAGAAGCAGGTGTTGCAATTCGGAGGGGGGAGATGTTGCAGATACAAAGCAGGAAGACACCGGTGTTAAAATGATTGAGAGTCTTTCCCTCAATGCCCTCCGAGTCAACAAAAGGGCAAAACCATTAAAGCAATCTTGTCTTGTATGAAAGATAATAAAAAATGCCCTCCGGGATCTTTCTCTTTCCTCAAGGAAGTTCAGCTGTGGTCATTTAATTTTGAAATTTTTTTTTCTTTTTTAAAGGAACAGTTACATTCTTAATCTCATTTTTTCCTGCTACTTATCGGAAGGTAGCTCTGCAGATTTTACAAGGTTTCAGTTTAAGGTTCTTTTTTTTTTTAAAGAAAAAGACCGTAAATCAACGCTTGGTAATCTTGGAAATACTTGGGAGAAGCCCAACGAAAGGAAGATAGTTTTTTGGTCATCAAGGTGTTTCTCCTGTGTGCATATATTATAGCCGCCTCTATACCTAAGTGGTTTACAGAGTCAGCATATTTCCCCCAACAATCTGGGTCCTCATTTTACCGACCTCGGAAGGATGGAAGACTGAGTCAACCTTGGGGCGGTCAGGATTGAACTGCTGGCAGTCGGCAGAATTAGCCTGCAATACTACATTCTAACCACTGCGCCACCACGGTTCTTATAATCCAATAGCAACAGCATTTAGGCTTATAAAGTGCTCCATAGCACTTTCAGCACACTGGTGGTTTACAGTACCACGGCATCATTTGCATATTGCCTCCAACAATCTGGGTCCTCGTTTTCCCGATCTCAAAAGAATAGAAGGCTGAGTCAACCTTGAGCCTTGTCGGGATCAAACTTCAGGCAGTGGGCAGAGTTTGCCTGCGATATCGCACTTCAACCACTGCGCCACCAGGGCTCTTGTCAAAAGTATGAAGCTAGCATTTCAGAAAACGCTGCATGCTGCCTAGTTTGCAACAATGCCTTTAGAATCCCACTGAAGTGGTAGAGAGGATTCTGGAAAGCTGGCCATCCTGTCCACAAATGGATATTTTGTGATCTGCTATGCCCATGTAGGTGGGCATTTTGTGAGGGCACCAACCGTATGATGTGCCCTGCATCAAAAGCTTTGCCAGCTTCTGCTTCAGTGTTGAATCCAGCTAACACTGGCTTAACCCAACCATGGCATACTATAGCACACAAATTCGGTTACTATGCATTTCTTTAGAAAAACCCCAAAATCAAAAGTGGAATATGTATCACAGATAATAAGATATAAATGAACAAGTCATCCCTCTTCTAACCTACATTTTATTATGCACTAGGGTTAATTCCACAACATTGATTGAATATTGCACAATGTGAATAAGCAGTCACTATAATATTACATTCTTCCTTTTTTAAAAAAACAGACCTTCATTCTGAACAACAAGAATTAAGAAAAATTAAACTTTTATCTCATTCATCGTTGCCATGAAAAGTTCATTGTCACATATAAGTCAGGACTCATTCTTAAATAATCGTTTAAAATTTATATATTTACATCTCCTGGGTAGGAACATTAAAAGACCCAAATAATAATAAAATGGCATTGTTCTACCAGCCTTCCCCATTTTTCCTTATTCTATTCCAGTGCTTCTCTAGCTTAGTAACTAAGATATGTGGACTTCAACTCCCAAAATTCCCCAGCCAGCAATTCTGGGAGTTGAAGTCCACATATCTTAAAGTTGTCAAGAAAGGAAACACTGTTGTATTCCAATTACTTCTAAAAAATTCTCAGCTTCCAGTAAGGGATTCAATGAGTTTCAATAGGAACGTAGATTTTCCTCCTTTAAATTTTTAGCCAATCATTGTTAAGATCTACCCTGTTAGCATTATTTCAGCTTAACAGACAACTATTGTGTATTCGCCCACACCTTTAGACAGCGACAATAAAACTCCAAGCAGCAACTACTTTTCCGGTTGGGCATGTTTTTAGTGTGTTGAACTCCTAAATTTCACTTAATGCATAGTTAAATTACCTTTATCAACCCTTTTGGAATGCAACTTTCCAGTGGCGCTCAAGAAAAACCTCAATTAATATCCTTAAAAATAGCATTAAAGGTAAAGATTCCTCTGGCACGTATGTGCTAGTCGTTCCCAACTCTAGGGGGCGGTACTCATCTCCATTTCTTTCATCTCTTTCCACACTCTTGTTTAAATTAGCATATTTCTCTACACATGCAGTATTGGGACAGCTCCATCTTTGCTATAACGCTCGGCAGGTGTAGAAAACGATACCTGGTTACATCAGACCTTATGTTATGTTATGTTATATGTGCTAGTCGTTCCCGACTCTAGGGGGCGGTGCTCATCTCCGTTTCAAAGCCGAAGAGCCAGCGCTGTCCGAAGACGTCTCCGTGGTCATGTGGCCGGCATGACTCAACGCCAAAGGCGCATGGAACGTTGTTACCTTCCCTAGTTTACTACTTGCATTTTTTACGTGCTTTCGAACTGCTAGGTCGGCAGAAGAATTAGTATTACAAAAATAGCATTACCGAGATTTGTATCTGCATGCTGGCTGGGGAATTCTTGGAGTTGAAGTCCACACGTCATCTAGTTGCTGAGATTAAGAAAAACTGATTTGAAGTGAAACCTGGCAGGCGCTAAGGATTTGGTCTGCAACCAAACTGGCTGATCTCTTTCCACACTCTTGTTTACATTAGCATATTTTTCTACACATGCAGTATTGGGACATCTCCATCTTTGCTATAACGCTTGGCAGGTGTAGAAAACGATACCTGGTTACATCAGACCTTGCAAAACAAGCTGTTTTTCAAGGGATCCATTCTGTGTTAACTTAAAGTCGCCAGGGTTGGTTTCAAGGTTGTCCTTGGGAGATTTCTTTTCCACCACATATCGGGTGCCATGTCAATGCATGGCTTCTTTTGGTCGTTGACGAGATACTGTCATTTAGTGTGGGGAAATTCTGGAAACTGCCATCCTATTCCATTTCCATGTTCCGTTTGGAACACCAGAAAATGCAAAATCCAGTTCTCCAGATAACCCTGCGTCCATGGAAGGCTTCAATGATAGCCCAAAATGCTTGTCGTTTGAAATTCTTTTGTGCAAATCTGGGTCTGGTTATAGAAGAAACATCAGCATTCTTCTCTCACTGTTGCTGCCATCCCACTGCTTCCCAGTCCTGGGCTCCGAGTGATGTTATTTATCTTTTTAAAATGTTCTCTTTATTTAAATCAGGGGTTCAACTCTCAAAATTCTGGGAGCTGCAGTCCACAAGTCCTAAAATTGCCGTGTTTGGAGATCCCTGTTTCAAACCACCTCAAAGCAGAATAGAAAATAGGATTTTAAAACCTTAACACGTAGCCTTGCCGCTACCGTACCCTGTTAGATTTATTCATTTACCCAGTTTCCATCGCCTGGCCGTTTCAACAATTTATTTAAGAATTTGGTTCTGACCTGCTGTGTAGGTTGTCAACTCACAGAACCTTGCTAGCTGGTCTATAACTTGTTTCTCATTCATTGGGTTTTAAATTACCGTATTTTTCAGACTATAAGATTCACCTAAATTTAAAGAAGAGGAAAAACAACCCAAAAAAAAGGTTTTAGCCTATCTTATTTTGAGCCTTTTTTCAGCCCGTTTTCAAGGCTTTTTTCAGCCCATTTTCAATACTTTTTTGGCCCATTTTTGAGGCTTTTTGTGGCCCATTTTCAGGGGTTTTTTTGGCCCGTTTTTGGGTCCATTTTCAAAGCTTTTGGGGGGCTGTTTTCAAGGCTTTTTTGGCTCATTTTTGAGGCTTTTTTCAGCCCATTTTTGAGGCTTTTTTCAGCCTGTTTTCAAGGTTTTTTGCGGCCCTTTTTGAGGCTTTTTTTTGGCCCATTTTTTTAAAAAAAAAGGGGGACAAAAAAAACCCTCAAAAATGGGCCGAAAAAAAGCCTCAAAAACAGGCAAAATAAAACCTGGAAAATTGGCCCCCAAAAAAGGCCTGAAAACAGGGCATGCGAAGGACAAAAAAAGGCTGGCGGGTGGGCAGTGCTTCAGCAATATTCAGTCTATAAGACGCACAGACATTTTCGCCCCCTTTTGGGAGACAAAAAAGTGCATCTTATAGTCCCCAAAAATACGGTAATTAGCAAGTGTATCTCCTTGATCATGCACCATTGTGGCCAGCAGTTCTATTTGCTTCTCCCCTCAACGTAGGTGAGATGGTCAACCATGTGGCATTACTATGCTACACGTTCACATTTTAAAAAACAAAACAAAAAACAAAACAAAATCCTCAGTCTTTGCAGAACCATTCCGTTGTTTCTCAAGATAGATCATAATAACTAAGCCAGAATCCTGGGCAGAAGTTTGAAAGGAACTCTACAAACATGTAGACACCTGACATGTTCTTCAAAACATCCCGGTCCTTGCAAGATCAACAATCGAAGCCAGATTTGAACGGGTCGTTGTTGGCTTCAAGTCGGGGCTACTCAACCCTTGGATTCCTAAAGGCTACATTGTGAATTCACAACATCCATTCTTTCTGGGCGAGAGCTTCCTCAGGTCTCCCCAAGTCCTAGTACAACGAACTATCGGTACTGAAGAGTGTAAATGGGGTTGTCAGTTTCTTCTTAATGGCAGAGGTCCCACTTATAGCTGAAGGGAGGCAGAGGGTGCTGGCGGCTTTCTGCCTGTTTTTGGTTCCCCAACTCAGGAAGGACAATTTAGGCGTCACCTTCTTGGCTTTGTCGGTTCTCTCTTCTTCCATAGCCAGACATATAAGGGAGTATGTTTTCTGCATGCCCGCGGAGTAAGTGGCACATTTGTTATACTGTAGGGGGAAAGAGGGAGACAAAATGAGCAGCATATTTAAAAAAAAAAAGATTTAGTCAACGCAAAGTGGAAAATAATATTTAAACCAGGGGTCTCCAACCTTGGCAACTTTAAGACTTGTGGATTTCAACTCAAGACTTCAACTTTTATACATACACGCACGCACACACACACACACACACACACACACACACACAGATATAGATATATGTAGGTCTTTGGTTATTCGGGTTTTCTCCCGTGTAAAATTGGAAGCGTCTTGGCCAATTTTACGCGGGAGAAAACCCAAATAACCAAAGACCTACATACAAACACCCGCGAAAACTTCAGAAAACAAATACACACACACACACATATATATATGTAGGTCTTTGGTTTTTTATATATATATATAAAAAGTTTTTTCTTTTTTCTTTTAAAACAAACATTACATCATTAATCAGTGTGTCATCTGGGCACAAATTTTTGTGTCATCATATTTAACGCTTACCATCATTCCTCTCTCGCAGTCTTTCAAGATAGTTCACAATTACTGACCTTTTATCAGCCTTGGAGAATGGCCAGGCCCATACCTTTCAGAAGCCTCAACACTTGGCAAGAATGCAGAAATGAACTAATTGTCTACTGCAAACTCCACTCCCCTTTCTCTCCTCTATTAGTCCCTCTGGGAGGGGCCATTCATTGTCCACCTGTGTCCTTACTCCCAAGTCGACCCTTGTTCTTTAGCTGTTCCCTTCATCTGGCAACTCTGCGCATGCGCACACTGGGAACAGGCTCCAGCTGTTTGTCTGCCTCATTGATGTCTGACTCTGAAGGCAGCTGATAACCAGCATCCGGCCCCCTCTGCCTCTGATGCAGAGCCCTCATCAGAGCCTTTCCCCAGACTCCAGGACTGGCTCATGTCCCCCCACCCCAACCTCCTCACTGTCTGAATCTGCTGCCAGATCCACTGGCTGCTGGTGGGCTACAACAATGAATATCTTGCAGCTGTGATGGTTTTGTGGCGAATTCTGTTCCCAGCTTTACTTACCAAGGAAGGTCCATATTCTTGGCAGCTGATCACTTTGATCTCAATCTTTTGCTCGCTCAAATTCTGGAGTTTTTCCAAGACGTCACTGATCCCCAACCATTTGCAATCCGTGCCTTCAACAGCAATCACAATGTCTCCTTCTTTCAAACCTGCCAACTAAAGAAATCATTTAGCTTTAACTGTCCAGCTTCACCACAGAAGCCAGATTAAAATAATAAGGATTTTAAACTACACTACTATCTCTAATCACATAGGCTCTATTGATTTCAATGCGGTTTTAAGCCCAATCACTCAACCAATGACGTGGCAATAAACTCCACGATGCCTAGTGGGACTTAATTCTGAACCAACAGGTTCGTGATTTCATTAATAAATAACCTTGGTAATGGGCTTCCCCATTGTGGTGCTAAATCCTAAATTTTCTTCCTTCGATTTGGTTTAGCATACTAAGTGGACCTAGCCAATTGGGATTTATTTGCTACTCCACGGTTACGCAATCTATGGTTTACTGCGATCTATAAACTCAGTCTTGAAGAAGTTAATAGAGGAAGAAGATGGATTACTACTTTCATTGTCGACAAGGTACATTAGGGTGCAGCTATAAAAAATATACAATGTTTAAATCGTACCAATTCAACGTGTTAAGAAGAATCCCAGCTTTCTGTCAGATTACGGCTTACAATAAACTCTACTTTTCAAACTCATTCAGTATCAGCAATATCAGGGAGGATCAGGGGTGAAATGCTCCCGGTTCTGACGGTAGCGATGGTGGCGGGTGATTCAGAGAACTGGTAGCAAAAATCCCTGCCCCCCACCCCCCGCCCATGCCCACCCAATGCCCGGTCGCCCGCTTCCCCGCTTGCCGCTTCTTTTAAAAAATGCTTTTAAAAAGTAAAAAAAGAGGCTCTGACGATCACAGCTGAGCCCCGCGATCATCAAGAGCCTTTTTTAAAAAACTTATTAAAGCATTTTTTTTACAACCTATTCGCTGAGCTGCCTGATCGTCAGAGCCTTTATTTTTTACTTTTAAAAGCATTTTTTAACAACCTATTCGGTTGACTAGGTTGTAAAAAAAATGCTTTTAAAAGGTTTTTTAAAAAGGCTCTGACGGTCACAGCTGAGCCACGTGATTGTCAGAGGCTTTTTTTTTCACTTTTAAAAGCAATTTTTACAACCTATTCGGCTGACTAGGTTATAAAAAAATGCTTTTAAAAGGTTAAAAAAAAGAGGCTCTGACGGTCACAGCTGAGCCACGTGATTGTCAGAGCCTTTTTTTTTTACTTTTAAAAGCATTTTTTTACAACCTATTCGGCTGACTAGGTTGGGAAAAAAATGCTTTTAAAAGTAAAAAAAAAAAGATTGCACGCCACAGCTGATCACCCCACTCCACCCCGCGCGCTGTTCTGCTTACCCCATGCCTCCTTTTGGCATGCACTACATGCGCACATGCACTCCTTGCATTTGGTCAGTGGTGAAATCCAAAATTTTTTACTACCGTGAGCATGGCTTGGTGGGTGTGGCAGGGGAAGGATCCTGCAAAATCCCCATTCCCACCCCACTCTGGGGCCAGCCAGAGGCGGTATTTGCCGGTTCTCCGAACTACTCAAAATTTCTGTTACCGGTTCTCCAGAACCTGTCAGAACCTGCTGGATTTCACCCCTGCATGTGGTGCGTGGTGCGCATGCACAGCCAGTGAACCAGTAGTAAACCGGTTCAGATTTCACCACCGGAAAGGACACGTCAAATAGCAAAATAAAAGCCCATCAAAGAAAAGTGGCTACGTATCTGATGAGATTCCAGCGCATTTTTCTCGCGAGATGTGAAGAAAAATCCTTTGAAATTAAGCCTTTCCACTCTGAACAACTCTACAAAGAGGAGACACCTCCTGGATCTGAAAGGTCTACTTACTGCTGCGGGAGAAGCTGGGTCGATGCAGTCGATCTGTACCGGTGGGCCTCCTTTGAGAGTGAAACCCAACAGGCCGTCTTCACAGTAGAAACGGATGAGGCGGGGAGGTGACCATCTCTGCTTGGCTGAAAAGACCGCAGGTGGGCCCTGAGACACGGTGAGAGCAGTAGAGTCAACTTATTCAATCCACATCTTGCAAAATGTTCATGTAGATTACAGACAGCTTCTCCCCGTATGGGAATCCCCCTAGAACCCTGATGGCAAACTTATGGATTGCCTCCCACCGACCCGTGCGCTCTCACAGGGAGGGACTCCTTAGGGTGCCGTCCGCCAGGCAGTGCCGACTGGCGACACCCAGGGGAAGGGCCTTCTCTGTGGGGGCTCCCACCCTCTGGAATGAACTTCCCCCAGGACTCCGCCAACTTCCTGACCTTCGAACCTTCCGCCGCGAGCTTAAAACACATCTATTTATCTGTGCAGGACTGGACTAGAATTTTAATTTCAAATTTAATTTTAATGGGGTTTGTATCATTTTAATTGTAATTTTAAATTTTGGCCTATTTAAATAAGTTTTTTAATTTAGTGTTTTACCTTGTATTATATTTGTATTTTTATCGGGCTGTAAACCGCCCTGAGTCCTTCGGGAGATAGGGCGGTATAAAAATTTGATTAAATAAATAAATAAATATGGCACGCGTGCCGGAAGTGGCACGCAGAGCCATCTCTCCTGGCACGTGAGCTGTCGCCCATTCCTCGTCTGGGTTCCGGTGTGCCGGCCAGCTGGTCTTCACGCACACAGAAGCGCCTAAAACCAGAAGAGCAGTTGCCCGGCATGCACATGCATGCACCGGGAAGATGATTTTATGGTTTCCGGCACATGCATGCTGGTCTTTGCACACACATGCATGCTGGAAATCGGTGGCTGCTCTTCCAGTTTCCTGCAAAAGGCTGGGTTTTATATAGCAATTGAAACCGCAAAGCAAAATCATCTATGTATGTGACTACTTAAACCGCCTTTAGCCTTAAATGAAGATAAACCAGGAGTGAAATCCAGCGGGTTCTGACAGGTTCTGGAGAACCGATAGCGGAAATTTTGAACAGTTCGGAGAACCGACAAATACCACCTCTGGCTGGTCCCAGAGTGGGGAGGGAATGTGGATTTTGCAATATCCTTCCCCCAGGAGTGGGGTGGGAATGGGGATTTTGAAGTATCCTTCCCCTGCCACGCCCACCAAGCCACGCCCACAGAACCCATAGTAAAAACATTTGGATTTCACCGCTGCGATAAACCTTAACCTCATGTTCGTAAATAAATCCGAGCCACTGCTAGTTTGCAGAGAGGAGCCCTCCCAAGCGATCGATTTACATTTCAAGAAGCTGGACCTTATGGTCACAGTTAATCCTGATGCAAGAAGGCAATCAGACATATTAAAGGCAACGTGTCATAGTGACGGGAGGAGCAGGTCGCTTCAGACATACCAGCCTTTCGAAGAAGTCTCTCACTTTCACGTTAGAGAACAGAGGAGGAATCAGTTCTATCTTGTGATTCGTGTGGGCTGGAATAAAAGCAAAGCAAATAGATTTATTTATTTTTTTTAACCGCTTCTGGGAAGCTCAGAGCAACGCGTTTACTTATCGTACCCCTCTCCCACTTTCATAGCAGCTGTGTGAAGTGGCTTAGCTCGAAGATCAGCGCAAAATCTTAAATCTTTCGAGGATTTTTTTCCCCCTTAGCTTTAGAAGCTTTAGAAGCTCAAGCAATCTATCCCTTCCAATGGGACTAAACCTGTATCCACTTAGAACCTGAATCATGTTAGCAAAAAGATTCCGAGATTAGATTGTATATCTATGGAGATTCTCAGTCATCCAGGTCAGGGTTGTCCCAAAGGCGCTTTTTCCGAGAGGCAACTGGACTTTTCCGGTTTTCCTTTGAAGACGTTTCGCTTCTCATCCAAGAAGCTTCTTCAGCTCTGATTGGATGGTCAGAATCCTTCCATTCGCCACCATCCAGATCAAGCTGGCTTTTGGCAAGTCCCTGAAGACTCAGGCTTCCCAACAGAAAGAGCCTCTGTGGCTCAGACTGGTAAGACAGTCTGTTATTAACAGCAGCTGCCTGCAATTACTGCAGGTTCAAGCCCCACCAGGCCCAAGGTTGACTCAGCCTTCCATCCTTTATAAGGTAGGTAAAATGAGGACCCAGATTGTTGGGGGCAATAAGCTGACTTTGTATATAAATATACAAATAGGATGAAGACTATTGCTAACATAGTGTAAGCCGCCCTGAGTCTTCGGAGAAGGGTGGGATATAAATGCAAATAATAAAAAAAAAAAAAGACACAGCAACCCCGAAACATGCTGTGGTACAGCTGGTGCTCCGGCTGTATTGATTGTTTGGATGAATGGGATTGAGTTTTATGTACACTGCTCAAAAAAATAAAGGGAACACAAAAATACTGTAAGACATCCTAGATCTGAAGGAATGAAATATTCTTATTAAATACAGTACATTGTACTGTGTAGGTGTTCCCTTTATTTTTTTGAGCAGTATATTTTATGAATTTTTTAAAAAAATGTTTATAAAGTACTTTTCTTGTTTTTAAATGGTTTAAGCGGTGGCGGTGGCCTTTTTCCTGTTTTTATAAGCTGCCCAAGGCTATTTACTGTATTTGAAATTGGCTGCTATATAAAGTTGGATGAGAGAGAGAGAGAGAGAGAGAGAGAGAGAGAGAGACGATATAGATATATTAGATATATTAGACATATTAGATAGATAGATATAGATAGATATAGATATGAGCTAGAGAGAGAGAGAGAGAGAGGTGATATAGATAGACAGATATAGATAGATATAGATATGATATGATATAGATTAGATAGATACGATATAGATAATTAGATATGATAGATAGATAATGATATAGATCGATAGAACTAGATAGATAGATAGATAGATAGATAGACAGATAGGTAGGTAGGTAGATAGAGAGATACGATATAGATATATTAGATATATTAGACATATTAGATAGATATAGATAGATATAGATATGAGCTAGAGAGAGAGAGAGAGAGAGAGAGAGAGATGATATAGATAGACAGATATAGATAGATATAGATATGATATAGATTAGATAGATAGATACGATATAGATAATTAGATATGATAGATAGATAATGATATAGATCGATAGAACTAGATAGATAGATAGATAGATAGATAGATAGATAGATAGATAGATAGATACAATATAGATATAGATAGATAGATATGATATAGATAATTAGATAGATAGATAGATCGATAGATAGATACGATATAGATATAGATAGACAGATATAGATAGATAGATATGATATAGATAATTAGATGGATAGATATAGGTGATACATAGATAAGAGATGATAAATGATATAGATTAGATATAGATTAAATAGATATAGATTAAATAAATAGATAAGAGAGAGAGAGAGATGAATGACAGGCAGGCAGGCATCGGTCTATAGATGATAGATTTGAATCTATCTGTGATGGAATGGAATGAGAAGGCAGATTCCCGGCATGAAAGGCAACTCAATCTGGATATTACATGCGAAAGAAAAAGAATGAAGACAGGCCCTTCCAACTATTTCTCAGAGTATATGGTTGATGCAAACAACAGAGTGCTCTATCTGGTCAGATTAGGTGTGAATCACCACGTGTCATTCTCTGTTTTGGATCTGACAATCTGTCTAACAACAGATTCATTCCTGGGTCACCCCAGGTTGAAAAAAAGACTTACAAAGGATATTGGGTGCCGGCACCAAACTAAAGAAGTCATCATTTTGCTCCTGCTGGGTGTATTTGAGAAGCGACCGCTTGTGTGCAACGGACAAAATCTCTTGAAGGATCTCTATATTCCGGAGCTTTGTGCATAAGCTACAAACCCTTAAGGCTTCTTTGTGATAAAGAAGGGCTTTGTGCAAATGAAGTCTTCCTGGAAAAGGGAAAAAAATGAATGAATGAATGAATGAATGAATGAATGAATGAATGAATGAATGAGATGGATTTCTGCACCATAAAAATCCAGGATTTTTAAGCCTCAACAGTTCTGCCTATCAAGAATCGTACAAACCACATTACTTAAGTGTGATGTTCTACAGAACACACTTATTCTAATCCAGCCAAGACTACCCAAATTAATTATGTTGGTCTACTATGGCAGTGTTGTTTTAAACTCAACAACTTGACGTTGGGCGGACTTCCAACTCCCAGAATTGGAACCTATGCTGGCTGGGGGATCCTGGGAGTTGAAGTCCGTACCTCTTAAACTTCGATGAAATTGAGAAACCGTACAGACAAGCCTTTCTTCCCAAAAGCATAGATTTCGACAGTTTTGGGAAGATCAAATGACATATCCCCGAAGCAAAGAAATACTTGGGAGGTTCTAAGCCATGATTTTATCAACCATGGCTTCTTGGATGATATACCTTAAAAAGAGTTCACTCTTACCTAGCTGTTTACGCTGGCTTCTATCTCTTAAGATAGCTAAGGGTGTCATCCCCTCAGGCATGTGGTCATACAGCTGGCAAAAGGCCTTTTCCTGTTGATCTTCATCATCGGTCTGATGTACTGGGGTTACAAGAACAAAGGAAAGAGAAGATAAACATTGGTTTACTTTCGTTTACTGTCCAGGTGAGTTGCCTTCAGGCCTGATGAACAAAGAGCAGCAATCAATAGCAACCACCAACTCCAGAATCTGTTTTTCTTCTGGGATTATGGTTTCTCATGTTTCAATCTATTCCTAAAAGTTGTTTGAACAATCAGTTGCCCAGAAGTGATCTTTCAATCAGCGGGTTAAAAGTCTCTTTTCTGATATTGGTTGGACCAGAACGCCCCAAGAAAAATAGAGCATCACGGAAGTTTTAAGATAAAGGTTCCCCTCGTACATATGTACTAGTCGTTCCCGACTCTAGGGGGCGGTGCTCATCTCCGTTTCAAAGCCGAAGAGCTAGCACTCTCCGCTCTCCGTGGTCATGTGGCCGGCATGACTCAATGCCAAAGGCGCATGGAACGCTGTTACCTTCCCATCAAAGGTGGTCCCTATTTTTCTACTTGCATTTTTCACGTGCTTTCGAACTGCTAGGTTGGCAGAAGCTGGGACAAGTAACAGGAGCTCACCCCGTTACACGGCACTAGGGATTCGAACCACTGAACTGCCGACCTTTCGATCGACAAGCTCAGCATCCTAGCCACTGAGCCACCGCATCTACTTGTGCCGAATTCCAATGTATTTCCTATTAAGGGAGGGAACTTGCATTGCTTTTGAGTTTTTAACCACTGACTTTTTTCACAGTGTAAACTTTAGAGACGAGGGCTCCACGGTTCACAAGAGTTGTGGGACCTTTTTTTTTTTGGTTTTGTTTTTTTGTTTACATTTATATCCCGCCCTTCTCCGAAGACTCAGGGCGGCTTACAGTGTATAAGGCAATAGTCTCATTCTATTTGTATATTTTTACAAAGTCAACTTATTGCCCCCCCAACAATGTGGGTCCTCATTTTACCTACCTTATAAAGGATGGAAGGCTGAGTCAACCTTGGGCCGGGCTTGAACCTGCAGTAATTGCAGGCTACTGTGTTCTAATAACAGGTTCTAACAGCCTGAGCTATTCCGGCCCTTTGTGCAGCGGGCTCCAAAAAGTCAAGATTGTAGCCTCAATCCCATAATCAAAGGTGCCAGATTTAAAAAAAAAATTAGGATCTCTTCCCCCTGTGGACTCCCCAAATAGAAATTAATATGGTATATTTTCAGAATAAATAAGGGACGCAGTGGCTCAGGGGCTAGGAAGTTGAGCTTGTCGATCGAAAGGTCGGCAGCTCGGCGGTTCGAATCCCTGGTGCTGCCATGTAATGGGGTGAGTTCCTGTTATTTGTCCCAGCTTCTGCCAACCTAGCAGTTTCGAAAGCACGTAAAAATGCAAGTAGTAAAAATAGGGACCATCTCAGTGGGAAGGTAACAGCGTTCCGTGCGCCTTTGGCGCTGAGTCATGCCGGCCACATGACCACGGAGACGTCTTCGGACAGCGCTGGCTCTTCGGCTTTGAAACGGAGATGAGCATCGTCCCCTAAAGTCGGCAATGACTAACATGTATGTGCGAGGGGAACCTTTACCTTTACCTTTACTTTATTTTCAGAATGGTTCTCTTTCTCCAATAGAGGAGAATCTTTGTAGCTCAGGGTTGAAATGACGAGTCCGTAGTGCTCTCTGAGCTTGGCTGTTTTCTTTTTTTTTTAACATTTATACCCCGCCCTTCTCCGAAGACTCAGGGCGGCTTACAGTGTATAAGGCAATAGTCTCATTCGATTAGTTTATTTACATACTCAAGTTATTGCCCCCCCAACAATGTGCGTCCTCATTTTACCTACCTTAAAAAGGATGGAAGGCTGAGTCAACCTTGGGGCGGGCTTGAACCTGCAGTAATTGCAGGCTACTGTGTTCTAATAACAGGTTCTAACAGCCTGAGCTATTCCGGCCCTTTGTGCAGCGGGCTCCAAAAAGTCAAGATTGTAGCCTCAATCCCATAATCAAAGGTGCCAGATTTAAAAAAAAAATTAGGATCTCTTCCCCCTGTGGACTCCCCAAATAGAAATTAATATGGTATATTTTCAGAATAAATAAGGGACGCAGTGGCTCAGGGGCTAGGAAGTTGAGCTTGTCGATCGAAAGGTCGGCAGCTCGTGATTCGAATCCCTGGTGCTGCCATGTAATGGGGTGAGTTCCTGTTATTTGTCCCAGCTTCTGCCAACCTAGCAGTTTCGAAAGCACGTAAAAATGCAAGTAGTAAAAATAGGGACCATCTCAGTGGGAAGGTAACAGCGTTCCGTGCGCCTTTGGCGCTGAGTCATGCCGGCCACATGACCACGGAGACGTCTTCGGACAGCGCTGGCTCTTCGGCTTTGAAACGGAGATGAGCATCGTCCCCTAAAGTCGGCAATGACTAACATGTATGTGCGAGGGGAACCTTTACCTTTACCTTTACTTTATTTTCAGAATGGTTCTCTTTCTCCAATAGAGGAGAATCTTTGTAGCTCAGGGTTGAAATGACGAGTCCGTAGTGCTCTCTGAGCTTGGCTGTTTTCTTTTCTTTTTTTTTTTTAACATTTATACCCCGCCCTTCTCCGAAGACTCAGGGCGGCTTACAGTGTGTAAGGCAATAGTCTCATTCTATTTGTATATTTACAAAGTCAACTTATTGCCCCCCTCCCAACAATCTGGGTCCTCATTTTACCTACCTTATAAAGGATGGAAGGCTGAGTCAACCTCGGGCCTGGTGGGACTAGAACCTGCAATAATTGCAGGCAGCTGTGTTTTAATAACAGGCTTCTTACAGCCTGAGCCACACCGCAGCCCTTGCCAGCATTTCTTCTTGCCAGCATTTCAGTGCCCAAACATTACCACGCACTGATGGTGTTACCTAGTTTGGGTGACCAAAAGGTCTGCAAGAAAACAGCCCTGCTCAGAGAGAACCAAGGACTCCTCATCTCTTGGTCCACCCGACAGGTAGGCCAATGTATGTACAAATCTGATAATCTTCTTACGCTGGTGGTCGCTCAGCATAGTAGCAACAAAATAATGCGCCAAAGCTCTGAAATGATCCGATTTGACTTGGGCCAGCTTTGACCAAGAGTAAGGGATGTTCTCCTTGACTGGTGCTTGACTCATTGCGGTTTCCACAAGCACGTACATCTCTCCAACCTTAAAAACAAAGCACAAGAAAAGATATTGGACTAAAATACACACGTGGTTGGGGAAAATGATTAAAAAACACATAGGCTTTAAGCCAGAAGTCTTTCTTTTGGGAATTTTCCTGAGAGATATACTAGAGGTGTAAAATATTTGATTGTAAATATTATTACAGCAGTCAGGATTGCGTTTGCTAAAAATTGGAAAAAATGAGAAACTACCTTTGCAAGACGAAATAATTAGGAAGATGAAGGAATGTGCAGAGATGAGTAAATTGACATTTGAAATTAGAGATCAAGAAGATAAGCAATATTATAAAATATGGGATTTATTTTTCCACTGGTTAGAAGGAAAGATACGTTAGAAAAAACAATATAAGACATACGTGTGAAAGAGATGTTTGTTTTGAGATTGCACAAGAAGACATGTGAACACCCTTTCAGCACATTGTAATTGTTTGATGAGAGTGTCTTTTTTTGTTGTTGTGAAAAAATAAAAACTTTTTTTAAAAAAGCACAATGACCCACACATGAACTACTGACTCTGCATATTAAAAGCTCGCTCAAGGCACTCGGTATTGGCGCTGATCAACAGTTATCGGAGTCTATACTTAAAGATGCATATGGTTCTCGCAAAGGAATTTTTAAAAAGGGGGGAAAAGAACTTTAGCAATAATTTAGAGAGGATTTTTGTTTTCCTCACAGATGTTCGTCATCGAATCTAAAAGGCTGAGAATAACTTTCGGAAAGAAAAGTTGCATTCTAGTCTTCTTTCTAGCCCATGGAGGGGAGGTTCACTAGAACATTACAAGACCCACTTCTGCCTCCCTAGCATCCCATAATAGGAAAAGTGCCATCTCTTGATTCCTGGAGGTCTGTTTCACAAGGAATCATCGTATTGTCCTGATGTCAGCAAACGATAAAGGTATGTGTACTCTGCTCTCATATGTTGTGGTCCGCCAGCAGCCTGCGAAGCTGGCAATGGAGTCGGACAGCGATGAGACTGAGGAAGAACATGGGCCAGTCCTGGAGACTGAGGAAGGCCCGGATGAGGGCTCTGCGTAGGAGGCAAAGATGGGGCCAGGGCCATCGGGGAGTGAGGTGCAGACTCCAGAGCCTCCAGAGGCTGACAGTAGTGAGGCAGAGAAACAGGAGGATCCTGTTCCTAGTGCACGCATGAAAAGAGCTGCCAGAAGGCAAGAGCAGCTAAAGCAAAGAAGACGACTCGGGAGTAGGGCCAAGAGATGATTGGCCCCTCCCAGAAGGCTTAAAAGACCAGCAACAGCGTTTGGGCTCTTTGCCGGAAAACAACATTGATAGCCTCGCTCCTTGTCTTGCTGCAGTTATTTCTTGTTGGGGTCTTCTGCTTTTGAACTTTTGCCAAAAAAAGCCTTTGGCAGTTTGCCTAATTAGACCAAGGTTGGTGATAAGACTGAAGAAGTGTGTTATAAAGAATTTGTTTTGATTTAGTTTGGACGACGTTGAGAATGAGTTAATTCTCAGCTGTTCTAATAAAGTCTGTTTGTTTTTGAACTGATTGCGTCTACTATTACCTACTTGGGCCTGGGTCACAACATCACACGGCTTACCTTCGCAACTTCCTGGGCCATTTTTATAAGCGTGAAAAATTCATTCCTTATCCCAGGAAGGCAGATCTGTTCAAAGATGCACTCCTGAGCTTGAGCGAGCATCATCTTGACCAGCACACTCAACATGGCAGGGCTCATGTCATAACTTGGAGTGTGAGTGAAAGTTTCTTTTAGATAGTTTAGAACTCCTGAAATTGGGGAAGAAGCAACAAACAGGATTAACAGAGCAACGATTCCACAATCTCATGGAAACACAATGGTAGTGGCGTTTAGCCACTCATTTCTCAGTTTAGATTAGATTTATACATTTGGGTCACCCAAACGTTACTGAGGCAAGTCAAATTTGTCTTCAGTATCATTACTTTTAAGTTTAAAGTTTGTTTGGTGGAATTCTAGAAGAGTGTTTCCCAAACTTGCCAACTTTAAGATGTGTGGACTTCAACGCCCAGGATTCTCCAGTCGCCATGCTGGCTGTGGAATTCTGGGAGTTGAAGTCCACCCACCTTAGAGTTGTCAAAACGCTGCTCTGGAAGATGCCGTAAGATGTTCTCTATTCTACCTCCCAACAACGTGCAAACATGGGAACAAGAATCACCTACACTTCTATAAGGTGCTTTCAATGTTTCTGTTTTTCATTATTTATTTATTAAATTTGTTTGCTGCCCATCTCTCTGTTAGGGGCAAGACACGGAACCTTGGAAACAGTCAATTTCCAGACTCATTAATGAGTTTATTAAGGAGGAGCTTCTCCACTCCTTAAACCTCTTCCAGCTTTAATGCCACCGTCATTTATGAGATAAGCTACTAACAAACTTTACTCTTTATCTCTTGGCTGCTTTATGTTCAACATTCTCTCTATTACTTTCCCAGCCTCTTCATAGTCTTTCACACAATCCTCTAGGGCAGGGATCTGCAAACTTGGCTCTTTTAAGACTTGTGGACTTCAACTCCCAGAATTCCTCAGCCAGTAAAGCTGGCTGAGGAACTCTGGGAATTGAAGTCCACAAGTCATTTGTTTGAAATGGTGTAGGGTTTCCTGCCTGGGCAGGGGGTTGGACTAGAAGACCTCCAAGGTCCCTTCCAAATCTGTTATTATGTTATATAAGTCTTAAAAGAACCAGGTTTGCAGACCCCTGCTCTAAGGGTGTAATCCGTGGCTGTCTAACCACAACATGGCATTCGAAGTTAGGAACTAGAGGACTTTAAAAGAAATCAATCCAACATTGGGACAAGGTGATTAATTAATATTTGATTATCTAGCACTTAGACTTGCATACCGCCTCACAATGCTTTACAGCCCTCCCTAAATGGTTTACAGAGTCACCATATTTCCCCCAGCAATCTAGGTCCTCATTTTACCGACTCAGAAGGATGGAAGGCTGAGTCAACCTTGAGACAGTGAGAATCGAACTCCTGGCAGTCGGCAGAATTATGATACGTTCTAACCACTGAGACTCTTATATGTTGAATTTAACTCTTTTAAACATAGCCCATGCTCACAGCTAACAAAATATCAAGCCACATTTGAAACGACTTCAGCTGGCAGGGAAAACCCATCAGAATAAAATTATTTCTCCTTGGATTTCTGGCTCAAGCATCCAAGGCTCTTATTGACAGGTTTGAGAAGGTAAACTTTTTTTTTTATGTAGCCAAGTTGAACATGTGCAAAAAGAATAAGGAGTACATAACTTTATAATTCAGTTGACATATGTTCTCGGTTTCCAATGAGGAACAACTTACTCTAAGCAAGAATCAAAGGGAACAAAAAAAGAGCAAATAATGTCGGTAGATAAGTTCTAAGATATTTTCCTCCTTATCTCACTAGCATGCCGTGTTTATTATTCATGTTCTATGGTCCAAGGCATTTTTAATAAGAGGAAATTCAGAGCCCAAACAGGGCAGAAAATGTGCATGAAGCTTTCAATTGTTTTCAAATTCTTTGAAAGCAATTGCCAAGGTTCCGGTTCCGATTATGAAAGATGGAGACCAAATCTCTTATTTTTTAAGCATTTTTTCTACAACCTCTTCAGCTGACGAAGTTGTAAAAAAATGCTTTTAAAAGACTCTGGCGATCAGGAAACTCAGCTGGGATCGCCAGATCCTTTTGAAAGCATTTTTTTAATGCTTTTCAAAGGCTCTGATGATCCCAGCTGAGCTGTGCAATCATCAGAGGCTTTTTTTTACTTGTAAAAGCATTTTTTGACCGAAGAAAACATGCTTTTAAAAGTAAAAAAAAACCCTTTAATGATCACGCAGCTCAGCTGGGCATGTGAGGGGGGGCAAGGATTTTTGCTACCAATTCTCCGAACTACCCGCTGCCATCGCTACCGGATCGGACGATTCCCTAACATGAGGAATGACACCAGACCCACACTCATGAGGTCCACACAGGATGTCACCACCGCACATCCACCCAGAAAGCAGACCCAAACCCACACTGATCATGAAGCACGACCAAGGACCAGAAGCCAGACCGCAGCTGCAACATTAGCCATTTCAAACCCCTCCAATCCATACATGCAGCAGACTGACACCCACTATGAAGATGTAGCACGACCACAAAGCCAAACAACAGCTATGCAGCTCACCAGCTCAAATCCCTCTGCAACACAGACTAAACTGAGCACAACCAAGCCCCCACCCAAACAGGACACACCCCCAGCCAATCAGAGCACAAAAAACCCCATCCAATCAGAGCACAGCCAAACTCCCACCCAATCAGTTCAAACTCCCACTAGCAGTAAAAAGGAAGAAACAGCTGCGATCACACACTGCTCCCAGAAGCACGGCTGAAGCCTGAAGATGACGAATGAGACTTCACGAAACGTCGCCAAGACACTTCCAATTTTACACGGACAAAACCCAACAATCAAAGACCTACATACAAACACCCGTGAAAACCTCAGAAAACAAATATATATATATATATATATATATATATATATATATATATATATATATATATATACAGCTGCGATCACACATTGCTCCCAGAAGCACGGCTGAAGCCTGAAGATGACGAATGAGACTTCAAACGCCGCCAAGACACTTCCAATTTTACACGGGAGAAAACCCAAACAACCAAAGACCTACATATATATATATATATATATATATATATATATATATATATATATATATATATATATATTTCTGAGGTATTCGCGGGTGTTTGTATGTAGGTCTTTGGTTATTCGGTTTTCTCCACGTAAAATTGGAAGTGACTTGGCGACGTTTAGTCTCATTCGTCATCTTCAGGCTGGTGTTTACAGCTTCGTACTTTGTGCATTGCTCCCAGAAATACGAAGCTGTAAACACCAGCCTGAAGATGACGAATAAGACTTCGTCGAAACGTCGCCAAGACACTTCCAATTTTACGTGGGAGAAAACCCGAATAACCAAAGACCTACATATGGCTGTGACAATATGACAAATCTGTCAGCAGGCAAGCTGCCAGACGGAACCAAGTTGGACCTGGTTCAAATAAATTCCACACAAACCAATTCTTTGGAAAGCTGTAAAACAAACATTTGCTGAAGCTTCAAATCCTTAGTAGCATTCAGCAGAGATCTGATCGTCATCATAATAATAAAAAAAATGCATTGTTCCCAACTGGTTTGTCAAGTTTTATCGGCAAATTTTAATTGCACAAAAATGGATGGTTGCCCTAAACCCTGCTGCAAACTTACACTCTCTCTCTCATCCACCCACCCACCCCACATTCGGCTACCACTTTGAAATTACTGCAAAATGCAAAATCAAGGCAATGTTAAATCTTTAAGGCAACCCATCATGCCACGCTCCAGCCCATTCCGTCAAATACTCATGCATTCAAAACAAACAGCAAGTTGGTTGATGAGGGAAAAAGGGAGAGGTTGAACACCTTAAGTGAGACTGCATTGTTTCCACTCCTGTTCTAGACAAAACGGAGCCTTCTTTGGTGTGAAAGAATTTCTGGTGGGGATCTTGAAGAGGAGGTAGTTGGGTTGACCTACGTGATAAGCTATAAATAGAATAACAGAAGGGACCTTGGAAGTCTTCTAGTCCAACCCCTTGCTCAAGAAAGAGACTCTATACCAGGGGTGTCCAAACTTGGTCCCTTTAAGACTTGTGGACTTCAACTCCCAGAGTTCCTCAGCCAGCTTTGCTGGCTGAGGGACTCTGGGAGTTGAAGTCCACAAGTCTTAAAGGGACCAAGTTTGGACACCCCTGCTCTATACCATTCCATACAAATGGCTGTCCAGACTCTGCTTATAAACCTCCAGTAATGGCAGTGGTGGGTTTCAAATTTTTTTTACTACCGGTTCTGTGGGTGTGGCTTGGTGGGAATGGCAGGGGAAGGATACTATAAAATCTCCATTCCCACCCCACTCCAGGAGAAAGTTACTGCAAAAGTTCCATTCCCTCCTGAATAGCTGGGATTTGGGAGGCAGAGAATAGATGGGGGCAGGGCCAGTCAGAATTTTTATTACCGGTTTTGTGGACGTGGCACAGCTTGATAGGCGTGGCTTGGTGGGCCTGGCAGGAGAAAGTTACTGCAAAAGCTCCATCCCCTCCTGAATAGCTGAAATTTGGGAGGCAGAGAATAGATGGGGGCAGGGCCAGTCAGAATTTTTACTACCGGTTTTGTGGATGTGGCACGGCTTGGTGGGCGTGGCAGATGAAAGTTACTGCAAAAGCTCCATTCCCTTCTGAATAGCTGGAATTTGGGAGACAGAGAATAAATGGGGATCAGGCCAATCAGAATTTTTACTACCGGTTCTCCAAACTACTCAAAATTTCCACTGCCGGTTCTCCAGAACTGGTCAGAACTTGCTGCAACCACCTCTGAGTAATGGAGCACCCACAACTTCTGAAGACAAGCCATTAATTGTTCTCGTTTTTAGGAAATTTCTCCTTAGTTCTTTGTTGGATCTCTCCTTGATTAGTTTCCACCCATTGCTTCTTTTCCTGCCCTCAGATGCTTTGACTCCCTCTTCTTCGTGGCAGCCCCTCAAATATTGGAACACTGCTATCATGTCACCTCTAATCCTCCTTTTCACTAGACTAGACAAACCCAATTCCTGCAACCGTTCTTCATATGTTTCAGCCTCCAGTCCCCTAATCATCTTTGTTGCTCTTCTCTTCACTCTTTCCAGAATCTTCGGTTACCACTGTAATTTGCAAACCATGGTTTGCATCTGACATGCTAAGACAGTGATGGTTAACCTTTTCAGCACCGTGCGCCGAAACTGGAGCCCGTGAGCGTGACATACGCATGTGCTGCAGCACCAGAACCCAGAAGACAGCAGCTGGCCAGTGCGCATGCACACGGCAGCCAACTGCTCTTCTGGGTCCCATCCAGCTGTTCTCTTCTGAGTTCCAGCACTCATATGCACGCCTGCCAGCTGGTCTTCACGTGAAGACCAGTATGTCCACAATAGAAACTAGAAAAGCAGCTGGCAATGGCGCGCGTGCCCACAGAGAGGGCTCTGTGCGCCACCCCTGGCACGCGTGCCATAGGTTCGCCATCGCGGGGCTAAGATAAAGTTGGACAAATCAAACTAGGAGTAAAACAATTTGAATCCAATCAGTGATTGGGGATGCTCGCAAATTTGGATAGCCTTATTAGAAAGATCACCGGATTGTCACGGGCCGTTTTATATCACAAGTCTTAACAAAATGTTTTCAGAATCGCAGAGCGAAGAAGTCAGAAACTTCAGACAACATTTAACCAGTTCTGCCATTTCTTAAGGATTTGAGAGGTGTTTATTTTATTACTCAGAGTCTCTAAAAGAACATTTGTTCTTTTACCATCTGCTCTTTGGCAAGGCCTCCCTGTATGTTTGTATGCCCAGGGTTGTGTTTATAGGTGAAAATCTTAGCAACAATCTTTCATTCTGTCCACAAAGGTCCGTGGGTAGGGTTTGAATGATATTGCATCACCTTTACGATAACTGAATTCTCAACCATCTCCCCACTTTCCTCCCCCCCCCCCAAAAAAAACTGCCAAAATGTTTTCTCCAAACAATTTTTTTTCTTCAAAAAATTAGTAATTGTTTTCATTAAAGATTATTATCCGGTGGTGATACTAGTGAACTCTCTATTCAAAACCATTTTACACCTATCTACGTACCTATGTATGAATTTTGTATGAAGGTGGTTGCTCCTAAGATGTTACTATGAAGACTGACAATAGTACAGATAGTCCTCGACTTACAACCACAATTGAGGTTGCAATGGTCGTAAGTGTGAAAAACGTTATCAGTCGTTTTTGTCAGTGCTGTTGCAGCTTTGAGCGATCGCTAAATGAACTGCTGTTAAGTCGAGGACTTCCTGCACATCTGGTGACTCGGGGTTTAAGAGTACCCTCTTCCTTCCACCTTATTTTGCAATTCATGAGTTAAAATGGTAAAGGTTCCCCTCGCACATATGTGTTTATTTATTTATTTATTTATTTATTTATTTATTTATTTATTTATTTATTTATTCGTACTTTTATACCGCCCTATCTCCCTAGGGACTCAGGGCGGTGTACAGCCATATAAAAACACATAAATATACAAAGTAAAACATTCATCTAAAAAACTTATTATATAGGCCAAAATTTAAAATAGACATATAAACAATAAAACCCAATTTAAAACCAAATCTAAAATTTAGACATTTAAAATTTTAAAAATTTAAAAAAAAAATCTAGTCCAGTCCTGCGCAAATAAATAGATGTGTCTTGAGCTTGCGGCGGAAGGTCTGAAGGTCAGGAAGTTGACGAAGTCCTGGGGGAAGCTCGTTCCAGAGGGTGGGAGCCCCCACAGAAAAGGCCCTTCCCCTGGGCGTCGCCAGTCGGCACTGCCTGGCCGACGGCACCCTGAGGAGTCCCTCCCTGTGAGAGCGCACGGGCCGGTGGGAGGCATTCGGTGGCAGTAGACGGTCCCGTAAGTAACCCAGACCTATGCCATGGAGCGCTTTGAAGATCATTACCAAAACCTTGAAGCGCACCCGGAAAACCACAGGCAGCCAGTGCAGTCTGCGCAGGAGGGGTGTTACATGGGAGCCACGAGGGGCTCCCTCTATCACCCGCGCAGCCGCATTCTGAACTACCTGGAGTCTCCGGGTGCTCCTCAAGGAGGAATAGGAATAAAAGTGCAGGGGAGCTAAAATCCAAGCAATAGGAGTGCTCAGAGAAGCTACTGGTTGTCCAAAATGTGCTTTTCCAAACAGCAACTGGAATTTGATTTTTTTCCCTTGCAAACATTTTGCGTTTCATACAAGAAGCTTCTTTAGTTCAAGAACCAGTCTTGGTTTGGTTTGAAAATTGAAGGAGCTAGTCGTTAGTTGTTAGTCGTTCCTGACTCTAGGGGGCAGTGCTCAGCTCCGTTTCAAAGCCAAAGAGCCAGCATTGTCCGAAGACGTCTCCGTGGTCATGACTAAATGCCAAAGGCGCATGGAACGCTGTTACCTTCCCACCAAAGGTGGTCCCTATTTTTCTCCTTGCATTTTTTTACGTGCTTTCGAACTGCTAGGTTGGCAGAAGCTGGGACAAGTAATGGGAGCTCACCCCGTTATGTGGCACTGGGGATTCAAACCGCCGAACTGCTGACCTTTCGATCGACAAGCTCAGCGTCTTAGACACTGAGTTAGACGGCCGTATAATTTGAGCAAACACACGAATATTGCTGAAAATCCGCAAAAGGCATTGAGGCCACTATGCAAGATTGCACAACGCTATTCCAGACCAGAAAAGATTTGCAGATTTGCAAGTTGGATTGCAAAGAATGGAAAGCAGTTAACGACGGACACCAAAAATTATCCAGGATTTCGAAATAACGTAAGTCATTAATTCACAACAACAACATTTACTCTGGCTAAACAGCCTACTTAAGTGCCTTCCGTAAACCTGACAGGGAGGAGGCAGAAGGAGTTAATAATAAGTTTTGAAAAGAACGTCACTAAAAAAAAAAAAACCCCCGAACATTCCTTGCTATTCTTGCTTACGGTTCTTTGGGTGTTAATTCTGCCTCCCTTGGATGTCCAAAGAGTGTGAAATTAAGCTCAGACAGTCACCTGACCGCTGGAACAGAGACAAACCAGAGGAAATCACAATAGCAAACAAGAGGATTAAAGCTATTCAATCTCCAGGCATTTCTTTAAGGGAGGGGCTGTGGGGTAGGGTGGGGGAACCTTACCCCACCCTTCTCGCTCCTACCTGCTGCCTTCTGAAAAGCACTGATGGCCTTTTGAAGCCCGGCTCCTGTTTGCCGGTTGCATTTTGTACCGATCTGTGTGTAGAGGGCTCCGATGTTAAATAAAATGCTGGCTTTTTCCAGCAACACATTCTTCTGGCAAACGGGAACGCCCGTGAAAGAGTCATACCTTCAAGAAAAACCGGAGAGAGCATAAATGTTAACGACCCAGGAAAGAAGAAGAAAAAAAAATGGGGAGAAAAGATTTGCTTTGCAATGTTTTTAAGATGCCCCCCCCAAAAAATGAGCAAACATTCTTTTCTTATTAATCCCAGTTTAGATCCAAATGTAATTTGCCTGCCAGTTGGTTCGGAAGCAGGAAGTGGCATTCACTTCCCTTCGCTACCAGTTTGCAAATGTGAGTCCACACCCCACCTCTGCGCAAGTGCAGAGCATCAAAAACGTGGATAAATGGGATGTGATTACGTCCAGGTGGGTGGGCAGAGCCACCCGCGGCCGCTGCTACTGGTTTGCCCGAATCGGATTTAACTGGCTGAATACTACCACTGTTCAGAAGGTATTCTGTGATTCAGACCAGTTTCCACAATGGACTAAGCTTGTGATGGCGAACTTATGGCACGCATGCCACAGGTGGCACGCGGAGCCATATCAGAGGGCACATAAGCGTTGCCCTAGCTCAGCTCCGGCGCACGCATGCTGATTTTCGGGCGTTCTGGGCCCACCAGAAATCGGGAAACAGACTGTTTTTGGCCTCTGGAGGGCATCCTGGGGGCGTGGAGAAGGCCGTTTTGGCCCTCTCCAGGCTCCTAGAAAGGCTCTGGGACCTGGGGAAGAGCAAAAAATGGGACTTCCAGTCTCACCGTGCCATCACGTGCCAAAAGCGGGGGTCGCACAGGGGGGGTTGTGCGTGCATGCGCAAGGGTGCAGGGTGCATTGAATTATGGGTGTGGGTACGCACGTGCGTGAACCCCCGTGCTCTCCCCACTTTTGGCACGCAACAGCAAAAAGGTTAGCCATCACTGGACTAAGCCATCTTTGGTTTAACATGGGTGGGCTGAATAAAATGGTCAACACAACCCTTTTAATTCACAGATAAAGAAATCACTTTGTGATTTAGCACAATGTGTGAAGCAGACCGCCATTCCAAAGGTGCGTTTGTTCAAAAGGCAACTGGACTTTTTTGTTTTTTAATCAATCAAACAAATCAATCAATTAGAATAGAGTCGGAAGGGACCTTGAAGGTCTTCTATTCGATATACCATTTCAGACAAGTAGCTGTCCGGCTCTTCTTAAGAACCTCCAGTGATGAAGCACCTACAACTTCTGAAGGCAAGCTGTTCCACTGGTTAGTTGTCCTCACTTTTAGGAAGTTTCTCCTTAATTCCGGGTTGCTTCTCTCCTTGATTAGTTTCCATCCATCAAGGAGAGAAGCAACCTGGAATTAAGAGCGGTTGGGTCAACCCAAACTGGAGACACATTTCTCCCATCCATCTCCATCCCCAGGATCCATCTATGGTTTCTTGTCTTGCCTTCTGGTGCTTTGGAGAATAGGTTGATTCCCCCACACTCTTCTTTGTGGCAGCCTTTTTAGATATTGGAACACTGCTATCGTATCACCCCTAGTCCTTCTTTTCATTAAACTAGACAATGTTCGATTTCAAGAAAGCTCTTACCAAGTATATAAAATGCCCAGATTTCTACTGGGTGAGAAGAACCGATTCTCTACAAAGCCAAGCTGTACGTAATAGCTCATCAGCATCTCAACTCCAGATTCATCTCTGCTCGGTGTCCGGCAGGCCTTTAAATATATAGAGGATAGGTATTAGCTATAAAGTTAATGTGTGGCCCATATGAATGCTCTTAATCGATTGGAATTCAGAAAATAAAAACAGGGCTATATATATAAAATTTGTGTTTTGCTGATAAAAGAAATAAAGGGAGACTAGAATAGATCTGTTTCAAGCTATTTAGTTCTCATCAGCTATCCATATATATATTCAAGTAACATCTGTATAATTATTTTGTTTATAAAAAGTTTTATTTTAACATTCATATCCAATAACATATTTAATGTACCATCATATACAATTAATCGGACCTGCCCGGTCACCACCCCCTTCCTACTCTCTTCCCTTCTCTACCTTCTTCTACTTTCCACGACCATCCTCACCTTCTCTTATCTACCTCCTCTCCTCCTTCCTCCCTACTCCTTTCTTCTCCCTCTTCTATCCCTCTTCCTTCCTTTCCTCTTCCTCCTCTTCTCTTTCCTACCTCCTTCTCTCTTCTGCTTCCTTCCTTCCCATCATTCTGAAATGATAGCCAGGCAGCTCCGATCTTACATTGATTATACATCTTCAATCATCTCTGTACATTAACCATCAATCCATTTTCTACTTCATCCCCCCTCCCCCTCCCTCCCCCCACCCCAGGACTTCCCAGAACCGAATACAGGGTATAAAACTAACAACCAAAAATTAAAATATAACACAAATCATAATCCATCGTCACTCCTTAAAACCTCAACTCCCCGATCTCAGAAATTTCCAATTGAGTTCGTATTTGTTCTTCATTAAAGTTTTTAATTTTTTATACAAACCTAGATGGTTTTTTTTCTTGCTCAAATTATGATCTGAACTTTTGGCAAATTCAAAACAGTCGTTTTGAGTATAACACTGCTGTTTCCCATTCAAAAAAGACTTTGGATGCTGAAAAATTTGTTTTCAGCTATCGAGGTCAAAAGAGCCTCAAAGGGAAAAGACAGGAGAAGTAATAATCATTTATTTGTGTATTAAATTTGTACGCCACCTGGCTCCCCATGACTGTGGGTGGTTCACAACAAATAAAATCGTTATAACAAAATTAATTAAAGATAAAGGAAGGGGATGAGAAGGAGTGGTGGCCTGAAAACTGAAATGCACTAGTGATTGGTGTTGTATTTCCCTTTTATTATGTTTAATTAAAATGAGAATAAAATAGGGACAGGCTCTTCCCCCCCACCGCCAAGACTGTAAATCAAACAGCGCCTTCTTAAAACAGAGCCAGCTTACTTGTCTTAAATCCATAAGATCTGCAATTTCATTTTCATATTCTGCACCATCTTCACTGTAATGTTCCAGAATAAAGTCCTGAAAATAATTAAAAAAAATTTTTTTAAAAAAAAGCCTTCAAATTGCGTGTTTGGCACAGACATAAATTAATATATCCAACATTCTGCCAAGAGGAGCTGAAGAAATCTACCTAAAAAAAATTATCCAGAATGATACCTGGAGTTGAGAAGACGGACTTAAATGTAAACTGAGTTTCTTTGAAAGATTCTATTCCATTAAAGTTCACAGCCCTGTATACCTTCAAACTTGATGTAAACATCTGGACAACCACTGCTGCTTTTTTTGGTGACAATTATGTCAGAGAATAAACCTGTTTCTGAATGTAACAGAAAAGATAGAAAAATAAAGAGCTTAGATTGGGAAAAAATATATCTATAACCTGATATTGACAAAGTATGCCATATCCAATGGCATCAAAGTGATTTGTTTTAAAAGTCTCATGCTGTATGACATAAAAAGTTTCCCAGGGAATTTACACGACAAAGTTTATGGGAAGCTAGGTTCCTAAACTCTACAATGAAAGCTGTGAATGAAATATGTATTTTCTTCTACCCCACTTAGCTTAAAAATGTATTTAAAAGCCAAGATGAGACAGAAAACTATCTCATCAAAACAGAGAATAAACTGGACCCTGTTTACATTGATCTACTCATGTGACTAGATGTTCTTTTGATCTGATTAGGGCAGCTATTGCTTAAGTCCTTATAGATATTCTGATTTGTAGCCTATATTGCAGGCAAACTCTGCCCGCAGCCTGCAGTTCAATCCCGACGGGGCTCAAGGCTGACTCAGCCTTCCATCCTTCCAGAGATCAGTAAAAGGAGGACCCAGATGATTGGGGGCAAAATGCAAATAATGCTTACATTGTAAACCACCCAGAGAGTGCTGTAAATCACTAACGGACAACATATAAGTCTAAGTCAAGGGTGTCAAACGTGATTTCACTGAGGGCCGCATCAGGGTTGTGTTTGACCTTGTGGGGGGGACAGGGTGGGTGTGGCCAGGGTGGGCGTGGCCAGCTCAACTCACCCATGTCAGGGGCGCCTGTGGTGGCCTGAGCGCTCTGCCAGCGGGTTCCCGAGCTCCGTTTTTGACTCTAGCGGTCTCCTGCGACCCTCTGTCAGCAAAAACGAAGCTTCGTTTTTGCTGACAGAGGCATAGCTGGCTGGTCCTTTGCTTCTTTCCAGGGTGGCCGCGTGGGCCAGATCTAAGTGCCCCCAAGTTTGGCACAGCTGGTTTAAGTGCCATTGCTATTATACCGAGGTTTCTTTGGCATGAGTGTGTCTTCAGCTTGGCAACACCTTCCAGATGTTGTGAAGGTCAACTCTCAGAATTCCCCAACCAAGATGGTCATTGATGAAAATTCTAGAGTTGCCAAATGTTGTTTACCTCCACGATTGGCCAGGTTAAAAGAGGGTCATCTCAAATTCCAAAGTCTGCCGGACTTGTTTGCAGCTAGGACAGATGACTAGCAGGCCTAATGTCCTATCATTAGGAGAATGACGCTCAAAGGGCTTGATCCTACCCTTCAGCAAGCTAGCCTCCTCAGCTCATTTTAACACTGCCTGGCCCTTCTCCCAAAAAATTTGAAAAAAAACAAAACAGGCTGCTGGACTTTAGATCTCTTTCATCATCTAGCACAGTGGTGGTGAACCTTTTAGAGACCGAGTGCTCAAACTGCAATCCAAAATAAATTTGCAAAATTTATTGCAAAGTGCCAACACGGCAATTTAACCTGAATAATGAGGTTAGTTCAGTTAAATGTTCTAAGAAAAACATCATGAATGCACTTTTATGCACCATTATCTTTTTTCCTGCTTTTGAAATTACGCTTAGCAACAATAAAAAGGAAAAACTTTTATAATATCATTTCTCTTTCCCTTCCTCTCTCTCTCCCCCCTTCTCTTTCTCTCCCTCTTTCCCTCTCTCCCTCTCTCTCTCTCTTCCCCTCCCTCTCTCTCTCTTCCCTTCCCTCTCTCCCTCCCCCTGCGGGAGAAATATAATGGAGCTGGGCTGCGATGTGCCCATAGAGAGCACTCTTAGTGCCACCTCTGGCATACGTACCATAGATTCACCACCACTGATCTAGCACAAAGCACAAAGTTTTGGTGTGATCTCCGATTTTTTAAAAGCAGAAGAGAGGCTTGGGGGGTAGAATCCAAAGGATAAAGTCCATAACTCAGACGTATCCAGCACTTAGGGGAGAGGGAACTAAAGATAAAGGCCTTGAGAAAGAACTAATTTAATGCGCAGTATATAAATATTTGCATAGCTACCGGTCAGCAGCTTCTGGATAAATCTAACAACAACCAAAAAAAAGAGAGTTTCAAAATACAAAGAAGCAATTTTAGGAAAAGGAATTCCTACGAAGCTCTACCTCTCTGTCCAAATTAAATCTGATTCGGTTTCTATTGTAAATTGTTCGTTATTTTATTCCTAGGAGAAAGCTTAAGGGGAAGAGCTATTTTCAGCAGAATATTGGCAATTAACTTTTTTTTTCTTTTTTAGCAATTATTTGCTTTGCTTTGCTTTTTATTGTTATTTATTAACACTCCTTTAACGCTGCTGCTTGGGAAAAAAACAATACCTTGAGGGGTCCTGCGAAGTCCATGTCTTTAGTCTCTTTCAGGCCAAGTGGTATCAGAGGGATGCTAAACGTTTCCCTGCGTTAAAAAAGAAGAAATCCACATTCATATTTTTGATTTATACACAAACCTGGTAGAGAGTTGGTGACTGAGAAATTGCTAGATAATATAAATGTCCTCATTTGGACTTCCTCATCCAACTCAGGACATGGAACGGAACACACCCATTCCCTGTGGCTTAAAGAGCAAAACTTTTCTAGGCTAAAGGCCATGCCTGACCTTTAACTGGCCTAGATATACATGAGCTCCCAATGCAGAATAAAGTAAAAGCAGGCTTAAAACCAGAGGTGAAATGCTCCCGGTTCGGACCGGATCACTCGATCCAGTAGCGATGGCAGTGGGTGGTTCGGAGAACCTGTAGCAAAAATCCCTGCCCCCCACATGCCCAGCTGAGCCACACGATCATCAGAAGGTTGGTTTTTTTTTACTTTTAAAAGCATTTTTTCTTCAGTTGAAAAAATGCTTTTAAAAGTAAAAAAAAGGCCTCTGATGATCGCACGGCTCAGCTGGGATCGTCAGAGCCTTTTAAAAGCATTTTTTCTATGTCTTCGGCCGAAGAGGTTGTAGAAAAAAATGCTTTTAAAAGGCTCATCTGACGATCCCAGCTGAGTTGCCTGATCGTCAGAGGCTTTTTTTTCTTTTAAAGGCAAAAAAAAAAAATACTTTTAAAAGAAAGGAAAAGCCTCTGACAATCAGGCAACTCAGCTGGGATTGTCAGAGGAGCCTTTTAAAAGCACTTTTTCTACAACCTCTTCGGCCAAAGGTGTTGAAAAAATGCTTTTAAAAGTAAAAAAAAAGTTGGCCACGCCCACCCAGTCACATTTCCCCCCCACCAAGCCACACCCACAGAACCGGTAGTAACAAATTTTACATTTCACCACTGCTTAAAACCCAGTTTGCTTTAATTAGCTCATATTCAGTTTTAACAAAAAATGAATTCCAGTAAAGTAAAATTCACTTCGTGCTATCCTTATGGTTTAGTCACATTTTGCTGTTGTCACCAATATCCACAAGACTTGAAGGCAACATTTGCAGGCATTCTTGGAGTCATGGCAAGAATTTGGGGGCAGGGTGTAACCTGGGGCCACTTCCCACTGCCCCATGTTTAAAAAGCTGGAGCTAATTAAACTATAACCTGGAGCCAGCATATCTAAGATAAAAGGATTCCTATATATCCTCCCCGGAGTTTATAGTTTTGTTTACCTGCCTACCCATCTTCGAATGCCCTGCTCCTTGCATCCTGCATCCTGCAATTTAGTTATTTAGTTTACAGATATAATCATCTCCAACTCCCCAGAAAATCACTGGATTGTTGTAGGCACTTAAGTCAGAAGCCTTAAATTTGCCAGTGGAAATACTCACAGGAAAGGGAAATGACCAATCGCAGTGAGGCAGATTTAGGAAGATGGCCAATCAAAAGAAGGATGAGGAGCATCATGATCAATTAGCATGAACAGCAGGAGTAACTGAACCCTGGAGACTTCCGGTTCTCCAAAGACATGGAGTAGCCTCAAAATGGCAAAGAGTAGTTGGGCTACTAGAAGAAGTATTCTGGAATCTATTCAAAGTCCAGCATCCTCAACTGTTCTTTCGTAAGGAGTAAGCACAGATCACTTATCTTGCCTCTTCGGGAAGCGTTCCACATACCAGGGGTGTCCAATCTGGGCAAGTTTAGGACTGGTGGACTTCAACTTCCAGAATTCCCTGGCCAACATAGGAAATTGTGGGAGTTGAAGTCCAGAGGTTTTAAATCAGGGGTGGTCTCCAAAAATTTTAGCAGGGGGTTCTCTGCTTGGTTGCTGGGTAGGCGTGGCCATGGTGGGCATGGCCTAGTCAGCCTCCTGCACGACGGCGAGGGGGGGCATTTCTGCCCTCCCCGGGCTCTGGAGGCTTTCCTCGAGCCTTCAAGAGGGCGAAAACAGCCTCCCCGGGGTCAGGAGGCCCTCTGGAGGCTGGAAAGGGGCCCCTTACTAGAACTTCCAGTAAGCCCATTTTTCACCCTCCCTGAGCTTCCGCGCGCGCCCTGCACTTATCTGCATCCAAAATGGGCCACGTAGGGACTTCTGGGAGGGGCGGGGCAGGGTGAGCGGGGCCAGCCAGGAGTGGGATTTGGGGGTTCTCCGAACTGCACAAAATCTTAGCTAGAGGTTCTCGCGACCTCCTGCGAACCCCCAGCGGCCCCACCCCTGTTTTAAATGTCGCTGTTGTGTCTTGCCCGCCCTCAGAGCAGCCGGGGCCTTCTTACCTGCTCCCGAACACTGAGGAATGTATGGTCTCCTGCCTGCTCTGAGGACTTTGCTAGGACTTTGGGCAGAGCTGCAGAGGCAAGCCTGATTCGGATTTCCCTGACCCGGCCGTCAGCGGAAGAGTGGGACACGACAGTCGCTAAAGTTAAGACACACCTGCCACATACTAATAGATCCAACTGGTCTAGCCAAAGCAAGCAGAGATTCTAAGCATAAAACCATTGCCATCTCTTGCACAGGAGTATCTATGCATTCCAACATACTGTTGCCCTTCCACTATTTTCTCCTGCTCCTTCTTCGCCATTGGCAGGAACAAACCTATAGTGACCAGATGTCCCACTTTTGGCGGGACAGTTCCGCTTTTTAATAATTTGTCCCGCGTCCCGCGGCAATTCCAAAAAGTCCTGATTTTTTTTTGTTTCACTCCCATTCTGAAAATGGGAGGCGGCAACGCAAGAGGAGGAGGTGGAGAAGGGGGAGTGGTGGAGAAGGGGGCGCGAGAGGGAGGAGAGACACTACTTGACTTCACCCGAGAGGAAGAGAAGAGCAGAGAGGAGAGCTGAGGAGAGCCGAGCCTGCTGGAAGAGCGGAGAAGCAGCATCCGCTCCTCCTCCTTCAGGCAGGTGGCAAGACTCAGCGCGCATGCGCAGCCCCCGCTCCCCCCACCTCCCCACCCCCGTCAATGGTGTCCCGCTTTGCCATCGCTGAAATCTGGTCACTTTAAACCAGGGGTGTCCAAACTACGGCCCGCGGGCCAACTGCGGCCCGCGGGTCAGTTTTTATTGGCCCGCAGCAAATTCTCGGTGGACAGTGGGGTGCGGCCCCGCCCTGGCCCCAAGGAAGCCGCCGCCGCCCGGTTGCAGATGCGGGAGGCTCCGCTGAGGCTACCCCTGCCCACCCGGGCTGCGGGCCGCCATTCAGCCACTGGGCTGTAGGGGCGCCGGGACGCCACGGCTCCAGCCCGCCCACCAGACAGAGGAGGAGGCGGGCGGGCGGCAGAGCTTCCGGCGCTGCTCCAGGCGCCTGCTCGCGGGCGCCGCACAGGTAGGCTCTCCGGCGGGTCGGCAGAGCAGGGCTGGACGGGCAGGGGAGCGGAGCGGAGGAGGATGGGAGGTTGAGCTGCTGAGTGGGCCCGCTGCCGGGCTGCCGAGGGTCCCGCGGAACGGGACGCTTGCTCCCGGAGAACCTCTGGGTGGGGCATACCAGGCATTCCCACCAACTGAGCTGCATCGCTGGGGAGGGGAGGCGGTGGCTGGAGAGGACAACCCGCCGCCGCCCCCACCCAGAGGTTCTCCGGGAGCAGAAGCGCCTGCCCGCTGACCTCGGCAGCCCCGCAGCGGGCCCACTCAGCAGCTCAACCTCCCATCCTCCTCCGCTCCGCTCCCCGCCCGTCCAGCCCTGCTCTGCCGACCCGCCGGAGAGCCTACCTGCGCGGGCGCCGCGAGCCGAGGGCGCCCGGAGCAGCGCCGAAGCTCTGCCGCCCGCCCGCCTCCTCTGTCTGGTGGGCGGCGGCGGGTTGTCCTCTCCAGCCACCGCCTCCCCTCCCCAGCGATGCAGCTCAGTTGGTGGGAATGCCTGGTAAGGGGGCGAGCTCAGTTGGGGCCTTGTCCGGGAAGCTGAGTGACCAAGGAGGCTCTGGGAGAGAGCCGAAGAGACCTACCCCACCCCACCCCGCCCCAGCTGGGGAAGATGGCAACGCCGCCGCTCGCCCGGTTGCAGATGCGGGGAGGCTCCGCTGAGGCGACCCCCGCCCACCCGGGGCTGCGGGCCGGCCATTCCGCCACTGGGCTGTAGGGGACGCCTGACGCCACGGCTCCAGCCCGCCCACCAGACAGAGGAGGAGGCGGGCGGGCGGCAGAGCTTCCGGCGCTGCTCGGGCGCCTGCTCGCGGGCGCCGCGCAGGTAGGCTCTCCGGGCGGGTCGGCAGAGCAGGGCTGGACGGGCGGGGGAGCGGAGCGGAGGAGGATGGGAGGGGTGAGCTGCTGAGTGGGCCCCGCTGCCGGGGCTGCCGAGGGTCCCGGCGGGAACGGGACGCTTCTGCTCCCCGGAGAACCTCTGGGTGGGGGGCGGCGAAGGCGGGTTGTCCCTCTCCAGCCACCGCCTCCCCCCCTCCCCCGGCGATGCAGCTCAGTTGGTGGGAATCCCTCGACGCCTGGTGAGGGGGGGCGCAGCTCAGTTGGGGCCTTGTCCGGGAAGCTGAGTGACCAAGGAGGCTCTGGGAGAGAGCCGAAGAGACCCACCCCACCCCACCCCACCCCCCGCGGTGTTGCCACAGCTGGGGAAGATGGCAACATCCTGGGATGCCGGGATGCCCAAGGGGGATGAAGCCCTTCCTCGCAAAGAGTCTTTTGGGCCCAAGGCAGCTTGGCCGGCTGGTGGCCCCTGTGCCCCATGGGCATTGCCAGGGTCGTTCCTCCAAGGGGCCAAAGCCTCCTGGCTGACCCACAAGGCCCTCGGAGGGGGAGAACAGCCGGCCTTCCTAGCACAGCGCTGCCTCTTCCCAAAAGAAAAGTTTTTTTGTTTGTTTGCCTTTGAAGGTGACTCTCACCCGCTTGGCTTGTTTCTGTTTCATTTTGTCTGCCTCTGAGAAGGACTGGCTGGCTGCAAAACTCTTGTGGCTTGAGGCTATTGTGCGCACTCTGTACATGGGCCCCAGCTGCCCTCGAGCAGCTTCAAAGCCCTTTGGGGCTCTGCTCCCAAACCTGTGCCCAAACCGAGGGACCCTTGGGGCTTTTTGCATGCTGCAGGATCTCCCAGTGTGACAGTTTTGCACCCTGCAGACTGATAGAAAGCAGCTGGGACTCTGGCGGAAAAGAAGAAGACCGCATCGAGAAACAGGTGAGGCGGCGAGGGCCGAACAGCGTTGGTGGGGGAAGTGTGCAGAATGTCTCCAGACAAAACTATATCGCACTTTTGACCAGTCCTCACACTTATGACCGGTCATCATTTATGCCTGTTGCAGCATTTTGTGCATAGGGACTACTCAGAGGGCTGAAAAGTTATTTTTGACCTGTCCTCACACTTTTGACTGGTCCTCACACCTACAACTATCTTTACATTTTGCACCCTATCTTGTAACCGTGGTGAAGAGAAGCAGTTGTGAAATGGGTGATATGGTTGTTAAAAATGCTGCAATGGGCATAAATGTGAGGATGGTCATAAGTGTGAGGACTGGTCAAAAATTACTTTTTTTAGCCCTCTGAGTAGTTTCTATGCCCATAGCCACATCCACTCAGTCACATGAGCAGTTAGCCACACCCACCAGTCACATGACCACCAAGCCACACCCCAAAATAAGCCACGCCCATCCCCCCCCCCCCGTGGCCCGGGCCTTTGCTTATTTTTCTGTATTTGGCCCTCACTCAAAAAAGTTTGGACACCCCTGCTTTAAACAAACCTAAAAGCCACCCCAGCAGGAGCAATCGACTGCTACAGTATTATTTTGAGGCAGCCTGCATTTGGAGGGAACCGCGGAACAGGAACAAAGCTTTCCTTTGGATTTTCGATGTCCTTCTTGTGATCATTTTTATAAAGCTGCCAAGGCTTATACATCGCTTTCTAAGGCCACCACTGCTCTTGCCAACCCTCGAGATGAGTGTAGAGGGGCATTCAGTTCCTCCTTCTGACTCTCTGAAATGCCAAACTCACGGGGAAGAAAATAGAATAGAATAACAAGAGTTGGAAGGGACCTTGGAGGTCTTCTAGTCCAACCCCCTGCTCAGGCAGGAAACCCTGCACCACTTCAGACAATTGGTTTATCCAACCTCTTCTTCAAAACTTCCAGTGTTGGAGCATTTACAACTTCTGGAGGCAGGTTGTTCCACTGATTAATTGTTCTAACTGTCAGGAAATTTCTCCTAAGTTCTAAGTTGCTTCTCTCCTTGATTAGTTTCCACCCATTGCTTCTTGTCCTGCCTTCAGGTACTTTGGAGAATAGCTTGACTCCCTCTTCTTTGGGGCAGCCCCTCAAATAGTGGAACACTGCTATCATGTGTCCCCTAGTAGACATGTAGACACCCGTCTTCTAAATATTCAACCAAGCTCACAACCAAATTCAGAGAGCACCAAAGACCTCTCCTTTCAATTCTGAGCTACAAATATTCTCCTTTATCAATGAATATCAGCAAAATATTGAAAAATTTAAATCTCTGGATGGATTAATGCACCAATTATGATCAATAGGTGGGTTAAAACCATATATCTATATTTATCTATATCTATCTATCTATCTATCTATCTATCTATCTATCTATCTATCTATCTATCTATCTATCTAATCTCTCTATCTAAATGGTGGGTTTCCAAAAATTTTACTACCAGTTCTGTGGGTGTGGCTTGGTGGGTGTGGCATGGCTTGGTGGGAGTGGCTTGGTGGACGTGGCAGGGGAAGGATACTGTAAAATCTCCATTCCCTCCCCAATCCAGGGGAAGGATACTGTAAAATCTCCATTCCCTCCCCAATCCAGGGGAAGGATACTGTAAAATCTCCATTCCCTGTCCACTCCAGGGGAAGGATACTGCAAAATCCCAATTTCCTCCCAATCAGCTGGGACTTGGGAGGCAGAGAATAGATGGGGCGCAGCCAGTCAGAATTTTTATTACTGGTTTACGAACTACTCAAAATTTCCGCTACCGGTTCTCCAGAACTGGTCAGAACCTGCTGAAACCCACCTTTATACATACATACCATACTGTGATCGGGATTTTTTTAAAATAAAGCCTGGCTTGTATGCCTATGTTCAAAGTAGCATTGTCTAAGTGTATCCTACTCTAGCAATTGCTTCATGGCTGAGCAATCTTCTTCCCCATAACAACATCCTGTGAGGTCAAAGTTGGGCAGAGTGACTGGCCCCAGGACACCCATGAAGCTTCCTTAGCTGAGACTCAACTTGGGTCTCCCCAGGACTAGTTAAACATCTTCACCAATTAAAAAACACTAGTTAGTACCTTGATTCACACCTGCCTTTATTAACTTTAAACCTGGGCATCTACAGCAACATGGTGGTATAAAGGCAGGGGGAAGTCATCTGCCTTTAAGGGTGTATTAAAATTTAAGTTCCATGTGTTGATATTGCTTACATAAGGATATACCTCCTTGTCTCTCCCCCACTTTTTACATTGGTCTTACAGTTCCCTTGTACAGTGGATGATGGATGGATGGCCATGTGGGCCTCTCAATCCAATAAAAACTGTCCAACACTGTTAAGAATCCTGGTTTTCAAATTCTAGTGTCTCTCTTCGCATAACTCTGGCCCAAACGCCATTAAACTACTGTCTTAAAGTAGTCTAAGAATCTAAGGCCGCATCAGCTTGCCTATGTAATGTATTTGGGGTGGAAGAATTATTTCTTTAGACTGTTCCTGTGAACTGTTGAGAAGCTGTCAAAAAGTCCTTCAACTTATTCTCCACCAAATGGAGAATGCCACTTGATGCCACCAAAACAGTAACATCTCATTCGGTTCCAAATAGTGCTGTTGGTTTTTCCAATTTCAATATTCTCTTCCCCCCAAAACATAAAAAACGATTGGATGGACCTTTTTACATGGATGCCATGTTCAAATGTTGGGAGTAGGACAGAAACTTCTTAAATGAGTAAGGCCAACAATTAGTAAATGCCATTTTAATTTATGCCATATCGTAGCCCTCAATATTAAATCTCCTGCTGCAAATTCAAGATAAGGTAAGATAATCTTTATTGTCATTTGTTTTTACTATCAGCCCAATGGCACACATTTAAAAATTATGTTACCTGCTCTCAAAAGAAAGTATAGTAGTGGCCAAAATTATGGAAACCTTTTGGGAAAAGTGTATTTTTGAGTTTTGATGGCTAATAACACCACCTTTTTTTTTGGCGTTTCAAGATAATCCTATTCCACTGCCGGAATGGCCTGGGAATAGCCCAGACCTTAACCCAATTGAAAATCTATGGAGCCGACTCAAGAAACTTGTTAATCAGAAGCGACCCAGCAATAAAACCCAGTTAATAGAAGCAATCCTGCAATCTTGGTTTCACATTAGAACAGCTGCAGAATAAAAGACTTGGTTCACTCCATGGGAAGGCCGTAATACATGCTAAAGGTTACCCAATGAAGTATTAACTGACATGGGGATCATTTTTGTATATCTCATTTTTTCTATGTTTCACTTTTCTTCTTTATACTGTAATTGCTGTTCTAATAGCAAGTCCTTCATAAAAGTTATTGCATTACATTCTTGATTAAATTGTCTTTCCATTGTATATAATTTTATGGTACTACTCCCAAAAAAAAAAAAAAAGTGGTGCTATTACCTGGTTTTAGAAAATACACTTTTCCCAAAAGGTTTTCACAATTTTGGCTACTACTGTATATATCTACTCATACACACGCATAACACACACACACACACATAAATATTAATCACTATCCATTTTGAATACATAGCGGAAAGAGGAAACTTGAAAGTTCACGACGCTGATGCGCAAAACTGTGACTGGATCTACTATAGATGTTCTGCTTCGGATATTACAAAGCGTCCTCCCAGAAGGTAACAAGGACAACAGGTTGTGAAGAGTGTGTACAGCGACCCAGACAATACTGTGGACCCTGCTCAAGCATCGCTTATATGCTCTGTCTTGAACAGAGGTGTCAAACTCAAGGTCCAGAGGGGGGTGCAGATCTGGCCCGCAGGGTGCTTAGATCGGTCCGCGGGGCCATCCTAGAAACAGCAAAGGACCAGCCCGTGGTGCCTCTGCCAGCAAAAACAGAGCTCGGGAAGCTGCAGCCGGCCCTCCCGGGCTCTGTTTTCAGCTGTGACAGCCATCTGCCACTTCCCCCGAGTGGCAAGAGGCCATCGGAGCTGAAAATGGTACTCTGGAGCCCGTTTTCACCAGCAGAGCATTTGGGCCACCGCAGATGCCCCGACACGAGTGACGTCAAGCTGGCCACGCCCACTTGGGCCACGCCCGCCCGCCCCCACCCTCCCAAGATCAAACACAACCCTGATGCAGCCCTCAATGAAATCAAGTTTGAATATATTCTTGAATATATTCACTCTCTGTTTTTCCTGTTTGCTTCCAGCCGATTAAAATAAGGGGAAGAATTGCCTCTGCCTTTCTCACTTGCCACCCAAGCCAACTCTTTGGCAGTATTAATTACTTCGAATACTTTTCCCAGAAGCAATTTAAAAGCTCTGCCTTAATCCTTGGGCACAGCAGGACCATTTCAGTAATACAGCTTGTCCTTTTCTTTTCTTTTTTTTTATAAAGATTCTTTCTTCAGTTTTACATTCTTTGGCTTGTTTGTTTTTGCATTCGTTAGCCAAAAAAAAAAGAGAGAGAGAGAGAAGAGAGCATCACTGCAATCATTTTTCCCTCCTCCCTTCACTTACTCCGTGTTCTGGTACACCTCCACGGAGATATTGAGCCCTTCTAACTCTTCCTTGAGGATCTGCAGGTTGGAATTGACGTAGCTGAGTTCCAGCAACACCTGTTCTCGCACTTTGGGGCTGGTCGTTGCACTGTCAAAGGAAAAATAAAAAAAATTAAAATGTTTGGAGAACAATCACTTAATAACAAAATGAATCTTACCATCATTTTCTCTATTTTTCTAATTATTTCCTTATATATATATATTTCTTTTTACGACCCTATAATCCCTTTTATCCAGATGGGAGTTGGGGCAACTGAATGGAGCTGAACATTTACTATCTGGATGCCCTTCCTGACACCTATGTGGAGTTCGCAGCAGATATTTTATCTTGGCGCCCGGATAAGAAACATCTGTGGCTGCCTAGGACTGAATTCGCAACTTTGCAAGTGGAAGGTCTCTAGGCCACCTTATAATATTTCCCTATTATTTCCCTTGCCTATTTTCTTGATTTTTCAGATTATTCTAGCACCGACAGATATAGGCAGTCCTTAATTTAGGACTTTGGCATTGAAAAAAGTGACTTATGACCATTGTGGTGTCCCCATGGTCATGTGATCAAAATTCAGATGCTCAGCAACTGACTCATATTTATGACAGTTGTAGCGTCCTGGGGTCATGTGATCACCTTTTGCAAAAGTCTGACAAGCAAAATTAATGGGCAACAGTGGTGGATTGCTACCAGTTCGCCCCGGATCAGGTGAACTTGTAGCGGTGGCAGCGGAAAGCTCCGTCCACCCTCCTGGACGCTTCTGCGCATGCACAGGTTTGCAAATGCCCACGAGCGAACCAGCAGTGACAGGTTTTGTAACCCTGATGGGCAAGCCAGATTCATGATACTAGGTTAACAACTGAAATGACCCACTGAACAACTGTTGCAAGAACGGTTGTAGAACGGGGCAAAACTCACTTAACAACCGTCTTGCTTAGCCAGGCGAAATTTTGGGCTCAACTGCGGTTGTAAGTCGATGATGACTTTAAACTCGAGAAGAACACTAAGTACTCGCTTGATGGACATTACCTCACAGATGAACCCCATCCCGTTAAAGACCTTGGAGTTTTCATGTCAAATGATCTAAGTGCCAAAGCCCACTGCAAATACATAGCAAAAAAGGCTCTAAGAGTTGTAAACCTAATCTTGCGTAGCTTCTTTTCCAAAAACACCACACTACTAACCAGAGCATATAAAACATTTGCTAAACCAATTCTAGAATACAGCTCACCTGTTTGGAATCCTCACCATATCTCTGACATCAATACAATTGAACGTGTCCAGAAATATTTTACAAGAAGAGTTCTCCATTCCTCTGTAAACAACAAAATACCTTATCCCACTAGACTTGAAATCCTGGGCTTGGAAAACTTGGAACTCCGTCGCCTTCAACAAGACCTAAGTTTAACTCATAGAATCATCTATTGTAATGTCCTTCCTGTCAAAGACTACTTCAGCTTTAATTGCAATAATACAAGAGCAACCAATAGATTTAAACTTAATGTCAACCGCTTTAATCTAGATTGCAGAAAATATGACTTCTGTAACAGAATCATCAGTGCTTGGAATACTTTACCTGACTCTGTGGTCTCTTCCCATAATCCTAAAAGCTTTAACCAAAAACTTTCTACTATTGACCTCACCCCATTCCTAAGAGGACCATAAGGGGCGTGCATAAGCGCACAAACGTGCCTACCGTTCCTGTCCTATTGTTTTTCTTTTCTTCTTCATATATATATATATATAAAATTGGAAGTGTCTTGGCGACTTTTCGACGAAGTCTCATTCGTCATCTTCAGGCTTCAGCTTCGTGCTTCTGGGATGTCTTGGCGACGTCTTGGCGACGTTTCGACGAAGTCTCATTCGTCATCTTCAGGCTTCAGCTTCTCCCAGAAGCACGAAGCTGAAGCCTGAAGATGGCGAATGAGACTTCCGAAACGTCGCCAAGACACTTCCAATTTTACACGGGAGAAAACCCGAACATATATATATATATATATATATATATATATATATATATATATATATATATGCTTATACCTTTATATACTATATAACCTTTCTGTATGATAGTTACATATATTGTTGTGACAAAATAAATAAATAAAATAAATAAAGAAGACGGTGGCTAAAAACGTCCTGTTGCATCAAACGGCATGCAGCAATGGGCTTGTTTCGAAAGGAAACCATATCGAAAGAGAAGCAGGAGAAAGCTGGCGGAACAGCAGAGCCCTCCTTGGAGGGGGAACAGTGAAAACATTATGTAAACCAGCATGCCAAGCTCTTGTTTTTCTATTTATTCCCAATAAGGTGTTGGAGCGAACTGGCTGCTGGCTGGGAAGTGAGACGCTGTTCCTGTTGAGAAGGACAAAGGCTGCATTTTGTGACTGAGGGCAGAAAGGAGAGGGGACTCGTGGGAACATACCGGAGAAGGTTTTCTGCGCCAGCTCTCATCCTCACCGCTTTCAGAATCTGCTGGTTCAGGACAGCTCTCCGGCATTGCAGTTTGCTCCGCCCGGTTTCCGCAAGTGGGTTGCATCCCTGGATAACAGAAAAGATATTCTTTCTTAAAAGGACAGGACCACAGAAAGAAAGAAGGAAGCCTGATTTCTGACCCCCTCTCCACCCTAAAAATAAAGCCTACTGTATCTCTGCATTTTGGAAACGAAAAACTTTTGAAACTTTGCAAAGAATGAAACTTTGATTCTGAGTTTTACAGATTAGACTGATAAGATTCTTGTAGGAAATGACTGGTTTATACTATTGTATAACAAAAACGTTGTGATTTTTTGTTAATGCCCTATTCTACTGTAACAGATATTATTATTATTATTATTATTATTATTATTATTATTATTATTATTATTATTATTTATATCCCGCCCTTCTCCGAAGACTCAGGGCGGCTTACACTATGTTAGCAATAGTCTTCATCCTATTTGTATATTTATATACAAAGTCAACTTATTGCCCCCAACAATCTGGGTCCTCATTTTACCTACCTTATAAAGGATGGAAGGCTGAGTCAACCTTGGGCCTGGTGGGACTAGAACCTGCAGTAATTGCAGACAGCTGCTGTTAATAACAGACTGCATTAGCAGTCTGAGCCACAGAGATAGAACTGGAAATCAATGCTTCTTGATTTAATGCCCTATTCTACTGTAATAGATAGAGCCGGAAATCAATGCTTCTTTTTCTTTTTCTTTCCCTACCTTTCCTCACTTTTCTCTGCCCTTTCCCCCTCCCTATCCTTGCTTTCACACACACACCCCAACAAAAGTGTGTATAATCAAGGCTATGGTTTTCCCAGTTGAAATAGATGGCTGTGAAAGTTGGACCATAAGGAAGGCTGAGCGCCAAAGAATTGAGCCTTTGAACTCTGGTGCTGGAGAAGACTCCTGCGAGTCCCTTGGACTGCAAGGCGATCCAACCGGTCAGTCCTAGAAGAGATCAATCCTTACTGCTCTTTAGAAGGCCAGATCCTGAAGAGGAAACTCAAATACTTTGGCCACCTAATGAGAAGGAAGGACTCACTGGAGAAGAGCTTAATGCTGGGAACGAGGTGGCTGGATGGAGTCACTGAAGCAGTAGGCATGAGCTTAAATGGTCTCTGGGGATGGAAGAGGACAGGAAGGCCTGGAGGAATGTTGTCCATGGGGTCGCGATGTGTCGGACACGACTTCGCAACTAACAACAAAATCCCTGCCCTTTTATTTGCTTTCATATTTTGTATTTTATAACACTTTATAGCCTAATAAAATATTCTGAATGAGAAATGGCTAAGTTCATGCAGAAAAATAGTTCTCAATCTTCTTGAGAAATAATAATAATAATAATAATAATAATAATAATAATAATAATAATAATAATAATAATATAATATTTTTATTTATAGACCGCCCTTCTCCCAAAGGACTCAGGACGGTGTATAGCCACAAATAAAATACAGAAAGAAAACAACAATACAAAACTAAAAACAACCCTTAAAAAACCTATTTAATATGGCTACATAGATAAAAATATTACCCTCTAAAATTTACTAAAAAATTTAAAACCTATAAATCAGTTTGATAATATAAAATTTAAGCGAGTCCAGCAAGACGAAATAAGTAGGTTTTAAGTTCGCGGCGGAAGGTCCTAAGGTCAGGTATTTGTCGGAGTCCAGGGGAAAGCTCGTTCCATAGGGTAGGAGCCCCCACAGAGAAGGCCCTCCCCCTGGGGGCCGCCAACCGACATTGCTTGGCTGACGGCACCCTGAGGAGCCCCTCTCTGTGAGAGCGCAAGAAAGAAGATGTGACAAGGGACTGTGCCTGAAGTCTGTAGCAAGAGGGGGAACTCCAGATGAGGGAGAATTCCAGATGTTGCTGGCCTACTGTTCCCAGCAGCCCCTACCAGGGATGGCCAAAGGTGAGGGATGCTGGGAATCGAAGTGCAGTTCTATTGTCTGAATAGATCCGTCTCCTGTCTTTCTGTAATTTTTAGGAAGAGTTTCCACAAATGGTTCTTCAACAACCACCTGAAATATGTAAGTCAATTTCCCTCCCTCCCGATTTTCTTTTTCTCCCAATAATCAGCTTTTGCGACCATTCTTGTCACATAGGCATTTCGTTTTTAGATGGTTTGTGGGTTTTATGGCTAGCGTACGTCTTCTGCCCAAATTTCCTATTATTTCCGACTAATATTTCCCTGATGTTGGCCATGAATACATGCACACCTGGAGAACTGACATATCCGTCACTTGAATAATGGTTTTAAATAGGAGGAACTTTTAAAAACTACAATGCTATTTCCTTTCTGTTCCTCCTGATTTTATGGGAACAGTAAACTCCAAAGGTCCTGCGGTTTGAGAAGCTGCATTTCAGGTGGCCCCCATTTAACAACCAGTGACCATCTGAGATACAATGGACTTTCCCGGAACAGCTTATGTTGTATGGATGTATTATTATCATACTTACCAACTTCTTTAGCAATAGCAATAGCAATAGCACTTAGACTTATATACCACTTCACACAGTGGTGGCATTCTGCCAGTTCTGGCCAGTTCGGGCGAACCGGTAGCAGCGACTGCGGTAGGCCCCGCCCACCCACCCGGACATAATACCATCCTATTTAGCTACATTTTGGAGGTCGTGCGCATGCGTGGAAGGCATGCGCGTGAGCAAAGAGATGCGCGGAAGGCCATGCATGTATGGAAGGCGTGCGCTCACATTTGCGAACCAGTAGGGAAGGTAAGTGAATCCCACCTCTGGCTTCACAGTGCTTTTACAGCCCTCTCTAAGCGGTTTAGAGTCAGCACATTGCCCCCAAAAATCTGGGTCCTCATTTTACCGACCTCGGAAGGATGGAAGGCTAAGTCAACCTTGAGCCTGGTTGAGATTTGAACTGCCAAATTGCAGTCAGCCAGCAGTCAGCGCAAGTAGCCTGCAGTACTGCCCTCTAACCACTGCGCCACCATGGCTCATTACTACCCCCTCTTATTGGTATCATTATTAAGATCAATATTACTCTCTTGTTTTACATGTACACCGAGACCATTTGCGCCGGAGACAAATTTCTTGGGTGCTGAATCAGACTTGGCCAATTAAGTATTCTACTTTATTAAGACCCATTTTTGAAGTTCCACCATGCTGTCCTTGAAGGAAGATATCATGCTATCTCACAAGGACTGGGTTTTCACATCTCATTAAACCAAGATGAATTTCAGCATTTGGCACCGAATTATAAGCTACTGAATTATAAGCATTGGCTGAAACTACTTCTCGTGTTGTGCCACAAACAGGGTACACAAAGTGCAACGGTTGGCACATCACAATTATGCCAGTAACAACAAAACCACGATGAGGCTAAGCTAAACCCCCCATTGCAAACTTCGAGATCTGAAAATCGTCAAAGTCCTCATATGTAATTTAGGATGGCAGAGATTAAACCTGTCGGACTCCTTCAACAAGCCACATCCTAAAAGCTGACCTGTGGGCTGTGGTCCTTCAAAAGGAAGTGTTGCCTTCAAATGACCCAGCGTTTCATTTCATTCAAGAGATGTTATCAAACCACACTGCCATGCCACAAATCGGCCTTTTATTGTGTTTTTCATCCACCAGAGTAGAAACAGATCAAAACAGCAGATAGCTGACCTGACTTCTCCGAAATAACTTGCCCAAATGTAAGGCTGTCACCTTGGTATGTGGGAATATTTCACTTTTATGTCGGGTTTCAATCCACAAACAGGAATTCCAAGCATTTTTCCCCACCTAGCCCAGGCTATCTGGATATCTGAAAGCCTATAAGGACCCTTACAAAGATACTATAATGACCAACATTGTTGGGAGGGATTTCCTCAGTTTCTTTTAGAAAAACTTTGCTTAGGTTAAAAGCCTTATCTCCATTCATGACAAGATCTCACACAAAGGAAACTAGAAGACATGGCATTTCTGCTCTCTCTCTCTCTCTCTCTCTCTGTGTGTGTGTGTGTGTGTGTGTATGTGCGTGTGTGTCTTTTTTCTTTTCTTTTTTAAAAAAAGAGAAACATTTTTATTTTGTGGCTACTCTCTTACCGAAAGATAAGAAATTCAAATATGATTAGGACTGCAGAACAGGTTAAACAGTTTGCTTAACTAGAACAAACATCGTATTAAGGGCAGTAAAGCTTCAAAATCAAGGAAAGATCAAAAACCAAGGCCACCAAAACCAAAAATTCCTCAAAACCTGGTTCCAAATATCTAAGAGGCTGTCACAAAGACGGGGGTGGGTGGTGTCACCCTATTTTCCAAAGCACCTGAATGCAGGACAAGAAGCAAGGGATGGAAACCAATCAAGGAGAGAAGCAACCTAGAACTAAGGAGGAATTTCCTGACAGTGAGAACAATTAACCAGTGAAAAAATCCTGCTCCCAGAACTTGTGTGGGTGCTCCATCACTGGAGGCTTTTAAGAAGTTGGACAACTATTTGTCTGAACGGTATAGGGTTTCCTGCTTGAGCAGGGGGTTGGAGTAGAAGACCTCTAAGGTCTCTTCCAACCCTTTTATCCTGTTACTCTGTTTATCTATTTGAGTGGTCTTCGAGAGCTGGAAAGCCCTTCTCCAAGTCAATGCTATTCCCTTGTTGCAATTGGTATTTCTTTGTGGGCGTATCTGTCTTTCAAATCAATTTTTGACTCCTGGACCAGTCACCTGTAGTTTTCTTGGCAAGATTTTTGGAGATGGTTTGCCATTGCCACTTTTATAGGACTGAAAGAGAAGGACTGGCCCAAGGTTACCCAGCTGGCTTTGTGTCCAAGGTAGGACTAGAATTCCCAATTTCCCAGTATTTATCCCGGTTCATTAATAGCACCGAGTGCCTCTTTTCATTTTCTATGCAATTCCAGATTGACACTAACAGCAGTCTTCGACTTACAACAGTTCAGTTAGGACTCTTCAAGAATAGAATAGAATAGAATAGAATAGAATTTTTATTGGCCAAGTGTGATTGGACACACAAGGAATTTGTCTTGGTGCATATGCTCTCAGTGTACATAAAAGAAAAGATACGTTCATCAAAGTACAACATTTACAACACAATTGATGGTCAATATATCAATATAAATCATAAGGATTGCCAGCAACAAGTTATAGTCATAAATGGAAAGAGATTGGTGATGGGAACTATGAAACGATTAATAGTAGTGCAGATTCAGTAAATAGTCTGACAGTGTTGAGGGAATTATTTGTTTAGCAGAGTGATGGCCTTCGGGAAAAAACTGTTCTTGTGTCTAGTTGTTCTGGTGTGCAGTGCTCTATAGCGTTCAAAGTAATGGCACTAAAAAAAGTGACTTATGGCCATTTTTCACACTGATGACCCTTGCAGCATCCCCTTGGTCATGTGATCAAAATTGAGATGCTTTGCAACTGGTTCATATTTATGACACTTACAGTATCCCAGGGTCATGTCAATGGAAAAGCCTCTTAACAACCATGTTACTAACTTAACAAGTGCAATTTTTTGCCCCATTTTACAACCTTTCAACGGTAGGAAGAAAGATTGTAAAATGGGGCAGATCTCCTTTAACAAGCGTTTTACTCAGCAACATATATTTTGGGCTGAATTGTGGTCGTACATTGAGGACTATCTGCGTATCAGCGGCATGATGGGAAATAAAAATAGAATAGAATAGAATAGAAATTTTTATTGGCCAAGTGTGATTGGACACACAAGGGATTTGTCTTTGGTGCATAAGCTCTCGGTGAACATAAAAAGACAAGATACATTCTTCAAGAATCATAAGGTACAACACTTGATGATAGTCACAGGGTACAAATAAGCAATCAAACCATACTAGGACACAATCAATATAAATCGTAAGGATACAAGCAACAAAGTTACAATCATACAGTCTTAAGTGGAAGGAGATAGGTGATAGGAACGATGAGAAGATTAATAGTAGTAGTAATGCAGATTTAGTGAATAGTTTGACACTGTTGAGGGAATTACTTGTTTAGCAGAGTGATGGCGTTCAGGAAAAAACTGTTCTGGTGTCTAGTTGTTCTGGTGTGCAGCACTCTATAGTGTTGTTTTGAGGGTAGGAGTTGAAACAATTTATGTCCAGGATGTGAGGGGTCTGTAAATATTTTCACAGCCCTCTTTTTGACTAGTGCGGTATACAGGTTCTCAATGGAAGGCAGGTTGGTAGTCATTGTTTTTTTCTGCACTTCTAATGATTCTCTGAAGTCTGTGTCTGTCTTGTTGGGTTGCAGAACCAAACTAGACAGTTATAGAGGTGCAGATGACAGACTCAATAATTCCTCTGTAGAACTGGATCACCAGCTCCTTGGGCAGTTGGAGCTTCCTGATGGAAGCTCAATGGGTAGCCAACGTTGCCCATTAAGACTGGAGCTGAAGTCCTGGAACTGTAACCAGTACCGATGGATCCTTTTTGAAACTTTGAGAGATAATCAAGAATCTCAAACCAGATTCTGAGTCCATAGGTCATAAGGGTTGTCCTTGAGTCCTTATTTTTGAACATGTTTCTGATCCGTCTCTACATGGACTATGGACCGTTCTTCAGTTCTTCCCTCATGGTCCAAGCTATCTCCCATGTCAAAGAAAGATATTTCAGTTCCCCTTATTACTTGGATTACTGAAACCCAGAAAGCAGACCAACCTGTTGTTTTGAGGTTAGCTGTTTTCTTTTCAAAGCAGGGGAAGGCAAGGAAAGTTGGCCTAAAACAGACTGTATGAAAAACGTGGATGTCCCTTGAGGTACCTTTGAGAAAAGAATGGTGTTCTGTTTGCATGGAGACTGATGAGAGAGAGTTGAAAGTCTCCATTGGAAGTTAATGACTTGCATTGGAAATCCAATAAAAGCAGAGCTGGGCAAATATTAACCAATATATAAAAGGAGACTTCCCGTCTTCCTTAACATGTCTCTCAGAGAAAAAGCTGTCGTAAATGGGACATGGTGGCTCAGTGGCTAAAGACACTGAGCTTGTCGATCGAAAGGTCGGCAGTTCAGTGGTTTGAATCCCTAGTGCTGCATAACAGGGTGAGCTCCCGTTACTTGTCCCAGCTTCTGCCAACCTAGCAGTTTGAAAGCATGTAAAAAATGCAAGTAGAAAAAATAGGGACCACCTTTAGTGGGAAGGTCACAGCATTCCGTGCGCCTTTGGCGTTGAGTCATGCTGGCTACATGACCACGGAGACGTCTTTGGACAACGCTGGCTCTTCGGCTTTGAAACAGAGATAAGCACCGCCCCCTAGAGTTGGGAACAACTCGCACATATGTGAACCTTTATCTTTACCTAAAAGGAGAGTTCCTGTCCTCCTTAACATGTCTCTGGGAGAAAAAGCTCTCTTAAATGCCTGAAGAATAAGATACAAGTCTGACATGACAATCTTATTTCTAAGATTGAACAATGGAAGCAAGAAAGTTAATGTGTGCCAGGCTAGCCATAAGAATTTAAACTACTTGCCTCCCATTTGAATAAAGCCCAATTTATTTGTTGTTCTTTCTTTTTTGAGGCAGGGGCTGGGTGGAGGGTGAGAATAGAAAGGTCCATGTTGCAGACTTGCATTCAGAAACCAGTCAAGCTGTTGCCTGTAAGCCTTAGAAATAAAAAAGCTGCTTGGTATTGAAGCTTCTAAAGAGTCTCAATCAAAATTCACAGTTAGCAACTGAACTAAATCGCTAAGCAATCAAAGTGCCAGCAGCCTACTTTTTAAAACTTCTGATAATGAAACCATTTGGGGGGGAAATGGAGAACTGGGATCTCCTCCAGACAATTGGACTGATTGATTCTATTGAAATGTTGATTGATGGAACCAATGACTGCATGCAAGGAAATGCATGCAAGACAGAGTACAGTCCATTAGGGTGTGTTTTTTGCAAGAGATGCACCAACAGAAAGAAAATTTAGCCTTTCAATGGATGCAGATCTCAATAAATAGATAAATAAACCCCCTATTGTATTATATGGAAAGAATGGAGAGATGTTTGTGGCCTACCTCAATAGAAAAATGTCCTAATGAATAGAATAGAATAGAATTTTTTATTGGCCAAGTGTGATTGTGTGACACACAAGGAATTTGTCTTGGTGCATAGGCTCTCAGTGTACATAAAAGAAAAGATACATTCATCAAGAATTCTAAGGTACAACACTTAATGGTAGTCATAGGGTACAAATTTAACACTTAATGATACAACACTTAATGATAGTCATAGGCTACAAATAAGCAATTAGGAAACAATATCAGTATAAATTGTAAGGATACAAGCAACAAAGTTACAGTCATACATAAGTGGAAGGAGATGGGTGATGGGAACGATGAGAAGATTAATAGTAATGCATCATTTCTGGAACGAACTTCCCCCCCAGTTTACGCCAATTGCCTGACCTTCGGACCTTTCGCCGGGAACTGAAAACTTATTTATTTATCCAAGCGGGACTGGCCTGATTTTTAAATGCTAAATTTTTTAAATTTTTAAATTTTAAATTTTAATTGTATTTTATTGGGTATTTTATATGGTCAATTGGACGGTTTTAATTTCGGCCATTTTGGAATAAGTTTTTTAATTGTTATTTTAGTGTGTATATAAATTGTTTTAATGCAGGCTGTACAAAGCCCTGAGTCCTTCGGGAGAAGGGCGGTATAAAAGTTTAATTAAATAAATAAATAAATCATATTGGAAGAATGGAGACATTTGTGGCCCTCGTAAGATCTATTTACACCTTAATTGCTTCTCAAGAAGCCTGCTTTCATTTCCCTAGAGCTGCCATCACTGAATATTAGCACTTGACACATTCCATTTTATTATTTATTATATTCTAGAAACAATTAAGTGTTCCTTTAGCATTTTGGGGACACGGGACTACACCTTACCTAAGTTTGAATCAAATGCTGAAGAATTTGGCAGAGCAAAGACAAACATGAAGCCTAACGGAGTGAAATGCAGCGAGGTATTATTAAATATAGTCAAGAGAATTATTTATCAAGAGTTTCCCTCCTTGCCGCATTAAAAATAAGAATCTGGGCTGCGTCTCTAGAGGCTTCGGTGAAGCTGCATGCAATTCTGGGGCTGCTGCAGCCTACACCTCACAGGCTTAATATATAATTTGAGTGCAACAATTACAGAAGAAATTCCCCATCTCTGCTACCTCCTGTCTTCCACTGCTTTAACAATACAACCCGTTTAGTTAAAGGATGTCTGGGAAAACTGTTTTTTTGTTTTTTTGTCCTCAGCAGTTGAAAGAGACCTTTAGTTGCCAGGGATCTGTAAATCAAGCCTCAGTCACCTTAGTGGGAAATTTGGAGTCTTCAGTCAGTGGCTTGTATATTTGTATATATGTTGGACCAAGATATTTCATTGCTTAAGCTTTGAGGAGGAGGAAGATTCCCAATAGTTAGCAACACACACAAGTCATATTTTTAAAACCTCAGGGAAACAAGATTATTGAGGTCTTTGAGTGCTTCTCTCTGAGCTTGGTGGTCTTCCTGCAGATGTTTCATTACCAAACTAGGTAACGTCAACAATTAGGATTAGGACCAGGGGTTTGCAAGGGTTCGGGAGAACCTCTAGCTAAGATTCTGTGCAGTTTGGAAAACCCCCAAATCCCATTCCTGGCTGGCCCCGCCCATCCCTCCCCGCCAAGGAGTCTCCACGCGGCCCGTTTTGGATGCAGGTAAGTGCAGGGCACAAGCAGAGGCTCGGGGAGGGCAAAAAATGGGCCTACCGGAAGTTACGGGTCCATTTTTGGCCTCTAGAGGACCTTGGGAGCTTGGGGAGGCTGTTTTCGCCCTCCTGGAGGCTAGAGGAAAGCCTCCAGAGCCTGGGGAGGATAAAAAGCCCCCCCCCATGGTGCAGGAGGCCGATTAGGCCACGCCCACTATGGCCATATCCACCCAGCAACCAGGCAGAGAACCCCTTGTTAAAGATTTTGAAGCCCACCCCTGATTAGCACCATTCTTTCCCCACAGGTTCCATACACCTTCATATACAATCTATATGTTATCAGAAACTTTCAACACCAGAACAAGACTCCTACAAACAGAGCTAGAGCTGCCCAGCCATGATATTATTCAATGGGAGAAAATGGAATATTGGTGCAATAACCAAGCCGACGGGAAATACCTCCAGCTGGTTGAATGATAAATTGGCTTTTTGGTAGAGGATGGAGTGATGGTTAATGTACAGGGATTATTGAAGATGTATAAATATAATTAATGCAAGGTCGGGTCTGCCCAGCTACCATTTTAGAATGGTGGGGAGGGAGAAAGGAGGAGAGAGTAGGAGGTAGGAAAGAGGAGAAGAGGGATAGAAGAGGGAGAAGAGGAAGGAAGAGGGGTAGAAGAGGGAGAAGGAAGGTGTAGGGTGGAGGGAGGAGAGGATGTAGATAAGAGAAGGGGACGAAGGCCAGGAAAGTAGCAGAAAGTAGCAGAGGGAAGAGAGTTAAAAGAAGGGGGTGGTGACTGGGCAAGCCCGACTAAATTGTATATGACTGTACATTGGATGAGTTGTTGGATAGGATACGAATATAAAAATATACAATCTATATGTTATCGGAAACTTTCAACACCAGAACAAGACTTCTACAAACAGAGCTAGAGCTGCCCAGCCATGATATTATTCAATGGGAGAAAATGGAATATTGGTGCAATAACCAAGCCGACGGGAAATACCTCCGGCTGGTTGAACGACAAATTGGCTTTTCCCGTACACAGTTCTGAATACCGGAATCAGAATCTCCCGAGTGAAAGAAATACATTTCCAAAGGTGCGGCTGTTCCGTAGAAAAGGTTATTTGGGCTTGACGCCAGCGGGAACTGGGGATGTGTGTGTGTGTGTGTGTGTGTGTGTGAGAGAGAGAGACTTCATCTGTTGTTGTGTGTTTCAAGTGATAAGCCACCAACACATAGCATAGCATACATTGGGTTCACAGCAAGATAAGGGAAAGGATTTGCACCCATGGTTTCCATGACTTCTGAAGCTCCACCAGTGTTAATGTCTCCCCACCAAAGCAAACAAATGATTGAAACACTAATTGCTTCTCGGAACACAAACAATTGCTTAGAAAGCACCGGCTAGTCACTTTTTTGCTTGCAAAAAAAGGGGATTTCTCATATTCTTCCCAAACTCCTGGATTTACATACTTCACCACTCAAAATCTTGGATAACAAGGTCTGGCAGTTTCTCTGTCAAGACACATTCTTATATTGCTGGCCTACATTAAATCAAGCAAGCGGTTAGATGGACACCTTTCTATTCATTCACTGTTCCGTTGTTACGCTAACCCAGGCTTTGGGTCAATAGGCTGGATTTGCAAAGCTAAGCCAAAACCAAAGAAACCACTTTATTATTTAGAGTGTGTTATCTGAATCCAACCTATGTTTATGTCAACTTGGGAATTCAGTAGAGCAGAACTTTCTCTGAAGAGTAGAATTTGGGGAGGAAAAATGAGAAAGGGCTGTATTTTTCATGCTTAGTGAACCATACTAATCCTATATCCATCTCTTAAAAACTTAAAAGATGATACAGATTTCTGCAAAACTAGCAAGTATATATAAAACTAGCTGGACGCCCGTGCTTCGCTACGAAGCTATGTGCTCAGGCTTGATAAATTGACACTTGCAGCTTGAAACATACTGTAGGATGTGTAACTCTGTAGCATCAGAGCGTGTTAATATAATGCAACTGGCAGTTGGAACAGAGGGGGAGGGGGAGTAGAATGTCCCAGCCCGCAGCATCCATTGGTATTCATGTGGCTAACATCCTGTCAGTGTGTGAGAGAGTTGAGGGGTGTTTGGAAACTCAAACAGTATTTGCTGTGTGAGCAAGAAGGAGACAGGAAGGAGGCTGGGCATGGCTTAGCTCAACTGTTCTGTAGTAAAGCTGCTTGCTGCTGTGAAAGTGAAACTCCTCTCCTCTGCTTGTGCTTTTCATTTGGAACAGATTTCTTTTGAGGTAGGGAGGGGGAGTAGAACTCCTTGGCATCAGAGCATGTTAATAATAATATAGGAAATATTAATGCTCTGATGGTCATTTTAAAAAATCCTTTTTTAGTGAGCACCTAGAAGCCAAGAGGAACATACGTGGCAAATTTCAAGTTTGTAGGCTTTACGATTCTGGAGATTTCATGATTAATGTGTGAGTGGTTTTTGCTTTATGTAGATAGATAGATCAGTTTTCCCCAACTTGGATGCATTCCAGCTGGCAGGACTTCAATTCTCAGAATTCCTCAGCCAGCATGAGAATTTTGAGTCAAGATCTGGGGAAGGTTGACATAGAAACACTCATAAAGGAAGCTTCTATAGCCTAAAGCAGCATTTCTCATACTTCCTGGCAACTTTAAGATGTATGAAGGTCAACTTCCAAAATTCCTCAGCCTCTCCCCGCCCCACTAACGGCTGGAGAATTCTGGGAGTTGAAGTCCACACATCTTAGCTAAGCTTGAGAAAGGCCGCCCTGCAGATTCGTGAAGCCAACTTCAAACACTTCCTTCTTCAGCCAGCTCTTTAACAATTTTTACATATAACTTACTGCCACAAAATGAATCAGTAGCAGCCATCTAAATAAAAATCAGAAATAGTCAAAGGAATATAGGGCAACTAAGGGTCATCAGCCAGGACATTAAAGCAACTTACATAACTGAAAATCTATTTTAGTATTTTACAGATGAAAAGTCATATTTTATCCAGAGCTGTCTAACTTAATCTCTTGAGTTGAAGTGAAGAAGATTCTTGGATAAAAACTGAAACATTTTCAAGAAAACACCAAGAAAGTCCAGTTGCCTTTTTATGGGGAGGAAAAAACACCTTTAGGACTGTATCAAACACAAGCAACTGGAAATGAACAAAGCTGCCATTTCTTCCCGTTACAGAATATTATACCAGCTTCTCAGCTTTAGCCCATTTGAGCTCCCCAAAAATCACTTTTTTATTTATTTTTTACATTTGTGAAATGATTCCTTCCTTCCACGTTTTTTTTTCTTTTCTCCTTTTTGGATTTCAGGGTGATATATAGAAAAATCCATCTTCTCTTTGCCATGCAACTTTTGCCTTTGAAAATGTTGTCGCTGCCCAACCCTCCACTGCCCCCCCACCCAGCTTAAACCAACGCAAAGGGGCCAGGAAATTACAAAGGCGTGTATGTCTTGAAAATGGAAATAAGAACCAGAGAAGCTGATTGGGGGGTGGGTGGGTGGGGAGGAATTAGAATCTTACCAATCCACTAATGGCTCTTACAATGACTAGTGATTCTAATCCATGCAGGCAGAAAGAAAGAAATGGGGGGGGGGGAGAAGGCAGATAGCTCATCAATAGAAGCGGATAACTTTACTAAAAGAGAAATAAGAAAGTAAAAAAAAAAAAAGAATAAGAGCTAAGGGTGCCCTGAAGGGATGGGCTATTTTTTATCTCATCTGCATATTACATTTGCTTTGCCAAACAATGGGCTATACATATTTCTACTGACCTTCTGTTTGCCAGAGTCAATCTGTTTCTTTCCCATCTTACTGTAAGCCTAAGGCTGGGTTCTTAATCATCAAGTGAACAACCTGCAGGATTTTCTGGCACATTGGGCTAACATGGTCCCCCCCACCCAGCCCTGTCACAGGAGCATGATTAATGGTTCAGCTATTTTGCTTTATGAACGGGGAAATATGAATGATAAGGTAAATTTAAACTTCGCACCCCTGGAAACCTGCCTCTACGTTAATCAGCCTTAAGTGTATTTATTTATTCATGAAATATAACAGGGCCACCCATCTCACAGAAAAGTGACTCTGGGCGGGGTGCTTGGCGACAAGACTATAAAACAATTAACACCTTAAAAAAAAACCAATTACTGAAACATTTAAAAATCACAAAGGCTAAGTAAGAGAGAACAGCTGATGTTAACAACAATGGAGACATCTCAGTATCTCCAGGGGACCTTGGAGCCCTGAAGCTTGATGGCCTCACCAGATTTTGAGGGACTTCCAGAAAATCAAGAGGACTAGAGGCAGCTTTACTTCAGGGCTGGGTGTGTTCATGCTTGTCATGATCTTTCCCCTTGGAGGGGCCAACTGAGGTTAGGGTTAGGGCAGGGGTCAGCAACCAGCGGCTCTGGAGCCGCATGCGGTTCTTTGGGCCCTCTGCTGTGGCTCCCTGTCAGATGATCCCACCACTGGCTGGCTCTCCTCTCCCAGTCACTCCTAGCCTGACCTGAGAAGGTATGGGCCAGTGGTGGTTTGCCCCTGGTTCGGACCGGTTTTATAGAACCGGTAGTAAAACCAGCGGGAGCCTCCGTCCACTGACCCAAACGTCATCAAAACTCTTCTGCGCATGTGCAGAAGGTTCTGCGCATGGGCACGATGCGAACCAGTAGTAAAAGTAAGTAGAACCCACCCCTGGTAAGGGCGACGGCGAGGGATGGAGAAGCGTTACAGAATAGAGACAGAGAGATACAGAGAGAGAGGGAGAGAAACATAGAGAGATACAGAGGGGAAGGAGAGAGGGAGGGAGAAGAAAAAGAGAGCTATTCAAAAGGATTTTGTGGTTCCTGGTGTTTTTTAACAACTGGTTCTCTGCCCTAATGACCAGCTGGGTAGGCGTGGCTGGGGGGGTGTCATGTGACTGGTGGAAGTGAGTGACATCGAGTTGGCCACACCCACCTAGGTTTTGTGGCTCCCGGTGTGTTTTCTATGGGGAACGGGTAACAAATGGCTGTTTTGAGTATTTAAGGTTGCAGACCCCTGGGTTAAGGATAGGGTGAGGTGTTGTGGGTATGTTCTGAAGTTTGGGAAGGATTGAGAAGCATAGGAGAAATGTGACCCTCTGGTCACTAGTCAACCTCCGTGGAGAAGATACTTCCTCCCAAAGTTTCCCTTCTCCGTTAAGGAGAAGGTGCCTTTTGACGCCTCAGTCCTTTTGAGCTCATCACACCCAGCATCCATAAAGGGGTGCTGAAGAAGAAGAAGAAAAAAGAGGGCAATCGCAGCAGCAGAATTGAAGCGCTACACCTTCTGTGTCCGCCCCAAACGTACAAAACCGTGGGGCGTAGATTGCACTACTGTAACCATTGGTTGTGACTTGCCCTTTTTGACAACCCATACAGTGGGGTCAGTGTGGTGCACATCACTTCTCTCCCTCCCTCATTTTTGGACATGAACTTCTAATCAAAGAGAAGAATTCTACACCTGAACTAGAACTGAGTTTAGAAGACAGGACATATCGGTGACATATTTCGGTGGGTCAGAAGAAAGCTTGAGTTCTTATTGATGCAAACTGTGGTTTGTTTGGTTTTGGCTTACCGAATGAAGCCAAGTTTATGCTTTAGTCAATAAGCCACGTTAGGCCGATCACGGTTTGGTGCACTGTAAGAAGCCACTTTAAAGCATGCAGATTCGACACCTGCTTCCAAAGAATGGGCTGTATACCATGGAAAAATTGTTGTTTATTTCTTCTGTTTTCCCCACTCTTCCTCTAAGGAATTAAGATAATAAAAATAGGATCTCTGATTTCCTTCTTCAATGTAAATAAACCCCCTCAATGTAAATAAGATGCAGAGCCTGGTTTGGTAGCTGAAGAGACATTGGAACTCTGTGTTGTGGTCTGTCAGCAGCCTACAGAGCTGGCAACGGAGTCGGACAGCGATGAGGCTGAGGTGGGGCCAGGGCCATCGGGAAGTGAGGTGCAGACTCCAGAGTCTCCAGAGCCTGACAGTAGTGAGGCAGAGGAACAGGAGGAGCCTGTTCCTAATGCACACATGAGAAGAGCTGCCAGAAGGCAAGAGCAGCTCAAGCAGAGAGGACAACTCGGGAGTAGGGCCAAGAGATGATTGGGCCCTCCCATAAGGCTTAAAACAGACCAGCACCGGCGTTTCAGCTTTGCTGGAAAATAACATTGTAGCTGCATCTTCTGCTTCGTCCTCTGCTTCGTGTACGTCTTTGTTTTTGTGGCTTCTGGATGTTTGCCAGAAAGGGCCTTTGGCAGTTTGCCTAATTGGACTAAGGTTTGTGAGATAACTGAGGAATTTGTGTTGGGAGGCATTTGTTTTACTTTGAGATGAAGTAATTCCCAGCTGTTCGAATAAAGTTTGTTTTCCCACGGACTAAGTTTATTACTACCTGCTTGGGCCTGGGTCACAATACTCTGTTCTTCCAGGTCAAATTCTAACACAGGAAGTCCTCGACTTGCAACAGTCCTTTTAGTGACCATTGAAAGTTACTGAAAAATTATTGCAGTTTTTCCCCACTTTATGACCATTGCAGCATCCCCATGGTCACATGATCAAAATTCATAGACTCATATTTATGACGGTTGCAGTATCCTGGGGTCACGTGATCCCCTTTGGCGACCTTCTGACAACCAAAGTCAATGGGCTAAACCACATTCACTTAAGAACTGCACTGATTCACTTAGCAACTATGGTAAGAAAGGTCACAAAATGGGGCCAAGCTCAGTTAAGTCTCTCGCTTAGCAACAGAAATTTTAGCACAACTGTGGGTCATAAATGGAGGACTACCTGTATATATACCAGAAAACTGGACTCAGATTCTACAACTTTCATGTGGAAACAACCTTTTTCTGCCCTCAAAACAGCTGGACTTCTGCTTTCTTGACTGTTGGCTGTGAAATGCAATGCTACAAACCACCCTCGTTAGAAAAAAATATTGGTTCAGAATCACAGTGGACATATAGGCCATCCAGGGGTGGGCTGCTGGGGGTTCGCAGGGGTTCAGGAGAACCTCTAGCTAAGATTCTGTGCAATTCAGAGAACCTCCAAATCCCACTCCTGGCTGGCCCCACCCTGCCCCGCCCCTCCCAGGAGTCCCCACATGGTCCATTTTGGATGCAGGTAAGTGCAGGGTGCGCACGGAGGCTCGGGGAGGGCGAAAACCGGAAGGTCAAGAAACGCACCCGTTTCCTGCATCCAGAGGGCCTCTAGAGCTTGGGGAGGCTGTTTTCGCCCTCCCGGAGGCTCGAGGAAAGCCTCTGGAGCCCGAGGAGGGCAAAAATGCACCCTCCCATGGTGCAGGAGGCCGACTAGGCCACGCCCCCCATGGCCACACCCACCCAGCAACCGGGCAGAGAACCCCTTTCTAAAAATTTTGAAGCCCACCCAAGGCCATCTGTAGATTGGTTACACTATTTAAAACTCTCCACTTTCTTGGATTATCTAAGGCTAAACTTTCACTTCACTCAATAATCATAACTGGGTGGAGAGTTTAGCCAGGCTTGTATGTATATTTACCAGAGAGAGAGAAACAGAGACACAGAGAGAAAGAGAGAAGAAAGATACTTTCACTAATATTTGCACAACTTTCCGACGAAGTTGAAACCTGTTGATGCCAGGCGCTCTCAAATGAGTTGCCAACCCTGCCAATATTGTTGTTACAAGTGCCCTAAATTTAACCTGGTAATCTAATACACAGGCAGAAACTTTGCCAACTTGTAAGCTCTTACCTGAGGCTAACTCCTCCATTGTCACATTCCTAGTTGGCGGAAAATGCAAAACCCAGATCTGACATACCTTATTAGATTTCCTTCCTTTCAAATACCAGAAGAAGAAGAAGAAGAAGAAGAAGAAGAAGAAGAAGAAGAAGAAGAAGAAGAAGAAGAAGAAGAAGAAGAAGAAGAAGAAGAAGAAGAAGAAGAAGAAGAAGAAGAAGAAGAAGAAGAAGAAGAAGAAGAAGAAGAAGAAGAAGAAGAAGAAGAAGAAGAAGAAGAAGAAGAAGAAGAAGAAGAAGAAAACCCAGCAACAACCCCAAATACTTCAAACAAACCAAGGGCCGCGGTGTGGCTCGGGCTGTAAGAAGCCTGTTATTAAAACACAACTGCCTGCAATTACTGCAGGTTCTAGTTCCACCAGGTCCAAGGTTGACTCAGCCTTCCATCCTTTATAAGGTAGGTAAAATGAGGACCCAGATTGTTGGGGGGGCAATAAGTTGACTTTGTAAATATACAAATAGAATGAGACTATTGCCTTACACACTGTAAGCCGCCCTGAGTCTTCGGAGAAGGGCGGGATATAAATGTAAATAATAAAAAAAAGAAGAAGAAAAGAAGAAGAAGAGAACCCAGCAACAACCCCAAATCCTTCAAACAAACCATGACAATTACCTTGATCCATAAAGGGGAGAAATCCATCATCAGGAGAATCAATAATTGGAGAAAACTTAATTAGGGTTAACCAAGATGGGATAAAAATATGCTTAGCAGTTGTTGAGAACGGTTGCACATCCTTAAGTGTCATTTTGGTTGGTTCTAATAAGGACAACATGACTCCACATATTGTGTTTTTTTAAAAAAAAAAACACAAAACAATTTCCTTTTATTATGGCAGAACATCAACCTTTCATTAGGGTTTTATAGCTGAAGGAAATACTTCCATACCACTCTGAAGAAAACAGCCCTTCTATCATTAGAAGTTGAGCTTATTCTACATTGAGTCTTGACTTTTTAACCTGAAGTTTGTGATCTACCAGTAGCTACCCATCATTATAGAGTAAACGTAAGGAAAGAGAGAGAGAGAGAGAGAGAGAGAGGGAGGGAGAGAAAGAGAGAGAGGGAGGGAGAGAGAGAGAGAGAGATCTTATCAATAACTGATTTCTCGTAACTCCATTAAGCCTTGATATATCTTATTTGGTTTAGGGCTCAGAGTGTTTGTTATACTTGCTTATAATTCTATAACCTTTCAAAATTTTAAATTTTAACATTTTAATTCTCATATACTGTTTTATATTTCGGTACTGTACTGTATACCAAAGGGATGTAGTCGTTCAGTGGCTAAGACGCTGAGCTTGCCGATCAAAAGGTCGGCCATTCAGCGGTTTGAATCCCTAGTGCCGTATAACAGGGTGAGCTCTCGTTCTTGCCCGGGCTTCTGCCAACTTAGCAGTTCGAAAGCACGTAAAAAACGCAAGTAGAAAAATAGGGACCACCTTTAGTGGGAAGGAAACAGTGTTCCGTGTGCCTTTGGTGTTGAGTCATGCCGGCCACATGACCACGGAGACGCCTTCGGACAGCACTGGCTCTTCGGCTTTGAAATGGAGGTGAGCACTGCCCCCTAGAGTCGGGAACGTATGTGCGAGGGGAACCTCTATCTTTACCTTTACCTTACTGTATACCATGTACTGAGTGAGCTGGGCAGTCCAGAAATACAAACAAACAAATAAATAATCCAGAAATACCAATAAATAAATAAATAATCCAGAAATACAAATAAATAAATAAATAAACCAGAAATATATATATATATATAAATAAATGAATGCAAGCCCAGCTAAAGTGGCTTCTTCAACAAATAAACTTTTGCAGAATCCAATCTGGGACATACAGTATATATTCGCCTTCATTGGTAAATCAACTTTTATTTATTTATTTATTTATTTATTTATTAAAAAACTTGTTTTTGTACCCTGCATGAACCCAGAGATAGGCTGTACTGCAATACTTGAGTTTGACAAATACTTGCTCTAAAGCTCTCCCTAATTTTAGTTAGTGGAACAGCCCACTGGGTTTGGCCTGAACATTGCAGTTATAGGTGACTGATTTAGTATGGCTGATAGCAAGCCAAAGGAACAGAAAGTTCACCTATCTTTGGGAAATCCGGTGAAGTCAATTGCTTGCAAGGGATTATAATTTTTAAAAGGTCTGCGGATTCTTATCTTTTAAGTATATGAAAAGTAGGAAGCAGAAGTTGCTTCCGAAGGAATGTTAAATATACTACCAAGAGCAGAAAAGGCTTCTGCAGAACAGGAAAAATGCATCATACCGCCCCATTTAAGACAGTGGTTATTTCTGCCACTTACACAGATGTAGCAGATGCTGGTATGTATTAAATAAGCATGCAATGCTACATAATTACTAACCTACTAACTGCTATAATGAACACTTCCTTACTTTAAAATAGGATCTTACAAAACTGAAGGTATAAGTTTTGTAAAGAGGTTTTGTGTCCTGGACATTCTGATAATCTGTTTTTTGTTTGTTTGTTCGTTCATATAGCAGACATTTTAAAAGTGTGAAGTCACACTCTTAAAACCAAGCGTGTGCCATTTAATTCTGGCAGCATTTTTTCTAAAGGCACACGTACGCTTTAAGGGAAGGAGTTGTTCCTGCTCTAATGTGGAGGTATCCCGCTTGAGACCCACCAACAGATATCCCCCAAATCTGCGACTGCAGCCTCAGAAACCCCTTTAAAAGTTGCCCAGGATTTAATTTTTCATACGTTCAAAGGGAATAATAATAATAATAATAATAATAATAATAATAATAATAATAATAATAATAATAATAATAATAATAATAATAATAATAATAATAATAATGGACTACTGTAATGTTCTCTATCTGGGGCTCCCCTTGAAGGGTACCCGGAGACTCCAACTGGTCCAGAATGCGGCTGCGCAGGTGATAGAGGGAGCTCCTTGTGGCTCCCATGTAACACCCCTCCTGCGTAATCTGCACTGGCTCCAGGTGGTCTTCCGGGTTCACTTCAAGGTACTTGTTATCACCTTTAAAGCACTCCATGGCTTAGGGCTGGGATATTTACGGGACCGCCTACTGCCACCATTAGCCTCTCACCGACCAGTGCGCTCTCACAGAGAGGGCCTCCTTCGGATACCGTCAGCTAAACAATGTCGGCTGGCGACCTCCAGGGGGAGGGCCTTCTCTGTGGGGGCTCCTACCCTCTGGAACAAGCTCCCTCTGGGGCTTCGTCAACTCCCCGACCTCAGGTCCTTCCGCCGCGAGCTGAAGACGTTGCTGTTTCGAAGAGCAGGACTAGCGTGAACGTAGTTTTAAATTGGGGTTTTAAATCAGGGGTTTTAAACGGGGTTTTAAATTTGTATTTAAAAGTTTTAGGCCATCAATTGAATTAATTTTCTATTCTTTTTTGCTGTTTTATATGTATTATATATTTTCTGTTCTTTTATTGGCTGTGAACCATCCTGAGTCCTTCGGGAGATGGGCGGTATACAAATATAATAAATAATAATAATAATAATAATAATTCACTTTATTCATGCTCACTGGACATACAGTATATATTCGCCTTCATTGGTAAATCAACTTTTATTTATTTATTTATTTATTTATTTATTAAAAAACTTGTTTTTGTACCCTGCATGAACCCAGAGATAGGCTGTACTGCAATACTTGAGTTTGACAAATACTTGCTCTAAAGCTCTCCCTAATTTTAGTTAGTGGAACAGCCCACTGGGTTTGGCCTGAACATTGCAGTTATAGGTGACTGATTTAGTATGGCTGATAGCAAGCCAAAGGAACAGAAAGTTCACCTATCTTTGGGAAATCCGGTGAAGTCAATTGCTTGCAAGGGATTATAATTTTTAAAAGGTCTGCGGATTCTTATCTTTTAAGTATATGAAAAGTAGGAAGCAGAAGTTGCTTCCGAAGGAATGTTAAATATACTACCAAGAGCAGAAAAGGCTTCTGCAGAACAGGAAAAATGCATCATACCGCCCCATTTAAGACAGTGGTTATTTCTGCCACTTACACAGATGTAGCAGATGCTGGTATGTATTAAATAAGCATGCAATGCTACATAATTACTAACCTACTAACTGCTATAATGAACACTTCCTTACTTTAAAATAGAATCTTACAAAACTGAAGGTATAAGTTTTGTAAAGAGGTTTTGTGTCCTGGACATTCTGATAATCTGTTTTTTGTTTGTTTGTTCGTTCATATAGCAGACATTTTAAAAGTGTGAAGTCACACTCTTAAAACCAAGCGTGTGCCATTTAATTTTGGCAGCATTTTTTCTAAAGGCACACGTACGCTTTAAGGGAAGGAGTTGTTCCTGATCTAATGTGGAGGTATCCCGCTTGAGACCCACCAACAGATATCCCCCAAATCTGCGACTGCAGCCTCAGAAACCCCTTTAAAAGTTGCCCAGGGTTTAATTTTTCATACGTTCAAAGGGAATAATGATTCACTTTATTCATGCTCACTGGACATTATCCATCCAATTTCAGCAAATTGAATTGTTTGTCTACTTTATGCTGGCCTTTGTCACCTGCAACAACAGGTTCATGGGGCATCAAAAGACAAATTTTACCCTAGCAGAGGTTAAGGGAATCTTAATGAACTTTATTGAAATGAATCTCTTTCCCTTTAGTAGATATTAACCAAACAATAATGGGGGAAACGCAGTCGTAGATCTTCCCTTATGGATTCAACACATAGTAAGACTCAGTTCCCAAGTAAACGTACGTTGAGTAAAACAACATAAAATTAGACCAGGCTTGCCCCCCCCCCTTCCTAGGTTTTACCAACAGAGTTTAATGAAATACTAACTGTGGCCTGAGAATAAAGTAGCTATATTCACTGTTGGGTTATAGAATTAATCAGTTTAGCGAGTTCATTCAGTACAGTTTTTTTGTTGTTGTTGTTGAGTTCATTCAATATTGTACCTTGAACAAGAAGCGGATAATCAAAGGATGAAGGTTTCGCATTTAATTCCCTGATCGAGGCAAGGAAGGCATGCGCCAAGCATCCTTAAACCGAGATGGTCTCACAGAAAAGCCAAGACCTATCCAGACTCCTTTCCCACAAAAGTCACAAGCGTGGCACCGCGCAGAAGAAATCTCGGTTTCTTCCAGCAAATTCTACAGACCCCAGATGCCACTCTACGGCACTGCCCAGTTTATCACCATCCGGAAAGCGATGCCAAGGAGTTCTGCCTCTTTCTGATCCATAAAGATATCCCCATAACATGCAGTTGGCAGCCTCCCACGTGGGGGCGGGGAAGGCAGCAGACACCCAAGGGACCAAGCAGGGCATTTCTGGATGGGAGTCAGTGTCTCCCCAGTCCCCACCTCACCACCCCTTCCCCTAATTCGGTTTTCACCCACCAGGCAGAGTTTACCACACTCGTTTCCCAGTTTATGTACAAGGGGAGAAAACAACAATAACAACGCAAAACTTTTCCTGAGATTTTCCCTTCGCCAAGAAGGAAGGGGGCTGGAAGGAGGGCGGGGTGGGGTGGGGGTTAAGGCTTGTCTCTCTGTGTCGGTCCCTCCGCGGAAGGCAAAACACCCCTTCAACCAACCCCCCTCCTCAATTCTCATCTGCCTTTTTCCTTTGACTTCACATAAAGGAGGCTCCGAAAATACCTGTTACGCAGGCGGGATTTTTTTTTTGGTTTGTTGTTTTTTTTTTTGCTTTGCTTTGCTTTGGTTTTAAAAAGTCCAGTGCCAAAGCGGACCAGAGGAGAACAGAACTAATCGGAGCCGGGGGTGGGGTGGAAGCAAAGCCCCCCCCCACTCCCACTCCCGGGAAACCTCGCCAAGAGTCGGTAGATCCCGCGCCAGGGGGGGATCTACCTGCCCTGCTGCCCTGCCCTGCGCTCACCTTGCGAAAATAGCAGGCGCCTCTCTGGTCCGCGGCCGGACAGCCGGTGGGCAGCAGCGTCTCGGTCATCTCCAGCGGCTGGGTTGGGGCCGGGGCTGCCTGCGTGGCCAACTCACCAGTGCGCTTTAGCCACGGCCGCTTCGCTTGAGCGCCCGGGCTCAGCACCAACTGCGGTCTCTCGCTGCTCTGCAGGCTCCGCTCCCCAGTTGCTCTTCGCTCCTCCCCTTCTACCTGGGAAACCCGCGGGGAGGGGGCGGAGGAGGAGGAGGAGGAAGCGCTTCCTTGGGCTGGTGCCTTTGTGGATTCGGGCTGCGCGGTCCCTTCCAGCAGCTGCCGCGCAGAGAATCAGAATCGGGATCGAGCTGGAAGGAAGTCCAGTGGCCTCTTGGGGGGGAAAAAAACCCACAACTTTGGGACAACCAGGACCTGGATGACTGAGAATCTCCATTTAGCTGGAAAGGGATCTTGGAGATCTTCTAGTCCTCTTCTAGCTCAAGCAGGTGACCCAGTGGCTGTCCCGTCTCTTCTTAAGGACCTCCAGTGATGGAGCACCCACGACTTCTAGAGGCAAGCTGTTCCACTGGTTAATTGTCCTCACCGCTTGGAAGTTGCTTCTTAATTCCAGTTTGGGATATCAATCAATTAGAATAGAGCTGGAAAGGGATCTTAGAGGTCTTCTAGTCCAACTCCTTGCTCAAGCAGGTGACCCTATACCCAGCGGTGGGATTCAAGTAATTTAACAGCCGGTTCTCTGCCCTAATGATTTCTTCCAACAACCGGTTCACCAAACTGCTCAGAAAGTTAACAACCGGTTCTCCCGAAGTGGTGCGAACTGGCTGAATCCCACCACTGACTATACCATTTCAGATAAATGGCTGTTCAGTCTCTTCTTAAAAACCACCAGGATGGAGCACCCACAACTTCTAGAGGCAAGCTGTTCCACTGGTTAATTGTCCTCACTGTTCGGAAGTTTCTCCTTAATTCCAGGTTGCTTCCCTCCTTGGTTAGTTTCCATCCATCAAGGAGAGAAGCAACCTGGAATTAAGAGCGGTGGGGTCAACCCAAATGGGAGACACATTTCTACCACCCATCTCCATTCCCAGGCTCCTGGTCAAAGGACCAGCTGCCCAAGGCTGCGGGTTTATTAGCCAGGAAGACCATGGCTCTGCACCTAATCGAGAGGCAGACTCCATCTCTACCCTTAGCAGATCGAAGGATCAATTGATCCTGCTAAGGGCAGGAATGGGATCCGCTTCTGGATTAGGTCCACCCATTCAGCAGGATCCCTGGCTTTGGGTTAAACCTTTGTTTGTTTTAGAATAGAATAGAATAGAATAGAATTTTATTGGCCAAGTGTGATTGGACACACAAGGAATTTGTCTTGGTGCATATGCTCTCAGTGTACATAAAAGAAAAGATACGTTCATCAAGGTACAACATTCACAACACAATTGATGGTCAATATATCAATATAAATCATAAGGATTGCCAGCAACAAGTTATAGTCATACAGTCATAAGTGGAAAGAGATTGGTGATGGGAACTATGAGAAGATTAATAGTAGTCAGAGTCACGAAATAGGTAGGCGTAAACCATGGTTTACAAGGATGGGTGGCTTCACTCATTAGAATGACATAGCACTGCTCGTTGTCCTTGACTTACAGCCATACATTTTGCAACTGTTTGAAGTTACAGCGGCACAGAAAAAGTGCCTTACAATTGGTCTTCCACAGTTATGACCATCATAGCTTTTCTATCGTCACGTGATCAAAATTCAGGTGCCCGGCAACCGGTGTATAGTTACAACAGTTGCAGCAACCCAGCATCACCATTTGCAACTGACTTGGTCAGCTTTCGACAAAATCAATGCAGATTCGCTTAACAACAGGGGTAAAGAAGAGTTGTGGTCCACCAGCAGCCTGTGGAGCTGGCAACGGAGTCGGACAGCGATGAGGCTGAGGTGGGGCCAGGGCCATCAGGGAGAAAGGTGCGGACTCGGGAGCCTCCAGAGGCTGACAATAGTGAGGCAGAGGAACAGGAGGAGCCTGTTCCTAATGCACGCTGAGAAGAGCTGCCAGAAGGCAAAAGCAGCTCAAGCAAAGAGGACAACTCGGGAGTAAGGCCAAGAGATGATTGACCCCTCTCATAAGGCTTAAAACAGACCAGTAATGGCGTTTGGGCTTTGCCGGAAAACAATGTTGGTAGCTTCGTCTTCTTCTACATCTACGTCTTGCATTTATTTTTGTATCGGTGACTTCTGAACATTTGCCAAGAAAGGACTTTGGCAGTTTGCCTAATTGGACCAAGGTTTGTGATAGGACTGAGGAATTTGTGTCGGGATGAATTTGCTTTAATTTAGTTGAACTACGCTGGGAATGAAGTAATTCTCAGCTGTTTGAATAAAGTTTGTTTGTTTTTCCACGGACTAAGTTTCCTACTACGTACTTGGGCCTGGGTCACAACAAAAAGTTGCTAAAATCGGGTGTGACTCACTTAACAGCCACCTTGCTTAGCAATGGAAATTCGGGTTCCGATTGTGGTCGTAAGTCAAGGACTACCTGTGCTGTAATTCAGCTGGGTTTGACCTCAGTGTTGCTTATCCCAACCCAGCCGATTGGCAAAGTCTACCATAGATCTGGTATCTAGCAAATGCAGAAAACGGTGGGCCTTTGTTGTTCTTAAGCGTTAGGTTTCCTTATCCAATTGGTTTTAAAGTCAGTTGTTTACTTTTGTTTAGAATAAATAATGGTAGGAATAGAAATATACAACTTTTTTGGGGGGGGAAACACCCCACATTGTCTTTGCTTTAACGCCAGGCAATCTTTCCTGTGCCTCTGCAAAAAAGGATTTGGTTGCCAAGAAACTGTGTCCCGGTGGAATCTTATCTTTTTGTCCCTCGAGTCTTTCAGCATCTTTTTTTGGTCTTTAGTTCTGGCAAGGAATTTTCTTTTTCTTCTTTTTTTCTTTCTTCCTCTGATTTCTCTTTTGCCCTCCAAGGGGGGTCCGTTCTCTTCTTTGGGAATAATTCTTCAGTGGGGGACAGAACCTTCTTGGAAATGCTTTTTTCTTTCAAGAACCAGAGAGATTTGGTACAAATCACAATAGTCCCCCCCCCCCCACACACACACGCATAAGCACATTTCTGGGGCATTCAGGGAAGTTGCCAGTTCTTGGGCATTGCTCACCGATGGAAGTCTTATACTGTAAAAATAAAAAAATAAGTATTGGATTGTTTTACAACCACAAAGCAAATATGTGGAGTGGCAGGTTTGGAATGCGATTATTGAAACTTCAAGACAGCTATTTCCAATGTGGTAAAATGAATTGTCCCTGAAGTACAGAGCAAAGTGAAAAGTTCTTTCTATATTCGATATTTCCCAGAAAAAGAGTATCTTTAAACTTTCGAGCCCATGCTGAAGCTTCCCCCAAGGATTGGACTTGTTTTGGAATATAGAATACGAATTTAAATTAGACAATTATATCATGAGCATTATGTTAATTGTCAACAAAACGATCTATCAACACCCAGCTGGTTTTTCTTGTCAGGAGTCAGTACCGATAGATGGGAACGGGAAAGCAGAATAGTGTCCCAAAAGTGTCTTCTTATCCCATTTTATGGATAAGAAGTGTCTTCTCTTCTGCCTTTAAAGTCAAAAGTGTTAAGTTTCGACCAACTGGTTTTACTTTCCTTGAAATAAAAATACCGATCCCTTTGATAAGTTAAAATCTGGAATTGTATTTTTATTAGATGTCCTCCCTCTACATGCAACTGAGGATCCCTTTCAAAATGCCCAGAGACCATCTCTGAAATTATTGTACGTATAATATTTCTTCCTCCACATTGAAATAACTGCATTAAACCCACATGGGAAGAGAAACAAGGATAAAAACAACAACAAGAGAGTTTCAATGCCCAATAAATATTCTGATCAGATACACCCAAAATTAAAAGTGTACTGAGATGGGATGTTTAATCAACTTAGCTCCAGAGAGGGTGTGTGATGTAAATATATATATATAAATATAATTAATTAATTCAAATGACGAAGGTTTCAAAGGTCAGGCACATGTCCAACTTATTCAGTAAAAGGAATGTGAGTGAGTCAGTGAGATTTTCTTTTTTTACTTTTGTCCTCGTCTTTGTGTGTGTGTGTGTGTGTGTGTTTGTGTGTGACGATTCTCCTGTGCTTTTGAAAAGCAACTCATTGCCCAGAATAGAAACAAAAAGGAAAAATATCACTGTGATGGGATATAGGATAAAAGAAGACAAAATCTGCAAACATGCCTTATTTTTTATTTTTTATTATTCTTTTTAAAAATCACTTAATTTTTAAATGTGCTGTGTTTTAATACTTCCAGTATTTGGTTCAGTGGTGGGTTGCTACCGGTTCGGCCCGGCTCGGGAAAAACGGTAGTGGTGGTGGCGGGAGGCTCCGCCCACCCGCCACACGTGCAGAAGCTTCTGCGCATGCACAGAAGTTTCTGTGCATGCACAGAAGTGTTGCATGTACGCATGAGCAAACCGGTAGCGATGGGTTTTAAAACCTGCCCCTGATCTGGTAGGATGGTAGCATCTAAGTAAGACTGACTGTTTTTAAAAACTAAGCAGGCTCAGGTCTGGTTGTATGTTAGTTGAGAGGCCAGACTCTTAGGGGTGCAGGCAAAGCTGGGAAATTAAAGGAATTGACAAAACAATATACCGATAGTCTATTATGAAAATGTAGCGCATAAATAAAAACAAAAAGAAATTAGATTAAAGATAAAGACATGCTATCTGGTCTTTCTCAAATATGGCAGCCTTAAAGTAGGGGGACCTACCTTATGTTATGATGCTGGCTAGGGAATTCTGCGAATTAAAGTCCACATGTTGCTATGTTTGAAAAACATTGTACTATAACTTTATCGATATTTGACTGCTTTTTTAAATTAAAAATCCTTATGGCAGGATATAAAGATCAAATCATATAGAGTTGGAAGGAATCGTAGAACACATCTATTCCAACCCCTACCAAAAGTTCTCAATGTTAGCCATATGATCTCCCCAGGATGCCTTATTATATTTTGGGAGGGTCACGGGGAGCCATCCAAACTTAAATGGCAGGATAGATTTTACAATAAGCACCTTACCGGTGACTATGAGTGGGTGGGTGAGTCCCAGAAGTAAATACGGCTCTGAAGGGGGCCATGAGCCACAAAAAGGTTGAGAATATCTGAGAGCATAATGTGAGATTCTTATACAGTATATAAAACCTATTTATGTTGTTGTTAGTTGCGAAGTCGTGTCCGACCCATCGCAACCCCATGGATAACATTCCTCCAGGCCTTCCTGTCCTCTACCATCCTCTGGAGTCTATTTAAGCTCATGCCTACTGCTTCAGTGACTCCATCCAGCCACCTCGTTCTCTGCCATCCCGTTCTTCTTTTGCCCTCAATCATTCCCAGCATGAGGCTCTTCTCCAGGGAGTCCTTCCTTCTCATTAGGTAGCCAAAATATTTGACTTTCCTCTTCAGGATCTGGCCTTCTAAAGGGTTGATCTCCTCTAGAACTGACTTGTTTGTTCGCCTTGCAGACCAAGGGACTCGCAGGAATCTTCTCCAGCACCATCGTTCAAAGGCCTCAATTCTTTGGCGTTCAGCCTTTCTTATGGTCCAACTTTCACAGCCATACATTGGAACTGGGAAAACCATAGCCTTGACTATACGCACTTTTGTATAGTCATTTTTCAGATCGACAGCTCAAAATGCAAATTGAAACACCCGCACAGATATATACATATCGGGTGTGCGCGCACACATATGCTTCAAGCATTGTGGATAAATAATAATCTTGGTTTAACCTCCAGTTCCACCAATCATGCATTCAGGAATTTCTAGCAAATCCTGATTTTCCACGAGGCATAACCTCAGCAAGTCACAAATCAGATATCATTGGCTTTCCATGACTTTCACCCAATATTCTTGTTTTATTCATTGGAAAGGGCTGGGGTGGGTATTTGCATGTTCGAAGGCACAGCACTCAAGTTTCATCTTTATTTCCACAAAGACTTCTGCTGCCCACCTAGGCTTCAAAGGCATTCTTAGAAAATAAAAAATAATTTCTGACTGCACCACGTGTGTACACATCATGTGCCTAGGGGAAAAAAATACATGTGAAGGTGCCAAAGAATATCCAGGTATTATAGCAATGTTTATTCAATGTGCATGATGCTTTGATCATTCCGTTGCAGAGGAAACGTTCGCCGCCTTGACTTATTTATAAAAATAATAAATTTATTTTTATAAAATAAACGGGATTATCTGAAAATACAAATGCAATATGCAATACATACATTAGAAATTATGCCCTTTGCTCTTTTTCTATGGAGTAATTATCATGCTTAAGCTTTTCCCCAAGCGTCTTGTCTTTTCCAATCCCCAAATCCTGAAACTGTCAATTTCATAACCTCATTTGCATGATGGCGTCACTGCAGGCACGTCATTCTTTTGACATCACAGCACATCCTGCAGATACCAGGGCTGTGATTCATACTGAAAGTTGTGGTCACACCCATTAACTTTTTAAAAATAGCCTCTCCAGATCACTGCTTCTCAAGTTTGACAAGTCTTAAGATCCATGGGCTTCAAAACTTCCAAAATCCTACACATGCTGGCTGGGGAATCCTGGGAGTCGGAAGTCCACAGCATCTTAAAAGTTGTCAAGCTTGAAAAACACTCTTCTCCATTAAAATGTGCAGAGGGATACACACCAGTTTACTTACACTGACCTCTTCTGGTCAAATTAGCCCTGCTGATGCCAGTGAAGGTGTGCTTAGCCACCCCTCCCTGCCAGGTAAAAGGATATGTTTACTTTCAAATGCTTCTGGAATTGAGATTTTCTCCACCTAGGCTACACTTCCAATCTTTTTAAGCTACCCCATCCTTGTCCCCATCCCCAGCTGCCTTTTCTTTTTTTTAAAAAAAAGTTTTGTTTTATTTTATTTCATTTTATTTCATTTTATAGAATAGAATAGAATAGAATAGAATAGAATAGAATAGAATAGAATAGAATAGAATAGAATAGAATTTTTATTGGCCAAGTGTGATTGGACACACAAGGAATTTGTTTTGGTGCATATGCTCTCAGTGTACATAAAAGAAAAGAAAAAGAAAAAGAAAGAAAAAAAATACCTTCATCAAAGGTACAACATTTACAACACAAATGACTGTCATAGGTTGCAATTTAACCCTTAGTGATAGCAACAAGAAGTTATAGTCATACAGTCATAAGTGGAAAGAGATGGGTGATGAAAACGATGAGAAGATTAATAGTAGTGTAGATTTAGGAAATAGTTTGACATCGTTGAGGGAATTATTTGTTTAGCAGAGTGATGGCATTCTTGTGTCTAGTTGTTCTGGTGTGCAGTGCTCTGTAGCGTCATTTTGAGGGTAGGAATTGAAACAGTTTATGTCCAGGATGCGAGGGATCTGTAAATACTTTCACAGCCCTCTTCTTGATTCGTGCAGTATACAGGCTCTCAATGGAAGGCAGGTTGGTAGCAATTATTTTTTCTGCAGTTCTAATTATCCTCTGAAGTCTGTGTCTTTCTTGAACCAAACCAGACAGTTATAGAAGTGCAAATGACAGACTCATAGACAAACATACATTTAAAACATCAGTAGTTTCCTTCCATGTGACATCTCGGTGTTTTCTTCCTGGCTCCATCTTTTGTTATTTCTTCTTTCTTCACTTCAATTTAAACTATTACCACTTTTTCCACAAATACATTATTATCATTATATCATTTTCTTACATAATTATCCATTCCTTTCTTCTAACCAATGCCCAGCTGCCTTTTCATTAAAGAGTATTTGTAACTCGGGGTTGAAATGAAAGGTCCTTAGCGCTCTCCGAGCTTATTTTCTTACCTTTAACTAGATAACATAACTAGCACTGATGATAGTCTGTTAAGAGGTTCTCAATCATCCAGGTCATGGTTGCCTCAAAGGTGCTTTTTCTGGAGGCAACTGAACTTTCTTAGGTTTTTTCTTCTTTTCTTTGAAGATGTTGAACACCCTTTGAACGGTGTGGGAGTAGGAATGGATTTCCAGAGGAAAATTTGCAGGCTACAGGAACCATTTGCACCACTCGGGTGACCCTGAGGACTAGGGGTGAAATCCAGCAGGTTCTGACGAACTGGGAGCGGAAATTTTGAGTGGTTCAGAGAACCAGCAAATACCACCTCTGGCTGACCTCAGAGTGGGGTGGGAATGGAGATTTTGCAATATCCTTCTCCCATGAGGGGAGGGAATGGAGATTTTGCAGTATCCGTCCCCTGGAGTGGGAATGGAGATTTTGCAGTATCCTTTCCCTGGAGTGGGGTGGGAATGGGGATTTTGCAGTATCCTTCCCCTGCCACGCCCACCAAGCCACGCCCACAGAACCAGTATTAAAAAAAATTGAATTTCACCCCTGCTGAGGACACAGATAAACCTCCAGGTGCTCCAACCACCCTCTAAAAGGATGCAAATGACCGGCTTCCTTGCAAGGAATATAAATCCTTCCGTTCCCCCACTATCCTGTCAGAGCTGAAGAAGCTTCTGGGATGAGAAGCGAAATGTCTTCGAAGAAGGAAAAAAAATTAACCAAGAAAGTTCCTAAGAGGTCTATAAGGGGCGTGCATAAGAGGACAAACGTGCCTACCGTTCCTGTCCTATTGTTTTCCTTCGTTATATCCAATTAATATAGTTATTACACACTCGTACTAATATGCTTATGTGTTGTATAGCTGTTTCATGCTTATGCTTATATATATTGTGCGACAAAAATAAATAAATAAAAATAAATAAAATAAATTGCCTCCAGAAAAAGCACCTTTGGAATCGCACTGATGAAGTTACCTAGTTAAAGGTAATGAAAGGTCTGCAAGAAGACAAGCTAGGTGGCTCAGTGGCTAAGACACTGAGGTTGTCAATCAGAAAGGGTGGGGCGGTTTGAATCTCTAGTATAGGTCTCCTGCGTGAGGGGGGGGCGGGGGTTGGACTAGATGACCTCCAAGGTCCCTTCCAACTCTAGTTACTGTTAAGCAAGGCACCTCATGCCTGTTCGCTGCTCATCTTTAACAGACCACAACTCCTCTTGTTTCCCACCGCCCCCCCCCCCCAAAAAAGGCAAAATCTAACTTTACATAGATCAGGATTTATTTAGATGAGGGATTAAAAAAAAAAAAGAGCTCTATTTTGAGATCATTCGGGCACGTCCAGCTTCAGCCCTGCCCTCCGGCAACCTCAACCGACGGAACGTTTCCCGTTCACAACAACAACAACAGACGCTAAGTACAGCTCTCCCGCGTGAGCAGGGGGTTGGACTAGACGACCTCCAAGGTCCCTTCCGACACTGTTAACTGTTAGCAACCCGCTTCGCCAAATCCCGCAAGAGCTTGGCTTCAGCGCGCGCGTCTCCCTCCCTCCCTCCCTCCGTCACCTTGGAAACGGCCGCGCCTCCTCTCGGGGCTGCGCGCGCGCCACCGGTGGGGCGGGGCGGGGTGGGTGGGTGGGAGTGGGAAGCGATGGCTGACCGATCAGGCCCCGCCTCCTGCCCCGCCTCCTCCTTCAGAGACCTGCCCCAAGATGGCGGCTGGCAGCAGCGACGAGGAGGACGAGGAGCTGGTGACAACAGCTCTTTAATATAGGGTGAACCCAGCAACAGGCTGGGGAAAACCTCTCCTTTTATACAGTTCTGCTGGAGGCTTCGTCCAATCAACAGCGTGCTGATTTCCGCTCAAATATTTAAAGGCACAACTGTTAATACATAACACTCCTCCCTCCCAGAAAACACTTGGTCTTATTTACATATTTATTCACATGTTATTTTTCGACGTAGTCACGCAAATAACCTGGGCGTCTCCTAGTTCTTTCTGACCTGCGCGGTTCAGTTCTGGGTGGTGTTTTGAGCTGGTCGGAGGGGCTGTTTTCTCCTCCCAGCTCTTTCTCTGGGCCAACGGGCTCTGGATTATTGGCCGACTCCTTTTCTTGGCCATCCGGCCTTGGATTAATTTTGGAATTTTCCTGCTGTTTCCCTCGGGACCTGATGGCGTCGCTGGAACTCTGGGACCTCAGCTAAGTCTTGCGCCTCCCCCGGGTCATTGTCAGCTGTGGATTCAAAGTGGTATTGGTCATTACCTGTCTCTGTTGGTTTGGTTTGGTCAGTTATTCGTTTCCTTAACTGATCTATGTGGCGCCGCCACACTCGGTTGTCTGGTAGCTCTACCACGTACGATTTTGGCCCTGTTACTTTTGTTACTTGTCCGGCGACCCAACTCGGGCCGTCCCCATAGTTTCGGGCCCACACCCGGTCGCCTATGCTCATTTCTCTTGTTTTTACTAGCTCCCCCTTGTAACCCTCGGGTGTGTAATGGGGGTTCAAGCGGTCAAGTGGGCACCGGAGTTTCCGTCCCATTAGCAATTCGGCTGGGCTTTTTCCAGTGGCTGTGCTTGGGGTTCTGTGCTGGACGGCTAGGAAAAAGTCTATTTTTGTTTGCCAGTCACCTGGCTTGAGCCTGGACAATGCCTCCTTAGCGCTCCGGACGGAACGCTCTGCAAGGCCATTCGGCGCAGGGTGGAAAGGTGCAGAGAGGGCATGTCGGATGCCTTCCTCTGCCAGGTACTCTTCAAACTGGGCTGCCGTGAATTGGGGCCCATTGTCGGACACCAGAGTGTCCGGCAACCCGTGAGTTGCGAATAGGTGGCGCAGGGTTGCGATTACTGCTTCGGCTGTGGTGGACTTCATAAGTATGATCTCTAACCATTTGGAAAATGCGCCCACCACCACTAGGAACGTTTGGCCGTGAAAGGGGCCAGCAAAGTCAATGTGGATTCTTGACCAAGGCCCTTGGGGCTTTTCCCATTCTCTGACTGGGGCTGTTGGGGGTAGCGGTCTGGACTCTTGGCAAGCTTGGCATTTCCCTACCCTCTCAGCAATCTCTGCGTCCATGAGTGGCCACCATACATAGCTTCTAGCTAACCCCTTCATCCTTACGATGCCTGGGTGACCTCGTGGAGGAGGTCCAATACCTTGCCCCTTAACTTATCAGGAATTATTACACGATCACCCCATAACAGGCACCCCTTGAGCCGAGAGCTCATCACGCTTTCTTAACAAATTCTTTGAACCGTTCGCCCGGCGCAGCGGCCACCCTCTCTGTACCCAACCGAGTACAGTCCTTAACACAATGTCCCGGTATGATGCCGAGCCACTTCCTTTGATGTGACTGGGCCAGAGTCCAACGAGTCAATAAGGAGGATGGGTGTCCCGGAGTGGGGTCTTGGTCGCCCTGGCAGTGGGCATCGGCTCAATGCGTCTGCATGCCCCACTTCTTTCCCGGTCGATGCTGCAGCTTGTATGAGTAAGCGGCTAAAATATAGTCCATCGAGTCAAGCGTGGCGAAAGTGCCACAGGCGTTGGCGGTCGCCAGCCAGTAATCCCAGTAACGGTCTGTGGTCAGTCACGATTTCAAAATTCGCCCAAAGACATACTCATGGAATTTTTGACCCTGATACAATGGCTAATGCTTCTTTGTCTAATTGGCTGTAGTTCCTCTCTGGGAGGACATCGTTCTAGAGTAGAACGCTATAGGGGCTTCTGTGCCGTTTGGAAGTCTATGGCTGAGTACAGCCCCACCCCATAAGGGGACGATCGCAAACCAGCACTAGGGGTAGTGAGTCGTGATATTGGATGAGCAGGCTATCACTTGAGAGCAGGTTCTTTACTGCTTCAAAAGCCCTATTTTCTGACTTTCCCAAGACCAAACAGTATTTTTCCCTAAGAGCCTATGCAGCGGTTCCATAGCAGTTGCTTTGTTCTTTAAAAAGACCGCGTAAAAATTAACCAATCCCAGGAATGCCTGCAGCTCTGCTTTGTTTTTGGGCGCTGGAGCCTTCCTAATTGCCTTAACTTTGCTCTCAGTAGGGTGAATTCCCTTCTTGTCTATCCCGTAGCCCAAGAAATCGACCGATTCGACCCCTATCTGACATTTATTTGTCTTGACTTTTAATCCGGCTGTCCGGAAAATGCTCAAGACCTTTCTTACCCGCTCCCCCAATTCCTCCATGTTTTCCCCTGAAATTAGGACATCATCAGTAGGAACTACCCTGGGAGCCCTTGCAGTAGTCGTTCCATCAGGTTTTGGAACAGCCCTGGTGCCACACTAACCCCAAATTTCAATCGTGTGCACATGAATGCCCCCCTGTGCGTCACAATCGTTTGGGCTTCGGCTGTGCGGGCGTCTACTGGCAGTTGTTGGTAGGCTTGGGCCAAGTCTAACTTTGCAAAGACTTGCCCTTGCCCCAAGGCGTGCAATAAATGTTGCACCACGGAACCGGTGCGCTTTTCTGTAAGGCTTTGTTAAGCGTCGCCTTGTAGTCAGCGCAAATTCTAATTGACCCGTCCGATTTGATGGGGTGACGATTGGCGTCTCCCACTTTGCGTGATCGACTGGCACCAAAACCCCTGATTTATGAGCTTGTCCAGCTCCTTATCAATTTTGGTTTTAGGGCAAAGGACTCTCCTCGCCTTAAGCCTAATGGGGGCTACCTGGGGTCTAAGTTGAAGGAAATAGGGGTCCCCTTGTACTTGCCCAGGCAGTCCTTGAAGACATCTTGAACTCGTTAAAGAGAATGTCTTTCAAATTGCAGTCACTTCTGTAGATGCCAGTCACTCCCATGCCCAGGGCACGAAACCAGTCTAGTCCCAACAGACTGGGCAGAGTTCCTTCGACGATCGTGATGGGCAGGGTCTTTTGTGAGGGCCGTACTCGACTCGGACGGAGGTGGTCCCTCGAACAGGGATGCGATTCCCTGGTAGTCGTGCACTCGTAGCCGCTGTGCTTGCAGATGGCGCTTGACAGACGGACAGCGACTTCACCAGGGTGTCCCAGGACATGATGGTGATCGCTGATCCCGTGTCCACTTCAAGCCTGCACCGTACTCCCTCGATCTTGGGCTTTGTGAAAATCTTCTTTTCCACTTTGGTTGAGGCGCGGCCTATAATGACAGTCGTTTGGTTAGACTTCGCCTTTCTTGTTAGAACCAATCGCGGGCCGCCTTTCCGGTTCCGCTTTGATTGGCCGATTTGAATTTTCGGCGGAAGGTTGGGCCGCTCTGCAAACCTGAGCTAAGTGTCCTTTCTTCCCACACCGCCGGCATGTTGCGTCTTTAAACCTGCAGCGTTGGCGCTGATGCTGCCCTCCACAGCTTCCGCACTCGTCACGGTCCTCCGTGTCGCGTTTCTCGGTCCGGCAGACCCCTTCCTCATCCTCGCCCTCACCTTCGGATTCGGACTGAATCTCCTCCTGGTGTACTGGCGTTGGCCTTGCGCTCGTCTTGGATTGAAGAGGCTTTTGCAGAGTCTCTGCTGCTTTAGTAGACATTTCGTGTGCTCTGGCCTCGTCCAGAGCGGTGGCTAGTGTCAGGTTGCTCCTGGCTAGCAGTCGTCGCCGTAGGCGGATGTCCTTGACCCCTCGGATGAGTTGCTCAAGTAGCACTTCGTCTAAGTCTCGGTATCCGCAGTCCTTGGACGCTCTTCTTAAAGCGGCCATGTAGTCACCGATGGACTCGCCCTCCATCTGTCTCGTTCTCCAATTCAAACCGCTGCGTATTTGGACGGCGTCGGTGCGAAATGGTTCTTCAGCAAAGTCTGCAGAGTCGGCCACGATACCGAATGTATCGGCGTTGGCTCTGCCAGGGCTTCCGCAATCTCGATTACCTCCGGCCCGCAATGGCTTAGGAAGTAAGCCCGCTTGCGGTTATCAGGGATCCCCTGTAGTTCGTTGGCTTCTAGAAAGCTTTCGAAACGGGTCATATATGTTCCCCATTTCTCCTTGCCCGGGTTGTACGGTGCGGGTGGCGTGTTTGCCATTTCCGCGTTTCTGCCCTGAGTTTGCTGGGTTCGGAACTAGCGTGCTTCAGCTCGGTTCTGGTTCTCCTTTAGCCTCGAAATCCCATCCTCGTCGCCAATGTTATGTTCGGGAAGTAATGAGGCTGGAGACCAGGGTAGTGACAACAGCTCTTTAATATAGGGTGAACCCAGCAACAGGCTGGGGCTAAAACCTCTCCTTTTATACAGTTCTGCTGGAGGCTTCGTCCAATCAGCAACGTGCTGATTTCCCGCTCAAATATTTAAAGGCACAACTGTTAATACATAACAACCTCCAAGGTCCCTTCCAACTCTAGTTACTGTTAAGCAAGGCACCTCATGCCTGTTCGCTGCTCATCTTTAACAGACCACACCTCCTCTTGTTTCCCACCGCCCAAAAAAAAAAAAAAAAAAGGCAAAATCTAACTTTACATAGATCAGGATTTATTTAGATGAGGGATTTAAAAAAAAAAAGAGCTCTATTTTGAGATCATTCGGGCACGTCCAGCTTCAGCCCTGCCCTCCGGCAACCTCAACCGACGGAACGTTTCCCGTTCACAACAACAACAACAGACGCTAAGTACAGCTCTCCCGCGTGAGCAGGGGGTTGGACTAGATGACCTCCAAGGTCCCTTCCGACACTGTTAACTGTTAGCAACCCGCTTCGCCAAATCCCGCAAGAGCTTGGCTTCAGCGCGCGCACGCGCGCTCGAACCAAACGCAGCGCGCGCGACTCCCTCCCTCCCTCCCTCCGTCACCTTGGAAACGGCCGCGCCTCCTCTCGGGGCTGCGCGCGCGCCACCGGTGGGGCGGGGCGGGGTGGGTGGGTGGGAGTGAGAAGCGATGGCTGACCGATCAGGCCCCGCCTCCTGCCCCGCCTCTTCCTTCAGAGACCTGCCCCAAGATGGCGGCTGGCAGCAGCGACGAGGAGGACGAGGAGCTGGTGAGCGTCGGGACCCCGCTGGAGCTGCTGGAGGAAGGTAAATCCGCCTGTCCCGTCTCCTTTGGTGGGGTGGGAGGGGAAGAGGCCAAGAAAAAGAGGGATGGTCTCCCTCCCGAGTCTCTTTTTTCCGTTAGTTTGGGGAGAAACAGCCTGACCCCCCCTCCTTCAACCCGGTGCCCTCCGCGGGGTCCTTGGTTGTTCTCTGAACTTGGTGGTTTGCTAGTACAAATGTTGTTGTTGCCCAACTAGGTCATCATCATCAATGCTGATGGTGAGCTATGCGCTGGTGATGCTACCTAGTGGGTCTGTGGGGTGCTTGATGGTGCTTTCTGAGCTTGGTTGGGTTTTTTTCTTGCAGGCGTTTCATTACCTGACTAGGTAACATCATCAGTGCTGGAAGAAAGGAGGGTTTGCAGGGAGGAAAAGGTGGAGGACTGTGGGGTCCTTGGTGCTCTCTTAGGTGGTGTTGTTTTTTTGCAGACGTTTCATTACCTGACTAGGTAACATCATCAGTGCTGGAAGAAAGGAGGATTTCAGAGAGGAAAAGGAGGAGGACTGTGGGGTTCTTGGTGCTGTCTTAGGTTTCTTTTTTTTTGCAGACGTTTCATTACCTGACTAGGTAACATCATCAGTGCTGGAAGAAAGGAGGGTTTGCGGGGAGGAAGGGGAGGAGGACTGTGGGGTCCTTGATGCTCTCTTAGTTTTTATGAAACTAAGTTTTATATTTATATTTACACTATATACATATATATAAGTTTTATATTTATATTCTCTTTGTTTTAATGAAACGTTTTTGCAGACGTTTCATTACCTGACTAGGTAACATAATCAGTGCTGGAAGAAAGGAGAGTTTCAGAGAGGAAAAGGAGGGGGACTGTGGGGTCCTTGGTGCTCTCTTAGTTTTTTTTTCTTGCATAGGTTTCATTACCTGACTAGGTAACATCATCAGTGCTGGAAGAAAGGAGGGTTTGCAAGGGGCAGGGAGGAGGACTGTGGGGTCCTTGGTGCTCTCTTAGGGATTTTTTTTCTTGCAGAGGTTTCATTGCCTGATTAGGTAACATCATCAGTGCTGGAAGAAAGGAGAGTTTCAGGGAGGAAACAGAGGAGGACTGGGGGGTCCTTGGTGCTCTCTTAGGGGTATTTTTGCAGGCGTTTTATTATCTGACTAGGTAACATCATCAGTGCTAGAAGAAAGGAGAGTTTCAGGGAGGAAACAGAGGAGGACTGTGGGGTCCTTGGTGCTCTCCTAGGGATTTTTTTTGCAGATATTTCATTACCTGACAAGGTGACATCATCAGTGCTGGAAGAAAGGAGGGTTTGCAAGGAGGAGGAGGAGGAGGACTGGTGTTTTCTGAGCTTGCTTCTTGTTGTTTTTTGTTTTTAGTTTTGCAGACGTTTTCATTACCCGACTAGACTTAGAGTAACTTTATTGTCCCTTTAAATGTACACTAACCGGCATACATTAAAATGAAACTTTGTTGCTCTCAAAGGGCCACCGCCTCCAGTATACATTACATAAACATGACAAATATAAATAAATAAAAAAGTATCCAATAGGTAACATCAGTGCTAGAAGAAAAGGGGGGCTGCAGGGAAGAGGAGGACTATGGGGTCTTTGGTGCTCTCTGAGCTTAGTTTCTTTCTTTTTTTTTTCTTTTTTGGCAGAGATTTTATTACCTGATTAGGTAACATCATCAGTACTAGAAGGAGTGGGGTTTGCTTCACCTTTCTATGCAGTAATTTGCCCTGCTAGTGTTGGTGGAATGTGGTCTTTTAATATAATAATAATAATATTTTAATTTTTATACCGCCCTTCTCCCGAAGGACTCAGGGCGGTTAACAGCCAGATAAAATAACAATCAAATACAATACAATAAAACCAGAATTAAAAAACTTATTCAACTTAGCCAATAATTTAAATATAAAATACATAACATCGTAAAACCCCATTTAAAAATCCTATTAAAAGCCATTTTATGCCGGATCGATTTTCCTCGATCGTTCCTTGATTAGGGAATTGCTTCCTGCTTAATTGTTGTCTCTTGAATGGGGGCCTGTGCCCTCCTTTGGGGACTACAGCCCCCAACTTCTGGAGTGGCAGGGCCTTCAAGCGGTCGCCCTCTTCCCTGCTGCCTGGGCTGAGAAGTTGTAGTGTGGGGCAGTTGGATGACACCCACCCCCAAAATTAGGGAAGGTTTGCTGCAGGGGATGCTCAAGATCGTCCTGGAAGCTGTTTGCTGACTGGGGAGGAAGGAGGCTGAGAGAGGGGGAAAATGGGACATAAGGAGGATGGGTGGGTGGGTGTTTTGCTGCAGCTTTGGAGATAAGTGAAAGTGCCATCTTAAAAACTAGGAGATGGTGAGTTCTAGTTCCATCTTAGACATGAAAGCTGGTCTAATACTCATGTGCATCTAAGCTTCCTTCCTTCCTTCCCACCCTTCCTCCTTTCCTTCCTTCCTTCCTTCCTTCCTTCCTTCCTTCCTTCCTTCCTTCCTTCCTTCCTTCCTTCCTTCCCTCCCTCCTTCCCTCCTTCCCTCCCTCCCTCCCTCCCTCTCTCCCGTCCTTCCGTCCTTCCTTCCAGGTGAGCGCATTAAGAAGCCAATTCCTCTCCAAGACCAGGCGGTCAAAGATGAGAAGGGACGGTATAAACGATTTCATGGCGCGTTCAGTGGTGGTTTCTCAGCTGGCTACTTTAACACTGTTGGATCCAAAGAAGGTTAGTAAATGATCTATGTCGCAAATTTATTTTGTTCCTCTTGGCATAAGGCTAGGCTGAGTTGGGTTATTTTTAAAAACTTGTCCAAGATGGTAAAATCTTGGTCAGTTATAGACACACTGTGTGAAGTTACATGGCTCAATGCATACTGTGACTCCATTGTGGCTTCTAAACCAGGGGTCTTCAACCTTAGTAACTTTAAGGTTTGTGGACTTCAACTCCCAGAGTTCCTCAGCCAGCTTTTGGAGTTGAAGTTTACAAGCCTTAAAGTTACTAAGGTTGGAGACCCCTGTTCTAAATGAGTGTGCTGGATCACGGGAATGCATCTTATTTATGTAATTTTAATAAGAGTTTAAACTTACAGACCAGAGGTGTCAAACTCATGTCATGGCAGTGTCACATGACGTATTGGGACTTTCCCCCCCCTTTGCTAAACTGGGCGTGGGTGGTGGGTGATGTATCCAGCCTGCGAGCCAGGAGTTTGACAGCCCTCTTATAGACTGTCAAAGAGTATAGATACTGCTTTAGATAAAAACACACATACTGCTGATTCATAATGCAGTACTTTCATTTTAAACTTTGCACGCTTTGTGAGCCTGTGTGAACTTTGCAACCCAGTCCTTGCTGACAGTTTGTGGCTTGTGTCGTGTCCCACTCCTCTGCTGACGGCCAGGTCAGGGAAATCCGAATCAGGCGTGCCTCTGCAGCTCTGCCAAAGTCCTAGCAAAGTCCTCAAGGCAGGCAGGAGACCAGAAAGTGACTTCAGCAAGATATGTTAGACTTTGCCTGACTCAGAGAATGCCAGAAAGCAGATCCTTTATATAGGCCATGGGGTGTGGCTCCATGACTCAGCACTTATCCAGGCCTGCCCCTCCCTTCCTTCAATTCTTCTGAAGCGAGGGTCACTCCAGTCGGCAGCTGTTGGTAATTGACCTCCCTCAGGCTCACATGCTGTGGGGGAGGGGGAGGGGTCTAGTTGCTCCGTTTACCTGGGCATGGAGCCAGAGCTGGGGGCTGGAGGTGCTTCCTCCTCCTCAGCCTGTCTGGGCATGGAGCCAGGGCTGGGGCCGGGAGGCATACTAGGACATTCCTCAGCGTTTGGAAGCAGATAAGAAGGCCCCGGCTGCGGTGAGAGCGGGCAAGACACAACAGCTTGTCGGTGCTGTTTGATTACAGAGCCAGGGGTAAAAATATATAGCTGTGCTTTGCCTCCAGGATCCGAAGATTCAGAGGTAATTGTAGAGCTTTTGTTGGAAATTGTAACTTTTTTTTTAACGGAATTGGAATTATTCAATAAATGCCAACTGTTTGTGGTTATACTAATGAGTATTACAATGATTCTTTTAACATCTTAATGCCTTGCAATTTTTAATAAGTGAAGAAACGTTGGCCCTTCTCTTGTATTGCCTTTTCTGCAAAGGCATCTGTAACATCATGAAAGCTTTTAATATAAACAGTTCTGTGCCCTGGATAGTTTTCATGTAAATTATTTTCATGCAGACAGTGACTATAAATAAAGTGGCAAGGAGTAAAAAAAAAATAGTTCTTGTTTACTAATTGCTGCCGATAGTGACAATGGGAAATGTGACAAGAGATGGAAAAAATAATTTTGGGTCCAAAATAACAACAAAAACAGCAACGAAATAACCTTCAATGAGAAACTGATTACAGTCTGGTCAGTTTCAGGCAGAGCTTCTAGTCACCGGGTTGAGCTTATTAAGGCATTTAGCACTTTGTAGGGAAGCACTGAGTCAGAAAAACAGCTCAGAAAGAGTTAGCTTGTTTAGGCCAGGGGTCTCCAACCTTGGCAACTTTTAAGACTTGTGGACTTCAACTCCCAGAATTCTCCAGCTGGCTGTCCTGGCCAGCTATGCTAGCACAGCTCCAGCATAGCTGGTTGGAGAATTCTGGAAGTTGAAGTCCACAAGTCTTAAAGTTGCCAAGGTTGGAGACCCCTGGTTTAGGCAATCTCTTTGCCTTGCAAGGAGCCAAAAGAAAAAAAGAAGAAGAAAACAATTGGGTCAGGAACAGGACACTGTAGGAGAAAACATTGTCAGAATGAGATGGCACCAACCGGCGATTTCACGCTGACCCGATTTTCTTAATGCCCATTTTGTGGGAACCAATCCCAGTCACTAATCAAGGACTACCATTAAAATATTGCTTTGTGGAAGAAGCAGAAAGCGTAGACTAGAATGCTGTGATGTTCTCTGTTGTAACTCTTGTTTTGTTAGAATCTGAAGCAACCTAATGAATCCCTGAAGCAGGCCTCAGACATAATAAAAGTCCAGGGATTGCTGCTGCTTAGAATTGCCAACACATGCAGGGTGGTATTCACTTACCTTCGCTATCGATTCGCAAATGTGAGCTGTTGTGACCCAGGCCTAAGTAGGTAGTAGGAAACTCAATCCGTGAAAAAACAAACAAACTTTATTTGAACAGCTGAGCATTACTTCATTCCCAGCATTGTTCAACTCAAAACAAATTCCTCCCAACACAGATTCCTCAGTTCTATCGCAAACCTTGGTCCAATTAGGCAAACTGCCAAAGGCCTTTCTTAGCAAACATTCAGAAGTCACAAAAATAAATGCAAGATGTAGACGAAGCAGAAGACGAAGCTACCAATGTTGTTTTCCGGCAAAGCCCAAACACCGTTGCTGGTTTGTTTTAAGCCTTATGGGAGGGACCAATCATCTCTTGGCCCTACTCCCGAGTCATCCTCTTTGCTTGAGCTGCTCTTGCCTTCTGGCAGCTCTTCTCATGTGTGTATTAGGAACAGGCTCCTCCTGTTCCTCTGCCTCACTACTGTCAGCCTCTGGAGGCTCTGGAGCCCTGGCCTCACCTCAGCCTCATAGCTGTCCAACTCTGTTGCCAGCTCCGCAGGCTGCTGTCGGACCACAACATGTGGTGTGCGTGCCTTCCGCGCATGCAGAGATGGTAAAAAAACAGGACGTGATGACATCCGGGCGGGTGGGCAAGGTGTCCCACAGCAGCTGCTACCGGTTCGCCCAAACCGGATAAAACCGGCTGAATTCCACCAGTGAACACATGCCACTTCAAAGAATTGCCAGTGGGGAAGAAGCAGAGGCTTAACGTTTTGCCAACTTACCACTGCATTCTAAATAACCTATATTTATTTTTTTTATAAAGGAAGAAGAAGATGAATATCAGCCGGAAAATGTGACTTTTGCCCCCAAAGATGTGATGCCGGTCGATCTGACTCCGAAAGAAAACGTCCATGGACTGGGTTACAAAGGGCTGGATCCCAACAAAGCTTTGTTTGGCACTTCAGAAGAACCCTTAAATCTTTTTAGCCTCGGTTCTGAAAATTCAAGTCATCTTGGGGATGTACGGCATAGTAAAGTACGGAAACTGGGCATTTCAGGACAGGTAAAATATTACTGTCAGTTTTGGAAGGCAATTTTTTTTTTTTTTTGCTTCTTAACTGCCACATATTTTAGCTGGGGAAGTTGGGAGGGGATTGTTGTTGGAATTGTAGAAAGTTAGTCATAACAACATTCCGTGTTCAAGGACATCCTGCACCTGATGGAGATTGCCTGAAGATTGTATCCAATTGAGTGTGAAGAGTTGATTGGACAATGTGATGAACTTGTGGGTGTGGGGCAGGGCTGTGAACTGTCAACTGGGTATGGAAAACCTGGAAGCTTTCAGTTTTGGGTTTTCCCAGTTGTTCCAACATGACATCTCTAATAAATTGGAACTTTGAGGAAACTTAAGCCTCAGAGCTTTATTTCGTTGGGGGTGTTCCTTGGAACCCTGACAATTACACAGGTTCAAATTTGGGACTAGGCTTTGAGAAATGAGCAAGCGAAATCTAAAACGTTAGGAATATTTACCAGACATTACACCAAAGACAGACTTAATCTTACATATCGTAACGGCCACAAGAATTTCATACGCACAAAATTTGGAAAAAAGGAAATACACCAACAGAGGAAGTACTGATAAAGGAAATCTTAGATTAGATTGTGCCAAGATGGACAAATTAACAAAAGAAATTAAAGAAAAGGATGATACAGAATATTATGCAATATGGGATAAATGGTGCAAGAGACTAGAAAAAAATGAATAGTGATGAAAGGGGAGAAACAATAAGTGCAAGATGTCTGTAAGATAGTGTATAAAATGTATAAATTTAATGAGTGATAGGAATTATAGAGTAATAAGGGATAATGGGACAAGAAGGATATAAATATTATAAGGGGAATTGGGAGAAAATGTAAATTTTAGGAGATCACCGCTACGAAACAGTTGGAAAAAGAGAATGTATGTTATGTATTTTCTGTTTGTTACATTGTGTTGTGTTATAATTAATAAACTTATTAAAAAAAAAGAAATCTAAAATGTCTAATATATACTTCAGAACATTTATGATTTATTCACATATAGATACAGTCTGCTATGGGGGGGGGGCCAAGTTGGGAGCTCCTTTATTATAGCCAGTTCAGGCAAATTTAGCCCTCTGGCTTCCCCATTGACTCTGCTTGTCAGAAGGTCGCAAAAGGAGATCGCTGACCCCGGGGCGCGGCAACCATCATAAATAGGAATCAGTAGCCAGACGTCTGAATTTCAATCACTTGGGGGTAGGGGTCTGCAAACTTGGCTCTTTAAGACTTGTGGACTTCAACTCCCAGAGTCCACAAGTCTAAAAAGAGCCAAGTTTGCAGACCCCTGACTTGGGAGAATGCTGCAACGGTCATTAAGTCTGAAAAATGGTCACAGGTCACTTTTTTGAGCGCCGCTGCAACTTTAAACGGCCACTAAATGAACGGTTGTAAATCGAGGGATGCCTGTTCAGTACTCAGGCTTATTTAAAAGAGTGAACGACAAATCTTAACTGTATGCTCTGCTGCTTCTTTTAGGCCTTTGGGGTTGGCGCTCTGGAAGACGAAGACGAAGATATTTATGCAGTCGAATCCCTTTCCAGATACGACAGTGTTCTGAAAGATGAAGAGCCAGGAGACGGTTTATATGGTTGGACAGCCCCCCAGCCTTATAAAAGCAAGCCAGGTCTGGAAAGCTCTGGATATTTTCTCATTGGTTGAGGTTTATTATTATTATTATTATTTATTATATTTGTATACCGCCCATCTCCCGAAGGACTCAGGGCGGTTCACAGCCAATAAAACAACAGAAAACATATAATACATATGAAACAGCAAAAAGAATAGACAATTAAATTCAGTTGATGCCTTAAAACAGGGGTGTCCAAACTTGGTCCCTTTAAGACTTTTGGACTTCAACTCCCAGAGTTCCTCAGCCAGCTTTGCTGGCTGAGGGACTCTGGGAGTTGAAGTCCAAAAGTCTTAAAGGGACCAAGTTTGGACACCCCTGCCTTAAAACTTTTAAATACAAATTTAAAACCCATTTAAACCCCTGATTTAAAAACCCCAATTTAAAACTACATTCAAGCTAGTCCTGCTCTTCGAAACAGCAACGTCTTCAGCTCGCGGCGGAAGGACCTGAGATCGGGGAGTTGACGAAGCCCCAGAGGGAGCTCGTTCCAGAGGGTAGGGGCCCCCACAGAGAAGGCCCTCCCCCTGGAGGTCGCCAGCCGACATTTAGCTGACGGTATCCGGAGGAGGCCTTCTCTGTGAGAGCGCACTGGTCGGTGAGAGGCTAATGGTTTATCAGGAAGTGCCCCCTTATTGGTTTACTTTGAAAGTGCTAATGAATGTATCTATTATTTTATAGGCCGAGAGAAAGAAAAGAAGTATCTCGGGAAAATTTTGGATGGTTTCTGCTTGGCCTCTAAATCAGTAACTCCTACCAAGGTTGGTTAGCTTTCCTTTCTGCCAGTATATCTGCCAGTACATGTATGAAGATGTTGATATTGCTATTGTTTCCTGATTGCTTATTTGTACCCTATGACTATCATTAAGTGTTGTACCTTAGAATTGTTGATGAACGTATCTTTTATGTACACTGAGAATGTATGCACCAAAGACCAATTCCTTGTGTGTCCAATCACACTTGGCCAATAAAAAAAAATCTATTCTATTCTATTCTAAGATGCACTGAATTTTCCACAAGATCTCCAAGGGTATAACATTGATTCTTCAATCTGCCGATTATTTGAAAAGTCGTAGATTTTTTTAAAATACCATAACGATAGTAGCAATGTTTTGTCGTTACTGTTTTATTTTATTCTACTCCAAAATGAAACAAGGGAGAATATCAGTTTTCATTGCCCTAACCTGATCTTTGGAATACCGAAGAATTATTTTTTTTCAAATCAAATCTGCCCTCTGCAGTGTTTTGCTAATAAAAGTCTGCTGTGGCGATCATTTTACAATGCATAAAATCAGGATGTTTTTGTTAAGATTGGCAAAATAGTAAAAAAATAATAATGACAGTGAATGTAGAATAGAATAGAGTAGAATTTTATTGGCCAAGTGTGATTAGACACACAAGGAATTTGTCTTGGTGCATACGGTCTCAGTGTACATAAAAGAAAAGATACCTTCATCAAGGTACAACACTTAATGATAGTCATAGGGTACAAATAAGCAATCAGGAAACAATATCAATATAAATTGTAAGGATACAAGCAACAAAGTTACAGTCATACAGTCATAAGTGGGAGGAGATGGCTGATGGGAACAATGAGAAGATTAATAGTAGTGCAGATTTAGTAAATAGTTTGACAGTGTTGAGGGAATTATTTGTTTAGCAGAGTGATGGCGTTCGAGAAAAAACTGTATTGGGGGCAATGGGAAGCAACTGGTGATATGAGCAGATTGGATTTCAGGTTTGATCGCTACTAGACTTCTGCAACAAATAGCCCCAATATTTTAAAAAGAGCAGGGGACAATTGGTTTAATGTCAGTTATTGGTTTATATCAGTCTTTTCTCAACCTTTGGCAGCTTGAAGACGTGTGGACTTCAACTCCCAGAATTTCCCAGCTAGCAAAGAATTCTACAGAATTCTTTCCTAGCTGGGGAATTCTGGGGAGTTGAAGTTCACACATCTTCAAGCTGCCAAGGTTGAAAAACACTGGTTTATACACTTGAGCTCAGATTTAATTTTGCCTAATTCCCCATGTCCAGTATGTAATGACTCGCTTGTCTGCAAGCAAGACAAACATTTTGTCTTCTCTTGGTTTTTCCATAAAGACGTATCCTCCTCCAGACCTGCCAAGAAACTACAGACCAATCCATTACTTTCGACCTGTGATAAAAGCTACCGCTGAAAACTCCCACTTGCTGCAAGCCTTGGCAGAATCCACAGGGAAGCTTCTGAGCGATGCAGCAGTCCAAAGCAGACACCAGAAAACCGCTTCCGAGAGAAGGGAAGTGCTGGGCGAAACTGCTCTGAAAGGTATCCAGTATCCTGATGTTACTTCGCACGATGTATGTCCTCTACTTCAGGGGTCCCACCCCCACCCCAGGCCATGGATCGGCACCGGGCTGTGGCATGCCAGAAACTGGGCCACGCAAACAAGCGAAGCCCCATGCACAGGATGCAGGCAACATGAGAAACCACTCCCCCTTCCGGTCCATGGAAAAACTTCTTTCCATGGAACTGGTCCCTGGTGCCCCAAAGGTTTGGGGGCGCTGGTCTACCTGGAATCTGCAATCATTTTGTTCTGACTTATTTTTTTGTAGGCATTTTTGGTTGTCTTTTTTTAATTTAATTATATCTATCTATCTATCTATCTATCTATCTATCTATCTATCTATCTATCTATCTATCTATCTATCTATATCTATCTATATCTGTCTGCCTGCCTGCCTGCCTGCCTCTCTCTCTCTCTCTCTCTCTCTCTCTCTCTCTCTCTCTCTCTCTCTCTTATCTATCTATCTATCTATCTTTCTGTCTGTCTGTCTATCTATCCTATCCTATCCCTTATCTATCTCTCTATATCTCTTCTCTTTCTTTCTTTCTGTCTATATCTATCTATCTATCTATCTATCTATCTATCTATCTATCTATCTATCTATCTATCTATCTATCTATCGTACACTGAGAGCATATGCACCAAGACAAATTCCTTGTGTGTCCAATCACACTTGGCCAATAAAAAATTCTATTCTAATCTAATCTATCTCTAGCTTTCTTTCTTTCTTTCTTTCTTTCTTTCTTTCTTTCTTTCTTTCTTTCTTTCTTTCTTTCTTTCTTTCTTTCTTTCTTTCTTTCTATCTATCTATCTATCTATCTATCTATCTATCTATCTATCTATCTATCTATCTATCTATCTATCTCTGGTTCTATCTCTTATCTATCGATCCACCATCTATCTATCTCTATATGACTGTCTGTTTCTGTCTCTATCTCTATCTCTACCTACCTACCTACCTACCTAAATTTAAATATATCCTTAAACATGTATATTTTTAATTTATTAAAAATGGGGGCTTTTTGCAAGTGTTTTGTCTAAACAAGGCAATGTATTCTTGATGACACTTTGTTCTGAACCAAAACAATGTTAGCTATTTATCACGATTTTCTCTTCTTGTTTAGGCCCAACCACATCTGTTCTAGAATATTTGTCGGAGAAAGACAAAGAGAGGATCCAAGAAGCGAAACAGGCAGGACAGCCACAACTGAAAGCTGACACCGTGGTTCAACCATCTGCCTATAGCAAATTCCAAGCGCCTCCTGTCCCTGATATGCCACATAGGTGGCAATTGAGACTGGGGTCCCAGTTAAGTACAACTGGCTCTACCGACTTCAAACCATTTGCCAGCAACTCAGAAAAGCAAACGAGATACGAACATTACTTAGAAAATCTTGCCCGTGGAAAGAAAGGCAAGTAGCAAATGTGCCCCCAGCTCTTTTCTCCCTTCATCTAGCGCATTTTCATTTTAATTCAAGTTTTCTACGGCGAACGGAATTTAAGCGGGCAGCCCCCAAATCTGAAGAAGCAAAAGAGGCAATGCATAAGTTGTCGTCATGAAATAGACATAGATTCCGATGCTTAATATGTCCAGCATTTTAAAACATTGTCTTCAGTGGCCAGCACATCAAATGTAATCATGTTAGTTATTTCTGTACAGTTATTATTTACAATTGATTCAAATTCTGGTTTGTAAGGAACGTTAAAACATTCTTGCTTCTTTCGTGTATAATCTGCTTGAAAGACTAGTCTAAAACCACCAGGAAACCCTGGTCCATGGTTTATGTAATGGAACATCCAAAGCAGGAATTACGGCTTGCTCCTGCCAAAAAGCGGGAAGAACAAACTCTGGTTTAGGATTCTGCTTCTTACGAGATCAGCAAGAAATATTTGTGCTGTGTTTTGAGATAGTTTTCTTTTTAATTGTTTTCCTTCTTTTCCTTTTATACTGTGTGATTTTATTTGTGTATTTTTTTTTTTGATGGGCTGGGGTTATTTATTGTATTTTTCCAGACTATAAGACACACCTACGAAAAAAGAAGTCTGCCTCTGTCTCTGGCTCCCAGCAATTTACCTCCTTACAGCAAACAGCCTGTTTCTGTTTCAGTTTCAGCACAACCTGATTAGCACAAGAAAAAAAGATCTGCCTCTGCCTCCCAGCAATTTGCCTCCTTGCAGCAAACAGCGGAGGCTGAAAGTGGGGCGTCCAGAGGCAGCAATAGGCAATGGCAATCCATTGAAACAGCTGAAACAGCTGATGGTCGGGAGGCCAATCCAACCAACGATCAGCTGCTTGTGCTAATCAGGCTGTGCTGAAGCTGAAATGGGCTGTTTGCTGTTTGCTACAAGGAGGCAAATTGCTGGGAGCCAAAGGTTGAGGGCTGATGTGTAGGCGGGGCTACATTCAGTGGATAAGACACACCCACATTTTCAACCTCTTTTGGGGGGGAAGTGCGTCTTATACTCTGAAAAATGCAATAGTTAAGGTGTGGGGGGCATATACCTTTGTTAAAAAAAAATTAGAAGATCCTCTTTGATTTTTCATGCTTCTGCTGAGTCTATTTTCTGTCATTCTTGGTTTTGCTTTTGCTGGAAATCTGTGCATCTATAAACTATTTCATTCGTTTCTCTTCAACATTATTGAGCCAGTATTATTGATTTGTATTTTTTTGCTTGCTTTTTAAATTTTTCTTGCCCTAATAGATATGCCAGAAAGCTGTTTAGATTCCAATATGACGGAATGGGAACGCGGTAGAGAACGGGAAGAATTCGCTCGCGCTGCTGCCTTCTACAAAACCTCCAGCTCGATTTTGTCTTCAAGGTTTACTCCTGCGAAATTGGAGGACGATACCGATAAAATAGACGTTCCTCGCGATGAAGAGGTATGTCCTAAACTCATCCAGGAATTGTTGAGCCAGGTTGATTTGCAGTAATCCTCATGTGATGACCCTAGAAGTGATACAAAGGCGACACAGCCACAGAACCGATATGAGTCCCTTTATTATCACCATCTGTGCCCCCAATGTTCCTTTCAACTCTCTGGCCTGGAGAGAGCTCTTCCACCAACCTGTAATAGTCTTTGGCTGGCAATACTTCAGTCCCAAATATTGTAAGCAGAAAACTTCTAACAAAAAATCCAAAGGCAAGACAAGGTAATTAATCCGGCAGGGCACACAAAATAAGGAATTCCACAAGTAAAGTAGCATGGCGGTAAATCAAACCCGTTGGGAGGATGCCAGGTTTCAAATAAACACCAGATAAACTCAGAGTTTGTTCCCAACAACCGCCCCTCCCATTTACCTCTCCTTTTAAACTCCAGCAGCAGCTGTGCCTTGTAAGGAGGATCGGGTCCCTTTCCTCCCTCGTAAGCCATGCAACCCACGTTGCTCTCTTCTCTGTTCCTCCCTGCGCTGCCTAGGATGAGGAGTGGGTGGGCCTTGGTCTTCATCTGAACCCCCTCTCCCTTGTTTTACCTCTCCTCTCCCTTGCTGTGCCCAGCCTGACTTTGCCCTTCCCCAGTTTCTTCCACAGCCAACAGATCCACTCTCTGTCAGCCGTTCCTCTTCCCCTTTGGATTCAGACTCTGACAGGCATGACACCTCAGAGCACTGATTCCTTTCAAGATCATCTCCAAACAAATGCTAAGCGTTCTCACAACACATAGCTAAGATGTAATGCAGTTTGTTTGTTTGTTTCATTCTGTCTGAAGGTGTTGTGTGAACACAACTTGTTTATTAAATAAAAGCACGGTTAAAATTAGTTTACGCAGAAATGTGAACCAGACCAATTTTTTTTTTTTAAAAAAAGACCTTCAGAAAGTTATGCTTTATCCTCAAGTCGGTTATTGCCAAAATGCATGTGTGATAGTTGCTGTAACAAACCGAGAACCACATTGTTATTTTAGACGAATGTTGATGACAAAGAGGCGGCTGCGAAGATGAAGATGTTTGGAAAGCTCACCAGGGAAAAATTTGAGTGGCACCCGGATAAGCTTTTGTGCAAAAGGTTTAATATTCCTGATCCCTATGCAGAGTAAGTTGGTTGAATCCATTGGCATTTTCTAACAAGTATTTTGGGGGTGATAATTTTATGGTTGGCCAGTAGAAGTGATCAGATCTAGGAACTATTGTTTAGACCCGGGGTCTTCAACCTTGGCAACTTTAAGACTTGCGGACTTCAACTCCCAGAGTTCCTCAGCCAGCTTTGGCTGAGAACTCTGGGAGTTGAAGTCCGCAAGTCTTAAAGTTGCCAAGGATGGAGACCCCTGGTTTAGACCAGTTTAGACCAGAGTTCACCAACCTTTGTGGGTTGGTGGCCCAGAGTGGGGGGAGGGAGGAAGAGGGGATGGTTTTGTGGGAGGGGCAGGCATATTCATGCGTGCGTGTTGCTCACACAAGTGGAGCCATGAGCGCCCATGACAACGCTTGCGCGAGTAGGGTGTGAGCACCCGCAACGCGTGAATGGGCTGCGAGTGCCTGTGCAACTGGAGCTGTGCGCACAGGGGCACATCTTAGCCAGCTACTCACATGGCCCAGTGGCCAATAGGCTGCGGCCCACAAGTTGGGCACCCCTGGTTTAGACCACCTTGTTTACTTAATTATATTTTTGACTTATAGACTATGATTTCTTAACCATAAATTTTACATGCTGTTTTATTTCTATACTTGTGATCTATTTTAACACACATTCCTGGAGCAGAAAAACTACCCAAAGTTAGATGTAGAAACTGTGAAAGTGGCGCGGTGGCCTTGAGGTGGAGCTCTCGTCTCCCAATCAGGAGGCCGTGAGTTCAGTCTTAGGAAGCGGTATATATTCCTCTTTCTCTGGGCGCAAAGAGAAAATATATGCTGTGAACCTCACATAGGCATCTGGAAGGGAATCCGGCCAGTAAACGCTCTAGTTCCATTCAGTTACTCCAATTCCAATCTGATGTAAGCCTTGCAGGGTCATTAAAAGAAGAAACAAAATGTAGAAACTCTGCTTTTATTTTTCATCAGGTCATGTATTGTTGGATTGCCGACAGTGAAACGTGATAAGTATTCTGTGTTCAACTTCTTGACCGTTGCTTCAGAGTCTGCGTCAGAGATGCAAAATCAACCGATGAAAACAGGAGTGCAAAATATTCCTACCAGTAAGATTTTTGATTTATCAGAAGAAGATGAATCTCTCTTCACGACCTGAGTCATACATAATTTGGCCAGTCAAAAGTGTAGAAAACAATAATAGAGTAAAAACCGTATGTGGGGCTGACACAGTATCTCAGACTAATATTTGGCCCCTAAATTTAAAAATCCTAACGATCAAAGAAAATTTTTCTTAAAACTGGATGCATTGTGCAAAAGAAAGAAAATGTTGTGACCAAGGCCCAAGTAGTGATTATTAAACACAATTCAGTCCTCAACAAACTTATTTTATTAAAACAGCTGAGAATTAATCCATTCTCAGCTTCATCCAAAACAAAATTCTTAATAACCAATCCCTCGGCCTTATCACCAACCTTTGATGTCTTTGGCAACCTGCCCAAGGCTTTTCTTGGCAAAACCCCCACAAAGTTCAAGAGCATGTGACAAGAAGCACGGAAATCAATGTTGCTTTCCTACAAAGAACCCAACGGCTTGTTGCTGCTTTTTTAAGCCTTATGGGAGAGGCCAATAATCTCCTGGCCTTACTCCCGAGTCGTCCTTTTTGCTTTAGCTGCTCTTACTTTCTGGCAGCTCTTCTTATGTGTGCACTAGGAACAGGCTCTTCCTGTTCCTCTGCCTCTCTGCTGAACGCCTGTGGAGGCTCCGGAGTCCGCGCATCACTCCCAGATGGCCCTGACCCCATCTCTGTCTCTGATGCAGAACCCTCATCCGGGCCTTCCCCTGACTCCAGGACTGACCCACTGTCCTCCCCAGCAGGCTGCTGGTGGACCACAACAGAAAACTTTCAGATTAACAGATTAACAGAGTTGGAAGGGACCTTGCAGGTCATCTAGTCCAACCCCCCTGCCCAAGCAGGAGACCCTACATCTGCCTCTACTTAGGATCGAACTCATCAAGAAAGGGTGATGACCCCTTGGAAATGTCTCCATTTTTTTCAGAGCCAAAGAAGTCATCGAGATGGGATGTGCCCGACAGAGAGAAGAAGAAAGATACTATCAGTGAATTTATAAGTTTGGCTCGATCGAAGGTGGATGTCCATGTTGAGGAGCAACTTCCCAAAGCAGTTGAAGCGAAGGCCAAACATGGGACTGGGGACCTTGTTCCCACTCAGGTAGAATGGCTTTGGTGCTTCTGTTATGTTGAAGGAGTAGGGGGCACTTTCAAGCGTATGCCAAATGGATGTGCGATGAACTCGGATGAATGAATTGGTAGCTACAATATTCTCAGGAGATGGGATCAGGCTATCCTCATGCATTATCTGACTAGGTGGCTCAGTGGCTAGGACACTGAGCTTGTCGATCAGAAAGTTTGGCAGTTCGGTGGTTCAAATCCCTAGTACAGGTTTCCTGTGTGAGCAGCAGTGGTGGGTTGCTACTGGTTCGCCCCAGACCCCCAGACGCTTTCACGAGTGAACTGGTAGCAACAGGTTTTGAAACCCGTCCCTGGTGAGCCAGGGGTTGGAATAGATGACCTCCAAGGTCCCTTCCAACTCTGTTACTATTAATAATAATTACTAAAAATTACTAAAAATAGAAGCTGTGCAGACTCAGGTGACAATTTACTAAAGGAATACAGTGCAGGACAATTTTACATGCATTATTAGAAACGCCTTTATCATGGCATCACATCTTGCATGCAAAAATCAAAACACAAATGCGTTTTGGAAGTGCAGGACACATGTTTTAATTTGCCCTGAGGTTTTGATTTTGAATTTTGAAACCCACCACTGTTTAACTTGGCAGAGAAGTGCATTGTTTCCTTTTCACCTTTTCCTTTGTGGTTCAGCCATCAGGCCCACCCAGTGGCCCAAGTGAAGCTGCCATGGAAGAAGAAAGCCGGCCATCCATGGATTTATTTAAGGCCATCTTTGCCAGTTCCTCAGACGAGAAGTCCTCTTCTGAAGAAGAGAGTGATGGAGAAGAGCCAGCTGCAGCAGCCCTGGAAGGAGAGTCCGAAAACACAAAGCCTTGCGACTCACCTGGGGCCCCATTACCTGTTGCTCAAGGTATTTATTATTGGCTCGGTTCAAACCAGGGGTGAAATGCTTCTGGTTTGGACCGGATTGTCCAATCCGGAGCGATGGTGGCAGGTGGTTCGGAGAACTGCCCGTCCCCCTGCCCAGCTGAGCCATGCAATCATCAGAGGGGTTTTTTTTGGTTTTTTTTACTTTTTACTAGAAAGAGTGCAGAGAAGAGCAGCAAAGATGATTAGGAGACTGGAGGCTGAAACATATGAGGAACGCTTGCAGGAAATAGTTATGTCTTGTTTAGTGAAAAGAAGGACTAGAGGAGACATGATAGCAGTGTTCCAATATCTCATGGGTTGCCACAAAGAAGAGGGGGAGTCAAGCTATGCTCCAAAGCAGGGGTCTCCAACCTTGGCAACTTTAAGCCTGGAGGACTTCAACTCCCAGAATTCCCCAGCCAGCTTTATTTTGCTTTGCTGGCTGGGGGATTCTGGGAGTTGAAGTCCGCCAGGCTTAAAGTTGCCAAGGTTGGAGACCCCTGGTCTAGGTGGATCCTGCAGTCCCAGCTTCCTGTGGTCATGTGATCGCCACTTGCAGCCTCCTGCCGGCTTCCCCATTGGCTGCTTCTTGGAAGGTAGCAGCAAACCTCACAAACAAGAGTTCACATGACCTCATGGATACCACAAAAGTTGCAGTTATGAGAAACCCCTCCCCCGTAAGAACACCTTATTCAGTGCCGCTGTAACTTTGGTTACTGAACGAGTGGACATTAAGCGAGGACCATCTGTGTCCCAACCAACCAGTTTGCCTTTGCAGCTTGTAATAGCCACAAAAGAGGCCACTAATGGCCATACTTGAGGGAGTTGGGGATGCTCATAATGCTCACTCCAGTAGTGTCACGGTGGTTTGATATCTTGGAGCCGTCCCCCCATAAAGTTTGAAGCAGTTTTATGAAATCCTTGATAAAAACCTGAGTCGTCAAGATATTTTTAATAAGGAAAAGTTGATGTGTTTCGGGAATAGGTTCATGGAAATATACCGTAACTTACGGCAGCCTTTATGGTATGTCGGCATTTCAGACAGACTTTGAAATGGTCTAAATGGTCAGTGGGCTGTATAAAGTGATTTGTTATGTTGGCCTTTAAACACGATCTCCATATTTATTATTTTTTTCCTCAAAGAAACTGAAGTTACACCTGAGACTTTTGATACCATAACGCCAACCTCAAAGGAAGTAGTTGATCAAGGAGAATTTGGACCAAGGTTGCCTCCTGTTGCTTATTCTGGTAAAGAGATTTATTAAAAGTTAAATGTTAATTGCATATATAGCGACGCTTTCCATTTTAAAAGTATTGCACACAGGAATCTATCGGCTGTTGGTCTTTTTTGTTTCATGGGCTACAGAAATATCGTAAATTCAAGCTAATCACAGAGTATAATTTTTATTAAAATTCTTGATTTAATTAGGGTAGATACCCAAAACATGCTCAAGCCAACACACAAACTAATAGAAAAACAAGGAAGGATAAAGAAAAAAAAATCGAAAGGCAAAAGTTCAAGAAAAAAAGGTGAAAAATAAAAAGAAAGAAAATATTTAAAAATGGCTTCCTATCTTCATTTTAGCAGCTATATGTACCATTATAAATTTACCTCTTTCTCTAAAGCTACATCATGACTCTTTTTTCTACAATCTACCCTGTCTAATCATCAAAACCATTTGTCACAAGTTCACTTTTTTTTTTTTTCATTTTTACACAAAAAATCCATCAGAGGCTTTTAATAAACATAGATAATGTCTTTTAAGTTACCGATTTAAGTAATTTATAGTACGAAGGGTCTTCAGGGCTCCGAGTTTGGTTGATTTTTGCAGATGTTTCATTACCCAAACTAGGTAACATTATCAGTCACCAAGTACCCTTCATTTCAACCCTGAGCTACAAATATTCTTCTCTCTCAATTTATGCACTTCAGCAGATTCTGTCGTCTTCACCAAGCGTTCCTCCAGAGCGGGTAGTGTTAAATCTTCCCATCTCCTGTCGGTTGTTCCTGAGCATAGTTATATATTCACTAAAAGTGCAGCCAATGCTTGTATAAATAGATCAGGGGTTTGCATCAAGAAATTCAGAAAGATGCTATTCCCGGAGAATCTAAAATAATAACAACTCAGCAGCTTCTGAATAGCTTTCAGTGCATCTTCCTTGAACAGTTCTTCTGTCTCTGACGAATGTTTTAGGCACAGCTGAAGCGGTTGCAGAACACAAACCCCCAAAGATCAAAGAAAAACACAAGAGGAAAGAACACAAACACAAAAAGGAAAAGGTAATTTTGATCGTTTTATTTTTAAACCTTTTCTCCTCAAAATCTGCGTCGGGTTCTCTGACAAAGCTTGTTTTCCAAGTACAGAAGGCGTTTTCTTTCTATTTTGCATTCCCTCCCTCCTTGTTTTGAGTCACGTATATGAAATGGGTGGCCATCTACCTTTGGATAATAAATGAATAAAAATATATTACTTTGAAAAGATGTCGAGGCTTTAGAACAGGGGTCCCCAATCCCCAGTCCGTGAACCGGCACCGCGGGATGCAGGCAACATGTGAAACGCCGCCGCCTCTGGTCCACGGAAAAAAACCTGTCCACAGAACTGGTCCCTGGTGCCCAAAAGATTGAGGGCTCCTACCCTAGAAAGAGTGCAGAGAAGAGCAGCAAAGATGATTATGGGACTGGAGGCTGAAACATATGAAGAATGCTTGCAGGAAATGGTTATGTCTAGATTAATGAAAAGAAGGACTCGGAGAGACATGATACCAGTATTCCAATATCTCACGGGTTGCCACAAAGAAGAGGGAGTCAAACTATTCTCCAAAGCAGGGGTCTCCAACCTTGGCAACTTTAAGCCTGGAGGACTTCAACTCCCAGAATTCCCCAGCCAGCTGGCTGGGGATTCTGGGAGTTGAAGTCCTCCAGGCTTAAAGTTGCCAAATTTGGAGACCCTTGCTCCAAAGCACCTGAGGGCAGGACAAGAAGCAATGGATGGAAACTAATCAAGGAGAGAAGCAACCTGGCACCTAAGGAGAAATTTCCTGACAGTAAGAACAATTCATCATTGTAATGACTTGCCTCCAGAAGTTGTGCGGGGGGGCTCCATCACTGGAGGTTTTTAAAAAAGAGATTGGACAATCATTTATCTAAAACATAACATAACATAACATAACATCAGAGTTGGAAGGGACCTTGGAGGCCTTCTAGTCCAACCCCCTGCCCAGGCAGGAAACCCTACACCATCTCAGTCAGATGGTTATCCAACATTTTCTTAAAAATTTCCAGTGTTGGAGCATTCACAACTTCTGAAGGCAAGTCGTTCCACTTATTAATTGTTCTAACTGTCAGGAAATTTCTCCTTAGTTCTAAATTGCTTCTTTCTTTGATCAGTTTCCACCCATTGCTTCTTGTTCTACCCTCAGGTAGAAAACGGTATAGGGTCTCCTGCTTGAGCAGGGAGCTGGACTAGAAGACCTCCAGGGTCCCTTCCAACTCTCGTTATTCTTTGTGCAGAAAAAGAAGCACAAGAAATCCAAGCACAAGGGCAAGCACAAGAACAAGAAATCGGAGAAGAACAGCAGCTCAGACACAGCCGAGAGCAAAGACAGCAGCAGCAGTGAGGAAGGAAAGACGAATATATCACCCCGGGAACTTTTAAGAAGGTAAGCAGGCCAAGAGAGTCAATATTTCTCTCGTATGCAGATGGACATATTTTTTTTAAAAGGAAGGAAACATTTGCATAAAAGAAAAAGTGACTTGTGTTTCTAACATTGTTTTTAAACTTCCGGATGATCATCTGGATTCTGGAGCCACAAGGTCTAACTTGGGTGGGCTTCAAAAATTTTAGCAAGGGATTCTCTGCCCAGTTGCTGGGTGGGCGTGACCATGGTGGCCGTGACCTAGTCGGCCTCCTGCAACACAGCCGGGGGGGCGGGTAGTGTATTTTTGCCCTCCCCGGGCTCCGGAGGCTTTCCTCGAGCCTCTGGGAAGGCAAAAATGGCCACCTCAGGCTCTGGAGGCCCTCTGGAGGCCAGAAACAGGCCCATTTCCAGCTTTCCTGAACTTCCGGTAGACCCGTTTTTCGCCCTCCCCAAGCCTCCGCGTGTGCCCTGCACTTACCTGCATCCAAAACAGGCCACATAGGGACTCCTGGGAGGGGAGGGGTGGGTGGGGCCAGCCAGGAGTGAGATTTGGGGGTTCTCCAAACTGCACAGAATCTTAGCTAGAGGTTCTCCCAAACCCTTGCAAACCCCCAGCAGCCCACTCCTGGTCTAACTCAAATGTTTCTCAACTTGGCCACTTAAACTTTTGTGAACTTCAACTCCCAGAATTCTGGGAGTTGAATGTTAAAACTCAGTAGGATTATCATCATCATCATCATCATCCCTTGCGGGGTGGATTCTGGGCAACTGAATGGAGCCGAGTGTTTACTGGCCGGATGCCCTTCCTGTCGCCAATGCAGAATCTTATTTAGCAGATAGAATAGAATAGAATTTTTTTATTGGCCAAGTGTGATTGAACACAAAAGGAATTTGTCTTGGTGCATATGCTCTCCGTATACATAAAAGAAAAGATATGTTCATCAAGAATCAAGGATATAAATGCAAAAAAAAAAAAAAGAATCATGAAGTACAATACTTAATGATAGTCATAGGGTACAATTTTAACACTTAATGATACAACACTTAATGATTGTCATAGGCTACAATTAAGCAATCAGGAAACAATATCAGTATAAATCATAAGGATACAAGCAGCAAAGTTACAGTCATACAGTCATACAGTCATAAGCGGAAGGAGATGGGTGATGGGAACGATGAGAAGATTAATAGTAGTGCAGATTTAGTAAATAGTTTGACAGTGTTGAGGGAATTATTTGTTTAGCAGAGTGATGGCGTTTGGGGGAAAAACTGTTCTTGTGTCTAGTTGTTCTGGTGTGCAGTGCTCTATAGCGTCGTTTTGAGGGTAGGAGTTGAAACAGTTTATGTCCAGGATGTGAGGGATCTGTAAATATTTTCACAGCCCTCTTTGATTCGTGCAGTCTGCAGGTCCTCAATGGAATATATGTATTCTCATTGTGATATATTCTCATTGTGCCCGGAGAGAGAAATGTCTGCCTCTACCTAGGGATCGAACTCACAACCTCCTGATTGTGAGGCGAGAGCTTCACCTCTAGGCCACTGCACCATTGCCAGTGAATGGCGCAGGCTGGTAAGGCCTGTTATTAAGAACAGCCTGTTATTTAAGAACACAAAGCCTGCAATTACTGCAGGTTCGAGCCCGGCCCAAGGTTGACTCAGCCTTCCATCCTTTATAAGGTAGGTAAAATGAGGACCCAGATTGTTGGGGGGGCAATAAGTTGACTTTGTAAAAAAAAAATATACAAATAGAATGAGACTATTGCCTTATACACTGTAAGCCGCCCTGAGTCTTCGGAGAAGGGCGGGGTATAAATGTAAACAAAAAAAAAAAAATTCATTAAAACTCAGTAGCATCCGCTGGAGTGATTTTAAAAATGGAGACCACAACAGTGCAGATGAAGGGTTTATAAAGGGTCAGGCAGGGCTTCAGTCATCCTGGTGTCCAGTGCACGGTGTAAAAATTAAATAATGCTGCTATGATTGCCATCTTAATATTTTTTGATTCCCCACTGGAGATCATACTGTCCCCGAGGTAGAACATTATGGAGTTGTCAGTATACTGCTGATTCAACTCCCATTAATGTAGGAAGGTAATTTGAAGCTCTGGGGAATCACAATGGAATTGCCAAGAAGATGCCAATCTGGTTTGCAGTCCGAAGACAAGCTACAGTTCCTTGAAACTTGCTTGAAATTGATCAGAGCAGGGAGAAGGTATTCTTATATATAATACTATTTTCCAAGATCATCCTAACGGTGTCAAATCTACCTGATTTGATTGTGTCATTTCCTTGCTGGAATTGATTCTGAATTAATTGCATATAAAGTGGCAACCTAAAACAAATTATTTAAGGGAGTTAAGTGTTTTTAACATTATTGTTAGATGAATTTTTAACTTTTGTTCTCTCATGTGAATTAAGTGATCTCTTTTTTACCTGTTGGTCATTTTTTTTTTATTTACATTTATATCCTGCCCTTCTCCGAAGACTCAGGGCGGCTTACAGTGTGTAAGGCAATAGTCTCATTCTATTTGTATATTTACAAAGTCAACTTATTGCCCCCCCAACAATCTGGGTCCTCATTTTACCTACCTTATAAAGGATGGAAGGCTGAGTCAACCTTGGGCCTGGTGGGACTAGAACCTGCAGTAATTGCAGGCAGCTGTGTTTTAATAACAGGCTTCTTACAGCCTGAGACACACACACACACACACACACACACACACATTTGGCTTTAATGAGACTTTTTTTTTTCATTCTTTGAATAATAATCAAATCAGTTGATGGTTTCTAAACTTTCCAGCAAACTTGGAAAGATAATCAGTTGAAGGAAGAATGCCATAGGCATTCTCATTATTTAGAAAAACAAGATGAGCGTCAAATAAATCTAATAAATAGATAAACAGTCAACATGTAATTACGGTTGATATTTTTAAATTGCTCATTTAAAAATCAATGTCTTAAGGTTTATTTTCTTAGAATTTAAAAGCCTTTTAAGAACTGATAGAAAGATTGTAGTTTGGCTTCTAGTTTGGACTTTTTAAATTGAAATTATTTTATTCATTCACATATATTTCTTCTCTTTATTCCTCTGTTTATTCTAGGATGAAAAATCTTCCACTTGTAAAGTGGTAGCTTGGATTCCATTTCTGGACGCACAGTAGATCTCCTCTATGATGGCAGATCATCCATATAAAGCATTGTTAATGTCCTGTAAATACAGTATTTTTGTTTTTTTCTTTTAATTTCAAAGTTTCAAAAGAAAAACCAAAATTCTGCACAGTCCAAAAGATTCTATTCCGCGAGGGACAATGAAAATGCTGCATTGTAATGATAAACGCATGAGAAAATTTAAATAAACTAAGTTTACTGATCTTCCACGCGTCGTCGTCAAATATTTTGTTGAGAGATCTTAAGTGTAGAGGAATATTTTTGGAATACATTGGAGTGAGCGAACTCTTCTTGGCTGTGGTGAGTTGTCCCGCAGCAAGTTAGCCATAGCGATTTGGCCATGGTGAGTTGACTGGCAACTTGGGCATGGTGAGTTGTCCCATTCAGGGTCTGGCACATTGGTGAAATCTAAAATTTGTTACTACTGGTTCTGTGGGCGTGGCTTGGTGGGGGTGGTAATGTGACTGGGTGGCCAACTTTTTTTTTTTTTTACTTTTAAAAGCATTTTTTCTACAACCTCTTTGGGCAAAGAGGTTGTAGAAAAAATGCTTTTAAAAGGCTTCTCTGGCGATCCCAGCTGAGCTGGGTGATTATCAGAGGCTTTTTTTTTTATTTTTAAAAGCATTTTTTCGGACTGTCCACATGCGTGCTAGTTGTTTCTGGCTCTAGGGGGCAGTGCTCATCTCAGTTTCTAAGCCGAAGAGCCAGCGCTGTCCGAAGATGTCTCCATGGTCATGTGGCTAGTATGACTCAACGCCAAAGGCGCATGGAGCACCGTTATCTTCCCACCAAAGTGGTCCCTATTTTTCTACTTGCATTTTTTTACGTGCTTTCGAACTGCTAGGTTGGCAGAAGCTGGGACAAGGAACGGGAGCTCACCCCGTTACGCAGCACTAGGGATTCGAACCGCTGAACTGCCGACCTTTCAACCGACAAGCTCAGAGCCTTAGCCATTGAGCCACCGTGTCCTTCTAAGAAGATTAGAAGCACCAAACTAGAAGAAACATTAACCCCCTAAAACAACTGAATGAAACTGTGTCTTACGGTCAAAGCCAGATGCCCGAAACCCCACAATAGCGATGCATCCTACACTGTTTCAAAGAAACAAGCAATCTGGAAAAACCTTCTTAATACACCCCGTGAAATCTCAGCCAATTCCAGGCAGGTCTAGGAGAATCTTGCCCTAAAATCTTTCCACATGATTCTCAGATCTGGTCCTGGCAGGATGGGAAGACAAAAACAACCCAAAACAAAGTTGTCAGAGAAAACAAACTGTTGGGAACAAAGAAGAAAAGAGGTCATTAATCATCCTTGCCAAAGGGCTGGGCGAAGAGCCAGTCTTTGGGGCCCTTTGAAATACCATCTGCAATTTGTGTTCACTGACCCAGTTCTGAGATGCCCAAGGATGCCTTGGATTTTAAAAAAAAATTCTCCTAAAGCTTCACTCTCAAATTTATTCCTTGCTGGGTTTTTTTCCCCACCACCCCAAAGACTCTTCATACAAGCGGTCTTCAACTGAGCCCAAAATTTCTGTTGCTAAGCAAGACGTCCTGTTAAAAAAGAGTTTTGCTCTGATCTTTGGTGCATATGCTCTCAGTGTACATAAAAAGAAAAAATACCTCCATCAAGGTACCACACTGACAACACTTAATGATAGTCATAGGGTACAAATTTAACACTTAATGGTACAACACTTAATGATAGACATAGGCTACAATTAAGCAATCGGGAAACAATATCAGTATAAATCAGTAAAGATAAAATTGACCCCATATCTTAAAATATTCTGAACTCTTTGATTATCAAAGTTAATTATTCATTTCTGCCCAGTCTAAAATTTTCTTAATTACTTCCCCTTCCAGAGTTATTTTCTCTTGCTTTCCAATTTTGCCCAAATACAATCCTCGCTGCTGTTATTACACGTATAATCAAATATATATTTTCTTTACTAATTTTCTCTGGAAGGATACCCAATAGGAACAGCTCCAGTTTTAAATCAATATGCTGCTGTGTCATTTCTAGCCATGTCTTAATTTTATTCCAATAATTTTTAGCTTCTGGACATGTTCACCACATACGATAATAGGAACTGGTGACATTTCCAACATTTAGCTGATTTATCTTTAAACATTTTTGCCAGTTTTTCAGAAGGCATATGCCATCTATACAACATTTTATATTGATTTTTTTTAATATGCAGTGGGCATTGTTAATTTGTAGTTCCTTTCCCATAACTGTTGCCATTTATCTAAATCAACTGAATATCCAAAATTCTTTGCCCAAGCTATCATTGTTTCCTTTACTTGTTCTTCCTCGAGTTCTTTTTTTAAAAGAAGTTTTTATTTTATAGCCTACCCCCGACAAGAATAGCCAGAATGTTCAAGAATAAATCTGAAAAATGTTGGAAATGTCATCAGATACCCGGTTCATATTACCATATGTGGTGGACGTGCGTAGAAACTAAAAGATACTGGACTAGAATCCACACATGGTTGGAAAAAATGATTAAAAAAAAACAGGCTTTAAACTAGAAGTTTTTTTATTGGGGATCATACCTGAAACCTTCAATAAAGAATTGAGATATTTGATTGTGAATGTTGTAACAGCGGCCAGGATTGTGTTTGCTAAAAACTGAAAAAATGAGAAAATACCAACATAAGATGAAATTATTAAGAAAATAATGGAATGTGCAGAAATGAGTAAATTGACATTTGAAATTAGAAAGAAGGAAGATAAACAATATTATAAGATATGGGATTCATTTTATCAATGTTAATGAAGTTTGACAGAGGTTTTTATAATGGAAGAATTGTTGAAATACATACTGATTTAAGATGATGAAATGAATGACGTTATATGATTAACACAAAACTTAGAATACTTTACATGACATGAGGGAAGAATACTTATAGTTAATGACATGATTAATTGACCGAAATATTTGGATATATATCAGATTGATAAAACGTAAAATTAGATAAATCATACGTTATGGATATGCTGAACTTGCACAAAAGATTTGTAATCAATCCACCGACATGCTGTATTTGTATTGAAGATGTTTTTATGTTTGTTTGTCTAAAAAATAAAATAAAAACTTTCAAAAAAAAAAAGTCAAGGACTGCCTGCCTGCCTTTGGTCTCCTTAAAGAGATGGCATGTGAGTATAACTCCTGAGTATAACTCATAAAATCATTTTCTACAATGTCCTTCCTGTCGAAGACTACTTCAGCTTCAATCGCAACAATACATGAGCACACAATAGATTTAAAGTTAAAGTGAACCGCTCCAATCTTGATTGTAGAAAATATGACTTCAGTAACAGAGTTGTTAATGCCTGGAATGCACTACCTGACTCTGTGGTCTCTTCCCAAAATCCCCAAAGCTTTAACCAAAGACTATCCACTATTGACCTCACCCCATTTCTAAGAGGTCTGTAAGGGGCGTGCATAAGAGCACCAGCGTGCCTACCGTTCCTGTCCTAATGTTCCCTTTGGTTGTATCCAATTCGTATGGTTATTTCATGCTTATACTTATATATACTGTTGTGTTTGACAAATAAATAAATAATAAAATAATAATAGCTTTAAGACTTGTGGACTTCAACTCCACAAGTCTTAAAAGCTTGTGGAGTTGAAGTCCACAAATCTTAAAGCTGCCAAGTTTATTTATTTTATTTATGTGTCACAACAGTATATATAAGGATAAGCATGAAATAAGTATACCATATACAAGCATATATATAAGTATAAGCATAAAATAACTATACGAATTGGATACAATCAAAGGGGACATTGGGACAGGAACGGTAGGCACGCTGGTGCTCTTATGCACGCCCCTTACAGATCTCTTAGGGGACCCCTGCTCTATAGAAACCCCCTGAAGCCGAAATCTGGCTGATTAAAAGGGAGACCTCAAAGGAGGGACTCCGCTTGGACTTTGCTTTGCAAAGCGACGTTTTCCGCGTCGGAAGATCGGATGACGTCCCCCAGCCCCAACTTCTCTTAAACTTACTGGAAGCCCTGAAATCGCAGCCGCCGCGTGTCCGTCCGCGCAGCTTTGGTCCGTTGCTAAGAACAGCCGGACGAACGAGCGAACGAGCGAGCGAGAAAGCAGGCGGCGGCTTCTGCAAGCAGGGGAAAGAAAGGAGGAAGGGGAAAGGGGAAGGAAAGGAAAGGAAAGGGGAAAAGAGAAAGGTGAAGGGAAGAAGGAAAAGAAAGGAAAGGGGAAAGGGGAAGGAAAGAGGAAAAGAGGAAGAGAAAGAAGAAGAGAAGAGAAGAGAAGAAGAGAAGAGAAGAGAAGAGAAGAGAAGAGAAGAAGGGGAAAAAAGAGGAAAGGACAGGGGGAAAGAGGGGAAAGAAAGGAAAAGAAAGAGAAGGGAAGAAGGGAGAGAAAAAAGAAAGGGAGAAGGGGAAGGGAAGAAGGAAAAGGAGGGGAAAGGGGAAGGGAAGAAGGAAAGGGAAAGAAAGGAAAGGGAAAGAAAGGAAAGGGAAAGAAAGGAAAAGAAAGGAAAGGGGGAAGGGGAAGGGGAAGGAAAGAAGGGAAAGAAAGAAAGGAAAAAGGAAAGGAAAACCAGGGACGGGGGTGTGTGTGTGTCTCTCCTCTCTGCTCAGAGATGCCACTGCAGTCACCCAGCTACGACCCCCTGGCCACCGAGGGCCCAGAGGAGAAGGACTGGGAAGGGGACCAAGAGAAATTGGCCAAGGTGGGCAAGCAAGAGAAAAGAGGTGGGGAGGGGGAGGGGTCTTCCTTTCCTCCAGGGTGGGCAATGTCTGCATGTGAGGCTCCAATTCAGAGCCTCGCAGGCGTGGTGGACGGTTGGACTACAGCTCCCATCACCCCAACACCATGCTATCTACTGGCTGAGACTGTAAGGGGGCTGTAGTGCCTTGCATCTGGAGGGCGGCAGGGGAAGGTGAGCAAATGGGAGATTTCAGTAAAAGTAGGGTTTATTATTATTATTATATTGCTTTGGAGCGGGGTGGGGTTTATATAAATTGATCTATCTCACATACCCGACTTGGATGGCAAACGAAGTTTAAAAAGAGCAATAGAACAAATAATAATGAAGAATTCAAAACAGTAAAAGCAAGAAAACCATCAAACTGTCTGGTTTGGTTCTGCAACCCAACAAGACAGACACGGACTTCAGAGGATAATTAGAACTGCAGAAAAAACAATGGCTACCAACCTGCCTTCCACTGAGGACCTGCATACTGCATAAGTCAAAAAGAGGGCTGTGAAAATATTTACAGACCCCTTGGATCCTAGACATAAACTGTTTCAACTCCTACCCTCAAAACGACGCTACAGAGCACTGCACACCAGAACAACTAAGCAAAAGAACAGTTTTTTCCCAAACGCCATCAGTCTGCTAAACAAATAATTCCCACAACATTGTCAAAATATTACTAAATCTGCACTCCTATTAATCTTCTCATCGTTCCCATGACCTGTCTCCTCCTACTTATGACTGCATGAGTGTTGCTTGTATCCTTATGATTTATATTGATATTGATCGTTTCCTAGTAGGATTTGATTGCTTATTTGTACCCTATGACTATCATTAAGTGTTGAACCTTATGATTCTTGACGAATGTATCTTGTCTTTTTATCTACACTGAGAGCATACGCACCAAAGACAAATTCCTTGTGTGTCCAATCACACTTGGCCAATAAAGAATTCTATTCTATTCTATTCTATTCTATTCTATTCTATTCTATTCTATTCTATTCTATTCTATTCTATTCTATTCTAAAACATAACTGGGTTAATTACATTTGGAATGGGTTATGAGGGACTAATTTTATGGATTATTTTGCTGCCTATTCCCCCTCCTCTGGGTTTGATTTGTTTGGATGAGTTGCATTGAAGTGGAGTTGGATCTTACTGTTCATATTAAGGGGGTGGCCCTCCTAGAGAAGAACTCTCTCTTAACTATGGTCCTCCTGACCTAATGTTTTTCTTTCTCCAACCACAATCCTGCAGAGACCAGCCAAACTGAAAGAGGTGGGACACAGACCAGGAGAATGGCTATGCCCCCTTAATGAAGCTCCAAGATTGGTCCAGGATTCCTGGCATGCTACTCCCAATTTGGTTAAAAATCAATGTGGATAGTAATAACATCAGCATGTCTCCTTAATGGATGTTTTCAACATCGGAACTGTTCTTTAATCATAAATATTGGGTAAAAGGCATAATGGTTCCAAATGCCAGATCAAGATTTATTTATTATTTAGCAAACAAAAATAGCCAACTCAACCAACTCAACTCGTACGCGGCCCTTTTCTCTGACCAACAACTTTGCTACAAGGCGGAATGGGACAATACAGAGATTTAGGCTGGGTTGTAGTAAGCAAAAAAAGAAGTAAATTACAAGGGTATCCTGCAACTTTGCAACTAGTCCAGGGGGTTGGACTAGCTAGAAGACCTCCAAAGTCCGTTCCAATTCTTCTCTTCTCTTCTCTTCTCTTCTCTTCTCTTCTCTTCTCTTCTCTTCTCTTCTCTTCTCTTCTCTTCTCTTCTCTTCTCTTCTCTTCTCTTCTCTTCTCTTCTCTTCTTGTCTCTTCTCTTCTACTCTACTCTACTCTACTCTACTCTTATTCCTTATTCTATTCTATTCTATTCTATTCTATTCTATTCTATTCCTTATTCTATTCTATTCTATTCTATTCTATTCTATTCTATTCTATTCTACTCTACTCTACTCTACTCTACTCTACTCTATTCCCTGTTCTGTTCTGTTCTGTTCTGTTCTGCTCTGCTCTGCTCTACTCTACTCTACTCTATTCCTTATTCTATTCTATTCTATTCTATTCTATTCTATTCTATTCTATTCTATTCTATTCTATTCTATTCTATTCTATTCTACTCTACTCTACTCTACTCTACTCTACTTTATTCCTTATTCTGTTCTATTCTATTCTATTCTATTCTATTCTATTCTATTCTATTCTATTCTATTCTATTCTATTCTATTCTATTCTCTTCTGTTCTGTTCTATTCTACTCTATTCCTTATTCTATTCTATTCTATTCTGTTCTATTCTATTCTATTCTACTCTACTCTACTCTACTCTACTCTATTCCTCATTCTATTCTACTCTACTCTACTCTACTCTACTTAACTCAACTCCTTATTCTATTCTATTCTATTCTATTCTATTCTATTCTATTCTATTCTATTCTATTCTATTCTATTCTACTCTACTCTACTCTACTCTACTCTACTCTACTCTACTCTACTCTACTCTACTCTATTCCTCATTCTATTCTACTCTACTCTACTCTACTCTACTCTACTTGACTCGACTCCTTATTCTATTCTATTCTATTCTATTCTATTCTATTCTATTCTATTCTATTCTATTCTATTCTATTCTATTCTATTCTATTCCATTCCATTCCATTCCATTCCATTTTATTCTATTCTATTCTATTCTATTCTATAAGATAAAAATGAGCTATTTTGGTTTATTCACAGATTCATTTCAAGATTTTAAAAGGCCATACCGATGCTGTGACCTCCTGTCATTTTTGTTTCGACGATGCCAAAATTATTTCAGGCTCTTTTGATACCACAGTGAAACTATGGGTAAGTTTTGTTTTAAAGGCATAAGAACACAACCACGTGATCCCACTGCTTTCAAGTCTAAAAGATAATTTAATATAGGAAAACAAAGGCTACATTTTTCATGACTGAAAATCCTTGCCGGAGTTTTAAGATGTCTCCAAATTAAAATGAAAAACTGTGAATATATAATAAAAGAACTTAAGTAAAACAAACCTAAACCAGATATTATTGTAGTTTTATTCCTGCCTTTTCCCTCTTCTGTTGGGCTGGTGTTCATCTGGAAATATTAAGAACCCGTTCTTGGATATACTGGCTGGGCTATTAATTAGAATTAAATGATTTGTCTTTTTTCACACTTAGCGTGCAATTTGACAACCCATCTTGTCTTTATTGAAGGATACTGCCTCCTCTATTTGCATCCACACCTTTAAAGATCAGCATACTGGACCGGTTTCGGAATGTTGCCTGACTCCTGATAACCGAAGGTGATTATACTATTGTGTCTTATGCATGAGATTGAAATGTATATTATCTCTTAGATCTTCCCCTGAATGGAACCTTGTTATCATATCTTGCTTAGGACAATTGGAAAAGACCAGGGAGTTTCCAAGCAGGAAAATTTAATTTTAATAGGCAGTTTTTGTGCAGCTTATGTACCTTCTCTTTGAAGGGGAACAGTGCCAAGATGTTAAAAGTTTCTCAGTCTGGCTCAGAAAAGATAATAAAGGAATTATCTGGATTGTGATGACCCTTGGAGAGCTTAATCAGGACTTGTTTGGTGCTGCATTTAGTTGCCAATGCTTGTTCTCAGTGCCAATTGGAGGCGGTGTAAATTTTTTTGTAAAATGCCCCAAAGCCATGTGATCCCTCCCTCCCTCCCCCCTCTTTCTTTCTTTCTTTCTTTCTTTCTTTCTTTTTTCTTTCTTTCTTCCTTCCTTCCTTCCTCCCTTCCTCCCTTCCTCCCTCTATTTCTTTCTTTCTCCTCTTCCTTCCTTCCTCCCTCCCTCCCTTTCTTTCTTTGTCCCCTTCCTCCCTCCCTCCCTTCCTTTCTCCCCTTCCTTCCTCCCTCCCTCCCTTTCTTTCTCCCTTCCTTCCTTCCTCCCTCCCTCCTCCCTCCCTCCCTCCTCCCTTTCTTTCTCCCCTTCCTCCCTCCCTCCCTTTCTTTCTCCCCTCCCTTCCTCCCTCCCTCCCCTCTTTCTTTCTTTCCTTTCTGTCTTTCTTTCTTTCTTTCTTCCTTCCTCCTTCCTCCCTCTATTTCTTTCTTTCTCCTTCCTTCCTCCCTCCTCCCTTTCTTTCTTTGTCCCTTCCTCCTCCCTCCTTCCTTTCTCCCTCCTCCCTCCCTCCCTCCTTTCTTTCTCCTTCCTTCCTTCCTTCCTTCCTCCTCCCTTTCTTTCTTTGTCCCTTCCTCCTCCCTCCTTCCTTTCTCCCTTCCTTCCTCCTCCCTCTCTTCCTTTCTCCCTTCCTTCCTCCCTCCTCCCTTTCTTTCTCCCTTCCTTCCTTCCTTCCTCCTCCTCCCTCCTCCCTCCTTCCCTCCCACCCTCTATTTCTTTCTTTCTCCTTCCTCCTCCCTCCCTTTCTTTCTCCCTCCTTCCTCCCTCCTTCCTCCTTCCTCCCTCTCTTTCTTTCTTTCTCCCTCCTCCCTCCCTCTCTTTCTTTCTTTCTCCCCTCCCTCCCTCCCTCTCTTTCTTTCTTTCTCCCCTTCCTTCTTTCCTTCCTCCCTCCCTTCTTTAATTCCTTCTAAAGAGAGAGCAGGTTCAGTTCAATCTGTTTAATTTTTTAGGTTGATAACAGCATCCTATGATAAAACCCTGAAGGCCTGGGACGCCGAAACAGGAAAAATGCTCGTATGTATTGATTTTATTTCATGTTGTTTTCAAAGGCCAGCTTAAGAACTTAAAACGACCATAGATTTCTGTTTAGCCAAATGATCCATACCAACGTATATCTGAATTCCTGGTAGATGGAGAAAGTTCATTGATGAGAATTTTAATCTTGGCCATTGGCCAATCAGCAAATGCAGTAAAGCTGGAATATCATTCTTAAATTGAATTGAATGAAATTAGCTTTTAACACAGTCTGTATCAGGGGTCTCCAACCTTGGCAACTTTAAGCCTGGAGGACTTCAACGCCCAGAATTCCCCAGCCAGCTTTGCTGGCTGGGGAATTCTGGGCATTGAAGTCCTCCAGGCTTAAAGTTGCCAAGGTTGGAGACCCCTGGTCTATATGGTTATATCAGCAGTGAGTGGTTTCATATCTGAAGGGCAGGATATATGTATGTAAGCAGTCCTTGACATATAGCAGTTCATTTAGTGACCATTCAAAATTATAACAGCACTGAAAATTTTGACGTGACCGTTTTCCACGGTTATGACGTGATCAAAATCCAGATGCTTGGCAACTGATTCATATTTATGACGTCGGCAGCGTCCCAGGGTCACGTGATCCCCAACGAAGAAGCCAGATTCACCTAACAACCGAGTTTACTAACTTATCGGCTGCAGGGATTCGCTTAACGAGTGTGGCAAGAAAGGTGGCAAAACGGGGGCACCAACTTCGCTTAACAAACCTCTCGCTTAAACAACAGAAACGTTGGGCTCAATTGCGGCCGTACGTCGAGGACTCCCTGTATGTAATATTGCAACCGTTTTAGTCTATCCGAGCTCACATCTCAGGCAGACTAAGGAACGTCGCAGAGAAAAAGAATTTGGGGTAAAAAAACATCTCCTCCTCAGCACATTTTTCCAAATCCGTTTTTCACGGGCTGACTTTCCTTTAAAAAAGCTTTTCTTTTATGAGGTAGTTTCTGTTGTTCTGGTCTGCCCTTCAAACCAATGCAAAGGGTGACCTTATTTATTTATTTATTTATTGCATTTTTATACCGCCCTATCTCCCTAGGGACTCAGGGCGGTTTACAGCCAGAATAAAACATATATATAAATATAGGATAAAACAACAATTAAAAAAACCTTATTAAATAAGGCCGAATATTTAAAATGGAAATACAAATAATAAAACCCCATTAAAACCAAATTCAAAATTTAAAAAATCTAGTCCAGTCCTGCGCAAATAAATAGATGTGTCTTGAGCTCGCGGCGGAAGGTTCGAAGGTCAGGAAGTTGGCGAAGTCCTGGGGGAAGTTCGTTCCAGAGGGTGGGAGCCCCCACAGAAAAGGCCCTTCCCCTGGGTGTCGCCAGTCGGCACTGCCTGGCTGACGGCACCCTGAGGAGTCCCTCTCTGTGAGAGCGCACGGGTCGGTGAGAGGCAATCGGTGGCAGCAGACAGTCCCGTAAGTAACCTTACCCTACTGAAAATAAATTCATAATTTGAATCAATTTAAGCCATATTGTTTACGAAAAGGCTGTCAGAGAGAGGCCGAAGAAGGAGGGGAAGAGAAATGAATAGCAGAGAGCATCAGGACATCTGTTAAATGAAACCAAGTCATCATCTGGGGTCAGAACCGGTCCCCAAAAGCTACATAGCCTCTGCCATGAAAATAAACCCTCAGTCGGATTAAAGCAATTAAAGGGAAAAAAAAGAAATAAATAAAAGATAGCAGATGATATTCTGAGGGGGAGGGGGGAGTATTTGTATCAAAATTACAAGTGCAGGGATTCCCACTTGGTTTAAAAAGAAACAAGATGGCAGCCAATATTGCATGATTGAAACACTTTGATCACGCAATATTGCCCCCCCCCACCTTAATTTTTGGATACCTTTCCCCTTGCGGACCCTCTTGAAGAGAGAGAGAAAAAAGAGAGAGAGACTTTTGATAGGGCATCCTACAAAGTAGTGGTGGGTTGCTTCTCGTTCGCCCTGGTTCGGACGAACCGGTAGTAGCGGCGGTGGGAGGCTCCGCCCACCCACCGCAGATGTCATAATACGTCATACCCCAGAGCGAACCAGTAGCAAAGGTAAGTGAAACCCTCCACTGCTACAAAATCCACCAAGGAGAAAATTTAAATACAGCTAGCCCTCGACTGACAATAGTTCATTTAGTGACCATTCAAAGTTACAACGGCACTGAAAAAAAGTGGCTTAAGACCCTTTTTCACAGTTACACAACCTTTGTAGCATCCCCGTGATCGGATGACTAAAATTGAGATGCTTGGAAGCTGACTTGTACTTATGACCATTGCAATGTCCCGGGGTCATGTGATCTTCTTACAAGCCAAGTCAGGTGGGGAAGCCAGATTGACTTAACAACCGTGTCATTAAATTAACAACTGCAGGGATTCAATTCATCGTGGCAAGAAAGGTCGTAAAACGGGGTAAAATTCACTTAACGGCTGTCTCACTTAGCAACAGAAATTTTGGGCTCAATCAAGAACTACAGTTTCTACAGTCTTCTTTTTAGTGCATCACAAGGGAGTAAAAAAATAGGGAGTTTTTCCTCCAACATCTCACTTTGTTTGACCCTAAGTGGAATTCATAATAATCTGATGATAATTAATTAATTTTCTTGAACACCATATGGCTCACGCTGCTAAAGCTAATGAGGTTAATTGCACTGAAACCAATGAGACGGATTACTTGCTATTCATATCTTTAGTCAAACCCTCCTGGGAAAACACTTATGATCAACTAATTAAAGAAAATAGTTGCAACTGGATCAATATTTTAAAACAAAGAGTCTTGGATATCCTTTGTTTATATAAAATAAATTTGGTGGCTTTTCCCTCCCCATTCTGTAGTGGTCACTGAGTCAGGATGGCCTGGTAACTACATGCCATATTTCTCATGATGGCAAGTACGTTGTCTCTGGCTCGGATTTGGAGAACGCGTTATTCGTCTGCAATGTTGAAGATGGTGAAGAGGTGGCATTCATCCGAGGTATAGTTTCTGAACTTTGGTTGACATCCTTTTTCCTTCTGGTAAAAGGTGAAGTCAGTAGCATCCCACGTTGAGGTGGAGTGGCAAGATGACCCGTTCAGAATGGACCGGGCTCAGAATGGACAGGGCTTTTGGTTACATCCAACTCTCTGTCCATCATCTTGAAGGTTTTGGCCTTCAACCCCATGGACACCACTAGATGAAATATACCTGAGATTGTGGAGGAACGGTTGCAGAAATTTGGTATGTCTAGTTTAATGAAAAGAAGGACTGGAGATGACATGATAGCAGTGTCCCAGTATCTAAGAGGCAGCTACAAAGAAGAGTGGGGTCAACCTATTCTCCAAAGCACCTGAAGGCAGGACAAAAAGCAATGGATAGAAACTAATCAAGGAGAGAACCAACCAGGGGTGGGTTCTACTTACGTTTACTACCAGTTTGCAATGGGGTGGCGCGCACGCGCAGAAGTTTCTGTGCATGCACAGATTGTCATTTATGACGTCTGGGTGGGTGAGAGGGGCCTCCCGCCAATCTTACTACTGGTTCTATAGAAATGGACAGAACCAGGAGCAACCCACCACTGGAACCAACCTAGCACTAAGGAGAAATTTCCTGACAGTGAGAACAATTAATCAGTGGAACTGGTTGCCTCTAGAATTTGTGGGTGCTCCAACGCTGGAGGTTTTTAAGAAGAGATTGGACACCCATTTGTCTGAAATGCTAAGCAGGGTGTTGGCCTAGATACAGGGGTCACCAACCTTTCGGACCTCAGGGACCACCATATTCATAATTTTAAATCCCACAGACCACTAATATGAATTTTTTAAAAAGATAAATAGTATCTATTTAGCAAGATACTAATAGTATCTATTTAGCAAGATACTTGCTAAAAATAACAAGATAAAAAATGCAAATAATCTTTCTGTGGACCACCAAAATTTTCTTGCGGACCACCAGTGGTCCACGGACCTCCATTTGGTGACCACTGGACTAGAAGACCTCCATGGTCCCTTCCAACTCTGTTATTCTGATATAATCGGTCAGACTTTGACCACTGGAGTATCTGTATGAACCTCAAACCTATTGGTGGTTGGAGGCCAAACCAGGTACCACTTGACACCTGCAGAATCTTTCTTTCTCTCAGATTATCACAGAAGTACAATTCAAAGTTGCCGCTTTGATCCTGTCAACCAGAGAATAGCTACGGTGTCCTCTGACATGTCTATAAAATTCTGGGATATCATCGCAAGGGCTATCACAGTCACCATTGAAGGGTATGAAACCACCGTAGTATGATTTTATTATGAATTTGTTGGATTTATCTAATGTTGTTGTTAGTTGCGAAGCCGTGTCCGACCCATCGTGACCCCATGGATAATGTTCCTCCAGGCCTTCCTGTCCTCTATCATCCCCGGAGGCCATTTAAGCTCCCGCTGACTGCTTCAGTGACTCCATCCAGCCACCTTGTTCTCTGCCGTCCCCTTCTTCTTTTTCTCTCAATCTTTCCCAGCATTAGGTTCTTCTCCAGTGAGTCCTTCCTTCTCATTAGGTGGCCAAAGTATTTCAGTTTCATCTTCAGGATCTGACCTTCTAAAGAGCAGTCAGGGTTGATCTCCTCTAGGATTGACCAGTTTATCATATTATATATTGATAATGATTATCTACTTGCCTTTCCATAAAATTCAGAACTGGCCCCGGATAATGCAAGATGGGTCCATTGTCCCCTTTATTCCAAATGTGGCTATTATAAAAAAAAAAAAAGAAGAAGAACTCAGAAGATCATTAATTAGTTCATTAATCTTCTCTGCCATTACACACCAATAGTCCTCTTGTCCTTTAGATAACCACATCTCAAGCCTGTTAATGTGAAATGTCATGTTTCTTTCAGGGCACACAACAATGCCATTGCAGATTGCTGCTTCTCTTTGGATGGCCATTATCTGTGTACAGCAGGGTGGGATGAAAATATCAAATTATGGGATGTCCGTACAGGAGCATTCCGGTCTCATGGGCCCATTACTTTGGATCCAGGTCACATCGGCATTGTTGGCTGCTGTGATTTTAGCAAAGACGGTGAGTTATGCAGGACAAATATTCTTAGCACCAACAGAGGGAGAAGGTTAGTTCAGGGCTGTCTCCCAGATTCACGTTTAAACCGCTTTCTCAGAGCGATTAAATTACTGCTTCTATCATTTGAACTAAATTGAATTTACATTGCCCTTTAATTAGCCTTATAAAACACACTATAATTAATGCAGTTATTATGATGTACTGCTTCTTTTTGGCCCCGGGAATAAAACATTGTCCATCCCAAAAGTGTAGAATGGGAAAAATGGTGCTCAGATCACGATTTAGTCGTTCAGTCAACCTCTCAAGCCTCCTGTGGAAATATGGCGGAATAAAGTATTTTAATGGAAGGGTTTTTATTAGGGAATCTGTTTTTTCCCCACATTAAGTTCAATACTTTCTCCCTCTGTTGGCTTATAAAAATACCTTGGAACTGACCTCCACTGCCATTGACTACCTCCAAGAATATTTCTTAGCGTCATTATCTATCTATCTATCTATCTTTCTCTATCGTTTGCTCTCTCTCTCTCATCTCTCATCTCTCTCTCTCTCTCTCTCTCATCTCTCTCTCTCTCTCTCTCTCATCTCTCATCTGTCTCTCTATCTCTCTATCTCTCTATCATCTATCATCTATTTATGTATCTACATCTATCTATCTCTCTATCTATCACTCTATCATCTATCTATCATCTATCTTTTGATCATCTCTCTCTCTCTCTCTCTCTCTATCGCTCTATCATCTATCTATCATCTATTTATCTCTCTAGCTATCTATCTCTCTTCTATCATCTCTCTATCTATCTCTCTATCATCATCTATCTATCATCTATCAATGTATCTACATCTATCTATCTATCTATCTATCTATCTATCTATCTATCTATCTATCTATCTATCTATCTATTTATATAACAGTAGCTATCTATCATCTATATCTATCTAGCTATCTAGCTATCTAGCTATCTATCTCTATTGTTTGTGCTCTCTCTCTCTCTCATCTCTCATCTCTATCTCTCTATCATCTATCATCTATGTATCTACATCTTTCTTTTTATCTATCTATCTATCTATCGATCGATCGATCGATCGCTCTATCATCTATCTGTCATCTATTTTTCGATCATCTATCTATCTATCTATCTATCTATCTATCTATCTATCTATCTATCTATCTATCTAATCTATCTCTGTATCATCTATCATCTATCTATCATTATGTATCTCCATCTATCTATCTCTCTATGTCTCTCTTCTATCATCTATCATCTCTCTATCTCTATCATCATCTATCTGTCATCTCTCAATGCATCTATATCTATCAGTGTATCTACATCTATCATCTATCTATTTATCTTCTATCATCTATCTCTATTATTTCTATTATCCATCAATCATCATAATCATCATCATCATTTCTCTCTCTCTCTCTTCTCCATTTCTCTCTCCCCATCTCTATCTATTGGTCTATCTGAATTTTTATATGGGCCCAAAAAATAAGACTTCCAGGATTAATCTAAAGTCATGAGGTGACCACAGATAGCCAAGAAAACAAACAATGAATAATATATGAAATAATAAATGTAACCAGAATTTTCACACAAATGACCAGGCTAAATTATCATACTTTGTACACACTATGTAAAGACATAGTTCTCTGAGAAAGATGGAAAGCAAGAGGACAACCAGCAACAAAGTGGATGAATTGATTACAGTGGAGATAGGTTGAAAGACCTGAGGAAGCAGGCTGGGGACAGATCATCCTGGAGTAAATCTGTATTATGTGGTTACTAGAAATCAGCACTGATTCAATGGCACAGAAATCAATCAATCAATCAGATTCCTTGTGTCCTAAAGATATTTATACCACTAGTTGGTAGTGGATGAATTATTGTTCCACCAAAACCTGAATTCGTTGTTTTCCTATTTCAGTTAGACATTTATGCCTACTTTGCATTTCTTATACATTCCAACTCAATTCCTGTTCCTTTATTTCTGTTCTGTGCCGAGCTATTATTATTACTGCACTCTATCATATGGACGTTTATTCGTGTGCCAGTCCCACCATATTTAATGCTTATAGTCTTCAGGATCAACAGAGCTGCAGCTTTTTTCTTTTCTTTTCCCCATCCCAATAAATTTAGGCAAATTCAGAATTTCTGCTTGCAGTTTAAAGGCATTCATTCTCCTTCAGAAAATACGTTGAAACCGTGACTAATATCATCCAAATTATGTTTCAGAGTTTTTGTAGAACAGCTTTGGCTCTTTCATAACAATAGAAAGCCATCCCATGTAGTGTCATTGTGTTCTATTTCAGCGTCCTGCGTGGTGTCTGGAGGTTATGACAAAACCGTCGGTATCTGGGACATAGGAGAAGCATATCAAAAGATATCCTTAAAGGTACTGAAACAGCTCTTGTTTTATCAAATGGGGTGTTGTGACTCGTCCTCCCTCCTCTCCTCAGCCGGGCCCCTCCCGTCTCCAGCCGGGCCTGTTATCAGACTCTGAGTCTGATAATGAAGTTGAATGGCCTGTCATGCCTCCAGCCCCAGGCCCTGGTCCCATGCCCGGAGACGATTCCAGGAGTGAAAGGAGTAGCCCAATAAATCTCACTCATACAGCTTGTGTTCCTTTGGCTCAGTTGTCAGAGCAGGAAGCCAGCCAGGAATTGGAATTGCTCGGGCCTACTCCTTTTGACCCCTCCCTTTCCCAGACAGCAGATCCAGCTGAAGACAATTCAAGTGGGAGGATCCTCGCTTCCAGAGATCTGAGAGGCGACGCCAGCAGAAGGAAGGGAGGGGCAGGCCTGGATAAACGCTGAGTCATGGAGCCACACCCCACAGCCTATATAAAGGACCTGCTTTTGGCATTGAGTCAAGCAAAGTCTTATCGAGTTTGCTGCTACCTGACCCTATCGCTGAAGTCACAACTTGGACTCCTGCCTGCCCTGATAAACCTCGAAGGAACTTGGCAAGCTGCAGAGGCTTCGTTGCCAAGTTTGTTACGGACTTCCTTGACTCGTTCGTCGGAGTGGGGGGGTGGGACACGACACGGGGATTCAGATGGCCTCAGTATAGGTAGTCCTCGACATATGATCACAATCAAGCCCAAAATTTCCATGGCTAAGCAAGACAGCTGTTGAGTAAGTTTTGCCCCATTTTACGACCTTCCTTGCCGCAGTTGTTAAGCGAAGCACTCCGTTTATGAAGTGAATTGTGCATTGGTTAAATGAACCTGGCGCCCCTCATTGACTTTGCATGTCAGGCCCTGCAATGCATCATAGATACATGCCCAGTCATCAATTTTGATCACGTGACCAAATGGGGATGACAGGAAGCCTGGAAGAATGCCGCTATCGTAAGTACATGCCAGTTGCCAAGTGCCCAAATTTTGATCACGTGACCATGGGGATGAGCTGCAATGCTCATCAGTGTGAAAACAGGTCCTAAGTCACTTTTTAAAATGCCGTTGTAACATTGCACAATCACTAAAAAAAAAAACTGGTTGTAGGTTGAGGACTACCTAGATTCAGGTTTTTAAGAAGATATTGGACAACCATTTGTTCAGAATGGTATAAGTTCTCCTGCTTCTGCAGTGGGAGAAACAGAATAGAGTAGAGTAGAGTAGAGTAGAGTATATAGAATAGAATAGGAAGGGACCTTGGAGGTCTTCTAGTCCAACCCACTGTTCAGGCAGGAAACCCAATACTATTTCAGACAAACGGTTGTCCAATCTCTTCTTTAAAACCTCCAGTGTTGGAACATCCACAACTTCTGGAGGCAAGTCCTTCCACTGATTAATCGTTCTAACCTGTCAGGAAATTTCTCCTTAGTTCTCTACAGTGGTGGGATTCAAATAATTTAACAACCGGTTCTCTGCCCTAATGACCAGTTGGGTAGGCGTGGCTTGGTGGTCATGTGACCATGTGGGCATGGCCAACTCAACATCACTCACATCGATGGGCGCTTCACCTTAGCTGTTACAATGTACTAAGGGTTAACCAGAGACACAGTTTCTGTAAGCAGGGCAATAAAGATTAGGCTAGAAACAACTCCAGAATATTTCCTTCCTGCCTTCCTTACAGGATTAGCCCTGTAAAGTGGGAAAAAAACAAAATAAAATTTCTTCCAACAACCGGTTCTCCGAACTGCTTAGAAAGTTAACAACCGGTTCTCCCGAATTGGTGCAAACCGGCTGAATCCCACCCCTGGTTCTCTAGGTTGCCTCTCTCTCCGCCTAGGTTGGACTAAAAGACCTCAAAATTCCCTTCCAACTCTATTATTCTATTATTCTGTTTTTATGTAGTAAAAGAAACGGGTAGATACCTCCTTAGTATAGATCATTTGAATGCTGAGCAAAAAGATGAGGGCAAAAGAAACGTTTCAAGTTATAGTGTCACTGGGATATAGCTTGAAACGTTTCTTTCGCCCTCATCTTTTTGCTCAGCATTCGTAGTTGTTCTGGAAGCATGCCTCAGAAGCTTCTGGCTGTCCCACCTTTGCCATGTTCCTAGCACCAGCCCCTGCTCAGTCATTTGTGAAAGCAAAATAGCAATTGAATTGTGGTTGCTAGGCAACTGGAACATCATTCTTCGGGTGATTCATGATCAACCGTTGTAATTATTTCAGTCGTAGCCCGTGACACTCGAGATTGGAATCTGTTAACTCAAAGAAACCAGAATGTTTGTACATAAACTAGAGTGGAACAAACTGACATTCTCAAGTGATTATATTCATTTTACTGGTCCCGGATGAGGACTTAATAAAAGGAGGCCCTGCCATCTTTGTGCATCGCTGCTATAACATTAGAAAAGTGTAAGAGATGACGGAATAATCTATATATTGTCTATAAGACTGAAAACTATGAAAGACTACGAGATTTCATACCTACCCATCCTTTTGCCTGGCTGTTAAAATCATAATATGTGAAGCCCCGCACAGTCCTAAACGCTTGGGAAGTGTTCGACTAGTGATCTGTGATACGAAAATCCAGCATAGTTATCTTGTTTGCTGTGTATACTGTCATTGTGTGTAAATAATAATAATAATATCAAAATAAGTGCTTGGAAAGGGAGTCTATGTATTTATTTATTTCTATTCTCTATTTCTATTTATTTATGGATGGTCGGTTGTCCTTTGAAGATCATTTGATGACCGTCTCCAGGAGAGCTTTTTATCAGGTTCGCCTGATCCGCCAGTTGCGTCCCTTCCTGGACCGGGATGCCCTATGCACGGTCACTCATGCTTTCGTTACCTCTCGTCTGGACTATTGCAATGCTCTCTACATGGGGCTCCCCTTGAAGAGCACCCGGAGACTTCAGCTAGTCCAGAATGCGGCTGCGCGGGTTATTGAGGGAGCGGTTCGGAGCTCCCACATAACACCTATCCTGCGCAGACTGCACTGGCTACCTGTTGTTTTCCGGGTGCGCTTCAAGGTATTGGTTACCACCTTTAAAGCGCTCCATGGCTTAGGACTGGGTTACTTACGGGACCGTCTACTGCCGGCTTCTATCTCCCAGCGTCCGGTGCGTTCCCACAGAGAGGGACTCCTCAGGGTGCCGTCAGCCAAACAGTGTCGACTGGCGGCCCCCAGGGGGAGGGCCTTCTCTGTGGGGCTCCTTGAAGAGCACCGGAGACTTCAGCTAGCCCAGAATGCGGCTGCGCGGGTTATTGAGGGAGCGGTTCGGAGCTCCCACATAACACCTATCCTGCGCAGACTGCACTGGCTACCTGTTGTTTTCCGGGTGCGCTTCAAGGTATTGGTTACCACCTTTAAAGCGCTCCATGGCTTAGGACTGGGTTACTTACGGGACCGTCTACTGCCGGCTTCTATCTCCCAGCGTCCGGTGCGTTCCCACAGAGAGGGACTCCTCAGGGTGCCGTCAGCCAAACAGTGTCGACTGGCGGCCCCCAGGGGGAGGGCCTTCTCTGTGGGGGCTCCTACCCTGTGGAACGAGCTTCCCCTCGAGCTTCAACAACTACCTGACCTTAGGACCTTTCGCCGCGAACTTAAAACCTATTTATTTCGTATGGCTGGACTGGCCTGATTTTAAATTCTAAATTTTAAATTTTAATGGAATTTTGATGGGTTTTAAATTTTTGTAATTTTATGGGGTGTAAGGTCAGTTTTTTAAGGGTTGTTTTAATTATGATGTATTTCTGTCTGTATTTTATTTGCCTGTTCACCGCCCTGAGTCCTAAGGGAGAAGGGCGGTATACAAATTGAAACATTATTATTATTATTATTATTATTATTATTATTATTATTATTATTATTATTATTATTATTATTATTATTATTATTATTATTATTATTATTATTTAGAAAATTTATATTGCCACTCAGGGGTGGTATTAACTTACCTTCGCTACCAGTTTGCAAATGTGAGTGTGTGCAGAGCCTTACGCACATGGGCAGAGCATCAAAAACGGGACGTGATGACGTCCGGGCGGGTGGGCGGAGCCTCCCATAGCCGCCGCTTCCAGTTCGCCTGAACCGGATAGAACTGGCTGAATACCACCACTGTTACCACTTACTCGCACATTTTTAAATATAAATTACATTACTGTTAGACGTTAAGGAATTTCATATGCTTTCACAATGGAAAACGCTCTTCAGAATACAGGCAGCCCTCAACTTACAAACATAACGGAGCCCAACCAGAGGTGGGATTCAGATGGTTCGTACCAGTTCAGGCGAACTGGTAGCGGAGATCACGGGTGCCCGGCTCTATGACGTCCTTTTTAGGCACGTTTTTGAGGCCAGGCGCAGGCGAGCAAAGTGCATATGCAGAAGCGAGAGTGCGTGCGCGGGGGGCGAACCAGCGGTAAGAATATTGGAAACCCACCGCAGAGCCCAACATCTATGTTGCTAAGCGAGACATTTGTTAAGTGAGTTTGGCCCCATTTTACGACTTTTCTAGCCACGTTTCTTCAATTAGTTGCGGTTGCTAGATTAGTCACACGGTTGTTTATTTATTTATTTATTTATTTATTTTGTCACAACATCATACAAAAAGATTATATAGTATATACACATATAAACATATATAGGAAGAAGAAAAGAAGAACAATAGGACAGGAACGGTAGGCACGTTTGTGCGCTTATGCAGGCCCCTTATGGTCCTCTTAGGAATGGGGTGAGGTCAATAGTAGAGAGTTTTTGGTTAAAGCTTTTAGGATTATGAGAAGAGACCACAGAGTCAGGTAAAGTATTCCAAGCACTGATGATTCTGTTGCAGAAGTCATATTTTCTGCAATCTAGATTAAAGCGGTTTACATTAAGTTTAAATCTATTGGTTGCCCTTGTATTATTGCAATTAAAGCTGAAGTAGTCTTTGACAGGAAGGACATTACAATAGATGATTCTGTGAGTTAAACTTAGGTCTTGTCGAAGGCGACGGAGTTCCAAGTTTTCTAAGCCTAGAATTTCAAGTCTGGTGGGATAAGGTATTTTGTTGTTTTCTGAGGAATGGAGAACTCTTCTTGTAAAATATTTCTGGACACGTTCAATTGTATTGATGTCAGAGATGCTAAGCGAGACATTTGTTAAGTGAGTTTGGCCCCATTTTACGACTTTTCTAGCCACGTTTCTTCAATTAGTTGCGGTTGCTAGATTAGTCACACGGTTGTTAAGTGAACCTGGCTTCCCCATAGACTTTAACATAACATAACATAACATCAGAGTTGGAAGGGACCTTGGAGGCCTTCTAGTCCAACCCCCTGCCCAGGCAGGAAACCCTACACCATCTCAGTCAGATGGTTATCCAACATTTTCTTAAAAATTTCCAGTGTTGGAGCATTCACAAGACTTCTGCAGGCAAGTCGTTCCACTGATTAATTGTTCTAACTGTCAGGAAATTTCTCCTTAGTTCTAAGTTGCTTCTTTCTTTGATCAGTTTCCACCCATTGCTTCTTGTTCTACCCTCAGGTGCTTTGGAGAACAGCCCGACTCCCTCTTCTTTGTGGCAGCCCCTGAGATATTGGAAGACTGCTATCATGTCTCCCCTAGTCCTTCTTTTTGTTAAACTAGACATACCCAGTTCCTGCAACCGTTCTTCATATGTTTTATCCTTTGTTTTATCCTTTGTTTGTCATAAAATCGCAAAAAGGGGGGGTGTCACACGACCCCAGGACATGGCAACCGTCGTAAATATGAACCAGTTCCGAAGGTAAATCACATGTCCATGGGGATGCTGCAACGGTTGTAAGTGTGAAAAATGGTCATAAATCCCTTTTTCCGGTGCCGTTGTAACTTCGACCGGTCACTAAATGAAGTACTATAAGTCGAGGACTACCTGTAGTGGAATGAAACAGAAATGAAACCTACCAGGGTAATCTTCAGCCTGCTCCTCCAAATTAAATTGGATATTACTTTTTCTTCAGTAGCCTTAGGAGTGTAGCTAGAAATCTAGCTAGGAATGTGTTTTATGTCTTACGGCTGATAAATTATGTTTCTGCAGGGTCACGCTGATTGGGTGACAGATGTGGCCATTAGCCAGGACAAGAAGCTTGTTGTTTCCTCTTCAAAGGTATTATCAAAAGTTATCAGAGAATGTGTTCTGTTTCCCTTCCCCCAATACTCCCAGCAAAGAGTCAGTCAGAGGCCTCCTTTTCTGATTTATTTACATATATATAAATGTCCTGGCCACGTCTACCCACGGGCCTGCCAAGTTTCTGGAGATAACAAGGAAATTACAGATAAGGCCAGAATTACTCACGAATATATTCTTCCCTCCATTGATACAGTTTGCCCGTGCAAATTCATTGCTTTGTCCAAGACAAAAAACCAGGAAGTCCCGCCTCCTATTTATAGTCTCTGCAGATGTCACTGCATGACAATTATGACTTGGCTTTGTCCCAACGCTTCCTCTGCTGCGCGCGCCGGTCACGCCTGCGCAGTCTTGCATCACTCCAAAACTGTTCTTGGGGCGTTGCCAAATCAGAAAAAGGCTCCAGGGAAATCAGGCTTTGCCGGCCCCTCCTCCTCCCTTTGAGTGGGTGCCAGGGAGGGAAAGGGCTCAAGAGAAGCAGGGCTGGCCAGGTCTTCTCCCTCACTTTCTGAATCATCCGAGTCCAGGAGTCCGGGTCCAGGAACCTGGGTCACAACAGAATGCACTGAAATGTTTCAACACTCGCAATAGGAGATTATCTTTGCGGCGATGAATCAGAGCTCCAAAACGATAAACTTCAAGCGATAAAATTCTCAAAACGTCTGACAGCTAATCCGCGACTTATGACCACAATTGAGACCAAAATGTCTGTTGTTAAGCGAGGCGTTTGTTAAGTGAGTCAGCCTATTTGCCAAAGCACCAAAACCAGGGGTGAAATCCAGCAGGGTTCTGACAGGTTCTGGAGAACCGGTAGCGGAAATTTTGAGCAGTTCGGAGAACCGGCAAATACCACCTCTGGCTGGCCCCAGAGTGGGGTGGGAATGGAGATTTTGCAATATCCTTCCCCCAGGATTGTAGAGGGAACGGGGATTTTGCAGTATCCTTCCCCTGCCATGCCCACCAAGCCACGCCCACCAAGCCACGCCACGCCACACCCACCAAGCCACGCCCACAAATTTGCTTAAGCACCACCTGATTCACTTAACAATTGCAGTGATTCGCTTAACAATGAGCTTTTTTTGCAGTGGCCAAAGAAGTTCATAAAATCAGGTACACGCCATTTAATAACCACTTTCCTTAGCAACGGAAAATCTGGTCCCAGTTGTCGTCGTACGTTGATGACTACTTTATTGTCTTGTTCTGTCCCCCTCGCCTCAGTCCAAGAGATGACTTAATTAGCCAGCACTATCAGCTCTGGCAGAAAACTAGCGAGCGTCTGCCAAGTGTCTCTGTTATCTCCCTTGAGGCCGATGAGTCAACCAGGAACAAACAGTACTTCAGCTCTAGTTAAGCAGTTGATTTGCTTGCCACGAAGGGGTATAGCAGCCCTTGCTGCTTTTATATCCTGTGGGGTGTGGCTTCATGACTCAGCACTTCCTAGGCCTTCCTCACCCCTGCTTCTGTTGTTCCCGCCTCTCCTGCCTATGAAACCTAGGGTCCAGCCAGGCCTGATTACCATCAGCTGGGTCTGGAGGCATGGCCTGGGGGGGGAAAGAGTCAGGGGACGGAGGCCTCGTTATCTCCTCCACCTGGCCTGCCTCTGGCTCCTGGAGCTGAGCCAGGGAACCCGGTGCTCCAGAGGTAAGTCCTGATGGCCCTTCCCCCTCACTTTCCGAATCACTTTCTGGTAAGGGGCCCAGCTCGGGGGGCGCAGACACAACATGTCTAGTTATTGGAAGGACAATCATCTATTGAGAGAATACAAACAGTTTCGCATGGCTTCGTCAATTAAATTTTTAAGTTACTAAAGAATCCTGGCAACCAAGAAAACCATGGAAAAAACGTGGCACATTGTAGTCAACTCAAAGTCCAACCATTATCTGGAAGAACTGCAATTCCGGACACTGATACAAAAATTCTTCTAATATTATAGGACCAGACAGTGAGATTATGGGATATTAAAAATGCCAACGAAATCCCCATGGTGATTCAAGCCGTGAAAACCAAAGGTTCCAAAATATGCAAGGTCAGTATATTTAATAGAAGTGACAGATTTGATGGGATGGGATGGGATGGGATGGGATGGGATGGGATGGGATGGAATAGAATCAGGGATGAAATGCTCCCAGTTTGGATCAGTTCGGCCGAAACAGTAGCGGTGATGGCCAGTGGTTTGGAGAACCGGTAGCGATAGCAACGTGAGGTTCTGCCCACCGACCTGGTCGTCATTACTTCCTGGTTTTAACCAGGAAGTAAACTGTTTTTTACCCTCTGCTCATGCGCAGAATGGTTTGTGCATGCACAGAGGGTCCACCCACGCAGGGCGTGTGCACTTCCAAACCATTTGGGAAGGTAAGTAGATTTCACCCCTGAATGGAATGGAATGGAATAGAGTAGAGTAGAGTAGAGTAGAGTAGAATAGAATAGAATAGAATAGAATAGAATAGAATAAAATTGGAATGGAATGGAATGGAATGGAATAGACTAGACTAGAACAGAATAGAATAGAATAGAAGTTGGAATGGAATGGAATGGAATGGAATGGAATGGAATGGAATAGAGTAGAGTAGAATAGAGTAGAATAGAATAGAATAGAATAGAATAGAATAGAATAGAATAGAATAGAATAGAATAGAATAGAATGGGATGGAATGGGATGGAATGGGATGGAATAGAGTAGAGTAGAGTAGAGTAGAATAGAATAGAATAGAATAGAATAGAATGGAATGGAATGGAATGGAATGGAATGGAATGGAATGGAATGGGATGGAATAGAGTAGAGTAGAATAGAATAGAATAGAATAGAATAGAATAGAATAGAAGTTGGAATAGAATAGAATAGAATAGAATAGAATAGAATAGAAGTTGGAATAGAATAGAATAGAATAGAATAGAATAGAATAGAATAGAATAGAATAGAATAGAATAGAATAGAATAGAATAGAATAAAGTTGTAATGGAGTGGAATGGAATAGACTAGACTAGACTAGACTAGAATACAATAGAAGTTGGAATGGAATGGAATGGAATGGAATAGAATAGAGTAGAGTATAGAGTAGAATAGAATAGAATAGAATAGAATAGAATAGAATAGAATAGAATAGAATAGAATAGAATGGAATGGGATGGAATAGAGTAGAGTAGAGTAGAATAGAATAGAATAGAATAGGAGTTGGAACGGAACGGAACGGAACGGAACGGAACAGAACAGAACAGAGCAGAACAGAAAAAATATTGAGAAATAGTGAGTTGCAACTTAAGTGCATGTGGATGGCCAATTTTTGGCATGGAAGAGTTGTCAGTTCCAGATTGAGTGTCAAATGCCTATTACAGCTGAATTTCTTTTAACACCAACATCCAGTGTGAAGAATGTCAAAAATCTTTTCTGATCTTCCGGAACAAAGAAGACACAATAGAAACCCGGTGTGTATTTTGTCGACTAGCATCTCCCAACAAAGTTGTTTTACCGCCGCCACCCGCTTTGCCTTCAGATCTCTAAAGGATTCAGCAGCGAGCCGATTTTAAAACATTTGTGGACATCGCAATCTTTTTTTTTTTTTTTTAGTTTTCCTGTAACGTAGTGTGGCAAATAAAATGAAATAAAAATTTCCACAACGAATTTACCTGCTGCTCGATTTCTGTGGTCTGATTAAAAAATGGCGAAGACAGAATGGTTGAAAGAATTCAGTTCATGCTTCTAACGGGCGGATATAGGTAGACCTCAAGTTATGGCCACAGCTAAGCTCAAAATTTCTGTTGCGCAGTAGAGTTTTGTCCCAATGTTATTGCCACAGTTGTTAAGTGGATTGCTGAGGTTGTTAAGTTAATAACGAGGTTGTAAATTGAATCCTGGCTTCTGCGTTGACTTTGCTTGTCAGAAGATCGCAAAACAATTGATCACATGACCCCAGGACACTGCAGCCGTCATAAATGTGAGTCAATTGCCAAGTGTCCCGAGTTTGATCATGTGGCCAATGCTGGATGCTGGAAAGGTTGTAAGTGTGACAAAAATGGCCGTAAGTCACTTTTTTTCAGTGCCGCTGTAACTTTGAACGGTCATTAAATGAATTGTTGTAATTCGAGGACTACCTCTATCACTTTCGGTTCAGTTCACCAGTTTAAGTCTTGCAAGAAGACAAGACTTTATTTATTTATTTATTTATTTTATTTTATTTTATTTATTTATTTATTATTTAGATTTTTATACCGCCCTTCTCCCGAAGGACTCAGGGCGGTGTACAGCCGGATTTAAAACAATACAATGTACAGATTAAAACAGCAGTTAAAATAACATATTCTATTAGTGGCCGAAAATTTAAAACCGTCAAATTTGACCCATAAATAAAATACCCCAATTAAAATTATTAAAATTCAAAAAATTTAAAAAAATTAAGCCAGTCCCGCTTGGATAAACAAGTGCGTTTTCAATTCACGGCGAAAGGTCCGAAGGTCAGGTAATTGACGCAAACCAGGGGGAAGTTCGTTCCAGAGGGTAGGTGCTCCAACAGAGAAGGCCCTTCCCCTGGGGGCCGCCAGCCGACATTGCTTGGCGGACGGCACCCTGAGAAGACCCTCTCTGTGTGAGCGTACGGGTCGGTGGGAGGCGTGAGGTAACAGCAGGCGGTCCCGTAAGTACCCAGGCCCTAAGCCATGGAGCGCTTTAAAGGTGGTAACCAACACCTTGAAGCGCACCCGAAAGACCACAGGTAGCCAGTGCAGACTGCGCAGGAGCGGTGTTACATAGGAGCAACGTGTGGCTCCCTCAATCACCCGCGCAGCTGCATTCTGGACTAACTGAAGCCTCCAAGTGCACTTCAGGGGTAGCCCCATGTAGAGAGCATTGCAATAATCCAGACGGGAAGTGACAAAGTGTGAGTGACCGTGATGTCAATTGACTTTGACATCAATTGATTATGACTGGTTCTTGTGAGTTATCGAGAGGGGATTTTCAGACATCATAAATATGGGTGACATAGAAAGCAGGTTTAGTGGGTAAGACGCTGAGCTTATCGATTGAAAAGCCGGCAGTTCAGTGGTTTGAATCCCTTGTGCCGCGTAAAGGGGTGACCTTCCATTACTTCTCCCAGTTTCTGCCAACCTAGCAGTTCGAAAGCACTTAAAAAATGCAACTAGAAAAATAGGAACCACCTTTGGTGGGAAGGTAACAGTGTTCCGTGCGCCTTTGGCATTTAGTCATGCTGGACACATGACCACGGCGACGTCTTCGGACAGTGCTGGCTCTTCGGCTTTGAAACGGAGATGAGCACTGCCCCCCCCCCCCAGAGTCGAGAACAACTAGCATGTGTGTGCGAGGGGAACCTTGACCTTACTAAAAAGCAGGTGTGATAAGGGGAAAAACCCTTATGAATTATAGCACATTTGTGCACTAGCGCGGATTTGATCTCATTCAAAATAATAAATTGCTTTATAGAATTTGAATACTTTTAGTTCACAGCAGGGACAAAAAATGGTTATAGAGTCAGCCTGGGCTGTAATAGCTTTTAGAGATAGAGCTGCATAATGGGATAAACCTTGAACTAATATAAGAGTTTAAAGTGCTATGTTGTGTAAATGAAATTGCTCCTAATCCTGTTGTATGTTTTTTCCCCCAGATAAATTATACAGCGTTGTAATAAAATGTCACTTTAGAAAAAAAAAAAAAAGCACGTCGCTTTACCCTGCGAGGTGAACTCTTCAATAAATGTAACAGTACTTTAATAAAAGCATTTTAAATACATTATATGCCATTCTGGGTTTTCCTTTTTATAATATTATAAAGCCATGATGTATTGCTCCTGGAGTTCATTTTCCTGGTAATTATTATTGAACTGAATAATTCATGGATTTAGGTAAAAGGTTGGCTTTGATTTAATTAAACAACAGACAGTATTGTTTTTTTCCTTATTCTCAATTTCCCTCATGAACAGGATTATCCTTGAAGGCGAGAGCTAGCTGTTGAACGGAATTTTATCTGACATAGCGCTCCATGTATTTATTTATTTATACATGAAACAAATGTATATATATATATAGCTGCCAAATTCATACCAGGTAATTCTGGGCAGTATGTACAGGTAGCCCAACATTTCTGTTGTTAAACGAGACATTTGTTAAGTGAGTTTGGCCTCATTTTACGACTCTTCTTGCCTCAGTTCTTAAGCGAATCACCGCAGTTGATAAGTTAGTGAAACGGTTGTTAAGTGAATCGGGCTTCCCCTTTGACTTTGCTTGTTGGAAGATCGTAAAAAGGGGATCACGTGACCTTCGGACACGGCAACGGTCATAAATATGAACCAGTTGCCAAGCGTCTCAGTTTCGATCATGTGACCCTCTGGTCGTAAGAATGAAAAATGGCCGTAAGTCTCTTTTTCAGTGCTGTTTTTCAGTGCTGTTGTAACTTTGAATGGTCACTAAAGGAACTGTTGTAAGTCAAGGACTACTATATACAGCATTTAAAAAAACCCACGATTTAGCACATGTACGCTCAGTCCCCTCCCAGCCATGGCTACACAACCAGACAAACCATTTGACCAGCTCCAAATGGGATCCCCAAGGCTGTTGACAAAACCATTGTCAGGACTTATGAAATTTGAAGGAATAGAATAGAATAGAATAGAATAGAATAGAATAGAATTTTATTGGCCAAGTGTGATTGGACACACAAGGAATTTGTCTTGGTGCATATGCTCTCAGTGTACATAAAAGAAAAGATACGTTCATCAAGGTATATACAAGTGGAGAAAATTTGAATTTGAGAAGATGGACTAATTTTAAAAATGGACTGTAAGAAGAAGCAATATGTGAAGGGAAGATTGTATTGGCATTGTTCCTTTTCTTTTTTATTATTCTTTCTTATCTCTTTATTTTTATTGTGAGGGGATTTAAAGTTTTAGAGAGGGGTGGGAGTTTATGTATATTTTTTATACATAATCACATATAGCTTGTGATTGTTGGTCATAATACCCAGTATTTGCTCTGGGAAGTCCGGGGGGGGGGGGGAAGGAGAAGGAGGGGGGGGGGGGGGGAAAGAGGGGGAAAATGATGGATGGATTGGTTATTAATGTACAGTAATGATTGAAGATATGAAATTAAAATTTGAAATGATATTGGGGCTGCCCGACTGCCATTTCAGAAAGAAAGGGAGAGAGGAGTAGAAGGAGGGAAGAAAGTAGGTAGCAAAGAGTTGAGAAGGAGGAGGGGAATAAGAAGGTTCGAAAGGGAGGAGTGGAGAAGGAGGAGAGGAAGTAATAAAATGAAGAAGATGAAGGAGGGGAAAGTAGTAGAGGGTAGAGGGAGGTTGTGAAGAAAGGAAGTGGCAGTCGGGCAGGCCCGAATCAGCAATAAATAAAAATTAATTATTAATGATGGATAACAGTTTGTACATAAATATGATGTTGGAAAATGGAAATAAATATATATATATATAAAAAACAACCATTGTCAAGCCTGGACGCCATCTTTTTCTTTCATTGGGGGTGTTACTTGGAACCCTGACATTCATCTCTTTAAGATCTTGTGGAGAAGCAGCAAAGTGAGGCCTAATCTTAACTTTGGGGGAACGACGTCCCAAAGACAGGGAGCCACCACAGAGAAGGCCCTTTCCAGCAATTTCTGACCAGTTCTGGAGAACCGGTAGCGGAAATTTTGAATAGTTTGGAGAACCAGTAAATACCACCTCTGATGGGCCCATCTATTCTCTGCCTCCCGTGTCCCAGCTGATCGGGAGGAAATGGAGATTTTGCAGTATCCTTCCCTTGGAGTGGGGAGGGAATGGAGATTTTGCAGTATCTTTCCCCTGGAGTAAGGTGGGAATGGAGATTTTGCAGTATCCTTCCCATGAGATGGGGTGGAAATGGAGATTTTGCAGTATCCTTCCCCTGGAGTAGGGTGGGAATGGAGATTTTGCAGCATCCTTCCCATGAGATGGGGTGGAAATGGAGATTTTGCAGCATCCTTCCCCTGGTGTAGGGAGGGAATGGGGATTTTGCAGTATCCTTCCCTTGGAGTAGGGTGGGAATGGAAATTTTGCAGTATTCTTCCCTTGGAGTGGGGAGGGAATGGAGATTTTGCAGTATCCTTCCCCTGGAGTAGGGTGGGAATGGAGATTTTGCAGTATCCTTCCCATGAGATGGGGTGGAAATGGAGATTTTGCAGTATCCTTCCCCTGGAGTGGGGAGGGAATGGAGATTTTGCAGTATCCTTCCCCTGGAGTAGGGTGGGAATGGAGATTTTGCAGTATCCTTCCCATGAGATGGGGTGGAAATGGAGATTTTGCAGCATCCTTCCCCTGGTGTAGGGAGGGAATGGGGATTTTGCAGTATCCTTCCCTTGGAGTAGGGTGGGAATGGAAATTTTGCAGTATTCTTCCCTTGGAGTGGGGAGGGAATGGAGATTTTGCAGTATCCTTCCCCTGCCACGCCCACCAAGACACACCCCACAGAACCGGTAGTTAAAAAAAAAATTGAATCCCACCACTGGCCCTTTTCCTAGATCCCAGTTCGGATTGTCGGTGGATTTTTGTATCTTTGCTTTCATGGCATTAGTTTGTAGTGCTTGTCCTTGAGCAGCGAGTATTAAACCTTCCGTTTCTTTCTTGATGGTTCCCATCTTAAGCCATGCCCATGTCAAGCTGTCATCACATTTTCCTTCAATGGTTTTCAAGTGCGGTCCATGCAAAGCTTTGGATTTCCATCTATTTAATTTGTCATCCAGCTGTTTTTTTTCCTTATAGTCTGCCCTTGTTTCTGTTGTTTTTATAACGTTCTCTGTTTTCACAGCCTGCAGCAACTGTTCTGTACTTTGGTTCACATAATCATTCAAACTTCGTTTTTCTTCTTCTATAGTTTGATCGTTTGTTGTTGTTGTTATTATCACAAAATGACAGTATAACAACAATAATAACTTCTTCTTCTTCTTCTTCTTCTTCTTCTTCTTCTTCTTCTTCTTCTTCTTCTTCTTCTTCTTCTTCTTCTTCTTCTTCTTCTTCATCTTCTTCTTCTTCTTCTTCTTCTTCTTATTATTATTATTATTTTATTTACACAAAATGACAGTATACACAGCAAACGAGATAATTATGCTGGATTTCGTATCACAGATCACTAGTCTGTGATACGAAATAATAATAATAATAATAATAATAATAATAATAATAATAATAATAATAATAATAATAATAATAATAATTAATCTGCACTACTATTAATCTTCTCATAGTTCCCATCACCAATCTCTTTCCATTTATGACTGTATGACTATAACTTGTTGCTGGCAATCCTTATGATTTATATTGATATATTGACCATCAATTGTGTTGTAAATGTCGTACCTTGATGAACGTATCTTTTCTTTTATTTACACTGAGAGCATATGCACCAAGACAAATTCCTTGTGTGTCCAATAAAAATTCTATTCTATTCTATTCTATTCTATTCTATTCTATTCTATTCTATTCTAATTGTTATTATTATTATTATTATTATTATTATTATTATTATTATTATTATTATTATTATTATTATTATTATTATTATTATTATTAAGGACCTGAAATGACAGCTCAGTTCCTAGCACCTTGTGCTGAAAGAAAGTAGAGGAGTGCAGTTTTTTAAAAAATTTAATTTAATTTAATTTAATTTAAATTCGAAGTAAAACATCCAGATGGCTCCATGGGGGCTGAGATCTCTCATTCGCTCCTGGATATTTCTAATGACATCTTTTAGAATTTTTATTTTTATTTTTATTGGCCAAGTGTGATTGGACACACAAGGAATTTGTCTTGGTGCATATGCTCTCAGTGTATATAAAAGAAAAGATACGTTCATCAAGGTACAACATTTACAACACAATTGATGGTCAATAGAATAGAATAGAATAGAATAGAATTTTTATTGGCCAAGTGTGATTATTAATTAGGATATTTGCACTCCTGTGCTCCGTTTGGCCCTCAGAAGCATTTTTTTTGTTTTGTTTGCAGCCTGCAAAAAAAGATTCTCCTTCTCTCCCCCCCCCCTCCAAAATCTTCTTTTCAGCCCCTTTTGCGTTTCCCACCAGCAACGCTCTTTCAAAGCCAGGCTTCCCTGCTTAGACACATGAAGCCGGATCTGCGGCTGTGCTCAGCAGCCGGCGCCGTGGCTTAGTTGGTTAAAGCGCCTGTCTAGTAAACAGGAGATCCTGGGTTCGAATCCCAGCGGTGCCTCTGGAGCGGGGACTTCCGTTTTGCGTTGGAAAAATAAATATATTTATTGTGCCTTTCAATTCTCTTTATTCGTTTGCGCGGTGGGGGGCAGTAGGTGTTTAACGGGGTGGGGGAGGGGCCTGCGGAAAAATGTTCGCCTTTAATAAAGCCCGGTCAAGTTTTTTTATTTCCCCGGTTTCTCTTCCTCTGCAGGTTTTTCAAAGTGCCTGATCGTTTGAATCCATCTGTTCTCAGAGACCCCTTTTTCTTGCAAACAGTTCACATCTGGGGGTGGGTGGGTCAAGGTCCCCTTCCTGCACAGCTTTTTACAAGATTAGAGACCCCATCTATATGCATCTTGGGAGGGAGGGAGGAAGGAAGGAAGGAGAGGAAAGTAATGGGGGGCGAGGGAGGAAGAGGGGAAGGGAGGAAGAAAAAGAAAGAAGGAAAGAAGGAAGGAAAAAGGAAGAGAAAGAGAAAGGAAGAGAAAGGAAGGAAGGAAGGAAGGAAGGAAGGAAGGAAGGAAGGAAGGAAGGAAGGGAGGAAAGAAATGGGGAATGAGGGAGGAAGGGAGAAAGAAAAAGAAAGAAAGAAGGAAGGAAGGAAAGAAGGAAGGAAGGAAAAGGAAAAAGGAAGGAAGGAAGGAAGGAAGGAAGGAAATGGGAAGGAAGGAGGAAGGAGAAAGAAAAGGAAGGACGGAAAGAAAAGAAAGAAGGAAGGAAGGAAAGAAAAGGAAAAGAAGGAAGGAGGAAAGAAATGGGGAACGAGGGAGGAAGAGGGGAAGGGAGAAAGAAAAAGAAGGAAGGAAGGAAAAAGAAAGAGAAAGAGAAAGGAAGAGAAAAGAAGGAAGGAGGAAAGAAGGGAGAGAGGGAGAGGAAGGAAGGAGATAAAAGGGAGGGAAGAAACGGGGAGGGAGAGAGAAAAGGAAGGGAGGGAGAAAAGGAAGGAAAAAAAGAAAGGAAAGAAAAAGAAAAGAAGGAAAGAATAGAGTTAGGGTTAGGTAACAGTTCAAAGTGTATTGTAGCTTTCTTCTCTAAACAAGGAGCAAAGATCTATGGCAGTGATGGCTAACCTTTTTGAGGTCGCATGCCAAAAGCGCAATCGCGCATGTGTGACAATACGCATGCGTACCTGCAGCCATAATGCAATGCGATCCCCCCCCCACTCCACCCCCACACGCACGCGACCCACCCGCACCCCTCTGGGCATGCATGCGCATCTCCCGCCTGCGTCCGCTGCACGCGTGGCAGAGAGCTGAAAATCAGCTGGCTGGCGGGAGGCGCGCTCGCATGCGGGGTGGAGCTGAGCTGGGCGAAGGCTCGCATGCCCCCAGAGAAGGCTCTGCGTGCCAACTGTGGGATGCGTGCCATAGGTTCGCCATCACGGATCTATGGATCGCATCAAAAACCAAGGGGATTATTCAGAAATTGCCAAGAATGGTTTCCCTGTCTGACTTGCTGAAACATTTTGAAATTTTGTGACTCTTTCCAAATCAAATGACGTGCAGGGTTTAAAGAAAAGGAATGTTTATGTTATATTTTAGATTATGTTTGTTAGATATAATATGCTAACATAGTGTAAGCCGCCCTGAGTCTTCGGAGAAGGGCGGGATATAAATGCAAATAAAATAAAAAAATAAAAAAATATAATACCCTGTATTTTGTTCTGGGAAGTCCTGGGTGGGGGAGGGGAAAGGGTGGGGTGGGGAGGGCGAAGATTACGAATGGATTGATTGCCAATGTACATGAATAATTGAAGAATTAATTAAGTTGGAATGGTGCACAGTCGGGCCTGCTCAGCAACCACTCCAGAAGGGAAAGGATAGGGAGAGAGGAGAATAGAGAAGGAAGAAAGTAGGTAGGTAGGTAGTAGGGGGAGAAGAAGGAGGGGAGGTGAGAGGGTCAGAAAGGGTGGAAGGGAGAAGTGGGAAGGAGGAGGGGAAGTAGGAAAGTGAGGCAGAGGAAGGTGGAGAAATTAAAAGAAGGTAGAGAAGGGTAGAAAGGTTTAAGGAAGGGAGTGGCGACTGGGCGGGCCCGATTGAGTACAATTTATGGGGAGGAATAAATGTTGGGTAATTGAATGTATTGTACACTGGTTAAATTGTTGGAAATATTATGGAAAATAAAATTAAAAATTTGAAAAAGAAAAGAAAAGGAATGTTTGGGCAGAAGAGAGCCAATTCATAGAAAAACATCACATTAAAAATGCAGCATTTTTAATGCCGAAAAATGACCTAAGAGAACGTGCCAGACTGTTCCTGAAGAAGCAAGGTACACGCAGTAAGGAGCCTCTTCCCATTATGAAAATATTTTAGGAACACAGCCTCCTCCTCCTCTTCTTCTTCTTCTTCTTCTTCTTCTTCTTCTTCTTCTTCTTCTTCTTCTTCTTCTTCTTCTTCTTCTTCTTCTTCTTCTTCTCCTTCTTCTCCTTCTCCTCCCTTTCTCCTTTCCTGTGTTTTTCTACCTGCTCAGCCCATCCCTCACCGCCTCTTCCTTCTTCCAAATGATTTTTTTCTCTTGTATTTCAGAGGTGGCATTTGCAGCAGCCGGTCCTGTGGGCTTGGTTGGTGGAAAAAGAAATACGAAAACTGCCTTCTTCCTGTGCAGTTGGAAGCAGAGACAGAAAACAATAAACACCGCCTGTTTAAAGCAGACCAGGATCGCTTCGTGAATCTTGGAGTAAGCTGTTAAGACAAATACGCAATCGCTTCATCCATCACTTGGCCGGGAAGGTGTCAAGTGAAGAGAAGCCGTCAGAAATTTGTACATTCATTCTTTCGCCCTCTTTCCCCCCCTCCACTCTTTCTTAAGTGTAGAAGCTGGAGATGAACTGAAGAGCAAATCTGAATGTTAACCAGCTTGCAAAATGTAACGCAACCACGTTTTCCTTCCAAGGAACTTCACTGTAGACGGGTGCACTCAGTGCTAGGCTTCAAATTTTTTTTACTGTGGCCGTGGCATGGCTTGGTGGGCGTAGCTTGGTAGGCATGGCAGGGGAAGGATACTGCAAAATCTCCATTCCCTCCCCACTCCTGGGGGAAGGATACTGCAAAATCCCCATTTCCTTCTGATCAGCTGGGACTTGGGAGGCCGAGAATAGATGTTGGTGGGGCCAGTCAGAATTTGTTACTACCGGTTCTCCGAACTACTCAAAATTTCCACTAGCGGTTCTCCAGAACTGGTCAGAACCTACTGAGACCCACCTCTGGGTGCACTTAGTGGCTTGGCTTTGGACATGATCTGAATCCAGCTCCTTTGGTTTAGTACGCAATTCAATCGACTGTTAAGTGCAGTGTCTTTCTGCTAATTGCAGACCCGACTGTAGGGCGGGTAGTCCTTGACTTAACAACCGTTCGTTTAGTGACCATTTGAAGCAGGGTAGAAGACCCACAGCCTAGATAACAGCCTAATAAATGAAATCTGAGTCCAAAGGGGAGGTGGGGATGGAGATAGTATCTCAGAAGGAAACCCTCTCCAGTTTGAGGGTTCTCAAACCGTTCTTTCCAGTAAAAGGTAAAGAATGGATACTTTCAGACTTGCAAGTTTCCTTTTCATGCAACATTACAATATAGGTATTCATTGTCATGTTTCTCATCTGCACTACTTCAAAGACCTAGCATCAACCTTGCAAGGCGTGCATAAGAGCACAATAGTGCCTACCGTTCCTGTCCTATTGTTCCCTTCATTATATCAAATTAATATAGTTGATGCATATTTTTTACTTATATATTTTCTTCAAGACATGTTGTTTTATCTATGACAATTGTTTGTGTAAACTGTTGTGACAAAAGAAATTAAAAAAAAAGTATTTTTCCCCTCCTTTATTTTATTTTATTTTATTTTTTCGGTGCTATCCGTCCTTCCTCAACTTTTTCATAGCAAGTTAGGTCAAAACTCTTCTGCAATTCAAACATTGCATTCTACACTTTGACTTCTATTTCAGGGCGAATTGTTTTAAGAGGAACCGTTTTTCCTGTGATTCTTGATCGCCTTGCTTTTGTACCAAGTAAATACGATTTCTTCCAAATCAGTATGAAAGATAAGAATTATGAGAGTGAGATGTATAGCAACAACAAATTTCTTACTAAGATACCCTCACTTGTATGACTGTAACTTTGTTGCTGGCAATCCTTATGATTTATGTTGATATATTGACCATCAATTGTGTTGTAAATGTTGTACCTTGATGAACGTACCTTTTCTTTTATGTACACTGAGAGCATACGCACCAAAGACAAATTCCTTGTGTGTCCAATCACACTTGGCCAATAAAAATTCTCTTCTATTCTATTGAGTAATTGTCTTAAAGGAACTGGAAATGTAACTGAACCCTTTAAGTGTTTATTTATTTCAATTGTGTCCTATGCACCCCATGCAAGGCAAACAAACTGGTCAGTCCTAGAGGAGATCAACCCTGACTGCTTTTTAGAAGGCCAGATCCTGAAGATGAAACTGAAATACTTTGACCACCTAATGAGAAAGAAGGACTCACTGGAGAAGAGCTTAATGCTGGGAACGATTGAGGGCAAAAGAAGAAGGGGACGACAGAGAATGAGGTGGCTGGATGGAGTCACTGAAGCAGTAGGCATGAGTTTAAATGCACTCCAGAGGATGGTAGAGGACAGGAAGGCCTGGAGGAATGTTGTCCATGGGGTCGCGATGGGTCGGACACGACTTCGCAACTAACAACAACAATGCACCCCAATTGATGAGCATCAGTATATTGATGATCTTAAAAATCTGTTCGTTGTTGTTCTTATTTTAGAAGAAGCTGACACTGCTTTGTGGAGCGTTTGTGCTAATTAATGAAGGCTGCTTGAAACTTCAGGGAATTCTCTCCCAGTCGCCTAGCAGTCACCTTAAACCAATTACTAATCTAACTCAGGTTTGGCACGCTAAAAATGCTTGGGTCAGGGGTGGACATCATGTCTAATATCTTGGGGGGGGGGGAAATCTGACAGGACTCAATCTCTGCTCCCTTAGTTCCTGTTTGAAATTTGCTCGGTTTTGAGAAAAATGCCATCACTACGTGCTTAAGTCAACCCAAAGTTCTTTTTTTAAAAAAATATTTTAATTATACGTTTTTCCGTTATTGTACAAAAGTGTTTAGTCAACAGTATATTGTCTGAGTCAATTTACTTTTACAAAATAATAATAGTCGTGCTAGTTATAATAGTAATAATAATCGTAATAATACTTGCTTAGATGTAATAATAATCTTTCATCATTTACTTTTACATTACAATAATCTTTTCTAATTTCTACCTCTTTTATCTAACCACTGATAAAATAAGTCCCATGTGGTAAAATATTCTCTGTCTTCCTTGTCTTTGATTTTTAATATTAATCTATTTATCTTCGCATAGTCTAATAATTTTCTAATTATATTTTCATCTGCATTTCATCTTCATCTTTTCAATATTGTGCAGATATAATTCTTGCTGCTGTCAGTACATGTAGTATTAGATATGTATTCCCTTTATTATAAATTTCAGGGATTATACCTAACAAGAATATTTCTGGCCTTAAGTCTATATGTTGCTTTATCATTTTTTCAAACCATGTATCTGTTTCCGTCCCAAATTTTTTGTTGTTGTTGGACATTATCCACCACATATGATAATAAGAGCCCGGGATCTGATTGTTTTTCCAACCTTTAGCGGACATGTTTCGGAACATCTTTGCTAATCTTGCCAGTGGCCAAGTTCTTATTCAGAGCACAAATGACCAGGCTCAAATTATCTTATTTTGGACAAATTAAATGAAAACCTAACGCTCTGGAGAAGGTGGCGCTGCTGGGAAAGCTGGAAGGATAAGGAAGAGGTCTGTGGAGATTCTTCATTATCCAGGTCATAGTTGTCTTTAATAGTCTATTAATAGTCCAGTTGCCTTTTGAAAAAGCATCTTTGAGATAGGGAAGAGGAAGAAGACTAGCAGCAAGATGGATAAGCTCAGTTACCACGGAGATGGGAGCATAGTTAGAAGAGCAGAAGGACCACATTAGGGACAGATCGTCATTGAAGATATTCACCTAGAGTTGGCAATGCCTTGATGGCGGATCATCACTCAAGATCTTCTCCAGAGGCCTTACATTTCCGTTTTTAACTCCTACAGGATTGAATCTTGGCACCAGAAAGCGATCCCACAGCAGCCCGATGATGAATCCTGGCACAACAACAGAATTAGCCGATTGTGAATGGAACCCCCTTTGAAAGTATAGGAGCCGCTTCATCGTTTGAATAGCGCAGTGTGACAAATTGCTAAGCGCAAGGTCGAAATGTCCACATTACCAGCACCACAGAGACCTTCTGCCTGCTGGGTGGATTTCACCTCAGCTCCGATGCTTAAAAGAACAAACGCAGACTTTGTCCTGCAAAGATAAATCCTTTAAAATGAAGAACAAGACAGTGAGAGAGACACTTTGCCTGCCTGCCATTAACGGCTGCACCAAACTTTTTATTATTTTTTTAACTTCCAAGACTGTACCTATCTCTTTCCACTTATGGCTATAGCCATGTTGCTTGTATCTTTATAACTTATATTGGTTTTATTGTTTCCTAGAATGATTTGATTGCTTAATAGTATCCTATGACTATTACTAAGTGTTGTATCTTATGATTCTTGATGAATATATTTTATTTTTTCTTTATGTACACTGAGAGCATATGCACCAAAGACAAATTCCTTGTGTGTCCAATCACACTTGACCAATAAAGAATTCTATTCTATTCTATTCTATTCTATTCTATTCTATTCTATTCTATTCTATTCTATTCTATTCTTCTTTTCTCTCTTCTATCTACTCTACTCTAATCTAATTCTACCCTACCCTACCCTATTCTATTTTACTCTTATTCTACTCTATTCTTCTCTCTTCTCTTCTACTCTAATTCTCTTCTACCCTACCCTATTCTACTCTACTCTTACTCTACTCTACTCTATTCTTCTCTCTTCTCTTCTACTCTAATTCTCTTCTACCCTACCCTACCCTACCCTATCCTATTCTACTCTACTCTTATTCTACTCTATTCTTCTCTTCTCTCTTCTCTTCTTTTGTCTTCTACTCTACTCTAATTCTATTCTACCCTACCCTACCCTACCCTACCCTACCCTACCCTACCCTACCCTACCCTACCCTACTCTATTCTATTCTATTCTATTCTATTCTATTCTATTCTATTCTATTCTATTCTATTCTCCAACAAGCTTGTTACAGTCACACACTTTTGCTTTTTCATTATGTGGCTGCTTGGCCATTTATTTGTTTTTCTAGGGGTTTTTCCCCCTTCCTAGTCACCTGCCCTAGGTGCAGCAGCTCATTAAACACTTGAAGAGCATGAAACTGCCAGCTGCAGAATTAGTCCTTGATGTATTACAAGGTTGACAATAACAGCAACATTTATAGATAGGAGAGTGGAATTGTGTCATAGTTTTCCTATTGGGGATAAACCAAGACCTGCTATGTAAATATAAATATTATATCTAAATCAACTGCTTCTAAATTGTCAGTGTGGGGTTTTGTTTTTCAAATTTGGCAACTTTTAAGATGTATGGTCTTCAGTTTCCCAGAATTCCCTAACATGCAGGTTGCCTAGGGGATTCTGGGAGTTGAAGTCCATACATCTTAAAGTTGCCAAGTTTTAAAAAATGCTATCCTAGAACACAAATATTTGAGATGGCATACTTTTCCAGTAAAATAATTAAGCAAACACTAGCATGCCACAATTTCAGCCACTCCACTGGATTTGAAATGGAGCGATTGCAAACAAAACAAAAATGCCAAAAGGCAATTCAGCATTTAGGGCTTCCGAGTTGAAATTTTGGCCCGAGAAAGAAGATTTCATGACCAACCTATCAGTCTCTGTTTTCATCTGAGAAAAAAAAAATGGATATGATCGGTCTTTTTGATGTGGAATATTAAATTTATGCTACTGTTGGGTCAGCTATCATCTGGAATATCAAAAGAAACAAAAAAAGATTGTTATGGAAAAGCCTTACAGTTAACTCAGAAATCCCATGTTTTTTTAAAAAATAAATGAGACATAAACTGAATTGAATTAGAATAAATAAAAAGACTGAAATACAGCTCTAACGAACAAAGTAAAGAATATAGAATAGAATAACAGAGTTGGAAGGGACCTTGGAGGTCTTCTAGCCCAACCCCCTGCTTAAGCAGGAAACCCTACACCACTTCAGACAAATGGTTATCCAACCTCTTCTTAAAAACTTCCAGTGTTGGAGCATTCACAACTTCTGGAGGCAGGTTTCCCACTGATTAATTGTTCTAACTGCCAGGAAATTTCTCCTTAGTTCTAAGTTGATTCTCTCCTTGATTAATTTCCACCCATGGCTTCTTGTTTTATCCTCAGGTGCTTTGGAGAATAATTTGACTCCCTCTTCTTTCTGGCAACCCCTGAGATATTGGAAGACTGCTATCATGTCTCCTTTAGTCCATAATTTCATTAAATTAGACATACCCAGTTCCTGCAACCGTTCTTCATATGTTTTAGCCTCCAGTCCCCTAATCATCTTTGTTGCTCTTCTCTGCACTCTTTCTAGAGTCTCCACATCTTTTGTACTTCGTGGTGACCAAAACTGAATGATATTTGAATATTTGTCTTATTCTATTTTACTGCTCAAACTTTATTGTCTTTGGTTGTTTTCTACAGTTCATTTTGTACTGAGGATAAAGGAACATGTTCCACTAAAAATGGTTGTGTGCTGCTCACAATGGTTTCGAGGATTATAGCATTGCCATCAGCTAAACAAGGCTAACTCTTGTTAAGCATTTTCCCACTGGATTCTAGGAGAGCCTTTAACAAGGGCTATTCAAAGCAAATGAATATAACATGCTTGAAGGGAGCAGTTCTGCAGAGCTGTGCATCTTGCTTATGTGGCTGAAAGGGATACCGTATATCCAAGGTTACATGTGAATAACCCTGAGCCATGAAATGCACCTCTCTTTTACCTGCAAAGGTGCAATGCACAAATGGAACCCCAGATGGAAATCACTGCAGATGGGACATTGCAAGAGAATAGAATAGAATAGAATAGAATAGAATAGAATAGAATAGAATAGAATAGAATAGAATTCTTTATTGGCCAAGTGTGATTGGACACACAATGAATTTGTCTTGGTGCATATGCTCTCAATGTACATAAAAGAAAAGATACTTTCATCAAGGTACAACACTTACAACACTTAATGATAGTCATAGGGTACAGATAAGCAATCAGGAAACAATCAATATCAATATGCATCGCAAGGATACAAGCAACAAAGTTACAGTCATACAGTCATAAGTGGGAGGAGATGGGTGAGAGGAACGATGAGAAGATTAATAGTAGTAGTAATGCAGACTTAGTAAATAGTTTGACAGTGTTAAAGGAATTATTTGTTTAGCAGAGTGATGGCGTTCGGGGAAAAAACTGCTCCTGTGTCTACGATTTTATGGAATAAAGAATCAAGAGTGGCAATGCACAGTGTTTGAAGTTGTAGGATCACACAATCACACACAGGTAGTCCTCGACTTACAACAAGTTCATTTAGTGACTGTTCGAATTTATAACGGCACTGAAAAAATTGACATACGAAGAGGAGGACAAAGGGGAGACATGATAGCAGGGTTCCAATATTTGAGGGGCTGCCACAGAGAGGAGGGGGTCAAGCTACTTTCCAAAGCACCTGAAGGCCAGACAACGAATAATGGATGGAAACTGAACAAGGAGAGATTCAACCTGGAAATAAGGAGAAATTTTCTGGCAGTGAGAGCAACAAAAGTTGCCTTCAGAAGTTGCAGCAGCTTCATCCCTGGAAGCTTTCAAGAAGAGACTGGACTGCCATCTGTCAGAAATGGTGTAGAATCTCCTGCCTGAGCGGAATGGGGGGTGGGACTAGATGACCTACAAGGTCCCTTCCAACTCTGTTAATCTGTATCTGTACCATTTTTTCACACTTATCACTGCTACAGTATCTCCATGGTCATGTGATGTACATTCAGATCAGGGGTGCTATTCAGCAGGTTCTGACAGGTTCTGGAGAACCGGTGGCAGAAATTTTGAGCAGTTCGGAGAACCGGCAAATACCACCTCTGGCTGGCCCCAGAGGTGTGGGAATGGAGATTTTGCAATATCCTTCTCCCAAAAGTGAGAAGGGAATGGGGATTTTGCAGTAACCTTCCCCTGCCACGCCCACCAAGCCACGGCCACAGAACCGGTAATAAAAAAAAAAGTGAGTTCCCCCACTGATTCAGATGCTTGACAACTGACTCACATTTATGACCGTTCCAGTCATACGTCGTGATACGTTCCCCTTTTGTGACCTTCTGACAAGCAAAGTCAACGGGGAATTTTAGATTCACTTAACACCCGTCTTCCTAATTTAAGAACGGCAGTGACTCACTTAGCAAATGTGGCGAGAAAAGTCATAAAACGGGGCTAAACTCACGGAACCCATTTCTCACTTAGCGACGTAAATGTCGGGGGCCCAATTGCGGCTGTAAGTTGAGGACTACCTATATTACTTGATCTTGAGGGAGAGACACAGGATGTCAAACTCATGCCTCGTTTTGTTCAAAACCCCAGTTTCCATCTTCTCCCCCGTTATGAGAAGGAAGAGGGTAGATCTGATAGAATCTTAAAAAAGGATTCCAGCAAAGCAATCTTGCTGAATCCTTTGCAGCTGACCTTACATGAACTTCAGCAGAACACGATGGGGAAGAGGATCTGGTTGTAAACCTTTCTGTCATCTAAATAATTGAGCAGCACAATAAAGATTCAGCTGCAAATCCATCTACTAAGGGACTGAAATATTTGGCTTGCATTTTTCAAGCAGAAAATTAAGGCCTCCTTTGAGAAAAACGGTGTTTTTTTTTAAAAAAAGAAGAAATAAATAAATAAAGACCATGACTGAATTAATAAATGGAACAAAATCTGCGTTTTACTAGGTATTTCTATCACTCCAGTTACAGAGGGGAATTTAAAGCTTGCTGCTCCAGATGTAGGCAGCAATGATTTTAGAGTCACAAGGGCATAACAACACCGCAAAATGGCTCTTTAAATGTAGATAAACACGTAGATTTCAGGGAAGGGTCTAGAGAATTATGGTAATCCATAAAAGTGCTTCTTAAAATCTGTGTTCTACAGTTTCACTTCCCTCTTTTGGAGTTCTGTTGAAGGAGGTTTGGCTTCCTTAAAACCTAAGGAATATTCTTCAAATAAAATCTCTTAGAAAATTTGGGCAGGAGCTCCTATATGCAGCACGGGCTGGCAAAAATTTCCATCCTGAATTGGGAATGAAATAAATCCAATGGATGTTTAGATCACAGTTCCCCTAAGGCAGGGGTCTGCAACCCATGTCTCTGGTAGCTGTTTGTGGCTCTTTCATTCCTCTGATGCGGCTCCCTGTCTCTCAAAACATGCGTCACAACTGCCAACACCTGCCGGCATGAGATTTATTGAGGTTTTCGACCCGTCCTTTTTTTTCCGGAGTTCAAAATGTTCTTGTTGCATGCAGAAATAAGAATTTGTTTTCTCTGTAGCAGATCATTGATTTCATAAATGCAACACACTATAGTTTTTTTTATACGTAGCATAAAGGTAAAAAACAATATATGCAGTGTTATCTTCATTTTAGATGTTAAAAGGGTTTTGTGGTTCCCAGTATTTTCTATGGGAAACGGGTCCAAGTGGCTCTTTGAGTGTTTAAGGTTGCCGACCCCTAGCCTAAGGCCTGGCCAGCGAGGTCAATGGTCAGTTCTTATAGTCCTTGACTTACAACCATAATTGAGCCCCAGATTCTTGCTAAGTGAGACGGTTGTTAAGTGGACTTTGCCCCGCCTTACAATCTTTCTTGCCATAGTTGTTAAGCAAATCCCTGCAGTTGTGTAATCAGTAACACAGTTTGTAAATGAATCTGGCTTCCCCATTCTGCTTGTCAGAAAATTGCAAAAGGGGATTGCACGACCTTGGGACACTGCCACCGTTATAAATATGAGTCAGTTGTCAGGTGTCTGAATTTTAATCATGTGACCAGGGGGAATTCTGCAACAGACGTGTGAAAAAAAAAGTCACTTTATTCAGTGTCTGGATGACTGGATGATGGGTCAGAGCTGAAGAAGCTTCTTGGATGAGAAGCGAAACGACTGCAAACAAAAAACAAGAGAAGTCCAATTGCCTCTTGAAAAAGCACCGTAGGGACAGCCATGACTTGGATGGCTGAGAATCTGAGGTGGTGACCCTCTGAGACCTATATGCAATGAAATTTCATTTTAATGTATGCCAATTATTCAGTGACAATAAAGTTCTATTCTGTTCTGTTCCGTTCCATTCTATTCTGTTCTATTCTATTTCTATTCTAAATTCTTTTTTTTTTTTTTTGTCTTAAAAAGTTTTATTTTGACATTCTTATCCAATAACATATCCAATAACATATTTAATGTACCCTCATATACAATTAATCGGGTTTGCCCGGTCACCACCCCCTTCCTTTTCCTTTTACTCTCCTTCTTTACCTTCTTCTACTTTCCATAACCATCCTCCCCCTCTCTTATCTACATCCTCTCCTCTTTCCTCCCTACTCCTTTCTTCTCCCTCTTCCCCTCTTCCTTCCTTCCTTTCCTCCTCCTCCTCTTCTCTTTCCTCCTTCTCTCTTCTACTCCTTCTTTCCCTTCATTCTAAAGTAGTAACCAGGCAAGTCCGATCTTACATTAATTATACATCTTCAATCATCTTTGTACATTAACTATCAATCCATTTTCTACCCCCTCCCCCTCCCTTCCCCTTCCTCCCCCCACCCCCCAGGACTTCCGAGAACCGAGTACAGGGTATAAAACTAACAACAAAAATTAAAATCTAGCACAAATCATAATCCATAGTCGTTCCTTAAAACCTCCACTCCACTCCACTATTCTATTCTAAATTCTTATTCTATTTTATATTCTCTTCTATTCTATTCTATTCTATTCTATTCTATTCTATTCTATTCTATTCTATTCTATTCTATTCTATTCTTCTATTCCACTCCACTCCACTCCACTCCACTATTCTATTCTATTCTAAATTCTTATTCTATTCCTATTCCTATTCTATGAGAGGATACAGGCCTGGGTTTAGGCAAACCGGAAGAGGTAGAGGTGAGTCCGCCCGGCCGTACTGATGTTTGATGCCTGTAAAGCGCTCTCATATGGATATGGTTCCAAATGCGGGTCAGAAGCGTGGGTAAAAACGTATTATTTCAACCACAAGTTTCTGTGTGGGGTAAACACCAAGGGTTGGCATGGTAATCCAGACCAATGGTTACCGTGTGGAGGAACCACACAATGTACAGGGTGGGCATGTGTATGCGACTACACTGGAGGTGGCTACAAAGGATGTCCACACGTCTCGTCCTTCCGTAGGGGAAATGGGAACATCATAATAATGGAACTAGCACAATCGTATCCATCTATGATGAGCTATGCTTTTGGGATAGACGGCCAGGGCAGGGATCCCCAGACGTATTTGACTATTAAGGTTGAAACTGTGTATGAAGGACAGGTCAAATCACTAGGGTGGACAATATATGATAAGCTCCGGGAAATGGAAAAGAACCCAGTGGATATCAGTCCCTATGCTAGAAACCTGTTTATAGAGATGGCAGAGGATATAGCCAAGACTCTAACAGTTAAGAACTGTTTTGTGTGTGGAGGTACTAACATGGGGGAACAATGGCCCTGGGAAGCAACAGAGGCAGCCCCCTCAATGTATAATAACATGTCAGTAGCAGGAAACATCACAGCCAGACGTGAGAGCCAGGATATCATCTGGACGCTGACTACAAACCTGGTAGGAAACAATTGTTTTACTCGCAATGGGACCACTAAGGTAGGAGACCTGATATGTCTTGGTTCCTGGGATATAACCTATACAAGATGGCAATCACCAGGTAACTCGTCACAGCCTGACAAGTTCAATACCACCTTTCTATCCTACCTCAATTCATCCAACCCATCTAATATATGGAAGGCCCCAGAAAACATGTATTGGATTTGTGGACGGCTGGCTTATGAACAGCTTCCCTTTAATTGGTCAGGCTCCTGCATTCTAGGCTGGATTAAGCCATCATTTTTCCTTTTACCCATTCAAGCAAGACAAGTATTGGGGGTACCAGTATATGAACATCTGGGACAAAGGACTAAAAGAGGCTTATTTCCAGCCTACAAAATGGATGGAACACACCCTGATTCACCATTTTCATCCTTCCCATGTAAAAATCTAGCAGAATATGAGGAAAAGGACACCTCCGATTTGCAAATCTGGACCAATGAGAGAATTATATGTACTTATGGTAGAGCAACATGGGCGAGGATGGATCCTGGGGCTACCGGACTCCTGTCTATTTGTTAAACCGTCTCATACGTTTGCAGGCAATATTAGACATGGCTGGCATACGAATCAGCACTGCCCTCAACGTGCTATCAGATACCACAGATAGATTAAGGACAGCAGTATACCAAAATAGACTAGCCTTGGACTACATTCTAGCCAAAGAAGGAGGAGTATGTGGTAAATTCAATCTGTCTAACTGTTGTCTGCAGATCGATGAGACAGGTACAGTAATCAAGCAGTTAACCACTGAGCTAAGACAGCTTACATATAACCCCGACCAAGTATGGCACAAAGGAGTGAATCTCAAGGAAGTCTTGGTAGTTGGTTCCCGAAATTACCTGGCTTGCAGGCAATCATGGCCCTCATAGGCCTTATTGCAGCTGGTTGTGTCCTCATTCCTTGTGTACTACCAATCTTTGTGCGCACTATATCCAACAGCTTATCCTTGATAGCCAAAAGAAACGCTACGGCTCAGGTTATGGCCATGTGGCAGCTAGGACACATGACTTCAGAGGTAAATGATGAAGGGTATGTTACTCTTCTGCCTTGAGATGAGTAACAAAGGGGGGAATAAGGTGGGTTGGTAAAGGAATATGAGAACCAAACAGACAGGTATCAAGCAGTAGGCCTTGTTCTGTAAGAGACATCTTTGGTCAAGCAAATAAAAAGCCTTGTCAGCTGAAACAGATAAGCAGCTGCCTCCGGTGGACCATATACCCCCTACCATCCCGAAATATGCTGAGCTCAGATAACCACATCCTGCTGCCGTTGCAGATATTATGCTTTACCATAACTGTAAACATGCTTGTGTGACCCCCTGATATAATATCGGTTCCCCATTTCTGTTATTCTTGGAACTATACCCATATATGGAATGTAACATGCTGAGATAACATATTTGCTGCTTGCACGTAGCTATAAGGTATATAAAGCCTGGCTGGAAATCCCCTAATTTGTTCAGACTTACAGCCTTGTTCTGTACGTGAACCTGCGCATATATAATAAACCCTTCCTTCCCAGAGGAGCTGGCTTGTGTCTTGTCATTTCTACAACAGAATAGAATAGAATAGAATAGAATAGAATAGAATAGAATAGAATAGAATAGAATAGAATTCTTTATTGGCCAAGTGTGATTGGACACACAATGAATTTGTCTTGGTGCATATGCTCTCAATGTACATAAAAGAAAAGATACTTTCATCAAGGTACAACACTTACAACACTTAATGATAGTCATAGGGTACAGATAAGCAATCAGGAAACAATCAATATCAATATGCATCGCAAGGATACAAGCAACAAAGTTACAGTCATACAGTCATAAGTGGGAGGAGATGGGTGAGAGGAACGATGAGAAGATTAATAGTAGTAGTAATGCAGACTTAGTAAATAGTTTGACAGTGTTAAAGGAATTATTTGTTTAGCAGAGTGATGGCGTTCGGGGAAAAAACTGCTCCTGTGTCTACGATTTTATGGAATAAAGAATCAAGAGTGGCAATGCACAGTGTTTGAAGTTGTAAGATCACACAATCACACACAGGTAGTCCTCAACTTTCAACAAGTTCATTTAGTGACTGTTCGAATTTATAACGGCACTGAAAAATTGACATAATGAAGAGGAGGACAAAGGGAGACATGATAGCAGGGTTCCAATATTTGAGGGGCTGCCACAGAGAGGAGGGGTCAAGCTACTTTCCAAAGCACCTGAAGGCCAGACAACGAATAATGGATGGAAACTGAACAAGGAGAGATTCAACCTGGAAATAAGGAGAAATTTTCTGGCAGTGAGAGCAACAAAAGTTGCCTTCAGAAGTTGCAGCAGCTTCATCCCTGGAAGCTTTCAAGAAGAGACTGGACTGCCATCTGTCAGAAATGGTGTAGAATCTCCTGCCTGAGCGGAATGGGGGGTGGGACTAGATGACCTACAAGGTCCCTTCCAACTCTGTTAATCTGTATCTGTACCATTTTTTCACACTTATCACTGCTACAGTATCTCCATGGTCATGTGATGTACATTCAGATCAGGGGTGCTATTCAGCAGGTTCTGACAGGTTCTGGAGAACCGGTGGCAGAAATTTTGAGCAGTTCGGAGAACCGGCAAATACCACCTCTGGCTGGCCCCAGAGGTGTGGGAATGGAGATTTTGCAATATCCTTCTCCCAAAAGTGAGAAGGGAATGGGGATTTTGCAGTAACCTTCCCCTGCCACGCCCACCAAGCCACGGCCACAGAACCGGTAATAAAAAAAAAAGTGAGTTCCCCCACTGATTCAGATGCTTGACAACTGACTCACATTTATGACCGTTCCAGTCATACGTCGTGATACGTTCCCCTTTTGTGACCTTCTGACAAGCAAAGTCAACGGGGAATTTTAGATTCACTTAACACCCGTCTTCCTAATTTAAGAACGGCAGTGACTCACTTAGCAAATGTGGCGAGAAAAGTCATAAAACGGGGCTAAACTCACGGAACCCATTTCTCACTTAGCGACGTAAATGTCGGGGGCCCAATTGCGGCTGTAAGTTGAGGACTACCTATATTATTTGATCTTGAGGGAGAGACACAGGATGTCAAACTCATGCCTCGTTTTGTTCAAAACCCCAGTTTCCATCTTCTCCCCCGTTATGAGAAGGAAGAGGGTAGATCTGATAGAATCTTAAAAAAGGATTCCAGCAAAGCAATCTTGCTGAATCCTTTGCAGCTGACCTTACATGAACTTCAGCAGAACACGATGGGGAAGAGGATCTGGTTGTAAACCTTTCTGTCATCTAAATAATTGAGCAGCACAATAAAGATTCAGCTGCAAATCCATCTACTAAGGGACTGAAATATTTAGCTTGCATTTTTCAAGCAGAAAATTAAGGCCTCCTTTGAGAAAAACGGTGTTTTTTTTAAAAAAAGAAGAAATAAATAAATAAAGACCATGACTGAATTAATAAATGGAACAAAATCTGTGTTTTACTAGGTATTTCTATCACTCCAGTTACAGAGGGGAATTTAAAGCTTGCCGCTCCAAATGTAGGCAGCAATGATTTTAGAGTCACAAGGGCATAAAAACACTGCAAAATGGCTCTTTAAATGTAGATAAACACGTAGATTTCAGGGAAGGGTCTAGAGAATTATGGTAATCCATAAAAGTGCTTCTTAAAATCTGTGTTCTACAGTTTCACTTCCCTCTTTTGGAGTTCTGTTGAAGGAGGTTTGGCTTCCTTAAAACCTAAGGAATATTCTTCAAATAAAATCTCTTAGAAAATTTGGGCAGGAGCTCCTATATGCAGCACGGGCTGGCAAAAATTTCCATCCTGAATTGGGAATGAAATAAATCCAATGGATGTTTAGATCACAGTTCCCCTAAGGCAGGGGTCTGCAACCCATGTCTCTGGAGCTGTTTGTGGCTCTTTCATTCCTCTGATGCGGCTCCCTGTCTCTCAAAACATGCGTCACAACTGCCAACACCTGCCGGCATGAGATTTATTGAGGTTTTCGACCCGTCCTTTTTTTCCCGGAGTTCAAAATGTTCTTGTTGCATGCAGAAATAAAAATTAGTTTTCTCTGTAGCAGATCATTGATTTCATAAATGCAACACACTATAGTTTTTTTTATACATAGCATAAAGGTAAAAAACAATATATGCAGTGTTATCTTCATTTTAGATGTTAAAAGGGTTTTGTGGTTCCCAGTGTTTTCTATGGGAAACGGGTCCAAGTGGCTCTTTGAGTGTTTAAGGTTGCCGACCCCTAGCCTAAGGCCTGGCCAGCGAGGTCAATGGTCAGTTCTTATAGTCCTTGACTTACAACCATAATTGAGCCCCCGATTCTTGCTAAGTGAGACGGTTGTTAAGTGAACTTTGCCCCGCCTTACAATCTTTCTTGCCATAGTTGTTAAGCAAATCCCTGCAGTTGTGTAATCAGTAACACAGTTTGTAAATGAATCTGGCTTCCCCATTCTGCTTGTCAGAAAATTGCAAAAGGGGATTGCACGACCTTGGGACATTGCAACCGTTATAAATATGAGTCAGTTGTCAGGTGTCTGAATTTTAATCATGTGACCAGGGGGAATTCTGCAACAGACGTGTGAAAAAAAAAAGTCACTTTATTCAGTGTCTGGATGACTGGATGATGGGTCAGAGCTGAAGAAGCTTCTTGGATGAGAAGCGAAACGACTGCAAACAAAAAACAAGAGAAGTCCAATTGCCTCTTGAAAAAGCATCGTAGGGACAGCCATGACTTGGATGGCTGAGAATCTGAGGTGGTGACCCTCTGAGACCTATATGCAATGAAATTTCATTTTAATGTATGCCAATTATTCAGTGACAATAAAGTTCTATTCTGTTCTGTTCCGTTCCATTCTATTCTGTTCTATTCTATTTCTATTCTAAATTCTTATTCTATTTTCTATTCTATTCTATTCTATTCTATTCTATTCTATTCTATTCTATTCTATTCTATTCTATTCTATTCTATTCTTCTATTCCACTCCACTCCACTCCACTATTCTATTCTATTTTAAATTCTTATTCTATTCCTATTCTATTCTATTCTATTCTATTCTATTCTATTCTATTCTATTCTATTCTATTCTATTCTATTCTATTCTATTCCACTCCACTCCACTCCCCTCCACTATTCTATTCTATTTTAAATTCTTATTCTTTTCTATTCTATTCTATTCTATTCTATTCTATTCTATTCTATTCTATTCTATTCTATTCTATTCTATTCTATTCTATTCTTCTATTCCACCCACTCCACTCCACTATTCTATTCTATTTTAAATTCTTATTCTATTCTATTCTATTCTATTCTATTCTATTCTTCTATTCTATTCTATTCTATTCTATTCTATTCTATTCTATTCTATTCCACTCCACTCCACCCACTCCACTCCATTCCATTCTATTCTATTCTATTCTATTCCTATTCCTATTCCTATTCTATTCTATTCTATTCTATTCTATTCTATTCTATTCTATTCTATTCTATTCTATTCTATTCTATTCTATTCTTCCTTTCCACTCCACTCCACTTCACTCCACTCCACTCCACTATTCTATTCTATTCTATTCTATTCTATTCTATTCTATTCTATTCTATTCTATTCTATTCTATTCTTCTATTCCACTCCCCTCCCCTCCCCTCCACTATTCTATTCTATTTTAAATTCTTATTCTATTCTATTCTATTCTATTCTATTCTATTCTATTCTATTCTATTCTATTCTATTCCTATTCCTATTCCTATTCCTATTCCTATTCCTATTCCTATTCTATTCTTCTGTTCCACTCCACTCCACTCCACTCCACTCCACTCCACTCCACTCCACTCCATTCCATTCCATTCCATTCCATTCCATTCCTTCTATTCTATTCTATTCTATTCTATTCTATTCTATTCTATTCTATTCTATTCTATTCTATTCTATTGTCTTTGCAAGACTTGCAAGCATCCTCCTCCAGCGCTCCGCGATGCGCGGAGGCGCGGCGGCCGGGCTGGGGAAACGCGGGGCGGAGCCGGGCCAGGAGGAGGAGGAAGAGGAGGAGGAGGAGGAGGCCCGGCGGGCGATTGCCTGCCTGTCGACCTGCCCCTCCGAGCCGTCGCGTCACGCGGGGCTGGGTTTCAGATCGCGGCGGCGGCGGCGGCGGCCTCCCAGCTCAGCCGTCGCCAGCCAGCCAGCGAGCGAGCGAGCGAGGGAGGCGAGGGCCATGGAGGGCCACGGACGGGATGCTCCCCGCTTCCCCGCGCCGCTGTGATCCTCGCCCGCCCCGGCGGGCCGAGGCGCAGCGCGGAGAGCGGCCGGCCATGGAAGCGGCGTCTGCAGAGCCGCGGCCCCCGGGCGCGCTGGGACCGCTGGCTGCGCTCTGCTTGGGTGAGTTCCGAGGCCAGCCCGATCCTGGCGCCGAATTCGCATCCTGGACCTTTGGGGAAGGGGCGTCCCTTCCTAGTGCCCAGGTGGAGATCATCAGCCCCTCGGGGTGGGCAGGGGGGGCATCTGGTTGTGGGACCCCCAAAGAAGCCGGAGGGGGCGAGGGGGAGGAATTCGGATCCTTTACGCGCACTTTCCCAACCCGGCTCCGCTCGAGCTGGGGCGCCCGGGAGCGCTTGATGCGCGGGGTAAGAGCCGCAGGCGCCCCGTGGGACATCCTAGGGGACTCCTAAGGTCATGCAACCCACCCCTCTGCCCCCCCCGACACACACACACACACACACACACACACACACACACACACACACACACCCCAGGAGTCCAGCATCCAGTACAGCTTGGAAAGAAAGACAAAATAGCGCTTTTGTTTTTTGGGATGCGGGGGGGGGCGCTTTTTTCTGCAGGTTAACCAACCTAGGTCGGATTTTGCGCCGTCGAGCAGGTCCCGAGTGGGGAGAGAGCGCCGGGGTTGTGCATGACTGCAGCTTTCAGCAAGCACGCGTGGTTTTTTTTTTTCCTCGTGCAAGGCAAGGGCACTGCGGGATGGATGAAGTGACATCAGCTTGGTTTGCGGGAGTGCAGGCGGGTTGGGAGATCCCAGCTGCCATTCCACGTTCCGCAGTCGGAGTGGGACCTGTGGTTTTTAAGGTGGGTGGGTGGGTGGGTTTTTTTTTCTCTCTCTCTCTCTCTGTCTGGAGCGGCTTTGGCTAAGTTGGTTAGACCAAGTTGACAAGAAGGCAGAAGCCTCAGTTCCATTTTGCAACAAGTTTGGCCACTTTGTGGCTCGATTTGTTGCTGATGACATCATAGACATTCTATCCCTGTGTCCGGGACATTAAAAAAAAAAGCAACAACAACTTTTATTAACGTCATCCATTGAAAATTTCCAGATATAAATAATGCATAGAGAAAGCAATTTTTTAAAAAAAGAAGAACCACATTTTAGAATAGATTTTTAGTTAGCTCAAAGGCAGGGAATGCACTTATAAAAAGCCATTATGAGATAGTAATGCAACTATAAAATCGGTTGTAAGCTTACCTGGGAAGTCCGTTTAGTTCACTGGGGCTTATTTCTAAACAGCGGTATGAATTCTGGACTGTAAGGCAAACATTATTAAGTTGTGACTCTGGCGCAGGATAGAAAAGGAATATAACTGAACGATTTCCTGGGCCAGGAAGTCAAATAGTCTGCTAAATTTCACGGCATAAGGCAGAACACAGGAATAACTTTCCGGTCCTTAGAATGATGACTCTTTGCGCAAACCTATTTTTTTTTGGCATCCCTTTAATGCCTCTGCTCAATTAAAAAAAATCTGGAACCCGTAATAAGGAACGCATTTTGCTATTGAGGTATATTTATTATGCATAGTAACCTATTTGGTCTGATACCGATTTCAAGAAAAACTGCAGTGTTATTTTCACAGGCTTTATGGCAAGATTGTCTGAACATTTCACTAGGCTAGAAGAGTGGTCCCACTTTTTAATTTGTACCTGCTCATTTTTAGAGGGTGTAAGAGATGCACCATGGATGCTAACTATTTTAGCAATATCAAGGGTGGATAGCATTTGAGACATATCAGGATATGATGTCCTTTGCTATATTAGCTGTTTTATTCTTTGCATTGTTTCCTGTGTGCTCCACTTCCTGTCTTCTATCCTGCCAATTGCAGTAATACTTCTTCATTTTTCCAGGAGTTTTGATCGAGAGACATTATAGTAGAGAAGTAGAGAGACAGTCTGCCTAGCGTTTAGCAGCCTCAGATTTTGATTTATTACCTATTAGTTATCAGCTTGTAAAGAGAAGGCTTTATTTGCTACTAAATAATTCCTCTAAAATGAAGATGCATTAATGTGGATGATGAAATCTGTAGATTTACTTCGTGGTTAGTCTGAGTAAGAAGAGTTAATTTGACAGACTGCTTTGTAAGTTTCTCTGTGGGCGAACACCTCCCAGATTCAGTGTTGATAATCAGGTCCTTGATGCTGTCTGAGCTTAGTGGTTTTCTTTCAGACATTTCATTACCAAACTAGGTAATATCATCAGTGTTGATTACCTTGTGGGCAGACAAATGGAAAACTTTAAAAAAAAATTAGAAATGAGCCTTGCCATTTATGCTTAATTTAAGGTAATGCCCCAAAAATATTTTAGTTTCACGACCCTTTAACGTTCTTAAAAATAATTGAGGACCCCAAAGAGCTTTTGGTGGGATAGGAATTGTATCTATCAGCATTTGCTGTATTAGAAATTAAAAACGGAGACATTTAAAAATATTTGTTGATTTGGCTTTGCGGATCCCCAGAGGTCCACAGTTATAGTAGAAGGACAGGCTGAGCCTGGAGGGCGGAATTAAGAGAGTAATCAGCCTAGAGTCTCACAAACAATCAAAGTCCAGCCCTCTTGAATGCCATTGACTCTTATCTAGCCCCAATTTAGTGCTGCCCATTAGTTGGCTAGATTCTCATCTATGGGCATGAATAATAAAGCAGCTTACCTAGAACTTAACATGTGGTCCCGATTCTTTGCACCCGATACCAGTTCATACTTTGCAAACCACTGATCTAGGATAAGTTCCCCATAGAAGTCATTAGGTTATCACCTTTAAAGCGCTCCATGGCTTAGGACCGGGTTACTTACGGGACCGCCTACTGCCATTGTTTGCCTCCCACCGACCCGTGCGCTCTCACAGGGAGGGACTCCTCAGGGTGCTGTCAGCCAAACAATGTCGGCTGGCGGCCCCCAGGGGAAGGGCCTTCTCTGTGGGGGCCCCTACCCTCTGGAACGAACTTCCCCCAGGACTTCGACAACTTCCTGACTTTCGGACCTTCCGCCGTGAGCTGAAGACGTATCTTTTTTCGCGCAGGACTGGCATAGAATTTTTTAGAATTTTTATTACTGGGTTTTTAAATTTTAAATAGATTTTATGGTTTTAAATGTATTTTAAATTGGGGCCAATTTGAATAAGCTTTTTAATTATTGTTTTACCTGTATTGTATTCATTCATTGTTGTTTTTATCTGGCTGTGAACCGCCCTGAGTCCTTCGGGAGAAGGGCGGTATAAAAATTAAATAATAATAATAATAATAATAATAATAATAATAATAATAATAATTATTATTATTATTATTATTATTATTATTATTATTATTATTATTATTATTATTATTATTATTGATAGTGGATACAGTTTGGAGGTAGGAGCCTGGAGCTGGAGGGAATTGAAATTGAGGTCGGGTGAGGATGTATGATACACATTTCTAGTCTTGGTGGATAAGCATTGGGTGAAAAAACCAGGATGTAACAGCTGCCTCCCGCTCTTCCCCTCCTCAGGTTTATTTTCTCCTTCCTGCCATCAAAAGGAATGCTATTCTATAAATAGAAATAACATAAAAAGCCAGAGTCTTACTGTGATGTAGTTTTAATGAAAGGTGCCAGTGCTCTAGGCTATCGCACTATGGCTGAATTTTAAAGGCCCTTTCAGGTCACATCAAACATTCTGCAGAGCTTAAAGGGGTCTGTTTGGCTTTTGCTGGCCTATTCAGTAGAGCAAGCTAGCTGTAGCTTCTTCAGGAAGACCTGCTTAAACAGCCTGTCTAGGTCACGGGAGTCCAGAGGAGAGCACGTGAGGTTATCTACACTTAGAGTGGGGTGTCTTTGGAGATTCTCAGTCATCCAGGTCAGGGTTGTCCCAGGGGAGCTTTTTCAAGAGGACTTTCTGGTTTTTCTTTGAAGGCATTTCGCTTCTCATTCAGGAAGCTTCTGAAGCCTCTTGAACGAGAAGCGAAATGTCTTCAAAGAAAAGCCAGAAAGTCCCAGTTGCCTCTTGAAAAAAGCACCTCTGAGACTTAGAGTGGGGTGTTTTAAGAAAGTGCTCAGGGGAATAAGGCTCCTGCTGAGATCTGGAGGCTCCCAGCCTGTTGTCATTGCAAAGTTTCTTTTCTCCCAAGTCATGGACCACTTAGGCTAACCTGGTTGGAGCCCGCTCCTCTGGATGTGAGATAACAATAACAGAACAATAACAGAATAACAAGGGACCTTGGAGGTCTTCTAGTCCAGGGGTCTCCAACCTTGGCAACTTTAAGACTTGTGGACTTCAACTCCCAGAATTCCTCAGCCAGCTTTGCTGGCTGAAGAACTCTGGGAGTTGAAGTCTACAAGTCTTAAAGTTGCCAAGGTTGGAGACCCCTGTTTTAGTCCAACCCCGTCCTCCATCTGGAGACCCTATACCAGTGATGGCTAACTTTTTTGCCGTCGCATGCCAAAAGTTGGGGGAGCATGTGGGGGTCGTGTGCATGCATGCCCATACCCATAATTCAATGCTTCCCACCCCCCTGCGCATCTCATGCAACTCCCCCCGCACTCCCCCTGCTTTTGGCATGCAATGGCACAGTGGGACCAGAAGGCCCGTTTTTCGCTCTCCCCAGGCTCCAGAGACTTTCTAGGAGCCTAGGAAGGGCGAAAACAGCCTTCCTCACCCCCCCACCCCGGAGGCCCTCTGGAGGCCAGAAACAGCCTGTTTCCTGACTTCCTGTGGGCCCAGAAGGCCCGAAAATCACCTGGCCAGTGCAGGCATGCGCTCTGGAGCTGAGCTAGGGCAACGCTCACCGATATAGCTCCGTGTCCACCTGTGGCACTCGTGCCACGGGTTCGCATCATGGGGTCTATACTATTTCAGACAAATGGCTGTCCAGTCTCTTCTTAAAAACCTCCACAACTTCTGAAAGGCAACCCGTTCCACTGGTTAATTGTTCTCACTGTCAGGGAATTTCTGCTTAGTTCTAGGTTGCTTCTCTCCTTGATTAGTTTCCATTCATGGTTTCTTGTCTTGCCTTTTGGTGCTTTGGAAAATAGGTGGATCTCCCCTTCTTTGTGGCAGCCCCCCAAATACTGGAATGCTGCTATTATGTCACCCCCTTTTTTCACTAGACTAGACATACCCAATTCCTGCACCGTTCCTCATCTGTTTTAGCTTCCAGGCCCCTAATCATTTTTTTTGTTCTTCTCTGCACTTAAAACATCTTCCAACTTCCAGGTTCTGTACCTAGTTGGTGGTTGTTTCCTCTCAAGGTGTCACTATATTCTCTGATGTATCCTGGAGCCGCCTGGAGTCATTTAGAGTCAGGACCCATCAAGTCAATAAATGAAATCAAAGGACAACGTGGTGACATGTTGTCATTGTGGCTTGTACGGACAGCCTAAGTCGTCTGGAGCTGGGTTTGTGATACTGCCTATTGTGCCTCCCGCTAAGCTGCGGTTTGCATAGGCAGGGATTTTTGAATAAGCATTCAACTGGTTTGCATAACCTGCTGAAATCTCAGTTTACGTATTGCATTACAATGACTGCTGTGCCACCAATGAGCTAAAGTGTGAGCAGGAAAGGACCAGAAGGTGCTTGGTAAAGACCAAATCTGGGAGATGCTGCGAACTGTCTGAAACGGTTGGGGAAGTCAGAGAAAGAAAAGCAGGGTTTAAAAAACTCACAATGTTTTCAGAGGGGATGGAGATGCATCAGGCACCAGCGTGGGAGAAATCATCCACCCATCTTAAAGTTGCCAAGTTTGAAAAATACTGGTATAACATGTTATAACAAGGGAGCCGACTGTAGCTTACACAGACCACAATTAAAGCAAATCATACTTCATCAGGGTTAATACCAGTGGTGGGATTCAAGTAATTTAACAACCGGTTCTCTGCCCTAATGATTTCTTCCAACAACCAGTTTGCCAAACGGCTCAGAACGTTAACAACCAGTTCTCCCGAAGTGGTGCGAACTGGCTGAATCCCACCACTGGTTAATACCTCCTTGGTATAGTTCAGGGGTTTCCAAACTTGGCAACTTTAAGACTTGTGGACTTCAATTCCGGGAATTCTTCAGCCAGCCAAAATCCTATTTTTTTTCCTCACCACTTTACACCTCTTTCCCACTTTACAAAATTCCTCACCACTTTACACCACTTTCCCACTTTCCTCACCACTTTCCCACTTTACAAAATTTTTGCAGGTATATGCCTCATTCTTTTTACTCATCGTTCTCTTACTTTAGACATCATGAAAAGTTAAGCCCAAGCTGGCTTGTAGCAACACTTTCAAAACTCATCCGATATAGGTATGTTTTTAATCAATATCTTATGGTAAATGCCGCTGTATTAACGTCTAATTCATGTTTTTGGATTTTCAAAACAGTGAATCTCTTCTTGACGGGGAAAATTGAGAGTGCAGTCCCTTCTTTAGGTAAGACGCATTTCTTTTTAATTATAATTTAAATTTCATAGTCTTCTTGGTGACTCATAAGCCCGGGTAAGTATCATGTTAAGAAAAAGATGGCCCCTTTCAAAATAAATGAAAATGTAACCTGTTTCCCTGAAAATAAGACATCCTCTGATAATAAGCCCAATTGGGTTTTTGAGCGCATGCGCTAAACTAAGCCTCCCCCCGAAAATAAGCCCTCCCCGAAAATATTTAAACGCAGAGCTGGAAATCAGGTAAGATGGCAAGAGGAGCCTCATCTTGCTCCATGCGCCCCAAAATAATAAGACCTCCCTGAAAATAAGGCCAAGCGCTTATTTCGGGGTTCAAAAAAATATAATCTTATTTTCAGGGAAATAGTATTTTGGTATTACCCAAAAGCATTGATCAAAAGATAATGTTGAGTTGTTCCCTGAATGACTTCCTTAACAATCCACTCATTATATGGTCATAGCCAGAGGTGGGTTTCAGCAGGTTCTGACCAGTGTTGGAGAACCGGTAGCGGAAATTTTGAGTAGTTTGGAGAACCGGTAAATACCACCTCTGACTGGGCCCACCTCCATCTATTCTCTGCCTCCCGAGTCCGAGCTGATTGGGAGAAAATGGGGATTTTGCAGTATCCTTCCTCTGGAGTTGGGTGGGAATGGAGATTTTACAGTATCCTTCCCCTGCCATGCCCACCAAGCCATGCCACACCTACCAAGCCACACCCACAGAACCGGTAGTAAAATTTTTTGAAACCCACCACTGGTCATAGCATCTTCTTACTCTTTTGAGGTCCAAAAATAACACCAGGCTAACAGATTTAGAACATCCCCTGCTTCTAAAACTAATTTTGGAAAGTAAAACGTGTGTCAGTTTATGGGGAAAAAAAAATGCATCGCTCCTCAGGATCAGCTGATTTTTTTGATTTTTTTAAAAAATTGGTATTTAGCTTTTCTTCTGAATTCTGCCTGACGATGAGGAGATTCCTTAACCGAGTTTGCACATCATGTTAATTTCTTTGGCTTGCTTTGTGCAAAAAACCCCCCAAAATTTCCTTTCCTTTTGGCAGACCTATTTAGGCTATTGATCCTCTGCTAAGAAAGAAAATCTTCTCCCGGCGCATTTCAGTCAGGCAAGCAAAGAGTTTAGTAAAATAGAAGGAACAGGAATTGATAAGGCAAAGATCAACCTGATGGTATTTTTCTCCGAAAGAGCAGATGCTGTGGAGTTTTAACCTTCTGTTTCTTGATGCTACCTCCGACAGCTGCTTGTAGTGGAAAACCAGAGCAGCATATGGAACGGCGAGGGGTCATCTATAGTCCTTCCTGGCCACTCAACTATCTCCCGGCCATGAACTGCAGCTGGTACATCCAAGGAGATCGTGGCGATGTCATCACTATTAGGTGGGATTTATGATTTTTTTACATACATACATACACACACATATGTATATACTGTATGCAGTGGCTCAGGGGCTAAGACGCTGAGCTTGTCGATTGGAAGGTAGGCAGTTCAGCAGTTCGAATCCCTAGTGCCGTGTAACGGGGTGAGCTCCCGTTCCTTGTCCCAGCTTCTGCCAACCTAGCAGTTCGAAAGCACATAAAAAATGCGAGTAGAAAAATAGGGACCACCTTTGGTGGGAAGGGAACAGTGTTCCGTGTGCATTTGATGTTTAGTCATGCTGGCCACATGACCACGGAGACGTCTTCGGACGGTGCTGGCTCTTCGGCTTTGAAACGGAGATGAGCACCGCCCCCTAGAGTCGGGAACGACTAGCACATATGTGCAACGGGAACCTTTACCTTTATATATATATATTCCTTGTTGAGTTTCAGGTGTAGTTGAGGCTTACCTGTGAAGCAGGTTTCTTCTATAGGGCTTTTGCTGGAGTTAAAATGTGGTTTTAGCTTCCGATGGACAACATCAGTGACGACAAACCTATGGCACGTGTAGCCATATCAGTGGGCAGCTCAGCTCCGGCCTCTCTAGGAGTCTCTGGAGGTTGGGGACAGCAAAAAATATCACTTCCTGTTCAACCGGAAGTTGGTAAGTGGGCCATTTCTGGCCCCCGGAGGGCCTCCAGAAGGGATGGGAAAGGCAGTTTTCACCCTCCCAAGACTCATAGAGAGGCTCTGGAGCGAGGTGAGAGAGAAAAACGGGCCTACCGGGCTATTGCGTGCCATAAGCGGGGGTGGGAGAGTCGTGCGTGCATGCGCGGGAGCAGGGCACATAGAATTATGGGAGTGGGCACATGTGCATGCGCCCCCCTCACCCTCCTGGCACACAATGGCAAAAAGGTTAGCCATCACTGGACTACATGATCAAAGTTAGGGTGAGTGAGAGGCAGGGATTGTGCTCACACATCGCATTAAGCCATGGTCTGCTTTAAGCATGGTTTGATTGACCTGGTTGCGAGGACAGGTAGTCTTCAACTTATGATCACAATTGGGCCCCAAATTTCAGTTGCTAAGTGGGACAGTAGCTAGGTGAATTTTGCCCCATTTTACAACCTTTTGTTGCCACGGTTGTTAAGTGACTCACCGCAGTTGTCTAGTCACATGGTCGTTAAGTGAACCTGGCTTAGGTCACAAAAGGGGATCCCATGACCCCGGGACATTGCAATCATCATAAATGCATGCCAGTTGTCCATTTTGATCACTTGACTAGATGCAGCAATGGTCATATGTGAAAAATGGTCATAAGTCATTTTTTGCAGGGCCATTGTAACTTTGAACAGTCATTAAACGAATCGTTGTATGGTACAGGTAGTCCTTTGCTGCTGTGCAATATCCTATGCCGTAGGGTTGAGGATATTCATACAATATCCTCAACCCTAAATATAACGGTTGTGTTCGTGCAATTGACTCTACTTAAAGTCAAAGGGATGCAGTAGCTCAGTAGCTAAGATGCCGAGCTTGTCGATTGAAAGGTCGGCAGTTCAGCGGTTCGACTCCCTAGTGCCGCGTAACGGGGTGAGCTCCTGTTACTTGTCCCAGCTTCTGCCAACCTAGAAGTTCGAAAGCACGTAAAAAATGCAAGTAGAAAAAATAGGGGCCACCTTTGGTGGGAAGGTAACAGCGTTCTGTGCGCCTTTGGCGTTGAGTCATGCCAGCCACATGACCACGGAGACGTCTTTGGACAGCGCTGGCTCTTCGGCTTAGAAACGGAGATGAGCACCGCCCCCTAGAGTCAGGAACAACTAGCACATATGTGCAAAGGGAACCTTTACCTTTAAAGAAGTCACCAAAATTTTGACTTAAGATGGAGGCTGAGTTCACGGGGCAGCCTGAGCACCGCCTTTTGTGTGTTGGGACAACCAAGCCGGTAAATAGTTTGACCTGAGATGGCCAAAACAGTAACACAAGATTGGATATTTTATATCAGAATGTATACAAATAAAAATGTATTTGATTAAACAAACCTTTTGTTGATAGAACTACAGACGTTGTTAGACAGTGGTGACATCTCAATTCAGCTTAGGGCAGATTTCACAGACATCCCACCAAAATAAGGAATGAGCATCCAAAATAATCTGGAAGTGCAATTATGTCAGCAATTTACACCACTGAGAAATATGTCATTATGCAAATAATGTACAAATATACATCACTCAGAGCTGTTTGTGCCATTTGGCTGTTGCTGCCATCGACATAATTGATGGGAATGATATCATAGGTGATGTAATGCGCATTCAAGAGTAACGGAGACCCTTCCTCTCCATCTGGTCTAATGAATTAACATTTCACTCTACCTTCAGTTACACCAACAAAAGGAATCTTGTTTGTAGCTCTTAAGCTACGGCTTCTAAGAATGCCTTTGCCGATTAGTTGTTGGGGCTTTCTTTGTTACAAGCTGGCAAAATCACACTGCCTGAATCACATAAAAATAATAACATTTTTAAAAAAAATATTAACGAAGTATCTTTCTTTCTTTCTTTCTTTCTTTCTTTCTTTCTTTCTTTCTTTCTTTCTTTCTTTCTTTCTTTCTTTCTTTCTTTCTCTCTCTCTCTCTCTCTTATCTCTCTGTCATCATCTTCTATCTATCTATCTATCTATCTATCTATCTATCTATCTATCTATCTATCTATCATCTCTCTCATCCATCCATCTCCCTCCCTCCCTCCCTTCCTATTTTCTATCTATCTGTCTGTCTATCTGTCTGTCTGTCTATCTATCTATCTATCTATCTATCTATCTATCTATCTATCTATCTATCTATCTATCTATCTATCATCTCTCATCCATCCATCTCCCTTCCTCCCTCCCTCCCTCCCTTCCTATTATCTATCTATCTGTCTGCCTATCTATCTATCTATCTATCTATCTATCTATCTATCTATCTATCTATCTATCTATCTATCTATCTATCTATCATCTATTATCTATCTATCATCATCTCTCATCCATCCATCCATCCATCCATCCCCATCTATGACTCTATCTACCTATCTCTCTATTTCTCTATCTAACCTATAAAATACAGGTAGTTCTCGACCCATGACCATTTGCTTAATCACGATTCAAAATTGCAATGATGCTGGAAAAACGTGCCTCATGACTGATCCTGACACTTATAACAGGATCCCAGCAGGAGCCTCCTTCCCCTGCCCAAAAACCCAACAAAACACACGTCTCTGAAGTTCTTGAGAAGGTCAGGAAGCCCAGGGCCACCCCTTCCAAAGGTCACCAATCTCTGATGGAATGCAAGATGTGAACCGGGTTGCTTTTTCTTCATTTGTATGTCTTCTTCTTCTTCTTCTTTTTTCTTCTTCTCCATCTTTTTGTCTTGATAGTTTTAAGAACTTTGATGTGGAGGACTCTCCCAAATGTTCCATAGACTGGCTGATGATGGGTCCTTCTTCCAAAGGGGAAGAGTACAAGGTCTGTGGCTCTTTTATCCCTCCTTCGTTCATCTCTGCCAGGGACCACATCTGGATCTTTTTCCACTCAGACCCATCAAGTTCAGCGCAGGCTCAGGGATTTCGCCTTTCTTACATTCGAGGTAAAAATCTCCTCTGTTGGTTCATTCCATTTCTGGATATCATGTCTGTGTGAGAGATTAATTCCATATCATTCTAGCAAGCGGGGGTTTCTGGCGAAGAGAGAACAACGAACTGGAATAAGCTAACACACCTTAGAGCAGTGATGGCGAAACTTTTCTGGACTGAGTGCCCAAAGTGCATGCACCTGTGTCTCCTGTGTCTCCTGTGTATGCATGTGCGGCCCTTGCCCCCCACACATACGTGTGTGGCCCCCCCACATATGTGTGTGGCCCCCCACATGCCACCTACCCTCTGTGCATGTACACCCCCCCCCCGCATGCATGGCAGAGACTGAAAGACCAGCTGGCCAGTGGGAGGCACGTGTGCATGCGCAGAGGAGCTGAACTGGGGTGATGGCTCATGTGCCATCAGAGAGAGCCCCGCGTGCTACCTCTGGCACGCATGCCATAGGTTCGCCATCACGGCCTTAGAGTAAACCAGAAAAAAACTCACATCTCTTGGATCCATGTCCAGCACAATTTTCACTGCGACCTAGTTCACACTGTGGTGTGCGTGTGTCTTGATTTCGGCTCGGCACGTTGCATGAATATACCGTATTTTTCGGAGTATAAGATGCACCGGAGTATAAGACGCACCTTAGTTTTTGGGGAGGAAAATAAGAAAAAATCTGATTGGCAGGTGGATAGGCCTCCCGGAATACCTCCAATCAGCTGTTGCCAGAGGTGAATTTTAGCAATAGGTTCCTTGGTTGTGAGCTCTGTGCCTTGCTTTTTTTTTTTGCTTTTTAACTTTTTTCTGCACCTGAAAGCCCCCAAAACAGCTTCAGAAAAAAACCCTCTGAAGCTCTGTTTGGGACTTTTTTTTCTGAAGCTCTGGGGGTCTTGGGGGTCTTTTTTCTGAAGCTCTGTTTGGAGGCTTTTTTTCTGCTCTGTTTGGGGCTTTTTTTCTGAAGCTCCTTTTGGGGCTTTTTTTCCGAAGCTCTGTTTGGGGCTTTTTTCCTGAAGCTCTATTTGGGGTTTCTTTTCTGAAGCTTTTTTCAGCCTCTAAAACCTCTGTTTGAGAAGCTGCACTGGGCTACATTTGAAGTATAAGACACACCCAGATTTTCACCCTCTTTTTTTGGGGAAAAAGGTGCGTCTTATACTCTGAAAAATACGGTTGATAGCCAGGAAGGTTTGCTGACTGCGTTTACGGCTTGCTCCATTCTGTAAACTCAACCCATCATTTTTGTGCAACCAACAATATCGACCGACCATGGCTTAATGTGATGTGTATACCCAGCTGTACTCCTGTCTTCTCTCGGGCCTTTTGTCAAGTTCCTGTATAATGAAACTATAAAGCGATTTATGAGTAGAACGTTGTGTAGGTTAAGAGTGAGAAGAATATTCTACCTCTTAACCTACACAATATTTTTGCTTGGAGCAAGTTGGGAACAAGAAGATTGTGATTGCCAAGGTAGAATTTCAGTGTTGTATTAGGTTTCTGTTTTAGTGAGTCAGACTGTCATTTGTCTCTTCACAAGGATACTGCTAGTGGCGAGATGAGCAGGCAATATTGGGCTATAGTTTACTTGTGGATGTTTTTAAAAAATGAAAGAAGGCAATAGTAAACTTGTTTTGTTGGCAAGAGACCTCCCAAGATGTGTCTGTCAAGTAGGACTTAGTTCAGTGAAACTTTAATATCAGGATAGCAACTAGAGGTCACCCCATACTTACACTCCATACAGTTCATACACCCTATAGCTCTAATCCCACTTTAGGCATGATAGCCATCTGGGTGACTTTGGGCCAATCACCAGGAGACTGGGAACTCTAGTCCCAGTTTAGGCGTGAAAGCCAGCTGTCAAGCCTGAATTTAATTGGGGTGTGGGATTGTTTGTAGTTTGACACAGTTTGGAGCTGAAGGGGGGAGAGCCGAAGAGGAGAGAGGGCAGCTGGGTGACTTTGGGCCAATCACCAGGAGACTGGGAACTCTAGTTCCGCTTTAGGCATGAAAGCCAGCTGGGTGACTTTGGGCCAATCACCAGATAATGGTGAGTTCTAGTCCCACTTTAGACATGAAAGTTATCTGGGTGACTTTGGGCCAATCACCAGGAGACTGGGAACTCTAGTTCCGCTTTAGGCATGAAAGTTATCTGGGTGACTTTGGGCCAATCACCAGGAGACTGGGAACTCTAGTCCCTCTTTAGGCATGAAAGCCAGTTGGGTGACTTTAGGCCAATCACCAGATAATGGGGAGTTCTAGTCCCACTTTAGGCATGAAAGTCATCTGGGTGACTTTGGGCCAATCACCAGATAATGGGGAGTTCTAGTCCCACTTTAGGCATGAAAGCCAGCTGGGTGACTTTGGGCCAATCACCAGATAATGGGGAGTTCTAGTCCCACTTTAGGCATGAAAGCCAGCTGGGTGACTTTGGGCCAATCACCAGATAATGGGGAGTTCTAGTCCCACTTTAGGCATGAAAGTCATCTGGGTGACTTTGAGCCAATCACCAGATAATGGGGAGTTCTAGTCCCACTTTAGGCATGAAAGCCAGCTGGGTGACTTTGGGCCAATCACCAGATAATGGGGAGTTCTAGTCCCACTTTAGGCATGAAAGCCAGCTGGGTGACTTTGGGCCAATCACCAGGAGACTGGGAACTCTAGTCCCACTTTAGGCATGAAAGCCAGCTGGGTGACTTTGGGCCAATCACCAGATAATGGGGAGTTCTAGTCCCACTTTAGGCATGAAAGTCATCTGGGTGACTTTGGGCCAATCACCAGGAGACTGGGAACTCTAGTCCCGCTTTAGGCATGAAAGCCAGCTGGGTGACTTTGAGCCAATCACCAGATAATGGGGAGTTCTAGTCCCACTTTAGGCATGAAAGCCAGCTGGGTGACTTTGGGCCAATCACCAGATAATGGGGAGTTCTAGTCCCACTTTAGGCATGAAAGTCATCTGGGTGACTTTGGGCCAATCACCAAGAGACTGGGAACTCTAGTCCCGCTTTAGGCATGAAAGCCAGCTGGGTGACTTTGAGCCAATCACCAGATAATGGGGAGTTCTAGTCCCACTTTAGGCATGAAAGCCAGCTGGGTGACTTTGAGCCAATCACCAGATAATGGGGAGTTCTAGTCCCGCTTTAGGCATGAAAGCCAGCTGGGTGACTTTGGGCCAATCACCAGATAATGGGGAGTTCTAGTCCCACTTTAGGCATGAAAGTCATCTGGGTGACTTTGGGCCAATCACCAAGAGACTGGGAACTCTAGTCCCGCTTTAGGCATGAAAGCCAGCTGGGTGACTTTGAGCCAATCACCAGATAATGGGGAGTTCTAGTCCCACTTTAGGCATGAAAGTCATCTGGGTGACTTTGGGCCAATCACCAAGAGACTGGGAACTCTAGTCCCGCTTTAGGCATGAAAGCCAGCTGGGTGACTTTGAGCCAATCACCAGATAATGGGGAGTTCTAGTCCCACTTTAGGCATGAAAGTTATCTGGGTGACTTTGGGCCAATCACCAGGAGACTGGGAGTTCTAGTTCTGCTTTAATCATGAAACCCACCTGGGTGACTTTGGGCTTACAAAGTAAGAAAGGCAGGATAAAAAAATAAAATCTAAGCCTTAGATAAATAACTCATGCTTGCAGCAGAAGTTTCTAATTGTTCTCTCTTACTTGGCAGGAAAGGTTGGCCAAGCCAGCTGCCAATCGGACGAATTCCACTGCCTGAATGGCAAATGCATCCCCACCACTTGGAAGTGCAATTCCATGGACGAATGTGGGGACAATTCTGATGAGAAAAACTGTAGCCTTCCCCCGACGGAACCCCAGTCCAACATCTGTCCTTCGGGGACATTCCAGTGCAACATTTTCCATTCCACCAAGTGCTTGTTGAACGAGCTGAAATGCAACACTGTGAAAGACTGCAGCGACGGCTCCGACGAAGAAAATTGCCCCGATCTCTCCTGCGGCAAGAAACTGAGCAATTTTTACGGGTCGTTTGCCTCGCCGGATTTGTTCCGCCTGGATCGGAATCGGGCCGACCTCTGTTGCACGTGGCAGGTGGACACCCAAGATAACCGCCACGTCCTTCTGCAGCTCAGTTTGCAGCTGGGCTACAAGGATTACGTGAAGGTGTACGACGGCTTAGAGGAGAAAGCCGACAAGCTGATAGAGACGCTCTCGTATCGGAATAATAAGCACTCAGTCAGTCTGGAGTCCTCCAAGGGCCAGATGACCATCTTGTACTACGCCTGGTCGAAAAGCACCGGCCACGGGTTCAACGCAACGTATCAAGTCAAAGGCTATTGCCTTCCGTGGGAACACCCGTGCGGGGACGAGGAGGAGTGTTACTCGGATAAGCAGCACTGCGACGGGTGGTGGCATTGCGCCAACGGTAAGGATGAGGAGAACTGTCCTGCCTGTCAGAAGAATGAGTACCCCTGCGAGGGGAACAGTGGGTTGTGCTACTCCTTGCTCGACCGATGCAACAACCAGAAGAACTGCCCCAACGGGTCGGATGAGAAGAACTGTTTTGTGTGCCAGCCGGGGAACTTCCATTGCGGCACCAACCTCTGCATTTTTGAGACCTGGCGTTGCGACGGCCAGGAGGACTGTCAGGATGGCAGCGACGAGCACAACTGTTTGGTGATTGTGCCCCGGAAAGTCATCACGGCTGCTCTCATTGGGAGCCTGGTCTGTGGGTTGCTGCTAGTGATCGCTTTGGGTTGTGCCTTCAAGCTGTACTCCCTGAGGAGCAGGGAATACAGGTGAGGAGAAGACGATGCTGTTGGGTCTGTGTTCTGACCCAGTTGTCCCCAAACACTACAAACCAGTGGTGAAATGTAAAATTTGTTACTACTGGTTTTGTGGGCGTGGCTTAGTGTGGGTGTGGGTAATGTGACTGGGTGGGCGTGGCCAACTTTTTTTTTTTACTTTTAAAAGCATTTTTTCTACAACCTCTTCAGTTGAAGAGGTTGTTAAAAAATGCTTTTAAAAGGCTCCTCTGATGATCCAGGCTGAGTTCCCTGATTGTTTTCTTTTCTTTTAAAAGCATTTTTTTTGCCTTTGATCCCGTTTCCAGGGCATTTGAAACCCAGATGACTCGCCTGGAGGCGGAGTTTGTAAGGCGCGAAGCTCCTCCTTCTTACGGGCAGCTGATTGCACAAGGCCTCATTCCACCCGTGGAAGACTTCCCTGTTTATAATGCATCCCAGGTAAGGCCTAAGAATAAGAATAAGAATAAGAATAGAATAGAATAGAATAGAATAGGAATAAGGTAGAGGTAAAGGTTCCCCTCGCACATATGTGCTAGTTGTTCCTGACTCTAGGGAGCAGTACTCACCTCCATTTCAAAGCCGAAGAGCCAGCTCCGTCTGAAGACCTTGCCGTGCTCATGTGACCGGCATGACTAAATGCCAAAAGCTCACAGAACACTGTTCCCTTCCCACCAAAGGTGGTCCCTATTTTTCTACTTGCATTTTTTTAAAGTGCTTTCGAACTGCTAGGTTGGCAGAAGCTGGGACAAGTAATGGGAGCTCACCCCATTATGTGGCACTAGGGATTCTGTTCTGTTCCATTGGTCGATCGTTCTCCCTGTCAGAAAATTTCTCCTTATTTCCAGGTTGAATCAAAATTAGAGTTTTGACAAAACTCACCAGGGGAAATATTTGTTGTTGTTTTTAAATCTTTGCAGGCTTCCGTGCTGCAGAACATCCGAACGGCCATGAGGCGGCAAATGAGGCGCCATTCCTCGAGGCGCAGCTCTTCCCGCCAACGTTTGGGCAGACTCTGGAACAGATTCTTTCACAGGCCGCGAGCGAGAGGCCAGGTCCCGCTCTTGCACCCTGCGCGCACCTCCCAGACGGTTCTGGTGGACGGGATCCTGAACTGCACAGACGGGGCACCTGCGGAGAGTCTCCCTGCCTCTCCTGAAGAGGCTTGCGGCCCAGCCGGAGGGGTTATCGAACCTGCCAACAGCCGCTTGGCCTTGGAGGCAGAAGCAGCGGAAGTCCCGTCCACCGAGAGTGTGCCAAGCCCTTGCCCGGCTGCTCTACCAGACACTGAGAGCCAGCACAGCTGTGTGGCCGAAGATGCCTCTGAGGGCAGACTCCCACAAGCCGGCAAGGCAGATTCAGGAAGAACATTTAGGGACCCTTTGCTGGAAAGAGTGACAGAAATTCACCAACGGGGCAGGAGGTCACGTGGCAGGACAGCTGGAGATGGCAGGCATTCTCAGCTGCTGAGGGAAGAACTGCGTCACCCAATGTCCTTAAAAAACTGGGAGTCCGGGTACCCCGAAAGCCATGGAGCCCTTCCTTTCCGGGGGGAAGACCGGCCCCACGGTGACCCGCACTCATGTCACGAAGAACCTTTTGGCATTCACCCTCCTTGTTGCCATTCCATGGAAGTGCCAATACCCGCCTCCCCTCTCCCAGCCCCTGAAAGGAGTCCCAGTGATGACGAGTCTCTGTTGGTGTGCTGAAGGGTCATGTTTGCAGGTAGAAGCCCACCCTGAGCTCGTGTAAAAGGTCCCGTAATCCACGTCCTAGGTGCAATGACACCATGGGGCACGTCACCTCGCTAGCTCCCCCTGGTGCGTGTGCCACGGTAGGATACCCCACCCTCTGCCTACATCGGGTGGTATACACCTACCTTTGCTACCAGTTCGCAAATGTGAGCGTGCACACTTTCACAAACGCGTGGGATCTTCCGCGTCAAAAATGGGACATGATGACATCTGGGCAGGTGGGCGGAGCCTCCCGCCGCCACCACCGGTTCACGCGAACCGGGTAGAACCGGCTGAATACCACCACTGGCTTACGCTCCCACATTTCCTTTGTCTCTTTCTTTACAGCATGTCTGTCTTCGCGAGGAATAGCTTATAGAGCCTTCACAGCCTCTTCCTCTCTTCCCCTCTTTCAGTTATAAATGTGCTGAGTTGGATGGAGGATAGATACAATGGTTGTCTGGCTCTAAAAAGTAAGGAGGATGACCTTGACGGAGGTAGACTAGATCTGTTACCAAAGCAACGGGAGTGAAAGCGTGGATTAAGTCCAAAACAAGCAGGGAGAATCCCCAACCGGCTCAGACACTTCCCTAATTCTCCTGAATATAAGAAAGGGGTGGGGAGGTGGGGGACGTCCAGCACAATCAGACTTGCAAGATTCCATTATTCTAGCCAATCTCAATACAAAATAGTTTTAGCGTTGCCGTGGAGTTGATTCCTGGTCTGGACGCCCTGATGGGTTTGACGCTCCCTGCCGTGGCTTCACGTGCTGCGCAAAAGCTGTTGAGACCATGGCTTTGATGGAGTAACCTGTATGAACATAGTCAGTTGTGATTTATTAATAGACCGCGCTTAAGCCATGGCCGAAGGTCAGCTTTAGGTATTAGAGCTAGAAGCTTGACAATCCCACCTGTGCTCCTCTGGTTCATTTTACTGCATATTTGTAGCTAAAGAGTGGACATGTTCAAAGTTTACCTAGGTCCTCGGGCACCTGGGTTGCTTGAAGGTAAGGCTGGATTTGATAACCTTGAATAAGTAACTCTATACATGGGTAAAGAGGAATCATACATGGCCTACATTGGTGTGTTTCATGCTGTCAAGAAAGAGGTCATTTACGGTAGTAGTGAAGGCTTTCCAGGTCAGGAATGCCAAATTCCAGGCCCGCGGGCTGGATCTGGCCCTTGGGGTGCTTAGATCTGGCCTGTGGGGCCACCCTGGAAACAGCAAAGGACTGACCTGTTGTGTCTCTGCCAGAAAAACTGGAGCTCGGAAGGGCCGTGTGAGGGCCGTGTGCATCCCTCCTGAGCTCCGTTTTTGGCTGCAACGGCCTCCTGCAGCCCTCTGCCAGTGAAAACGGAGCTCGGGAAGGCTGCAGGACATCGAGATGGCCACGCCTACCCCACCACACTCACTCACCCCTCCCCCTTCAAGGTCAAACTCAACCCTTCATGCGGCCCTTCATGAAATCGAGTTCGACACCCCTATTCTACCATCATCAGGACATAAGCAGTGTCTTGTTGGCTTGGACCTCCGGTCCATTTACTTCAACAGTCTGTTGTCACATTGACCAACCGATTGCCTGGGGAAGGCCACTAACCTCCTAGCACAGTGATGCCGAACCTATGGCATGCGTGCCACAGGTGGCAAGCGGAGCCATATCTGTGGGCACGTGAGTGTTGCCCCAGCTTAGCTCCAGCACGTATGCTGATTTTCGGGCCTTCTGGGCCCACTGGAAGTCAGGAAATGGGCTGTTTCCGGCTTCCGGGGTGGGGTGGGGGGAAAGGCTGTTTTGGCTCCACCCAGGCTCCAAGAAAGCCTCTGGAGCCTGGGGAGGGCGAAAAACAGACCTACCAGGCCCACCACACCATCGCATGCCAAAAGCAGGGGTTGCACGGTAGGGTCGTGTGCATGCATGTGGGGGAGCAGGGCGCATTGAATTATGGGTGTGGGCAATCATGCGTACGACCCTCCCCGCTTTTGGCACGTGACGGCAAAAAGGTTAGCCATCCCTGTCCTAGCAGATGACCTTCAGAGGTAGCCCCACTGCCATCAAGGCTAATAGCTGTTGATTCCCCCTCAACCCTTCCATGAATGGCTCCAACCGTTCTTTGAAGCCACGCGAGCATCACCGCTTCTGAGAGTTGCTGCAGTTCTTCCACTATTTTCATTATTACCCGGGGTGGTGGTGGTAATTCTTGTCCTTCGACTTCCCAATCTGCACCTGTTCCCCAGGGAAAATGGTAGCTCAGAACGATTCCCTCCGCAGGTTCACCGAAGTTATCCCAACCTAACACTGTTCCCTCTGCCTTTGACCTCCCCCGGGATACGTGGATGCCAGTTGAAACCACTGCTGTGAATTAACCCTCTCTTTTCTTTGTACCTGTCTGTAAAATTGGTTCCCTCTGCTTCTAGAAATGTCAGCTTTTCTACGATCCAGTCCGACCCCTGTTACGAGACATGGCTGGCAGAGCTAGCACAGGGCCTGTGCTGGGATTACCGGGACTGCTTAAATGAAAAAAAAAAAAAATCCAATTATTGCCGGTTTATAATATTGGTCTACACTGAGTAAACGATGCCATGGGAAAACCGAGCCCTTGGAGCTGCACTTCTTTTATTTGTTTTAAAAAAAATAATAATAATAAAGCTTCACCCACTCGCTTGTTTGTTCCTTTCGTGATAAAAGTCAAGAAATGCCCAGGACTGTCAGTGCATTCTGTCTGGTAGATAAACAGAACATTGCTTTTTATTAGCTGCTAACAAGCCGACATTTTGAGATCGCGGGTTGGATTTTTACAAATTAACAGAGTTGGAAGGGACCTAAGAGGTCATCTAATCCAACCCCCTGCTCAAGCAGGTGACCCTATACTGTTTCTGACAAACGGCAATCCAATCTTTTCTTGAAAGTCTTGAGTGATGAAGCTCCCACAACTTCCGAAGGCAACTTCTGTTCCATGGGTTGATTGTTCTCACTGTCAGAAAGTTCCTCCTCATTTCTAGGTTGAATCTCTCCTTGGTCAGTTTCCTCCATTCTTCCTTGTCTGGCCTTCAGGTGCTTTGGAAAACAGCTTGACCCCCTCCTCTCTGTGGCAGCCCCTCAAGTATTGGAAGATTGCTCAAAAATTACATTCAGTAACAATTGTAATGTTGGGTTCGGCGCTTCGGTTTTTTCAATTTCGCCATTTTAATCTTGTACCTTGCATCCCCTTTGATCTCTGGTTTTTTTTTGACAAGAGGCCAAATTAAAATGTTGAGTTTTGACCATTTCTGGTTTTGCATTTGAATTCGGTCAACTGTCTTATGAGGTTTTCCTGGTGTTCATTGGAGAAAAACTCAGCAAATGCAAGGATACTGGGCTTTAGAGAATGGCCAAACTCTTGGTTCTATAAACTGGGTTAGGTTAATCCTGTAAATGTGTGCACTTTCTCTGACTTGCATTAATGGACCAAACTCTCACTTCTACCTTCCCACCCAAGATACAAAATTGGAGGCTTAAGTAGAGTATAAAGGTAAAGGTAAAGGTTTCCCTCGCACATATGTGCTAGTCATTCCCGACTCTAGGGGGTGGTGCTCATCTCCGTTTCAAAGCCGAAGAGCCAGCGCTGTCCGAAGACGTCTCCGTGGTCATGTGGCTGGTATGACTCAACGCCAAAGGCGCACGGAACACGGTTACCTTCCCACCAAAGGTGGTCCCTATTTTTCTCCTAGCATTTTTTACGTGCTTTTGAACTGCTGGGTTGGCAGAAGCTGGGACAAGTAATGGGAACTCACCCCGTTATGCGGCACTAGGGATTCGAACCGCTGAATCAGTAGAGTATACTGTATGTAAAATGCTTGGATGCAACCCTCGGGGATTTTCAAAAGTAGTTTTGAATGTAAGAGATGGAGAGAATACTTAACTACAGAAAAGGAGAAATGGTTTAGCAAAGTTTTTCAGGTACTGAATATATTGTACAATTTTGCATGATGATATGGGCCTGTTACGTAATGATGATGATTGATGATGGTAATTTAAAAATTGCCAGAAGATGGCAAGGGGACAAACCGTCTAACGCTTCTCTTCATTAGACTAGACATACCCAGTTCCTGCAAGCATTCATCATATGTTTTAGCCTCCAGCTCCCTCATCATCATCATCTTAGTGGCTCTTCTCTGCACTCTTTCTAAAGCTTCTACTTTTTTTATCATGGTGAAGAGGTTGTAAAAAAATGCTTTTAAAAGCCTGTGATGATCAGGCAACTCAGCTGGGATCGCCAGAGGAAAAAAAGCTTTTAAAGCGTTCTGATGATCCCAGCTGAGTTGCCTGATCGCAAGAACCTTTTAAAAGCATTTTTTTTACAACCTCTTCGACCAAAGAGCTTGTAGAAAACATGCTTTTAAAGGGTTCTGAAGATCCCAGTTGAGCTGCACGATCATCAGAGGCTTTTTTTTTAACTTTTAAAAGCATTTTTTCCGCCCAAGAAAAAATGCTTTTAAAAGTAAAAAAAAAAAAAGCAATCTCTGATGATCGCACGGCTCAGCTGGGCATGGGTGGAGGGGGGCAGAGATTTTTGCTACTGGTTCTCCAAACCACCCACCGCCATCACTACTGGATCAGGCGATTCTGTCCAAACCAGGAGCATTTCACCCTGGTTGATATCCATATTTTTTTATACCTGGTCACTTCAACTTGCGTGTAAAATGCATCATGAAAAAAATGACAACCCACTGAGTTCATTTTACTTTATTTCCTTCCTTTTCAGGATAAAGCGCTAAACACTTTTAGGTGTCTCCAAGAGTTGTCCAAACGACGGTCCTCGATGCTTAAAAAAAGAAATCCAAAACAAGCACCCCAACCCCAAATCAAGGTTCTTTCCTCTCCCTAGCCAAAAAATAAAATAAAATGCCATAATGTAAACAAAATCTACTTATTCTGTAAAAAGTATCATTGTTTTTTTTTTAAGGTCTTTTGACTTCTTGAGAGAGATAATCGGTGAAAGGTAGATCGTCGTCAAGAGAACCCTTCTGAGGATAGACAACAAAACAGATCTTCTGGCCACAGTGGGTTAAAAATTCTGAAAAGAAAAAAGATCAAAGAGCTAGGTTATCATACTAATTTTGAGACTGGAGTGGGCATTATTAACTGGGAAGGCATTTGAACTCAACAGAGGAATAAAAGCTGTTGAGCTGTTGAGCTGCTGACAGTTGGGAGGGACCTTGGAGGCCTTCTAGTCCAACCTCAAGCAGGAAACCTTATTCCATTTCAAACAAATGGCTGTCCAATCTCTTCTCAAAAAGCTTCCAGTAGCCTAAAACTTTTGGGGGCAGTTTGTCCCACTGATTAATTGTTCTAGAGCCTAACGTTAAGACATTTGGGCCTGGCCCAAATTTTAATCCAGCATTTTGGGTTTTTCCCAGATTCTTCTGGATTATGTAAGAAATGGAGACCTCTCTCTTTCACCATTCTCCTCAAAACTAGCTTTTGGACAGATGTTGCCAGAAAATGAATGGTGATCTTTGAAGGACCATAAGTCATAATAAGGAGGTCTTCCATCAGTTTAGAAACTTCTCTGATTAGGTTAACCAGATAATGAGATGAGTTTTTTTCCTTCCTGACCTTGTCTAAGGGCAGATTTCTGCACATCTGTAATAATGCGAGTCGCACGAGGAAGTGCCTGGACAACCCACTTTGAGTTAATGAGCGGATTATCTTGTAATCAATGGATATAACCGGATGCTGCTTCCAAGGTTGTTTTTGTTTTTTCTTACCTGTTATTCTATTTACACACTTTGGTTTGTTTTTCCAGTACACGCCAAGAAAAAATACTGGCACTCCAGTTAAGATGATAATCAGTCCAATGCCACAGACCACTGGCTCAGAATACAAACTGAAGATTAAGAGAAAGGCCCAAAAGATCAGGTAAGTGATTGGAACCAGGAGGTTTACCTAAGAGGAAAGAAAACATTGGAAGGGTACAGAGACTTGTTGTTTCTGCCCTAATTCCCTTTGTGCTGGTAGACAACATTGGACCATCACTCAGCTAGATTACCAAGAGCTTCTGTCTTGGCTAATCCAAATGCCACCGTTCTGGACAATACTCCCCCCACCTTTGGTATCCATGATGGCCTTGGGCATGTAGATCTGGAGATGATGGAGACTGTAGTCCTTTATTTAAAGCTCACCAGGCTCAGGAACGTAAGCTCATCTCTATCTTTCCTTAATTCATGGGCATACCTAACGATCTGGCAGGTGAAGGTGGAGTAATTTGACGTCAGAGCCTCCAAGCTGTTTAACAAGTGACGGTTATTGTTATGTACCCTATAAGGAGTGAGCTATAGGCTTGACTAACTGCCTTTGTAGGTTAACATCCCTCTCTCCAACAGCACATCCTCCAGCTCTTGGTGTCGTGTCCCACTCCTCCGCTGACGGCCGGGTCAGGGAAATCCGAATCAGGCGTGCCTCTGCAGCTCTGCCAAAGTCCTAGCAAAGTCCTCAAGGCAGGCAGGAGACCAGAAAGTGACTTCAGCAAGATATGTTTAGACTTTGCCTGACTCAGAGAATGCCAGAAAGCAGGTCCTTTATATAGGCCATGGGGTGTGGCTCTATGACTCAGCACTTATCCAGGCCTGCCCCTCCCTTCCTTCTGTTGCTTCTGTTGTCTATCAAGTCTTCTGACGCGAGGGTCACTCCAGTCTGCAGCTGTTGGCAATTGACCTCCCTCAGGCTCACATGCTGTGGAGGAGGGGGAGGGGTCTAGTTGCTCTGTTTGCCTGGGCATGGAGCCAGAGCTGGGGGCTGGAGATACTTTCTCCTCTTCAGCCTGTCTGGGCATGGAGCCAGGGCTGGGCATGGAGCCAGGGAGGCATACTAGGACATTCCTCCGTGTTCGGAAGCAGATAAGAAGGCCCCGGCTGTGGTAAGATTGGACGAGACACAACACTTGGAACTCACAAAATGTGGTGGCTTTTCTGAGTGCCGCTACATAGTAGTTCATGGATTTTCCTCCTTCTTGCACTCTGTGGCGGAACTTGCGCCGCCGTACAAACTTTGACTGCACCAGAGCATAATGTGCCCATAGTGTGTTTTGGAGTGTGGACCACGGTATCGCTTGAACCGCGACTGGTTCGACAAGTGCCTTGGCCATATCAAACACGTCCATACCGCAATAACTGAGGAACAGTGCTCACTTGTGGTTATCGGACAGTCCCAGGAGCTCGTTCGCTTCCATGAAGCATTCAGAATGATTCATATAGGGGTCCCAATTGTCGGCGGCTGGGTTGTACGCAGCTGGTGGAGAATATGCGGTCATCATGCTGGCAGATGGTGATTCTGCAGAACAGCGAACGATGCCGGTTGCGCTTCTTACTCTGCTGGGACTCTGGTGTACTCATCCTTATTCCTCCAATCCCACCTTCGTCGCCAGTGTTAGATCGTATGATGGAAGAGATGGACACAGCTCTTTCAGTAACAACAGCTCTTTATTAATAGACCAGTACAACCCAACAACCTGCTTGTCTGGCAGTGTCCCCTATATAGACGGCCAGATGGCTTAACCAATGAGCTTTAAGTATTTTCCCGCCATTTTGGAGGACTTGAGTGAACTCACTCCTTATATGGTACATAACCGTTATAAACATGAATGGTTGCAAGTAGCTTTTTTCAAAGCCATTCGAACTTCAAATGGTCACTAAACAAATCTTAGTAAGTCGAGGACAACCAGCACAGGCCAAACAGCCGAATTTAAAATCAGACTGCCCCACTATTTTTCACCTTGATGGGTCTGAAGAGCTGAGGCTTCTTCCATCGTAGCACAAGCAGGCCTATTATTGTCACTCCGTAGCAGAGGTAGTTGATAAAGGACACATAGTTAATTAACGTGTAGGTGTCTCCAACCAGCATGATGACCACAGTAGCTAGGCACTGCGGGGGGTGGGGTGGGGAGAGAAAAAGGAGGGATTGTCTTCTTTAAATTGACAATTTCTGGAAGAAACAAAGGCATAAACTTCCTCGAGTTAAAAATGCAGGCTTCAAAGGAGGAGTGGGCACACGATATAAGGATTAGGAAACATGAAGAAGCTTACCCATTCCAATAGCTTAAGCCAGGGGTTTCCAATTTTGGGACTTGCGGGCTTCAACTCCTAGAATTCCCCGGTCAGCTATGTGTGGCTGGCTGGTGAATTTGGGGAGTTGAAATCCACAATTCTTAAAAGTTGCCAAGGGTTGGAAACTCCTGGCTTAAGCTATTGCAAAGATGACAGAGCTGCAGCTAGGATCAAGCACTACAAGGAGATATTACAGATGCAAAACCAGATAGAGAGAGAGATGGATGGGAAAGTCAAAAGCTGAGGCTGTAAATGTTATTTTATCTTCTCCTATTTTGCTAAAAAGAGTCGGAAGTCAAATGTTTTTCTTTTCTTTTTTTCCCTTTAACCTACACTTCTTTCTCTTCCCTTCCCCATTTTTCCAATGAGTTTCACTTTCTTTTGTATTTTATATATTGATAATAAAATTAATTAAAGGAACCAAAATGTGACCTGCATACAATAACAAAGGGCTGTTTGCAAGATTAGCTACCCATGGAGTCATACACTATTTCACGATCCTTTATGTCCACTCTCTCTTTCATTCTTTCCACAGCTTCTTCGGGATCTCTAGGCTTCCGACATCTGCAACTTGAACCTGTCTCTTTATTCTATCTAGTGATTTTGGCTGCGGTAAAAGTAACAGTAGCAGCTACATTTTGGCTACCACTGAACTCGGCATGACTAATATTCCAAAATGTATTTGACAGGGATGAAATCCAGCAGGTTCAGACAGGTTCTGGTGAACCAGTAGCGGAAATTTTGAGTAGTTTGGAGAACCGGCAAATATCCCAGGAGTGGCCCCAGGAGTGGGCAGGGAATGGGGATTTTGCAATATCCTTCCCCCAGGAGTAGGGAGGGAATGGGTATTTTGCAGTATCCTTCCCCTGCCACGCCCACCAAGCCACGCCCACAGAACCAGTAGTAAAAATTTTTTGAATTCCACCACTGGTATTTGATAAGTATTCAGTTAAACCAATAGCCTTTCTATTAGCTATGTTAATCAATCCTACAGGAATGGAAACACCTACGCAGACAAGGAGAGCTGGAATTGGGGTGCAATGTTTGACATGGATCATGGCCAGGAGACTCGGCAAGTGACCTTCTCGGGCACCAGAGAAACACAGCCTAAAAAAAAAGAGAAGGAAAAAAAATCTCTCCTAAGCTTGTTTTATTTTAGCCCCTTTCAACAAATACATAGTTTTAACTTTCTTCTGATGGCGGAAGATACAGAAACCCAATGGGGAATATTTAACACTTGGATTAAAAAAAAAAGATTCAGTTTGTTACTTAAGAGTGGCAAGTGACAAAAATAGGCATGTCACACCTCGGGGTTCTGTTTAGAGGGACATTGTCTTCCCACATTCTGGTACTTTCCAGGTGTGATGGATTTCAGCATTGGATGGCCACTCCACTGTTTCATGGATAAAGTGGAAGAGGAAGAACATAGATGTTGGCTTCATATACTTTAAAACATTGGAGTGAGTTAGGAGGAGAAGAAAAATCAATGATTTCTAGATGCTTCTCAGTTAGGTGACATTTCTCCCAAGTTGTTGAATTCCTGGATCCCTTCCCCTGTCTTCACAAACGCTCTGATACAATATCTACTGAGAATGGTTAGTCCAGAATCCAAACTCCCCAGGAAAGAATGGGATTTGAATGTTGAGCCATGAGCACGGGTCTCCAACCTTGGCCACTTTAAGACTTGTGGACTTTCAGAGGCTGAAAAAAGCATCAGAAACCAAGCTTCAGGAAAAAAAGCCCCCAAACAGAGCTTCAGAAAAGAAGCTTCCAAACAGAGCTTCAGAAAAAAAGCCTCCAAACAGAGCTTCAGATGGTTTTTTTCTGAAGCTGTTTCGGAGGCTTTCAGAGGCAGAAAAAAAAAAAAAGCAAGGCACAGAGCTCACAACCTAGGAACCTATTGCTAAAATTCACCTCTAGGAACAGCTGATTGGGGGTTTTCCGGGAGGCCGATCCACCTGCCAATCAGCTTTTTTCTTATTTTCCTCCCCCAAAATTAAGGTGCGTCTTATACTCTGAAAAATACGATAAGTCTATTAAAGGGTGCCATGTCCCAAAACTTTGTTCAGCATGAAACACACCAATACATTCCCGCTAGGAAAGCAATGATATTTCTCCTCCTTCTTCCCAAAATAAAGAAATTTAAAAAAAAAAAGATGCTCAGGAAAAGTAAGCAAACAAATAAATAAATCGTACTTTATCTAACCTTGAGGAGGTAAAAAGGTATCCATTTATTCCTCCAAATGTAGACAATGCCACAGACACTGGCATAACCCAGGAAAAATAGCCCAGTAACTTCTCACCAAATGTCTAAAGCAACAAAAGGCAGGAGGAAGGATGGAAACGAAACATAAATTGCAACGCACCAAAACAGAAAGCCAAAATGAATCATTTTTCAATGAATCCCCAAAGTCAAAGTCAAATTCCGGGGTATGTTTTACTTACTACCGCCACAGCATTGGAAGACAGGAGTTCTTGGGGTGACATGGCCGTGAAATAGGCAACATTGGTGAAGGTGTATACAAAAGTCACCAGGGGAATGGAGATAGATATGGCGCGGGGTAGATTCCTAATTTCAAAAAAAAAAAGGGGGGGGGGAAGGGGGGGAATTTGATAAGCATTGATAAGCAAGGCCCGAGCAGCAAAACTCAACATGGACATGGACTATGGTTCAACAGGCAAATTAGGTAGAATGTGAACGACATGTAGGCAACGGTAAATTGTATGAATGTTAAGCCAAATCACATCCAGGAATGTACATGCAGAAAAAGGGTAAAAGCCAAGAGCACAGATTGGCGCTCTTTATAGCAGGGGGTCTCCAACCGTGGCAACTTTAAGACTTGTGGACTTCAACTCCCAGAATTCTTCAGCCAGCTTGGAATTCCTCAGCCAGCTCTGGGAGTTGAAGTCCACAAGTCTAAAGTTGCCAAGTTTGGAGATCCCCTGCTTTATGTTGTGTCTTGCCCGCTCTCACCGCAGCCGGGGTCTTCTTATCTGCTTCCGAATGCTGAAGAATGTCCTAGTATGCCTCCCGGCCCCAGCCCTGGCTCCATGCCCAGACAGGCTGAAGAGGAAGAAATACCTCCAGCCCCCAGCTCTGGCTCTATGCCCAGGCAAACGGAGCAACTAGACCCCTCCCCCTCCTCCACAGCATGTGAGCCTGAGGAAGGTCTATTACCAACAGCTGCAGACTGGAGTGACCCTCGCGTCAGAAGACTTGATAGACGGAGGCAACAGAAGGAAGGGAGGGGCAGGCCTGGATAAATGCTGAGTCATGGAGCCACACCCCATGGCCTATATAAAGGATCTGCTTTCTGGCATTCTCTGAGTCAGGCAAAGTCTAAACATATCTTGCTGAAGTCACTTTCTGGTCTCCTGCCTGCCCTGAGGACTTTGCTAGGACTTTGGCAGAGCTGCAGAGGCACACCTGATTTGGCCGTCAGCGGAGGAGTGGGACACGACACTTTATAGAACAATTTCTCTCTCTTTTTTCCTAATGCGTGTAGCTCAGTGGATGGCTAACAGCAGGTGAAATCAGTAAACATTTTACCGCGGTCGATCGTATTCCCTAGAAGCTGGAAAATTGGGCAGTTTGAAGATGCTACTCTCATTAAGTGTAATGAAGATTGAAAACCCAGAAGCTGAATATTTGCCTTGGCAGACGTTAGCAGGAGGTTGTTCTGAATTAATATAACATAATAACAGAGTTGGAAGGGACCTTGGAAGTCTTCTAGTCCAACCCCCTGCCCAGGCAGGGTTAACTCCCTACCCAACTATTCTTCTAAGCCAGGGATGTCCGATTTCGGCAACTTTAAGAACGGTGGACTTCAACTCCCGGACTTTAAGGTGGACGTTGGATTTCAACTCCCAACTTTAAGAGCTGTGGGATTCAATTCCCAGAATTCCTCAGCTAACCGTGTTGCCATGGTTGGACAGCCCTGTTCTAAAGCCTTCCCATCTTATCCCCTTTTCCCCCTATTGGTATCACCACCTCTTCTTTCCTCAAACAATAAGGAAACTGATTATTGGGATCCAATGGAAACTGTAGGGCAACAACTTGACCTTTTCTCCAAACCTTGGCCAAAAAATGCATAGGAACACTTACTTGCGTGGATCAACCAGTTCTTCCGTCACGTAATTTAGGAAATTCCACCCACTGAATGCGAAGGAAGCTTGGAGAAAGGCTAGCGCCAAATCTCCCACAGACGGGGTCATCCAGAAACTGAATGCATTTCTTGGGATTAATGCTTCATAGTTTTCTACAAAGAGAGCAGACTTCAGTGAGGGCATCGTCAGTCCAAACAAACACATCATGTACTGTAGGGTCACAAAAAAGTCAAGATGGCAGCTGGTCCTGTGTGATTGGAATCCCATCCCTTTTTTTCATGTATGTCACATGAAAAAAGAAGGATAGGATTCACATATGATGGAGCTTCAGCTATCCCAGTAGTAAGCTATCCTGCGGCTCTGGAGCCGTGTGTGGCTCTTTCATCCCACTGCTGCGGCTCCCCATCACTGGTCGGCGCCACAATTTTGAGAGGATCTTCCGGTTTTGGGGAGGGGGGGAGCGAAGCATGTCGTGCCAGGAGGAGACTCTATGGCAAGGGGCAGGTTTTCCGGTCAGCTCCACAATTGATAGGGCTTTTGGTTAGAGGAAAAAGGACACCGCACTAGGAGGAGACTCTATGGTGGGGGAATTGGACTTCCGATCGGCTCCAGAATTGAACAGGGGGCTTCCGGTTAGGACCAGTAACAGTAACAAGAGTTGGAAGGGACCTTGGAGGTCATCTAGTCCAACCCCCTGCTCACGCAGGAGACCTGTACTAGGGATTCAAACTGCCAAACTGCCGACCTTTCTGATCGACAAGCCTTTGTGGCTCTTTGAGGGTTTAAGATTGCTGACCCCTGAGCTATCCTGTTGAATTTTTTGATATGCTGTTGAGTTTCTGACACAAGAAAAAGCCTCGTTATTGTCATCTGGACACAACCATTCTTGATCTCCCCTTTTTAAACACGAAGTCTTGAAGGGCCTTTCTTGCTGCTGGGGAAACATCAGGAGAAGCACCACGAAAGAAGGGCGATGGTTTGCTTTCTCCAATGATGAAAAGCACCGCTCCCTTTTTCTAATCTCCTTTTGTTTTGTTTTTCTAGAGCAAAATCCTCTGGAATCAAATCATTTGAGGAAAAAAAGAAACACCCTGTGGAACAGTTCAATCCACTTTTTAAAATAAAAATTTCCTGCCCCGTGACTGATTCAATCTCTTGGCAATCCTAATTGCACGATGTCATTTGCTCCTTCCGTTCTTCCCATCATTCTTTCCTCTACCTTCATTTTTACTTTTTTTTTAAAAAATTTTTTTTATTTTATTTTATACACAAACAAACGTTTAATACATCAGTCATTCCTTCCATGTGACATCTCGGTGTTTTCTCCTTAACTTCATCTTTTTGTTGCTTCTTCTATCTTCATTTTCATTTAATCTGTTACAATTTTGCCACAAATATAATATTCTGATTATACCATTTTTTTACATAACTATTGATTGGCTTATCTATATCTTTTTTTCTAACCAATGGTAAAATTGATCCCATATCTTAAAATATTCGGAGTCCTCTACCTTCATTTTTACTCCTGTTGAGCCAAATTAAACCCTGGTGATTTTAAGGACAAACTTCCATGTTCTTTCCGATAGGTTGGTGACAATACAAAAGTGGTTTGTCTCTTTTTAACTACTAGTCTAGCCTAAAGTGACCAGATTTCAGCGATGGCAAAGCGGGACACCATTGGGGCGGGGAGGGGGGGGGCTGCGCATGCGCGCTGAGTCTTGCCCCCTGCCTGAAGGAGGAGGAGCAGCTGCTGCTTCTCCGCTCTTCCAGGCAGGCTCGGCTCTCCTCTCGGCTCTTCCAGGCAGGCTCGGCTCTTCTCTTCCTCTCGGGTGAAGTCAAGCGGCGTCTCTCCTCCCTCTCGCGCCCCCTTCTCCGCCACTCCCCCTTCTCTGCCTCCTCCTCTTGCGTTGCCGCCTCCCATTTTCAGAATGGGAGTGAAACAAAAAAAAATCAGGACTTTTTGGAATTGCCGCGGGACGCGGGACAAATTATTAAAAAGCGGGACTGTCCCGCCAAAAGCGGGATGTCTGGTCACTATAGTCTAGCCTATCAGCCTGGGATTGAGGGTGACTTTCCATCGAGCAACAATCTTAGATCCAACTTAGCCCTTCCAAGACCAGCTAAGATCAAGGAGATGCTGCCATATCCTCCAAAACAAACAAACGAACAACATCTACGGGGATTCTGGTTGTCCCAAAGGTGCTTTTTTCAAAAACCAACTGGCCTTTTGTTTTTCCTTGAAGATGTTTTGCTTCTCACCCAAGAGGTTTCTTCACAGAATTGAAGTGGTGAAACATCTACAAGGAAAAAACAAAGTCCAGTTGCCTTTTGAAAAAAAAGCACCTTCTGGACATCCTCCCAAAAACCTAATTTATCAAGCGATGAGCTTTTCCATCACACAGTTGCCCTGTCCCTTTTGTGGGAATGAAGATAGAATGATCAGCAGATAGTGCATTGGGGACATAAATAGCTCCCAATAGTTGATTACACCCATGGGTGGGCTTCAAAAATTTTAGCAAGTGGTTCTCTGCCCAGTAGGCATAGCCATGGTGGGCGTGGCCTACTCGACTTCCTGCACCATGGCGGGAGGGGGCTATTTTTGCCCTCCCAGGGATCTAGAGGCTTTCCTTGAGCCTCCAGGAGGGCAAAAACTGCCTCCTCAGGCTCCGGAGGCCCTCTGGAGGCCGAAAACAGGCCCAAATTCCCGAACTTCCGGTAGGCCCATTTTTCACCCTCCCCGAGTCTCCCTGCGCCCTGCACTTACCTGAATCCAAAATGGGCCACATGGGGATTCATAGGAGGGGCGAGGGAGCCCAGCCAGGAGTGGGATTTGGGGGGGTTTCCAAACTGCACAGAATCTTAGCTAGAGGTTCTCCCAAACCCCTGCGAACCCCCAGCAGCCCACCCCTGATTACACCTGACATTCACTGCCCAACGTAGGCATTGGAGCCCACCATGGAAGCTTATCGCAGATGTTTTCAAATATCACTCACTTGCAAAACAGTGGGATGCGAGAGTTTTCTCAAAAGTATTGGATTTCCTACAGAAGGCCATTTAAACACCAGGGTTTTTTGGTATCAGTACCTTTGAAGATCTGCACAAAGCCAACAGTTATGATGAGACCCAAAGCCAAGAGTTTTCCTGCTGTGAAGATGTCCTGGATGCGCGTGGCCCACCGAACGCTGGTGCTGTTCACCCAAGTCAACAGTGCTAGAGAGCAGAAAGCAGAGTTTAGTTCCTCAAAATGGGAAGCAAAAGAAAAAAAAACTAACTAAACAAATAGGGGTATCTGTAGGAAGGAGTAAAAAAAGTCAAGATGGCAACTACAAGGTTGAAACCAGGGTGAAACAAAAAAAAATCAGGACTTTTTGGAATTGCCGCGGGACGCGGGACAAATTATTAAAAAGCGGGACTGTCCCGCCAAAAGCGGGACGTCTGGTCACTATAGTCTAGCCTATCAGCCTGGGATTGAGGGTGACTTTCCATCGAGCAACAATCTTAGATCCAACTTAGCCCTTCCAAGACCAGCTAAGATCAAGGAGATGCTGCCATATCCTCCAAAACAAACAAACGAACAACATCTACGGGGATTCTGGTTGTCCCAAAGGTGCTTTTTTCAAAAACCAACTGGCCTTTTGTTTTTCCTTGAAGATGTTTTGCTTCTCACCCAAGAGCTTTCTTCACAGAATTGAAGTAGTGAAACATCTACAAGGAAAAAACAAAGTCCAGTTGCCTTTTGAAAAAAAAAGCACCTTCGGGACATCCTCCCAAAAACCTAATTTATCAAGCGATGAGCTTTTCCGTCACACAGTTGCCCTGTCCCTTTTGTGGGAATGAAAATAGAATGATCAGCAGATAGTGCATTGGGGACATAAATAGCTCCCAATAGTTGATTACACCCATGGGTGGGCTTCAAAAATTTTAGCAAGTGGTTCTCTGCCCAGTAGGCATGGCCATGGTGGGCGTGGCCTACTCGACTTCCTGCACCATGGCGGGAGGGGGCTATTTTTGCCCTCCCAGGGCTCTAGAGGCTTTCCTTGAGCCTCCGGGAGGGCAAAAACAGCCTCCTCAGGCTCCGGAGGCCCTCTGGAGGCCGAAAACAGGCCAAAATTGCCCAACTTCCGGTAGGCCCATTTTTCACCCTCCCCGAGTCTCTGTGCGCACCCTGCACTTACCTGCATCCAAAATGGGCCACATGGGGACTCCTAGGAGGGGCGAAGGAGCCCAGCCAGGAGTGGGATTTGGGGGGGTTTCCAAACTGCACAGAATCTTAGCTAGAGGTTCTCCCAAACCCCTGCGAACCCCCAGCAGCCCACCCCTGTTTACACCTGACATTCACTGCCCAACGTAGGCATTGGAGCCCACCATGGAAGCTTATCGCAGATGTTTTCAAATATCACTCACTTGAAAAACAGTGGGATGCGAGAGTTTTCTCAAAAGTATTGGATTTCCTGCAGAAGGCCATTTAAACACCAGGGTTTTTTGGTATCAGTACCTTTGAAGATCTGCACAAAGCCAACAGTTATGATGAGACCCAAAGCCAAGAGTTTTCCTGCTGTGAAGATGTCCTGGATGCGCGTGGCCCACCGAACGCTGGTGCTGTTCACCCAAGTCAACAGTGCTAGAGAGCAGAAAGCAGAGTTTAGTTCCTCAAAATGGGAAGCAAAAGAAAAAAAAACTAACTAAACAAATAGAGGTATCTGTAGGAAGGAGTAAAAAAAGTCAAGATGGCAACTACAAGGTTGAAACCAGGGGTGAAACACTCCCGGTTTGGACCGGATTTGCTGATCCGGTAGCGATGGCGGCGGGTGGGTCAGAGAACTGGTAGCAAAACTCCCTGCCCCATCCGCCGCCCATGCCCACCTAATCGCCTGGTCGCCCGCTTCCCTGCTTGTCGCTTCTTTTAAAAAATGCTTTTAAAAGGTTAAAAAAAAAGGCTCTGACGATCATAGGTGAGCCGCACAATCATCAGAGCCTTTTTTTAACCTTTTAAAAGCATGTTTTTACAACCTATTCGGCCGAATAGGTTGTAAAAAAATGCTTTTAAAAGGTTAAAAAAAAGGCTCTGACGATCACAGCTGAGCTGCGTGATCGTCAGAGCCTTTTTTTACTTTTAAAAGCATGGTTTTTTTACTTTTAAAAGCTGAAGTGTATTAAGATCGTAATTAGAAGTACATAGCCTGCACATTGATGTGACTTTTGCTGAAGTGTATTTGCAAGGGAGTAAAAAAAAATCAAGGTGGCCGCTGTGGCTGTGGGACCAAAACCACACTCCCTATTTACATATATTTACATAAAGGGCGGGGTTTCAACCAGTGGTGAAATCTGAACCGTTTTACTACCGGTTCACCGGCTGCGCATGCGCAGTGCACGCCACGCACCAAATGCGAAGGGCACACGCGCACAGTGCACACCAAAAGGAGGCATGGGGTAAATAAAACAGCGCGTGGGAGTGGGTGATCAGCTGTGGCGCGCAATCTTTTTTTTTTTACTTTTAAAAGCATTTGTTTTACAACCTATTCGGCCGAAAAGTACCAGAAAATGGTCTCAAAACAGCCAAAAGTGGCCAAAACCCAGGCCATTTTGGGGCCATTTTCAGGCCATTTTTCAGACTGTTTTTGGAGCCGTTTTCAGGATGTTTTTTGGAATGTTTTCTGGGCCGTTTTTGGGCCGTTTTTGACCCAAAAACAGCCTGAAAATGGCCCCCCAAAAGGCCAAAAATGGCAAAAAAAACAGGCATGTGTGTGGGGGCCAGCTGGTCTTTGGGTTTCCGCTGCTCCGACATGCATGTGTATGCATGCATATTCCAGTTTGGGCGCTCAGTGCTGAAAAGATTCTCCATCACTGCCTTAGAAGATAAAGAAAACCAATGATGAATCCATACTTACATAAACACACCATGGAGAGGACGCGTGAAGCTTTGTAGGGTGGGATGCAATTGGGAAAGACTGGTTGTAGCACATAATTAGAAAAAGTCAATGCAATAACAGCCAGACTGGTTGGGTACATGATAAGGACCGCGCTCCATAGCAGCAGAAATCTGCAACGAATAGAAACAATTCAAGATATCTCGTTGAGACTAGACTGCTGGGCAGAACAGCATGTACGGGCCAAGTATTATAGAGAGAGATTGAGAGGAAAGGAGTAGAGGAGGATCCTGTTTCTCATTTGATTTTAACCCACTGCCTGAAGGAGAATGGCAGTCAAAACCAGGAGGCAGAGTTAAGCAAGTCAGCAGCCTAGAGCTTGGTGGGGGGGGCGTAATGTGTCTGGGTGGGCGTGGCCAACTTTCTTTTTTTTTCAATTTTTAAAAGCATTTTTTTCTACAGCCACTTCAGCCGAAGCGGTTGTAAAAATATGCTTTTAAAAGCAGCAATCCCTTGACCTCCTTTCCCTCTGCCTGCTGTTGCAATTGGATCATTTCTCTGGATAGGTTACATGCCTGCAGTTATTGATAAGAAATTCCTACATTTCCAATTGTTGCCACATTTGCTCTAATGGTCACCCGAAAAGTGGACCATGGTTAAACTATTCTTTCCATTGTCCATCGCAGGGGGAAAAAAAATCCTGCACTTCGCTTTGGGAATTTGCTATTGCAAGATTTTCTGAAATGGTATAGGGTTTCTTGCTTGGGCAGGGGGTTGGACTGGAAGATCTCCAAGGTTCCTTCTGACTCCGTTATTCTGCAGGAGCCAATCTGGGTCAGTCACCATGACCAGGGGTTTTGTCTTCCGAGCTTTTGGACTTGTGCTAAGAGCCCATCTTCACAGAATGTCTCTTTAGCAGCTAACAGAAGTTGTTGTTGTTGCTTTAATTATTATTATTATTATTATTAAATTTATTTGTCAACAACTACAAGGAGACATGGACACATGAAAACAAAATTGGCACAAAAAAAAGGATATAAATAGGCAAAACATAGCATTAACACATAGAATAATTACATATAATTGGGAACTGTAGGACAGGGACAGTAGGCATGCTGGTGCGCTTATGCACACCCCTTAGGGACCTGTTAAGAAACGTGAAAGGTCCATGGTAGACAGTTTATGGTAAAAGGTATGGGGGTTAGAGAGACTAACAACAGGATCAGGTAGAGTGTTCCAGACATTTACTTCTCTACTGCAGAAGTCATATTTCCTACAATCAAGGTTAGAGCGAATTACATTGAGTTTAAATCTATTTATATCCCTTGTGTTATTATGGTTGAAATTAAAGTACTCAGTTAGAGGTAGAATGTTTTGCTAAATAATCTTATGAACTAAGCATAGGTAGGAACGTAAACGACGTAGTTCGAGGCTATCCACACCTAAAATTTCAAGCCTGGTGGGATAGGGAATTTTATTTCGAGCAGAAGATTTCAGTACTCTTCTAGTAAAATATCTCTGGACCCTCTCTAATGTATTGATCTCTGAAACAGAGTTACGGTTCCAGGCAGGTGAGCAATATTCAAGGATAGGTCTTGCAAAGGTTTTATATGCCCTAGTTTGCAGTATAGCGTTACCAGAGAGAAAACTTCGTGAAATAAGATTGACAACTCTTAATGCCTTTTTTGCAATGATGTTACAGTGAGCTCTGGGACTTAGATCTTTAGAAATGAGTACTCCTAGGTCTTTGACAGAGTTCTCTGAGGATGGGCTCCAGAACGAGTCTGAAAGCTCCGAAGATAAATCTCTGGTCCCAGATTGTACCCTGCAAAAATCTTGGGACACATATAAAGGTAGAGGTTCCCCTCGCACATATGTGCTAGTTGTTCCTGACTCTAGGGGGCAGTACTCATCTCCATTTCAAAGCCGAAGAGCCAGCGCTGTCCGAAGACGTCTCCGTGGTCATGTGGCCAGCTAGACTCAATGCCAAAGGTGCACAGAACGCTGTTTCCTTCCCACCAAAGATGATCTCTATTTTTCTACTTGCATTTTTTACCTGCTTTCGAACTGCTAGGTTGGCAGAAGCTGGGACAAGGAACGGGAGCTCACCCCGTTACGCGGCACTAGGGATTCGAACCGCTGAACTGCCGACCTTTCGATCGACAAGCTTAGCGTCTTAAGCCACTGAGCCACCGTATCCCTGGGACACACATATTCACCTTCATTCATGTGTTATTCTGTAAAATGTGATGGTGAAAGCCAGTAACTCAGTAGGCTGTTAACAACAACAACATTAGACCTTTTCTCAGAGGATAAATCGGTTAATATTAGTGGAACTTCCTTATTCAGAGGCAAGTAACCCATGAATAATAAATAAACCACCAGGTTTTCTCATTTATTATTCCTTGAATCTGGAGCTGAGTCTCATAACGTTAACATAGTTGCCCCCAAGTTACACATTTTCTGAACTCAGTTACAAATCAAATGGAAAAGTTTTTCCCCCTTTTATTAGCGCCCATGTTTCTCTGTACCATTTCTTTCGAGTTTTGAAAAGATGATTTATATTTCTGAAGCATTTAAAAACCCTGCACAGCCCATTTAACTGGGAGAAAAACGCTTGCGCATCCCAAGAACAACTGTAGCGCTCGCTGAAAATAGATTGAGTCTTGAACTGCACGGCCCTATAAAGAAAGGCAAGATTAAGGGAATCTCCCATTTGAATTATGTTTGGCTGAAGGATGGCGTTAATTCCTCCATAAAGCTGAATTTTCGAATGCCGCAGATTTCAGTTTTTATATCTCCATTTAAAACTCTTGATTCGATCCCTTCTTTGGCTGCAAAAAACATTGATTTCCAGACAGGTCTGAGCTTTGGAATTCATCAGGTGTTGCAGGAATAAAATCTTCCTTTTTGTTGCGTCTGTCATTTAATCCCGGAGCTCGCAAGCAATTTTCCCCCAAAGGCAATCTGGCTTATTGTGCCCCTATAAATACAAGTTAGGTTCTGCTTATCTATCAGCGCAGACTTGCCCCTTCCTTCCTCCTAAAATCCAATCTTTATGCAGATGTTTTCTGCTTGTCTGCACAAAACTGGCATGCCTGACTCCGCTGTAGCAATCTTGCACAGTCCATCAGATAGCAATTCAATAAATGTTCTTCTTTTAAAAAACGGATGGCTGGGGATGCTACTGAACCATGGGCCCTAAAATAAGTTCGCTTTAAAGCTGGAGAGCTGGAGAGCCTTGATCCTGGGGTCCCTCAAAAAGTTGCTGTGAAATTGAAATTTAAGTTTGAAAGATGAGGGGAATCAGAGGTGAAACGCTACCGGTTCGGGAGAATTGGTAGCGGAGATTGGGAATCGCCGAACCAGTAGCAATTGCTGGCTGGCCACGCCCCCCCCAAACCAGTCCACGGCCCGCAGTCCTGCCATGCTTCCCTGCCTTCCACGCTGCCAAACGCATCGTCAGCGATCTATGGAAACGTCTTCCAACTCTTCAAGATCGACTTTAATAGCTCCGAGAAGCCGACAGCAAAAGTAGCAGCAGTGGGGGCAACAGGGGTATGTGTGTGTCCCTTCATGGTCCTCCATGACAGCCAGGGCTTCGCTGCCTCCTCTTTTCCTAAGAGGAGAGGTGTATGCCTCCAAGTCCTTGCAGAGGGACACACACACACACACCCCTTTCATCCCTGCTGCCACTACTTTTGCTGTAGGCTTCTCGGTGCTCTTAAAGTCGAGCTGGAAGACGTTTCCTTAGATCGCCGAATGTCAGTGATCTAAGGAAAAAAGCCGCCTCTGGTGGCTCAGCAGACTAAGTCTGTCTGTTATTAACAGCAGCTGCTTGCAATTACTGCAAGTTCAAGTCCCACCAGGCCCAAGGTTGACTCAGCCTTCCATCCTTTATAAGGTAGGTAAAATGAGAACCCAGATTGTTGGGGGGCAATAAAAGTTGACTTTGTGTATAATATACAAATGGATGAAGACTATTGCTTAACACAATGTAAGCCGTCCTGAGTCTTCGGAGAAGGGCGGGATATAAATTCAAATTTAAAAAAAAAAAAGTCTTTTTATACCTTCACCTCCCCATCCCCCCCATTTTTTCCATTTCTGTTCCTCGATTCCGCTTCTTACACCTTCTCCTCCCCATTTCCCCCTTCCCCCCCCATTTTTTCCATTTCTGTGCCTCGATTTCACTTCTTTTACCTTCTCCTCCCCATTTCCCCCTTCCCCCCCCCATTTTTCCATTTCTGTGCCTGGATTCCGCTCTGCACGAAGGCTCCAATGTTCGCTTGGGTGGCGGAGGGAAACTCAAAGCGTTGGGGGCTTCAGAAGGGCAGAATGTGCTTCAAAATGTGCAGCTCCTGGCTCTAACAGTGAGTGACGTCAAGTTGGCCACGCCCACCCGGTCACATGACCACAAGCCACGCCCATCAAGCCACGCCCACAGAACCAGTTGCAAACATTTTTGCATGTCACCCCTGAGGGGAATGGTTCAAATATCGCTGCTCCCCCTTACAGATGCTTCTACTCAGAGTAGAGGCGCGCCAGCTTTTTGCCATATTGTCAGGCACAAAGAATCAGGACTGTTAAATTGCAGTTCAGAAGATCTATTGCTCAAGCCTATACCCTAGAATCTAGCCAATTAAAGTTCAATAGTAAATTTTTTGCCAGATAAGGTCAATGGAATTCAAGAGGGGTTGGATTTGGACCGTTCGTGGGAACGTAATGACTCTAGGCTGATGATTCACTTAACCCCACCTCTTCCCAGCTCTGCCAGCTTTTCTCCTACATATTTGAAACTAATAAGAAAATCAACCAAGGACACAATATAAGACACTGCAATGTATTTATTTCATAATAACTGTGAACTGGTGTGGGTAGGGTCTTCCCTAATTTTGTTCCCATGGCAACAACCCCATGAAAGAGATTGTTTTGGGAGGAGATGTTTGAAGCAACCAGTGGGTTCCAAGGTCAAATGAGGACTCATTCCAAAGTCAGATCCTAGTTCTATATGAGAAATATTACACTTCACTGGCATGCTCTGGCTCAGACCTGCTCGGTGGGAAGAACTAATGAAATAAAATGCACGGCTGCAATTTTAAACCCTCGTGACAAAATTACTATCCACCCTTATCCTGAAGCCACACTTACCCAGCTAATCCACCGAAAATCTCAGTGACGTAGGAGTAGTCGCCTCCTGATTTGGGGATGGTAACTCCTAATTCAGCGTAACAGAGGGACCCAAGTGCTGAGATCCCACCTCCAAGTATCCATATTATGAGTGCGAGTCCCACTGACCCGGAATGCTCAAGAACTCCTTTGGGTGAAATAAAGATGCCAGAGCCAATAATGTTACCTAAAAGAGACAAAAGGTGAAAAGATATGGTTAACCTTGGCTGACCTTCAAAAATCTGGGCAGTACTTGGACAGGAGACCATCTTGGAAGGTCTTAATGGCTTCTCCATTGCAATTGAGAAAACCATAACGGATGAAGAACAGTTGCAGGAATTGGGTATGTCTCAGAGGTGGCATACAGCAGGTTCTGACCGGTAGAACCAGGAGTGGAAATTTTGAGTAGTTCGGAGAACCGGTAGTAAAAATTCTGACTGGCTCCGCCCTCATCTATTCTCTGTCTCCCAAGTCCCAGCTGATCGGGAGGAAATGGGGATTTTGCAGTAACCTTCCCCCTGGAGTGGGGTGGGAATGGAGATTTTACAGTATCCTTCCCCTGCCACGCCCACCAAGCCATGCCATGCCCACCAAGCCACACCTACAGAACCGGTAGTAAAAAAATTTGAAACCTACCATTTGTATGTCTAGTTCAGGGGTCTGCCACCTTAAACACTCAAAGAGCCATTTGGACCCGTTTCCCACGAAAACAAAACAAAACACCGGGAGCCACAAAACCTGGGTGGGCGTGGCCAACTCATCATCACTCACTTCCACCAGTCACATGACACCCCCGTAGCCATGCCTACCCAACAGGTCATTAAGGCAGAGAACCGGTTGTTAAAAAAACACTGGGAACCACAAAACCCTTTTGACATCTCTCTTCCTTCCTCCCTACCCCCATCTCCCTCTCTTTACCCCCCTCTCTCTGTATCTCTGTATCTCCCTCTCTCGCCCCATCTCTCTTTATTTGCCCTGGCTGCTTCTCCATCCCCTGCCGTTGCCCTTATCTTCTCAGGCCAGGCAAGGAGTGACTGGGAGGAGAGGGCGAGGAGGGGGAGCAGCCAGTGGTGGGATCACCTCACAGGAAGCCACAGCAGAGGGCCCAAAGAGCAGCATGCGGCTCCCGAGCCGCAGGTTGCTGACTCCCGGTCTACTTAAAAAAGGAGTAGGCGTGACGTGATAGCAGTGTTCCAATATTTGAGGGGCTGCCACCAAGAAGAGAGGGAAGGTCAACCTATTTTTCCAAAGCATCAGAGGGCAAGGCAAGAAAGAGTGGATGGAAACTAATCCAGGAGAGAAGTAACTTACAACTAAGGAGAAATTTCCTAACAGTGAGAATAATTAACCAGTGGAATGGCTTGCCTTCAGAAGTTGTGAATGGTCCAACACTGGAAGTTTTTAAAAAGAGACTTGGCAGCCACTTCTCTGGAATGGTATTGGGTCTCCTGTTTGATCAAGGGGTTGGACTTGAAGACCTCCAAGGTCCCTTCCAACTCTGTTATTCTGTTAATTCTGTGTTGCATTGTCGTCAGCACTTGAGTTTGACACCATTTCACTTCCTGATGGGATTTTGTTGGCCAAATTCACAAATAATGGCAGGCCAGATTAGTTGAAAAAAACAAACAAACCCCTAGTGGCATGTTCCACCGTCATGTGTCAAAAAGAAATAAACCCACTGCGGCTATTAACTATCAAAAGGTTGTCTGCCTCTTAGTGTAAAGTGTAACCTATTATGTTTATCTCATTTTACGGCTGCGTCTGTTCTTGGTCAGCATTTGTGCCAACAACAGCCTTCTGAAACTTGGCAAGTTCAGATGTCTTAAACATTATCCCAAGCCAATACAGGATTCTGCTCATTTGCTTGCATGCTCCATGGAAGACCCTCAATTATACGCAAGTGTTTGACTGAATTATTTCCCGTTCAGCGTGTTATGAGATGAAAACAGGATTAAGTTGGCAACCTATTCGTCTTTTAGTGGTCTTTCCAAAAACCACTTTTTCTAAACTATTTGAAGAAGAATAAACAAATATCATAGGGGACCACTAAGCCATCACTCCCTAAAACTTGAATCCATAAAACTAACATGTCTAAGAAATCAAAATGATTAAAGTAATAATTTAAAAAAAAAAACCTCAAAACCCAGAAGCATAGTTATTTAAAGACAAATTAAGCCATGGTGAGAATACCATTTAGAAATAAGCTGAGGGTTACTCATTCTTCCAATCCAAACCTCTTGAAAGCTGGATTTCCAAGTCTTGCTTAAAAGCCAGAGCTAAGCAATGAAACCTCTTTGGGGCCACCATGGAAAAGACCCTGTCCATAACGCCCATAAATAGATTTGGGTAAGAGATGTTACCTTTCAAGTTCATAAAAATATAAGGTATAGGTAAAGGTTCCCCCACACATGCGTGCTAATCATTTCTGGCTCTAGGGGGCGGTGCTCATCTCTGTTTCAAAGCCGAAGAGCCAGCGCTGTCCGAAGACGTCTCCGTGGTCATGTGGCCGGCATGACTCAATGCCAAAGGCGCACGGAACGCTGTTACCTTCCCACCAAAGGTGGTCCCTATTTTTCTACTTGCATTTTTTACCTGCTTTTGAACTGCTCAGTTGGCAGAAGCTGGAACAAGTAACGGGAGCTCACTCCATTGTGCGGCGCTAGGGATTCGAACCGCTGAACTGCCGACCTTTCTGATCGACAAGCTCAGCGTCTTAGCCACTGAGCCACATAAAAATATAGGTGACCCATTGTCTGTGAAGTACAATTGGTAGCCATTGCAAATGACCGATAATCACTGATGCTTTTTGAAGGGCGATCCCAGGACAGCAATAAATAAGAAAATACTGAACATAATAAACTATTCCTCCTGTCCCTTTGGAGGACAAAACAATCTACAATCAGAAATACATCAGGGAGAGCATAGAAAAAGGTATTCTAAAGGGAATTTTAATCTTGTAGCTAAATGACTTCTTTGGCAAAGACTTTAGACCCGGCCAAAGGAGAGTCTAATTAACATGCAGAAGAACTTTCTCAAAGGAAGACAGTCACCTTGGTCAGAATGCTAAACTAGCCTGAGAAAACCTGACATTTCCAGAGCGTAGGGCAAGGGCAGCAATGCGAAATAAGTGGGATTCTGAAAACAGAAACAAGAGATGGACCAACTGGTTCGGATGTTTCTTTTTTAAGGTCATGGGTTATGTAAGGAAGATGCTAAGGAAGCTTGAGAAGGCTTGGCTAACCCAACGTTGTTGTTTTTTTAGTAAGGTAAAGGTAAAGGTTCCCCTCGCACATACATGCTAGTTGTTGCCAACTCTAGGGGGTGGTGCTCATCTCCGTTTCAAAGCCGAAGAGCCAGCGCTGCCCAAAGATGTCTCCGTGGTCATGTGGCCAGCATGACTCAACGCCAAAGGCGCACGGAATGCTGTGACCTTCCCACTAAAGGTGGTCCCTATTTTTTCTACTTGCATTTTTTACATGCTTTCAAACTGCTAGGTTGGCAGAAGCTGGGACAAGTAACGGGAGCTCACCCCGTTATGCAGCACTAGGGATTCGAACCACTGAACTCCCGACCTTTCGATAGACAAGCTCAACGTCCTAGTCCCTGAGCCACCGCAACCCTTTTTTTAAGTAAAAACATATTATTGTTGAAGTGAAGTAAAAACAAATAGGAAATCTCTTTTTCTAATTTTATTCGTAACCTCTTTGTGGCCCCGAGGGTAGCAACTCCTAATTGAAGGGGGGGAAATTCAGCAGAGACTCACTCAACAGAAGAAAGTCAAATGGCAAAGATAGGAAGAAGATAAGCAGAAAAATTATGATGATTCTGAGCATTTGCAATGAAAACATGACACGTTCACGATCTTTCATGTAAATTCTCTCATTTGTCATGTCAAAGGAATCAAGCATCTTTGACCATCTTGTAGTGGCTTGTTGACTTGGTTTCATTAACCATGGTTATTGTTGTGACCCAGGCCCAAGTAGGTATTATTAGATGCAATCAGTTCAAAAACAAACAGACTTTGTTAGAACAGCTGAGAATTAACTCATTCTCAGCGTCGTCCAAACTAAATCAAAACAAATTCTTCATAACACAAGTCTTCAGTCTTATCACCAACCTTGGTCTAATTAGGCGAACTGCCAAAGGCTTTTCTTGGCAAAAGTTCAGAAGCAGAAGACGCCGACAAGAAATAAATGCAGCAAGACGAGGAGCAAGTCTATCACCGTTGTTTTCTGACAAAGAGCCCAAACGCCGTTGCTGGTCTTTTAAGCCTTATGGGAGGGGCCAATCATCTCCCGAGTCGTCCTCTTTGCTTTAGCTGCTCTTGCATTCTGGCAGCTCTTCTCATGTGTGCACTAGGAACAGGCTCCTCCTGTTCGTCTGCCTCGCTACTGTCAGCCTTTGGAGGCTCCGGAGTCCACACATCACTCCCAGATGGCCCTGGCCCCATCTCTGCCTCCGACGCAGAGCCCTCATCCGGGCCTTCCCCAGCCTCTAGGACTGGCCCATGTTCTTCCTCAACCTCATCACTGTCCGACTCTGTTGCCAGCTCCACAGGCTGCTGGGAGACCACAACAGTTTTTGAAGAAGCCACACTTGGTTTACATGCTAAGCCATTTATCATGGGTAGCCACAAAGAATCTGTGCTATGGCTTAGCAGGATGAATGGCTGTTTTACAATGAAAAGGTTAGCATTTTCTTGAGGAACTTCAAGTTGATCAATGAAGCTTTTGAACAACAGCAAGGAGACCCATACTCCATATGAAACAGAGATAGTTGTTTTTTTTTAATAGAATTTTTATTGGCCAAGTGTGATTGGACACACAAGGAATTTGTCTTGGTGCATATGCTCTCAGTGTACATAAAAGAAAAGATACGTTCATCAAGGTACAACATTTACAACACAATTGATGGTCAATATATCAATATAAATCATAAGGATTGCCAGCAACAAGTTATAGTCATACAGTCATAAGTGGAAAGAGATTGGTGATGGGAACTATGAAACGATTAATAGTAGTGCAGATTCAGTAAATAGTCTGACATTGTTGATGGAATTATTTGTTTAGCAGAGTGATGGCCTTCGGGAAAAAACTGTTCTTGTGTCTAGTTGTTCTGGTGTGCAGTGCTCTATAGCGTCGTTTTGAGGGTAGGAGTTGAAACAGTTTATGTCCAGGATGCGAGGGATCTGCAAATATTTTCACGGCCCCCTTCTTGATTCGTGCAGTATACAGGTCCTCAATGGAAGGCAGGTTGGTAGCAATTATTTCTTCTGCAGTTCTAATTATCTTCTGAAGTCTGTGTCTGTCTTGTTGGGTTGCAGAACCGAACCAGACAGTTATAGAGGTGCAAATGACAGACTCAATAATTCCTCTGTAGAACTGAATCAGCAGCTCCTTGGGCAGTTTGAGCTTACTGAGTTGAGGCTAAGTTTGCATCTTCTAAATAAGATTCATTGATTATGTGCCATCAAGATGGTGTCAACTATTACCAGCCATAAATAAGCCTAAATATAATTCCTAGGAAAATAGAACCTAATGTTTGTTATGGCTTGATGTTGACAAAAGTTTAGTTGACATAAGCTGCTAAGCTAGCATCCAAAATCATAGTATGATTGGAGTTTGTAAACTATGCTTGTCCTAAGCCACTCTTTGCCATGATAAACCATAGGTCCATCTTAAATATTCAAGAATTTTGAGCAGGCAAGAAATGTGTCAGACATTATAAAAGCCTATATAGCCGTGATGGCGAACCTATGGCACAAGAAGCCATATCTGTGGGCACGCGAGCATTGCCCTAGTTCAGCTACAGCCCGCATTTGTGCACTGGCCAGCTGCTTTTCAGGCCTTGCGGTCCCACCGGAAGTCAAGAAACGGGCCGTTTCCGGTCTCCAGAGGGCCTCCAGGGGGATGGGGAAGGCCACTTTCGCCCTCCCCAGGCTCCAAGAAAGTCTCTGGAGCCTGAGGAGGGTGAAAAATGGTCCTACCAAGCCCGACTGGTAACCTTTTTGCCATTGTGTGCCAAAAGAGGGGGGAACTCGATGGGGTTGCATGCGCATGCAGGGGTCACATGTGCATGCATGGAGGGAGGGACGCTGGGGAGACATTGAATTATGGGTGTGGGCACACACGCATGTGGGCCCCCCCTCTGCTCCTCCCATTTTTGGCACACAACAGCAAAAAGGTTAACCATCACTGCTATATAGCTTTAGACACATTTGTTCATGTGTTTTAACCAGAATTTAACTTTGTATCCCCAACAGTCTCCGTTGCTGAGGATCACCGACCAAACAAGCAAAAATAAAGCAAAAATCTTTTCTTTGCTCAAAAATACTTCGCTAACGTTCTCCAAAGCCAGGATGGGTGAAGAATTGGGGTAGAATTGGCAAACACAGCAGTTGGACATATTTGATCTTAAAGAAAGCCCTGTTTGTTCCCAACGATTTTGAGAAATTCCACTGTAAATCATTCCAGACCCGGTCATTCATCTGACAGCATGACCCTCTGTAACACTGCCAAGATGAAGAAGACCTTAGATGATCTCCCACAGAATGCCTGATTGTCCAATAGAGGATAGCCACTTATCCACATAAATACAAGATGGTTCAGCGAGTGATACCTGGTTGGGGAAAAGAGAACATAAGCAGCTGGAGTTTAGTGGTTCTCATGTTCTTTGTTTCTCATGTTCTTTAGAAGGCCAGATCCTGAAGATGAAACTGAAATACTTTGGCCCACCTAATGAGAAGGAAGGACTCACTGGAGAAGAGCCTAATGCTGGGAAAGATTGAAGGCAAAAGAAGAAGGGGACGACAGAGAACGAGGTGGCTGGATGGAGTCACTGAAGCAGTCGGCGTGAGCTTAAATGGACTCCAGAGGATGGTAGAGGACAGGAAGGCCTAGAAGAACGTTGTCCATGAGGTCACAATGGGTCGGATATGACTTCGCAACTAACAACAACAAAACCTCTTTTTGAATTTAACAATGTGAAGGCCCCACTTCGTTTACAGGAAGGAGGAGCACGTATCTTCTTGAGTACAGTCTTAATTTTAACTTATCTTCTGTCCATTTTGCTCCTACACAGTTCTTAAATAACTCCTTCCTTTTGCTAAAGGTCCTCGTCCATGCTTCTGTCAGAAACACGTATGTTCTGTTATGTGTGTTTTAAGTTTCTTCCGAACCCTCTGCCTTTTCTTCTTTCTGACATCCTGCTGCTCACATCTTGCCAACGTTGGGTGATGCGACTTGCATTTTATTAGGAGGCTTTTTAACACAAAAATGTTGCACAGCTAGTTAAGGCGGGATACAGTCTGGACGGTTATGCAAGGGAGTTTCTTGAGTTCAAATGGGAAAAGCAAATCACCAAGTCAGGTCTGGAAAACCAAAATAGGATCACTTTCAGCAAGTCACAAATGAGAGTGAATAAATCTATTGTCCACATCTCCCCCACCCTTTTTTAAAAAAATCAAATCAGTGGTAATCTCCTTGGAATCTATCCTTCCCTTTTTAATTATTTTGCCATTTATTTTAAAGCTTTATCTTACATCTTATCTTTTATCTTACAAAAAAAAACCTCATGATGTAAATACTGGGAAAAGAAACATGACTACACAAAACAGAATCCTTCCTCCAGAGTGTTTTTAAAATTATTGAAACTAAAATGTAAAGGTTCCCCTCGCATATATGTGCTAGTTGTTCCTGATTCTAGGGGGCGGTGCTCATCTCTGTTTCAAAGCTGAAGAGCCAGCGCTGTCCGATGACGTCTCCATGATCATGTGGCCGGCATGACTAAATGCCAAAGGTGCACGGAACGCTGTTGTCTTCCCACCAAAGGTGGTCCCTATTTTTCTACTTGTATTTTTTTACGTGCTTTCGAACTGCTAGGTTGGCAGAAGCTAAGACAAGGAACGGGAGCTCATCCCGTTACGCGGTGCTAGGGATTTGAATCGCTGAACTGCCGACCTTTTGATCGACAAGCTCAGCATCTTAGCCACTGAGCCACCACCTCTTACCCAATTGCCTAATTCCTGCTAAAAATGAATTGAGAAACAGATGTCTGAAGTTTCTCTCTTTATTAGCTGATGTGGGAATTTGCTCAGCGTCTTAGCCACTGAGCCAACTAGCAAGGTATGAAACAGAAGATTGTAAGTCATCCCCCCCCCAAAAAAAAATAGAACAATATTGTTTAGCTTCTGGAAAATTACCAATCATGAACTGAAACGTTACTCAGAAGACTTCTATGCTTGCTAAATGGTAAACTAATCATCATCATATATTTTTTTAAAAAGAATCAACATAAGTTAGAGGATCTGTAACTACATGCTTGAGCTGGAAGGAAATAGAGCAGAGAAGACCTATGAAACCTGGGGAGTGGTAGGACAAGTTTAAAGTTCTCAAAATGTTGCATGACAGCTCCTAGCATCCTTCACTAGGGACTGCTGAGAGTTGCAAGCCAGTATCATCTAAAAGATAGGGACACGATGGCTCAGGGGCTAGGACGTTGAGCTTGTCGATTGAAAGGTCGGCAGCTCAGCGGTTCGAATCTCTGGTGCTGCCGTGTAACGGGGTGAGCTCCTGTTACTTGTCCCAGCTTCTGCCAACCTAGCAGTTTCGAAAGCACGTAAAAATGCAAGTAGAAAAAATAGGGACCACCTTTGGTGAGAAGGTAACAGTGTTCCGTGTGCCTTTGGTGTTGGCCACATGACCACGGAGACGTTTTCGGACAGCGCTGGCTCTTTGGCTTTGAAACCGGAGATGTGCACTGCCCCCTAGAGTTGGCAACGACTAGCACATATGTGCGAGGGAAACCTTTACCTTTACCTTTTATCATCTAAAAGAATGCTGGTTTGCCACTCCTGGTTTATGCTAAAGATGTGTTGCCTCTTTTGGCTCAACAGCCTCATGTAATATTGCAGAATATGGTGATGGTGAATTTGGGCAGGAGAAAACAGCTGTGGAAGGGAGAAGAAAGAGATGTCAGGGTTCCAAGAAACACCCCCACCGAAGTGACACTCCAAGGCAATAACTTCCTCAAAGTTCCACTTTATTAGAGATGTCATGTTGGCACATCTGGGAAAACCCGAATCTGAAGGTTTCCAGGTTTTCCCCACCCCGTGGAAAGTTCACAACCCTGCTCCACACCCACAAGTTCATCACATGGTCTGTTGTGGTCTGCCAGCAGCCTGCGGAGCTGGCAATGGAGTTGGACAGTGATGAGGCTGAGGAAGAACATGGGCCAGTCCTGGAGGCTGGGGAAGGCTCGGATGAGGGCTCTGCGTCAGAGGCAGAGATGGGGTCGGGGCCATCTGGGAGTGACGTGTGGACTCCGGAGCCTCCAAAGGCTGACAGTAGTGAGGCTGTGAAAATTGGACCATAAGGAAGGCTGAGCACCAAAGAATTGAGGCCTTTGAACTCTGGTGCTGGAGAAGAGTCCTGCGAGTCCGTTGGACTGCAAGGCGATCAAACCAGTCAATCCTAGAAGAGATCAACCCTGACTGCTCTTTAGAAGGCCAGGTCCTGAAGAGGAAACTCAAATACTTTGGCCACCTAATAAAAAGGAAGGACTCACTGGAGAAGAGCCTAATGCTGGGAAAGATTGAGGGGAAAAGAAGAACGGGACGACAGAGAACGAGGTGGCTGGATGGAGTCACTGAAGCTGTCGGTGTGAGCTTAAATGGACTTCAGGGATGGTAGAAGACAGGAAGGCCTGGAGGAACGTTGTCCATGGGGTCATAATGGGTCAGACACGACTTCGCAACTAACAACAACGATGCAAAAGAGGTAAGGCTGCACCTTGCTTTTTTGGGGTGATGGGTAGTAGTAAAGGGAGCTACAAGTCAGACTTAACTCCTGGATATGTCTTTGCAATTTTTTTTTTTTACAAGATTTCAGAAGTGGTTTTTTATTGCCTTCTTCCTAGAGTGGAGCGAGATAACAGCCCAAAATCATCCAGTTGGGTTTGTCCCTAAAGTGGAACTAGAATTCACAGTCTCCCAGTTGCTAGCCTAAGAAGTTCTAGTCATTATAAGAGCAAAGATGGGAAAACAATTAGTGCCGATAAAAGAGAATATTTGTAGCCCAGGATTAAACTGTGGTCTCCTTGATGGTCTCTGAACTTGGTGGTGTTCTTGCAGACGTTACATTACCCAGTTAGGCAACATCAGTGAACTGATGATGTTACCTACTGTGGTAATGAAGCGTCTGCAGGAAAACTATAAAGCTTAGAGACCACCACAAATTAGTACCTTCAAAAGCAATCCCTCAAAATGTTTCCGCAGCACTTCTTCCTCTATACCCGCTTCATTCCCCACAAAAACACCCTTCTCCCAAAGACCTCAGGTCAGAAATTGTAAAATTCTTGGCTTAACATACAGATCTGCTTTATGCTCTGATTTCTGAAAGTTCAAGTCCGACCTTCCAGCACTGAGCTAGAAAGCCAAAATACTGCCAGCTGCTGCTGTGCTTTTCAACCCACGTGGGCAACATGAGATTAATTAGTCTTAAGTCCAAATTTATTAATTTCCTCCAAGGCCTCACCCAGAGCAAACTGGCCTTGATTCCTTCCAGTTGCAGTGGCATTTGAGGGCACTCTAAAGAGTTCTTTCCAAGTTCTTACTTTTTTTTTGTTTTGTTTTATAGGGCACCTAACCCTGTAATCTGTACGATCTGTAATGAGGCAGGGGGAAATCGTATTTCCTAACTGGAATTTTTGTACCAAATATGTTCATCTACAGCAGGGGTCTCCAACCTTAGTAACTTTAAGGCTTGTGGACTTCAACTCCCAGAGTTCCTCAGCCAGCAATTCTGGGAGTTGAAGTCCACAAACCTTAAAGTTACTAAGGTTGGAGACCCCTGATCTACAGCACAAACAAGCTGTTCCCACAAGAAGCCAAAGTGCTTAAGCCTGCTAGGTTATGAGCAAGATGATGTCTGCGCGTTCACACAAGACGCATCACCCCTTTTCTAACTATAAGAACAGTGGTGGATCGCAAGAACTGATAGTAAAACCGGCGGGAGGCTCCGTCCACTGACCAGGACATCATCAGGAAGCGTGCGTGTGAACCGACTGCGCCAGAGATGGGTTTCAGCAGGTTCGGACCAGTTCTGGAGAACCAGTCGTGGAAATTTTGAGTAGTTTGGAGAACCGGTAAATACCACCTCTGACTGGCTCCGTCCCCATCTATTCTCTGCCTCCCATGCTGATCAGGAGGAAATGGGGATTTTACAGTATCCTTCCCCTGGAGTGGGGTGGGAATGGAGATTTTACAGTATCCTTCCCCTGCCACACCCACCAAGCCATGCCACGCCCACTAAGCCACCCACACCCACAGAACCGGTAGTAAATTTTTTTTTGAAACCCACCACTGTAGAGCGCGCGCGCTTCCGTTGCGAACCAGTAGTAAACGTTAAGTAGAACCCACGCCTGAATAAGAAAGTCAGACCTTGAAATGTGCAGTTCTTTTACGAATAGACTTCATGTTGGCTAGGAATTTGGAGTTGAAAGGTGACTTTCTTTTACAGCCCTGGTTTGGGATGACGGTGGTGTCAGCCCTGAAGATCCAAAGTCAAAGATGTCTTCCAGGACCTTCATAAGGAGTGTTACTTGGAACCCTGACAGGTGGTGGCATTGCCAATAAATCCCTGGGCATGGCTGGAAGTATAGGTAGTCCTCGGCTTACGACCACAAATTGAGCCCAACATTTCTGTCGCTACGTGAAACATTTGTTAAGTGAGTTTTGCTGCACTTTACAATCCTTTCTTGCCACCGTTGTTAAGTGGATTCACTGTAGTTGTTAAATTAGTCAAACTGTTATTAAGGGAATCTAGCTTCCCCTTTGACTTTGCTTGTCAGAAGTCGCAAAAGGGAATCACATGACCTTGAGACACACAGCAATGGTCACAAATACGAGTCAATTGCCTAACATCTGGATTTTGAAAAAAAAACGTGACCACAAGGGATGCTACAAAAAGTGAGAAAAATCACTTTTTTTCCAATGCTGTTGTGACTTTGAAGGGTCATTAAACAAACTGTTATAAGTTAAGGACGGCCTGTATGTGATTCTGCCGAGCGATTAAGGACCTGGATCAGTGGTGAAATTGGAACCGGTTTACTACCAGTCTGCTGGTTGCGCATACGCGCTGGGTGCACACATGCGCAATGCGCACCATGCACTAAATGTGAGGTGCGTGTGCAGTGCACGCCAAAAGGAGGCATGGGGTAAGTAGAACAGCGCGGGGTGGAGGGGTGGGTGATCAGCTGTGGCGCGCAATCTTTTTTTTTTTTTTTTACTTTTAACAGCATTTTTTTTACAACCTATTCGGCCAAATAGGTTGTAAAAAATGCTTTTAAAAGTAAAAAAAAAAAAGGCTCTGACGATCGTTTGGCTCAGCTGTGATCGTCAGAGCCTTTTTTAAACCTTTTAAAAGCGTTTTTTAAATGAAGCGGCAAGCGGGCAAGCGGGCAACCGAGCGATTGGTTGGGCATGGGCGAGGGGGGGGGGAAGAGGGATTTTTGCTACCAGTTCTCCGAACCACTCGCTGCCATCGCTACCGGATCTGCCGATCCGGTCTGAACCGGGAGCATTTCACCCCTGACTTGGATTATAAGTATCTGCTTCGAACTAAAAGATCTAATGCAGGCATTCACGTGCTTCTGAAGCACAGTGAAACAGAGAACATGGCTACAACCAGGCTTTGTGCTCTTTGCCAGAAGATCTGAAAGAGAGATTCAAATGTCACAGATTCACCGTAGATACTTCTAGATGTCAACAAACAGCTGGCAGGACCTCTCTGGGTGATCTTGTCTTCCCAATTGTCTTCAGGCTGTTGATGGACGCCATCAAAAATAAAGCTAGTTTATTCATCTCCGTGAAATTCCCCAAAAAATTATTAAAAGTGGGTGGGGGGAGTTAGGACTGTATTGGAGCAGCAATAGATGCGGCAACTCTTTGCTTAAAACGTAGGAATCCTGAAAGCATGAAAAAATGTGAACCTTGAAGAGCTCCAAGGGAAGTTTGCACGGCGCGTTGAGAAATCTGGGCCACCGTTCGATTTATTGTTCTAAATTTACTAGATCTGGTAGCATTTGTGGCAATTTAAGGAAATAATAAGCACTCAAAGATGACGTTAAGGGAAAACCAGACTTTTAAGGAAGTTCTCTTCCACCATCAATACATTTTGCATCTTTACTCACTCGTACACATAAAAATAAAAGAGGACAGCCTTGTTCTGTAACTTGGCCAGTTCCATTTCTTATGATAGGATCTGGATTTATCAGAAACGAATACAGATTTTAATCTGGGACATTCTTGAGAAAACCGCAAGGCTCAACTACAATATGGTTCAGGAAGGCAGCCGAAGTGCTAAGCTCTCGTCTCTAAAAACACTCCTGCACAACAGACGATAATTCACGTTCTGGAACGATTTTGTTACAAAAAAGAAGGCAAGGATCAAACTTAGAACTCTCTGTGAATATTTTCAACAAGGCAGGAGTGGAAGAGAGGGTTAAGATTAGTAGTAATAATAAGCTACTCTCTGTTTCTTAGTGGAACATCCATCCAACTCCACAAATGTGGCTTTTGTAACAATTGTGTTTTTTTAAAAAAATAATAATAATAATAAGAAGCATGTACCTGGCTGAAAATTCAGGGTGCAAGTTGGATTTTCTTTCAGGTCTTGTTTCCTAGCTATTAAAGGGGAATGATAGTTTTCTCTTTGGACATACATACATAACTCTATCATGGGTGTATTTCAAGACACACCCAAGATGGCAATCCAGTAACAATAGCTAACAATGTAGGAATTGTAGGGTCCTTGGTGCTTTTCCTAGCTTGGCGGTTTTCTAGCAGATGCTTCGTTACCAAACTAGGAATGTCATCCGTGCTGCATCAGTGCACTGATGACGTTAACTAGTTTGGTAATGAAACGTCTGCAAGAAAGCCACCAAGCTCAGAGAGCGCCGAGGGCCCAAAGTTCAACCCTGGGCTACAAAACCCTGGCAGGGTGGTGTCTCTGCTTTTTAATAAGCTATCTAGATTTGCCATAGCTTTCCTCCCCAGAGCAAGCGTCTTTTTGTTTTGTATTTAGGGTCATTTTTTAATGTTAGGTGAAGATTAGCAATGGCAGGGAGACCTAGGAGTGGATTAACAAAGTTGTTTTGTGTAGTCTCAAGGGCTCAATTAGGAACAGTGTGTTGTATGTTGCTCCGTTCTCCTCTTTCCTTTGGCCAAGAAAATTCTAATTAGAGCCTCATTATTATTGTTCACATGGACTTCAGTTTTATTTTTGACCTTTTGGAGCCACACAGGTGAGCTAGTGAAGAGAACTTAGAAGACTTCCCATGGGGGGGGGGAGGAAGATGGATCTGGATGGGGAAGTACGGGTCTGGATGGGGAGGAACAGGCTCAAGCTTAATCCCTCAAGACAGAGTGGCTGTGGATGCCGGCACCCCGGTACAGTCAGTTGCAGCCGCGGCTGACTGTTGGGGGCGAGTCATTGGCCCCGATGGAAAGGGTGTGCAACTTGGGCGTTCTCCTGGATGGACGGTTGTCTTTCGAAGACCATTTGACGACCGTCTCCAGGAGAGCTTTTTATCAGGTTCACCTGATTCGCCAGTTGCGCCCCTTCCTAAACTGGGATGCCCTATGCACGGTCACTCATGCTCTCGTGACCTCTCGCTTGGACTATTGCAATGCTCTCTACATGGGGCTCCCCTTGAAGAGCACCCGGAGACTCCAGTTAGTCCAGAATGCAGCTGCGCGGGTGATAGAGGGAGCGGTTCGGCGCTCCCATGTAACACCCATCCTGCGCAGACTGCACTGGCTGCCTGTTGTCTTCCGGGTGCGCTTCAAGGTATTGGTGATTACCTTCAAAGCGCTCCATGGCTTAGGACCAGGATATTTACGGGACCGTCTACTGCCATCTTCTATCTCCCAGCGACCGGTGCGTTCTCACAGAGAGGGACTCCTTAGGGTGCCGTCAGCCAAACAATGTCGATTGGCGGCCCCCAGGGGGAGGGCCTTCTCTGTGGGGGCTCCTACCCTGTGGAACGAACTTCCCCCTGGACTTCGTCAACTGTCCGACCTTCGGACCTTTCGCCGTGAACTTAAAACCTATTTATTCTGTTTAGCTGGACTGGCTTGATTTAAAAATTTTTAATTTGCTTTTATGGGTTTTAAATTTTTGTGATTTTTATAGGGTGTTACTGTATTTTAAATTTTTGGCCAATTGAATAAGTTTTTTAAGGGGTGTTCTTAATATTATATGTACTGTTCTCTTTGTGTTTTATTTTGGCTGTGCACCGCCCTGAGTCCTTCGGGAGAAGGGCGGTATACAAATTAAAATATTATTATTATTATTATTATTATTATTATTATTATTATTATTATTATTATTATTATTATTATTATTATTATTATTATTTGTTTTGGTTTTTTTTGTTTACATTTATATCCCGCCCTTCTCCGAAGACTCAGGGCGGCTTACAGTGTATAAGGCAATAGTCTCATTCTATTTGTATATTTTTACAAAGTCAACTTATTGCCCCCCCAACAATCTGGGTCCTCATTTTACATACCTTATAAAGGATGGAAGGCTGAGTCAACCTTGGGCTGGGCTTGAACCTGCAGTAATTGCAGGCTATTGTGTTCTAATAACAGGCTGTAACAGCCTGAGCTATTCCGGCCCCATTATTGTCTTATTATTGCTGCCATCTTGATTTTTTTGACCAAATCCCATGGACGCTCCTGCCTAGTGCTTCCTTTTCAAGTTTTTAAAATTAAAAATGGCTTTTTCTCACACAACCATGGACATCGGTCACCTCTCTTCCTGGTTTCACGTTATCTTTATTGATGAATGGAGCTTTTTTATATTGCAAACTTTGATGTTCTTCCCTCAACTTCCACAGCTTGTCCATCATGGGTACCGTAAAACAGAACCACAGCAAACCAAGCATAGCTCAACAATCACAATGAAAAGACCACCATAGAAGGTCGGGTCCCACATCTCTGTTCTCCTGTCTCAAGTAGGCTTGGAACAAAGAGGGAAAGCAGATGTCTAAGCTGCCCAACTACATTTAAACTGAATAGAATAGAATAGAATAGAATTTTTTATTGGCCAAGTGTGATTAGACACACAAGGAATTTGTCTTGGTGCATAGGCTCTCAGTGTATAGAAAAGAAAAGATACGTTCATCAAGAATCATAAGGTACAACACTTAATGATAGTCATAGGGTACAAATAAGCAAACAGGAAACAATCAAGATCTATATAAATCATAAGGATACAAGCAACAAAGTTACAGTCATACAGTCATAAGTGGAAGGAGACGGGTGATGGGAACGATGAGAAGATTAATAGTAGTGCAGACTTAGTGAATAGTTTGACAGTGTTGAAGGAATTATTTGTTTAGCAGAATGATGGTGTTCAGGGAAAAACTGTCCTTGTGTCTAGTTGTTCTGATGTGCAGTGTTCTATAGCATCGTTTTGCGGGTAGGAATTGAAATAGTTTATGTCCAGGATGTGAGGGGTCTGCAAATATTTTCACAGCCCTCTTTTTGACTCATGCAGTATACAGGTCCTCAATGGAAGGCAGGTTGGTAGCTACAGTTCTAATTATCCTCTGAAATCTGTGTCTGTCTTGTTGGGTTGCAGAACCAAACCAGACAGTTATAGAGGTGCAGATGACTCAATAATTCCTCGGTAGAACTATATCAGCAGTTTGGGCAGTTTGAGCTTTCTGAGTTGGTGCTTTTAAACTGAGATCTTCAAAAATGAAAAAGCAGCGAATTGCAGTGGATAGATAGACTTTTCTACCAACTTGGAAGATCTCTAGATGTATGTACTGGGACTAAAACTCCCGACAGCACAAGATATCATGGTGTGAAAGGTGACTCTGGATGATAGAACCTCTCCTTCAATGTACCTGAGCCGCGGTGGCGCAGTGGTTAGAGTGCAATACTGCAGGCTACTTCTGCTGATCACCAGCTGCCAGAAAGTTCGGCAGATCGAATCTCACCAGGCTCAAGGTTGACTCAGCCTTCCATCCTTCCGAGGTGGGTAAAAAGGAGGACCCAGATTGTTGGGGGCAAGAAGCTGACTCTGTAAACCGCTTTGAGAGGGCTGTAAAAAGCACTGTGAAGCGGTATATAAGTCTAAGTGCTATTGCTATTGCTACCTGGGAGACAGGATGAGCTTAAAGGATCACTGTACAGCCAGAAGGTAAAGTTAAGGTTCCCCTCGCACATACGTGCTAGTCGTTCCCGACTCTAAGGGGCGGTGCTCATCTCCGTTTCAAAACTGAAGAGCCAGCACTGTCCAAAGACATTTCCATGGTTATGTGGCTGGCATGACTCAATGCCACAGGCACATGGAACGCTGCTACCTTCCCACCAAAGGTGGTCCCTATTTTTCTACTTGCATTTTTTTACGTGCTTTCGAACTGCTCGGTTGGCAGAAGCTGGGACAAGTAATAGGAGCTCATCCCATTATGCGGCACTAGGGATTCGAACCGCTGAACTGCCGACCTTTCGCTCGACAAGCTCAGCGCATCTTACCCACTAAGCCACCTTACAGCCAGAAGACCTAGGTTCAAATCAAAAGGGAGCTTGCTTCATAATTTGACCTTGGATTTCGCTCTCTTTCTTTCTCTCTGTCGGTCTCTTTCTCTTCTTCTAACCCGTACGAGAGGTTGTTAGGTGGACAAGGCAGAAAGAAAAGGAAGACGCATACCAAACATGCTCACCCAGAGTTTTTTGGGTTTTTTTTGGGAAAAGAGTAGGCTTTACGATTTACTCAGTAAAAACTGTATCACAATGAATTCACAGGCACACATGTCTATTTGTTTCTCTCTAGAGCTTAAAATAACAGCCTAGTTTTCTACAGAAGCTTACCCAAAGACAATTAAAACACCCTGGGTTGGTGTGCTGCCTTGGAAAAAAGCCCTAAATAGGCAACGCAAAGCTGCTGTCACAAAAATCCAGCACCCCCGTAAGCTGGCCAAGACATTGTTGGTGGCATTTACATAATTGGAATGATCAATCAAAGCCGGGCGCTCTCTCCCAAAACTGTCCTCCGAAGGATCTGCCGTTTTTCCAGACGGCTCCCAAGATTTTTTTTTTTAAAAAAAAAGCAAAACAACTCTCAGATTCTGGGTTAATTTACCCCCCTCGGAGACCACCGTGACTTCTCCCCTCATTAGTGATGCTTGCGTGATAGATTTAGATTTAGAGAGATTTAGAGAGGATTAACTGAAGCACGGCTCACGGACTTGACCAAAGTTTCTGACTTTCCACAACTAAAGCCAGTGGCTTGGTGTGCACAACAAAACCGGCTAAAATGCGGCGGACAAATTGTAGTTCCGAAGGTTGTGTGAACACAGTTCCTGTTTTGAGACCTTCTGTTTGCCTCCCCCCCCCCGCCTCACAATATCTGCCTTCACAAATGGAAGCATTATTAATCTAGGGGAAATGTATATTGCAAGTCCATGTATGATTCGCTAAATAAATAAATCTGCATCCATAGATAGGAAATATTAACAGGCCAAAAAGGCGTTTGAGGATCTCCCAAAGCAGGGGTCTCCAACCTTGGTCCCTTTAAGACTTGTGGACTTCAAATCCCAGAGTTCTCAGCAAAGCTGGCTGAGGAACTCTGGGAGTTGAAGTCCACAAGTCTTAAAGGGACCAAGGTTGGAGACCCCTGTCCCAAAGGAGGCAGAATTGACTGCAGGAAGTTGTTAAGTTGTCCCCCTCCCCCAAATCCAGCGGAGGACTGAACCATATGAGAAATGGCTCTTATCCTCCAGGAGAAACCAATGTGGTTGCCCATGGTTTGGATGGAATTTGGGGGTCCCAAATCCAGAATTGTAGACTGTTCTGCCAATGGGTTTGGCTGGCACGGTCTACCAAGACAACGTCAAACCTAACCCAACCAAGATGATAACTAACCAAGTTTTTAAAAAAATATGAATGAAGTTACTTTGACATCAACTGAGCTGGTTAGGAGGTTCAGAATAACAGAGTTGAGAGGGGCCTTGGAGGTCTTCTAGTCCAGCCCCTTGTTCAAGCAGGAGACCCTATGTAATTTCAGACAAATGGCTGTCCAATCTCTTCTTAAAAACCTCCAGTGTTGGAGCACCCACAACTTCTGGAGGCAAGTCGTTCCATGGATGAATTGTTCTCACTGTCAGGAAATTTCTCTTTATTTCCAGATTGGTTCTCTCTCCTTGATTAATTTCCATTCATTGTTTCTCGTCCTGCCTTCTGGTACTTTGGAAAATAGGTTGATTTTCTCCCCCCCGCCCCCCCGCACTTCTTCTCTGTGGCTGCCCCTCAAATATTGGAACACTGCTAACATGTAACATGACCCCCCCCCCCAGTCCTTCTTTTCACTAGACTAGACATACCAAACACCTGTGTTCTGTGAATCCGGCTATTTTCTCAGCCCTCCTTCTCCCGTTTTCCATCCTAAGGCAGAATGTCTAGGGAGATTCTCAGCCATTTCAGATCGTGGTTGTTCCAAAGAGCTGGAGAAGCTTCTGGGATGAGAAGCGAAACGTTTTCAAAGAAAAACCAGGAAGTCTTGTTGCCTCTTGGGGAAAAAAAAAAGGCCTCTTGGGACAACCTAAGCAGAATTTGACAACCAGGACAACTAAACTTGCCTTGGGCTGCGAGGGTCATTGGGGGTGGGGGGAAACTCTTCCCAGTCAGAAGACTTTCCAAAGGCTGGATTGAAAGGAGAAAACCCCCCATGCAGATAGTCCCCTAATTACAACAGTTCGTTTAGTGACCTTCAAAGGGACAACGTTGCTGAAAAAAGTGATTTGGGACCGTTATTCACACTTACGACCGCTGTGGCATTCCCACAGTCATGTGATCAAAATTCAAACCCTTGGCAACCGATTCACGTTTACGACGGTTGCAATGTCCTGGGGTCACGCGATCCCTTTTGGGACCTTTTGACAAGTCAATTCAATGGGAGCTGGTAAGATTCACTTAACGACCGGGTGACTAACTTATCAACTGCAGTGATACACTTAACAACCATGGCGAGAAAGGGCGAAAAATGGTGGTGGGGGGGGAGAACCTCCCTTGACAATTGTTTTGCATAGCAACATAAATTTCGGGCTCAGTTGTGGCTGTAAGTTGAGGACTACCTGTACGCAAGACGCCAAGAAGAGGAAAGAAAAGGTAAAGGGAAGAGAGGGCAGACCCATCTTGGTAGCCAAGATATCCCACCCCCATTTGTCCCCCTGAGGAACGGTTGCAGGAATTGAGCCTGGCTAGTCTAGTGAAGAGAAGGACCAGGGGAGACAGGAGAGCATCTTCCAATATTTGAGGGGCTGCCACAGAAAAAAGGGGGCAACCTATTTTCCAAAGCACCTGAAGGCCAGACAAGGAGGAATGGATGGAAACTGTCCAAGGAGAGATTCAACTTGGAAATAAGGAGATTTTTTTTCTGACAGGGAGAACAATCAACCCATGGAACAGAAGTTGCCTTCGGAAGTTGTGGGAGCTTCATCACTGAAGGCTTTCAAGAAGAGACGGGACTGCCATCTGTCAGAAATGATGTAGGGACTCCTGTTTGGGCAGGGGGTTGGACTAGATGATCTACAAGGACCCTTCCAACTCTGTTAATCTGTAACCAAGAGGATTAGGGGACTGAAGTCTAAAACATATGATGAACAGTTGCAGGAACTGGGCATGGCTGGTCTAGTGAAGAGAAGGACCAGCGGAGACATGATAGTGGTCTTCCAATATTTGAGGAGCTGCCACAGAGAGGAGGAGGGGGGGGGTCGAGCTATTTTCCAATAGCTCCACCTGGAAATAAGGAGAAATTTTCTGACAGGGAGAAACAATCAACCAAAGGAACAGAAGTTGCCTTCGGAAGTTGTGGGAGCTTCACCCCTGGAAGCTTTCAAGAAGAGATTGGATTGCCATTTGTCAGAAATAGTGTAGGGTCTCCTGGGGGTGGGGATGGACTAGATGACCTACAAGGTCCCTTCCAACTCTGTTAATTTGTAAGAAGAGAAAAGAGGAGGGGGGGAGGAAATCCTCCTTCAAGCAGCCTCCCCTCCCCCTTGTCCCCCTCCTCTTTTAAAGGACTGCACACCACCAAGAGCCACTTCCCAAGCCGGGGTGGGGGGGGAGACGCTTTTCCAAGCCGGGGTGGTGGTGGTAGGTGGGTGGGTGGGGGAGACACCCCTGCCTGGTGGGGGGGGAGCCACCCTTGCTTGGGGGTGGGTGGGTGGGAGATCCCCCTGCCTGGGTGATGGTGGTGGGGAGACCCCCCTACCTGGGGGGGAGTTTGATGTGGCGGGGGGGGGCTGCCCCTCCTCACCTATGATGATGGCACAGGCGCTGACCAAGCCGATCTCCTTCTTGAGCGCCACTCGCTCCGTGTCGCCGCTGTCCGGGCTGGGCGCTTGCGGGACGCCGCTGGGGCTGTTGCCGAGCGGAGGCGGCGGCGGCGGCGGCGATTGCGGAGCCGGCTGCTGAACCGCGATGCTTTTCCGGAGAGTCCGCTGCTGGTTCTCCCCAGCCATCGCCTCCTGCCCGGCCGCTGGTGCGGATCTGCCTTGGCCGCTGGGTCCGCTGGAGAGCTGGTGAGCGGAGGCGCATGCGCGGCTCTGGCCCCATCGCCCCGGCCAGGAACTTTTCTGGACTTCGGGTGTGTGCTGGGGAGGAGGGGGGGGCGGAGGGAGTGGGGGGAAGGCTCCGTCTCTGGGGCTGGGGAGCTTCGGGGTCGAGAGGGGCTCGTGGAAGAGGGGCGAGGAGGGTCAGGAGGACCCCTCCTTTTCCCTTTTGCCCTCCCAGGAAGCCGTCCGGCCGGGCGCAGCATCCTCCTGCCCCCTTGCACAAGGGGGATGGCGCTGGCGTTGGGGTGTTCCGGTCCAAAAGGACCGTGGGTGGGTGGGTGGAGTGGAGACGAGCTCCGGCCCCCTCACTCCGACCGGGGAACGGCGGCGTTTAGAATAGAATAGAATAGAAGAACAGAGTTGGAAGGGACTTTGGAGGTCTTCTAGTCCGACCCCCTGCTTAGGCAGGAAACCCTACACCGCTTCAGACAAATGGTTATCCAACATCTTCTTAAAAACTTCCAGTGTTGGAGCATCCACAACTTCTGGAGGCAGGTTGCTCCACTGATTAATTGTTCTCAATGTCAGGAAATTTCTCTAGAGTGGGGAGGGAATGGGGATTTTGCAATATCCTTCCCTCTGGAGTGGGGAGGGAATGGGGATTTTGCAATATCCTTTCCTCTGGAGTGGGGAGGGAATGGAGCTTTTGCAATATCCTTTTCCTGCCACACCCACCATGCCACGCCCACAAAACCGGTAGTAAAAAAAATTGGATTTCACCACTGATTTAGACCGTGGCTTATCTGCTTAAATGGACCCATCACCGGCTTTAAAGCAAGGCTGAAAAAAAGCTCTCCACCGGTCCTTCTTTGAACTGGAGCAAGGGAGCAAGTGAAATGCCGCGGAAGCTGCTAGTCCTTGGTCTGATGCTCTTTGGCATCTCAGATGAAGAGATGGAAGGAATGCACATCAGATTCTCAGGTGCCACAAAACTGGGCTGGATGAGTAGGAGGCAGAAAGAAACATTGGAATGAGGGTGCTAGGATGCAAAAGTGGACTTGCACTCTGGGCATGGCTAGTTTAGAGAAAGGAAGGACTAGGGGAGATGTGATAGCAGCACGTCTCCAGTATTTGAGGGGCTGCCACAAAGAAGAAGGGGGTCAACTTATTTTTCCAAGCACCTGAAGGCAGGACAAGAAACGATCGAGAGAAGCAACCTGGAATTAAGGAGAAACTTCACAGCACTAAGAACAATTAAAGTGGAACAGCTTTGCCTTCAGAAGTTGTGGATGCTCCATCACTGGAGATTTGAAAGAAGAGACTGGACAGTCATTTGTCTGAAATGCTCTAGGGTCTCCTGTTTGAGCAGAGGGTTGGACTAGAAGACCTCCAAGGTCCCTTCCAGCTCTATTCAGATTGATCGACTGAAAGTCACAGGAATGTCACAGTTGGGATATCTGACTTCATAACAATACTTGCCACAAATAAAAGAAACAAATCCTGAAATTGCAATTGATCCCAAGCTGAATATGTATCAGCTTGAGTTGGCTGCTAAAAGAACAAAAGGCATTTTAGATTGCAACTGTGAAAATGCAGATCTCCAAATTTAGGAAGTCTTTATTCCCTTCTTCATTTCCTTCTCTTCTGTGTCGGTCCGATGAATCTTGAAGACCGTGTTGTCTGCTTTGCATTTTTAGGAAAAGGTAAGAGGAACTAGGAAAAAGCTCCAGCAAAGGGGCTTGGAAACGGAAGGAATTATGCATATTTTAAGAATGCAAAGAAAAACTTCTGATTTGCTAAGAGGGTGGCACAGACCTACACCGCTGAACAAATACGGTCAAGCTGTGTGGGAGGGACAGTTAAAAAAGAGACCAGCCCTAATCAAGAAAAGTGTTCAATTCAGCTTTCAGGGCTCCTGTGAAAAATGGCTTCTTGAGATAATAATCAGAATAGAGCTGGGAGGGACCTTGGAGGTCTTCTAGTCTAGGGCTTGGCAACCTTAAACACTCAAAAGAACCACAAAGGTCCTAACCGGAAGCCCCCCGTTAAATTCTGGAGCCAATCGGAAGTCGGTTCCCCCACCATAGAATCTCCTCCTAGTATGGTGTTCTTTTTCCTCTGCCCAATGGAAGTTGGTCTCCCCACCATAGAGTCTCCTCCTGGCATCCTTTTTCCTCTACCTGTCCTATCCGAAAGCCCTATCAATTGTGGAGCTGGCCAGCAACAGGGAGCCGCAGCAGAGGGATGAAAGAGCCACATGTGGTTCCAGAGCCACAGGTTGCTAACTCCTGTTCTAGTCCAACTCCCAGCTCAAGCAGGGGACCTTATGTAATTTCAGACAAGCGGCTCTGAAGTCTCCAGTCTCTTCTCAAAAACCTCCAGGGATGAGCCGCCCACAACTTCTGAAGGCAATCTGTTCCACTGGTTGATTGTACTCACTGTAAAGGAAGTTTCTCCTTAGTTCTAGGTTGCTTCTCTCCTCGATTAGTTTCCATCCATTGTTTCTTGTCTTCTGGTGCTTTGGAAAATAAATGGACCCCTTCTTCTTTGGGACAGCCCCCTCAAATACTGGAACATTGCTATCCTGGCATCCCAGTCCTTCTTTTTCTCTAGACTAGCCATACCCAGTTCCTACAACGGGTATTTGTGCATTTCAGTTTCCAGGCCTTTAAAGATGCTGAATTCCTTGCTTTCATCACCACTGCCGTCTCTTCCTCTGGGCCCATCTGCCCCCAAGTTCCCCTTTCCAAACCCGAGGCATCCATGGTTCACCAACAAGCAGTGATGGGATTTGTAGGCCAACCTGTACATAGAGAACACCTGGCTGGTGAAGGCAGCCTTAGGCATGGAGGGAAGGGAAGAGAGCTTTGCTGCTCCCTTTCTCACTCCTCTGTGCACTTAGGAGGCCAACTGGAAGCAGCAGAACCAGCCAAGAGGAGAACGAATGCCAGGCCTTGGCGATGAGCCCCTGTTGGTATGTGAACCTGGGGGAAAAATCTGATGAGGCTGAATTCTTGATCCCAGTTCTCCAGCTATCAGGACAATCAAAGAAGGACTAGAGGTCAGGATGGGCTATTAGATTTTAGCTTTATTTTTAGCTCTCAGGAGGTTCTGGATTGGGCGAGGCTCAGAGGTGGGTTTCAGCAGGTTCTGACCAGTTCTGGAGAACCGGTAGCGGAAATTTTGAGTAGTTTTGGAGAAACAGTAGTAAAAATTCTGACTGGCCCCGTCCCCCATCTATTCTCTGCCTCCCAAGTCCCAGCTGATCGGGAGGAAATGGGGATTTTACAGTATCCTTCCCCTGCCATGCCCACCAAGCCACGCCCACCAAGCCTCACCCACAGAACCGGTAGTAAAATTTTTGAAACCCACCACTGGCGAGGCTTGGAGAATTACTGGGTGGGGCCAGGGTCCAAAATAGGTGAGACGCCTGTTTCGGGTTTCTCTTTTCTCTTTTTCTGGAGAAGGTTAATAATAATAATAACAACAGAGTTGGAAGGGACCTTGGAGGCTTTCTAATCCAACCCCCTGCCTAGGCAGGAAACCCTACACCATCTCAGATGGTTATCCAACATCTTCTTTAAAATTTCCAGTGTTGGGGCATTTACAACTTCTGCAGGCAAGTTGTTCCACTTATTAATTGTTCTAACTGTTAGGAAATTTCTCCTTAGTTCTAAGTTGCTTCTTTCCTTGATCAGTTTCCACCCATTGCTTCTTGTTCTACCCTCAGGTGCTTTGGAGAATAGCTTGACTCCCTCTTCTTTGTGGCAACCCCTGAGATATTGGAACACTGCTATCATGTCTCCCCTAGTCCTTCTTTTTATTAAACTAGACATACCCAGTTCCTGCAACCGTTCTTCATATGTTTTAGCCTCCAGTCCCCTAATCATCTTTGTTGCTCTTCTCTGCACTCTTTCTAGAGTCTCAACATCTTTTTTACATCGTGGCAACCAAAACTGAATGCAGTATTCCAAGTGTGGTCTTACCAGGGCATTATAAAGTGGTATTAACACTTCACGTGATCTTGATTCTATCCCTCTGTTTATGCAGCCCAGAACAAAACCAGAACTGGTTCAGAGCTTGGTTTGGATTTCTTGAAAAGGAGGAATGAAATCGGATGCCAATCGAGATGCAGCCATTAGACCAGGGATGGCCAACCTTGGCAACTTGAAAGCTTGGGGACTACAACTCTCAACCAGCCTCACTGGCTGAGGGATTCTGGGAGTTGACGTTCCCAAGTCTTCAAGTTGCCAAGACTGGACACCCCTGCATGAAACCATGAATTATCAACTCCTGTGGAATTGGCAAATATTTGCATCTTCCCTCAGGGGGCCCCTGCTGCCCAGGAGATTGGGAATTTTAAGTCTCACCTCTTTGCCCTCTTGTTCTGTTTTGTCCAATACAGAAACATGCGCTGGGTGGCAATCAATTCTTCCATTATTTGCAGAAAAATTAAGCTCTTAAGGAGTTTAGCTTGATTATTAAGCATTGTTGGTAGGCAACCGCACTCCGCTGTGAACTCGCAAGAGGTTGCGATAAAGGGATTTAATTTATTCAGCCCCCTTTCAGAGTTCAGGATTTAAATGCTCTTGCCCTTGGCTGGATTTATTTTAATCTGCTACTTTAATCTATTTTTTTTAAGCGGTCTTTGGATAGCTTTTTATGATTTTTGAGGTTTTTAAAAAATGAATTTCTTTTTCATTTCCTGTTAAAATAGTTTTGCGGCGTCTTGTACACTCAGGTGTGGAAAAATGTCCCGCTGAAATCAGTTGAACCTGTGTTAGAAGCATAAAAATAGACACGGTTATTTATTTTCCCTTCCGAAGAGCAAAGCAAAGCCTGCCATAAAAAGGTCCCTTTTAAAATCATAAAATAAAATACATGTTCTTGATGCTGACCAGGATATTCTGTTTTGAGAAGGATATGGAAATACTGGAGAATAATAATAATAAAAAAAGATGAACCGGGTGATAAGATTGTCGTAGGCCAAATTCTATGAGGAACAGTTGAAAAAACAGTGGTTCAACTGATCCAGGAAAAGTTTATGGGGGGAACCTTCCTAAGGAATGTTTTATTTACTTGTATCCTGCCTTTCATTATTTGTACCACAGAAAAGATAGGATGAGTGTATCTGTTGGGCTAACAGTGAACCAGGCTGGAATCCAAGGTGTGACAGAGTGAAAATAGAGATGTAGGGGTGGACTGTTGGGGGTTCGCAGGGGGTTCGGGAGAACCTCTAGCTAAGAGGTTCGGAGAACCCCCAAATCCCACTCTTGGCTGGCTCCACCCACCCTGTCCCTCCCTTCCCAGGAGTCTCCACGTGGCTTGTTTTGGATGCAGGTAAGTGCAGATAAGTGCAGGGCGATCAAAAGGTCGGCAGATCAGCGGTTTGAATCCCTAGTGCTGCTGTGTAACGGGGTGAGCTCCCGTGACTTGTCCCAGCTTCTGCCAACCTAGCAGTTCTAAAGCACGTTAAAAAATGCAAGTAGAAAAATAGGGACCACCTTTAGTGGGAAGGTAACAGCGTTCCGTGCGCCTTTGGCGTTGAGTCATGCTGGCCACATGACCATGGAAACATCTTTGGACAGCGCTGGCTCTTCGGCTTTGAAACGGAGATGAGCACTGCCCCCTAGAGTCAGGAACGACTAGCACATATGTGCGAAGGGAACCTTTACTTTTACATAAGTGCAGGGCGTGTGTGGAGACTCGGGGAGGGTGAAAAATGGGCCTACTAGAAGTTCGGGAAGGGTGGAAACGGGCCCGTTTCTGGCCTCCAGAGGGCCTCCAGAGCCTGGGAAGGCTGTTTTCACCCTCCTGGAGGCTTGAGAAAAACCTCTGGAGCCTGGGGAGGGCAAAAACGCCCCCCCACCGCCGTGGTGCAGGAGGCCAACTAGGCCACCCCCACCATAGCCACGCCCACCCAGCAACCGGGCAGAGGAGCCCTTGCTAAAATTTTTGAAGCCCACCCCTATAGACATGGTTGAAATTTCTCCATAGCATACTTGGTAGTCCTTGACATATTACTACAGTTGAAAGCGGGATTTTCGTTGCTAAGTGAGGTGATTGTTAAGTGAAACCTGCCCAGTGTTATGACTTTTGCCATGGCTGTTAAGTGAATCGTTCCAGTTGTTGAGTGAATCACATGGTCGTTAAACGAATCTGGCTCCCCCTGTTGGCTTTGCTTGTCAGAAGCCACCTGGGAAGGTCACAGATGGTGATCACATGACCCTGGTATGCTGCAACCATCATCATACCAGTGGCCGTACTGAGACAGTTGTAATGCAAGGACCTATCATAAGTCACTTTTTTCCAATGCTGTTGTAATTTCAAGCAGTCGCTAAACAAATGGTTGTAAGTCAAAGACTACCTATAAACACTGAAACAAGAGAGCAGATGTGCCTAAAGAGGAAGTGAACCAAGGCGACCTCTAAACCCCTAAAGACCTCAAATTCTATAACTATCTGCTGTTAGGGATATTCTTACTATTTTTACTTATTATAAATATTTTTATAAGCTTGAGGTATTCCAAGCCACAAGTCACCTCATAGGGTTTTGTTAGGAGGAAAATAGAAATTAACTAGTAATTTACAAAAGTAATGTGGGAATAGAGTAGAGTAGAGTAGAATAGAGTAGAATAGAGTTGGGTAGGGTAGGGTAGGGTAGAATTAAGAGTAAAGTACAGTAGAGTAGAAGATAGAAAAGAACAGAAGAGAGAAGAGTAGAGTAGAATAAGAGTAAAGTAGAGTAGAAGAGAATAAGAGCAGAGTAGAGTAGAATACAATACAATACAATACAATTAGAATAGAGTAGAGTAGAGTAGAAGACAGAAAAGAAGAGAAGAGTGAAGAGTAGAGTAGAATAAGAATAGAGTAGAGAAGAAGACAGAAAAGAGAAGAGTAGAGTTGAATAAGAGTAGAGTAGAATAAAGTAGGGTATAGAGTAGAGTAGAAGAGGATAAGAGTTGAGTATAGTAGAGCAGAGTAGAATCGAATCCAATAGAATAGAATAGAATAGAATAGAGTAGAGTAGAGTAGAGTAGAGTAGAGTAGAGTAGAGTAGAGTAGAGTAGAGTAGAGTAGAATAGAATAGAATAGAATAGAATAGAATAGAATAGAATAGAATAGAATAGAATCAACCTACTTGGAATATCTTTACTAAAAGAGAGGGCCTCCCTTGGCAAGCTATTATGATGATCACTCTACCGCCACTACCATAGTTCAAATTTACTCAGAACAAACTTGTGACTTCGGCCCAAATTTGCAGCAAAGCCCCAGAGTGTGTGCTCCCCCTGCCCCCTTCGCTGTTCACTCCCTCCCCTATTAATTGTCCAAAACCCATTGTAAAAAAAGGCAGCGGTTAAAAATAAATAAATAAATAAAAAGCCAGTCGGAAGGATGACCCATCCTGAATGCCAAAGAAAAGGCCATTCTCTCTCTCTCTCTCTCTCTCTCTCTCTCTCTCTCTCTCTCTTTCCCTTTTCTTTTCTTCTTCTTTTTTTTAAAGTTAAAAAAACAAACAAAACAAAAATCCCCAGAACTTGGTTGGTGCCTGCCGACATTGCGGTGTGCATGAAGATGAACTGGGGCTTTGTGCTTTGCCTTAGCAAAGTTGTTGCATCCTTCGTCCGCCACCGTACATAATTATCTGCTTCTGGGGGGGAAGGAGGGGAGGGGAGGGGACACGAGGCATTCAAGCGACACCCACCTGCCAGCGAGCGTCTCCCCAAAGTCAACTCGCAGAAGTAATGACTTCCTTTGGGCAGACAGCTCTGAACATGCTGTGTTCCCTCCAATGACGGAATGTTGGGAAGCCAAAGACGGGGGAAAAGGAAGGGAAGGGAAGTGCTTCGCAGCAGACCAGCCGCCTCGTAGCAACTGGGCAGGGTGAGGGGGGAGGGAGAAAAAAGGCCAGCCGGTCCAGCCAGGTGCTTTAAAAAAAAAAAAAAAAGGCTCCTTGCAATCTTTGGCCTGTTTTTCCTCCTCCATGCCTTTGAAATGGTTTTTTAAATATATATATATATATATACCGTGTTTCCCCGAAAATAAGACCCTATCTTATATTTTTTTGAACCCCTGAAATAAGCGCTTGGCCTTTTTGCCATGTGCTCAAAAGCCTGATTGGGCTTATTATCAGGGGATGTCTTATTTTGGGGAAACAGCACACACACACACACACACACACACACACGCATACCTAATTTGTGTGTGTCTATATACACACTGTGTGTTTGTTTGTGTGTCACTATATATAATAGTAGAGTAGAGTAGATAGAGTAGAACAGAACAGAACAGAACAGAATAGAACAAAACAAACAGAATAGTACAGGGTAGGGTAGGGTAGGGTAAAATAGAATAGGAATAGAAATAGAAATAGAAATAGAATTAGAGTGGAGTGGAATGGAATGGAATAGAATAGGGTAGGGTAGGGTAGGGTAGAATATATAAATATAAATATAAATATAAATATAAATATAAATAGGATAGGATAGGATAGGATAGAATAGGATAGAATAGAACAGAACAGGGTAGGGTAGAATAGAAATAGAATAGAATAGAATAGAATAGAATAGAATAGAATAGAATAGAATAGAATAGAATAGAATAGAACAGGGTAGGGTAGAATAGAAATAGAAATAGAAATAGAAATAGAAATAGAATAGAATAGAATAGAATAGAATAGAATAGAATAGAATAGAATAGAATAGAATAGAATAGGGCAGGGCAGGGCAGGGCAGGGCAGAACAGAACAGAACAGAACAGGGTAGGGTAGGGTAGGGTAGGGTAGATATACCTTATGTGTCCAACCATACTTGGCCAATAAAGAATATTATCTCTTCTCGTCTCTCCATTTGTCTGTCTGTCTGTCTGTCTGTCTATCTATCTATCTATCTATCTATCTATCTATCTATCTATCTATCTATCTATCATCTCTCTCTCTCTCTCTCTGTCTGTCTAATCTATCAGACAAGCCACAATGGTCCCATTTGTTCTCAGCCAGTTTAAATACATATGAAACTGTTATCTGGCTTGAGATTCTGAGTGGTGACCTTTCCTTTCTTTTTCATTTCTAGTAGGGAAAAAAAGTGTGTGGACATTCAGGTATTCAGGCAGGGTTTTGTCAATATAATTATTATGAGATCCTAAGTTTTCCATATGTAAATTGGCATATTCCTAATGTTTTGGCTTGTTTTTAATCTCAAGAAACCTCTCAAGGGTGGAAGGAATGAAATAGGGACAAAATATATTTCAGTGGGTGGCATCTACTGCCTGAACTAATCCCTACACATATTCAAAGACTTTTATCTGCAATTGGATTCCTTTGCATGACCCTCAGAAGAAAAGAAAATTAATCCCTGGCCTCACAGGGCCACCTCCTGGTAATAGAAGGGAAATGTTATGGTGCAAAACCTTTCTAAAAATTGTTCAGGTTTTAAAATATTGTAGTTTGTTTCCTTGAAATCAGGAACGCATTGAAGCAATAAGAAGGACAATCAAAAATTACATATCTTAAAGTTGCAAAGGTTGAGAAACTATTCTAGGCAGTATCTAGTATCTAGGCAGTATGTATAGAGTAACTTGATGCTTATTAGATCTTGTGTGTACAATAATCTGAATTTTATTAGGTCCATCTAGGATACCTTTGTAAACAATCTAACATTTAAACAATTATTACATTATTTTAATATCTTAATAGACTACCATATAGCAATATAGGATTATATTAATTTACCAGTTAGGTAAACCTAAAACTTTAGCCCTTTTAAATATTGTGCTATAGGTTTAATTCTTTATTTTAGTCTTTTTTAAAAAAAACATATAACTAATAGACAGAATTTTGCAGTTTCCCCCTTTTCCTGATCTTTACATCCACAAGGAAATGACTGTCATTTTCAGGCATTAATGTGAAAATATTAGGGAGAAGAATGGAAACTGTGGGAGGGAGAGTGTTTAGGAATTAACCACCATAAAACTGTAACGAAATCTGGATCCTGTAAGCTCTCAACAAGCCTATTGTTTGGTTTCCATCAAGCTCCTGTTGTCATCTAATGTATTTAAAAACACAATTTTTAGTAAAATAAATAAAGGGAGCTTACGTGATGCAAAGCGTCAGTTTCCCAGCACCATATTTCTTGGGATTCCCTCCAAAGCTCCTACTTGAGTGACAGAGGATATCAATCTTATCTTGACATGATAGCCATCTTCCAATATTTGAGGGGCTGCCCTCAAAGCAGGGGTCAAGCTATTTTCCAAAGCACTCGAAGGCCGGGCAATGAAGAATGGATGGAAACTGACCAAGGAGAGAGATTCAACCTGGAAATAAGGAGAAATTTTCTGACAGGGAGACAATCAACCAAAGGAACAGACGTGGCCTTTGGAAATTGTGGGAGCTTCATCACTTGAGACTTTCTAGAAGAGACTGAGCTGCCATTTGTCAGAAATGGTGTAGGGTCTCCTGCTTGAGTGGGAGGTTGGATGAGATGACCTACAAGGTCCCTTCCAACTATGTTTATTTATTTTATTTTATTTATCTTCTGGTAAATGGGACTTTTGTCACTGGTTATGTATATTATAAGGGACACGGCGGCTCAGGGGCTAGGACGTTGAGCCTGTCGATCGAAAGGTCGGCAGCTCAGTGGTTTGAATCCCTAATGCTGCCGTGTAACGGGGTGAGCTCCCATTACTTGTCCCAGCTTCTGCCAACCTAGCAGTTTCGAAAGCACGTAAAAATGCAAGTAGAAAAAATAGGGACCACCTTTGGTGGGAAGGTAACAGCACTCCGTGCGCCTTTGGCGTTGAGTCATGCCGGCCACATGACCATGGAGACGTCTTTGGACAGCGCTGGCTCTTCGGCTTTGAAACGGAGATGAGCACCGCCCCCTAGAGTCGGCAACGACTAGCATGTATGTGCGGGGGGAACCTTTACCTTTACCTATGTATATTATGGCTAGTATGTATATTTGAGACCCCCATGGCTCAAAAGGATCTTCAGCGCCGTTCTAATCTGAGGCAGAAGACAAGAGATTTTTCTGCCTCAGAAATCAAGATGGCGCTTGAAAGCCAGCGTTTTTTAAATTTAATTTAATTTATTTATTTGTCGAGTATGTATTAGATAATATATATAAGTATAAGCATGAATTGAATACATAAAGTGAATACAATTAAAGGGAACATTAGGACATGGACGGTAGGCACGCTGGTGCTCTTATGCATGCCCCTTACAGACCTCTTAGGAATGGGGTGAGGTCAACAGTAGTCAGTCTTAAGGTTACAATTTTGGGGATTTTGGGATGAAACCACAGAGCCAGGTAGTGCATTCCAGGCACTGACCACTCTGTTGCTGAAGTCATGTTTTCTGCATCGAGTTTGCAGCGGTTCACGTTAAGTTTGTATCTATTGTGTGCTCGTGTATTGTTGTGGTTGAAGCTGAAGTAGTCATTGACAGGTAGGACATTGTAGCAGATGATTTTATGAGCTATGCTCAGGTCAGACTGAAGGCGTCGTAGTTCTAAATTTTCAAAGCCCAAAATTTCAAGTCTGGTGGCGTAAGGTATTTTGTTGCGAGCGGAGGAGTGGAGGACTCTTCCCGTGAAATATCTCTGGACACGTTCAATTGTATTAATGTCCGATATGCGTGGCTGGCTGGGGAATTCTGGGAGTTGAAGTCCACAAATCTTCAAGTTGTCAAGGTTGGACAACCGCCCCCCCCCCCTAATTTAGCACATCGGATGGACACAGATGGGAGAAAATTGGGAAGCAACAACTTCAGAAGCTGGAGCCAGCATATCCCTGGAGGCCACCAGACTGCAGAAAACTCAAGATTGCTCCTGAGCAGGGGTCTCCAAACTTGGTCCCTTTAAGACTTGTGGACTTCAACTCCCAGAGTCCCTCAGCCAGCAAAGCTGGCTGAGGAACTCTGGGAGTTGAAGTCCACAAATCTTAAAGGGACCAAGGTTGGAGACCCCTGCTCAGGAGCATCATCTGCTCCCCACCTCACCCCAAAGGGGAAAAATTAGCGAGCTTGAGAGCAGCCGCCTCTCTTTCTCATCTCCTCTGAATCGCCTACCTCCCCAGATACCCATCCACTACTTGTAAGACACCCCCTCCCCCATCCTTGGCCTAAATCATCCTTCAGTGATGAGGCGTTGCTCGCCATGATGGAAACCGTAGGCTGTAAAAATTCCCCTGCCCATGATATGGAGATGGTTTGCTTTGCCTGACCCCTCCCCCTCCTGTCTAGCATCCCCACCCCCACCCCCCCTCGCAATGCCAGTTGGTACATTCCTCTGGTACAGTATTCAGGCTGGCGATCCATTCTTTCCATGAAGGAGGGTGGTGGGGTGGGGAAGGAGAACTGCTGCCCACCAACCTTGCTGGAGGGCTTGGAGAGAGAGAGAGAGAGAGAGAGAGACTGACAGATTCGGGGACTTGGCACCGGGTCCTCCTTTCCTCCCCTTCTCTCTTCTCCTCTCTCTCTTGAGTGGCATGACACTTTTTGGCCGCAGAGAAGGGTGCTGGAGATGTGAGTAACCCTATTTTGTTCATTGGGTTGGTCGGATGTAGGGCTTCACCCCCCATTCCCCCAAGACAAGGTAGCATGAATTGGGCTGCCAAGTAGAGGCAACCAGAGGGGAAAAACAGGCAGGGAAGAGAGGGGAGGGAGGAAGGGAGGAAGGGAGAGAATTAAGCCTTGGCGAAGGAGGGAGGGTTGGCTTCCACATTTAACCAGCCTCGTCCTTCTTCTGCATACGATACACAGATACACAGCCGGGCACATTGGAAAGAAAGCGACACAAATCGATGTATTACACTTTGCTATGCAGAATAACCAGTGTGTTTGTGTGTGTGTGTGTGTGTGTGTTTGGGGGGGGGTGTTTCTTGCTTGGAAACAAAGCATGCCATCCGCTCACCTTCTCTTCCGTTTTTTCTTCTCTATATTAACCAGCTCTTTGGTTGAAAGAAAGTTCAATCCGTGAAAATGGACATGGTAGATCGATAAGCTCTTGCCCAGGGAAGGTTGTTTAAGGCGCCTCAGGTAATACATATGGACCTCCCGAATGGTAGTCAGAAGGCAATCGAGCATCTTTGGAAACCGTGGCATTTATTTTTTGGGCACGAGGATGTGACTGAGTGTGTGAGTGTGTGGGGTTTGGGGAGACTCAGCCTTCTTAGCTCTGAAGCTTCTGTCTTCCGGCATTCCATTATATCCTGAAGTTCTGCCTTTCTCGGTGGCTTGGTTTGCACAGCGTCCTAGTCATTATATTTTAGCTGAGAGGCTGTTGGTTCCAGCTTGGCAATCTAGATCATGCGTGACCTATTATACAGAGGGAAGGCTGGGCTGGATCAGCAAGCCATGGGCAAGTGTGTCTGGTGAGCACCGTAGCTTTGCCCGCAACAAGCCACTTCTCTTTTGCCTTTTGGTAGCACAAATAGCTGAAGAGATCAGGATCTGACCTGCCGTTAGAGCCGTTCCTATGATAGAAAAGGTCTCTGAACGTGGTTTGTAACTGTCAACTGTGAAATCCTCTTCAAAAAAAGAAAAGAAAAGAAAAGAAAAAAACCGAGAGCAGAGAACTCATTTCAGAAGTGATGGTAGCCAGAATTTGATAGCTACCACCTAGCAGTTGATGGGTATGTATCTTGAGAATGTTCCAAGCAGAAATAGATTTGGGGGGGGGCGTATTATTGGCTGGAGGAGGTGTGGGTGGGAATCCATCTGGAATGGACAAAAAACAAGGGAGAGAAGTAGATTTTTAGAAGGACAAAGTTTGTCTTGTGTATTTGGTCTTCCGCGTTCCCATGAATGCTGAGATCTGAAATCCCAAGTCCTATTGATTGCTCTAGATTCTTATCGCTCTAGGTAAATATATATATATGTATGTATTTGTTTTCTGAGGTTTTCACGGGTGTTTGTATGTAGGTCTTTGATTATTCGGGTTTTCTCCCGCGTAAAATTGGAAATGTCTTGGCGACGTTTCGACAGTCTCATTCGTCATCTTCAGGCTTCAGCTTCGTGCTTCTGGGAGCAATGTGTGATTGCAGCTGTTTCTTCCTTTTTAACTGCTAGTGGGGGTTTGAACTGATTGGGTGGGAGCTTGGCTGTGCTCTGATTGGATGGGTTTTTTTGTGTGCTCTGATTGGCTGGGGGTGTGTCCTGTTTGGGTGGGGGCTTGGTTGTGCTCAGATTAGTCTGAGCTGCAGGGGGATTTGAGCTGGTGAGCTGCATAGCTGTTGTTTGGCTTCGTGGTCGTGCTACATCTTCATAGTGGGTGTCAGTCTGCTGCATGTATGGATTGGAGGGGTTTGAAATGGCTAATGTTGCAGCTGTGGTTTGGCTTCTGGTCCTTGGTCGTGCTTCATGATCAGCTGTGGGTTTGGGTCTGCTTTCTGGGTGGATGTGTGGTGGTGACATCCTGTGTAGACCTCGTGAGTGTGGGTCTGGTGTCATTCCTCGTGTTAGGGACTCGTTTGTCAATAAGGGTGGGTTTCCAAATGGCTGGTAGGCGGGGGGTATCATCTCGTTTGTTCATGCTGTGTGGGCGTTTTTCTATCTCGATGGCTTCTCTGATTATTCTGTTGTTAAAGTGTTCAGTTTTGGCGATAGTTCTGGTCTTTTTAAAGTCAATATCATGTCCTGTGACTTTAAAGTGTTGGACCAGGGAAGAAGTTGGTTCCTCTTTTTTGACTGAGTTCTTGTGTTCTTCAATGCGTGCACTTATTCTTCTGTTGGTTTGTCCGATGTATGTGGTGGGGCAGGCGGTGCATGGGATTTCATATACTCCTTGATTTTCTAATTCAATTTTGTCTTTGAGGTTTCTTAGGATGGTGGATATTTTTCGGTTTGTGCAGAATGCTGTCTTGATGTTGTGTTTGTGGAGGATCTTGCTGATTCTGTCTGTGGTGCCTTTTATATATGGGAGGAGGGCTGTGCCGTTTTCTTGTTCTCTGTCTTGGATTTTAGTGAGGGGTTCTTTTTGGATTAGTTTGGTAATCTTATTTCTCTGGAATCCATTGGATGTTAGTACGTTAGTGAGAGTGTGTAGTTCGGTTTTTAGGAGTTGTTCGTCAGCTAAGCGTTTTGTTCTGGAGATGAGTGTCTTGGCTAAGAACCCAAAAAGAACCCCCCACAGCTGCAACATTAGCCATTTCAAACCCCTCCAATCCATACATGCAGCAGACTGACACCCACTATGAAGATGTAGCACGACCACGAACACGAAGCCAAACAATAGCTATGCAGCTCACCAGCTCAAATCCCCCTGCAGCTCAGACTAATCTGAGCACAACCAAGCCCCCACCCAAACAGGACACACCCCCAGCCAATCAGAGCACAAAAAAACCCCCATCCAATCAGAGCACAGCCAAGCTCCCACCCAATCAGTTCAAACCCCCACTAGCAGTTAAAAAGGAAGAAACAGCTGCAATCACACATTGCTCCCAGAAGCACGAAGCTGAAGCCTGAAGATGACGAATGAGACTTTGTCGAAACGTCACCAAGACACTTCCAATTTTACGCGGGAGAAAACCCGAATACCAAAGACCTACATATATATGTATATATATATATACTTGTTTTCCCAAAATAAGACGTCCCCAGATAATAAACCCAATCGGGCTTTTGAGCGCATGGCAATAAGGCCAAGCGCTTATTTCAGGGTTCAAAAAAATATAAGACAGGGTCTTATTTTCAGGGAACTACGTGTGTGTGTGTGTGTGTGTGTGTGTTTGTGTGTGTATGTATGTAGGTCTTGGCATATTCGAGTCTTTTCCTGTGTAAGGTTGATAGTATCTAGGCGACGTTTCGATGAGGTCTCAGTCGTCATCTTCAGGCTGATGCTTTCGGCTTCGTGCTTGTGCGAGCAAAAAGTCCAAAGCTGAAATCACCAGCCTGAAGATGACGAGTGGGACCTCATCGAAATGTCGCCTAGATACTTTCAACCTTACACGGGAAAAGACCCGAATACGCCAAGTCCTACATACCTATACCCAGTGGTGGGATTCAAGTAATTTAACAACCGGTTCTCTGCCCTAATGATTTCTTCCAACAACCAATTTGCCAAACTGCTCAGAAAGTTAACAACCGGTTCTCCTGAAGTGGTGCAAACTGGCTGAATCCCACCACTGTCTATACCCGTGAAAACCTACAAAAACAAATATATATGTATATGTATATATATATAGGTAAGTATAGGAAGCTGCTCCAATTACAGTTCCTAGTTAAGGAAGTACTTCATCTTTGAAATCCATTTTGGATTTTTAGTGCAGCTAAAGAAACCCGGCTCCTTTCTCTCTCCACCAAACAGAAAACAAAAATAATCTTGATTCATCCTTTGCAATAGTGGTGGCATTCAGCCAGTTCTATCCAGTTCAGGTGAACCAGTAGTGGCGGCTGAGGGAAGCTCCGCCCATCTGCCCAGATGTCATCACATCCTCTGCGCATGTGCAGAAGGTCCTGCACATGCGCAGCGGTGGTGGCGTGCGCTCACATTTGCAAACGTTGCTCCCGGGTAACACCACTCCTGCGCAGTCTGCACTGGCTACCTGTGGTCTTACGAGTGCGCTTCAAGGTGTTGGTTACCACCTTCAAAGCACTCCATGGCTTAGGGCCCGGGTACTTACGAGACCGCCTGCTGTTACCACATGCCTCCCACTGACCCGTGCGCTCTCACAGAGAGGGTCTTCTCAGGGTGCCGTCCGCCAAGCAGTGTCGGCTGGCGGCCCCCAGGGGAAGGGCCTTCTCTGTGGGAGCACCTACTCTCTGGAACAAACTTCCCCCCGGTTTACGCCAATTGCCTGACCTTTGGACCTTTCGCCGGGAATTGAAAACTTATTTATTTATCCAAGCGGGACTGGCCTGATTTTTAAATTCTAAATTTTAAATTTTAAATTTTTCAATTGTAATTTTATTGGGTATTTTATATGGTCAATTGGACGGTTTTAATTTCGGCCTTTTATTGAATAAGTTTTTTAATTGCTATTTTAGTGTGTATATAAATTGTTTTAATGTAGGCTGTACACCGCCCTGAGTCCTTCGGGAGAAGGGCGGTATAAAAGTTTAATTAAATAAATAAATAATAAATAAATAAAACCGGTAGCGAAGGTAAGAGAATACCACCCCTGCTTTGCAAGCGAGATGGAGAACCCAGACTGTTGGCGGCAAATGGCTGCCTCTATAAACTGCTTAGAGGGGGCTGTAAAGCACTGTGAAGTGGGATATAAGTCTAAGTGCTAATTCTGTTCTGTTCTGTTCTGTTCTGTTCTACTCCACTCCACTCCACTTTACCCTACCCTACCCTACCCTACCCTACTCTACTCTACTCCATGCAGTATTGCAGACTAACTCTGCCCACAGTCTGGAGTTTGATCTTGACCAGCTCAAGGTTGACTCAGCCTTCCATCCTTCCGAGGTCGGTAAAATGAGGATGCAGATTGTTGGAGGCAATGTGTTGACTCTGTAAACTGCTTAGAGGGGGCTGTAAAGCACTATGAAGTGAGATATAAGTCTAAGTGCTAATTCTGTTCTGTTCTACTCCACTCCACTTCACTCCACTTCACCCTACCCTACCCTACCCTACCCTACCTGCTCTACTCTACTCTACTCCATGCAGTATTGCAGACTAACTCTGCCCACAGTCTGGAGTTCAATCTTGACCAGCTCAAGGTTGACTCAGCCTTCCATCCTTCCGAGGTCGGTAAAATGAGGATGCAGATTGTTGGAGGCAATGTGTTGACTCTGTTAACTGCTTAGAATAGAATAGAATAGAATAGAATTTTATTGGCCAAGTGTGATTGGACACACAAGGAATTTGTCTTGGTGCATATGCTCTCAGTGTACATAAAAGAAAAGATACGTTCATCAAGGTACGACATTTACAACACAATTGATGGTCAATATATCAATATAAATCATAAGGATTGCCAGCAACAAGTTATAGTCATATAGTCATAAGTGGAAAGAGATTGGTGATGGGAACTATGAAACGATTAATAGTAGTGCAGATTCAGTAAATAGTCTGACAGTGTTGAGGGAATTATTTGTTTAGCAGAGTGATGGCCTTTGGGAAAAAACTGTTCTTGTGTCTAGTTGTTCTGGTGTGCAGTGCTCTATAGCATCGTTTTGAGGGTAGGAGTTGAAACAGTTTATGTCCAGGATGCGAGGGGTCTGTAAATATTTTCACGGCTCTCTTCTTGATTCGTGCAGTATACAGGCTCTCAATGGAAGGCATTGAGGGCATTAATGGAAGGCATTAGAGGGGGCTGTAAAGCACTGTGAAGTGAGATATAAGTCTAAGTGCTATTTCTTTTGCCATATCTGTCTTCTCCTGCTTGTGCTCTAGTTTGACTCTGCTGTTTCTCCTTAGTTGCCCAATTTTTTCTTTTTCTCTAGATATAAACATGGCCCGAGAGCCTAAACTGAGCCATACCAGGCCTGGTCAGAAGAGGCAGCACACTGGGAGCCTATATCCGTGAGTCTAACCCACCCCTGTCGTCTCCCTCCCACTCCCCATTTGATGCTGTTCTCCCCAAAGCTAATCCTTGGTTTCTACTTTAAATTGCTTGGAACGGTTCCATTAATCTACCAGATTGGCCCAAACCCAGATAGGGCTGCGATCAAAATCAAAATCTCCTTGGAGACTGGATTAAGAATACCAAATTATATATATTTCAGGGATGAGCATGCAAATAGGCGAGATAAGATCAGTACATCGATTTTAGAAGGTGAGAATTGCTTGAGGCACGGAACATCCAGTTCTTAACTTCGTTGTCCCTTCTAGCCGTGGAATCATCAGTCCTTTCAGTGTGCCTTGCCCATTGTGCATTCATGTCCACAACGGAGGCTGGATGGTGAAGGACGAAGATGTAGCTTTCCCAGATGATCCTTGGTAAAAAAAAAAGAAAAAAAAAGATAGCAGCAAATTTGGAAGCAGAGAAATGGGAGTTCGGGGCCAGATTTATTTCCTTTGTTCAACCTTCCAGCTAAGTACCTTAAGGACAGAAGTGATTCCTCCTTGTCTCCTCACAACTACACTATGAGATTGAACAGGATGGTTAAGGTAAAGGTAAAGTTTCCCCTTGCACATATGTGCTAGTCGTTGCCGACTTTAGGGGGCGGTGCTCATCTCCGTTTCAAAGCCGAAGAGCCAGCGCTGTCCGAAGACGTCTCTGTGGTCATGTGGCCGGCATGACTCAACGCCAAAGGCGCACAGAACGCTGTTACCTTCCCACCAAAGGTGGTCCCTATTTTTTCTACTTGCATTTTTACGTGCTTTCGAAACTGCTAGGTGGGCAGAAGCTGGGACAAGTAATGGGAGCTCACCCCCTTACGTGGCAGCACTAGGGATTCGAACCTCCGAGCTGCCGACCTTTCGATTGACAAGCTCAACGTCCTAGCCCCTGAGCCACTGTGTCCCCTACAGGATGGTTAGTGACCTCTAAATCCCCCAGTGAGTTTCAGGGCTATATGAAGATTTGGACTTCTCTCCAATCCAGCCAACCAATCTAGCAAGCAAGCAACCAACCAACCAACCAACCAACCAACCAACCAGCATATATTCAGAGGGTTAGTTTCACCAAAGCCAGTGTGATGTGGCTTCTGAAGTTCTTGATATGGCACAAATTGGAATGTGACTAAGAATCCCTTAGACCAATGGTTCTCAACCTTTATAGTGCTGCGACACCTTTAATACAATTCCCCATGATGTGGCAACCCCAACCATAAAATTATTTTCGTTTTGAATTTATCGCGCCTGAAGCCATATTGGCTAGCGATCTGAACTGCTTGCGATTGCCTTGAGGACGGAGGCATTAAAGTGGAGACTCCTCCCCTATTAAGTTTATGGTGCCTGAAGCCAGATTAGGCTAGCGATTGGGAGTGATTGCAGCTGGCTTGAGTGGGAGACATCAGAGCAAAGATTTCTCTCTTTTTTAATTCATCGCGCCTGAAGCCGAATTCGGCTAGCGATTGGAAGAGCCTGCAGCTGCCTTGTGGAGTCAACCATTGGAGCGCGATTCTTCGACTCACAAGTATACTTCCCATATTTCCGATGGTCTTAGGCGACCCCTGGCAAATCGTCATTCGACCCCCAACGGGGTCGCGACCCACAGGTTGAGAACCGCTGCCTTAGACAGACAGAAACCCAGCTGTTGACAGCTCTCATAATTCAATCTAACAACCTGGAAAATAATTGCCAAGTATGCTTCTGTGGACACTTTCCCACAGATGTTTTCCACCGCTCCTGAATCAATATTGCAACCGTTGTTACCAAGGCACCTGAACAGATTCTTTCTTCCCTAGATGTGGTACAGAAAGATTTGCTACGAATGCAGTTTTATAACAGGAACGTGTCCTGTCACTGGAGAAATAAATGAAGCTCAAAGAAAGGAGAGGATGGGGTGCTATCCCAATGCTCATTTATGAGTTTATCTTTGGGAACCTGATTGATTATCGTAGAAACTTTTCCAGGATAATTGCAGGGAAGTCTACAAACAACGATGAAGACTTGAGAAGTGAAAGACCCTGCGTGAAAGGGTCCTTGGAGAGCCAAAATCTACTTTGTGACATCCAACATTGATCTCCCACTTCAGGACATTAAAGTTACATTTCTAACCTGAGCTAACTTAGAGTAATATAGTCTTCCTCACTCCTTCAATATTTATTGGGATTATAATTCCTGGAGTTCTCGGCCTTTCCGGCTGTGAGTTTTGGGGGATGTAGTCTCCACACAACTTAAAGGCTGGATTTGACAAGGATGGATTAAATTCCTGATGGATAACGATATCCTACAGGGACCAGTTCAAAAATTGGCAACTCTAGAGAGAAGAAAAAGGCATTTGGGCTGCCAAACTAGCGTTCAGAGCTAGTTTTGATCCAGGATTACTTTTTGGGTTTAGTAACCTAAAACAGATTTACTTAGAGGGGATCAAATGCTTGGAGAGTTGAGAAATCTCAATCATTCACTTTGGCAGGAGAGAATTTCAAAGGCAAATAGATACCTTGGAGACATTCTCATGGACGGTGCTGCCCTTAATGAAGAATATGTGAATATCCTACTTTTCATAGGGAAAGAAACAAAGTGAAAAGGAGGTGGAATCCACAGTAATGGTGAAGATGCTGACTGACCTAGAAACCAGGAGACTTGAGTTCTAGGTACCCCTTAGGCATGAAACCGCTTTGCTTAGCAATCAAAATTCTAGTTATGATTGTGGTCGTATATCCTTATCCTAATTTCTCTTTGCTTCTGAGTGCTGCTAGGGAAAGCATGCAAGCTGTTTTTGAGCAGAGAAGACCAAAGTAGGAAGTTGCGTGTTGTATTGTGATATTGACTAGATTGATTATGTGTATATTGATGATTATGTACCCTAACCCTAACCCTAACCTACCTACCTACATCCCTCCATCCATCCAGCCAGCCAGCCATCTACCTACCTACCTATCATCTCTCTCCCTCTTTCCTCTCCCTCCCTCCCTCCCTATCATCTCCCTCTCTCTCCTATCTATCTATCTCTATCTATCCTGTCTGTCTGTCTGTCTGTCTGTCTGTCTGTCTGTCTGTCTGTCTGTCTGTCTGTCTGTCTATCTATCTATCTATCTATCTATCTATCTATCTATCTATCTATCTATCTACCTATCATCTCTCTCCCTCTCTCTTTTCTCTCTCTCTCCCTCTCCCTCTCTCTTTCTCTTTCTCTTTCTCTCTCTCTCTCTCTATCAATCCAACCTACCTACCTACTTACCTACCATCTCTCTCCCTCTCTCTTTTCTTTCTTTCTTTCTTTCTTTCTTTCTTTCTTTCTTTCTTTCTTTCTTTCTCTCTCTCTCTCTCTCTCTCTTTCTATCTATCATCTATCTATCTACCTACCTACCTACCATCTCTCTTCCTCTCTGTCTTCTATATCTATCTATCTATCTATCTATCTATCTATCTATCTATCTATCTATCTATCTATCTATCTATCTATCTATCTGTCTACCTACCTACCTACCTACCATCTCTCTCCCTCTCTCTCTTCTATCTCTCTCTCTCTCTCTCTCTCTCTATCTATCTATCTATCTATCTATCATATTCCTCGTAGATAGATTTTTATCAGAACAATTTCCCCATGAAATTGACAAGAAGCGATGCTGAATTGGACTAGATCAAGATTTCAGAGAGGTTTTCACTTGTGAAGTTGACCGGAAAATAGACAAAGCATCAAGAGAACAATGGAAGAGCGAAGGCCAGAAAAATAGCAGTGCCTTAAAAAAAAAAAGCTACATCACAAATGCAGGAAATAAGGATGGATCTTTCAAAAGCTCAACTGAAAATTGGAAAAAAAATGACAACTTATAACAGCTGGATCAAAAGCAATGAGACTGAAACCTCCACCTCCCACACTTATGAGTGGTGTGTCTAGCTTGTGTTCTAAACACAGCAGACCTCGTGTTGTGTTCTTTGTCATGCGCCTATTGAGCTGTGACCTTTTTTTGGAAACTAACACCACTAGGGTGCTGCACATAATTTAACAAGTTCTCCAATGTCAGTCCAGTTTTGCTTTGTATCTTGGAGGTCATTTCTACAACCAACATACAGTAGCTGATGGCCAAAGGAGTCCTCCATCACCCAAAAATATTCACTGACTAATGGAGAGAATGGGAAAGTGTCAGAGTCACAATGGATCACTTGGTGGTGGTTCAACCTTGAATTCCATCTGTTAGGGTTCTGGGCTCTTGAAAGACTTAAAAGGATCCGTTTTAGGTTCATTTGTACATTCTGATATTTTTGTCTAATACAGGAGTTATCCAACCTTGGCGACCTTAAGACCTGTGGACTTCAAACTCCCAGAATTCCCCATGGAGCCATGCTAAGCGGGGAATTCTGGAAGTTGAAGTCCACCAGTTTTAAAGTTGCCAAGGCTGGAGATCCCTGATTTAATAGGATACTTTCTCTACATGTCTGGAGTTCCCAATAATTGAAACTTTTGTGTTGTGTATTCAACTGGGACAAGAAACACAAGTCATGAACTTTTGGAGTTCATCAATTGCTATCAAGTATGCACAATGTTTTTTTTTTAATAATTACCTATAACAGACCAGGTGCTAGTGCAGTAGGAAGGTGTAAAATGGTCATGACAGGCACTGAGAATTATAACAATATTATTTAGCTTTTAAGTTGAGTGATGTTAGTGTATGGTGTTAAGGGGTTGGCTAGGAATGAAATTTGGGTGGCTGAATTTGAGCCATTGATTGTCTCTCGGATTAATCTACGTCCAGGGCTGTTGCATTGTTCCAAATTAATGGACCCTTCCGTTTTGAAGCCCTCAGAGGAAAAGCAGAATAGAAATGAAATGAATAAATATTTTTATTTTTTTTATTTTTTATTTATTTGCATTTATATCCCACCCTTCTCCAAAGACTCAGGGCAGCTTACACTGTGTTAAGCAATAGTCTTCATCCATTTGTATATTATATACAAAGTCAACTTATTGCCCCCAACAATCTGGGTCCTCATTTTACCTACCTTATAAAGGATGGAAGGCTAGGTCAACCTTGGGCCTGGTGGGACTTGAACCTGCAGTAACTGCAAGCAGCTGTGTTAATAACAGACTGTCTTAGCATATCAAAGGATAGGACCAGCAGAAGAGCTGAGGTAGTACCGAGTAAAACTCACTTGAAGTATTAGTACCGCTTTATAAAACCTTAGTAAGAGCACACCTGGAATACTGCATCCAGTTTTGGTCATCACATTACAAAAAAGATGTTGAGAATTTGGGAAAAGGGCCGAGAAGAGTAACTAGGATGATTAAAGGCCTGGAGACTAAACATACGAAGAACGGATGCAGGAACTGGGTATGGCTAGTCTAATGAAAAGAAGGACTAGGGGTGACATGATAGCAGTATTCCAGGATTTGAGGGACTACCACAAAGAAGAGGGAGGGGGACTTTTCCAAAGGACCAGAGGGCAAGACAGGAAACAATGGATGGAAACTAACCAAGGAGAGAGGCAACCTGGAATTGAGGAGAAACTTCCTCACAGTAAGGACAATTAACCAGTGGAACAGATTGTCTTCAAAAGTTGTGGGTGCTTCATCATTGGAGGTTTTTAAGAAGAAATTGGACAGCCACTTGTCTGAAATGGTATAGGCCAGGAGTCAGCAACCTGTGGCTCTGGAGCCACCTGTGGCTCTTTCACCTCCCTGTCACTCAAAATATGCGTCACAACCGCCAATGTGTGACACCCGCTGGCATGCAATTTATTGAGCTTTTCAACCTGCAGTAGGCCAACCATGAATAAATCCAAGAAAAGAAAAGTTTCAGAAGAAAACGGAACATTTAATTCAACTACATATGCTAGTTTTCTGGCCACTGAAGAAATAGTCAGGCAAGGGAAGGTATATTTTGTGGCTCCCAGTGTTTTCTTTCCTGTGGGAAACGGGTCCAAATGGCTCTTCGAGGGTTTAAGGTTGCAGGCCTCTAGTATAGGGTCTCCTGCTTGAGGAGGGGGTTAGACTAGAAGGCCTCCAAGGTCCCTTCCAGCTCTATTCTGATTCACATGGTATACATTGTATTTAAGAAGTCTCCACTCCTGTTTCAGCTTCAATCATATAAAACTAGGCAGAGAGAGAGAGAGAGAGAGAGAGATTATCTTCTGGGCCAACCCTGGATAACCACTTTCGTGCTAAATAAAATATTGGTCCGTCAGCAAGAAGGCGATTTTCTCTGACAGCCGTTTGCTTACAGAAATGGCCGCAGATAAAAAGAGCAAGCTCTGTGATCTTTTATCACACGTAGATTTCCGCCTCCGGTTTGATCCTCTTAAGGGACTCCTCTTCGCTGCCAATAAAAGAGATTAGAAGGGAGTTGATGGAATAGATTTGGGGGCTTTGATGAGGTTTATCATCTGTTTATTTATTTATTTAGGGCTGGGGAGGAAAATGACTTGGTTGCAAACGGTATTTCAATGGGAAGCCAATGCATGTAAATAAAAAAGAAGTGGGGAAAAAAAAAAAAGAGAAATGCAGTTGCTGGAAACTGGTTTTCCATCTTCCTGGATTCTGGTGGAATCTGGGAATCATTTGCTAGGAGAAACCTTGTGCTGAACTCTCAACGCCAAGGGACACAGCTCCTAAAGTAAATCTCTTTCTAAAGAAGGTAAAAAGGTTTTCCTCGCACATGTGTGCTAGTCGTTCCTGACTCTAGGGGGCAGTGCTCATCTCTGTTTCAAAGCCGAAGAGCCAGCGCTGTCCGAAGACGTCTCCATGGTCATGTGGCCGGCATGACTCAAATGCCAAAGGCGCACGGAACGCTGTTACCTTCCCACCAAAGGTGGTCCCTATTTTTCTCCTTGCATTTTTTATGTGCTTTCGAACTGCTTGGTTGGCAGAAGCTGGGACAAGTAAAGGGAGCTCACCCTGTTTATGTGGCACTAGGGATTCGAACCACTGAACGGCCGACCTTTCAATTGACTTAGCCATTGAGCCACTGTGACTCTAGAAGAGACTTGGGCAAAGCGAAACAGGAACAAGGTACAATGGTTCCCAAACTTGGCAAGCTTGAAGACGTGTGGCTTTCAACTCCCAGCTGGCTGGGGAATTCTGGGAGTTGAAGTCCATGCATCTTAAAACTGCTAAGGTTAAGAAACCCTGGGCCACAAGCATCAAGGTCAGTGGAGGGCCCTTCCAGGGCAGACTTTGGAGACAATTCAGATGGCCAGATTTTCACAACACTTTGCCTCCCAAGAGAACAAATGGATTGTTGCCATGCGTTAAGCTTAACCAAGCATGAAAGTAGCCAAGCTTAAGGGTGTGATCTGAATTAACTCACATAGGTGATTTGGGCACCAGGGACCGATTCTGTGAGAGAGAGGTGTTTGCGTGGACCGGAGGAGACGTGGTTTCACCATTGCTGCCTGCATCCCGCAGATGGGGCTTCGCTTCTTTGTGTGGCCCAGTTTCTGACCTCTAGTTTACTCTACCTGGCTAAGTAGGTTGTGTGAATACAGTCAGAGCGTCTTAGACATTGCACGCTAACGAACATGAATTTAAATGAGGCTGCAGGGTCTGGGGGAATCTAGAAAGACCCTCCCCCAATTCCTGATCGTAGGATACATACAAAACTGCAACCTAGGTGCCTTTGAGAGAACATGTCAAGCAGGTCTCATTTCAGTTGCAAATCGGTCCCTCTGGACCAGTGGAGGAGTCGACAGATGGAAGCTTGGATAACAAAAGGCCTTAACAAAGAACCCAAAAATAACTTCCAGGGGGAAAACAATAGCTTCTCCGCACAGCCTTTCTGGAATTCCTGGCTTGGTCCATTCTCCTGGCTGCCAGCAGGCTGCCTCTCTGTGCCTTTAAAAGGAGGAGGGACAGTTTTTATTAGCTGTCGTGAGTGGTTCCTAAATCCCTTCTGGATGCCAGACTCGTTTTCTGCTCCATTTTGGGGTTAGACATCCTGGGAATTGGCACCCGCCCCTCCCTGCTTTCAGGTCTCAATCTTTGGCACCGATTGGTCTGGAGAAGCCGTGTGCCACTCGGAGGACAGAAAGATGGGGAAGAACACTAAGAGAGGGGGAAGAAAACCTCAAAACATATCCAGAAACACACACACACACACACACACATTAGAATTTATAGAATTACAGAAAAACAGAGTTATAAGGGATCTTTATTATTATTATTATTATTATTATTATTATTATTATTATTATTATTATTATTATTATTATTATTATTATTATTATTATTATTTATTAGATTTCTATACCGCCCTTCTCCCGAAGGACTCAGGGCGGTGTACAGCCAGAATAAAAACCCAAACAATACAATATACAATTAAAACAAAATTAAAAAACTTATTATACAATTGGCCGAAAACTTTAAAACATTTAAAATTCTAAAAACCCATTAAAATTCATATAAAATTTAGAAATATAAGATATAAATTTAAAATACAACAAAATTTAAGCCAGCCCCGCGCGAGTAAATAAATACGTTTTCAATTCGCGGCGAAAGGTCCGAAGGTCAGATATTTGGCGTAAACCAGGGGGAAGTTTGTTCCAGAGGATCTTCCCCTGGGGGCCGCCAGCCGACATTGTTTGGCGGACGGCACCCTGAGAAGTCTTTCTCTGTGTGAGCGTACGGGTCGGTGGGAGGCATGAGGTAACAGTAGGCGGTCCCGTAAGTACCCAGGCCCTAAGCCATGGAGCGCTTTAAAGGTAGTAACCAAAACCTTAAAGGAGGTCTTCTAGTTCAACTCCTTGCTCAAGAAGGAGACCATATACCATAGTCCTTCACATTATACCATACTGTCCAATCTCTTCTTGAAAACCTCCAGTGATGGACCGCTCACAACTTCTAGAGGCAAGTCGTTCCACCGATGATCAATTGTTCTCACCGTCTGGAAATTTCTCCTTAGTTCTAGGTTGCTTCTTTCCTTGATAAGTTTCCACCTGCTGCTTCTTGTCCTGCCCTCAGGTGCTTTGAAGAATAGCTCGAACCCCCCCCCCCTCTTCTCTCTGACAGCCCCTCAAATACAGTGATACCTTGGTGCTTGGCTGCTTTGAAGCTGATCAGATTTGGTACTCAATGCACTTTGACGCGAAAATTTTTGTCCCAGCAATATTTGTTTATCTGGTACTCACTCACCGCACAAGGTAAAACCTGTCGGTGTCAGCTACTTTGTGACTCACTACATTATTCTTTATGGGAAAAATGTGTATTTGGTACTCATCACGCCTTCCAGAATCAATTAACAAGGAGTCTAAGGTACCACTCTGTTAGAAGCCTGCTATCGTGTCTTAATTTATTATATCATAATTTAGTATGGCGCCAGCATCTCCCAATGAAAGCCTGGCCCAGCAGATGTCTTCTTCGAGTTTAGAGGTCCTGTTGATCAACGTCTTCTGCTCCAACTGTCTTGTGCTGGCTTCTCTGCCTGTTTGCAACACTGAAAGCCTGATGCAGCTGTTCTTCCAGGAATGGCCTGGAGCTTTTTGCTCTGCCTGAGCCAGAAAAGTGGAGCTGTGGAAAAACATCCTCTTCCCATATATATATAACTTTGCTCACATAAGAACAAAGCCAAAGCCTGAAGATGAGGAGTGAGGTCTCATCAAAACGTTGCCTAAATACTTCCAATCTTACACGGGAAAAGACCCGAACATACCAAAACCTGCATACATATACCCGTGAAAACCTACGAAAACAAATATACATACATACATACATACATACATATCTGAAGTTTTCGCGGGTGTTTGTATGTAGGTCTTTATTTTTTCTCACGTAAAATTGAAGTATTATGACGTGACGAAACGTCATCTTCAGGCTGGTGTTTACAGCTTTGTGCTTCTAGGAGATTGCTCCTAGAAGCACGAAGCTGTAAACACTAGCCTGAAGATGACGAATGAGACTTTGTCGAAACGTCGCCAAGACACTTCCAATTTTACACGGGAGAAAACCCAAATAACCAAAGACCTACACACACACACACACACACACACACACACACATATACAGGGAACTCACCCAATCGCCATGCTCTGGGTATCAAATATTACAGGAGCAAAGAGAGGCAGGTTGGCCTGTTTTAATGCCTCTGTGAGTTATTGGGAAGTGGTGCCTGTTGCAGCTAAAAAGGTAAAGGTTCCCCTCGCACATACGTGCTAGTCATTCCTGACTCTAGGGGGCGGTACTCATCTCCGTTTCAAAGCCGAAGAGTCAGCGCTGTCCGAAGACGTCTCCATGGTCATGTGGCCGGCATGACTCAACGCCAAAGGCGCACGGAATGCTGTTCCCTTCCCACCAAAGGTGGTCCCTATTTTTCTACTTGCATTTTTTTTACGTGCTTTCGAACTGCTAGGTTGGCAGGAGCTGGGACAAGTAACGAGAACTCACCCCCTTATGCAGCACTCGGGATTCGAACCGCTGAACTGCCGACCTTCTGGTCGACAAGCTCAGCGTCTTAGCCACTGAGCCAGCTGAGCCCAACATTTTGCTGCTAAGTGAGACAGTTGTTCAGTGAGTTTTGCTCCCTTTCATGACCTTTCTTGCCAGGGTTGTTAAATGAATCACCTGAAGTTGTTAAGTTGCTAACACAGTTACGAAGTGAATACGGTTTCTCCATTGACTTTGCTTGTCAGAAGGTGATCACATGACCCCGGAACCGTCATAAGTACATGCCAGTTGCTAAGCATCTGAATTTTAATCACATGGCCATGGGGATGCTGCCGTGGTTGTTAAGTGTGAAAAACAGCCATAAATCACTTTTCCGGTGCTGTTGTAACTTTGCTCACTCAATGGATTTTTGTAAATCAAGGACTACCTATACTGAAAGAGCAAAGACATGCCGGTTGGCCAAAAGAAGGACTGGGGGAGACATGATAGCAGTATTCCAGTATTTGAGAGGCTGCCACAAAGAGGATTTATTTTCCAAAGCTTCAGAGGGCAGGACAAGAAACAATGGATGAAAACTAATCAAGGAGAGAAGCAACCTGGAACCGAGGAGAAACTTCCTGACAGTGGGAACAATTAACCAATGGATTTGTCAGGCCTGGAAACCATACTAGGCCGTAGGTTTCCAGACGCTGCCACATTTCTTCCCTGAGGGAAAGAAGAGGGTATGGTAACATTCTTCAAGCGGTCAAGGTCGGATTGTGTTCACATCTGCAGAAGGAATGGCAAGAAGAGGTTTCGAATAAAGTGGAAGAATGTTGGACCATGTGACCGGCAAAGGGGTTAGTGGGGTGAGACTCTTGGGTTTTGTATAACTGGGAAAAGAATCCGGAAGTTTCAGTTTTGGAATTTCACTCATCGTGTGCCAGTTTCCTTATGCTAGTAAAGAACTTTGAAAGACAGTGGCTTCAGAGTTTTTTTTATGCAGAAGAGGTTTTTCTGGAACCCTGTCAGTGGAACCGCTTGCCACCAGAAGTTGTGGGTGCCCCATCGCTGGAGGTTTTTAAGACTGGACAGCCACTTGTTTGAAATGGTACATAGGGTCTCCTGCTTGAGCAGGAAGTTGGATTAGAAGACCTCCAACATCCCTTCCAGCTCTATCCTGATTGATTCAAATGACTCTGTGAGTTATTAGGAAGTGTTGTAGAAGAGTTGGAAATTAAGCTTTTGTGCTTTCACCAAGTACTTTCCATTTCAACTTTTAATTTTAAGGCTGGAAACCTATTTTTGTATTGTTCCACTGAAATGTGTAGCCAACGGCCACATTATTGGGCGTTGGGTAGCGTGTAACGTTCAATACATTATTATTTTAGCAATATTCACATTCTGCATCCATTCCCTGACTCAATCACAGCGTATAGCAATAGCAATAATATATCCTTGAAGTAGAATATTAGTTCCACTTGCTCAGCGTGCTTCCTCTTCATTTCTAGTAGAGTGCCCAAGTGAATGGCTCTAAAAGCCGCTGTTTGGAAGAGCCTGCCTGCTCTGCATAATCACCGAGGTTTCTCCTGTTCAAATATGATCTCTAAAGTGCTCTTCAATTGCTGTTGCTCTCTGGGCCGTGCAGAAAACAAGCAAAATTGCAGGGAAAACAAGGGAAAATGGCATATTAAAACTGAAACATGCATATTCATGGTAGGGCTCCTTCCCAGAACTGCGAGAAGTGGAAATTTGGAAATATAATGCCACAGTTGTAGCTAGCAGTTGAGGCTTCCAATACATGATATGTAAGAGGACACAAAGGGACGTGGTGGCTTAGTGGCTAAGACACTGAGCTTGTTGATCGAAAGGTTGGCAGTTCAGCGGTTCGAATCCCTAGTGCCGCGTAACGGGGTGAGCTCCCGTTACTTGTCCCAGTTTCTGCCAACCTAGCAGTTCAAAAGCACGTAAAAAATGCAAGTAGAAAAATAGGGACCACCTTTGGTGGGAAGGTAACAGCGTTCTGTGCACCTTTGGTGTTGACTCATGCCGGCCACATGACCACGGAGACGTCTTCGGACAGCGTTGGCTCTTCGGCTTTGAAACGGAGATGAGCACTGCCCCCTAGAGTCGGGAACGACTAGCACATATGTGCAAGGGGAACCTTTACCTTTAAGAGGACACAAACTAGTTTCTTTTTGTGTTGAATTTTAAAGAGGTTTAGAAGCGTTCCTCATCCATCTTCTTCTTCTTCCTAGTGTGGTGCAGGGAGCGCTTTTCGGGATAACTAAACGTCACTTAGCATGGTCAGCTCCATCTCCAGGGCACAGGCCCCAGCTTGCATGTCCTTTGTTGATGGTATCTTCAGAATGATGGTATCTGCAGAAAAAACAACGGCTACCAACTTGCTGTTGAGGACCTGTATACTGCAGAAGTCAAAAAAAGGGCTGTGAAAATTCTAAGCGACAGTGGTGCTTAAAAAAGTGACTTACGATTGAACCTCACAGTACAATTGTCACAGTCCCTGTGGTTACAGGATCAAAATTCAGAGGTTTGGCAACTGGCAAGGACTTACGATGGTTGCAGGGTCGCAGGATCAGTTGATCACCATGAGCCAAGGTGGCCCAACGGTTAGCGTGCAGTACTGCAGGCTACGTCTGCTGCCTGCCGGCTGCCTGGAATTTGGCAGATCTAATCTCACCTGGCACAAAATTGACTCAGCCTTCCATCCTTCCGAAGTGGGTAAAATGAGGACCCAGATTGTTGGGGGGGGGGGAATATGCCGACTCTGTAAACCGCTTAGAGAGAGGCTGTAAAGCTGTATATGTCTAAGTGCTATTGCTAATTTGTGACCTTCCAAAGTTTCCAAACTTCTCAAGGAGAAGTTGGATTTGCTTAGGGACTTTGGGCTTTGTTTAAAACCATGGTGATGAACTTAGTGACTAGGGCAATTTTTTTTTTTTGCATAATTGGGTGTTACTCACTTACCAACCATTTCGCTTAGCCACAGAAGTTCCAGTCCTAATTGTCATAAGCCGAGAACTATCTGTATGGAAAAGTCAACGAAGATGCCTTGTGTAAAATACTTGTCCTTATTTATTTATTTATTTATTTATTTATTTTTTGAGCACTTTCCTGGTTCCCTCAAGGGGTCCTTGAGTGGTGCAGACTGCTAAACAGTCTGTTATTAACAACAGCTGCCTGCAATTATTGCAGGTTCAAGTCCCACCAGGCCCAAGGTTGACTCAGCCTTCCATCCTTTATAAGGTAGGTAAAATGAGGACCCAGATTGTTGGGGGGCAATAAGTTGACTTTGTATATAATATACAAATAGGATGAAGACTATTGCTTGACATAGTGTAAGCCGCCCTGAGTCTTCGGAGAAGGGCGGGGTATAAATGTAAATAAATTAAATTAAATTAAAAAAATTAAGGAGATAGTTGTGAGATCTGTTGTGTAGAAGCTGTGTCAGGAGGACCGGTACTAATGGAACATTTTAGTTTAGTCGTGGAAAGAACACGGTCTAATCTGTTGCCCAAGAAACCATAAGCCATAACCGTACAAGGAGCTCATGGACCTTTTAATAGTTGCGTACAGGAGGAAAGTTGGCAGATGTTGTCAGCCATGCAGCGGACGGGGGAAAATACTCCACCTGTTTTGAATTCCATTTCCAAGCAAGACACAAATGGGTCTTGCAAGTTCGCCCTTACTACTACTACTATTACTACTACTACTACTACTACTACTACTACTACTATTATTATTATTATTATTATTATTATTATTATTATTATTATTATTATTATTATTATTATTATTATATTTACACGAATGACAGTATACACAGCAAACGAGATAACTATGCTGGATTTCGTATCACAGATCACTAGTCGAACACTTCCCAAGCGTTTAGGACTGTGTGATGTATCGGCGAATTATGCGAGCAGATCCCAGTAAGGTGGCCTTCTGCAGCTGACCAGTGGCGCTCTTGTCAGCGCCAATTGCTTTTAAGTGCTTGCCTAGGTCTTTAGGCACAACTCCCAGTGTACCGAGTACCACTGGAACCACCTGCACTGGTTTATGCCAGAGTCTCTGCAATTCGATTCTCAAATCTTGATATCTGGTGACTTTTTCAAGTTGTTTCTCATCGATTCTGCTGTCAGCTGTCAGTATAGCAATGTCGACTAGCCACACTTTTTTCTTTTCCACAATCGTGATATCCGGGGTCTTGTGTTCCAAAACTTTTATCAGTCTGTATTCGGAAATCCCACAGTAGTTTTGCAGGCTCATTTTCAATCACTTTTTCAGGCTTATGATCCCACCAGTTCTTTGTTATTATTATTATTTTGCAGGTAGTCCTTGGCTTACAAGAGTTCAGTGACCATTTGAAATTAGGGCATGAAAAATGGGACTGCCGACCATTTTTTCACACCTATGACTTACGTCGCAGCATCCCCACAGCCCTGTGATTTTACATTTGGATGCTTAGCAACTGACTCGCATTTATGACGGTTGCACTGTCCCGGGATCACACGATCCTCTTTTGTGACCTTCTGACAAGCAATGTCAATGGGGGAAGCCAGATTCACTTGACAATGGTGTTACTAATTGTTTATTTATTTATTTATTTTATTTTGTCAAATACATAGTAAATAATATATATAAGTATAAACATGAATTGAATACATAAAATGAATAGATTAGGACAGGGGCGGTAGGCACGGTGGTGCTCTTATGCACGCCCCTTCAGATCTCTTAGGAATGGGGTGAGGTCAATAGTAGACAGTTAAAGCTTTGGGGATTTTGGGAAGAGACCACAGAGTCTGGTAGTGCATTCCAGGCATTGACCACTCTGTTGCTGAAGTCGTATTTTCTGCAATAGAGTTTGGAAGGGTTCACTTTAAGTTTGTATCTATTCTGTGCTCGTGTATTGTTGTGATTGAAGCTGAAGTAATCATTGACAGGAAGGACATTGTAGCAGATGATTTTATGAACTATGTTCAGGTCATACCGAAGGCGGCGCAGTTCTAAATTTTCTAAACCCAGAATTTCAAGTCTGGTGGCGTAAGGTATTTTGTTGCGAGCGGAGGAGTGGAGGGCTCTTCTTGTGAAATAATTCTGGATGCGCTCAATTGTATTAATTGTCCGATATGCAGTGTGGGTTCCAGACAGATGAGCTGTATTCGAGAATTGGTCTAGCAAATGTATTGTACAACTGCAGTGATTCCCTTAACAAATGCGGCAAGAAAAGTCGTAAAATAGGGCCCTTAACAAATGTCTCAATTGGCAACATACATTTTGGGCTCAATGGTAGCCGTACATCGAGGACTACCTCTATTCTCTCCATTCCAAAAGCGTCTTGCATGAAGCTTCTCTGAAAACTTGCTGATCCCTTACAGGATCTTCTGAACTAAAATATGGAATTTATTACAAGCGTGTTCATTTCCTTCAGGAAAGAATATGAGCTGACAGCCTTGTATTTTCCTGCATGTGTAAAAATTACCTACTGTGAAATTTACCATCAACAGTCTTGAAGAACAGCGAAGTATTGGGAAGGGGCTGCTCAATTCAGTTTTGAGGGAATAAATCAGGTTTCTTCCAACCCCCCCCAAAGACGTTTTACTTATTTCCCCCCACCTTGAAAGCAAAGGAAGGTAAAGGTTCCCCTCGCACATATGTGCTAGTCGTTCCCGACTCTAGGGGGCGGTGCTCATCTCCGTTTCAAAGCCGAAGAGCCAGCACTGTCCGTGGTCATGTGGCCAGCATGACTCAATGCCAAAGGCACATGGAACGCTGTTCCCTTCCCACCAAAGGTAGTCCCTATTTTTCTACCTGCATTTTTATGTGCTTTCGAACTGCTAGGTTGGCAGAAGCTGGGACAAGTAATGGGAGCTCACCCCGTTACACGGCAGCACTAGGGATTCGAACCGCTGAACTGCTGACTTTTTGATCGACAAGCTCAGTGTCTTAGCCACTGAGCCACCACCTAAATTCCAAAGTGGAACCATATTAAAAGCTTATCATGTCTAGCATTTTGCAATATTCGTTGGTTAAAAGAGCAGATTTAATTTTTTTAATGCGTTCCAGTCATCCTTGGTTCAGACGTGCATGGAGGTTGAACGGTTTTGCAGTGGGTTTTTGGCAAAGGCTTTCTTTGATTTTGGGGGGCGATAATTGGCCCGGCTGAAAAAAAAAGATGTTTATTTTATTTTATTTTATTTTTTAATTTGAATTTATATCCCGCCCTTCTCCGAAGACTCAGGGTGCTTACATTGTGTAAGGCAATAGTCTCATCCATTTGTATATTATATACAAAGTCAACTTGTATTGCCCCCCCAACAATCTGGGTCCTCATTTTACCTACCTTATAAAGGATGGAAGGCTGAGTCAACCTTGGGCCTGGTGGGACTCGAACCTGCAGTAATTGTGATTGCAGGCAGCTGTGTTAATAACAGACTGCATTAGTCTGTTGAGCCACAAGAGGCCCACAAGATGGAGAATGGGATCAAGGTTAAAGAGATGCTGGTTCAAATCTGCTGAGGAGATGGTGGGTTATCCGCTCTTGAAAATATGCACTTTTAAGCTTTTCTTCTCCTTCGCAGGAGCAACTGTGACCTGGACTATGAGCTTTACAAAGATGATTTGCCATACAGGTGAGTTTAGTGCTTTAATCTTGCCTCTTTACTTTGCAATTCAACCATAGAGATGGCAACTTCCTTAGCTTTTATATCCCCCCAAACTTCTGCACTACTCTGTCTCAGTGGTGAAATCCAATTTTTTTTACTACCAGTTCTGTGGGCATGGCTTGGTGGGCATGGTCTCGTGGGGTGTGGCAAGGGAAGGGTACTGCAAAATCTCCATTCCCACCCCACTCCAGGGGAAGGGTACTGCAAAATCTCCATTCCCACCCTACTCCAGGGGAAGGATACTGCAAAATCTCCATTCCCACCCCACTCCAGGGGAAGGATACTGCAAAATCCCCATTCCCACCCCACTCCAGGGGAAGGATACCAGCGGTGGGTTTCAAAATTCTGTGGGTGTGGCTTGGTGGGTGTGGCTTGGTGGGCGTGGTAGGGGAAGGATACTGCAAAATCCCCATTTCCTCCGGATCAGCTGGGACTTGGGAGGGAGAGAATAGATTTGGGCGGGGCCAGTCAGAATTTTTACTACCAGTTCTCCAAACTACTCAAAATTTCCACTACCGGTTCTCCAGAACTGGTCAGAACCTGCTGAAACCCACCTCTGAAGGATACTGCAAAATCCCCATTCCCTCCCCACTCCTGGGGGAAGGATATTGCAAAATCTCCATTTCCACCCCACTCCTGGGGGAAGGATATTGCAAAATCTCCATTCCCATCCCACTATGGGGCCAGCCAGAGGTGGTATCTGCCGGTTCTCCGAACTGCTCAAAATTTCCGCTACCGGTTCTCCAGAACCTGTCAGAACCTGCTGGATTTCACCCCTGCTCTGTCTTGAATTTAGTCCCTTAGAAAGGGACTAACAAATCAACTTCTCCTGCCCACCTTTCCTGCAGGATCTATGAATATCAGAAGATCCCTCCTCTTATTGGACACATTCCTATCAAGACCAGGAGAAGCCATCTAGGCGCTGAAAGTAAAACCAGACTGAGCCCACACACAGTCTTAAGAAGCAACAGCAATCCCACAACAGGACGTACAAAATGTGAGTGTCTGGGGGACCCCGATGTTGTTGAGAGACTTTGGGGGCAAGATGGGCTATTGAGCAGTGGTGAAATGTAAAATTTGTTACTACCAGTTATGTGGGCATGGCTTGGTGTGTGTGTGTGTGTGTGTGTGTGTGTGTGTGTAATGTGACTGGGTGGGTGTGGCCAACTTTTTTTTTTAAACTTTTAAAAGCATTTTTTCTACAACCTCTTCGGCCAAAGAGGTTGTAAAAAATGCTTTTAAAAGGCTCTGACGATCCCAGCTGAGCTGCTGGATCATCAGAGGCTTTTTTTTAACTTTTAAAAGCATTTTTGCCTTTAAAGAAAAAAAGCCCCTGATGATCAGGCAACTCAGCTGGGATCATTAGAGGCTTTTAAAAGCATTTTTTACAACCTCTTTGGCGGAAGAGGTTGTAGAAAAAATGCTTTTAAAAGGCTCTGACGATCCCAGCTGAGCCGTACGATCATCACAGCTTTTTTTTACTTTTAAAAGCATTTTTTCTACCTCTTCAGCTAAAGAGGTTGTAGAAAAAATGCTTTTAAAAGGCTCTGACGATCCCAGCTGAGTTGCCTGATCAACAGAAGCTTTTGTTTTCTTTTAAAAGCATTTTTTTTGCCTTTAAAAGAAAAAAAAAGCCTCTGACGATCAGGCAACTCAGCTGGGATCATTAGAGCTTTTTAAAAGCATTTTTTTACAACCTCTTTGGCGGAAGAGGTTGTAGAAAAAATGCTTTTAAAAGGCTCTGACGATCCCAGCTGAGCTGCGCGATCATCAGAAGCTTTTTTTTTTAACTTTTAAAAGCATTTTTTCGGCCAAAGAAAAAATGGTTTTAAAAGTAAAAAAAAACACCTCTGATGATGGCTCAGCTGGGCATGGGGGGGCAGGATTTTTGCTACTGGTTCTACGAACTACCCGCCGCCATCGCTACTGGATCGGGCGATCCGGTCCAAACCGGGAGCATTTCACCCCTGCTATTGAGCCATCTTAGCATTTCACCCCTGCTATTGAGCCATCTTAGTTTAGGGCAGTGTTTCTCAACCTCGGCAACTTGAAGATCTGTGGATTTCCAACTCCCAGAATTCTCCAGCCATAAATTCTGGGAGTTGGAGTCCACACATCTTCAAGTTGTTAAGATTTTTTTTTTTTTTTTGCATTTATATCCCGCCCTTCTCCGTAGACTCAGGGCGGCTTACACTATGTTAAGCAATAGTCTTCATCCATTTGTATATTATATACAAAGTCAACTTATTGCCCCCAACAATCTGGGTCCTCATTTTACCTACCTTATAAAGGATGGAAGGCTGAGTCAACCTTGGGCCTGGTGGGACTTGAACCTGCAGTAATTGCAAGCAGCTGCTGTTAATAACAGACTGTCTTAGCAGTCTGAGCCACCAGAGGCCCAGATTGAGAAACATTGGTTTCGGCTGGCAAAAATCAGGCGTCTGGCAGCATATTTTCCATCTAATATGTTTTATTGCACTAGATTAACAGAGTTGGAAGGGGCTTTGTAGGTCATCTAGTCCAACCCCCTGCCCAAACACCATTTTTGACAAATGGCAGTCCAATTTCTTCTTGAAAGCCTCCAGTGATGAAGCTCTCACATCACACCACATTATTGAAAGGCAAAAGCTTCCACGAGCTATAGCTCATGTCATCAGATGCAGAGACTTGGATATCTTTGTCTAGCCAAGGTTAAATATTCCTTTGTACATCTGTTGTCAAGCAGTCAATTCTGGTTGGCTGAGCAGCTGTGTGGAGCACAGAGCAAAATCTTTAGGATGCTCAGCAGGGCTGGTGACAAGGCTTCCAGTTCAGTTTTTTAAGGGGAAAAAAAGGAAATTAGGAAAAAAGCAAGTAGAAGACAGAAGGAGCTACAGATACAGATTAAGAGAGTTGGAAGGGACCTTATAGGTCATCTAGCCCAACCCCCCCCTCACCCAAGCAGATCCTACACCATTCAGGTCTTCAAATATGGCAGAAACAATGAAGATAGAGAAAGCAGAATTTTGGTTGCCGTAAGGGAAAAGACAGAACAGGAAATGTAACCTGGAGAAACAATGGTGGAAATTTAAAAACAAAAGCAGCATTTCGTATTGAACTAGCCAGCCGATTCAGTCAAAGGCCAGAAGGACCAGGAATAACGTACAAACCGTTCTTATACAAATCTGCTTCTTTGGAAGGAAAGGATTTCCGAGTTTAAAAAACAACAACACTCAATACGAGCCAATTTGTTTGTTGCAGATGTACACAGGGAAACAATTCTCCTGATCTTTATTGTGGCGTCTTTGGCAGCAGCTGTTTTTTTTTTTTTTTTTTTAGATTTTGCTGTTTGCAAAAGCTGGGAAATTATCCTGTTCATTAGCACGGATGCAAATGGCTGCCGGCATAAAAGCTACGAATGAACTGCTCCCCCTCCTCCCCCAGTCCACGTTTCCCAGTTTAATTTCTGCAGAGGGTCTTTAAAAGGAACGCAGCTCATTATTCCGTCTCTCTCTCTCCTCCTCCCTGCAGTGCGAGCCGAAGAATTGCACTCCATCAAAGGGGAATTAAGCCAGATCAAAGCACAGGTGGACAACTTGCTGGAAAGCCTCAATCGGATGGATCAACAGCGGGAACACCCCACAGGTGAGGGAGAGAAGAGTTAGGGAATCGAAGGGCTAGAAGGGACCTTGGAGATCTTCTAGTCCAACCCCCTGCCTAAGGCAGGAGAACTTATACCAGTGATGGCTAACATTTTTGGGACCGAGTGGTCAAAGCGTGTGCGTGCGGGCAAACGCACATGTGCAAATGCGTGCGTGCAAATGGGCACCTGAACCCCCAAAGTGCAATGTATGGGCAGCCCCCGCACATGCGCCCCGCCCCTTTCAAAGATTGTCCAAATCTTTCCTTGAAAACTGCTTAGAGCCCTCACACAAAACTATCGCCCCCAACGCACTGGATCACCAACCAGGAAAGGTTGAGGAACGTTGTCCTACACCTACAGGATCTTAAGATACTGAAAAATAATGTGGCCAAGTAATTTGAATGCAGACGATTTTTACATTTTCGTTTAATTTTCATACAGATACATTTATTTTATTTTATTTATTTATTTGTCAATCATATATAAGATAACAGGTAATAGTATAAACGTAATTTGGATACATGAAAAGAGTAAGTAAAAAGGAATAGTAGGACAGGGACGGTAGGCATGCTGGTGCGCCTATGCACGCCCCTTACGGACCTCTTAGAATGGGGTGAGGTCAACAGTAGACAGTTTAAGATTAAAGTTTTGGGGGTTTGGGGAAGAAACTACAAAGTCAGGTAGTGCATTCCAGGCACCGACCACTCTGTTACTGAAGTCATATTATCTGCAATCAAGTTTGGAGCGGTTTACCTTGAGTTTGTATCTATTGTGTGCTTGTGTATTGCGGTTGAAGCTGAAGTAGTCATTGGCTGGTAGGACACTCTGGTAGGTAATTTTATGTACTATGCTTAGGTCAGACTGAGGTTGGCGTAGTTCAAAATTGTCTAAGCCCAAAATTTGAAATCTGATGGCATAAGGTATTTTATTGCGGGTAGAGGAGTGGAGGACCCTTCTCGTAAAATACCTCTGGACTCTCTCGATTGTATTTATGTCCAATATGCAGTGCGGGTTCCAGACAGATGAGCTGTATTCAAGAATTGGTCTAGCAAATGTTTTGTATGCCCTAGTTTGCAGTACAATATTACCAGAGAAGAAACTAAGCAAGATTAGGGTTAACAACTCTTAGTGCCTTTTTGGCAATGTTGTTACAGTGGGATCTGGCACTTATATTGCCCCTAACAATTTGGATCCTCATTTTACCCACCTCGGAAGGATGGAAGGCCGAGTCAAACCGTGAAATGGTTGTAAGTCGAGGACTACCTTTATTTAAAACGTGTTTCACAGATGGGCGAACCCTCAAAATTCCCTGATCTTCCTGGCTAGAATAGGAGACACCTCCCGCACCCCCCTTGAGCATCTCTGATCTCACAGGTGCCAAGGACAGCAAGAGGAAATTGTTCGCAGGCGTGGACCCTTCCTCCCCAGCAGGAGAACTGATCAGGATGAAGGAAAGCGCCAAAAATGAGGGTCACCCCCCTCAGCAAGAGGTTGACAGCGCAGAGGAGAGCACAGACACCGAAGAAGCCACGGCGGTAAGCGGGGCTGTGAGGTTTATGCCAAGGGAGCAGCATTTACTCGGCCAGATGGGATTTTACTGCATTTCCTTCACACATCAGAGCATCCATCCTCATTTGCCTCAATGGCGTGTTTACGCTGCTGTTTCTCCTCCTCCTGTTATCACATAGCTCAGAAGCATTGGGGGGGAGGGAGGGGGAGGGAGGGGGAGGGGAGGGCAGAATGGTATCATCCACTTCAGGGTGGAAATGGACGATACAGTTCTAGAGGTCTTTGCTGTTGAAGGTAGCTTAGCTGGAAAACACCGAGCTGCAAAGAAGATTTGGCCGCTGAATTAATGCCTGGGTTGTAATCTGCTCAGGTTATTTATTTTGTCAAGAGCGTCTCTGGAGATTCTCAGGCCGTGGCTGTCTCAAAGGTGGTTTTTTCTTTTCTTTTCAAAAGGCATCTGGACTTTTGTTTTACCTTGAAGACGTTTCGCTTCTCATCCAAGAAGTTTCTTCGGTTCAAGGAAAAACAAAAACAAAGGAAGTCCGGGTGTCTTTCGAAAAAGCGCCTTTGGGATATTTGCAGGGCCGGTTTAGCTCTGCCTGGTAAGGCCTGTTATTAAGAACACAAAGCCTGCAATTACTGCAGGTTCGAGCCCGGCCCAAGGTTGACTCAGCCTTCCATCCTTTATAAGGTAGGTAAAATGAGGACCCAGATTGTTGGGGGGGCAATAAGTTGACTTTGTAAATATATACAAATAGAATGAGACTATTGCCCTATACATTGTAAGCCGCCCTGAGTCTTCGGAGAAGGGCGGGGTATAAATGTAAACAAAAAAAAAAAAAAAAAAAATTTGCCAAGAGATTGATGAAATGAAGGGGACGTGGTGGCTCGGTGGCTAAGGCGCTGAGCTTGTCGATCGAAAGGTCGGCAGTTCAGCGGTTTGAATCCCTAGTGCGCTTAACAGGGTGAGCTCCCGTGAGCTCCCGTTACTTGTCCCAGCTTCTGCCAACCTAGCAGTTCGAAAGCATGTAAAAAATGCAAGGAGAAAAATAGGGACCACCTTTGTTGGGAAGGTAACAGTGCTCTGTGCACCTTTGGCATTTAGTCATGCTGGCCACATAACCCTGGAGATGTCTTCGGACAGCACTGGCTCTTCGGCTTTGAAACGCAGATGAGCACTGCCCCCTAGAGTCAGGAATGACTAGCACATATGTGCGAGGGGAACCTTTACCTATAATGTAGGGAAGGGGGGGGGGTGTCCCAATTTTTTTTAGGCTAAGGACCATGCAAGAGCGTGAAGGTGCTTCTAAAGGGCAAGACCAAAAAAAGGGAAGCAGAACGAAGAAAATAATGTCCCCGATTTAACTGCAATTAAATTCCACTTAATTAGACAATTAACGTTGCTTCTTCTGCATCGAATCACCGTCTCTTTCCGTGACATTAAACATTACAATTTGGCAGTAGCATTTGGAAGATTCTGGAACCAAGAGGCTTTCAAGGGCAAAGCATGAAATAACTAAAACCTGGTGAGTTGCTGCCAGCTAGTGATCCGGCTCACCCTTAACATTAAACCATAATGCAGGGGGTTTGGTTTTGGTTTCCCGCATTAAAAAATGCTGCATGGTTTATTTCCCATGCAAAGAATGAGGGAAGGGTTGAATTGAGTTGCGGGATCTCAGAATGCTCGCCCTGGTATGTAAACCGTGGCTTAGCCATGTTTCATTGGTGTGACTTGAGTTGAAGTCCACAAGTCTTAAAGGGACCAAGGCTGGAGACCCATGCCCTAAACCATCTCTGAATCCAGTTGCTAAAAACTGGTGGTATGACTTCCTACCGTTTTGAATTTGAAAATACTTCAAAACAATAGTGTAATACCTCAAGAGTGGTACGGTGGCCTAGAGGTGGAGCTCTCGCCTCACAATCAGGAGGCTGTGAGTTCCATCTTAGGTAGAGGCAGCTATTTCTCTCTCTGGGCACACTGAGCAGCCCACCCCTAATTTTAACCCTATCAGATGCTCGCCCAAATAATTCTGAAGGTGCATTGAGCACTGAAAAGGTTATTCCTTCCAGCTTCTGATCGCTCTCTTTCCATAATATCCGACATTTGGGAACTACGAAATGTAATATGTTTCTATAGCTCTATAGGGACGCGGTGGCTCAGGGGCTAGGATGTTGAGCTTGTCGATCGAAAGGTCGGCAGCTCAGTGGTTCGAATTCCTAGTGCTGCCGTGTAACAGGGTGAGGTCCCGTTAACAGGGTGAGCTCCCGTTACTTGTCCCAGCTTCTGCCAACCTAGCAGTTTCGAAAAAAATAGGGACCACCTTGGTGGGAAGGTAACAGCGTTCCATGCGCCTTTGGGGTTGAGTCATGCTGGCCACATGACCACAGAGATGTCTTCGGACAGTGCTGGCTCTTTGGCTTTGAAAGAGATAAGCATGGCCCCCTAGAGTCGACAACAATTAGCATGTATGTGCGAGGGAAACCTTTACCTTTTTATAGCTCTAGATACCTGATTCAGATGCCATAGGAAGCCATGGATGACCTCCAATCGGCTTAAAAACAGAGCAGCTGCAATTGAACAAGCTCAGAGTTACCATAGATAGTTACCATATCAGAGTCTTTTGTTCCCTTGCAGGTGAGAAACCACACACCGGATCCCGAAGGAAGCCAGTAAGGAGGGCTACCTTGCTGGGATCCCTCGCCAAGCGCTTCCTTTTCTATGTATCGCGTTTCCTTCCCAAGGCTTCAGCTTGTGCAGCCTCCGACGTCGCTTCCTTGCAATCCGTGCTGGTACAGAGGAGACAGGAGTCCAGCTGCAGCATCGCTGCTGCTCCGTAGCTGGCGGAGAGCTACCTACGTCAACTTACGGGAGGACCTTGGGTGCTGTTGTTAGAGAACAACCTTAAACATAGGTCCGGGATGGGAGAAAAGGGGTGGGGTGGGGAGGGGAAGGAAAAGCAGGCACCGTGACTGCACATTTGAACCAATCGTTGTGGCTCTGAAATAAAACAGTAGCAACGTGCTACAGATCAACTGTGTTTTGTTTTTTTTTCTTTCAAAGAGCAATTGCAGGTCAGGTGCAAAAGATGCTTCCGAGTCCTGCTTAATCTTGTCTGCAGACATCAAAGGATGTCGTTCTGGGATTTGCGTGGCACACATTGTCCTAAGCAAGGCCGGACCGAAGATTTTATGGCGCGAATATTTTATTTATATTTCTTATTTCTAAACCACCCATCTCCCTCAAGGTAAGGGAGGTGTTAGGTGATTAATGATAGACGTCATGGGGGCCTTTGGTGCAGGTTCTTCTAGTCTCGTGATGGCGAACCTATGGCATGCAAGCCAGAGCCCACTCTATGGGCATGCACGTCGTCGCCAGCTGCTCTTTTGGTTTACAGAAAGCACATATGCGCCCCGGCTAGCTGCTCTTCGTGCACGCCGGAAAACAGTATACCTCTCTACTTTATCCTCTTCTGAATGTTATCTCATCTCTCCAGACTTAAAAGCTTCACCCACGCCTCTTTGCCTAAGTAGTTTTTGCTTATTTTCATTAAAATAACATTCTTTATTCTCTACAACGGGAGGAAGCAAAATGTTTCAATATACAAAGCAAACCTATAGAAAACACAAAGCTTTACAAAAGAAATGTTTTAATTATAAACAAGATAACCGGTCTGTTGAACTGATATGTTCGGATTAACAGCCAGAAAATCAAGTCCCAGTGAATTATTAATCTGAGGGGGAAAAAATCACACTCAATGAAAGTCAGGAGAATGCTGAAGGAGACTCGAGAAGATATGAACAAAAAAAATTGTACTAACAAGGATTTAGTCAACCTAGGATGAAAAACAAGAAGTAAAAGATAACAATGTGGCTTATTTCCTAGACAGAAGAAGCCAGGAAAAACAAAACAAAGCAAAACAAACAAGACTGAGGTTCCCCCCCCTCTCATTTTTGTGTGAAAAAATGGTATCAACATTAATTTGACCTTTAAAAACATGCATTTACACAAGCTACTGGCTGTATCTGTCCAAAGCACTAAATAAATTATGGTTAACCAGTGGATCACGCTGAGTTCATAAGGAATGAAACAAGCCATGTTATTTCTTAATGTCATAACCTGAATCGCCACGGACGCCCCTCTTAAGACATCAGGTTTTTTTTCCAGGTCAATCGTGGTTAACTGTGGTTTCTGGTGAAAACTCAAAAGCCATCACTTCAACCTAAAACCTAACTGGCAAAAAACTCCCGTGAAACCAAGTCTTCCCTTTTCGTCCAAAGAAGGACCACATTAACAAACAGGGCAAAGGCCGTTTTCCGCAGGACCAACATTCTCTCGTATCATCAAATTTCAGTAGTTGTGGGTTCAAGGGTTAGTTACCCAACTTTTTTTTTTTTTTAAAAAAGAGTCAACTGTACAAAATTGGAGTCGAAACAGGTTTAACAGATTAACAGAGTTGGAAGGGATCTTATAGGTCATCTAGTCCAGGGGTCTCCAACCTTGGCAACTTTAAGACTTGTGGACTTCAGCTCCCAGAGTTCCTCAGCCAGCAAAGCTGGCTGAGGAATTCTGGGAGTTGAAGTCCACAAGTCTTAAAGTTGCCAAGGTTGGAGATCTCTGTTTTAGATCATCTAGTCCAACCCCCGCCACCCCCCTCTGCTCAAGCAGGAGACTCTACACCAGAGGTGTCCAAACTTGGCCCCTTGAAGAGTGGTGGACTTCAACTCCCAGAATTCCCCAGCCAGCATGAGCTATAAATATGAGCAAGTTGCTGGCTGGGGAATTCTGGGAGTTGAAGTCCACCACTCTTCAAGGGGCCAAGTTTGGGCATCCCTGCTGTACACCATTTCTGACCAATGGCAGCCCAAACTTTTCTTGAAAGTCTTTAAAAAGTTTTTAAAAAGACAAGACTCTGGTGGACCCCCAAGGTAAAGAAGAACAGATTAACAGAGTTGGAAGGGACCTTCCAGGTCATCTAGTCCAACCCCCGCAATCCCCCCTCTGCTCAAGCAGGAGACCCTACACCATTCCTGACCAACGCCAGTCCCATCTTTTCTTGAGAGTCACAGTCACAGCTTCTTGGGGGTGGGTGGGACCTTGCAGCAATGTCACCTCCAAGCGGAGGGCGTGCGTAAAGTTTCCAAAGGCAGCCCTTGGGGATCCGGCAAGGTCTCTTCCTCGCCATCCCTCCGTCCTTCTTCACCTGCTTCCCACATCGAAGGTCCGAAGTGTCGTCGTCGCCCCGATCCCTGCTCCAAACGCCCCGGTTGGAAAAAGCCGCGAGTTCTCAAGCCTTCCCCGCTGCAGCTTCCTCCGTCTCCATCTCGGCGGGCTCCTCCTGGGGACCCTCGTGCGTTTGGCGGCGCTTGGCTGCGCGCAGGAGGCTCTGGCGCAGCAGCGGGTAAAGCCGCTGGCAGCCGTCGAGACCCAGGCGGAGCGCTTGAGCCCAGCTGTCGACCTGACCGCCGTCGCCGCTGCCCAGCAAGCCGGCCACTTGGTTGAGGGATGGCAGGAGCGCCACGGTGAGGCGGGCGGCGGCGGCGCGCTCCTCGGGCTCGGTGGGTTGGAGGCGCCACTCGCCGGAGGCCGCCCGGCTGAGCGCGCAAGCCGCCACCAGGTCGTAGAGCTCGACGCCGGCGTCGGCTAAGGCCAAGCCGGCGGCGCACAAGGCGGCGGCCAAAGCCGAGCCGCCGTCTTGCAGGAGCAGCGCGCTGACTTCCAGCTGCGCCCGCGGGTAGCGCGCCAAGCGCACGGCCGGTTCCAGCGCTTCTTGCAAAGCCAGAGTCAGCTCGGGTTCTTTGTCGGCCGGATGGCTACGGGCTCCGCGGCCGGAGAAAGGAGCCCGTCGGAAGTCGCAGACTAAGCGGCCGCGGGGTTCGGTAGCCGGGACGCCGCCGCCCGCTTCGCGCGGCCCGGCTACGGAGCACAAGACTTTAGTGCCTCCGTCCAGCTCCACGTAGGCCGAGCCTTTGGCTTGGCTCAGCAGGCCCACGCGGGCGAAGAGAGGCTGCAAAGCCGAAGGGTCCCGGCTGGCTTGGATCTCTTCGTCGCTCTCCTTCTGGCCCTCCGGCGGCACGTACAGCAGAGGCGACTGGGACTCCTCCGGGCCCGGCACACGCCGGTGATCCAGCGGCATGGCCACCCCCTCCCGGCTTTGGCGCGCCTGGCTCCGGAAAGGGAAGGGCGGAGGAAAGCGGCGAAGGAGGCCTTTTCGCCCCGGAGCTCCCCCTGCCGGCTTTGGCTCTCCGCGGCCGGCTGGAGCGTCTCCACCGCTTAGAGCGCTTTTTGCGCATGGCTTAGATCTATCATCTCTCTCTCTATCATCTCATCTAATTATCTCTCTCTCACTTTATCTCCCTCCCTCCCTCCCTCCCTCTATCCATCCATCCATCCATCCATATTCCCTCTCTCCTCTCTCTCTCCATCCATCTGTATTCTCTCTCTCTCTCAATCTATCTATCTATCTATCTATCTATCTATCTATCTATCTATCTATCTATCTATCTATCCTATCTATCAATCATTTCATCTACTTCTCTCTCACTTTATCTCTCTTCCTCCATCTCTCTCTCCTATCTATCCATCCATCCATTTGTATTCCCTCTCTCTCCATCCATCTGTATTCTCTCTCTCTCTCTCATCTATCCATCCATCCATCTGTATTCTCTTGCTATCTATCTATCTATCTATCTATCTATCTATCTATCTATCTATCTATCTATCTATCTATCTATCTATCTATCTATCTATCTATCGTATATAAGATAACAGTAAAAGTATAAACGTAATTTGGATACACGAAAAGAGTAAGTAAAAAGGAATATTAGGACAGGGATGGTAGGCACGCAAGTGCACTTATGCAAGCCTCTTACAGACCTCTTAGGAATGGGGTGAGGTCTACAGTAGACAGTTTAAGTTTAAAGTTTTGGGGGTTTGGGGAAGAAACCACAGAGTCAGGTAGTGCATTCCAGGCATTAACAACTCTGTTAGTGAAGTCATATTTTCTGCAATAAGAGTTTGGAGCAGTTTACCTTGAGTTTGTATCTATTGTTTCCTCGTGTATTGTTGTGGTTGAAGCAGAAGTAGTCATTGACAGGTAGGACATTGTGGTGGATAATTTTATGTACTGTGCTCAGGTCAGACTGAAGTTGGCGTAGTTCTAAGTTGTCCAAGCCCAAAATTTGCAGGGCTGCTCTGTTCCTGAGGGCTGTAGAGATTCTCAGGTCATCCAGGTCGTGGTTGTCCCAAACAGGAGTGAAACCCAGCAGGTTCTGACAGGTTCTAGAGCAGTGGTCACTAACTGGTGGTCCGTGGTGGTCTGTGAGAAAATTTTGGTGGTCTGAAGAAAAGTTATTTGCATTTTTTTATATTGCACTAAATACTGTTTATCTTTTTGAAAATTCGTATTAGTGGCCCGCAGGATTTACAATTATGAATTTAGTGGTCCCTGAGGTCTGAAAGGTTGGTGACCCCTGGTCTAGAGAACCAGTAGCGGAAACTTTGAGCAATTTGGAGAACTGGCGAATACCACTTCTGGCTGGCTCCCGAGTAGGGTGGGAATAGGGATTTTGCAATATCCTTCCCCCAGGAGTGGGGAGGGAATGCCTTACCCTGCTTAGTTTTTTTCAAGATCACCTGTTACAGCCCGCCAGCAGCCTGCGGAGCTGGCAATGGAGTCGGACAGCGATGAGGCTGAGGAAGAGCGTGGGCCAGTCCTGGAGGCTGGGGAAGGCCCGGATGAGGGCTCTGTGTTGGAGGCAGAGGTGGGGCCAGGACCATCGGGGAGTGAAGTGCGGACTCCAGAGCCTCCAGAGCCTGATAGTAGTGAGGCAGAGGAACAGGAGGAGCCTGTTCCTAATGCACACATGAGAAGAGCTGCCAGAAGGCAAGAGCAGCTCAAGCAAAGGCGACGACTTGGGAGTAGGGCCAAGAGATGATTGTCCCCTCCCATAAGGCTTAAAACAGACCAGCAATGGCGTTTGGGCTTTGCCGGAAAACGTTGGTAGCTTCGTCTTCATCTTGCATTTATTTTTGTGACTTCTGAACTTTTGCCAAGAAAGGCCTTTGGCAGTTTCCCTAATTGGACCAAGGTTGGTGATAGGACTGAAGAATTGTGTTGGGAGGAATTTGCTTTAATTTAGTTGAACTACGCTGACAATGAAGTGATTCTCAGCTCTTCAAATAAAGTTTGTTTTTATACTGACTTGAGTTTCCTACTGCCTTCTTGGGCCTGGGTCACATCATCATCCAAAGCGCACTGGATGCTGACATCAGGTCTTATTTTGAGGGGTATGCCATCCACTGACTAACCTCACTTGCCTGCGTCACCCCCGGCTTCCTTTTCACTGTCAGAGGCCTTCAGGAATTTCTTCTGCGGCTGGCCAGGCTTTCCTGAAGGCCTCTGCAGATGATAACAGAGCTCCGGATCCATCTGGAGTTGTTATTATCAGCTACGGAGGCCTTCAGGAAAGCCTTGCAGGCTGCAGAAGAAATGGGCCGGCAAGGCAAGTGTCGGGGTGTGCGAGGCCTGTCCAAAGTTAAGTAGTAGGGCAGCTCTACCCCTCCCATCCCAGCCCTAGCTTAATTTTTACCCGTGCACTCTGGAGTGGCCGGGATCTTAACCCGGGCTTATTTTGGGGGTTGGAAACCAAGCTAGGACTCACTTTCAGAGTAGGTCGTATTTTCGGGGAAACTGGTAGCTGGGCGCAATTAAGGTAATCGAGACAATTTCAATAAGCCTCGTATCTGTTTTGAGTTATGTTTTCAACCAGCCCATCATCCACAACCACAGCTTTGTTGTGCCTCGCTCACCCCCCTCTCCGCAGCCGGGCCCCTCTCATCTCCTGTTATCTCAGCCAGGGACTGATAGTGCAGACGAACGGCCTGGCATGCCTCCAGCCCAGTCCTGGCACCATGCCCGGACAGACCGAGCAAATAAACCCCTCCCCCACAGCATGTGAACATGAGGAGCCTGAAGCTAGTCACGAGCTGGAATTGCCAGCAGCTGGAGGATGGACAGATCCACGCTTCCGGAGAATGGAGAGGCGATGTCAGGAAAAGGAAGGGAGGGGCAGGCCTCAGGATAAGTGCTGAGTCATGGAGTCACACCCCATGGCCTATATAAAGGATCTGCTTTCTGGCATTCTTTGAGTCAGGCAAAGTCTAATCTGGATTGCTGAAGTCACACCTTGGACTCCTGCCTGCCCTGAGAACTCTGACAGAACTTTGGCAAAGCTGCAGAGGCTTTGTGGCCATGCTTGATACAGAATTCCCCGACCCGGCCGTCAGAGGAGGAGTGGGATACGACACAGCTTGTTGCGTGAGAGGGGGGAAAAAAAGCTTCATTTCCCCAATGTTTTCTGCAAAGGAGAACAAATTGTGTTAAATCCGAAGCGTTCACTCTCTTCCGTGGCATGCAACGCGCTGCTCCAATAAAACGACACGCTTGTTATTTCTACTGTGCGATACACAGAGTCTGCTTGTTTTATTCAGCATTGGCCCTATCTGACACACCCCTCCCCTCCAATTTTCCACGGGGTGGGGTAGGGCAGGCTCATTCTAACGGAGGTTTAAAACAATGAGGGGGGAAGGAGGTTTCTATGGTTAGAAAAGAAAAAATGGGACGACGGCAGGTCAGAGTCATCCCTGCGTATATTCACATAACACGCCAAACTTAGTGCTTAAATCACAGATGAGAAGGAAACTAACTGCACGATTCCCTTTAAACTGCACAGTGGCATTGCAATGAAGGATACACTTATGTGACAAACTGGAGGGTCAGTTCCTTAGCAGCAGGTGTCCTGAGATGGCACGGCTATTCTCAAGAGGTGGGGGGTCAAAGGGCACGGCTCTGGCTTCATGGCCAACTATCCAGATAATCGACTTTTCCAACCGTCTCTCTTGAGTTCATGCTGGATAAATGTAGGACAACCACGTACGGTCTAGTCCTCCACCGATGGCGCTAAAAGAAACATCTAAGCTATAGGCCTGCAGGCAAGGAACGTCCTTCCCGAGTTTGATGCCAGGTGGGGGGGTTCAGTTCTTCAATTCGCTGAGCTTCAGCTTGGCAAATTCGGTGGCCACCTGGAGGGCTTCCTCGAGGCAATCTGTGTTTTTGCCCGTCGCCTGGGCAGACAGGTCTTTCCCTCCTCCCTTGCCATCCATCAGCACGGAGACTTGCTGTACCCACTCGCTGGCCTTCAGACCTTTGCCGGCAACTTCCTGCAACCGACAGAAGGGAACATTTGTAGCGCTGGATTGAACTGTGGTGTCCCTTGTTGCACTCTGAGCCCGGTTGTTTTCTTGCAGATGTTTCATTATCAAATACGTTACCTAGTTTGGGAATGGAACGCCTGCAAGAAAACAACCTGCAAGCTCAGAGAGCACCAAGAACGGCACAACTTCCTGAAAGACAAAACACTTGCAAATCTGCAATTAAAACAAACCACGTGTCAACTCGCAAAGCATCCCTGGCCTGCTCTCGAGTTGCCATAGGCAAGGGGGGATGGGAAACTGATGAAGCAACACGGCAGCCAAAAACAGGAGCACATTCCAGACATATCTCTCTCAAGGCTGTCTCCCAGGGTTACCCACAGCGGCCGGAGGGGAGTGATCTCTACAACCTGCAAAATTGCTCCGTTGATGAATGTGATTGATGACACACCCTGGGGGGAGGGGGGGAAACAGGGTCATGATTAGGGCCATAAATTACGTGGGGTCAGAGTTGGCTTCATTTGGGTACAATGCTGACGTGGAGCTCCTAATAAATAACTGGATTTCTTCTGCGAGCTTGGCTCGAAGCTCATGATTTTCGTTTCTTGAATTATCCGTATTCTACCCAGACTCCAGAGGTGCTCCCAATCTTATTTACCTGAGGAACTTGGCATAAGCAGGTAATTTTGCCTGCTTCGTTATCCACGCTGAAAAGCATCGCGGCTGTCTCGGGAGAATGTGTCTTCAAGAGCTTCAGGGATTCATTCAAGGCCTGTGGAGAAAGAGGGTGCTGGGAAGTGGCATTTGAAGCTGGACCAGGAAAGAACTGAAGAACTGAAATAACCCCTCAACATTTGGCGATTGAGGGAGGTCAGGCTGGAGAAAAGGCCACGGATCATTTCTCATGCCAAGAAGAGGGGTGTGTGTGTGTGTGTGTGTGTGTGTGTATGCAGCCACTTCTTGTCCTCTAGATGGGAACCAAATGTGCAACTTTCTCTCTGTGTTTTGTTGTTCGGTTGCTAAGTCAGGTCTGACTCTTTGCGACCCCATCAGTTATATCTCTCTATGCACCTCTGCCCCTTTCACAATAGCACTTAAAGACTTATATACCACTTCACAGTGCTTGATAGCCCACTATAACAGGGGTCTCCAACCTTGGCAACTTTAAGACTTGTGGACTTCAACTCTCAGAGTTCCTCAGCCAGCAAAGCAAAGCTGGCTGAGGAATTCTGAGAGTTGAAGTCCACAAGTCTTAAAGTTGCCAAGGTTGGAGACCCTTGCTCTATAAGGAGTTTACCAAGTCAGCCTATTGCCCCTCAACAATCTGGGTTCTGTTGTGGTCCATCAGCAGTCTGCGGACCTGGCAGCGGAGCTGGACAGTGAGGAGGCTGGGAAGGACGATGGGCCAGTCCTGGAGTCAGGGGAAGGCCTGGACAAGGCTCTGCATCGGAGGCAGAGATGGGGCCAGGGCCATCTGGGAGCGATGCACGGACTCCGGAGCCTCCAGAGGTGGACAGCAGAGAGGCAGAGGAACAGGAGGAGCCTGTTCCTCATGCACTCATGTGAAGAGCTGCCAGAAGGCAAGAGCAGCTAAAGCAAAAAGGACGACTCCGGAGTAAGGCCAGGAGATAATTGGCCCCTCCCATAAGGCTTAAAAGAGCAGCAACGAGCCATTGGGTTCTTTGTAGAAAAGCAATGTTGATTCCATTGCTTCTTGTCAGCATCTCTTGAACTTTGCGGGGTTTTTACCAAGAAAAGCCTTTGGCAGGTTGCCAAAGACAACAAAGGTTGGTGACTGAATTAATTCTCAGCTGTTCTAATAAAATATGTTTGAGCAGGACTGAACTGTGTTTGGTAATCACTACTTGGGCCTCGGTCACAACAGGTCCATATTTTACCGTCCTCGGTAGATTGGAAGGTTGAGTCAAACCTTCAGCCTTTCAGGATCGAACTGCTGACAGTTGGCAGAATTAGCCTGCAATGCTGCATTCTAACCCCGGCACCACCACGGCCTCACAAAGGATGGTTGCACTTGGGGTGGGGGGCAGTACCTTAGCAGAAGCACCATTCTCCATTTTCAGAATGACCAGAGGCTGGTTGGGATAAGCTTCAATGAGCTGCTTCATTTTGTCCAGCACCTTGGAGAAGAAAGAGACGCATGAGACAAATGTGAGGTTGCCTAACTGAGGTCGCAAAAGAGATGGAAAAACGAGGCAGAGAGAGTCCTTACTCTACATGTTGTCCTTAGCTGGGGTATGTGCAGGAGTGGGATTCAAAAAATTTAGCAACTGCTTTGCTGCCCGGTTGATGGGTGGGCGTGGCCATGGTGGGCGTGGCCTACTCGGCCTCCTGTACCACAGTGAGGGAGGGGGGCATTTTTGGCCTTCCCAAACTCTGGAAGCTTTCCTCGAACCTCCGGGAGAGCAAAAATGGCCTCCTCCAGGCTCCGGAGGCAGGAAATGGGCCTGTTTCCGGACTTCCGGAAGGCCCTTTTTTCCCCCTCCCACGGCCTCCACGCAGGCCTTGCACTTACCTGGCATCCAAAATGGGCTGCGTGGAGACTCCTAGGAGGGGCGGGGCAGGATGGGCAGGGCCAGCCATTCCTTCCAACTACCGGTTTGGCAAATCAGATGTAAAATTAGCACCCGGTTCGCCCGAATTGGCTGAATCCCACCCCTGGGTCTATGTATTATGCCAGGTACAAAGGCGCACACGTGCGCGACAAAAATAAATGTGCCAACTTCTCAGCCAAGTCTGGCTTGCTAAAATAAAGATTCAAGAGAGAAGGTGGGACAAGTTATGACAAACCTTTGCCAACATGCGGTTCTTCCAGATGTTTTAAGAGTTACACCCCCCAGAATTTCTATCTAGTATGGCAACTGTTAGGACTTCTGGAAGTTTTAGTCTTTGCACACTCAAAACCTCCCAGATTGGGAATTGTTCTCTTAGGATTTTTGTTTCTAAAGATGACCAAGTTAAAGGTCCAGAATCAGAAAGACGACACCACATGATAAAAGGAACAGCCATGCTGCTCTTTACGATACAAGCAGTAGCAGCAACACAGTTCTTTGCAGTTCGCCATCTGCCTAGATTTCAAAGGGAAAATGCAGAGTTCTCAGCTTATAACCACGAACAGAGCCTGCCCATCCTGGTCATTATTCGTGATGGTCATAAAATGACTCACCAGGACGACTAACCTGAGTTTAAGGATCTTTTTGGCAGCCCATGGTTCGCTATGGGCTGGTTTTGTCCAAAACCAGAAATGCCAATTTTTTGCCAAAAACCTAAAAAGGTGGTCGCACGACTGTGGGACACTGCAAACAGCCATAAATGCAGTCTGGATGCAGTCTCTTCACATGAGGATGAGGTGAGAGGGAGTTGGAACTTCAGAAGCAGGTTCTTATGTACCTCCTGGGATCTCCCTGGGAGATTAACTTTGAACGGTCTCTTGTCAAAAATCAAGGACTACCTTAGAACAATTTCTAAGCTCTTCATGAGTAAATAGCACGGGGAAAGGAAATCAGGAGAGAAGCTCACTCTTTTCTGGATGTCGGCTTTGCTGGCCCGATCCAAATCATCCATAATCTTCTTCAGTGCTTTTAGGGCTTCTCTGAGTTCATCTTTCTGCCACTGGGGAATGATGGCCGTAGCCAGGGCCTGCAAAATAGAAAACATCTCTGTCAGGAAATTATTATTTGCCTAACTAGTTGGCCAGGCAATATATAAACTAACTATGTATGTTTATAGAAAGGCATGATATTGCTTTAAGGCTGTGCTGCATCATTGCAAGCATCCTGATTGGCTGAGCTCTGTAGCCAATGTATAAAAGGACTATTAAATTATGGCTTGTTTGGGGAATCTACAGAGACGATACAGCATTGTAAGCTGAAGACATGCTGCAACTGCATACTTGAGCTTTATGATCGTTGCTTGATCATGGCTAGTTACTGATTCCTCAAGATACTGACTGTTGTGAATTGAACTGAACTGAACTGAAAGAAGACCTTGTTTGTTTTACAAGTCTACCTTGGTAAGAAGACTGACTGACTTTATATGTGTATGACCTAAAATTGTTTTTGGACTATGACGTTGCCTTTTCCCTAAAAGTAAAGGAATATCAAACCCCAGTTTGTCTGCAAGTGGCTGTTATTGTATAGAACCAGTCTTAGTCGTTTTCATGCGTAGGGTACTTTGCTCAGCAGTCCACAACCTTGGTTGTGAACCCAGATTACCCTTAACAATCTCGATGTTATAGCTTCAGATGTGGTGGGCTCCCATCCCTAAAGTTTCTAATTCTTTAATTTAATATAATTAATTTAATTCTTTAATCTGGGACTCGTACCTCGGTTTTAATTTACATGAAAGCTGGGACATGATCAGTGAAGTAAAGGCAAGGATAGAGAAAGCTCGAACAGCGTTCTTCAACATGCAAAAGGTCTTCTGCAGTCACGACATAAGCCTAAGACTGAAAATCAGGCTTGTCAGATGTGACATCTTTTCTATCCTGCTCTAAGGAGTAGAGAGTTGGTCTCTGACGGAAAACCACTTGAAGAAACTAGAAATGTGGATTTACAGACGGCTGTTACGTATAAACTGGGTTAACAAAGTCACAAATGAGGTGGTGATAAGCCACCTGGGAAAGCAAAGGGAAATCATCAAAGCCATCAAAAAGCGAAAGTTAGACATGTGATGTGACACCCAGAAAAATACGGCATACTTCCAATTTAATCCTCCAGGGAAAGATTGAAGGCAAACAAGGTCCAGGCAGAAAAAGAACATCACGCTTCAAAACCTTAAGGGACTGGTTTGGACAAAACTCAGCAGCACATTTTCGTGCGGCTGTTGATAAAAATAGGATCGCCAACATAATTGCCAACGTCCAATGATGGATATGGCACAAGAAGAAGAATCTGGGACTGTAATATTCAAGAAAGTAATCCTTCTCCTATTAGCCAAGCGCAGACCTCTCCAGCATACGACAATAAGCACTTAAGGCTTATACACCGCTTCATAGTGCTTTTACAGCACTTTCTGAGCAGTTTACAATGTTAGCATATTGCCTCCCAACATTGAAATGGGTCCTCATTTCACTGACCTCGGAAGGATGGAAGACTGAGTCCACCTTGAGCCGGTCAAGATCGAACTCCTGACAGTGGGCAGAGTCAGCCTGCAATACTGCATTCTAACCACTGCGCTACCACGGCTCCTGAATATCACAGCTACTGAATTTGCATTTGAGAGCCTCTTTGATACCGATATGTAAAGTCCTGTCTGTAAAACCCAGCCAGCAAGTTGTGAACTGCAATTCTTTAGCCAGTAGCTTGGAGATGACCAGCCTTACTAGAGCAGGGGTCGGCAACCTTAAACATTCAAAGAGCCACAAAGGTCCTAACCGAAAGCCCCCACCTTCAATTCTGGAGTCAACCGGAAGTCCGGTTCCCCCACCATAGAGTCTCCTCCTAGCACGGCATCCTTTTTCCTCCACCCAAAAGCCCTATCAATTGTGGAGCCGACTGGAGATAGGGAGCTGCAGCAGAAGGATGAAAGAGCCACATGTGGATCCAGAGCCGCAGGTTGCCGACCCCCTGTACTAGAGGATCCTAAGACAGAGGCTAGAAAGGCCTTTCCTTTCCTTTTCCCTTTCCTTACCTCGCCAAGATCTGCAATTTCACGTTGGACGTCTTTGTTGGGTGTCGTTTGGATCTTCACTTTGGTTTCTAGGTCAGCCAGCTGCTTGTTCAGTCCTTCTGATTTCCTCAAGGCCTTGAAGAGAAAAGGGATGTAAGCAGTGGTGGGATTCAAATAATTTAACAACCGGTTCTCTGCCCTAATAATTTCTTCCAACAACCAGTTCATCAAACTGCTCAGACAGTTAACAACCGGTTCTTCCGAAGTGGTGCGAACCGGCTGAATCCCACAACTGGATGTAAGCAGAGGTGGGCTGCACATAGTTTAACAAGCAATTTGCCAAAAATATGAGCGCGCGTGCACGCCCGCTACACCTAAAACTAGGCTTTTTCGGTGGGGGCGGCTTCCTGCACACCTGCTAGGTCAGCCTCGGTTAGTAGAACAAGAGAGGCGCGCAAATCATCTGGCCAGCGGGACGGGGCAAGGGGCCGGAAAGTGAGATATCTAGGACTGGATAGCGTCGGGGGTGGGATCAACCCATGCTTGGAACGACCGGTTCGGGTGAACCGGTCCAAACTGGCAGCAGCCTCTGCCCAGCATGCCTAAAGGGAAAACAATCAGATTGACTGGTCTCTTAGCTTAAAATTAAACAGGGATCCAATGGATCAGTCCTGGGCCTCTGTGGCTCAGACTGGTAAGACAGTCTGTTATTAACAGGAGCTGCTTGCAATTACTGCAGGTTCAAGCCCCACCAGGCCCAAGGTTGACTCAGCCTTCCATCCTTTATAAGGTAGATAAAATGAGGACCCAGATTGTTGGGGGCAATAAGTTGACTTTGTATATAATATACAAACGGATGAAGACTATTGTTTAACACATTGTAAGCCGCCCTGAATCTTTGGAGAAGGGCGGGATATAAATGCAAATAAAATAAAATAAATAAAAATAAATAGGTCAGGTCCTCAACTCACTCAGCTTTCCCCAGAGCGGTCTGGCGCTCTCTTCCTTCTCCACTGACCTTTTGCGCTTCGGCCCCAGTGACGGCCACTATCCTCCGGATGCCCTTCGCTATCGCTTCTTCTGACACAATGACGAAGTGTCCGGCGTGGCTCGAGTTCTGCAAATGCCTGCAAAAACATGAAAACTTCAGTCCCAAAGGTGCTTTTTTCAGGAGGCGACTGGACTTTCTCGTTTTGTTTTGTTTTTCTTTTGAAGACGTTTCGCTTCTCATCCAAGAAGCTTCTTCAGCTCTGACAGGATAGTGGGGAATGGAAGAATTTATATTCTTTGCAGACAGCTGGACATTTGCATCCTTTTAGAGGAGGGGTCTCTAACCTTGACAACTTCCAGAATTCTGGGAGTTGAAGTCCACAGGTCTTAAAGTTGCCAAGGTTGGAAACCTCTATTTTAGAGGGTCGTTGAAGCACTTGGTGGTTTATCTATGTCCCCAGGATCTCCTGAGTGGCGCTCCTGGTTCCTGTAGTTTGCAATTTTTCTCTCTCTGGAAAATCCATTCCTACTCCCACGCCATTCACGTTGCCTCCTGAAAAAGCCCCTTTGGGATAACCATGACCTGGATGACTGAAAATCTCTACAGCTGGTAAGTTCAGAGGCCGTAGGCAAGTTTTTAATATCTCTCATCTCAGCCAACTGAATAAATGTCTGGATCTGAAGACCTAATCTGCTAGGTAATGCACGATTTACAGTTTTTGGTTTCCCGATGCCTTTCCCCCACCCCCGCAACCGCAATGTACTCACGTGCCCCCGCAGAACTCAACAGATGTGATGGCGCCTGCTGTGCTGGAGGGATCATTCAGCATGTCCTCAACTGGTATGCCAATGGAGACAACACGTACAGGATCTGGGTAAGTCTCATCAAATACTGCTCGGAGGCCTTGGATGGCCTTGGCAGCTGCCAGCGGACAGTCCTTGGCGTACACAACCTGGGAAATTGATCACAGGGACGCTGAAGATTAGCAGATTCCAGGGGAGGGGATCCAGTGGCTGTGCTGTGACTCAGGCCCAAGTAGGTAGTAGGAAACTCAGTCAGTGTAAAAACAAACTTTATTAAAACAGCTGAGAATTACTTCATTCTCAGTGTAGTCCAACTAAATTAAAGCAAATTCCTCCCAACGTAATTCCTCTGTCCTATCGCAAACCTTGGTCCAATTACGCAAACTGCCGAAGGCCTTTCTTGGCAAAAGTTCAGAAGTTACTGATACAAATGCAACAAGACAAAGCTATCAACATTGTTTTCTGGCAAAGAGTCCAAACGCCGTTGCTGGTCTTTTATGGGAGGGGCCAATCATCTCTTGGCCCTACTCCCAAGTCGTCCTCTTTGCTTGAGCTGCTCTTGCCTTCTGGCAGCTCTTCTCATGCGTGCATTAGGAACAGGCTCCTCCTGTTCTCTGCCTCACTACTATCAGCCTCTGGAGGCTCTGGAGTTCGCACATCACTCCCTGATGGCCCTGGTCCCACCTCTGCCTCCGACGCAGAGCCCTCATCCGGGCCTTCCCCAGCCTCCAGGACTGGCCCACACTCTTCCTCAGCCTCATCGCTGTCTGACTCCGTTGCCAGTTCTGCAGGCGGACCACAACAGGCTGTACCTAATGTTTCTTAGTGCAACGGTCTCAAGACCATTCGGTTTTTCTGCCAAGGCATAAAGACCCAGTAGAGGTGAGCAAAATTTGGCCCCTAACCATACCAGAAGAAGACAACACGGGCTTCAGTTTAATTTTCTTTAGGCAGGCGAGCAGCTTCTTAGTATCAACTCTGTAAAATCACACTGGGAAAAGTTAGAATCAGGCCAAAAATCTAGCAGCGGTGTCCACGTGCAATAAATGGACTTGGTTGGTTTTAATAAATAAAAGAATGGGTTAAAATTCAAGGTGTTAAGAGCTGTGGGGGCGCAGTGGTTAGAATATAGTATTGCAGGCTAACTCTGCCCACTGCCAGGAGTTTGATCCTGACCGGCTCAAGGTTGACTCAGCCTTCCATCCTTCTGAGGCTGGTAAAATGAGGACCCACATTGTTGAGGGCAATAGGCCGATTCTGTAAACCGCTTAGAGAGGGCTGTAAAAGCACTGTGATGCGATATATAATTCTAAGTGCTGTTGCTTATTGCTATTCCTCTGGAGTAGGCTTTTACATCTCAACAACCCCTCCTCCTTGCGCTGCCCCCAATAGGATCCTTTCCAGACACAATAGGCTGGGCTATGAATCCTATCATCTCAACCAGAAGGAACCAAGTTGGAGGTGTCTGCTAGTTCCCATTGCTAGTGGGATCATTCCCACACTGACTGATCTTTCTCACCAGCCTCAACAACTTAGTTTTTTTTTTAAAAAAAGAAAGGACCAGGGATGCCAAGGACTAAAGGTGTGCTTTGCATGCTGTGGCATATGGGGTTTGGAGGCCTGGCTTGACCGCTGTTGTCAAGCAAGAAGGAAGAGAGAGTAAAAAATTGAAGCAGCATCTTGTGGCTGTGGACTGCAGCCGAGCGGTCAGGAGGGCTGAGGAGCTGACCTTGCTGTAGGTGTTATATATAGCTATTGATTGATTAGGTGGCATCATCCCTAGACCACATAGATTTCCCATATAGTGGGGAAAATACGAAAGTGCTCGCCGTCTGTCCGAGGTGGGTAAAATGAGGATCCAGATCGTTGGGGGCCAATAGGCTGACTCTGTAAGCCGCTTCAGAGAGGGCTGTAAAGCACTGTGAAGCAGTATATATCGTATTTTTTGGAGTATAAGACGTACCTTTTTCCCCTAAAAAAGAGGGTGAAAATCTGGGTGCGACTTATACTCCGAATGTAGCCCCACCCAGCTTCTCAAATGGAGGTTTCAGAGGCTGAAAAAAGAATCAGAAACAAAGCTTCAGAAAAGAAGCCCCCAAACAGAGCTTCAGAAAAAAAGCCCCCAAACAGAGCAGAGCTTCAGAAAAAAAGCCTCCAAACAGAGCTTTAGAAAAAAAGCCCCCAAACAGAGCTTCAGAGGCTTTTTTTCTGAAGTTCTGTTTTGGAGGCTTTCAGAGGCAGAAAAAAGTTTTTTCTGAAATGGAGTTTCAAAGGCAGAAAAAAAAGCAAAAAAAAAAAAAGCAAGGCACAGAGCTCACAACCAAGGAACCTGTTGCTAAAATTCATCTCTGGGAACAGCTGATTGGGCTTTCTTCTTATTTTCCTCCCCAAAAACTAAGGTGCGTCTTATACTCTGAAAAATACGGGTAAGTCTATTGCTATAAGCAATTGGTAGGGAAAGTAGAGACTGACCTATCTTCTCTACACCCTGATTTGCATCTGGATAAAAAAATCCAGTTGCCTCAGGAACCCAGGGAAGTCATTATATTCCAAAGGGATTCAACGCAAGGACATTGGCCCTCTTGTCTCACTGTACCTTGGCTTCTTGAATCATCCCATTAACAATCTCTTCTGCCTTCTTGATTTCCTGGGTAGACATGGCTCCCTTGGCGGTGAAGTCAAACCGCAATCGGTCCGGAGCCACCAAGGACCCTCGCTGATCGGCTTCTCCCAGCACGGAACGTAAAGCAAAGTTGAGGATGTGGGTAGCAGTATGGTTGCTCATAATGGGCCTTCGCCTTGGCTGAAAGATAAAAGAGAGAGAGGTGACTGGAGATGGCAGGATCTGCAAGGGAAGGAAGGATTCCTTCTCATCAAGGATCCCCAAAAATCAGGATCAATTCTAGTCAGCCAGCTGGGGTCCATAAGTGATCTGGGCAATAGGCTAGTGCAGGGGTCCACCCCCACCCCCTGCTGGGCTGCAGCCCACTACTAGGCCGTGAGCCATTTGGAAGCGGGCGTGGTGAACAAGCATTTCCACTTTATGTGAGCAGCAGGCTGTTATGGCCCATCAGCGGCCAGAAGATAGTGGCAGACTCGGACAGTGAGGAGGTTGGGGAGGAACATGGGTCAGTCCTGGAGTCTGGCGAAGGCTCTGATGAGCGCTCTGCGTCTGAGGCAGAGACGGGGCCAGGGCTGTCTGACAATTATCAGCTGCCTTCGGAGTCGAATATCAGTGGGGCAGAACAGCTGGAAGCTGTTCCTGATGTGCGCATGCGCAGAGCTGCCAGGAGAAGGGAACAGCTAAGGAACAAGGGCCGACTCAGGAGTAAAGGCACAGGTGGATGGTGAATGGCCCCTCCCATAGGGAATAAAGAGGAGCGAAGGGGAGAGGAGTTTGCAGGAGACAATTAGTTCAGTTCAGGAGGGTGAAGATCTGTTCCTGACTTCTTGCCAAGTAATTGCTGCTACAGAGTGGCGTTAGGAAGATTATCGGCCTGGCAACTCTCCAAACCTGATAAAAGTCTGTAGTTGTGAATGGGGAAGCCTAACTCAGAACACAGGCGAGCACATGCATGCGCACTTGATTTGCATGAGCGATGGGCATGTGTGCCTGCCACTTGTGCAAATGGAGCTACGCACGCACCCTTGTCGGCCACTTGCGTGGAACCATACCGTCCTCCCCTTACAAAGCCTGAAAGGTTGGGGAACTCTGGGCTAGTGCATCCAATTTTAACCCGGGTTTGACCATATGAAAAGCATTAGATGGAAAGAATCCAAGTCAAATTTCTTTTACCGTTTTTCCTCCTCGAGTCAACTCACCTCATCAATAAACAACCGCACAAAATCTCCCACCTTCAGGCTCCCATAGACGGTGCCCACGTGGAGCACGTAACCTCCTCGGACTTGTACGTTTTTCACCGTAAATTCCGTCTTCTGCAAAGCAAAGGAGAGAGTCGGCGGACGTGGTTCATCAACTCAACCAAGGAGATTGATAGCAAGACCGATCCCAACGAGCCGAGAGCATGCTAGATCCTAGCACCTGTTCTGATCGCTTACTAGACTGAAGAACCAGTTGTGATCCTCCAACTTGCTAGTCAGCAGGCATTAAGGGGGAGAAGGATAGTGTATTTGTCTACCAAGCCCTCCCATCCTGAAACGGATCGAAGTTCCCACCAAATCTATTCGGCCAACCTACATCTTCGGCGCCATCGTCTTCTTTAACGAAGTAGCCTTCGTCGTAGATCTGTCCACCCTGCTCAGCGTAGAAACAGGTCTGGTCCAGTACAACTCCACACTCTTGGCCTGTATGAACTTCCTCCACAAAGATCTTTTCCCGTCGGAGAGCTTTCACTGTGGCCCCAGGGTTACCAAATTCTGTAGGTCAAAACGAAACACTCCAAATAGGGTAAAAAAAAAAAGGTCAGGTGAACTTCGTATCACATCAGGAAGCAACAAGGACCATGCAAAAGATGGGCAAGGACAGCCTTGACATTTGCAGAAGAGTGTCAGCCTTCCAGGAAAACCCCCAACTCCAAGCAAAAACTCCGAAGCAAGCATCTTTCAAAGTTTTATTTACTAGGATAGGTACCGTATTTTTCGGTAAGGTACCGTATTTTTTGGTAAGACGCACCGGAGTATAAGACACACCTTAGTTTTTGGGGAGGAAAATAAGAAAAAAGTTGACTGGCAGATGGATCGGCCTCCCAGAATACCCGCAATCAGCTGTTCCAGAAGTGAATTTTAGCAACAGGTTCCTTGATTGTGAGCTCTGTACCTTGCTTTTTTTTTTTTTGCTTTTTTTCCCTGCCTCTAAAACTTCTGAAACTCTGTTTCGGAAAAAAACTTTTTTCTGCCTCTGAAAGCCTCTGAAACAGAGCTTCAGAAAAAAAGCCTCTGAAGCTCTGTTTGGAGGCTTCTTTTCTGAAGGTCTGTTGGAGGCTTCTTTTCTGAAGCTCTGTTTGGAGGCTTCTTTTCTGAAGCTCTATTTGGGGGCTTTTTTTCTGAAGCTCTGTTTGGGGGCTTTTTTTCTGAAGCTTCTTTCAGCTTCTGAAACCTCTGTTTGAGAAGCTGCGTGGGCTACATTCGGAGTATAAGACGCACCCAGATTTGCCACCCTCTTTTTTGGGGGGAAAAGGTGCGTCTTACACTCCAAAAAATACGGTAAACTGGCACATCTGGGAAAACCGAATCTGAGAGGTCTGGGTTTTCCCTCAGTAAATCAAACCACCCCAACCATTCCCTGACTCCTCAGTCGATCACATGCTCCAAGCATCAACTGTCCCATCTCGAGACAGCTCTCCGACCACTCCTTCTCCAGAAGTAGGATCGGCCTGACCTTCACCAACAGAAGAATGCTATTATGTCTACAGACAATCCCTCTACTAAATCCCCCCCTCCTACTTTCCCACACAGGAGAAAAATGGCAGCACAGAAGCTTCAGGCCTAATATGGCTTCCAAAGCTGACAAAGAGACCATTCAGGGGCCAGCCTTCCTCAGCTGGATGTGTTAGGATACAATCCCCAGAATTTATTGCCTGCAAGTCCCTACTCATCTGGAGGTGTTTTACATACCTAGGAAAACATGTTGGCCCTGGGACGGGCAGAAGATGCTGCATAAAGGAACAGCCTGATTCTATTATTATAATTGGTTCTATTATTATTACTGCTATTATATTATTACTATCGCTATTAGTTTGTGTGTTAATATTTACTACCAACTTTCTTTGGTTTTGTTCCATTTGTAAATGATAACTCTGACAATGCAGTGTTTTTTCAAAAAATGTTTATAAATGAAAATTTATATATATATTTTATATATACTTTATATATTATAACTGTCTGGTTCGGTTCTGCAACCCAACAAGAAAGACACAGACTTCAGAGGATAATTAGAACTGCAGAAAAAATAATGGCTACCAACCTGCCTTCCATTGAGGACCTGTATACTGCACGAATCAAGAAGAGGGCCGTGAAAATATTTACAGATCCCTCACATCCTGGACATAAACTGTTTCAACTCCTACCCTCAAAACGACGCTACAGAGCACTGCACACCAGAACAACTAGACACAAGGACAGTTTTTTCCCGAAGGCCATCACTCTGCTAAACAAATAATTCCCTCAACACCGTCAAACTATTTACTAAATCTGCACTACTATTAATCTTCTCATTGTTCCCATCACCAATCTCTTTCCACTTATGACTGTATGACTGTAACTTTGTTGCTGGCAATCCTTATGATTTATATTGATATATTGACCATCAATTGTGTTGTAAATGTTGTACCTTGATGAAGGTATCTTTTCTTTTATGTACACTGAGAGCAATGTTCCCTCTAATTTTTCACGAGTCTGAGCAAGCACACTAACTCCCTGAGCGGTCCCTTGGACCACTGTGAGCAACATCAGACGTGCGGGTCATGCCAGCATCGCATCCATTCAAGTCACATGATTTATTAAATCCATTCATTTATTTTATTTATTTATTATTATTATTATTATTATTTTATTTTATTTATTTATTATTATTATTATTATTTATAATTATTCATTTATTAAATCCATCCGTTCAAGTCACATGATTTATTAAAAGAATCAAACAGATTCGGCTAGCTAAAACTTTTAGCTAGAATCGGCTAGCTAAAAGTTTTAGCTAGCCAAATCTGTGCTGGGCAGCTAATCAACATCATTTGACAGGCGTTGATTAGCTGCGCAGCACAGATTCGCTAGCTAAAACTTTTAGTTAGAATCGGCTAGCTAAAAGTTTTAGCTAGCCGAATCTGTGCTGGGCAGCTAATCAACGCCTGTCAAATTCGTTGATTAGCTGCGCGCTGAATCGACTAGCTAAAAGTTTTAGCTAGCCGAATCTGTGCTGGGCAGCTAATCAACGCCTGTCAAATTACGTTGATTAGCTGCGCAGCACAGATTCGGCTAGCTAAAAGTTTTAGCTAGCCAAATCTGTGCTGGGCAGCTAATCAACGCCTGTCAAATTACGTTGATTAGCTGCGCAGCACAGATTCGGCTAGCTAAAAGTTTTAGCTAGCCGAATTTGTGCTACGCAGCTAATCAACATCATTTGACAGGCGTTGATTAGCTGCGCAGCACAGATTTTCTGTGCGCGGAGACCGTGTCAGCAGTGCGCATTTGCGCACGCGCGCAGCTTAGAGGGAACAGTGACTGAGAGCATCTGCACCAAGACAAATTCCTTATATGTCCAATCACACTTGGCCAATAAAAAATTCTATTCTATTCTATTCTATTCTATTCTATTCTATTCTATTCTATTCTATTCTATTCTATTCTATTCTATTCTATCTATATATAAAAAAGGAACAGCTTGGAACTCACCATAGAAGCCTTCTGGATCTGACCGATAGTTGTATTTCGGGGAGTCGTCAGTGGGCTCCAGTCCTCTGGCACGCAGATCTTCAATTGCATAGATGTCCAACATGATGAGATCTTCGTCGCCACCTCCTTTGCCCTGGGACTTCAGCTGGAAATGTAACAAACCCAAACGTGAAAGTTGGATTAAGGGACTCAGTTGAGGTTTGGTGCTATTATCTTATTCTACTGCACCAAAGGAAGTTAAGTCAAGGCCTTTTCTTTCTTTTTTCTCTTTGTCCTATACCCGTGATGGCGAACCGATGGCACACGTGCCAGAGGTGGCAAACAGAGCCCTCTCTAGGGGCACATGGGCTGTCACCCCAGCCCAGCTCCATCGGGTTTCTCCGTGGAAAGAGAGGGAAAGAGAGAAAAAGACGGAGAAAGAGAGGGGGTGAAAGAGAGAGAGAGACAGAGAGGGGGTGAGAGAGAGAGAGAAAAAGGGGAGGAGAGAGAGAGGGGAAAGAGAGAGCGAGAGAGACAGGAGGGGGGAAAGACAGAGAGAAGGGGGGGAACAGAGAGAGAGAGAGAGAGGGAAAGAGAAATGATATTACAAAAGTTTTTCTTTTTTATTGTTGCTAAATGTAATTCAAAAGCAGGGGAAAAAATGAAGGGGCATAAAAGTGCATTTATCACGTTTACGTTAGAACAATTAGCTGAACTCTGCCTTGTTTATCATTATTTTAGGTCGTAAAACCTCAGCAATCAAGTTAAATTGCCGTGTGGTCACTTTTGCGATAAAGAAGTGGGTTTTGAGTTGAGGTTTGGGCACTCGGTTGCTAAAAGGTTCGCCACCACTTGCCCTATGCTTTTCCCTCCCTTATTTCCCTCCTGTTTTCTTTTGTATTTTATATTACAAACTAATAAAAAAAAAAAAAACACCTCACCTTTTTCAGGGCCCTTGTAACTTTGACTGGTCCCTAAACGGAGAGTTCTTAAGTCAAGCGCCACCCTGTTAAGATTGAGATCGGGTCAGCAGTAGCCCAGCCCTACCTGAGCGGTCTTCCTTTCTTCCTCAAAGGCCTCCATGTCGACTCTTAGCCCTTTTTCTTCCGCAATTAGCCCCGTGAGATCTACAGGGAAGCCATACGTATCGTAGAGGAGCCAGGCGGTGTCTCCTGGACGGGGACCAGAAAGAAAGCAAGCCAACAGTCAAAGCCAGGGGTGAAATCTAAATTTTTTTGCTACCGGTTCTGTGGGCGTGGCTTGGTGGCGGGGTCATGTGACTGGGTGGGCGTGGCTATGTAACCATGTGACTGGGTGATCAAAAGACAGCAACTCACTAACAGTGTGCTGCTGGTGGACGGTTGGACTAGATGACCTCCGGGTCCCTTCCAACCCTGGATTATACTCTGAAGCTGCGTCTAGTGCCAGGTTGGTACTCCTTCCTTCCTTTCCTCCTTCCTTCCCTCCCTCCTTCCTTCCTTTCTCTCAAAAACGAACACCCCCCCACCCCATTTTTTGCCTAGCAGGCTTCAGGAAAGCCTGCTGGGAGGAAAAACAGACTCCCCCACCCCACTTATTCAGTTGAACAAGAATAAAGGCGAAAAAGTAAGAACGATGAGTACTATGAGCAGGGAAAGCACAGAACTGCCTGCTGACTAGGCTCACGAGCAATGAAGGAATAAATTATGCAGAAAAATACAGAACGAAGGTGGAAAAGAGTTGAGCCGTTTTGTATCTGGGTCTCCTTTCTCCGCCTGATGGAGGAATTCTGCCTCTTTGGTCACCTCAAGAGACTTTACCCTTAAGACTCAAGCAAAAGTCGCCAGAAAGATTCTGTCGGGTCCACCATTGTTGGCTTGGCGCCTCGCTGGCATCCTGCCATCGAAGGACCAGGGGGGCGAGGGACAAATGGGCAATAAACCTGTATGTATCTATTGTGGGAATTGTGGGTGGGTGGGTGGGGGGAATGACAGCTGAGGAAGAGCAGATCAAAATGGAACCAGTTCATGCCAGGCATCTTCAAGGCCGTTTACCCTGTGTGGAAAGTTACCGGCCCAAACATCTCAGCGTTCCCAAAGCATCTCGGTGGCATCGCATTGGCTGGATTTAAACTAGTCATGAAGGGAGGGACTGGGAGTGAAGGAAACAGTTTTGTATTGATGTGCGGGAAACTCAAGATTCCCCCTAACTTTACTGCAACTAGCATCTTTTAGTAAAAGTACCTTTCACTTCAATCGAATGGGAGTCGAGGGTTTTTCTTTCCTAAGAGATCAGACTGGGGCAGGTCTGACAGATTCCTATCCAGCCCTACCGTATGTTATAACGACGAATGACCTTTTAAGAGAAGTAAGACTATTCTGGGAGATGTTGATTTCACATGATCTTTTGAATTAATGGGGGGCTATTAATAGGAAGGGTAACATATTACATACCGGGGATTATTTTATTGTCTCCCAAGCTCTGAATCTTCCTGTCAAGAATGCGGCGTCCTCGGTTGAGTGTCTTCAAGAACTGCACCTCCTCTTCGTTGATAATATCTTTCACCATGTCTGGATCTTTCGTCAGTTCGGGGAAGGCTCCACCCTGAGAAGAACAGGATTAGGTGAAGGAAGGTCACCTCCTCTCCTCAGCCATCCATACATCTTAGAGAAGTGTGAGGAGCAGCGTTCCCTGATACTTTCTAGGTAGTGTGGAGACTACAATTCCCAGAATTTCAGTGGGTTAGTGTATGATTTTATTCTACAGTAGTGGCCAAAATTGTGGAAACCTTTTGGGAAAAGTGTATTTTTTTTTTAATTTACATTTATATCCCGCCCTTCTCCGAAGACTCAGGGCGGCTTACAGTGTGTAAGGCAATAGTCTCATTCTATTTGTATATTTACAAAGTCAACTTATTGCCCCCCGAACAATCTGGGTCCTCATTTTACATACCTTATAAAGGATGGAAGGCTGAGTCAACCTTGGACCTGGTGGGACTAGAACCTGCAGTAATTGCAGGCAGCTGTGTTTTAATAACAGGCTTCTTACAGCCTGAGCCACACCGCGGCCCAGCTAATAATACCACTTTCTTTTGGAAGTAGTACCATAAAATTATATAGCAATGGAAAGACAATTTAATCAAGAATGTAATGCAATAACTTTTATGAAGGATTTGCTATTAGAATAGCAGTTACAATATAAAGAAGAAAAATGAAACACACAGAAAAAGCGAGATGTACAAAAATTATCACTATGTCAGTTAATACTTCATTGGGTAACTTTTAGTATGAATTATGGCCTTACAACGTCTTCCCATGAAGTGAACCAAGTCTTTCAGTTCTGCAGCTGTTATCATGTGAAACCAAAATTAAATGATGGCTTCTGTTAACTGGGTTTTATTGCTGGGTCGGTTCTGACTAACAAGTTTTTTTAGTCAGCTCCATAGATTTTCAAGTGGGTGAAGGTCTGGGCTCTTCCCAGGCCATTCCAGCAGCGGAATAGGATTATCTTGAAACTCCAAACAAAAAACAAAAACCTAGTGGTGTTAATAGCCATCAAACCTCAAAAAATACACTTTTCCCAAAAGGTTTCCACAATTTTGGCCACTGCTGTGACTAGAAGGCAGGAGGTTGGGGACAAGTGCTCAAGAGCAAAACACGAGAGTAGGATTACCAGGGACTGAACCACCACATCAACCAGCGTGGCGAAGAATCCCTTGGGAGCATTGAGCTTCTCATGAGCGTAGCGCACAGCACGTCGGAGGATGCGCCTCAAAACATACCTGCAGTAAGGAACAAGGAAGAGAGAGGCTGTTTTACATTCTGGCTAGTCATATTTCTGAAAATACTGAGATGCAGAGAGAATGGACTACGAGTGCATTAGGGCAGAGGTCCCCAACCTCCCGGGCTACAGCCCGGAACTGGGCCCCAAAAGGCAAAGTATGTGTGTGTGTGTAGCTCTGTTTACACAAGCAGCTGTTTGTGAGAGCGGCACGCACACACGCAGGTTACAGAAATGGAGCTGCGCAAACGAGTGCGCATACCTGCCGCGTGCACAGAACCATCCCTTCTCCCCCTCTCCTGCTGGGCTGCCAAGCCGGAAAGGTTAGGGACAGCTCCATTAGGGGGAAAAGCTTCGAAGGGGGTCCCAGCGCCTTTGTTCCGTTTCGAGGAATCCCCCAGGCGTCACCCCAGGGAATTATGGGCAGCCTCACCCTCTGCCGGTGTTATCGGGTCTCCCTCCATCTGAAAGGGCTATGGTGATGGTTCGGGCGTGGTCAGCCAGGACTCGATAAGCCATATCTATGCCATCAACATCTTCCTCAGCAACCTGGCCAGCGTAAGGTCGGCAGCCAGTCCCCTGGGAAAAAGAAGGAATGAAACCGGAAATTTTCATGAATGTGAGTCAGTGCCAATATTTACTTAGTATTTACTATATATATATATGTGTGTGTGTCCCTCTCTCTCTCTCTTTCTCTCTCTCTCTCTATATATATATTTATTTGTTTTCTGAGGTTTTCACGGGTGTTTGTATGTAGGTCTTTGGTTGTTCAGGTTTTCTCTCATGTAAAATTGGAAGTGTCTTGGCGACGTTTCGACGAAGTCTCATTCGTCATCTTCAGGCTTCAGCTTCATTTTGCTCCCAGAAGTACTTCCAATTTTACACGGGAGAAAACCCGAACAACCAAAGACATATACATACACACACACACACACAGGTATATGTATCAGAAATCTTGGTGGTGCAGTGGTTCGAATGCAATATTGCAGGCTAACTCTGCCCACAGCCTGGAGTTCGATCTGGACCAGCTCAAGGTTGATTCAGCCTTCCATCCTTCTGAGGTCAGTAAAATGAGGACCGGGGTGAAATCTAAATTTTTTCCCTACTGGTTCTGTGGGTGTGGCTTAATTGGTGGGTGTGGCTTGATGGTCAGGTGACTGAATGGGCATGGCCAATAATAATAATAAGTAATAAAAATGATAAAGTATACAAAACTTGGGCGCGTCCGGTCTACCTTCTTTAAAAATAGAGGCACCGGTCTACTAATTGCCTTTTTTTGGGAGGCACCAGTCTACCTTCTTTAAAAATAGAGGCACCGGTCTACTAATTGCCTTTTTTTGGGAGGCACCGGTCTACTTTCTTTAAAAATAGAGATACCGGTCTACTAGCCACCGACAACGGTAATCAGCTGTAGTGCAGTCCTTTGAAGCACCACGGCACTCATTTAAGGCCATTTGCAGCTATATCACCACTGAGAGCTTCAGGGACAGAGAAGAGGAACAGCGAGGTGTGGGCGGTGGAGGGAGGGGCAGGGATTTTTGCTACCAGTTCTCCGAACTACCCGCCCCCAATGCTATCGGATCGCGCGATCTTGTCCGAAGTGGGATCATTTCACCCCTGATGAGGCTCCAGATTGTTGGGGGAAATATGCTGGCTTTGTAAACTGCTCAGAGAGGGCTGTTAAGCACCATAGGGCAGTATGTAAGTGGAACTGCTATTATTTCTTATATTGATAATCCGTTTTTCCTTGAGATTTCGAATACTGATTTTGAGATTCGCTCCAACGTTGAAAGCTTTTAAAAATAAACTGGAACAGCCATTTGTCTGAACTGGTGTAGGGCCTCCTGCTAGAGCAGGGGGTTGGACTAGAAGACCTCCAAGGTCCCTTCCAACTCTTGTGATTCTGTTATTAACATGACTTTAACAGCCTGAGCTATGCTATCCAGAGGCTGAGCCATGTATTGACAAACTGACCCACCCTGAACTTGGGACATACCTTCTGAATAGCCTCAAAATAAGGCACAAAAAGATCGGTGTCATAATTGGACATTTTGTTTTGCAACACGGACACCAGCCGTTCCAGCCCCATCCCGGTGTCGATGCTTTTCTTCGGCAGCGGTTTCAAGGTCCCGTCAGCCTCTCTGGCCCAAGAAAAAAAATAAAAATAAAAATAATAAATAACTAAATAAATAAATAAATAACTAAATATTATATATATATATATCGATCGTATTTTTCAGAGTATAAGACGCACCTTAGTTTTTGGGGAGGAAAATAAGAAAAAAGCTGATTGGCGGGTGGATCAGCCTCCCGGAATACTCCCCCAATCAGCTGTTCTCAGAGGTGAATTTTAACAACAGGTTTCTTGGTTGTGAGCTCTGTGCCTTGCTTTTTTTTTTTTTTTTTTTGCTTTTTTTTCTGCCTCTGAAACATCTGAAACAGCTTCAGAAAAAAAGCCTCTGAAGCTCTGTTTGGGGGCTTCTTTTCTGAAGCTCTGTTTGGAGGCTTTTTTTCTGAAGCTCTGTTTGGGGCTTTTTTTCTGAAGCTCTGTTTGGGGCTTTTTTTCTGAAGCTCTGTTTGGGGCTTTTTTTCTGAAGCTCTGTTTGGAGGCTTGGCTTTTTTTCTGAAGCTCTGTTTGGGGCTTTTTTTCTGAAGCTCTGTTTGGAGGCTTTTTTTCTGAAGCTCTGTTTGGAGGCTTTTTTTCTGAAGCTCTGTTTGGAGGCTTTTTTTCTGAAGCGCTGTTTCAGAGGCTTTTTTTCTGAAGCTCTGTTTGGGGCTTTTTTTCTGAAGCTCTGTTTGGGGCTTTTTTTCTGAAGCTCTGTTTGGGGCTTTTTTTCTGAAGCTCTGTTTGGGGCTTTTTTTCTGAAGCTCTGTTTGGAGGCTTTTTTTCTGAAGCTCTGTTTGGAGGCTTTTTTTCTGAAGCTCTATTTGGAGGCTTTTTTTCTGAAGCTCTGTTTGGAGGCTTTTTTTCTGAAGCGCTGTTTCAGAGGCTTTTTTTCTGAAGCTCTGTTTGGGGCTTTTTTTCTGAAGCTCTGTTTGGGGCTTTTTTTCTGAAGCTCTGTTTGGGGCTTTTTTTCTGAAGCGCTGTTTCAGAGGCTTTTTTTCTGAAGCGCTGTTTCAGAGGCTTTTTTCCTGAAGCTCTGTTTGGAGGCTTTTTTTCTGAAGCTCTGTTTGGAGGCTTTTTTTCTGAAGCGCTGTTTCAGAGGCTTTTTTTCTGAAGCTCTGTTTGGAGGCTTTTTTCCTGAAGCTCTGTTTGGAGGCTTTTTTCCTGAAGCTCTGTTTGGAGGCTTTTTTTCTGAAGCGCTGTTTCAGAGGCTTTTTTTCTGAAGCTCTGTTTGGAGGCTTTTTTTCTGAAGCTCTGTTTCAGAGGCTTTTTTTCTGAAGCTCTGTTTGGAGGCTTTTTTTCCTGAAGCTCTGTTTCTGATGCTTTTTTCAGCCTCTGAAACCTCCATTTGAAAACCTGGGCAGGGCTACATTCCAAGTACAAAAAGCACACAGATTTTTATCCTCTTTTTTGGGGGAAAAAGGTGCGTCTTATATTCCGAAAAATACGGTATTTGTAATAATCATTGGGATTAGGAAACACGAGCAGAAATCCAGTCCTTCCCCTTCGTCCCAACTTCATGCAAACTAGAAACTCCAATTTTAAACCGTGTATTTAAAAGCAAATTAAAACCAATACAGAGCAATGAAAGGTAGTCTTTGACTTACAATACGGTTCTTTTAATGAAGTTACAACAGCGCTGAAAAGTGACTTATGACCGTTTTTCACACTTACGACCACTGCAGGATCCCCACGTTCAAGTAACCAAATATTCAGACACTTGACAACTGGCATCTATTTATGACGGTCGTTGTGTCCTGGGGGGGTCATGCGGTCGCCTTTTGTGACTTTTGATAAGCAAAGTCAATGGGGAAGCCAGATTGACTTAACAACCGGGTTACTAATTTAGCAACTGTTAACTCCACTTAACGACTGTGGCTAGAAAGGTCGCAAAGTGGGGCAAATGTTTCACTTAGCAACAGAAATTCTGGGCTTAATTGTGGCCGAAAGTTGGGGACTACCTGCACATAGGTAAAACAAATACATCATGCACATATATATATATAAATATAAAAGCGGGGATGAAATTCTTCAGTGCTCTTCCTCTGATTGACTGGGAAAACCCACACCTGGGAGATCTCAAGCCAAAGGAAACCGATTCCCGCATCACCTGTTGAACTGTATGAACACCAAATTCCAGATCTCAAGCACGTTGGGATCGTCTTGATTGACAAGGTGGGAAGCGTCTCGGTCCCCGATCCGGTCGTAATGCATCTCGCTGCAAGGGCCACAAGGCCCTGTGTCTCCCATTTCCCAGAAGTTGTCCTTCATGCTTCCCGGAAGAATCCTACTCTCTGCCAGACTGAAGGAGAAAAAGCTCCATGAGTAACAAGAGTGAGGAAAAGAGCCCACAAGTCATAACTTCAGTGCTCTGGATTAATTAGAAGCCCACACTTATTTTCAAATAGCTTTGAAAATATTCAATAGCCAGCGCCGTGGTGGCACAGTGGTTAGAAGGCGGTATTGCAGGCTAACTCATTGCTCACTGCCTGGAGTTTGATTCTGATTCAGCCTTCCGTCCTTACGAGGTCAGTAAAATGAGGACCCAGATTGTTGGGGGCAATAGGCTGACTCTGTAAACCGCTTAGAGGGGGCTGTAAAGCACGGGGAAGTGGTATATAAGTCTAAGTGCTAGTGCTATTGCTCTGCTCACTGCAAGGAGTTCGATCCTGATGGGGCTCAAGGTTGACTCGGCCTCCCATCCTTCCATGGTCAGTAAAATGAGGACCCAGATAGTTGGGGGCAATAGGCTGACTCTATAAACCGGGACACGGTGGCTCAGGGGCTAGGACATTGAGCTTGTTGATCAAAAGGTCGGCAGCTCAGTGGTTCGAATCCCTAGTGCTGCCGTGTAACGGGGTGAGCTCCCGTTACTTGTCCCAGCTTCTGCCAACCTAGCAGTTTCGAAAGCACGTAAAAATGCAAGTAGAAAAAATAGGGACCACCTCTGGTGGGAAGGGAACAGCGTTCTGTGCATCTTTGGCGTTGAGTCATGCCGGCCACATGACCACGGAGACGTCTTCGGACAGCGCTGGCTCTTCGGCTTTGAAACGGAGATGAGCACTGCCCCCTAGAGTCGGCAACGACTAGCATGTATGTGCGAGGGGAACCTTTACCTTTACCTTATAAACCGCTAAGAGGGGGTTGTAAAGCACTGTGAAGCGGAATATAAGTCTAAGTGCTTGTGCTATTTCCCTCCACTTTTGTGCCCTCCAGATGTGACCCTGGGAACATGAAATTGCAAGAACTGCAGTCCCATCACAAATGGACAGTGTGAGTTTAGGAAAGTGTTGTGTCTTGCCCGCTCTCACCGCAGCCGGGGCCTTCTTATCTGCTTCCGAACGCTGAGGAATGTCCTAGTATGCCTCCCGGCCCCAGCCCTGGCTCCATGCCCAGACAGGCCGAGGAAGAAGTGCTTCCAACCCCCAGCTCTGGCTCCATGCCCAGGCAAACGGAGCAACTAGACCCCTCCCCGACAGCATGTGAGCCTGAGGGAGGTCAATTGCCAACAGCTGCAGACTGGAGTGACCCTCGCGTCAGAAGACTTGATAGGCGGAGGCAACAGAAGGAAGGGAGAGGCAGGCCTGGATAAGTGCTGAGTCATGGAGCCACACCCCATGGCCTATATAAAGGACCTGCTTTCTGGCATTTTCTGAGTCAGGCAAAGTCTAAACATATCTTGCTGAAGTCACTTTCTGGTCTCCTGCCTGCCCTGAGGACTTTGCTAGAACTTTGGCAGAGCTGCAGAGGCACGCCTGATTCGGATTTCCCTGACCCGGCCGTCAGCGGAGGAGTGGGACACGACAGAAAGTTGGTATTTGAAATCCACGTAGCAAGGTTGTTTTTTTTTTATCCTCACCCACGAGAATGTGATTAGGAAAATATTAGAATATGCTGAAATGAACGCTTGCAATTAAAGAGAAAGAACAAACTGAATATTATGTGATATGGAAATTATTTTATCAAGGGTTAGAGAATAAAAATGGAAGTTGGAAATAAAAGGAGATTAAAGTAGAAAATATGTCAAGATAAGAGATGTAAAAAGTACGATGGTGGTTATTATGAATATTAGGATTATATTTTTATTAGAAGATACGTTAAAAGGGAAAAATGAATAGGTTTACTATGTTCAGTATTCCAATTGTAAGATCAGATAATTAATATCAGTGTAATGAATGCTGTTGTAAATCTTGATGGTTATTGTCCAGACATATTTGTACCCAGATGACACACTGTTTAAGGGAAACTGGAGTGTTTATATTAAAAAATAAAAAATAATTTTTTAAAAAAGTTTTTTTTAAAGTAATAAGTAATTTTAAAGTAAGTCACACTCGTAAAATTAAGATAGTGCTATTTAAAACTATAAATACTGACAAGAAACACCCCATCAGCTGGGATAATGCTCCTTTCTTTTTATTTTGTGCAGCCAAATAATAACCCATTTTGGAAGATTCTTGGTAAAAATGGTGGTTTAAAACATCCAATACAAGATGCAAGCCAGATGGTCAATATGTGGTTTCTGAATAGCCTGCTTTCCACTAAACCAAAGTTTCATATATTTCTTTCTTTCTTTCAGGATCCCTTCCCACTTCTAAAAATTACGCCGGACTCTAAAAAGAGTGATGGGATTTTATTTATTTATTTTATTTATTTATTTATTTATTTTACTAAATAATAACACACTATTATTTTTAAACATGGCAAATAATTTCTATTTTACAGACCCCTGTCGGAGGTCCTGGGAATACAGTTTAAGAAGCACTGCACTAAAGTAAACTCTTAATTCAAAGGTATCAACAAACCTGCAATTTGTTAAATTTATTCCCAGTTTCTTTTTTTTTCTTTTTGGAAAAAGTTATTTTTTTCCCCTTATAAACATATCTTAAATGTACAGTTTCTTATCTAACATACATATTTTCTTTTAACTTTCATACTAATTCATCCTAGACAATTTAAGCATATTTGGGTTGCTCTTCTACCATTTCATCTCCCTTGTTTTACAACAGTCCTTCTTCTCCCTCTCCTCTCTTTCCTTTCTTCCATCTACTCTTCTACTTTCTTCTTTCCTCTTCTCCTTCTCTCCTTCCCCTTCCTTTCCCCCACGCCTCCCTTCTTCCCCACTTCTAACCTTCTCTCCTACTCATTTCCCCTCTCTTTCTTCCTCTCCTTTTCCCTTTCTTCTTTCTCTCTCTCTCTCTCCTTCCTCTCTTCAGTTTATTTTTTTCTTAGTGCACAAGAGTTTTTTGCATGATGCAAAGAAAGGGGAAATTTAAGGCACAGATTAGGGTTTGGAAAGACCCTAATCTTTCTTGGAAAGGTGATCTCTCTTATACCTCCTGGCCTGGTCTTTAACCCTCTTGGCTTCTTTTGGGAGGGATTGGGGTTGCTTTCTGACAGTTCAGGAAGAATTTCCTGGGTAACCCCCAACTCACCCGAGATCCAGCCAGATTTGTTTGCAATCTAAGTCAGGCTCCAAGCCGGCTGCTTCGTTGCCACCAAAATAAGTCACATAGAGCCTTTCGATGGGGATGCCAAATTCTTTGGTGAGCAGGTCCAGAGCAAGCTTGCAAGCCAGTTCCTGAGCGGACAGTGAAAAACATGGCCGTGAAGGTCTTGCCAGACAGAATGATCACCTGCCGCCTTTCTTTTCACATTTCGCCTTTTTCTAAATGCGGCAATAACAAACACCAAGCCATCATAGACAGGTAGCCCTTCCAGTTATGCCCACAATCAGGAGCAGAATATCCACTGCCAAGCAAGGCAGTTGACAAGTGAGCCATACCTGATTTTATGACCTTTATTGCCATGGTTGTTAAGCAAATCACCGCGGTGAATTGCACGGTCGTTAAATGAATCCAGCTTCCTCCGTTGACTTTGCCTGTCAGAAGCCAGCTGGGAAAGTCGCAAATAGCGATCACGTGACTCCGAGATGCGACAACCCCTGTAAATACCCGCCAGTTGCCAAACCTCCCCCCCCCCGAATTTTGATCATGTGATCATACGGATACCGCAATACTAAGCATAAGGACCATCGTCAAGTCACTGTTTTCAGTGCCGTTGTAAGCTTGAACGGGGTTGCTGAACAAATGGCTCTAAGTCAAAACCGATTGTACTATGGAGCTGGCAACGGAGTCGGACAGAGATGAGGCTGAGGTGAGGCCAGGGTCATTGGGAAGTGAGGTGTGGACTCTAGAGCCTGACAGTAGTGAGGCAGAGGAACAGGAGGAGCCTGTTCCTAATGCACGCATGGGAAGACCTGCCAGAAGACAAGAGCAGCTCAAGCAGAGAGGATGACTCAGGAGTAGGGCCAAGAGATGATTGGCCCCTCCCATAAGGCTTAAAACAGACCAGTACCGGCGTTTCAGCTTTGCCAGAAAACAACATTGTAGCTGTGTCTTCTGCTCCATCTTCTGCTTCGTGTACGTCTTTGTTTTTGTGGCTTCCGGACGTTTACCAGGAAGAACCTTTGGCAGTTTGCCTAATTGGACTAACGTTTGTGAGATAACTGAGGAATTTGTGTTGGGAGGCATTTGTTTTACTTTGAGTTGAACGACGCTGGGAATGAGGTAATTCCCAGTTGTTCGAATAAAGTTTGTTTTTCCACAGACTAAGTTTATTACTACCTATTTGGGCCTGGGTCACAACACGCGCCTTCTGGGCATGCACTGGGCCTCAAAAACATGGCTAAATAGGATAGCATTATGTCCCGGCGGATGGGCGGGCCCATCCTACCCGCCACTACCAGTTCACTCGAACTGGTGTGAACCGGCAGAATACTAGCTCTGGCTCTCCTCGATTTACGCAAGAGAATTCCCAAACTTATTTGAAGAGGCCACAGATGCAACTATTCTGTGTGCAACAAGCAAAAGTAAGCCCCCCGCCAAACCCAACCCACCCTATGTCGTATCCCCAAATTGAGTGCTTCCTTGCTATGCTCCCGCCGTACCTTGAAGTAATCGCCAAAAGACCAGGAGCCCAGCATCTCAAAGAAAGTGTGATGATACACATCCTTGCCCACGTCATCTAAGTCGTTGTGTTTGCCGCCAGCTCGAATGCATTTCTGGGTGTTGACGGCTCGTGTCAGCTTGGCCATGGGATGAGAAGGGTCGATTGTGTTGAGGAAGATCGGCTTGAACTGGGATAACAAAGAAGAAAACAATTCTCAGCTCTGGAGTTGCGTGCAAAATAGGCCGAGAACTTTTAACAAATTTTTTAAACATGAGCTGCGGTGGCGCAGCGGTTAGAGTGCAAGCGACTTCTCCTGACTGCCAGCTGCCTGCGATTCGGCAGATCGAATCTCAACCAGGCTCAAGGTTGACTCAGCCTTCCATCCTTCCGAGGTGGGTAAAATGAGGACCCAGATTGTTGGGGGCAAGAGGCTGACTCTGTAAACAGCTTAGAAAGGGCTGTAAAGCACTGTAAAGCGGTATATCAGTCTAAGTGCTATTGCTATTCCTTCCTTCCTTCTTCCTTCTCTCCTTCGGTGGTAGAATAGTTAGGATGCAGTATTACAAGCTAACTCTGCCCACTGCCAAGAGTTCGATTCCAACAGGTTCAAGGTTGATTCAGTCTTCCATCCTTCCAAGACGGGTAAAATGAGGACCCAGATGGTTGGGGGCGATATGCTGACTCTGTAAACCGCTTAGAGAGGGCTGTAAAAGCACTGTGAAGCGATATATAAGTGCTATTGCTTTTTTTTTTTTTTGCCGGCCCCAAATTCCTGAAATTATGAGAAAGAGAGTACAATTCCCTCTGCTTTGTAAAGCATCTATTATCACTGACCTGGTTCATGCCAGCATTGGCAAAGAGGAGGGTAGGGTCATCCAGAGGGATGGTAGCCGAGGAGTGTACGTAAGTGTGCCGGTTGTCCACAAAGAAATTGATGAAGCGTTGACGGATCTCACTGGCTGTCAGGGTCTCCATGGCGAGATCTCTGCTCAGCACTCTGGTGCAAGAGAGGTGGGAAAAAGACACGCCAGATTTGAAAAAAGTAAGGAAAAGTTACAAAAAGGCAGTCCCACCTTAAGGCATGAAACCCAACAGGGTTGTTTTTGTGGAGAAAATAGGATGAGGAAGGAGCATTCGAGATACAGGTATGCCTTGACTTACAACCACAACTGAGCCCAACGTTTACGTTGTTAAGTGAGGCATACGAGAAGTAAATTTTGCCCCATTTTGCAATCTTTCTCGTTCGCAGTTGTTAAGTGAATCACTGCAGTTGATAAATTAGTAACCTGGTTTAAGCGAATCTGGCTTTCCCCCGTTGTCTTTGCTTGTGAGGAGGTCACAAAAGGGGATCATGTGACCCGGCAACACCGCAAGTCATAAATATGAGTCGTGGAGTGGGGAGGGAATGGAGATTTTGCAGTATCCTTCCCCTGCCATGCCCACCAAGCCACGCCTACAGAATTGGTGGTAAAAAAATTTGGTATCACCACTGTCTTCTCATAGTTCCCATCACCAATCTCTTTCCATTTATGACTGTATGACTATAACTTGTTGCTGGCAATCCTTATGATTTATATTGATATATTGACCATCAATTGTGTTATAAATGTTGTACCTTGATGAACGTATCTTTTCTTTTATGTACACTGAGAGCATATGCACCGAGACAAATTCCTTGTGTGTCCAATCACACTTGGCCAATAAAAATTCTATTCTATTCTATTCTATTCTATTCTATTCTATTCTATTCTATTCTATTCTATTCTATTCTATTCTATTCTATTCTATTCTTTAACATATAGCTGTCAGTCAACAATTGAGGATTTATTTCCCCCCATAACATACCAAATATTACTCCTTCAGAAGAGATGCTACCCCCTTAAAGTGCTATTTGCAAACCACAATGGCTAAGTCCCTGAGAGGGGCTAAGAAGAAATCATGTTGCTTCTACCCCTCTCTCTCATTTATCTTTTTTTCTTTTGGCAGGTGACGTGATTAGAAGTTAGATAGGTAAGAAAGAAAGAAAGAGTTTCGTAACGAAGAGTGACATGATTAAAAGCTAGAATAAGTGATTGAAATAAGGGAAATATTAATGTATACCTTTTTATCTTATAAAATGAAACTAATGAGAAAATGTGGAATAATTGAATAATGATAGACTGCAATCGAACATAGATGTGTATTATTAGAAACACACAAGTTGATTGAGTGTAACAATTATGTTTAATCTGATTAATTTCATTTGTATTGGAATGCATGGCGCCCAGCTGGCTCACTGTTCCCCGCATTGATTTGGCATTTTGATAAAAATATAAAAAAATTTGGAAAAAGAAGAAGAAACAACCATATTACAACTTTAGGATAAGGGGTGCGCAATGGGCCTTTGACCCACGGCTGCAGTGCCGCTGGCCATAAATCAAATTCACCTTGGACACCCAGGGTTGGATTCCCAAAGGTGCGCTTTTTTTTTTCTTCTTTTCCTCCAAAAAAGCAAACTGGACTTTCTTGTTTTTGTTTTTTTTCCTTTGATAACGTTTCTCTTCTCATCCAAAAGAAGCTTCTTCCCTTTTAACTTTTAATGGTCCTTGAGTGGCTCAGACTGCTAAGACAGTCTGTTATTAATTTTTATTTATTTATTTATTTTATTTTTATTTGCATTTATATCCTGCCCTTCTCCGAAGACTCAGGGCGGCTTACACTATGTCAAGCAATAGTCTTCATCCATTTGTATATTATATACAAAGTCAACTTTTATTGCCCCCAACAATCTGGGTCCTCATTTTACCTACCTTATAAAGGATGGAAGGCTGAGTCAACCTTGGGCCTGGTGGGGCTTGAACCTGCAGTAATTGCAAGCAGCTGCTGTTAATAACAGACTGTCTTACCAGTCTGAGCCACAGAGGCTCAGACTGCAACAGCAGCCGCTTGCAATTACTGCAGGTTCAAGCCCCACCAGGCCCAAGGTTGACTCAGCCTTCCATCCTTTATAAGGTAGGTAAAATGAGGACCCAGATTGTTGGGGGCAATAAGTTGACTTTGTATATAATATACAAATGGATGAAGACTATTGCTTAACACATTGTAAGCCGCCCTGAGTCTTCAGAGAAGGGCGGGATATAAATGCAAATAAAAATAAAATAAAATAAAAAAAATAAAATAAAACTGACCCGCTGGGGTAATGGAAAGATTTATACCCTTGGTAGTCATCTGTTTGTTGACAACTCAAGTCTTTCCATTCCCCACCGGTCAGTTAGAACGGGAGAAGCTCCTTTGGGATGAGAAGCGAAACGTTTTCAAAGGGGGTGGGGGAAAAAAAAACAAACCCCAAGAAAGTCCAATTCATCTTTTGGAAAAGAAAAAAAAAAGCACACTTTTGGGACAACCGTGATCTGGGATGACTGAGAAGCTCTGCAGACACACGGTGGGAAACCGCACAAACACATACCCAGCCTACCTTGCAGGGCTGTTGTGCAGGAGGGGAGGAGGGAACCACGGAGGAGGAGGAGGACGCCGCCTTTTGCGCCTGGAAAACAGACACAAGAGATGCTGGAGTGGCACAAACGCATTTAATTTATCGCTTTCCGTTCAATAACCTACCTGGCTTCTTCCGCCGCTCCCCCAACCCGCGATGTCGCTTTCCAGCAGCTGCGGCGGCGCTTTCGCTACGAAGCCGAGCCGGGGGGTGGGTGGGTGGGAGGCGGACCTTTCTTTAGCTCGCACGTCCTATTGGCCTAGAGGCTGAAAGGACGGGTGGCGATTGGCCCAAAGCCTTGTCTATCAATCTTAAAAAGGGGCCGAGTCACAAGCATGCCGAGATTGAGGATTTGGGCCGGCTGATGCAATGGCTGCGAAACCATGGAGGTCACGTGGCCTCCCAGCAAAAAGGGCACGAAGGCGGCAAGGGGGCCGCCATTAAGGGAAGAGACTGGGGAGGCGTGGAAGGAAAGATCTAAATACAGGGAATGGTTCATAATTCGAGATGGGTTGGGTAGGATAATGTATAACGATCACGTCGTTAAAATACACTGTTCTTGGTTTGTTGGTTTGTTTTTTAAATGTGAAAACAAGTCCTCTGAATATTTTGCAGAACCCATCTCTTTTTCTTTTTTTCTTTTTTTTTTTTTTTAAAAAAAAGAAAATTAAATTAAATGACCAAAGGAAGGGAATCTTGCACCGTGCATCTACTCGAGTTTTCAAACATTTTCTGCAACGTCAGTAAAAACGAGATAAATTTTTGCTTCCTGGAACATTCTGCTCTGTGGAATGTGAATTTATTATTTATTATTTTGTATAGGGGTCTGTCTGTGTTGAAGACCCTTTTTCTTTTATGTACACTTTCCTTTCTTTTCCTTTCCTTTCCTTTCCTTTCCATTTATTTATTTATTTATTTATTTATTTATTTATTTATTTATTTATTTATTTTCTTTCTTTCTTTCTTTCTTTCTTTCTTTCTTTCTTTCTTTCTTTCTTTCGTTTTACGTACACTGAGAGCGTATGCACCAAGACAAATTCCTTGTCTGTCCAATCACACTTGGCCAATAAAAAAAAAAATCTATTTTATTATATTCTTGAAGCATGGTGAAAACAGCACCCCAATTGCATAAAATAAGAAAAAAGTACAATAGAAATACAATATGATTCTTGACGAATGTATCTTCTCTTTCTATGTACACTGAGAGCATATGCACCGAAGACGAATTCCTTGTGTGTCCAATCACACTTGGCCAATAAAGAATTCGATCTATCTAAAGAAAGAAATGAATCCCGAGTGATAATAATCAGCTCTGAAGATCACACAAACATTGAATGTATGTTTAACTAAAACTGCTGTGAAGTAGCATGTTGTACACAAAAAAATTAAGGATCCCAAATCCAGAATGTGGGGGCCCAGATAATCAGCTAAATGAGCCAGAATTATGTAAGCAAGGATGCCCAATCGTGTAGTCAAGTCAGGAAGTATCATTCCACCCCTCATGTTTCCTCTCATAAACACTAGATGTTATGTATCTTTAAATATTTTGGCGGGAAACAAGCACGTTGCTGATTGGTTGAAGCCGCCGGTTAAACAGTATATAAAGGGTTGTTTTTCCCCAGCTTGGTCGCTGGGTTCACCATATATTAAAGAGCTGTTGTCACTACCCTGGTCTCCAGCCTCGTTACTTCCCGAACTTAACACTGGCGACGAAGGTGGGATCTCGAGGCTAAGGAGCACCAGAACCGAGCTGAAGCACGAAAGAACCGAACCCAGCAAACACAGGGCAGAAAAGCGGAGATGGCCAGTTACACTCCGCCCGCACCGTTTGACCCGGCTAGAGAGAAATGGGGAACGTATATGACCCGTTTCGAAAGCTTTCTAGAAGCCAACGAACTGCAAGGAGTTCCAGACAACCGCAAAAGGGCATACTTCTTGAGCCACTGCGGTCCCGAGGTCATCGACATCGCGGAAGCCCTGGCAGAGCCAACGCCGATACAATCGGTATCGTGGCAAACTCTGCAAACCCTGCTAAAAAACCATTTCGCGCCAACGCCGTCCAAATACGTGCGGCGTTTTGAATTTGGAGAGCGCCGACAGCTAGAGGGCGAATCCATCGGCGACTACATGGCCGCCCTGCGGAAAGCCTCCAAAGACTGTGGGTACCGAGACCTGGACGAGGTGCTGCTGGAGCAACTCATCAGGGGGGTCCGAGACATGCGATTGCGGAGGCGGCTGCTATCGAAAAGCAATCTGACGCTGGCAAACGCCCTGGATGAAGCCAGAGCGCATGAAATGTCCACCCAAGCGGCGGAGACCCTGCAAAAGCCTCTCACACCAAAGGCGAGCACAAAGTCAACCCCGGTGCACCAAGAAGAGATCCAGACCGAATCCGACGGAGAGGATGAGGAAGGGGTCTGCCGAACCGAGAAACGCGGAAAAGAGGACCGGGACGAATGCAGAAGTTGCGGAGGTCAACACCAGCGCCAACGCTGCAAGTTTAAGGACGCAACATGTCGGCGGTGCGAGAAGAAAGGGCACCTAGCTCAAGTCTGTCAAGCTCCCCAACCTTCCCGCCGAAAATTCAAATCGGCCAATCAGGGCGCGGGATCGGCAAGGCGACCCGCGATTGGCTCAAGCAAAAAAGGCGCGGATTCAAACCAAACGACTGTGGTCATAGGCCGCGCCTCAACACGAGTGGAGAAGAAGATCTTCACCAAACCCAAAATAGAAGGAGTACGGTGCCGACTCGAAGTGGACACCGGGTCAGCAATCACCATCATGTCCTGGGACACTTTGGCGAAGTCACTGCCATCAGTCGCGAAGCGCCACCTGCAAACACAACGGCTACGAGTCCACGACTACCAAGGGAATCGAATCCCTGTTCGAGGGACCACCTCTGTCCGAGTCGAGTACGGACCACACAAGAAGACCCTGCCCATCACGATCGTCGAAGGAACCCTGCCTAGTTTGTTGGGACTAGACTGGTTTCGTGCACTGGGCATGGGCGTGACTGGCATCTACAGAAGTGACTGTAACCTGAAAGACATACTCATGAATGAGTTCGAAGATGTCTTCAAGGACTGCCTGGGCAAGTACAAGGGGACCCCTATTTCCTTCAACTTAGACCCCCAGGTAGCCCCCATTAGGTTAAAGGCAAGGAGAGTCCCTTTTGCCCTCAAACCTAAAATTGACAAGGAGCTAGATAAGCTCATAAATCAGGGGATTTTGGTGCCAGTCGATCACGCAAAGTGGGAGACGCCAATCGTCACCCCAGTAAAACCAGATGGGTCAATTAGAATCTGCGCTGACTACAAGGCGACGCTAAACAAAGCCTTACAGAAAAGCGCTTACCCGGTTCCCGTGGTGCAACACTTGCTGCACTCTTTGGGGCAAGGGCAAGTCTTTGCAAAGTTAGACTTGGCCCAAGCCTACCAGCAACTGCCCGTAGACGCCAACACAGCCGAAGCCCAAACGATTGTAACTCACAGAGGTGCATTCAAGTGTACCCGATTACAATTTGGGGTGAGTGTGGCACCGGGGCTGTTCCAAAACTTAATGGAACGACTTCTGCAAGGGCTCCCAGGGGTAGTTCCCTACTTCGATGATGTATTGATATCAGCCGAAAACGTAGAGGAATTGGGGGAGCGTCTGAGAAAGGTTCTGGGCATTTTCCGGTCAGCCGGACTAAAGGTTAAAGTGAACAAATGCCAGATAGGGGTAGAATCCGCCGAATTCTTGGGGTACCGTATAGACAAGAAAGGAATTCACCCCACTGAGAGCAAGGTCAAGGCAATCAGAAAGGCTCCAGCGCCCAAAAACAAAACAGAGCTACAGGCATTCCTGGGGCTAGTGAATTTTTACGCGGTTTTTTTAAAAAACAAAGCGACCGTTGCTGAACCGCTGCATAAGCTTCTAGGGAAAAATACTGTTTGGTCTTGGGGAAAGTCGGAAAGTAGGGCTTTCGAAGCAGTAAAAAACCTGCTCTCGAGCGATAGCCTGCTCATCCAATATCATAGCTCATTGCCCTTAGTGCTGGTTTGCGATGCCTCCCCTTACGGGGTGGGGGCTGTGCTCAGCCACAGACTTCCAAACGGCACAGAAGCCCCTATAGCCTTCTACTCCAGAACGATGTCCTCCACAGAGAGGAACTATAGCCAGTTAGATAAGGAAGCGCTAGCAATTGTGTCAGGGGTAAAAAAATTTCACGAATATGTTTTTGGGTGAGACTTTGAAATTGTGACTGACCACAGACCGCTGTTAGGAATACTGGCAGGCGACCGCCCAACGCCTGTGGCACTTTCGCCACGATTGACCCGATGGACTATTTTCTTAGCCGCTTATTCCTACAAGCTGCAGCATCGACCGGGAAAAGAAGTGGGGCATGCGGACGCGTTAAGCAGATGCCCACTGCCAGGGGCGATCGAAGACCCCACTCCGGGGACGCCCATCCTGCTGATTGACTCTTTGGACTCTGGCCCAGTCACATCTAAGGAAGTGGCTCGGCATCATACCGGGACATTATGCTAAGGACTGTACTCGGTTGGGTACAAGAGGGTGGCCGCTGCGCCGGGCGAGCAGTTTAAGGAATTTGTAAAAACGTGAGGAGCTCTCGGCTCAAGGGGTGCCTGCTATGGGGTGATCGAGTGGTAATTCCGGAGAAATTGAGGAAGGTATTGGACCTCCTCCACGAGGTCACCCAGGGATCGTAAGGATGAAGGGCTAGCAAGAAGCTATGTGTGGTGGCCACTCATGGACGAGAGATTGCTGAGAGGGTAGGAAAATGCCAGGCTTGCCAAGAGTCCAGACCTCTACCCCCAACGGCCCCAGTCAGGGAATGGGAAAAACCCCAAGGGCCCTGGTCAAGAATCCACATTGATTTTGCTGGCCCTTTCCACGGCCAAACCTTCCTAGTGGTTGTCGACGCTTTCTCTAAATGGTTGGAGATCATACTCATGAAATCCACGACAGCCGAGGCAGTAATCGCAGCCCTGCGCCACCTATTCGCAACCCACGGGTTGCCTGACACGCTGGTATCCGACAACGGCCCGCAATTCACGGCAGCCCAGTTTGAGGAATACTTGGCAGAGGAGGGCATCCGACATGCCCTCTCTGCGCCTTTCCACCCTGCGTCGAATGGCCTTGCAGAGCGTTCCGTCCGGAGCGCTAAGGAGGCATTGTCCAGGCTCAAGCCAGGTGACTGGCAAACAAAGATAGATTTCTTTCTGGCCGTGCAGCATAGAACCCCAAGCACGACTACAGGCAGAAGCCCAGCCGAATTACTGGTGGGACGGAAACTCCGGTGCCCACTTGACCGTTTGAATCCCCATTACACACCAGAGGGTTACAAGGGGGAACTAGAAAAAACGAGAGAAATGGGCATAGGCGACCGAGTGTGGGCCCGCAACTATGGGGACGGCCCAAGTTGGCTAGCAGGGCAAATCATAAAAGCAACCGGTCCAAAATCATACTTGGTTGAGTTAAAAGACAACCGAGTATGGAGGCGCCACATAGATCAGATAAGGAAACGACTAGCTGAACAACCCGAGCTAAATGAGACAGATCATGACCACTCATTATTTGATCCCACAGCTGACCATAACCCGGGGGAGGCGCAAGACTTAGCTGAGGTCCCGGAGGTCCAGCGACGCCATCAGGTTCCCGATGGAAACAGCAGGGAAAATTCAAAAAGTAATCCAGGGCCGGATGGCCAAGAAAAAGAGTCTGCAAGTAATCCAGGGCCCGATGGCCTAGAGGAAGAGCTGGGAGGAGAAAACAGCCCCTCCGACCAGCTCAAAACACCACCCAGGACTGAACCGCGCAGGTCCGAAAGAATTAGGAGACGCCCAGGTTATTTGCGTGACTACGTCGAAAAATAACATGTAAATAATATGTAAATAGTGGTAAAGTGTTTTCTGGGAGGGGAGGAGTGTTATGTATCTTTAAATATTTTGGCGGGAAACAAGCACGTTGCTGATTGGTTGAAGCCGCCGGTTAAACAGTATATAAAGGGTTGTTTTTCCCCAGCTTGGTCTCTGGGTTCACCATATATTAAAGAGCTGTTGTCACTACCCTGGTCTCCAGCCTCGTTACTTCCCGAACTTAACACTAGAGAAGGCCCCTTCTGAGATACGTTTGCCATCCCTCCTCCTCTTGACTCAAACATTTCGTTTAAAAGGTAAAAGGTTTTCCCTATCCAGTCATGTCCGACTCTAGGGCACAGTGCTCATCTCCTTTTCTTGGCCAAGGGAGCCAGCGTTGTCCAAAAATAAGCATGGCTGCACGCCAAACACTGTTACGTTCCCACTGAAGTGGTACCTATTTATCTACTCGCATTTGCATGCTTTCGAACTGCTAGGTGGGCAAAATTCATTTATCAGACTGTTGTCTAGGCTGCAGCTTTTCTTCCTGTCTCCGAAGGTCTTTTCTTTTCGGTTACACTTTTCCTGCACGCATCAGATGTCCTGTCCTGTTAGCTTTCTCTTCTCTGTGTGGTAGATACGACAGACCTTTCCAGTATCAGGCGGGCTGCATCAGAAGTGGAGTCCCATACAAAAGGACAAGGACTCAATCTGCTAATCAACAATGCTGGCAGAAATTCCCAGGCCCTTTTCCTGAAAATGTCGATCAGGAAGATATGCTAATGTCATACAAGACCAATGCAGGGGACCCTTCCTAATGGTCAAAGTAACTCTGGTTTTGGGGCCCTGGGGCTGTGTAGATAGTCCTCAACTTGCAACGATTCGTTTAGTGACTTTTCAAAGTTACAACATCACTGAAAAAACTGACTTAGAGGACAGTTTTTCACACAACTGATGCAGTATCCTCAAAGTCATGTGATCAAAATTCAGACACTTGGCACTGGTTCGATTTATGATGGTTGCAGCAGGGTCCCGGGGTCATGTGATCCCCTTTTGAGACCCACTGACAAATAAAAAAAAGCCAGTGAGAATAAAACAAGGATCTGAAGGAGACAGTTCTGTCCCCCTCGCCTCAGTTCGAGCAATGGCTTAATTAGCCGGCACTATCAGCTCTGGCAGCAAACTAATGAGCGTCTGCCAAGTGTCTCTATTATCTCCCTTGATGCCAATGAGTCAACAAACAGTACTTCAGCTCTAGTTAAGCAGTTGATTTTCTTGCCACGAAGTGGTATAGCACTTGCTGCTTTTATATCCTGTGGGGTGTGGCTCCATGTCTCAGCACTTCCTAGGCCTGCCCCACCCCTGCTTCTGTTGTTCCCGCCTCTCCTGCCTATGAAACCTAGGGTCCAGCCAGGCCTGATTGCCATCAGCCGGGTCTGGAGGCGTGGCCTGGGGAGGGAAAGAGTCAGGGGAAGGAGGCCTCGTTATTTCCTCCACCTGGCCTGCCTCTGGCTTCTGGAGCTGAGCCAGGGAAGCCGGTGCTCCCGAGGTAAGTCCTGATGGCCCTTCCCCCTCACTTTCCAAGTCACTTTCTGGCAAGGGGCCCGGCTCGGGGGGCTCAGACACAACAGAGACCCAGGAAGAAGAGAAATGTAAGATTTCGGCCTATTGTTTCATATGTATTTTAGGAATTCCTGCCTCTCCTGAAGAAGGCTGCCAAGGAGACCACAAAAGAAAACATGGGAGGCAACAAAGCAGTGGTTGTCAACATGTCTACTGTCCTCAGCTCCTTTGGTCAGGGTTTTAAGGCTGTAAGAAAAGTTCCTCCAGGGTACCAATATCGTGTCAGCAAGATAATTTGGAAATTCTTTTATTTTGAATATAGATAGTTTAATAGATAGTCTAGCCCTCCTGCCTGCCAATCTCTGGCTCCAGTAACCTCTGCTGAATGTGAAGTCTTTGTAAAGTGAAACTGAACCTGGGACCAAAGTTCAAAAGGTGTATGACCGTCAGGGAAAGACTTGTTTAAAGAACGATAAAAACTCAGGTCGACACCTGAAGGTTCAGTTATATTGAGGGTTGAGGTCTGTGGCGAAATCTGAACCAGTTTATTGCCGGTTTGCTGGCTGCGCAGCGTGCGCGTCGCCTGGCAAAAGGAGGCATGCAGTAAGTAGAACAGTGCACGGGGTGTATGTGTGATCAGCTGTGGCGCGTGAGTAAAAAAAAAAGTCTCTGATGATCAAACAACTCAGCTGGGATCATCAGAGTCTTTTGTTTACCTTTTAAAAGCATTTTTTTCTACAACCTCTTCAGCTGAATAGGCTGTAAAAAATGCTTTTAATTTTTTTTAAAAAAGCTCTGATGATTGCGTGGCTTAGCTGGACATGGGCAGGGGTGGGGGCGAGGGATTTTTTTCTACAGGTTCTCCAAACCACCCGCCGCCATCGCTATCGGATCAGCTGATCCGGTCCGAACCGGGAGCATTTCACCCCTGGTTGAGGTTCATTTTCCAAGCTTGTGGGCTCATCTCCAAATGTTTCGCTACCAGGCTAGGTAACATCTTCAGCGGAGTTTAAGGGATATCAGTGTTGGTATTCTGCTTGTAAGGGCTTTGTTTGGTCAGTAGGTCTTTTGATGGGAAGGTCATGTCAGGTGAGGGTCTTGTGTTCGGTCTTGTGATGAGTCAGGTGTGGGTCATCTTGGGTCGTCACACCAATCCCAAGACCCATTAGAAGCCCCATGCCTGACGTGACCCTCACTTAATGTGACCCTTACCTGAAGTGACCTCCCCATCACTACTGACCACACAAAGCCCTTATAGAAGATGTTACCTAGTCTGGTAATGAAACAATCTGAAGCCAACGCACAAGCTCGGAGAACGAACCTTCACTCTCATCCTATACCCTATACCAGTGGTAGTCAACCTGGTCCATACCGCCCACTAGTGGGTGTTCCAGCTTTCATGGTGGGCGGTAGGAGTTTTGTCCAATAAGCACTTTCCTTTTTTTTAATTTAACTGACTTTTTAAAAAATGTTCATAACATTATTTAAAAACATTTTCATTAGGTTTTCATAAAATTCCCCGTGACAATTGAAATTTTTGAAAATATACTATTTGTATCGCCCGGGGATAAGTTTAGTTCATGTTACGTAAGTGAAACTAAATGGCGCTATAATGCGACCGCAAACAAAAGAGCCTCGTCCCAGAATAGCTCGCGCATCTCCCACCAAACCGGTGGGCGGTTAGAAAATTTTACTACTAACAGAGATACAAAAGTGGGCGGTAGGTATAAAAAGGTTGACTACCCCGGCCTATACAGTTATTTGCCAGTAACACAAGCTGATTTATTGCTAAATGCCTATGCACAGGAATCTTCTTAACGATGAGTCAGCACCTACTTGGAGCTAACTAGGGGTCCACAGCACTCAAGGAGGGTTGGACTTAGTTCACTTGTGGCTATGTAGGGACTCTTGGCAACTTTCAGACTTGTGGACTTCAACTCCCAGCAAAGCTGGCTGAGGAACTCTGGGATTTGAAGTCCACAAGTCTGAAAGTTGCCAAGGTTGGAGACCCCTGCTCTAGCCTGATCCCTCTTTTCATCCCTTCCCCCCTCCCCCCAGGTTCTTCCATTCATTCTCTCACGCTTTGTTTCATAGACAGCGCTGAACATGGTCAATGCCTGCCTTGCAGAGGACGTGAAAAAAAAGATGGGATTGCATGTGTCCTGCTCCTTCTTGGATGGGTGAAAAGTGACATGGGATCATAAGAGGTACTATAAGGTGGCAGGAAGGAAATAAGGAATATTCTCCCCCCAAAAATATGGAAGTTTAGTAACTGAGAGTCAGTTTGGTCTAGTCATCCAACTGGCTTTCATGCCTTGGGTTTCAAAAGAGAGTAGCTGTGAATGAAGGATGTTGTTTTTGATTTTAATGGAAGAAGTCAGGTTATGTGAGAGAGAAGGATTATAATTGTTAGATTTTAAAAATTTAATGTATGACTGTTTGTTTATTGAATTATACCTTGTGTTTGCTCTGGGAAGTTGGGGGAGGGGTTTTGGAGGAGGGGAAGGAGGGGAGGGGAAAAATTTAATTGTTGTAAAACTTTTTCAATAAAAAAAAAAGAGAGAGTAGCTGTCCAGTGCTCATGCACCCGATGGAACATGGAAGAGCAGATGGCCGCCGCTGTTGTGTCTTGCCCGCCCTCAGAGCAGCCGGGGCCTTCTTACCTGCTCCCGAACACTGAGGAATGTATGCCTCCCGGCCCAAGTCCTGGCTCCATGCCCAGACAAACTGCAGAAGAAGGAGCATCTCCCTGCCCCAGCCCTGACTCCATGCCCAGGCAAACGGAGCAGCTAGACCCCTCCCCCTCCTCCACAGCATGTGAGCCTGAGGAGGGTTTATTACCAACAGCTGATTGGAGTGACCCTCGCATCAGAAGATTGGAGAGGCGGAGGCAACAGAAGGAAGGGAGGGGCAGGCCTTAATGAGTGCTGAGTCATGGAGCCACACCCCATGGCCTACATAAAGGATCTGCTTTCTGGCAGTCTCTGAGTCAGGCAAAAGTCGAACTTATCTTGCTGAAGTCACTTACTGGTCTCCTGCCTGCTCTGAGGACTTTGCTAGGACTTTGGGCAGAGCTGCAGAGGCAAGCCTGATTCGGATTTCCCTGACCCGGCCGTCAGCGGAGGAGTGGGACACGACAGCCGCACATATGCACACCAAAGCTGCTCTCTTTTGGATTTTGGTACTCTGGTGCACGCTGTCCAGTTTTGGGACTCTGTGCCGGAAAGGTCATCCCTGTCTTAGGTCCTTGGCTAGAACTTGAACTGTTAAGATTTTACAGGTCCTAGACCAGGGGTATCAAATTTGATTTCATTGAGGGCCACATCAGGGTTGTGTTTGTGTGTGTCTGTGTGCCTGTGTGTCTGTGTCTAGTGTGCATTGGGCATGGCCAGGGTGGGTGTTTGACACAGGCTCAAGATGCGGTTTTCCCCTTCTTTCTTTCCACAGTTCTTTACTCTACCGTCTCTTCTACCAGCTATTACGGGCAAACATTTATTACTTATTCTTCATACTCCACCAAACTTTTTATTTCCCCGTTGTTTAATAGTAAATTGCTTTTCCAGGCAGAAAAGCTATTTATAAGATTGCATTTTTATTATTCAACTAATAGCAAAAATACAATAGCCTAAATAACATGATAATGCAAGATCTAACAGCAGAGGTAAATTTCCAGGATAGTAAACAGAAATGGCTGTCAATTATAGAATAGAATAGAATAGAATTTTTATTGGCCAAATGTGATTGGACACACAAGGAATTTGTCTTGGTGCATATGCTCTCAGTGTACATAAAAGAAAAGATACCTTCATCAAGGTACAACATTTACAACACAATTGATGGTCAATATATCAATATAAATCATAAGGATTGCCAGCAACAAGTTATAGTCATACAGTCATAAGTGGAAAGAGATTGGTCAGTAAATAGTCTGACAGTGTTGAGGGAATTATTTGTTTAGCAGAGTGATGGCCTTCGGGAAAAAACTGTTCTTGTGTCTAGTTGTTCTGGTGTGCAGTGCTCTATAGCGTCGTTTTGAGGGTAGGAGTTGAAACAGTTTATGTCCTGGATGTGAGGGATCTGCAAATATTTTCACGGCCCTCTTCTTGATTCGTGCAGTATACAGGTCCTCAATGGAAGGCAGGTTGGTAGCAATTATTTTTTCTGCAGTTCTAATTATCCTCTGAAGTCTGTGTTTTTTCTTGTTGGAAAATTGGATCAGCAGCTCCTTGGGCAGTTTGAGCTTACTGAGTTGGCGCAGAAAGAACATTCTTTGTTGTTCTTTTTTAATGATGTTTTTGATGTTAGCTGTCCATTTGAGATCTTGCGATATGATAGAACCCAGAAATTTGAAGGTTTCTGCTGTTGATACTGTGTTGTCAAGTATTGTGAGAGTTAGATAGTTCATTGTAGATTAAATGGATCTACAGTCTGTAAAATCTGGCATTAAACTGTAGTATTAACATAGACTATGACTAGATGTGAAGATTAGCAAAATAATAATTATACCAATTTGCAGAACCATTATCTAGCTTCTCCTTTCCCCGCAGGCCCCGGTGACAATAGAAGCCAGTACTAAGGGCTTGGTGAAGGTCATTGCTGGCTTAGATTTGTCATCATCTGGCACTTTTCTGGATTGGGAAGGGAAAAACATAGTCTGGTGAACAGAATAAACTTCCCCGAGTTTCTCACTGGGAAAAAGAATCAGACCTTTGTGAACTGAAAGGAGAATTCATCCCTCTGGTTTTTGCTGTAGGAGGAACCTTGTCCCTAAACGCAGAATGACGGCCTCACTGTTGTTTATTATCAATAAACGCGTCATGGTCACAGAAAATCTTACCATCACCTTTCCTCCCAAGTGCCACATGTGGGAAAGGTCACTCCCGTGGAGTGGTTGCTGTTGCTATTTATTTATGTTATTTATTTGTGTGAATCTAGACCTAAGGTCTAGGGGAAGGTTCAGAAGCATCACAAAAGATGTGCAAATTGGGTGGGTAGCAGACAGGAGGTTGCCAGAGTATGAATATTCATAGACTGGAATAGGCAACAGAGCAGCCAATGGGGACTGTTTGGAAACTGAAACAGAGTATTTGTTTGTACGGGGCTGTAATGGACAGATTGAAGTCTGGGCGTGGCTTAGACTTGCTGAATTGTATGGTGGTTGGTTTGGCCTGTGTAATGGGAGCCTCTGTACAATATATCAGCCTCTGTATCTCTCTGCTCTGTAATGCCTTGCTTCTATGAATATTGCTTCTGTGTTCCTGATATTGTATGCTGAATCCTGCTGTTATGGTATTGTATATTAAAAAAAGTTTCTTATATAATTTGAAGCCTGCTGAATGTGTCTGATTGGGTGCTGCAACAAACTCTGACAAGGTGTATTATAGCTCTTCTGATCCTTGGAGATGCTCTTCCCAGGGAAATATTTGCATGCCGTAGTAGTCCCAGGCAAATGAAGAGATTGCGTCAGCAGACACATTCTTTCCTGAGTCCTAACACCAGTGGTGAAATCCAATTTTTTTTTACTACCGGTTCTGTGGGCGTGGCTTGGTGGGTGTGATGTGGTTTGGTGGGCGTGGCTTGGTGGGCGTGGCAGGGAAAGGATACTGCAAAATCTCCATTCCCGACCCACTCCAGGGATAGGATATATACAGTGGTGGGATTCAAATAATTTAACAAGCGGTTCGCTACCCTAAGGATTTCTTTCAACAACCAGTTCACCAAACTGCTCAGAAAGTTAACAACCGGTGTGAACTCGTATATATATATATATATATATATATATATATATATATATATATATATATATATATATATATATATATATATATATATATATATATATATATATATATATATATATATATATGCATATATAAGAGCTGTCAGCCCGAGTTGTTGTTGCTGGTTCTGAGCATTGCCTGTTACTATTAAAAGAGTTGTTTAACAGATCTGTTTCGCCTCAGTCATTCCTTCCGTCTCATGACAGAGCGAGAAGCCTGCAGCTGCCGCCCCTTTTCCGGCATAAGAAGCCTCCAGCCTCCAGCCGCCACTGCTGGCTCAATTCTGGCTGGCAAAGAGGCAGCAGCTGCATGCTTCTTGTGCCCAAAACTACCGAAAACTACAGGCCTGTCACTGGCTGTTCTTCACCCCATTGACTGCTGGTGCATGTGTACGACCGCACCACATTGCCAGACTCGGCCAGGGGAACGGCCTGCTGCACCAGAGGGGCAGTGTTGCAGCAGAGTTGCTTGAAAGGCAGCCGGACTGCAGTGTCCCTTTAAGGTACTTGGATGCGGGGGAACGGGGGATCATAAATGGACAGGTAGCAAGAGCTGCCTTTTCTGCCAGTTCTGTGGGCGTGGCTTGGCGGGAGGGGTCATGTGAGTGGGCGTGGCCAACTCAATGTCGCCCCATCTTGCCGTGAGTGACGTCGAATTGGCCACACCGACTTAGTCACGTGACGCCCTCCCCCACCAAGCCACGCCCACAGAACCTGTAGTAGAAGAATTTGAATCCCACTATTGGTGAGGTGTCAAAAGTCACATGGACAAAACCATGGTGCCCAAAAATGAGATCAGATCCAGAACTTGGGCAGAGTAAAAAAATTGTTCAATGTATATAGAAGCAGTGCTTTTGTTGTGTTTGCTGTCTTGAGATGATGGGTTGCAGTGAGAAAAAATCCAGGGTGCTCTGACCAGGGGTCTGCAAACTTGGCTCTTTTAAGACTTGTGGACTTCAACTTGTGGACTTCAATGCAGTCTGTTATTAACACAGCTGCTTGCAATTACTGCAAGTTCAAGTCCCACCAGGCCCAAGGTTGACTCAGCCTTCCATCCTTTATAAGGTAGGTAAAATGAGGACCCAAATTGTTGGGGGCAATAAAAGTTGACTTTGTATATAATATACAAATGGATGAGACTATTGCTTAACACAATGTAAGCCGCCCTGAGTCTTCGGAGAAGGGCGGGATATAAATTCAAATTAAAAAAAAACAAAACCTCCCAAAGTTCAATTTTGGGAGTTGAAGTCCACAAGTCTTCAAAGAGCCAAGTTTGCAGATCCCTGCTCTAGGCCAAGAAAAACAGGGCATCCCATATAGCTGCCAGCCACAGGTTATCTAGAAGGGCATCATGACCCAGAAAGCAAAATTAGAAATTTCGCCACTCTTCAAAGCTGCCTGTCGTGACTTGTTTTAAAATCACATGAGTGCACATTCACCGACATGAGACATAAAACAGGAAGAAAAAGAGAAAACCTCGATAAAACTTTTTTTGTTTCTTTTGCACAACTCTAATAACAATCCAGAATGAATTATTTTCTGAAATGCAGTGCTGGTTTTAATTTTTTGAAACGTTTTGCTGAAGAAAGGAAAATAAATGAACCGGTGATTTATGGATTTGATAACTAGAAAGGGTAGATTATGACAGATGTTGTTATTGATGGTGTTAAAATTATGATTGCAGGGTGTAAGTGACTTTTTTCTTGTTTTTAACATTAACATTATTATTAGGCTTATCCTCATTTTCTTTTGTGCAAGCACCAGCCTCAGGTTTAAGCCAATGTTTCGCTCTCCAAGCATGATTCCTGTGGCTTAAATTACCTGCTGTTCAACAGCTAGGTTAGAAAGGGCCGGAATAGCTCAGGCCGTTAAGAAGCCTGTTATTAGAACACAGTAGCCTGCAATTACTGCAGGTTCAAGACGGCCCAAGGTTGACTCAGCCTTCCATCCTTTATAAGGTAGGTAAAATGAGGACCCAGATTGTTGTGGGGGGCAATAAGTTGACTTTGTAAAAAAATATACAAATAGAATGAGACTATTGCCTTATACACTGTAAGCCGCCCTGAGTCTTCGGAGAAGGGCGGGATATAAATGTAAACAAAAAAAAAAGTCACATTTTAAATACTTTAAACGTTGAAAAAAAGAATGTTTGAGTAAGTATTTGTCTACAGATATACAGTGGTGAGGGAATAAATATGAAAACATTCTGAAAATGTAACAGAGAATGTTTAGTTTCCAAAGACTGCAATAAAAACAGTAGAATAACCTCAGATAAAATATTTCTGCTGTGGGCTATAGGAAAGGCGAGATAGCCACTGCAAACAGAAGTAATGCACGAAAACATGGAAGGATAAGGAATGCGTGTCAAAAGTTTATCTGCTTGAAAGCTAAAAAAAATGTAACTAAACAAGAAACCAGCAAGAAATTATCAGAACGTCTTTGACATTAAGTCATAAGGGAAAATGGCTGAAAGTAGGAAAAAGAAGAAAAAATGAAGATATGTATTGACTGATCAAAGAGAGGGTATTTCCATTTTGTTCAAGCATGCAAAAATGGACAATATGGAAACACAAATGCCAACATGTATTCACACGATTCCCGAAGTGAACTTGGGATTTCTTTGCCTCGGTCTTTACAAGGGCCTCTGTGGCTCAGACTGGTAAGATAGTCTGTTATTCACAGCTGCCTGCAATTACTGCAGGTTCTAGTCCCACCAGGCCCAAGGTTGACTCAGCCTTCCATCCTTTATAAGGTAGGTAAAATGAGGACCCAAATTGTTGGGGGCAATAAAAGTTGACTTTGTATATAATATACAAATGGATGAAGACTATTGCTAACATAGTGTAAGCCGCCCTGAGTCTTCGGAGAAGGGCGGGATATAAATGCAAATAAAAAAAAATATTATGCCAACCTAATCTTGTAGTTTCTCATCTTCTAATAGGTGAATCCAGCCACTTGTAGGTGAGCCAATAATTCATGGTAGTTAAGACAGATCTAATGTAGCATGATACGTAGACCATCTTCTCAAGCCTCACCCTTGAGAATTAACCCGTCATGTGGTTGGTTTGGCTTTGGGGTAATGCGTTGTGTGAACGCAGCTGCTTAAATTTTCCAAACTTGGGTTTATGGTTTGGTCTATTGTGTGAACCAGGCCACTGTGGTTTATTCTACACACCATTACTGAAACGTATCGTAACTCAGTGCAGGGTGTGAAATCAGCTTCAGAATCCAGGATAACAGAATAACAGAGTTGGAAGGGACCTTGGAGGTCTTCTAGTCCAACCTTCTGCTCAAGCAGGAGACCCTATGTAATTTCAGACAAATGGCTGTCTAGTCTCTTCTTAAAATCCCTCAGTGTTGGAGCTCCCACAACTTCTGAAGGCAAGACGTTCCACTAATTAATTACTCTGTCAGGAAATTTCTCTTCAGGATCTCCCTTTGTTAAGCTTCCATCCATGACTCATGATCTTGCCCTCAGGTTCAGTTCAGTCAGCATCATAAAGGTGTCTGAATTCTCCATTTTATAGTAAAGTCAATTTTTATTTATTTATTTAGCGTATGGCACATCATCCATGGACTAGCTATATATATTAACACTTCATAAAGTCAACAGAGGCCCAGCGAATGAAACTGCAGTCAGTCATAACCGTAGGAACTGAGAAATGATGTCATAATAGCCACACAGTTAGTAAGGAAATGGGTATATCTTTGTCCTTACGGCTGCTGAAATAGTTTTGGGTATGAAAGGCATAATTTTAGATGGAAGTGGAGAACAGAAACACAGAGATGGTGCTAGAGAAAGTAGGAGGAGGTGGAAAGTGTTATATAATACTGCTAAATCTGCTCTGGGGTGTTTGTAGAACAGTCATAGATCGCAACAAACAGAAGTCTTTCTCTCCCCTGGTCTAAATTGTCCAGGACAATCTCTTTGAGACTCTTCCATTTGCTTCAGGTAAGACAGTCTGATTAGATAAGGAATAGCAAAGCCAATCTTAAAGTTTGTGACTCAGCAGGAGCTTTTTAATCTGCTTTTACTATGTAGCCTAAGCAGTGAGAAATGATAGAAATATTATACAATTAATTATACAATTAATTCAGAATAGAACTGGAAGGGACGTGGAGATCTTCTAGCCCAACTTCCTGCTCAAACAGGAGACCCTATGCCATTTCAGACAAGTGGTTGTCCAGTCTTGTCTTAAAAACTACCAGTGATGGGGCATCCACGATTTCTGAAGGCCAGCTGTCCCACTGGTCCTCACTGTTAGGAAGTTTCTCCTTAATTCCAGGTTCCTTCTCTCCTTGATTAATTTCCATCCATTGTTTCTTGTCCTGCCTTCTGGTGCTTCGGAAAATAAGTTGATCTCCTCTTCTTCGTAGCAGCACCTCAAATATCATATCACCCCGAGTCCTTCTTTCCTCTGGACTAGCCATACCCAAATCCTGCAAACATTCTTATACAAGGACGGGTCTATGTCCTAGGTTTAGCTTAATTTAATCATAGTTACGTCTTGGTCTTGCTTTCTAACATGGATAGGAAGAGCATACAAACCCATGAATTCACAAGAATGAAGCCAATAGATACATAACGTATGTGTTAGACATTCTGTTTAATTCTGTAAAAAGGATAGCGGAGGATTATTATATAGCCATACCGTTCAGAAGCAGAGAAGATTACATAGCCATACACATTAAATAAAACGTACCATGGACAATAAACAGGGGCCTTGCTCTTTAATGGTTTCTATATGTCACAGGAAACTGGTCCGTACATTTTAATGACTGTCATAGCATGATCACATGATCAAAATTTGGGCTTTTGTACAACTGGCAGGTATTGATGAAGGTTGCAGATACCCAGAGTCACGTGATCACCATCTGAGACCTTCCCAACCGGCTTCAGACAAACGAAGTCAACGGAGGAAGCCAGATTGCCTTAATGACCATGTGATTTGCTTAACAACCATGGCACAAAAGGTCATAAAACCAGGCAAGACTCTCTTTAACAACCACCCTGCTTAGCAATGGAAATTCTGGTTCCAATTCCGGTTGTAAGTCGAGAATTACCTGTTATTGTGTTTAAGAGAATCCACTTCAGGCTAGTCTAATAATGGTAACCTCTTCTTATTTGGAGATGCAGACGTCTTAACCTGTCCAAAGGTGAACAGCGTTGAAGAGCAAAAGTCAAGGGTCAGGATGTTTCAAGTAGCTCGGAACATCCTGGTGACCGGTACTAACCGGGGAATTGGATTTGGACTGGTGAAAGAGCTGGTGAAATTGAACCCTTCTCCGGGCCATATTTTTGCAACATGTAGGAACCCTGCTGGACCTGAATCAAAGGTATGTAGAAGGTGAACTGTAATTCAACATCTTTAAGTTATGAGCTGGAGTAATGTACTGATGTGGGCTTCCGTTGCAGGCATCAATGAATTGAGGCATTTGAGACAAAAGATTAAGCCAGGATTTTTTGAAAAACAGTTGATTGAATAATGTAACATGGCTTTGGAATCAGATCTGATGCTAAGACAGACTGAACCAAAAACTCACCTGGTTTATGCACATCCTGGATTGTTTCAAATGAATTTAACACAAAAAGCAACCATACAACCATGATAATATAAACAAAAAGAGATATATAAACAAGATATTTCTAGTTAAAAAAACACAGTCTGCAAATTATAATAGCTGCTGATAAAAACCACCCATTGGGATATTCTGCTATAAAGGAATTGAAGAGAGGTGTGGTGGGTTAGAGGTGAGAGTTCAATCCCAGCGGCAGATGTCAGATATGATGGCGGGAAGTGAAAATATCTGCTGTGAACTGCATATAGGCATCAGGAAGGGCATCCAGCCAGTAAACGCTCAGCTCCATTCAGTCGCACCAACTCCAACCCGAATAAAAGGGATTAAAGGGTTATAAAAAGAAAAAAAAATCTGCTATATTGGAACTGAGATTTCAGAAGATACTTTTTTTTTATATTTTATCCATTCAACCTGTCATTTTTAACATTTTCTTTCTTAATTGCAGGCTTTGCAGAATTTTGCTACTCAGCATGACAACACTTACGTGGTTCAATTAGGTATGGGATTGTTACTTTCTGGGTAATTATTGCAGTGAAAGCCACAAAACATGATCATGTCTATTCTCGTAAATTCCATGGGTATATAAAAGTCAAGTGCAATTAATTGTCAGTTTGGGGATTTTTTAAATGTTCGTTTCTCTAGTACCAATGTAGTGATATCAGTTGAACAGGTGAATTGTTTTCTAAATGTCATCTGTTTAGAATTTATGGCAGGGGTAATTCCAGACCTGTTAATATAGCTGTCATGTTCAAGAATGAATAAAGAAGAGGGCCGTGAAAATATTTACAGATCCCTCACATCCAGGACATAAACTGTTTCAACTGCTACCCTCAAAACGACGCTATAGAGCACTGCACACCAAACAACTAGACACAAGAACAGTTTTTTCCCGAAGGCCATCACTCTGCTAAACAAATAATTCCCTCAACACTGTCAAACTATTTACTAAATCTGCACTACTATTAATCTTCTCATCGTTCCCATCACCAATCTCTTTCCACTTATGACTGTATGATTGTAACTTTGTTGCTGGCAATCCTTATGATTTATATTGATATATTGACCATCAATTGTGTTGTAAATGTTGTACCTTGATGAAGGTATCTTTTCTGTTATGTACACTGAGAGCATATGCACCAAGACAAATTCCTTGTGTGTCCAATCACACTTGGCCAATAAAAAAAAAAATTCTATTCTAAAAAAAAATTCTATTCTAAAGTCTGGGGAAAAAAGACCTCAGTACACAAACGCAGTAACCAAGTTTGTTTGTCCTGATATCGGTACTAACTGACCACCTTAAAGTGTTACAGAAAGAAATCTTTTTTGGAACTGACGCTCCATGCTCCTCATCACCCTTTAAGCAGCATACAGCTCCATCCCGAGCCCGTATCTTCCCTCTCTCTCCCCAATCCATCGCAAGCCACTTCAGCTGTTCCGTGCTGCTCCATCTGTGATGGATGGTGCAAAACTGCTTCAGTGCATGCCCCTAAAGCCCTCTAGCATGCGGCTGGGAATTTGAAGTGAGAGGCATGCCTCGGGGCTGACGACCCAGCAGAGCAGGCACACAGGACGGGGTCATTGGCGAAAGTGTGCAGCAGTGGAACGGTGATCCCCACATGAATGGCGGCCCAAAGTACCGTTGCAGGGCTGGGGCTGACAATAGCTTTACAATAGATAGCAACCACTACAGCTAGTCTTCCACTTACAATCATTAATTTAGCGATTGTTTGAAGTTACAACGGCACTGAAAAAAGTGATTTTTTTCAAGAGTTCTCTTTTTGGACTGATGGAATGTACGGTAGTAATTTGTGGATTTCTGGACACAAGGAACTATTAGGAAATATTGTGACTGACTTTTCAAAAGGAGTAATGAAGGAAAGACAGAGATTAATGCATCGAAAAAAAATGGCAAGAGACAAAAGTATTATCCTTGAAACGAAGTTGTTTTGAATTATTAACAGACAAAAATATTAGTGTCCCTGAAAGACAATATGTGAGGAAGATCTGGAAGAAATGGGTTGATTATATGTTTTATATCTATCATAAAAGACTAGGTATTTGGATTTATACTGGATTTTGACGAGGAAGGACTAAATTTGAATAGATATTGTAATTTCGGTATTGAAATTTCATAATGTGTTGTACTGTATTTTAAATAGAGTATTCTTGAAAGATTTTATGTAAGAAAGATCTGGGGGAAAAATTATATGGTTATATAAGCTATAAGGGAGATATTCTTTGAATTGGATTGGATTTTTATGCTTTAGCTGGTTTTAAATACTTTAGGATTAATTTGTTCTATTGATTTATATATTTTATTACTGTTAATTGTTAATTTTTTTTTCCTGAAGGATTTTGGTTATGTTAGGAGGAAGTCAGAGCTAGAGAGGGAAAATTGGTATAATAGTTTTGGGGAAAAATTTTCTTAGCATATGTTTGTTTTATTTTTAACTATACCTTGTGCTTCTCCTTGGAAGTCAGGGGGGAGGGATCAGTGAAGGGAGGGGGGGTTGGGGGGAAAGGGGAAAAAAAATTTTTGTAAAACTTTTTGAATAAAAAAAAAAGTGATTTATGACTGTTTTCACACTTACAACCATGGCAGCATCCCCTTGGTCATGTGATCAAAATTTGGACGCTTGGCAACTGGCATGTATTTATGACGGTTGCAGTGTCCCAAGGTCATATGATCCCCTTTTGCAACCCTTTGATAAGCAAAGTCAATGGGAAAACCAAGTTCATTTAACAACCGTTACTAACTTAACAGTTTTAGTGATTCACTTAACAGCTGGGGCAACAAAGGTAAAATGGGGCAAAATTCCCTTAATGACTGTCTGGCTTAGCAATGGAAATTTTGGGGTCAATTGCAGTTGTAAGTTGTGGATTACCTGTTGTGCTTTTTGTCTGTAGTATCTCGCAAAAAATGTCTGGCTTGATACAGCAACCAAACAGGACAGACATTCCAAGGGATAAATAAAACTGCAGAAAAAACCCACCAGCCTGCCTTCCATTGAAGACCTGTACACTGTAAGGGTCAGAAAGAGGGCTGAGAAAATATCTGCCAACCCCTCACATCCTGGACATTTTCAACTGCTCCCCTCGGGACACCACTAAACGTTATTGCATGCCAAAACAACTAGACACAGGGACAGTTTTTTCCTACGGCATTGTCTTATGTCTAAGGATATTGACCCATGTTGTATGGGTGTAGAAGTATTATTATTCTTTTGTCTTTTTTACTACCACCTGTTATTGACATCATATTATGATTATTATTACTCTGTTGCTTTGCATGTACATTGAGAGCTTCTGCACCAGAGACAAATTCCTTGTGTGTCTAATCACACTTGGCTAAATTATTCTGTTCTGTTCTGTTATCATGGCTACAGTCTACTCCTATGCTATTCTACTCTTCTATTCTTCTATTCTACTCTTCTACTCTATTCTACTCTACTCTACTGTACTCTACTCTACCCCACTCCACTCCACTCCACTCCACTCCACTCCACTCCACCCTACCCTACCCACCCTACCCTACCCTACCCTACCCTACCCTACCCTACTCTACTCTACTCTACTCTACTCTATTCTACTCTACTCCTCTTCACTCTATTCTATTCTAAAAAATTAATATCAATCTTCCAAGTCAGGAAGTACCCATTCCACCCCTCATTTTTCCTCTCTTGAACACTAGGGAATGCCCCTTCTGAGATACTTTTGCCTTCCCTCCTCCTTTTGATTCAAACATTTCATTTAAAAGGTAAAACATTCCCTGTCCACTCATGTCCGACTCTAGGGCACAGTGCGCATCTCCTTTTTTGGCCTAGGGAGCCAGCATTGTTCAAAAACAATTTCCATGAACATGTGGTCAGCATAGCTATAAGCCAAAGGTTCCCAGAATACTGTTACATTTCCACCGAAGTGGTACCTATTTATCTACTCGCATTTGCATGTTTTCGAACTATTAGATGGGCAAATTTCATTTATCAGATTGTTATCTAGGTTGCAGGGTTTTTTCCCAATCTCCGAAGGTCTTTTGTTTTCCATTACACATTACCTGCATGCATCAAACTAGGAATCAAGTTGTTTCTATTGATACCTCTCCGATTAGCTTTCTTCTGTTTGTGGTAGATACGACAGACCTTTCCAGTATCCGGCGGGCTGTGTCAGAAGTGGAATCCCATCTGAAAGGACAAGGGCTCAATCTGCTAATCAACAATGCTGCCAGAAATTCCCAGGCCCTTTTCCTGGAAAACGTCGATCAGGAAGATATGCTATCGTCATACAAGACCAATGCAGTGGGGCCCCTCCTAGTTGTCAAAGTAAGTCTGGTTTAGGGGCCCAGGGGCTGTATAGGTAGTCCCAGAAGGTCAACCATGAGCCAAAGGGGATCAGAAGTGGCACCAAGGAAAAGGCCATGACTTGGTAATTAAAAAAAAGCCAGTGAGAATAAAACAAGGATCTGAAGGAAACCCAGGAAGAAGAGAAATGTAACATTTTGCCCTACCGTTTCATATGTATTTTAGGAATTCCTGCCTCTCCTGAAGAAGGCTGCCAAGGAGACCACAAAACAAAACATGGGAGGCAGCAAGGCAGTTGTCATCAACATATCTTCTGTGATTAGCTCCATTGGGCAGGGTTTTAAAACCGTAATAGTACCAGTTCCTCCAATGTACCAATATCGTGTCAGCAAGGTAATTCAGAAATCTTGTTATTTTGAACATAACCAACGAGGCAGTCCAAGATGTTTCTAGCCCCCCTTAGGTCGATATCTGGCTCCAGTAAACTGGACCTAGATTCATCACAAGACCCATGAGAAGACAAGACCCTCACTTGATGCGACCCACACTTACTCATCACAAGTCCCATCACCTTGCCTGACATGACCGTCACCTGATGCGACCTCCCCATCACAAGACCTACTGACCACATGGCCTTATAAGCAGAAGAACCCCAACGCTGACATCCCCTAAACTCTGCTGAAGATGTTACCTAGTCTGCTAATGAATCAATTGGAAACCAACCCACAAGCTCAGAGAATGAACCTTCACTCACATCCTACATCCGACTTATAGCAGGGGTGCTATTCAGCAGGTTCTGATCTAGGTTCTGGAGAGCCGGTTGTGGAAATTTTGAGTAGTTAGGAGTACCGGAAAATACCACCTCTGGCTGGCCCCAGAGTGGGGTGGGAATGGAGCAGTGGTGGGATTCAGCCAGTTCGCACCACTTTGGGAGAACCGGTTCTTAACTTTGTGAGCAGTTTGGCAAACTGGTTGTTGGAAGAAATCATTACGGCAGAGTATCGGTTGTTAAATTACTTGAATCCCACCATTGGAATGGAGATATTACAATATCCTTCCCCCAGGAGTGAGGAGGGAATGGGGATTTTGCAGTATCCATCCCCTGCCACACCCACTAAGCCACACCATGCCCACCAAACCATGCCCACAGAACCGGTATTAATAAAAATTGAATTCCACCACTGAGTTGCAGATATTCACCACTATCGCAAACTGGTTTATTTCTAAATGCCTATGCACAGGAATCTTTTCAACTAGGGTTAATACCTGCTTGGAGCTAGCTAGGGGTCCACAGCACTCAAGGAGGGCTCGATTTAGTTCACTTGTGACTATGTAGGGACTCTAGCCTGATCCCTCTTTTCATCCTGTGCCCCCCCTCCCCAGTTCTTCCATTTATTCTCTCATGCTTTGTTTTATAGACAGCGCTGAACATGGTCAATGCCTGCCTTGCAGAGGAACTAAAAAAAGATGGGATTGCATGTGTCCTGCTCCATCCTGGATGGGTGAAAACTGACATGGGATCAGAACAGGTACTATAAGCTGGCGGGGGTGGGGGTGTTATAAATATTCTCAAAAATTTGGAAATGTAGCAATTGAGAGCCAGTTTGATGCAGTCACCCAGCCGACTTTCATGCCCAGCCCTGTCTTTTGTGCCTAAGGTGGGACTAGAACTCACGATCTCCTGGTCATTGGCCCAAGGTCACCCAAGAGACTTTTGTGTGTAAGGCGGGACTAAAAGTCACCATCTCCTGGTGATTGGCCCAAGGTCACCCAACAGGAACTGAAAAGCGATGGAATTGCATGTGTTTTGCTCCATCCTGGATGAGTGAAAACTGACATGGGATCAGAACAGATACTATAAGGTGGCGGGAGGGAATAATGAATATTCTCAAAAAATTGGAAATTTAGTAATTGACAGCCAGTTTTGCCTAGTCACCCAAGTGGCTTTCATGCCTAAGGCAGGACTAGAACTCAGCATCTCCTAATGATTGGTCCAAGGTCACCCAGTTGGCTTTCATGCCTAAGCCGAGACTAAAAGGTAAAGATAAAGGTTACCCTCGCACATATGTGCTAGTCGTTCCTGACCCTAGGGGGCGGTGCTCATTTCTGTTTCAAAGCTGAAGAGCCAGCGCTGTCCGAAGACGTCTCCGTGGTCATGTGGCCGGCATGACTAAACGCCAAAGGCGCGCGGAATGCTGTTACCTTCCCACCAAAGGTGGTCCTTATTTTTCTCCTTGCATTTTTTACGTGCTTTCGAACTACTGGGTTGGCAGAAGCTGGGACAAGTAACGGGAGCTCACCCCGTTACGCGGCACTAGGGATTCGAACCACTGAACGGCTGACCTTTCGATCGACAAACTTAGCCTCCTAGCCATTGAGCCACTGCGTCCCTAAACCGAGACTAGAACTCACTATCTCCTGATGACTGGCCCAAGGTCATTCAACCAGGTTTCTAGTCCGAGAGTATGAATCGAATTGAAGAGTAAATCTTAAACAAGAAGAAGAAGAATGTAAACCAATTTGCAGAACCATAATCTAGCTTTTCCTTTTCCCGCAGGCCCTTCTGACAGTGGAGACCAGTACTAAGGGTTTGGTGAAGGTCATTGCTGGCTTAGATTCGTCATCATCTGGCACTTTTCTGGATTGGGAAGGGAAAACCATAATCTGGTGAACAGAATAAGCATCCTTGAGTTTCTCATCGGGGAAAAGAATCAGACCTTTGTGAACTGAAAGGAGGAATTCTTCTCTCTGGAGTCTGCGGCAGGACAAACTTGTCCCTAAACGCAGAATGACGGCCTCACTGTTGTTTATTATCAATAAACACGCCCTGGTCATGGAAAATCTTGCCATCACCTTTCATCCCAAGTGCTACATGTGGAAAGGGTCTCTCCCACGGAGTGTTTGCTGTTGCTATTTATACAGTACAATACAACAATACAATTCTTTTATTGGCCAAGTGTGATTGGACATACAAGGAATTTGTCTTTGGTGTATATGCTCTCAGTGTACATAAAAAGACGAGACACATTCGTTAAGAATCATAAGGTACAACACTTAATCATAGTTATAGGGTACAAATAAGCAATCAAATCCTACTAGGAAACAATCAGTTTAAATTGTAAGGATGCAAGCAACAAAGTTACAGTCATACAGTCATAAGTGGGAAGAGATGGGTGATAGGAATGATGAGAAGATTAATAGTAATAGTAATGCAGACTTAGTGAATAATTTGACAGTGTTGAGGGAATTATTTGTTTAGCAGAGTGACGGCGTTCGGGAAAAAACTGTTCTTGTGCCTAGTTGTTTATTTTATTTTTTTATTTATTTGTCAATCATATATAAGATTACAGGTAAAAGTATAAACATAATTTGGATACATGAAAAGAGTAAGTAAAAAGGAATATTAGGACAGAGATGGTAGGCATGCAGGTACACTTATGCAAGCCTCTTACAGACCTCTTAAGAATGGGGTGAGGTCAACAGTAGACAGTTTAAGGTTAAAGTTTTGGGGGTTTGGGGAAGAAACTACAGAGTCAGGTAGTGCATTCCAGGCATTGACCACTCTGTTACTGAAGTTATATTTTCTGCAATCGAGTTTGGAGCAGTTTACTTTGAGTTTGTATCTATTATTTGCTTGTGTATTGTTGTGGTTGAAGCTGAAGTAGTCATTGACAGGTAGGACATTGTGTTAGATAATTTTATATACTATGCTTAGGTCAGACTGAAGTCGGCGTAGTTCTAAATTGTCTAAGTCCCAAATTTGGAGTCTGGTGGCATAAGATACTTTATTGCGGGTAGAGGAGTGGATGACTCTTCTCGTAAATATCTCTGGACTCTCTCGATTGTATTTATGTCTGATATGAAGTGCGCATTCCAGACAGATTAGCTGTATTCAAGAATTGGTCTAGCAAATGTTTTGTATGCTCTAGTTAGTAGTACAATATTACCAGAGAAGAAGCTATGCAAGATTAGGTTAACAACTCTTACTGCCTTTTCTGGCAATGTTGTTACAGTGGGCTGTGGCACTTAGATCTTTAGAAATGAGTACTCCAAGGTCCTTGACAGAGTGAGGGTCATTTACAAGGTCATGTCCATCTAATTTGTATTTTATGTTTTGTTTTTTTTTGTTGCCAATGTGCAAGACAGAGCATTTGTTGGTTGAGATTTGAAGTTGCCCCTTGTTAGACCAATCTGACACATAGTCAAGGTCTTTTTGCAGGGTAGTTACATTGTCTGTAGTGTTGAATAGTTCAACATCGTCAGCAAAGAGAACACAGTTTTTTTTAATATGATCGCAAAGGTCATTTATGTAAAGTATGAAGAGTGTTGGACCTAAAACACTGCCTTGGGGAAGATCACTATTAACATGTACAGGATTTCATAGAGCGCTTTTTATTTTGACCACTTGCTGTCTGTTTGACAGGAAGGTAGCTATATTTTATGTAGGAGTCCAGAAATGCCATAGGATTTTAGTTTTAGAAGTAACTTGTCATGTACCACCAAATCAAAAGCTTTACAGAAGTCTATGTAAAATGCGTCTATGGCTTTGTCCTGATCAAGATGTGTAGTCCCTATGTTTTTGCAATGTAGAAGTTGTAGATTAGAGGATACATTTTTTCTGAAACCAAATTGTTTGATAGAAAGGTTGTTTGTCTCTAGATTGAGGGTAATAGATTGGTTAATTGTTCTGATGTGCAGTGCTTTATAGCAACGTTTTGAGTGTAGGAGTTGAAACAATTTATGTGCAAATTATATTTTCACAGTCTTCTTTTTGACTCATGCAGTATACAGGTCCTCAATGGAAGACAGGTTGGTAGCAATTGTTTTTTCTGCAGTTCTAATTATCTGTTGAAATCTGTGTCTGTCTTGTTTGGTTGTAGAGCCAAACCAGACACTTATAGAGGTGCAGATGACAGACTCAATAATTCCTCTGTAGAACTGAATCAGCAACTCCTTGGGCAATTTGAGCTTCCTGAGTTGGTGCAGAAAGAACATTCCTTGTTGTGCTTTTCTGATGACGTTTTTGATGTTAGGTGTCCATTTTAGGTCTTGCGATATGATAGAACCTAGACATTTGAAGGTCTCTATTGTTGATACCGTCTAGTATTGTAAGAGGTGGAAGTATGGGAAGGGTTTCTCCTAAAGTCTACCACCATTTCTACGGTTTTGAGTGTGTTCAGTTCCAGATTGTTCCGGTTGCACCACAAGGCTAGTTGTTCAACCTCCCGAGTCTGTATGCGGATTCATTTATTTGGGTTATTCATTTGTGTGAATCTAGACCTAAGGGAGAAGGTTCAGAAGCATCACAAAGAATGTGCAAATCGGGTGGGTAGCAGATAGGAGGTGTGTTATATCTCTTCTGCTCATCGGAGATGCTTTTCCCAACCCTGACAAGTGTCAAGGGTTGGCCCAAAACATTGCAAGGCCTGTTTTCCCTAGCAATTCTTCCCACTGTGCTCTTGAAACACCCATCCAAGGATCTGTCACCGAAACAATGCCTTATGACCTGCTCTTCCCCGGGGAAAGATTTGCCCCAGGCAAATGAAGAGACTGTGTCAGGAGACACACCTCTTTCCTGAGTCCTAACACTATAATTACCAAACCACTGAACAAAGTCCAGGCAGTGCAAAAAAAGTAAGAGTTTAGTGAAAGGATGGCTCCGTTAGCTCGTAGCATATTGGTGACCGGCTCCAATCGGGGAATCGGACTTGAACTGATCCAACAACTGGTGAAGATGGCTGAGCCTCCAGAACATATCTTCGCAACTAGCCGAACCCCAACTGGACCCAAAGGGAAGGTTTGTAGAAAGTTATTGCGATTGAAGAGCAGGGGAAAAGGCGCCTTGTTGCTATCTAAGTAGCTTTGCTTTCCGTTCTTGAAGAAGGTGAACCACAGGTGGCTCACCTATCATCTGTAGTTATCTTAATAGTACTGCAGGACTGCAGGACTGCAGAGATACTTCTCACTCCAAGGAAGGATGATATAAAGCTTAAAAGAAACAACAACAGATGAAGAAGTGATAGAGAAAGTTTTAGAATGTGCTGAAATGGACAAATTAGCAAAGGAAATTAAAGAGAAAGAAGAGACAGATTATTATATAATCTGAAACAAATGGTATGAATGGCTTGAGACAAGAAATGGGGTAAAAAAAATAAAGGGGAGAAATTAGAAATGGACAACATGTAAATAAGAAACATAAAAGAAGCTAGAAAAGTAAAGCTATTAGTATTAGATAACTTAATATAAATAAAGAAAATGGGATAAGAAAGAAAATAAAATAATAAATGAGATATTGGGAGGGAAAGGTCTAAAAGCACAAGAAGACCACTAAGAAACGTTGTTTAAAAATAGGAGATATTTATATGTTGTATGCTGTGTGTGTGTCAGATTGTGTATCACAATAAAACAATAAAAAAAGAAAAAAAAAGAAAAACAAGCTTTTTAAAAATCCAGGGAAAAAAAAAGGCATTCACCTAGCCCCTAAAACAATAATATTTGCCCGAGCCTCTTTACGGAAGGAATTCGACAGGTAAGCCAGAATGCGTGGGAAACACTATCTTGCTGGCAGTTATGGTGGAACAGATGCCATCGTCTGCCAGAGGAGATTGAAATAGCAAAACAATTAACTAAATGACGGCTCTAAAATAGATTTCTTTTTGGTGACTCAGAAGTGAGATGGGGGTGAAGTGTCGAGAGTCACAAGGACGACGTGATGTTGCCCAGGGAATAAGATCAGAGTCAGAACTTGGGCAGAGTAAAACATTTGTTCACTGGATATTGAAAGGCAAGATAATTTCATTGTCATTTTTTTTTTGGGAGGCATTGCTTTTGGTGTCTTTGTTGTCTTGAGATGATGGGTTTCAGTGAGAAAATGTGATCCAGGGAGCTCCAGGCCCACAAAAACAGGGAATGCCATACAGCTGCCAGCCACGGCCACCTAGAAGGGCAACCCTGCCCCCAAAGCAAAATTAGAATGTTTGCCACTTCTTCAAAGCCTGCTTGTCTTGACTTGTTTTAAAATCACCTCAATGCACATTCATGGACATGAGATATAGAACAGGAAGAGAAAGAGAGAGAGGGAGGAAGGGAAAGAGAGAGAGAGGGAGAGGGAGAGCCTACCATATTTGCCTTCCATTGAGGACCTGTATACTGCACGAATCAAGAAGAGGGCCGTGAAAATATTTGCAGATCACTCGCATCCTGGACATAAACTGTTTCAACTCCTACCCTCAAAATGACGCTATAGAGCACTGCACACCAGAACAACTAGACACAAGAACAGTTTTTTCCCGAAGGCCATCACTCTGCTAAACAAATAATTCCCTCAACACTGTCAGACTATTTACTGAATCTGCACTACTATTAATCGTTTCATAGTTCCCATCGCCAATCTCTTTCCACTTATGACTGTATGACTATAACTTGTTGCTGGCAATCCTTATGATTTATATTGATATATTGATCATCAATTGTGTTGTAAATGTTGTATCTTGATGAACGTATCTTTTCTTTTATGTACACTGAGAGCATATGCACCAAGACAAATTCCTTGTGTGTCCAATCACACTTGGCCAATCAAAAATTCTATTCTATTCTATTTTTCGGAATATAAGACGGACCGGAATATAAGATGCACATTAGTTTTTGGGGAGGAAAATAAGAAAAAAACATTGGCAGGTGGATCAGCCTCCAATCAGCTGTTGCCAGGGGTGACTTTTAGCAACAAGTTCCTTGGTTGTGAGCTCTGTGTCTTGCTTTTTTATTGCTTTTTTTTTTCCTGCCTCTGAAAGCCTCCGAAACAGCTTCAGAAAAAAAGAAAGTTCCGTAGGACCTAAGGATAGGAAGCAAATGTTTTCCATTGCTCCTCGGATCTTCTCTTCTCTTGACATCTCCTCTTTAATTGCAGACCTTGAATGAGCTCGCTAGCAAGTATTCCAACATTCACATCATCCAGCTGGGTATGAGAGCTTCCCGTTTTCTTTTCTGTTCCGATTTAACCTCCGTCTCTTTTTTTTTTAAAAATCCATTGGGAAATCTACATGGACTATGGACAGTTTGACCGTACCGTATGTGTATTTTAGCTTTAATATGTTTGTACCTCACTGCAGGTAATGCTCGATTTCCTACTGTCATTAACCCCAACATTTCTGTTTCTAAGCAAGATAGTTATTGAGTTTTGCCCCGTTTTACGATCTTTCTTAACACAGTTGTTAAGGAACAACAACAGTTCCTTAACAGTTGTTAAGGAACAACATTGCAGTTGTTAAGTTAGGAACACTGTTGTTAAGTGAATCTGGTTTTCCTATTGAACTTTGCTTGTCAGAAGGTTGCAAAAAGGGAACACATGACCCTGGGACATTGCAACCATCATAAATATGAGTCAGTTGGCAAGCATCTGAATTTTGATCCCGCGGCCGTGGGGGATGCTATAACGGTTGTAAGTTACTTATTTCGGAGCCGTTGTAACCTTGAATGGCCACTAAACAAATGGTTGTAAGCCAAGGACTGTCTATGCAAAGTGTCACGTAGGCACCAGTTAGGGCAACTGAAATTTGGTTCTTCCCAATTGCTAACCCACAATCCTCTAGGCCAGGAGTCTGCAACCTTGGCCACTTTACGACTTGTGGACTTCAATTCCCAGAATTCATCAGCCAGCATGGCTGGCTGGGGAATTCTGGGAGTTGAAGTCCACAAGTCGTAAAAGTAGCCAAGGTTGCAGACTCCTGCTCTAGGCCCCACATCAGCTTTTGATCCCAGCTTCTGATAAGGATCTCATTTTTTCATATGGACATGGAAGAGGTGGAGGATCAGTCCAGTGTGAAGGCAGCTGCTTCGGTGGTTGAGTCTCTTCTACATGGTAAAGGCTTAAACCTCCTGATCAATAATGCCGGTGTGAACTCCTACGCCACTCTGGAAACAGTGGAGCAGCAAGAGATGCTGTCTGCTTTCAACACCAATGTGGTGGGGCCCATCCTTGTGGTTAAGGTAAGAGAATCATTGTCTTCTCTCTGAGAAGGAAACAAGAGAATGACAATTTGGTCTCATGTATTATGAAATATGGTAGACTACTAAACCAACAGTGGAGAACCTATGGCCCTCTAAGAGGTGTTGGACCACAGCTCCCAATATTTATTACCACTGACCACACAGGTGGCTGGAATTATTTAACAATGCCTGATGGACTACTGATTCCCATCCTATCATGGTTGCAGGAACTAGGTATGTCTGGCTTAATGAAAAGAAGAACTAGGGGTCACCTGATAGCAATGTTCCAGTATCTCAGGGGCTGCCACAAAGAAGCTATTCTCCAAAGCACTTGCGGGCAGGACAAGAAGCAATGGGTGGAAACTAATCAAGGAGAGAAACAACTTAGAATTAAGGAGGAATTTCCTGACAGCTAGACCAATTAATCAGTGGAACAACTTGCCTCGAGAAGTTGTGAATGCTCCAACACTGGAAATTTTTAAGAAGATGTTGGATAACTATTTATCTAAAGTGGTGCAGGGTTTCCTGCCTAAGCAGGGGGGTTGGACTAGAAGACCTCTAAGGTCCCTTCCAACTGTTATTCTAAAATTATCTATCATGTTATTCTAAATTTATATATCATAGATATTATCATATTCTACGTTAAATCTTAAGATCTATGACTATGGCTATTGATTGTATGTACACCGAGAGCTTATGCACCAGAGATAAATTCCTTGTGTGTCCAATCACACTCAGCCAATAAAGAATTCCACTCCATTCCATTCCATTCCATTATAAAGTGCTATTAATATGTAGAAGCTAAAGTTAAAACTGAAGTGGATTCACAAGTCACAGAAATCTGTAAAGATTGTTGGGACTTTGAATTGGATGTGAGATGGAAGTGTGACTAAGGAGTTGTGAAAGAGAACAATAAGAAGGAACGGGGCTGCTGAGACCAAAGAAAATCAGAAGGAAAGGTAGCCTTAGTCAACGAAAAGAATGGGTAATATCTTAGAGATAAGTACTTTATTTTTCGGAGTATAAGACACACCTTTTTCCCCTAAAAAAGAGGGTGAAAATCACAATAGAAGAATGGATATTGAAAGTTGCCAATTTGGCTGAGATGGCGAAGATATCAGCCTTTTTGAAAGACAATACGCAAGAAAGATACTTAAAGGAATGGAAAAAATAGATTGACTATATTCAAAGTAGATATCAGACTAAGAGTTACCAGACTGTTTTTGAATGATTATGATGTATTGTTTTTGATTGTTTTCGGGGGAAGTTAGGAATTGATGATTGTAGGGGTATAATTAAGTTGGGACGAAATTTTTTTAGCATATGTTTGTTTTATTTTTAACTATACCTTGTGTTCGTTCCGGGAAGTCGGGGGTTGTGAAGGGAGGGGAGGGAGGTGGGGGAAAAGGAGGGAAAAAATTTTCTGTAAAACTTTTTGAATTAAAAAAAAAAAAAAAAGGGTGAAAATCTGGCTGCGTCTTACACTCCAAATGTGGTCCCGCCCAGTTTTTCAAATGGTGGTTTCAGAGGCTGGAAAAAAGCATTAGAAATTAACCTTCAGAAAGGAAACCCACAAAAAGCTTCAGAAAAGAAGCCTCCAAACAGAGCTTCAGAGGCTTTTTTTCTGAAGCTGTTTCGGAGCTTTCAGAGGCGGAAAAAAAAGTTTTTTCTGAAACAGAGTTTCAGAAGTTTCAGAGGCAGGAAAAAAAAGCAAAAAAAAAAAAAAAAAAAGAGCAAAGCACAGAGCTCACAACCAAGGAACCTGCTGCTAAAATTCACCTCTGGGAACAGCTGATTGGGGGGTATCCCAGGAGGCCGATCCAGCTGCCAATCAGCTTTCTTCTTATTTTCCTCCCCAAAAACTAAGGTGTGTCTTATACTCTGGTGTGTCTTATACTCTGAAAAATACGGTAAATGATTCTCGTTCAGTTCCTGGGTCATCATGGCCTTATTTCACAACTTAATGTATCTTGTTTCCTTCAGGAATTTCTGCCTCTGCTGAAGAAAGCAGCCCGAGCGGCAACCATGAAGGAGATGAGTTGCCAGAGGGCAGCCATCATCAATATAACTTCCAAGTTGGCCTCCATTGAACGGGGTTTTGAAGTCATGAAAGGACCGATGTACCCTTATCGTGCAAGCAAGGTAGGTTTTCCTTGGAGGGACACATAATTCCTTTCATTCAGAAGAATTAACTGGTGAGATAGCAGAACATGTCTAGGTGTTGTGACCCAGGTCCCAGTAGGTAGTAGGAAACTCAGTCAGTGTAAAAAGAAACAAACTTTATTCGAACCGCTGAGAATTACTTCATTCTCAGCATAGTTCAACTGAACTATGCAAAGTCCTCCCAACACAAATTCCTCAGTCCTATTCCTCAGTCCTATCACCAACCTTGGTCCAATTAAGCAAACTGCCAAAGGCCTTTCTTGGCAAAAGTTCAGAAGAAACTGATACAAAATAAATACAAGAAGATGAAGCTATCAGTGTTGTTTTCCGGCAAAGCCCAAACACTGTTGCTGGTCTTTTAAGCCTTATGGGAGGGGCCAATCATCTCTTGGCCCTACTCCCAAGTTGTCCTTTTTGCTTTAGCTGCTCTTGCCTTCTGGCAGTTCTTCTCAGGCTCCTCCTGTTCCTCTGCCTCACTACTATCAGGCTCTGGAGGCTCTGGAGTCCGCACCTCACTCCCTGATGGCCCTGGACACACCTCAGCCTCCAATGCAGAGCCGTCATCCAGGCATTCTCCAGCCTCCAGGACTGACCCATGTTCTTCCTCAGCCTCATCACTGTCCGACTCTGTTGCCAGCTCCGCAGGCTGCTGGCGGACCACAACACTATGTGTCCAGTTTATCCAATCTTGTCTGCTTTTAGGAACATTACATTCATTCATTCATTCATTCATTCATTCATTCATTCATTCATTCATTCAGCTTATATCCCGCCCATCTTCCTTGGATCTGGGTGGCCCTTATTCAGATGGTGCCCATTCACTTACAATCAATGATCATCCTTTTTAAAAATGTGTTGCAGATGTGACACACCTAAAAAAGGGGCAGACTTTTCTTTGTGTAGACATTGTGCTGATTTTTGTGGCATTCTGCTGCAGGTGACCCTGGTCCTATGTTGCTCAAGTCTTTGCCCTATCTCCTTTTGGCCTTTCACATCTGCACCAGCGGTGTTCTGTCTCCGTCCTCACTTTGGAGTAACGAGCTGGCCTACAGCCAGTGGGTTCACGGCTCCTATCAGTCCTGGCCGAGAAAACGCAGTTGCCTGCCAAAAAGTTCAAACAGATTAAGACTTCAGCTCACTTCGACATGGTTCAGCTAATTTGCTTCCCGTAGAATTGAGAGCAGTCCCAAAGCTCCTTATATATCCGGTGGGGTGGGGCTCCTGCCCCACCCTTCCCTGTGATGACGCCACCTCTCTAATCTTCTGAAGCGCGGGTCGATCCAGGCTTGATTAGTATGATTATCAGCTGCATCTGAAGGCGTAGCCTGAGGAAAGGAGGAATCAGGGGATGTCGGCCTCATTACGTCCTCCGACTGGTCTGGTTCTGGCTCCTGGAGCCAGGCCAAAGGAATCATTGCTTCTGAGGTAAGCCTTATCGGCCCTTCCCCCTCACTCTTGGAGTCACTTACAGGCATGGGGCCAGGTTCGGGGGCTGGAGCCACAACAAGCAGTGAAATCCACTTACCTTTGCTACCGGTTTGGGAACAGGAGCGAGCGCCTCTTCTGCACATGTGCAGAAGGTAAAAAAAAAAAAGGGACATCATGATGTCCTGGAGGGTGGGCGGAGCCTCCCACTGGCGGCACTACCGGTTCGTGTGAGCCAGAGAGATCTGACCGGATTTCACTGCTGATCTGCACGCTTTAATCCTTTCACCTTTTGAGCACTTTTAGTCCTTCGAGATTATAGTTCACATAAACCCTGTCCGATGCAGCCAGAGGTTAGGGAATCACACTCCAGCATATTTGAAAGGGATAACCCCCACCCCCTTCTTGCCTTCAATCATGCCAATGCTTTTGATAGCAGGGGGTTGTGTAATTGGGTCAGAGAATCAGAGCAGAGAGGTTTCAAAAGAAAGAAAAGGATGAGGAGCTGATCTTAAGGGTTTAATTTTCTTTGCAGGCTGCTTTGAACATGGTGACGGTCTGTTTCGCTTTGGAACTAAAAGAGGAAGGGATCTTGTGTACTGTAATCCATCCCGGCTGGGTGAAAACAGACATGGGAACGGAGCAGGTACCATAAAGGATGTAAGAGGGAGAGCCAGGGTTTCCTACAGAGACAAGAGGGGTCCCATGTTGGAGCTGAGATGGGATAATGTATCCATCTCACTGCTCTTTGATCTTCAGTAGCTTTTCATACTGTGGACCATACAATCCTTTTGAATCAACTTCAGGGGCTGCTAGTGGCAGTGGCACAATTTTGTGGTGGTTCTACTTTGGGACTGGTGACATCTACTTGCAAGGTGAGTGTCAGGTTTCCAAGGAACACCCCCAACAAAATAAAGCTCTGAGGCTTGAGGTTCCTCAAAGTTCCAATTTATTAGAGATGTCATGTTGGCACAGCCGGGGAAACTCGAAACTGAAAGTTTCCAGGTTTTCCACACCCAGTTGACAGTTCACAGCCCTGCCCCACACCCACAAGATCATCACATTGTCCAATCAACTCTTCACACTCAATTGGATACAATCTTCAGGCAGTCTCCATCAGATGCAGGATGTCCTTGAATATGGAATATTGTTATGACTAACTTTCTACCACTCCAACAACAACCCCCTCCCAACTCCCCCAGCTAAACTATGTGGCAGTTAAGAAGCAAAGAAGAAAAATTTTCAATTTTCATCTATCATGTTAGATGAAGTCATCTATCAGTTTGGGGTTAGGTACTGTCCAGTGGTGCTATTCAGCCGGTTCTATCCAATTCGGGTGAACCGGTAGCAGCTGTGAGAGGCTCCACCCACCCGCCCAGACGTCATCATGTCCTGGTTTTGATGCTCTGTGCAAGCACAGAAGGTCCTGTGCATGTGCGGAGGTGGTCCTCCGCGCGCTCCCATTTGCAAACTGGTAGCGTAAGTGAATACCACCCCTGGTACCATCAGCATACATCTCAACCCTGGGCCAGCTCTGAGTTAGGCTGGAGAATTCTGGGACTTGAAATCCATGCATCTAAACATTGCCAAGGTTGAGAAACATGATGCTATGCTCTATGGTGCCTTTAGCAGCCATGCTTTTGTTCCTGTTATTTTAGACAGAGAGTGAGAATGAATCGGTAAGGGTACAGGGCTCAAGCTTTCTTCCCTGAGGATAATAACCCTGTCTCTCTTTCTCTCCCAGGCTCCTGTGACTGTGCAGAACAGTGTGCGAGGCATCCTCAATGTGCTTGCTAATTTATCATCAGCCTCCAATGGGGCCTTTCTAGACTGGGAAGGCAACGCACTCCCTTGGTGAGATGTGCTTGTCCTTTCCACCAAGAAAAAAAAAAAGGTGTTGGGTATATTTATCTTTTTTTTAATTGTATTTTTGTATCACTGTTGTGTTTTTAGTGTTTGTATGGTTTATATTTCATTTGCTGTAAGTAAGTTCTGATTTTGATGGTATAGAAATATATTTAATCAACCATCCATCCATCCAATCATCCAACCAACTAACTACCAACCATCCATCCAACCATCCAAACAAACAAACAGCTAAACAACTACCAAGCATCCAATCAACCAACCAACCAACCACTCATCCAACCAACAAACTACCAACCATCCAACCATCCAACCATCCAACCATCCAACCAACCACTCATCCAACCAACCAACCAACCAACCAACCAACTACAAACCATCCAATCATCCAAACAACCAACCAATTACCAACCATCCAACCATCCAACCATCCAACCAACCACCAACCATCCAACCATTCAACCAATCATCTAACCATCCATCCAACCAACCAACCAACCATCCAACCAACCAACTACCAACCATCTAACAATCCAAACAAACAATTACCAACCATCCATCCATCCATCCAACCAACCACTCATCCAACCAACCAACTACCAACCATCCATCCATCCAACCAACCAACCACTCATCCAACCAACAAACTACCAACCATCCATCCATCCAACCAACCACTCATCCAACCAACCAACCAACCAACTACAAACCATCCAACCATCCAAACAACCAACAATCAACCAATCAAGATGGAAACTTCCACTAGGGTGTGACCTCCAACTTTTAATTTGTTTGTATTGTAGATAAAGTCCTTAGCTGGAATCAACTTCAAGTCTAAATTAGTTGTGGGTTTGTCATCCACAAATATGACTTACCTCTGCTGGAAATCATGCAACTTAAAGTATTCTCTAGTTGACAGATGATTTTGTCAATGCTGATGGTACTCAAGTGCTATCCAATGTTTTGGAACTGAACCCAATGCACTTACTATTGTTACTATTATTATAATCATGGATGTTTAGAGTGGATTTGGCAATTTTATCTACTGATTGGGTTCTAAGAACCTGGGTTAGGCAGATGATGTTATTTGATGGTGTTAAAAGTATTGTTGCAGGGTGTAAGCTGTTATTATCATTGAGGCTGGTTCTACAGTCAGCCAGATGTTTAGATTGGATTTGGTATTTTATTGCATATCAAGTTATTATTATTTTTATTAGACTTATCTTCATTTTCTTTTGTGAAGCACCAATCTAAAGAATAAGTCATTCTTTCACTTTCCATACATGACTCCTGCTGTTCAAACTACTTGCTGTTCAACAATTAGCTTAGATAATCACATTTTAAGACCTTAAACATTAAAACATGGATGTGTGACCAAATATTTATTGTCTATAGATGTATGGCAGTGAGGGTATAGATTCAATTTTTTTCCAGAAAATATGATAAATAATTTCAATTTTCAAAGACTGCAATAAAAACAGTAGAAATGCCTTAATCTTTTTTTTTCAGATCTCTTCCACAGGACCACGCATCTAACATGACATGTTTGATGATATAGTTCAATATATCACCTGTTTCTTCCATTCATAGATAGATAGAAATGAAAAAACAAACAAACACCAAATCGCTACAATCTATGGTTAAAATTCAAAATTCAAGCTCTGCCCATTGCAGTGCCAGGTTCTGAAGACTTCCGTAGATTAGGAGTCCCCAACCTTGACAACTTTAAGCCTGGAGGACTTCAACTCACAGAATACCCCAGCCAGCAAAGCTGGCTGGGGAATTCTGGGTGTTGAAATCCACCAGGCTTAAAGTTGCCAATGTTGGGGACCCCTGCTGTAGATCATGGTCCATGGAACGCTCACCAGGAGATCATGTTCCCTTCCCAGTCCAGAAAGGTTCCCGCAGATCAGAGGTGGTATTCAGCTGGTTTGCATCGGTTTCGGTGAACCGATAGCAGCAATTTGGCCTGGGTCACCAAACCGGTAGCGACTTCTGGTAGTGACTTCTGGCCCTCTTTGAGAGCCACTTTGCGGCTGCGGTGGCAGCTGGAATTATTTTTTTCATACGGGGTTCTGTGAGCGTGGCTTGGTGGGGGGGTGTCATGTGACTGAGTGGGCATGGGCGTGAGTGATATCAAGTTGGCCATGCCCACTCAGTCACATGACCCACCACCATCAGGCCACGCCCACAGAACCGGTAGTGGAAAAATTTGAATCCCACCACTGCTGCAGATGATGATGATAAACCAGCCAACATTTTAAGAATACACTCTTCTGAACGGTCAAGGGTGCCTTTGAGAAGAAAAGAGAAAGGAAGGGACAGCATTTTAAGGAGTGCCTGATACATGTCTTTGGGAGGTGGGAGAGGAAGAAAGAGAGGGAGCTGGCTTTAATTCAGTGGTGAAATCCAAATATTTTTGCTACCAGTTCTGTGGGCGTGGCTTGGTGGGTGTGGTGTGGCTTGGTGGGCATGGCAGGGAAAGGATACTGCAAAATCCCCATTCCCACCCCACCCTGGGGCCAGCCAGAATTGATATTTGCTGGTTCTCCGAACTACTCAAAATTTCCGCTACCGGTTCTCCAAAACCTGTCAGAACCTGCCGGATTTCAGCGCTGCTTTAATTGGTTTTTTAAAAATACAGTTCATACCTTCATTACAGCTAAGTATAAACCTCAAAGGACTAGGACAACAAAGGACAACAAAGAATGTTCTTTCTGCGCCAACTCAGTAAGCTCAAACTGCCCAAGGAGCTGCTGATTCAGTTCTATAGAGGAATTATTGAGTCTGTCATTTGCACCTCTATAACTGTCTGGTTCGGTTCTGCAACCCAACAAGAAAAACACAGACTTCAGAGGATAATTAGAACTGCAGAAAAAATAATTGCTACCAACCTGCCTTCCATTGAGGACCTGTATACTGCACGAATCAAGAAGAGGGCCGTGAAAATATTTACAGACCCCTCGCATCCTGGACATAAACTGTTTCAACTCCTACCCTCAAAACGACACTATAGAGCACTGCACACCAGAACAACTAGACACAAGAACAGTTTTTTCCCGAAGGCCATCACTCTGCTAAACAAATAATTCCATCAACACTGTCAAACTATTTACTGAATCTGCACTACTATTAATCTTCTCATAGTTCCCATCACCAATCTCTTTCCATTTATGACTGTATGACTATAACTTGTTGCTGGCAATCCTTATGATTTATATTGATATATTGACCATCAATTGTGTTGTAAATGTTGTACCTTGATGAACGTATCTTTTCTTTTATGTACACTGAGAGCATCTGCACCAAGATTCCTTGTGTGTCCAATCACACTTGGCCAATAAAAAATTCTATTCTATTCTATTCTAGTCTGACAGAGTAAATGTTTAACTTTAAAACCCATAAAGGATTGGGAAGTCTGGATCCATTCTAGAAGGATTCCTTTTCCAGTTGATACAATCTGTCCTTCATTGGACAAATGCACAGCTGATGATTCACAAGAAGACAGGTCGACTTCTCATCTGTAATGATCTCTTCCTTATCGCAGGCATCAGCCCCAAAATAAGTTTAGAAGGGGCCAAAAGGAACTCTGAATGGGTTGGCACCATCAGCAGAAACTGACTTTTTTTTTTTTTTTACTGAAAATGCATCTTCTTTTCTCTACAGCAGGAATATTCAACAATACTAATCCAGAAAGTTAATTTTTGGTCACTACAATGTAAAAAAGTTGTTGAGACTCTAGAAAGAGTGCAGGGAAGAGCAACAAAGATGAGTAGGGGGACCAGAGCAGGGATGGGTTCTGCTTACCTTTCCTCCTAGTTCGCATCGTGTCCACGCTCTTCTGCACATGCACAGAAGAGTTTTCATGATGTTTGGGTCAGTGAGCGGAGCCTCCCACTGGTTTTACTACCGGTTCTATAGAACTGGTCCGAACCGGGAACAACCGACCAGTGGACCAGAGGCTAAAACACGTAAAGAACAGTTCCTGGAATTGGGTATATCTAGTTTAATGAAAAGAGGGACGCGGTGGCTCAGGGGCTAGGACATTGAGCTTGCCAATTGAAAGGTCGGCAGCTCAGCGGTTCGAATCCCTAGTGCTGCCGTGTAATGGGGTGAGCTCCCATTACTTGTCCCAGCTTCTGCCAACCTAGCAGTTTCGAAAGCACGTAAAAATGCAAGTAGGAAAAATAGGGACCACCTTTGGTGGGAAGGTAACAGCGTTCCGTGCGCCTTTGGCATTGAGTCATGCTGGCCACATGACCACGGAGACGTCTTCGGACAGCGCTGGCTCTTCGGCTTTGAAACGGAGATGAGCACCGCCCCCTAGAGTCGGCAACGACTAGCACATATGGGTGAGGGGAACCTTTACCTTTACCTAGTTTAATGAAAAGAAGGAGTAGGGGAGACATGATAGCAGCATTACAATATCTCAGGGGTTGCCACAAAGAAGAGGGAGTCAAGTTATTCTCCAAAGCACCTGAAGGCAGGACAAGAAGCAATGGATGGAAACTAATCAAGGAGAGAAGCCACCAAGGAGAAATTTCCAGACAGTTAGAACAATTCTTATCAGTGGAACAACTTGCCTCCAGAAGTTGTGAATGCTCCAACACTGGAAGTTTTTAAGAAGAGATTGGACAGTCGCTTGTCTGAAATGGTAGAGGATTTCCTGCCTGAGCAGGGGGTTGAACTAGAAGACTTCCAAGGTCCCTTCCAACTCTGTTATTCTATACGTCTCACTCTGGATGAGCAACCTTTCACAGCCCTGGAAGACAGAACCTTTCTCCAGGTTATGCAAGTTTATTTCTGCAAGTAGAAACATTTTATATAGGGGTAGAGTCTACAAATTGAGCCTCCGCCTGTTGCGATTGATTATTTTATCTATTTGGCCTGACCGACTTGCGCAATCTTATTGTCCTTCAGCTATAATCCCTGCGTTTATGACATGCTGCAACAAGAATCCATAATTACATTGTAGATTTATTTTTATTTTTTTATTTGTATTTGTCAAACACAACAGTATATATAAGCATAAGCATGAAATAACCATACAAATTGGATACAATCAAAGGGGACATTAGGACAGGAACGGTAGGCACGTTGGTGCTCTTATGCACGCCCCTTACAGGCCTCTTAGGAATGGGGTGAGGTCAACAGTAGACAGTTTTTGGTTAAAGCTTTGGGGATTTTGGGATGAGGCCACAGAGTCAGGTAGTGTATTCCAAGTATTAACAACTCTGATACTGAAGTCATATTTTCTACAATCAAGATTGGAGCGGTTCACATTAAGTTTAAATCTATTGTGTGCTTGTGTATTGTTGTGATTGAAGCTGAAGTAGTCTTTGACTGGAAGGACATTGTAGCAGATGATTTTATGAGTTATACTCAGGTCATGCCGAAGGTGGCGGAGTTCTAAATTTTCTAAACCCAGGATTTCAAGTCTGGTGGCATAAGGTATTTTGTTGTGCTGAGAGGAGTGGAGAAATCTTCTTGTAAAATATTTCTGGACACGCTCAATTGTATTAATGTCCGAAATGAGGTGTGGGTTCCAGACAGGTGAGCTGTATTTGAGAATTGGTCTAGCAAATGTTTTGTATGCTCTGGTTAGTAGTGTAATCTTTCTGGAAAAGATGATTATTTCTCTCCTGTAACTATTTCTGAATGGTGACTTCACTGTACCTGCATGGTTCCCGTGTCAGTTTTCACCCAGCCAAGATGGATCGAAGTACATAAAATTTCATCTTATTTCAGCTCCCGGGCGAGGCTGGCAGTGACCATATTCAGAGCAGCCTATAAAACAAAATTAATCTTTAACAAGGTCAACTTTGCCAATTCTTTCTCTTGCCAGAAGCTAAACTTCTGATTCTTTGGTCCGAAGATCAACTTTAGTTAGAGAGCCAAGGGCTACTGGAATTAAAAAGTAGCCGGTGATCTAATTGGATAAATTCTGATTGGCTCTTGTTGTCCTAGCGCAGCGCTTCCCAAACCTGGGTAAAATTATCCAAAAATTGTGTAAAAATGTGTTGTTGTTTTTTTGGTGTCACCACAAATGAACCCCCTTACAACAGGCACATTTAAATGGACTTGAAGATTTCCACGTGTAGGAAATATATTTGAAAATCTCCCGAAGAGTTTCCATGAAGATGAAAAAAAAATCAATGAAATTACCAGCGATAATCTGTGGGAATTACATAAATATCATTTGGTGCTATTGTTTTTATAACGCAGGCATGACCTGCGTTTAGCGACCATTCAAAGTTACAATAGTGCTGAAAGAAGGGACTTTATAACTGGTCTTTGAAGTCCAGTAAGGGTTTCTGATAAGCAGTTTTGGATGTAAAGCAATAATTTTTCCAACTGCAACTTGTGGCTGTGAAACTTGGTGTCGTGTCCCACTCCTCTGCTGATGGCCGGGTCAGGGAAATCCGAATCAGGCATGCCTCTGCAGCTCTGCCAAAGTCCTAGCAAAGTTCTCAAGGCGGGCAGGAGACCAGAAAGTGATTTCAGCAAGATAAGGTAGACTTTGCCTGACTCAGAGAATGCCAGAAAGCAGATCCTTTATATAGGCCATGGGGTGTGGCTCCATGACTCAGCACTTATCCCGGCCTGCTCCTCCCTTGCTTCTGTTGATGCCGCTTATCAATTCTCCTGAAGCGAGGGTCACTCCAGTCTGCAGCTGTTGGTAATTGACCTTCCTCAGGCTCATATGCTGTGGGGGAGGGGGAGGGGTCTAGTTGCTCCGTTTGCCTGGGCATGGAGCCAGGGCTGGGGGCTGGAGGCACTTCTTCTTCCTCAGCCTGTCTGGGCATGGAGCCAGGGCTGGGGCCGGGAGGCATGCTAGGACATTCCTCAGCGTTCGGAAGCAGATAAGAAGGCCCCGGCTGCGGGGAAAGCGGACGAGGCACAACACTTGGACTCTGAAAAAGGCAGATAGGAGAAGGGTGGATGCCGTTGTACTGGGATCCTGGAGGTGATGATTACGGATCCCATGGACCGCAAAAACAACAAAGAAAGAAGTCCTAGATTAGCGATGGCTAACATTTTTGCCATCACGTGCCAGGACGGGGTGGGTGGGTGGGGTTGTGCACGCGCATGCCCACATCCATAATTCTATGCGCCTCGCCCCCACTCATACATGCATGACCCCCCCATGCTCTCCCTGCTCCTGGCACACGATGGCCCAGTAGGCCCGTTTTTCTCTCTCACCTGGTTCCAGAGCCTTTCTAGGAGTCAGGGGTGGAGGTGAAAATGCCCTTCCCCACCCCCACCCCATGGAGGTCCTCCAGAGGCCGAAAACAGCCCATTTGCCAATTTTCGGTGGGACCAGAAGGCCCGTTTTTTGGCTGTCCCCAGCCTCCAAGGCCTCTCTAGGAGTCTGAGGAGGGCAAAAATGGCCTCCCCACCCCGGGAGGTCCTCTGGATGCCAGAAACGGCCCGTTTGCCCGTGGGCCCAGAAGGCCCATAAATCAGCTGAGCTCACATGCCCACTGATATGCCTACACGTGCCACCTGTGGCACGCGTGCCATAGGTTCACCATCACGGTCCTAGATCGAACTTCCACCCGAAATATCACTTGAAGCCAAGATTGCCAAACAGGCTATATCATATTTTGGTCATGTCATGAGAGCTTACTCACTTGAAAACTCAATCATGCTGGTTGTCAAGGTGATGTTTGTCACCTTTAAAGCCTTTCATGGCTTCAGACCAGGTTATCTGAGGGATTGTTGTGTCTGTGCCCCCCTGAGCTGGGCCCCCTGCCAGAAAGTGACTTGGAAAGTGAGGGGGAAGGGCTATCAGGACTTACCTCTGGAGCATCGGCTTCCCTGGCTCAGCTCCAGGAGCCAGAGGCAGGACAGGTGGAGGAGATAATGAGGCCTCCTTCCCCTGACTCTTTCCCTCCCCAGGCCACGCCTCCAGACCCGGCTGATGGCAATCAAGCCTGGCTAGACCCTAGGTTTCATAGGCAGGAGAGGCGGGAACAACAGAAGCAGGGGTGGGGCAGGCCCAGGAAGTGCTGAGTCATGGAGCCACACCCCACAGGATATAAAACCAGCGAGGGCTGCTATGCCTCTTCGTGGCAGGCAAATCAACTGCTTAACTAGAGCTGAAGTACTGTTTGTTCCTGGGTGACTCATCGGCCTCAAGGGAGATAACAGAGTCACTTGGCATACGCTCGCTAGTTTGCTGCCAGAGCTGATAGTGCCGGTTAATTAAGCCATCGCTCGGACAGAGTTGAGTGGGGACAGAACAGGGATTGTCTCTTGCCAGTCACATCCACCCAACTGCCTAGAGCGGGGAGGCAAGGAATATTGTGGGTCCCATCTACTCAGGAGATACATCTGGCGGGACCCAGAAGAAGGGCCTTCTTTGTGGTGGCTCCCTCCCTCTGGAGCATTATCCCTCTGGAAATTAGACTGGCCCCCACTCTGACACTCTTTCAGAAGGCTGTGAAGACGTGGTTCTGCCAGCGGGCCTGGGGAACCCAGAGTGGGATGGAGCCCATTAAAAAGCTGGCACGAGTGTGTGTTGTGTCGCCAGGGTGAAGGGGTGGCAGGTTGTTATTTTACTATTTTTATTTTATTTTTTAAATTATTTTTAAAGGGGTGTACTTACCTCTGTGCACTTGCCTGGGGTGCCGATTCTCGAGTTCTACCTGTGGAAACTTGTTTCACTATTTCTGTAGGAGGAGCTGAGCGGATGGTCTAATCAGAAGGAAGACGTGGTGTGTGTTGTGTCCCACTCCTCCGCTGACGGCCGGGTCAGGGAAATCCGAATCAGGCGTGCCTCTGCAGCTCTGCCAAAGTCCTAGCAAAGTCCTCAGGGCAGGCAGGAGACCAGAAAGTGACTTCAGCAAGATATGTTTAGACTTTGCCTGACTCAGAGAATGCCAGAAAGCAGATCCTTTATATAGGCCATGGGGTGTGGCTCCATGACTCAGCACTTATCCAGGCCTGCCCCTCCCTTCCTTCTGTTGCCTCCGTCTATCAAGTCTTCTGACGCGAGGGTCACTCCAGTCTGCAGCTGTTGGCAATTGACCTCCCTCAGGCTCACATGCTGTGGAGGAGGGGGAGAGGTCTAGTTGCTCTGTTTGCCTGGGCATGGAGCCAGAGCTGGGGGCTGGAGATACTTCCTCCTCTTCAGCCTGTCTGGGCATGGAGCCAGGGCTGGGGCCGGGAGGCATACTAGGACATTTCTCCGTGTTCGGAAGCAGATAAGAAGGCCCTGGCTGTGGTGAGATCGGACGAGACACAACAGTGTGTAGAAAGTGAGGTTATCGGCACACAAACTTGGCATGATTACAATTCAGCTTCTGACACTTGAAATATTGCTTACAGGTAACCCTCGATTTACAACGGTTCATTTAGTGGCCATTCGAACTTACAGCGGCACTGAAAAAAGTGACTTATGACCGTTTTTCGCACTTACAAATTTGTAGCATCCCCATGGTCACGAGATCAAAATTTAGACGCCGGGCAAGAGGTTCATATTTATGACCGTTGCTGTGTCCCAAGGCAGTGCGATCACCTTTTCTCAATGGGGAAGCCAGATTCACATGACCACCGGGTTACTAACTTATCAACTGTATTGATCCACTTAACAACTGAGGCAAGAAAAGGTCGTATAAAGTGGGGCAAAACTCACTTAACAAGTGTCTCACTTAACAACAGTAACTGTGGACTCAATTGTGGTCGTAAGTCAAGGACTATCTGTATTTGGGATTCCCGAACACACACACAAAAAAGAATATCTGTCTGAAGCAGGGCTGTCGAACTCGCGGCCCGCGGGCCAGATGCGTCACATGCCGGCCGTGCCCACGCCCAGTTTAGCGAAGGGGAATAAGTCACGATATGTCACATGACGCCCCACCCCCACCCCCCGACAACGCGAGTTTGACATCCCTGGTCTGAAGGATCTGCCTGAGCAGTCATTTTCTGCTTTAGATAGCTGTAGACAGCTTTACCATAAGGACATCACCTGTTGTGACCTAGGCCCAAGTAGTTATTACCAGACACAATCAGTCCTAAACAAACATATTTTATTAGAACAGCTGAGAATTACTTCATTCTCAGCTTAGTCCAAATTAAGTCCAAAACAAAGTGCTTCAGAAAAAGTCCTTCGGCCTTATCACAAACCTTTGTCTTCTTTGGCACCCTGCCAAAGGCTTTTCTTGGCAAGAACCCCATGAAGTTCAGAAACAAGAAACAATTGTAGCAATGTTGCTTTCCTACAAAGAACCCAAGAACCTTTGCTGCTCTTTTAAGCCTTATGGGAGGGGTCAATCATCTCCTGGCCTTACTCCTGAGTCGTCCTTTTTTGCTTTAGCTGCTCTTGCCTTCTGGCAGCTCTGCGCATGCGTGAACTAGGAACAGGCTCCTCCTGTTCTTCTGCCTCTCTGCTGTCCACCTCTGAAGGATCCGGAGTCCACGCATCGCTCCCAGATGGCCCAGGCATCGTCTCTGCCTCCAGCGCAGAGCCCTCATCCAGGCCTTCCCCTGATTCCAGGACTAGCCCATTGTCCTCCCCAGCCTCCTCACTGGCCGACTCCGCTGCCAGCTCCACAGGCTGCTGGCAGACCACAACACCACCATGATGGCTCTGGTGCTGTATTACGGAAATAGTCAACACCCGCACTGGTGGAATAGGCAGCCCAGCAGTTAAACCTACCTTTCCCCAAAAGTTATAATCCCCCAAGATCAAATAGACAGTGCAACTTGAAATCAAAGATTATCCCTTTCCAAAGACACTGGATTTGACCTTCTATTTCCAATCATTTGTAAATTGTACACAGGGCACTAGTCCACAGTCAGAGGTTGCAGCTTTCGTACAAAAGAACACAGCGTGATAAACAGCACAATTATCTGACATTTAAAGCTCTAGCAACGGTGAGTTACCAAAGCAGCAACTTAAGGAACTTGTTATCAGTTGCCAACAGACCTCTATCCTTCTCTCAGACCAATGGCTTGATATACAAAGTCTGCACACAAGCTCCCATATTTACGGACAAACCCAAGCGACAACTCTACAGAACCGGGAAGAAGGAATCCATTGAATGTTTAATTATGATCAATTGAATGTACGCCAAATGCTAAGCGAAGGCACTGTGAGTTCCCAGATTTGATCAACAGAAACAGCAAAGTCCAAATTAATGTCACCAAGTTCCAGGTCTCTTCTGGGTCATTGGTAAGAAAGAGGACAAGGCAAATATTGACCTTGGAAGGGCATGATTTGTTGTTGGGATGGCATGCTTTCTTATGGTATGGACAAGCTAAAAAGCAGGGATATTTTAAGAAGACACCTAGTCAGAGAGGCGTTGTTGTCAAACTGGGAGAAGATAAAGAAAAATCATTTTTTTAAACTCCCAAGTTGGGTATCATCTATTGAGGCATTCTCATACTCATTAACATTTAGAAAGGAAAAAATTGTTAGGTACAATGAATTGTTGAATGAAAAGGGTGAGTTAAAAACTAAGCTAGAATTAGAAGTAGAAGGTATAAAAATGAATTGGTTTTCTTACTTGCAAATACAATCCTGATACGAAAAAGATTTTAAAATAGATGGTTTCTATAACAATATGACGAGTTTTGATAAGATCGTAACAGGTGCAGATGACAATTTGATTAGGAAATTGTATGGATATTTACTTGAGGCTAAATTGGAGGAAGAACAAGTAAAAGAGACAATGATTGCTTGGGGGAAGAATTTTGGTTATGGGATAGACTTAGACACATGGCAGAAACTTTGGATGTATAATTATAAAATGACAATGTCTACAGCATTTAAAGAGAACTTGTATAAGATATTTTACAGGTGGCATTTACCCCCGACAAGAATTGCCAGAATGTCTAGGGCTAAATCTGAAAAATGCTGGAAGTGTCATCAGATACCTGGCTCATATTACCACATGTGGTGGACATGCGCTGAAGCGAAAAGATATTGGACTAAAATTCACGCATAGAATAGAATAGAATTTTTATTGGCCAAGTGTGATTGGACACACAAGGAATTTGTCTTGGTGCATATGCTCTCAGTGTACATAAAAGAAAAGATACGTTCATCAAGGTACAACATTTACAACACAATTGATGATCAATATATCAATATAAATCATAAGGATTGCCAGCAACAAGTTAGAGTCATACGGTCATAAGTGGAAAGAGATGGGTGATGGGAACTATGAAACGATTAATAGTAGTGCAGATTCAGTAAATAGTCTGACAGTGTTGAGGGAATTATTTGTTTAGCAGAGTGATGGCCTTCGGGAAAAAACTGTTCTTGTGTCTAGTTGTTCTGGTGTGCAGTGCTCTATAGCGTCGTTTTGAGGGTAGGAGTTGAAACAGTTTATGTCCAGGATGCGAGGGATCTGCATATATTTTCACGGCCCTCTTCTTGATTCGTGCAGTATACAGGTCCTCAATGGAAGGCAAGTTGGTAGCAATTTTTTTTTCTGCAGTTCTAATTATCCTCTGAAGTCTGTGTTTTTCTTGTTGGGTTGCAGAACCGAACCAGACAGTTATAGAGGTGCAAATGACAGACTCAATAATTCCTCTGTAGAATTGGATCAGCAGCTCCTTGGGCAGTTTGAGCTTACTGAGTTGGCGCAGAAAGAACATTCTTTGTTGTCCTTTTTAATGATGTTTTTGATGTTAGCTGTCCATTTGAGATCTTGCGATATGATAGAACCCAGAAATTTGAAGGTTTCTACTGTTGATACTGTGTTGTCAAGTATTGTGAGAGGTGGAAGTATGGAAGGGTTTTTCCTAAAGTCTACCACCATTTCTACGGTTTTGAGTGTGTTCAGTTCCAGATTGTTTTGGTTGCACCACAAGGCTAGTCGTTCGACCTCTCGTCTATATGCGGATTCGTCATTGTCTCGAATGAGACCAATCACTGTTGTGTCATCTGCGAACTTCAGTAGCTTAACAAATGGATCATTGGAGATGCAGTCATTGGTATACAGAGAGAAGAGAAGTGGGGAGAGCACACAGCCTTGGGGGGCCCCTGTGCTAATTGTACAGGTATTTGATGTGATCTTGCTTAGCTTCACTTGCTGCTTCCTGTTTGTTAGGAAGCTTGTGATCCACTTACAAGTCTGTTCCGGTACCTGTAGCTGGTTTAGCTTAGTTAGAAGAATGTCTGGAATGATGGTATTGAATGCTGAACTAAAGTCTACAAAAAGGACCCTTGCATAGGTCTTTGGAGACTCAAGATGTTGTAGGATGTAGTGCAGAGCCATATTAACAGCATCATCTGTTGATCTATTTGCTCGGTATGCAAATTGCAAGGGGTCTAAGAGTGGATTCGTGATGGTTTTCAGGTAGGAAAGCACTAACCTTTCAAAGGTTTTCATGACTACAGATGTTAGAGCAACTGGTCTGTAGTCATTCAGTTCCTTGATGGTGGGCTTCTTCGGCACTGGGATGATGGTAGAGTGTTTGAAGCAAGAAAGAACATAGCACATCTCTAGTGATTTATTGAAAATATGGGTGAAGATGGGGGCCAATTGGTCAGCACCTTGGCCAGCATTTGTCTGGGCCTGGAGCTTTTCCTGGCTTAGGTCCTGCACTTCCTTTTCTGTGATCACTAGGGGTTGTGAACCCAATGACATGGGGTCAGTTGTAGTTGGAGGAAATGATTGGAGGAAATGATTGGAGGAAATAGTTGGAGGAAATGATAAAAAAACATATTGATTTTAAGCCAGATGTGTTTTTGCTTGGAATTTTACCTGAAACATATACTAGAGACGTTAAATACTTGATTGTGAATATTATTACAGCAGCTAGGATTGTGTTTGCTAAAAACTGGAAAAAATAGAAATTACCCTCGCAAGATGAAATTATTAGGAAGATGATGGAATGTGCAGAGATGAGTAAATTGACATTTGAAATTAGAGATCAAGACTATAAAACATGGGAGCTATTTTATTATTGGCTCGAAGGAAAAATAGGTTAGAAAAGACCCAGATTGAATCAGAGATCTAGATGATATAAGACAGATGTATGAAAGAGATGTTTATCTTGAGATTGCACGAAAAGATATGTAAACACCCCACCAACACACTGTAATTGGTTTGATGAGACTTTTGTTTGTTTGTTGTCAAAAATAAAAAAAAAATTATATATAAAAAAAGAAAGAGGACAAGGCCGCGGGGAGGAAAGTAAGAGGGCCAGATGTTCACATCCAGATTTCTTATATTTTTCTCAGGTTGAAAGCCCACATCCCAGGAGTGAAATGCTCCCGGTTCAGACCGGATCACCCGATACCAGTTCAGAGAACCGGTAACAAAAATCCCTGCCCCCCCCACTTCCCCCTGCATGCCCGGCTGAGCTGCGCGATCATCAGAGGTTTTTTTTACTTTTAAAAGCATTTTTTCTTTGGCCGAAAAAATGCTTCTAAAAGTAAAAAAAAGCCTTTGATAATTATGTGGCTCAGCTGGGATCGTCAGAACCCTTTAAAAGCTTTTTTTTTACAACCACTTCGGCCAAAGAGGTTGTAAAAAAAAAAAGCTTTTAAAAGGTTCCTCTGGAGATCCCAGCTGAGCCGCGTGATTGCCAGAACCTTTTAAAAGCATGTTTTCTACAAGCTCTTCAGCTGAAGAGGTTGTAGAAAAAAATGTTTTTAAAAGGTTCTGGTGATCAGGCAACTCAGCTGGGATCGTCAGAATCCTTTAAAAGCTTTTTTTCCTCTGGCGATCCCAGCTGAGTTGCCTGATCATCACAGGCTTTTAAAAAGCATTTTTTTACAACCTCTTCGGCCGAGGTTGCTTTTAAAAGTAAAAGACATAAAAGCTCCAGTCTGGAGCCTTCAGGAAAGTCCAATCCATTCAAGAGGGGCACCAGAATTGCATGTTTACAACCCCCCACCCCTGTGGTCTGCGTTGTACATGCAATATAAATAATCAAGGAAATGGGTTTGGTCATGCAAAGCCTAATCGTTTAAAATATCATTGAAACTAGACTGATTTTGGATTTCTCAAGTTACACCTGTTTCATGAACTCCCAGTTTATTGCCTCTGATGCAATAAGAGAATTTTTTTTTTAGCATTCTAGTCCAGGAAAGGGGAGAGTCAACCTCAGAAATTTGGGTCTTCAATTTCAGTCCTGCCCTAATTAATGTTAGCGCTCATACATTTCAACTTAAGTCTTGAATACTTCATTTCGGACATTAATACAATTGAGCGTGTCCAGAAATATTTTACAAGAAGAGTTCTCCACTCCTCTGATCACAACAAAATACCTTATGCCACCAGACTTGAAATCTTGGGTTTAGAAAATTCAGAACTCCGCTGCCTTCGACATGACCTGAGTTTAACTCATAGAATCATCTGTTACAATGTCCTTCCTGTTGAAGACTACTTCAGCTTCAATCACAACAATACATGAGCACACAATAGATTTAAGCTTAACGTGAACCGCTCCAATCTTGATTGCAGAAAATATGACTTCAGCAACAGAGTTGTTAATGCCTGGAATGCATTACCAGACTCTGTGGTTTCCTCCCAAAATCCCCAAAGCTTTAACCAAAAACTACTATTGGCCTCACCCCATTCCTAAGAGGTCTATAAGGGGCGTGCATAAGAGCACCTAGGTGCCTACCGTTCCTGTCCTAATGTTCCCTTTGATTGTATGCAATTTCATATAGTTATTACATACTTATGCTTATATATCGTGTAGTTATTTCATGCTCATGCTTATATATAATGTTGTGACAAATAAAATAAATAAAATACATAAATGTTTGTGAAGTAACTTCCGGTTGAAATTTCTCTTCTAAAGCCAAAACCACATTTCAATCTGTTTTTTCCTGCTTTATCACTGGCTCATGCAGTAATAAAACCTCCTCTCCATGCTGCTCTACTCAAATGGGAAACCCAGGTAGTCCTCGTTTAGCGACCGCGGGGAAGATGGCGACAAAAACGTATCTTTCCAACCGGTTCTCGCATTGCAACCTTTGCAGGTCTGTAAGGCGAAGGAGAGCTGACGTAATATCATCAAAGAGCTTGTAATGCTTTTCTTAGCGAGTTGCTGGTCCTGACACATTCACAATACGGATTTTTGTGACTTTCCCCTGGGGTATTGCAAGATATCTAAAAAACAAAACAAACAAACAAAAAAAAAACACCCCACCCTTCCCTATCAGGGGAGGCAGTAAAAGGAGTTGTAAAATTGATTTATAAGAATTGAGTTAGGCAATGGAAACGTTAGCATAAAGCCGATTTTGTAAAGAGGGACTTTTCTTTTCTTTTCCAGATCGTAATTACATGTTGCTATGACAGCTGGATTAGGTGAAATCACCTCTAATGGCAGCGAGCCCTGCAAAATGACACGTATTTTTATAGGACGGCGCGGAGGGAAAGGTTTCTGGCTGGCTGCATCGCCGACATTGTAAGGCAGGATGAGGCCAGAGTTCCTGCCAGGGGAAAATGGATCGGCCTCATTCCGGGTCTGCAATGCCAAGCAAATTGGATCAGCTTCGGCTTCAGTGACTCCAAGAGAAAATACCAGCTTGGAAGCAGCCATTTCAAACAAGCCGGGGCAGATATGAGAAGCTCTGCCCTTGAAAACCGAGATATGAGAGGCCTCTGAGAGACAACAAGCAAGCTCAAACCTGAGTTTACAGATTAACGGCGTTGGAAGGGACCTTGTAGGTCATCTAATCCAACCCCGCCATCCAAGCAGGAGACCCTACACCAGTCATGGCTAACCTTTTTGCCACCGTGTGCTAAAAGCGGGGGTGGGTGGGTGGGTGGTTGCGCGCGTGCATGCCCACATCCATAATTCTATGCGCCTTGCCCCCGCACATGCGTGTGCGACACCCCCCCACTCCCCCTTCTTCTGGCACATGATGGCATGTTAGCCCCCTTTTTTGCTCTCCCCAGCCTCCAAAGCCTTTCTAGGTGTCTGGGGAGGGCAAAAACGACCTTCCCTTCCCTCCCGGAGGCCCTCTGGAGGACAGAAATGGCCCATTTGCCGACTTATGATCTCCCCTGAGCTCGCGTGCCCACTGATAAGGCTATGCGTGCCACCTGTGGTTCGCATGCCATAGGTTCGCCATCACGGCCCTACACCACTTCTGACAAAATGGCAGTCCAATCTCTTCTTGAAAGCCTCCAGTGCTGAAGCTCCCCCAGCCTCCGAAGGCAACTTCTGTTCCATGGGTTGATTGTTTCTCCCTGTCAGAAAATTTCTCCTTATTTCCAGGTTGAACCTCTCTCCTTGGTCATTTTCCATCCCATTCTTCCTTGTCTGGCCTTCCGGTGCTTTGGAAAATAACTCGACACCCCCTTCCTCCTCTCTGTGGCAGCCCCTCAAATATTGGACGACGGCTATCATGTCTCCCCTGGTCCTTCTCTTCACAAGACCAGCCATGCCCAGTTGGCATTAGACTGCCAACCGTTCAGGAACTGGCCATAGCTACAAATACTCTCCTTCGGAGGGATGAGATCCACCACCACAGGAACTTATCTGGAGGTGGTGGAAAACGCAGGTGCGAAATCAAAAGATTTAACCTGTAAAAGAAACCACCCGCTCTGTGTCAGAGGCCAGCATTACTCGGAGTCCCTGCCAGGCATCTGGCTGGATATGCTCTGCTTCTTTTTGTCCTTAAGCTGTCCAGGCAGAACAGGCAGAGAATAAGTTGTGCTCTTTCCTGGACATCTGTTTCATCCCGATCCCCAGCATGGCTGAATGCTCAAACCGGGTGGGGGGGAGGGGCGCAAATGGGCTCCCAAGGTGTGCTTTGCCCTTTGCTTAGAGCTGAGGGGGAGAAGGAAGATGGAGGGAATCCGCCCGTGATTCCCACCTCCCTGCGTGTGTAACTTGCAGTGACTGCCTGGTGCATTTGTTTGGAGGGTGTGTGCCAAAAATCCAGCAGGGATCCAGTCAGTGCTGTCCTCCATCAAAAATATTAGGTCTTTGAAAAGAATGCCCAGTTGTTCCAAGCTGCATTTGAAGATCACCCCTTCCTTCCTTCCTTCCTTCCTTCCTTCCTTCCTTCCTTCCTTCCTTCCTTCCTTCCTTCCTTCCTTCCTTCCTTCCTTCCTTCCTTCCTTCCTTCCTTCCCTCCTTCCTTCCTTCCTTCCCTCCTTCCTTCCCTCCTTCCCTCCTTTCTTTCTCTCTCTCTTTCTTCCTCTTTCTTTCATTCTGGTTCTTTTCCTTCCTTACTTCCCTTCTCCCTCCCATATTCATTCATTCATTCATTCATTCATTCATTCCTTCTTTCTTTCTTTTCCTTTCTTCCTTTCTTCCTTCCTTCCTTTTCCTTTCATTCTTTCTCTCTATCTTTTCCTTCCTTCCTTTCTTTCTCTCTTTTCTTTCTCTCTTTCTTTTCTTTCTTTCTTTTCCTTCCTTTCTTTTCCTTTTATTTTTTCTCTCTTTTCTTTCTTTCTTTCTTTCTTTCTTTTTCTTTCTTTCTTTTCCTTCCTTCCATCCTTCCTTCCTTCCTTTTCCTTTCATTCTTTCTCTCTCTCTCTTTCTCCCTCCCTCCCTCCCTCTCTCTTTCTTTCTTTTCCTTCCTTCCTTCCTTCCTTCCTTCCTTCCTTCCTTCCTTCCTTCCTTCCTTCCTTCCTTCCTTCCTTCCTTCCTCTTTCCTTTTCTCTTTCTCTCTCTCTCTCCCCCTTCTTTCTTTTCTTCCTTTCCATACACACACACACCCACCAACACACACAATCTTCTCTCCAATCTCCTCCCTCACTAAGCAACCAACAGCTTTTAAAACCATTTATCTTTCTTTGCATATTGGGTGTGGGCAATTATCTACAGTGCTTCTGAACCTCTGCCCAATGCAGGCAGCAGAAGTGCGACGAACAGAGACAGTTTCTGGAGGCCAAGGCAGATGAAAGGGGACAAAAACCTGATTTATTGAACACTAATTTTTCAGTTGGACTCTGGCTCCCGAAGGAGATGGAAGTGCTGAATCCACGCAGTGTCCTGGTGACGGGATCTAATCGGGGCATCGGCCTGGAGCTGGTGAAGCAACTGGTGGGGAAAAGCGACCCACCAGAATGGATCTTTGCCACTTGCCGTGACCCAGAGGGACCTCGTGCGAAGGTGAGCACTGGGATTCAAAGGAATCAGCTGGGATTAATAACTTTGCTCTAATAACAGGCAAAGCCTGCCTTGCTTGGGAAAGGGGATGAGACGGAAACCTCTTACAAACATTCTCTTCTCTTCTCCAAATAATTTAACAGTCTCCTGCTTTCCTTTCTGTTCAGCCTCACGTTCTTCACCCACCTCAAAACAGCTCCCAAAGCCTCTCGCGTTTGTATCTTTCAGAGTTTGAAGAATCAGGCTGCTCAGCACCAGCACCGAATACAAATCATCCAGCTTGGTGAGTTCCTGACTTCTGCCTTTGCATTCAAAGCGGGCAACCTACAGCCCTTCCAATATTGCTGGCTCCTAACTCTCAGCATTTATTAATATTGTCCTTCCTCCTGGGCCTGAGAGCCAGCCACTGGTGGCTCAGCAGGGTCTGGATGATCGCTCGTTGCCCCGCTGTCCTGGTGAGCCAAGAGCTGACTTGCATGGGGATTTTTTTTTTCCTGAGATGGAAGGGGCCGGAATAGCTCAGGCTGGTAAAGCCTGTTATTAGAACACAGTAGCCTGCAATTACTGCAGGTTCAAGCCCGGCCCAAGGTTGACTCAGCCTTCCATCCTTTATAAGGTAGGTAAAATGAGGACCCAGATTGTTGGGGGGGCAATAAGTTGACTTTGTAAAAATATACAAATAGAATGAGACTATTGCCTTATACACTGTAAGCCGCCCTGAGTCTTCGGAGAAGGGCGGGATATAAATGTAAACAAAAACAACAACAAAAAAAAGTAGAGGTGTTGTCTCCAATTCGGGTCTGAGCCTGGTGCCGAAGCCAATGATGGACGCCAGACACGAGGTGCAGATTTTCTGATTGCTTTTTATTGGAGTCCTCCAAGGAAAAGGGCTCCTGGCCAAAATGCCAAGAACCAAGAACAAAGGATTAAGAAAGCTTTATAAGTTTTCACTAAAAGAGAAAGCGGGACAAGGCGAGATAATAAGAAATATCATCTAATAAACGTATTAGTAATAATTCTACAATTTGTTCTATTGGTCTCTAGCTATCCCTATTCCTAAGCCTTGGTTAATGAATGCCCCAGGAGTTATCTAATACACATTTAATTGGCTGCAGGCCATCTGTATTCCTAATTTTTAGCTGAGGCCTGCAAGTTGTCTAACTCTGGTTACTTTTATCAGTTTTTTAACTACCCAGAATGGGTACAAGATTTACACGTGCATATTTCCTGTAGATAAACATTCTTTGTTCTCGCCAGACAGACTCCGCAATTACGGGCTTCCTGATTTACTTTCAAGTGTGTATCATAACCAGGTTTTATTTTAGCATACGGCGCATCAGAGGTAGTCCTTGACTTGCAACCACAATTCGGTTTGCCCCATTTTATGACCTTCCTTGCCACAACGGTTAAGGGAATCACTGCAGTTGTTAAATTAGTCAAACTGTTGTTAAGTGAATCTTGCTTCCCCATTGACTTTGCTTTATTTATTTTATTTATTTTGTCGAGTACATATTAAATAATATATATAAGCATGAATTGAATACACGGTCACTCACGCCCTCGTGACGTCTCGCCTGGATTATTGCAATGCTCTCTACATGGGGCTCCCCTTGAGGAGCACCCGGAGGCTCCAGTTAGTCCAGAATGCGGCTGCGCGGGTGATAGAGGGAGCCCCTCGTGGCTCCCATGTGACACCTCTCCTGCGCAGACTGCACTGGCTGCCTGTGGCCTTCCGGGTGCGCTTCAAGGTGCTGGTGACAATCTTTAAAGCGCTCCATGGCATAGGGCCAGGCTATTTACGGGACCGCCTACTGCTACCAAATACCTCTCACCGACCCGTGCGCTCTCACAGAGAGGGACTCCTCAGGGTGCCGTCAGCTAGGCAGTGCCGTCTGGTGACACCCAGGGGAAGGGCCTTCTCTGTGGGGGCTCCCACCCTCTGGAACGAACTTCCTCCAGGACTTCGTCAACTTCCGGACCTCCGAACCTTTCGTCGCGAGCTTAAAACACACTTATTTATCTGCGCGGGACTGGATTAGATTTTAAAGTTATGGGTTTTAAGGGGTTTTTATTATTTATACTATTTTAAATTTGGGGCAATAGAATAAGTTTTTTAATTGTTGTTTTTTAATCTGTATTTATATGTATTTTAACTGCCTGTGAACCGCCCTGAGTCCTTAGGGAGATAGGGCGGTATATAAATTTGAAAAATAAAAATAAATAAATAAAATAAATAATAAATAATAATACATAAAATGAATACAATTAAAGGGAACATTAGGACAGGGACGGTAGGCACGCTGGTGTTCTTATGCACGCCCCTTACAGACCTCTTAAGGAATGGGGTGAGGTCAACAGTAGACAGTATTACAACAAAATACCTTATGCCACCAGACTTGAAATTCTGGGTTTAGAAAATTTAGAACTTCGCCGCCTTCGACATGACCTGAGTTTAACTCGTAGAATCATCTGTTAAAACGTCCTTCCTGTTGAAGACTACTTCAGCTTCAATCTTGATTGAAGAAAATATGACTTCAATAACAGAGTTGTTAATGCCTGGAATGCACTACCAGACTCTGTGGTCTCTTCCCAAAATCCCCAAAGCTTCAACCAAAAACTGTCTACTATTGACCTCACCCCATTCCTAAGAGGTCTGTAAGGGGCGTGCATAAGAGCACAAATGTGCCTACCATTCCTGTCCTAATGTTCCCTTGATTGTATCCAATTCATATAGTTATTACATATTTATGCTTATATATATGCTTATATATCGTATAGTTATTTCATGCTTATGCCTATATATACTGTTGTGACAAATAAATAAAATAAAATAAATAAATAAAAGTTTTGGGGATTTTGGGATGAGACCACGGAGTCTGGTAGTGCATTCCAGGCATTAACCACTCTGTTACTGAAGTCATATTTTCTACAATCAAGATTGGAGCGGTTCACTTTAAGTTTGTATCTATTGTGTGCTCGTGTATTGTTGTGGTTGAAGCTGAAGTAGTCATTGACAGGAAGGACATTGTAGCAGATGATTTTATGAGCTATGCTCAGGTCATACCGAAGGCGGCGTACTTCTAAATTTCCTGAACTCAGAATTTCAAGTCTGGTGGCATAAGGTATTTTGTTGCTTCTCAGTAGGTCGCAAAAGGTGAACAAAGGACCCCGGGATATTGCAACGGTCGTTTATATGAGTCAATTGCCAAGCGTCTGAATTTTGACCACATGACCATGGGGATGCTATGCCATTGTTTTTCAGAGTTCTTTACAGGAAACTTATGAGGAAACTGGCACACGATGAGTGAAATTCCAAAACTGAACTTCTGGATTCTTTTCTCAGTTATACAAACCCCAAGAGTCCCACCCCCCTGACCCCTTTGATGGTCACATGGTCCCACGTTCTCCCAGTTCATTCGAATATCTTCTCGCCACTCTTCCTGCAGATGTGAACACCATCCGACCTTGACCGCTTGAAGAATGTTACCATACCCCTCAGCCCCCCTTCTTCCCCTCAGGGGAAAAATGTGGCAGCGTCTGGAAACCTAAAGTCTAGTATGGTTTCCAGGCCTGACAGTCGTAAGTGTGAAAAATGGTCATCAGTCACTTGTGCCGTTGTAACTTTGAATGGTTACTAAATGAAGTGTTGCAAGTTGAGGACTACCTGCAGATGTGTCAACACACATCTGTCGTGCATTTCCTGCAGGAATTTGTTACGCCTGCTTCATCAGTCTGTTGCTCCAATTGCAGTCCTGGTAAAGGATTGTCTGAACAAAAATCTGCAGTTTTCTCCTTTAGTTCATTCCCTTTGTCTTCCAAGGGGTGCATTAATAGCCAGATGCATGGCTGCCAAAAAAGCTGTAAAAACAAAGCCACTAATTTGTTCTCTGTGGTTCTGAGATTTTAAGCAAGATAAAATTGTACATGGGCAGTTAGCAGTTGCATAATAACATTTAGAAAGCAAAACACAGGCTAATAGGATAGGCACTGACTCAGGGGTGAAATCCAGCAGGTTCTGACAGGTTCTGGAGAACCAGTAGCGAAAATTTTGAGTAGTTCAGAGAACCAGCAAATACCACCTTTGGCTGACCCCAGAGTGGGGTAGGAATGGGGATTTTGCAATATCCTTCCCCCAGGAGTGAGGTGGGAATGGGGATTTTGCAGTATCCTTCCCCCAGGAGTAGGGAGAGAATGGGGGTTTTGCAGTATCCTTCCCCTGGAGTGGAGTGGGAATGGAGATTTTGCAATATCCTTCCCCTGCCTCGCCCACCAAGCCGTGCCCACCAAACCTCACCATGCCCACCAAGCCATGCCCACAGAACAGGTAGTAAAAAAAATTGGATTGCATGTGCAACAATAACAATCATGCGTTCGTATTATAATGGCTTAGTTTTAGAATGCATCTTTGGTGTTCATGCTAGGCTATAAGGAAGTTGCTGCACCCTCAACCACAATTCATTTTCTCAAACACCCTGGCAAATATATATTTCAGTAAGCCTGAATTCAAAAGAACAACAACAACAACAACAAACAAGAGAGAGAATGAGAAATGCAATGGCGTGAACATTTTGTGGTTGGTTCTTCAATCAAAGTATCCTTTGGGAAAGTATAGACTGATACATTTTCATAAAAATTCCCGAAAACTTTTGTTTTGAGTCTTCTGCTCTGCATTTTGCAACTATATTTTGCAATTCTGCAAGTTACAGCATCTTCTTGGGAGGTGAAATTATTGATCCAGCCTTCGACTGCGGTTGCTGGAACCTGTCAATTCAGGTTGAGAAACACTTTTCTAATATATAAGGTAAAGGTAAAGGTTCCCCTCGCACATACGTGCTAGTCGTTGCCGACTCTAGGGGGCGGTGCTCATCTCCGTTTCAAAGCTGAAGAGCCAGCGCTGTCCGAAGACGTCTCCGTGGTCATGTGGCCGGCATGACTCAACCCCAAAGGCGCACGGAACGCTGTTACCCTCCCACCAAAGGTGGTCCCTATTTTTTCTACTTGAATTTTTTAGGTGCTTTCGAAACTGCTAGGTTGGCAGAAGTTCTAATATATAGAGAACTCTAATATATAAAATCCAGTTAAGTGTCTTGTTGGGAAACAGCTGGGTTGCTTCCCGGATAGGGATTTGCATTACGTGCAAAAAAAAACAAACAAACAAAAAACCTTTCTCGTTTCCGTTTCAGACACTTCTGATCCATCCAGCATCAAAGCTGCCGCAGCCAAAATTACCGAATGTCTACATGGAGCGGGTTTGAATCTGTTGTTCAACAATGCTGCAATAGTAAAGCCGTCCAGTCTGGAATCAGAGACACCGGAAAACATGTTAGAGGTGTACAATACCAATGTGGTTGGTCCTATGGTAATGGGCCAGGTAGGAATATCCTTCAGCTCTCTCCTTTTGGCTAGATCTCACTTAGCAACAGCACTTATGTAGCACTTCAAATTGCTTTTATAGCTGTTGTGGTCCGTCACCAGCCTACGGAGCTGGCAACGGAGTCGGACAGCGATGAGGCTGAGGTGAGGCCAGGACCATCGGGGAGTGAGGTGCGGACTCCAGAGACTGATAGTAGTGAGGCAGAGGAACAGGAGGAGCCTGTTCCTAATGCACGCATGGGAAGAGCTGCCAGAAGGCAAGAGCAGCTCAAGCAGAGAGGACAACTCGGGAGTAGGGCCAAGAGATGATTGGCCCCTCCCATAAGGCTTAAAGCAGACCAGCACCAGTGTTTCAGCTTTGCTGGAAAACAACGTTGTAGCCAGTGGTGGGATTCAAGTAATTTAACAACCGGTTCTCTGCCCTAATGATTTCTTCCAACAACCAGTTCACCAAACTGCTCAGAAAGTTAACAATCGGTTCTCCCGAAGTGGTGCGAACTGGTTGAATCCCACCACTGGTTGTAGCTGCGTCTTCTGCTTCATCCTCGGCTTCGTGTACATCTTTGTTTTTGTGGCTTCTGGATGTTTGCCAGGAAGGGCCTTTGGCAATTTGCCTAATTGGACTAAGGTTTGTGAGATAACTGAGGAATTTGTGTTGGGAGACATTTGTTTTACTTTGAGTTGAACGACGCTGGGAATGAAGTAATTCCCAGCCGTTCGAATAAAGTTTGTCTTTCCACGGACTAAATTTATTACTACCTACTTGGGCCTGGGTCATAACAATAGCACTCTCTAACTGTAAACATGTTAGAGAGTGCTATAAAAACATTGTGAAGTGCTACCGTGCAAACTACACTATGAAGAATCAGTATCTTGCCCCCAACAACCTGGGTCCTCATTTTATTGACTTCAGAGGAATCAAAAAGGAGGTCAATTGACCAAAGCAACTAATGCTGAAAGGGGTAGAATTTGACCAAAAACTGACCCAGTCTTGAAGAGGGTTAAATTCACTCCAACCAGTCAGCCCCATTTTTGTTTCTCCCCTTTTCCTACACTTTCCCCTTGTGGTTGCCCTCCCCTGTTTTCCCTACTATTTTCTTTTGCGTTTTTGTGTTTTATATTATAAACTAATAATAACAATAAAAGGAAAGCATGTGTTTCATCAGGTGTAGCTTTCTCAATTAGCAAAGGGCAGAAGTTTGCACCAGGATTATAAAAGTATAAGACTGCCTTTGATCAACAATTTCTGGACTATCATTAGCAGCCACTATGGCGCAGTGGTTAGAGTGCAGTACTGCAGGCTACTTCTGCTGACTGCCGGCTGACTGCAATTTGGCAGTTCAAATCTAACCAGTGTCGTGTCCTACTCCTCCTCTGATGGCCGGGTCGGGGAAGTCCGTGTCAAGCGTGGCCGCAAAGCCTCTGCAGCTTTGCCAAAGTTCTGTCAGAGTTCTCAGGGCAGGCAGGAGACCAGGATGTGACTTCAGCAATCCAATTTAGACTTTGCCTGACTCAAAGAATGCCAGAAAGCAGATCCTTTATATAGGCTATGGGGTGTGGCTCCATGACTCAGCACTTATCCAGGCCTGCCCCTCCCTTCCTTTTGCTGACATCGCCTCTCCATTCTCCGGAAGCGTGGATCTATCCACTGCATCGTTTCGTCCCCAGCTGCCAGTAATTCCAGCTCGTGGCTGGCTTCAGGCGCACATGCTATCGGGGGGAGGTTTGTTCGCTCGGTTTGTCCGGGCATGGTGCCAGGGCTGGGGGCTGGAGGCATGCCAGGACATTCTTCTGCACTATCAGTCTCTGGCTGAGATAGCAGGAGATGAGAGGGGCCCAGCTGCGGAGAGGGGGGCGAGCGAGGCACAACAACCAGGCTCAAGGTTAACTCAGCCTTCCATCCTTCTGAGGTGGGCAAAAGGAGGACCCAGATTGTTGGGGGCAATAGGCTGGCTCTGTAGACCACTTAGAGAGGGCTGTAGAGCATTGTGAAGCGGTATATAATTGCTATTGCTATTGCAGATTCCTCAGGGTGACTTTTCCATACCCGGCCATAGCATGCCTCTGTTTTTAATCCCCCCACCCACTCTTTTTCTTCAGGTCTTCCTACCTTTGCTGAGGAAGGCATCCAAGGAGAGTCACCTGAAAGGCATGAGCTGCAGCAAAGCTGCAATCGTTAATGTATCCAGTGAATGCGGCTCCATCACTAACATTCTGGCATGGGATAGTGGGCAAATCCCCAACTACCGTTGCAGCAAGGTTTGGAGAAGACTTGGCCGCTGCCCAGATTGTCATATAAATATCAGATTTATAGCTCTTATATTTTATTTTTATTTTATTTATTTATTTTATTTATCACAACAGTATATATAAGCATGAAATAACCATACAAATTGGATACAATCAAAGGGAACATTAGGATAGGAACAGTAGGCACGCTGGTGCTCTTATGCACGCCCCTTACAGACCTCTTAGGAATGGGGTGAGGTCAATAGTAGATAGTCTTTGGTTGAAGCTTTGGGGATTTTGGGAAGAGACCACAGAGTCAGGTAGTGCATTCCAGGCATTAACAACTCTGTTCCTGAAGTCATATTTTCTACAGTCAAGATTGGAGCGGTTCGCATTAAGTTTAAGTCTATTGTGTGCTCGTGTATTGCGATTGAAGCTGAAGTAGTCTTCAACAGGAAGGACATTGTAGTAGATGATTTTATGAGTTATACTCAGGTCATGCCGAAGGCGGCGGAGTTCTAAATTTTCTAAACCCAGGATTTCAAGTCTGGTGGCATAAGGTATTTTGTTGTGATCAGAGGAGTGGAGAACTCTTCTTGTAAAATATTTCTGGATTCGCTCAATGGTATTAATGTCCGAAATGAGGTGTGGGTTCCAGACAGGCGAGCTGTATTCGAGAATTGGTCTAGGAAATGTTTTGTATGCTCTGGTTAGTAGTGTAATCTTTCTGGAGAAGAAGCTACGCAATATTAAGTTTACAACTCTTAAAGCCTTTTTGGCGATGTAGTTGCAGTGGGCTTTGGCACTTAGATCGTTTGATATGAAAACTCCAAGATCTTTGACGGGGTGAGGGTCACCTGCAAGGTAATGTCCATCGAGCTTGTATTTAGTGTTCAGATTCTTTTTGTTTTGTTTTGTTTTTTGTTTAGATTTTCATATACAATCTCAGACAACACAGGTAGTGCTCGACTTACGATCACAATGGAACAGGGGTGGGTTCTACGTACCTTTGCTACCGGTTCGCAATGGGAACGTGCGCGCAGAAACTTCTGTGCATGCGCAGATCGCCAAATATGATGTCAGGGCGGGTGGGCGGAGCCTCCCGCCGCTTTTATTTTATTTATTTATTTATTTTATTAAATTTTTATACCACCCTTCTCCCGAAGGACTCAGGGCGGTGTACAGCCAGAAGATAAAAAACATGATAAATATACAATTAAAACACCAAACTAAAAACAGAGCATATTAGAAAAATGGCCAACCTTAAAAAAAATTTAAAATTTAAAATTCAAAACCCCAAAGTACTAAAACCCCAATTAAAATTTAATAAAACTATTAAGCCAGTCCCGCTTGAATAAATAAGTGTGTTTTCAGCTCACGGCGAAAGGTCCGAAGATCAGGCACTTGGCGTAATTTTACTACTGGTTCTCAAGAACCGGACAGAACCAAGAGCAACCCAAAACTGCAATAGAACTCAAAATGTCCGTTGCTAAGCAAGATGGCGGCTAAGCGAGTTTTTGCCCCATTTTACCACCTTCCCGGCCACCGTTGTTAAGTGAATCACTGCAGTTGTGTCACTCAGTAAGGTGGTTGTCAAAGGAATCTGGTTTCCCCAATTGACTTGGTGCATCAGAAGGTCGCCAAAGTTGATCACATGACCTCCGGAGACGGCAACCGTCATAAATACAAACCAGCTGCCAATCATCTCCATGTTGATCTCACGACCATAGGGGTGCTGCAACGGTCGTAAGTGTGAAAAGCAGCCCTAAGTCACTTTTTTCAGTGCCGTTGTAACTCTGAAACGGCCACTGAAAGAATTTTTGTAAGTCGAGGACTACCTGTATTTCCAAGAGTGGTCTTAGCAAGGCGTTATAAAGTGGTATTACTAATGTGATCTTGATTTCTACTCCTCTGCTAATGCAGCCTAGGATTGCATTGGATTTTTTGACAGTTGCAGCACAACCTACAATATTCTTTACAGAACTAGGATGTGCCATTCATATAATAATAATAATAATAACAACAACAACAACAACAACAACAACAATAACAGCAACAGCAACAACAACAACAACAACAGAGTTGGAAGGGACTTTGGAGGTCTTCTAGTCCAACCTCCTGCCCAGGAAGGAAACTTTACATCACTTCAGAAAAATGAAGTGATGTAAGGACAATTGACAATTGTCCTTACATTTATACGTTTATACGTTCCTGTCCTATTGTTCCCTTCATTATATCAAATTAACATAGTTGTTGCATACTTTTACTTATAGATACTTTTTTCCTCTCATGATGGGTTATTGTTTATGTTGATGATTGCATATACTGTTGTGACAAAATGAAATAAAAAAAAATGGTTATCCAACATCTTAAAAATTTCCAGTGTTGGAGCATTCACAACTTCTGGAGGCAAGTTGTTCCACTCATTAATTGTTCTGACTGTCAGGAAATTTCTTCTTAGTTCTAAGTTGCTTCTCTCCTTGATTAGTTTCCACCCATTGCTTCTTGTCCTGCCTTCAGGTACTTTGGAGAATAGCCTGACTCCCTCTTCTTTGGGGCAGCCCCTGAGATGTTGGAACACTGCTATCATATCTCCTTTTTTTCATTAAACTAGACATACCCAGTTCCCGCAATCGTTCTTCATATGTTTTAGCCTCCAGTCCCCTAATCATCTTCATTGCTCTTCTCTGCACTGTTTCTAGAGTCTCCACATGTTTTTTACGTCTTCCTCTTTCTACAACGCCCCTCTTCTAGGCTGCTTTAAACATGCTCAACCGATGCCAGTCCCTGCAATATGCCCAAGACGAGATCCTCTGTGTTACAATGCACCCTGGATGGTTGCAGACAGATATGGGAACTGTAAGCGAAACAGTAAGTGATTTGTAGTAGAGTCTTTCTTCTCATAAAGTTAATACATTTACTGCAAGGATCTCCAACCTGGGCAACTTTAAGACTTGCGGATTTCAGCTCCCAGAATTCCTCAGTCAGCCTGAGGAATTCTGGGAGTTGAAGTCCATAAGTCTTAAAGTCACCAGGTTGGAGATCCTAATCTGAAGGGTCTCAACCTTGGTCCCTTTAAGACTTGTGGACTTCAACTCCCAGAGTCCCTCAGCCAGCAAAGTTGGCTGAGGAACTCTGAGAGTTGAAGTCACAAGTCTTAAAGGGACCAAGGTTGGAGACCCCTGGTCTATTGTATATGAGCTGCTACATTAACAAACCCAGAGTTGGGTTTCAGCAGGTTCTGACCAGTTCTGGAGAACCGGTAGCAGAAATTTTGAGTAGTTCGGAGAATCGGTAGTAAAAATTCTGACTGGTCCCGTCCCCCATCTATTCTCTGTCTCCCAGGCCCCAGCTGATCGGGAGGAAATGGGGATTTTGCAGTAACCTCCCCCTGGAGTGGGGAAGGAATGGAGATTTTACAGTATCCTTCCCCTGCCACGCCCACCAAGCCACACCCACCAAGCCATGCCACGCCCACCAAGCCACATCCATAGAACCGGTAGTAAAAAAATTTTGAAACCCACCACTGTATTACACTAATTCACTTTCTGGATTTTCAAAAAAACATTTTTTTAATCAGCTAGGAAAAAAAGTTTTGGGATTGGCCTGTCAGCTTAGTTGAATCAGAAAAAACAAACAAACCAATTTAATGAAGTAACATCCTTTCTTTGATATCAAGAAAGCCACACGATCACTTAATATAGTTTGCTTTTATTGTCATGAATTTGGCAATAGAGTGCTGTAGGACAAAAAAGTTCTACAGAAAAAAAAAGTCATATATTTCTTCAACTTTTTAAGTCAGTCGCTAGGAATCGGTTTTGTGGCAATGCATTTTCTCCTCTGTTCATTAGACTTGGTTGGGATTTTTTTTTTTAAACGAAAGATGATGAATAGTCCATTAAGTATCTCATCAGATAAAAATGAAAAAAAGAATGAAAAAGAAAGTAATTTCACAATAAATTAAAGGTTTACGACATCAGTAGGAGAAATGGAGGTAAAATGAATTAAGCAAAATTTTAAAAAAATGAATTTGCAAATAAATTAGAGGAAAAGTTGGCATATTTCATTCATGTTTATTCTTTTTTTCCCGCTTTGGTTCTTCCCTTTGTTTCCTTCCTTCCTTCCTTCCTTCCTTCCTTCCTTCCTTCCTCCCTCTCTCCCTCCCTCCCTCCCCCTTCTTCTTTCTTCCTTCCTTCCTCCCCCTTCACCTTCCTTCCTCCCTCTCTCCCTCCCTCTCTCCCTCCCTCCCCTTCTCCTTCCTTCCCTCCTTCCTTCCTTCCTTCCTTCCTTCCTCTTCTCCTTCCTTCCCTTCCTCCCCTTCTCCTTCCTTCCTTCCTCCCCTTCTCCTCCCTCCCTCTCTCCCTCCCTCCCCTTCTTCTTCCTTCCCTCCTTCCTTCCTTCCTTCCTTCCTCTTCTCCTTCCTTCTTCCTCCCCCTTCTCCTTCCTTCCTCCCCTTCTCCTTCCTTCCTTCCTTCCCCTTCTTCCTTCCTTCCTCCCTTCTCCTCCTCCTCTCTCTCCCTCCCTCCTCTCTCCTCCCTCCCTTCTCCTTCCTTCCTCCTTCCCTCCTTCCTTCCTTCCTTCCTTCCTTCCTTTCCCCCTTCTCCTTCCTTCCTTCCTCCCCTTCTCCTCCCTCCCTTTCTTCCTTCCTTCCTTCCTCCCCTTCTCCTTCCTTCCTTTCTTCCTTCCTTCCTCCCCTTCTCCTTCCTTCCTTCCTTCCTTCCCTCCTTCCTTCCTTCCTTCCTTCCTTCCCCTTCTCTTTCCTTCTTCCTCCCCTTCTCCTTCCTTCCTCCCTTTCTCCTTCCTTCCTTTCTTTCCCCCTTCTCCTTCCTTCCTTCCTCTCCTTCTCCTTCCTTCCTCCCTCCCCCATCTCTTACTTCCTTTCCTCTCACCCCTTCTCCTCTCTTCCTCCCTCCCCTTCTCCTTCTTTCCTTCCTCTCCTTCTCCTCCCTCCCTTACTCCCTCCCATTCTCCTCCTCCCTTTCTTTCTTCCTTCCTTCCTCCCTCTCTTCCTTCTTCCTCCCTCTCCTTCCTTCCTCCCTTCTCCTTCCTTCCTTTCTTTCCCCTTCTTCCTTCCTTCCTTCCTCTCCTTCTCCTTCCTTCCTCCCTCCCCATCTCTTACTTCCTTCCTCTCACCCCTTCTCCTCTCTTCCTCCTCCCCTTCTCCTTCCTTCCTTCCTCTCCTTCTCCTCCCTCCTCCTTCCTCCCTCCCATTCTCCTCCTCCTTTTCTTTCTTCCTTCCTTCCTCCCTCTCCTTCCTTCCTTCCTTCCTTCCTTCCTTCCTTCCCCTTCTCTTTCCTTCTTCCTCCCCTTCTCCTTCCTTCCTCCCTTTCTCCTTCCTTCCTTTCTTTCCCCCTTCTCCTTCCTTCCTTCCTCCTCTTCTCCTTCCTTCCTTCCTCTCCTTCTCCTCCCTCCCTTACTCCCTCCCTCCCATTCTCCTCCCTCCTTTTCTTTCTTCCTTCCTTCCTCCCCTTCTCCTTCCTTCCTTCCTTCCTTCCTTCCTTCCTTCCTTCCTTCCTTCCTTCCTCCCTCCCTCCCTCCCTCCCTCCCTCCCTTTTTCTTTCTTTCCAGTTGAGAGCCCCAACTACAGTTGAGGATGGTGTACAAGAAATTCTCAAAACCCTGGCAGCCCTCTCTGAGAAAGAAACTGGCACATTTGTGAACTGGGATGGAAAACCCCTCCCTTGGTAACCCAGCAACTTTCAACCAGCCTGCCTTTTAAGAAGAAGACCTGGGGAACCCTGAAGACTGACCACAATAAACGTTTTGATTTGTAACTTACCTTTAAAAAAAACCTTAAAACCTTGGCTCTGCTAACTGGTTTTGGGCCCTGATGTGGGGTCTTTAAAGCTGGAGGAGTAAGAGACAAGACCCCCACCTCGTATACCTGGTTATTCGTTTTATATAATACCTGTTACATGTTAATGTTTTTATATTTCTGCTTTCATTATATTTCAAGCTGTCCCAGAGTCATTTTGGATAGTGAGGTGGGTGGCGTTTACAGGTAGTCCTCGACTTACAACAGTCCATTTAGTGACCGTTTAAAGTCCCTACAGGACTTAACGACCGTTTTTCACACTTACCATTGCAACATCCCCATTGTCAGGAGTGCCTCCTTTCAATACTCAAGAAAGAAAACCGCCAACTCCATTGTTTGTAGAGAAAGTTACTGAGTAAGAACGGAAAGCAAACAAAATGAAAGCAAGCTCTGAGGTATTTGGTGCGGAATTCACATGTAAGAAATATGCCCCAAGCCCTCCTCCCTGTAGTCCGATCAGTCTTGTCCAATCTATGTTCCCCCTAGGTAGCACGTGGGGTGCATCTTCAGATAGTTCCATCCCTCTGGTATGTTCGGGCCGTTAACCTTGACTGTTATCAGCCTGCTTTCAAACTGCCGAACATGTTTGAAGAAAACTCTCCATTTCTCCTCCAGCACTCCTTCCCCCCCCCCCCCGTTACCATGACAGCCGTAGCAAGCAGAGTAGTAAATGCATCAATCAGGAGACAGACTACCCAGAGCAATAAAACAATAAACTTGTAGCAAGCGGAGGCTGACACTCATTGTCATGTGATCGAATTCAGGTGCTTGGCAACTGACTCGTATTTACGATGGTTGCATTCTCCTGGGGTCCTATGTTCCCCTTTTGTGATCTTCTGACAAGCAAAGTCAAGGGGGAGGTCAGTGTTTTGTCTCTTTGGAGTAATGAGCTGGCCTACAGCCAGTGGGTTCACGGCTCCTATCAGTCCTGGCCGAGAAAACGCAGCTGCCTGCCAAAAAGTTCAAACAGATTAAGACTTCAGCTCACTTCGACACGGTTCAGCTAATTTGCTTCCCGTGGAACTGAGAGCAGTCCCAAAGCTTCTTATATACCCTTTGATGATGCTGCCTCTCTAATCTTCTGAAGCGCGGGTCGATCCAGGCTTGATTAGTATGATTATCAGCTGCGTCTGAAGGCGTAGCCTGAGGAAGGGAGGAATCAGGGGATGTCAGCCTCACTACGTCCTCCAACTGGCCTGGTTCTGGCTCCTGGAGCTGGGCCAAAGGAATCGGTGCTTCTGAGGTAAGCCTTACCGGCCCTTCCCCCTCACTCTCGGAGTCACTGTCGGGCATGGGGCCAGGTTTGGGGGCTGGAGCCACAACATAGCAGTTCCGAAGCATGCAAATGTGAGTAGATAAATAGGCACCACTTCATTGGGAACATAACAATGTTCCGTGCACCTTTAGCATATAGCCATGCTGGCTACGTGACCACGGATATTGTCTTCGGACCACACTGGCTCCTTCGGCCAGGAAACGGAGATGAGCATCACACCTTAGGGTCGGAAACAACTGGACACAAGAAGGCTTTACTTCTGGTGGTGGTTTGTTCTCCGAGCTTGTTGTTTAGTTTCCGAAAGTTTTGTCACAAGGCTAGGTAACATCATGAGTGAAATCTGGTCATCCGGTGGTAGAGTTACCCTGGCTGGAAATCATGTGGATTGGTTGGTGGTTGACGCCGTCGTTAGTTGGTTTGGCTACCTACCACGCGAGCTACCTACCACTCCTCTGAATACAACAAAATACCTTATGCCACCAGACTTGAAATCTTGGGTTTAGAAAACTTAGAACTCCACCACCTTTGACAGGACCTGTGTTTAACTCATAGAATCATCTATTGCAATGTCCTTCCTGTTGAAGATTACTTCAGCTTCAATCACAACAATACAAGAGCAAACAATAGATTTAAACTTAATGTGAACTGCTTCAATCTTGATTGCAGAAAATATGACAGATATGTAACAGAGTTGTTAATGCTTGGAACACACTACCTGACTCTCTGGTCTCTTCTCAAAATCTCCAAAGCTTTAACCAAAAAACTGTCTACTATTGACCTCACCCCATTTCTAAGAGGTCTGTAAGGGGAGTGCATAAGAGCACAAGAGTGCCTACCGTTCCTGTCCTATTGTTTCCTTTCATTATATCCAATTAATATAGTTATTACATACTTATGCTTATATATATGGTTATATATTATATAGTTACTTTCATGCTTATGCTTATATATACTTTGTGACAAAATAAATAAATAAATAAATAAATAAATACTTTCCACCGTTTCTTACCTTTTTACTTAACCAAACCATAAGACTGGTGTTTGAGGTCCTGTCAGAATAGAACAAAAAGGCAGGAGCACCTGCCTTACAAGTGTAAAGATGTGGGTGAAAATACTCAGTGTAACCTAAAATAGTAAATATGCCTGAAGCCATAGAAGTGAGCTATGCTGTACATTTTAGCTCCATAAGATGGCAGCAGCTAATAAGACAGTGTTGGTAAGAAAAGTAGTATCTAATATTCTTTCTGGGGATGCATTGAAGTTTGTGTGAACACCTATAAGTAACCTAAATCACTAAAAATAATCCCTATTCAAGGATACCAAGGTGAACTTTGTTTCTAGAATTTTTTTTAAATCCCAGTTTTTATTATTTTAGTAGAGTTGGCCAACTTATCTATTACTCCTTCCTCCTGCTATTTGCCCAACAACAACTTCTGAATTGAGTTGAGCTGAGCTTAAAGAGTGGTCCAAAGTCACCCAGTCAGTTTGCTTGCCCAAGGCAGGACTAGAACTCTCTCATACCTGGTTTCTAGCCCAATGCCTTCTACCCCTGGGAGCATCCCCCAAGAAATTGCCAGAATCACCACAATATTATGTCTTTGGTTCTAGTCTAGAACCAAAGACTAGAACCAAAGTTCTAGTCTAGTCTATCAGATCCAGATATTATTATCATTATCTGGATCTGACAGACACCACAAGCAATGTTCTTGCAATGTTACCATCAGATGGTAGCAGGTCATTCACCACAAAACAGAATTTTTTATTCTGACTGTCAATAAGCCATTTAGAAAAGAATCGGATTAATCAGAATTCATAAATTGCTCATAGCTTACAAATTTCAATCTTTCGTGGGGATCCCAATAAATCTCTTGCCGAGTATCTCAACTTTTGAGGCCACCACCTGTCCTAGTGACTTGACCATTTATACTATCATTAAAAAGAGAGAGATTTGTCCTCAAGTTTCATTTATTTCACGCAATATAATCTTTTTTTAAAAAAAATAGAACAATACATTGGAAATTCCAGATGGCATTTTGGCCAGATAATTCACAGTCCAAGTGAAGACCTATCTCCCCAGATATGGAGTTGGAGTACAGGAATTGATTCTCGTAGGCTTAAGTGTGTGGTTTAGAAAGGTACCAGAGATTGGGAAAGAAAATTCACCAATAAGAAATCACTGCTTTAATGCCAGGGTAAGAAGATTTAATAGCTGTAAGCTGATGAGAAGTTGTAAGCGGAGGCAACTGGAAGCTAATGCAATGGAATGAGGCAGCAGAGTTACTGCCACTTTTAAGAAGCTGGGTCAGAAGCTGCCTACATAAGGAAAGCCATTAGAGGGCGTTTCTTTCTCCTCATGCATTCTCCTCATGTTCTCTCCTCGTTGTGTCAGTAGCTATATGTAAAGGTATTTAACTACTTATATGTTTGTAAATATTTAGCTGTAGATAAAACCACTGTTCTTTATCTAAAGGCTCTGTGTGCTGTGTGCTGTGTTTTGCTCCTGGGTTTATCTCATAATACTACTTACGCTGCCTGAACTCTGACATTTACACATGTCTGCCAGTGACACCTAGAACTCAGTAGTGGGTTTCAGAATTTTTTACTACCGGCTCTGTGAATGTGGCTTGGTGGGCGTGGCTTGGTGGGCATGGCAATTTTACTATAAAATCTCCATTCTCGCCCCACTCCAGGGGAAGGTTACTGTAAAATTTCCAATCCCGCTTGACTCCAGGGAAAGGTTACTGCAAAATCCCCATTTCCTCCCAATCAGCTGGGACTTGGGAGGCAGAGAATAGATGGGGGGCAGGGCCAGTCAGAACTTTTACTACTGGTTCTCCGAACTACTCAAAATTTCCGCTACCGGTTCTACAGAACTGGTCAGAACATGCTGAAACCCACCTCTGCTAGAACTATTCAGAAGGATCACTGGGACCTGTAGCCTGAAAGAGCCAGGTTAAACAAGGTTTTATGGACACCAGATAGAGTAACTGAAGCACGGGAGAGTTGGAGAACATGCAGCTGAGCAGGATAGAGTGAGCACCGACAGAAGATAGAAAGCTACATTGCCTTCGATGAGAACATCGTCCTGCAAAGGGGAGAAGGAAATTCTTGATTGTTTCACCAGGGAATAATATTCCCTTCCCAGTTAACAAATGTGCCCGTATTTTTCTCAGAGAGACGGCCGAGGGTGTTCAGGATAGCCTGCAAACTCTGCTCCGTTGTCAGGGGAGGTGATCCCTGGAAAACAATAGGCAAAGGAAGAAGGAAGTTGTTGTTGTTATTGTTATTATTATTTATTTATTTATTATTATATATTTGTAAACAAGTACAAGGAAACAAGTAACAGTATACACATAGACACGGACACATGAAAAAAATTGGCACAAAAAAAGGATATAAATAGGCGAAACATAGCCATAAACGTACGGGACAGAGAGGGTCTCCTCAGGGTGCCATCCGCCAAGCAATGCCGGCTGGCGGCCCCCAGGGGGAGGGCCTTCTCTGTTGGAGCACCTACGCTCTGGAACGACCTTCCCCCCAGTTTGCGCCAAATATCTGACCTTCGGACCTTTCGCCGGGAATTAAAAACTCACTTATTTATTCAAGCGGGATTGGATTTTTTAAATTCTAAATTTTAAAGTTTTAATCCTTTGTAATTTTATATGGGGTATTTTAGGTTAGGTCAATCTGACGGTTTTAATTCGGCCATTATGGAATAGGTATTTTAAATTGATATTTTAACTTTGTATACTTGCTGTTTTTATTTTTGGCTGTACACCGCCCTGAGTCCTTCGGGAGAAGGGCGGTATAAAAATTTAAATAAAATAAATAAAAATAAAAATAAATAAATAAATAAACACATAGAATGATTACATATAATTGGGAACCGTAGGACAGGGAGGGTAGGCACGCTGGTGCGCTTATGCACGCCCCCTTAGGGACCTCTTAAGAAACATGAAAGGTCCACGGTAGACAGTTTAAAGTAAAAGGTATGGGGATTAGTGAGACTAACAACAGGATCAGGTAGAGTGTTCCTGACATTTACTACTCTATTGCAGAAGTCATATTTCCTACAATCAAGATTAGAGCAATTTACATTGAGTTTGAATCTACTGATAGATAGATAGATGATAGATAGATAGATAGATAGATAGATAGATAGATAGATAGATAGATAGATAGATAGACGACAGACAGACAGACAGACAGACAGATATAATTTTTTATTGGCCAAGTGTGATTGGACACACAAGGAATTTGTCTTGGTGCATAGGCTCTCAGTGTACATAAAAAGAAAAGATACCTTCATCAAGGTACAACACTTACAACACTTAATGATAGTCATAGGGTAAAAATGTAACACTTGATACAACACTTAATGATAGTCATAGGCTACAAATAAGCAATCAGGAAACAATATCGGTATAAATTGTAAGGATACAAGCAACAAAGTTAGTCATAAGTGGAAGGAGATGGGTATGGGGACAATGAGAAGATTAATAGTAGTGCAGATTTAGTAAATAGTTTGACAGTGTTGAGGAAATTATTTGTTTAGCAGAGTGATGGCGTTTTTGGAAAAAAACTATTCTTGTGTCCAGTTGTTCTGGTGTGCAGTGCTCTATAACGTCGTTTTGAGGGTAGGAGTTGAAACAGTTTATGTCCTGGATGTGAGGGATCTGTAAACATTTTCACAGCCCTCTTTTTGATTAATGCAGTATACAGGTCCTGATAGGCCTTGTGTTATTACGGTTGAAATTAAAGTACCCATTTACAATTGATAGAGATATTAAGTTGATAGTGGGAAAAATCTAAAAGTCTACAGTAGTGACATCATTGGGAGAATTGAAGGAAATAGTGTAATATGGGGCAATTCCAAGATGTATTAGCAAGAAAACATTATTAGACTTGAAATTATAATCAAAGGACAACACTTAATGAAAAAGGACCAAGTCTTCTGAGAATGATGAACACCAGCAAGTATCTGTGATGCTGGCATGTTGCCCCCGTAATTAAGAGGACCCCTCTTGTCCCCCATTGGCTTCAGTGGAGGGAACTGCTCACAGCGTCATAAAAAAAACCCACCTGGAGTTTACAGAATTGAAGCATCTCCATTTCACGTGACTGGTTTAGGGTTCAACGTGTTCCAGGCAAACAAACGGAACAAAACTTTAATTTTGTCCATTGACCAGTAAAAAAGTACACTCAGTAAAAAAATAAACGATGCAAAACTCTCCCCTAATAACAAGAATGATTAATGAACATTTGTGAGGGAAGCTTATGCCTAATGTAGCAAAACATTGCTCTTTTTTAGAGATATCACTACCCCCCCACATGATGGAGTAATAGCAAATATCAGAGGGCCCTGGAAATTTTAAATAACGGAGGGGGGGGGGTTATTCCTCTGGTGGTGAAGGCCCTTGGAGAACATTCAGAAAAGCTTATGCATTTTAGTATTTAATGACTATGGTCCTCACAGTTTAAGGCAGTGGTGAAATCCACATTTTTTTACTACCGGTTCTGTGGGCATAGCTTGGTGGGCATGGTGTGGCTTGGTGGGTATGGCAGAGGAAGGATACTGCAAAATCCCCATTCCCACCCCACTCCAGGGGAAGGATATTGCAAAATCCCCATTCCCTCCCCACTCATGGGGGAAGTATATTGCAAAATCTCCATTCCCACCCCACTCTGGGGCCAGCCAGAGGTGGTATTCTCCGAACTACTCAAAATGTCCGCTACCAGTTCTCCAGAACCTGTCAGAACCTGCTTGATTTCACCCCTGGTTTAAGGATTGATATTATAGTATAGTTAGGCTGTGTGTAACTGACAGATTGGATGCCAAATTGTGATTTTAATATAGATTACACCTATTATTTACTTGACTATACGCACTTTTGTTAGCAGGGTGATATCTCTGCTTTTTAGTACACTGTCTAGATTTGCCATAGCTTTCCTCCCCAGGAGCAAGTGTCTTTTAATTTCTTGGCTGCAGTCCCCATCTGCGGTGATCTTGGAGCCCAGGAGAATAAAATCTGTCACTACCTCCATTTCTTCCCCATCTATTTGCCAGGAATTGAGAGGGCTGGGTGCCATGATCTTAGTTTTCTTAATGTTGAGTTCAAGCCAACTTTTGCACTCTCCTGCTTCACCCGCATCAAGAGGCTCTTTGGTTCCTCTAGCTGGATCTGACTCTAAAATTAAGATGATGTCAGTGGCGAAACCATAAAGGTTCACTTTCTTTTTGATTGCTATCTGGAATGGGGTGATCCAGGAAAAGTTTCAAAACGATCTGGAGCTCTTTAGAACGTTACATTCCCAGTTCAGCTAATTTTCTCCTTGTTTTTTGTCCACTGTATAAATTGTTTTTTTGTTTCCCTCCCTCCAGTCTACTTACCATTGAACTTGCCATGTCGGTCTGTATCCATCCAGGATGCAACGCAACACACAAGATCTCATCTTTGGCAAGATACAAGGACTGGCATTTGGAGAGCATATTCAGAGCAGACTGTGAGGGAGAGAGGGAAGGAGAAGACAGAACGAATGCTTCATCTGAATGCTCTAAGATGCCACCTCGTTTCAAGGTAGCTTCTCTAACTGAAAAGCTGCGTGTTGTGACCTAGGCTCACTTAGTCATTACAAGACACAATTTAGTCTTAAATAAACCTATTTTATTATAACAGCTGAGAATTACTTCATTCCCAGCTTAGTCCAAATTAATTCCACAACAAGTCCTTCAGAAAAAGTCCTTTGGCTTATCACAAACCTTTATCTTCTTTGGCAACCTGCCAAAGGCCTTTCTTGGCAAAGCCCCACAAAGTTCAGAAACAAGAGGTGCCAACTGAAAAACAGATTTAGCAACGTTGCTTTCCTACAAAGAGCCCAAGAGCCTTCTGTGTTCTTGTAAGCCTTATGGGAGGGGCCAATCATCTCCTGGCTTTACACCTGAGTTGTCCTTTTTGCTTTAGCTGCTCTTGCCTTCTAGCAGCTCTGCACATGCGTGCACTAGGAACAGACTCCTCCTGTTCCTCTCCCTCTCTGCTGGCTGACTCTGGAGGCTCCGGAGTCCACGCATCGCTCCCAGATGGCCCTGGCCCCCACTCTGCCTCTGACGCAGAGCCCTTGTCTGGGCCTTCCCCTCACTCCAGGAGTGGTCCATGGTCCTCCCCAGCCTCCTCACTGTCTGACCCTGCTGCTAGCTCTACAGGCTGCTGGCATACTGCCTTGGGCAATATGTTGAACACCCAGGCCTGCGGTAGACCAAAATATTCATGTGTTGTGTTGAGAAGAATGCGCTTTCATCTCCTCCTGATTTGTTTTCCAGGTCCGTCCCACTTCTTCCCTTCTCCAATCGTATTGGTTGTGATCCAGTATTGATTAACAGAAAAACAAAAAAATTACTTAAAACCTCCGTTGAACCTATTGTTCTCTGCCCTTATTTGAAGGAACGTTTTTCTGGTTTGAAAGCTGATGGCTATCCCAATGACCATATCTGATAGCACATCTGGAAGTATTCTCATGCCCAAATAGCTGGCTGTCTCTAATGGAATCTGAAGAGCTATCATCTTTGGCCATCAGAGGAAAGAGAAATATTAAATTGATTTTAGGCCAAGAGGTTTCTGGTGGAACCGCATTGACCAGTTATGATTATAGAATTCTTTATTGGCCAAGTGTGATTGGACACACAAGGAATTTGCTTTGGTGCATACGCTCTCAGTGTACATAAAAAGACAAGATACATTCATCAAGAAAAGAAGAGAAGAGAAGAGAAGAGAAGAGAAGAGAAGAGAAGAGAAGAGAAGAGAAGAGAATTTTCTATTGGCCAAGTGTGATTGGACACACAAAGAATTTGTCTTGATGCATACGCTCTCAGTGTACATAAAAAGACAAGATAGATTAGTTAAAAATCAATAAAACAGAACAGAACAGAACAGAACAGAACAGAATAGAATTCTTTATTGGCCAAGTGTGATTGGAGACACAAGGAATTTGTCTTTGATGCACATGCTCTCAGTGTACATAAAAAGACAAGATACATTCATCAAGAAGAGAAGAGAAGAGAAGAGAAGAGAAGAGAAGAGAAGAGAAGAGAAGAGAAGAGAAGAGAAGAGAATTCTTTATTGGCCAAGTGTGATTGGACACACAAGGAATTTGTCTTTGATGCACATGCTCTCAGTATACATAAAAAGACAAGATACATTTGTCAAGAATCATAAGGTACAACACTTAATGATAGTCATAGGGTACAAATAAGCAATCAAATCATCCTAGGAGAAACAATCAATATCCATCGTAAGGATAAAGCAACAAGTTACAGTCATACAGTCATAAGTGGGAGAGGATGGGTGATAGGAACGATGAGACGACTAATAGTAATAGTAATGCAGACTTAGTGAATATGATGGGAAGATGCAGAAATAAATAATGATGGCAAGATGCGTAAAAAAAATTCAAGCATACTCTTCTACTTACGATAAAAACAAAACTGATCTAGCCATTGTTTGATGCTGGACTTATCTGTACCTTACTGCAGCGATAAGCAATGACGTGGCCCCACTGCCATTCAAAGACGCTTGTGATGGAGCCTGCTTGGCTAGAAATGTTGATGATGGCTGCTTTGCTGCAGCTCATGCCTTCCAGGGGACTTTCTTGAGTTGCCTTCCTCAGCAAAGGAAGGAACGCCTGAAGGATGAAAGGAACAAATGAAAGGCATTCCAACCTTCTGCAAGGAGTGTTGGGACATCTCCCGATCGATACAAATTGGCCCCAAAGAGTTGGCAATTACTTGCAAGACATCATCAGAATTCTCCTGTAGGGTAACCAGATGGAACCGCTTAACATCCCTGTTTCATTCAATACAATTTCCCCACCCATTGTATAAAAGGTAAAGGTAAAGATTCCCCTCGCACAGATGTGCTAGTCGTTCCCGACTCTAGGGGGCAGTGCTCATCTCCGGTTTCAAAGCCGAAGAGCCAGTGCTGTCCGAAGACGTCTCCGTGGTCATGTGGCTGGCATGACTAAACACCAAAGGCACACAGAACGCTGTTCCCTTCCCACCAAAGGTGGTCCCTATTTTTTCTACTTGCATTTTTTTTACGTGCTTTTGAACTGCTAGGTTGGCAGAAGCCGGGACAAGTAACGGGAGCTCACTCCATTACATGGCGCAGGGATTCGAACTGCTGAACTGCTGACCTTTCAACCAACAACCTCAGCGTCTTAGCCACTGAGCCACTGCGTCCCTCTATCCATTGTATATTGATAGTCTATCCATTTCCTAGTCTATGCAGTTACTGGGCAAACCTTTTATTTAGGTCTTGAATATAAGAATAAGAATATCCCATTCTTAAAAGGTTCAAAGAGCTCAGGAATTCATTTTTAAAAGCACAAATCCGGAGGGGTGGGACGTGTTTGGGTGGACAGGGAGGGAGTGGACAAAAGTCCCTCAGGGACTTCTCTGGAGAAAGTCCAGCATCAGCCTGGAATTCCTTAGTCGCGGGGAGGTGGGGGAAGCCAACATCTGTTGTGTGATATACTTGCAACTAAGTAAGTAAGTAGGTAAGAGACTCAGTGGCTCAATGGCTAAGATAATGAGTTTGTCGATCGAAAGATCAGCAGTTCAGCGGTTCGAATCCCTAGTGCAGCATAATGGGGTGAGCTCCCGTTCCTTGTCCCAGCTTCTGCCAACCTAGCAGTTCGAAAGCACATTAAAAAAATGCAAGTAGAAAACTAGGGACCACCTTTGGTGGGAAGCTAACAGCATTCCGTGCACCTTTGGTCTTGAGTCATGCCGGCCACATGACCACGGAGACGTCTTCGGACAGTGCTGGCTCTTCGGCTTTGAAATGGAGATGAGCACCGCCCCCTAGAGTCGGGAACGACTACACATATGTGCGAGGGGAACCTTGATCTTTTTAAGTAGGTGTTCCTTTACCCAAAGAAGAAAGGACCACAAAGTTCTCTTACCTGGACAACCATCATGGCCCCAATCACATTGGTTCTGTAGGTCTCAGCCATGCTCTCTGGTGTTTCAGTCTCCAGGCTGCTCATATTTATAATCCCTGCATTATTAATCAGGAGGTTCAATCCAGCCCCTTTTAGGTATTCTGTAACTTTGGCTGCGGCGGCCTTGACGCTGGATGGATCAGTTGTGTCTACGGCAGGGGAAAAAAATAAATAAAGGTAAATTATTCCATATCTGATTTTGCATACTACACAACGTTCCAATAAATGTACTTCTAGTTTGTGGATTTTCTTTCCTTCCTTCCTTTTTTTTTTTTTAAATAAAATGACTTTCCTGGGATTAGTTTTAAGACTGCAGAAATATGTGATCCACTGATCGTTTTGAAGGATGCAGGGCTTCTTCGCGAAGCCAGGAAAGACAAGACAATATTTGATCTCGTATGTTTTATTAAACTAGGGATGGGATAAAGCCAGGGGTGAAATGCTCCTGGTTTGGTCCGGATCGCCTGATCCGGTAGCAATGGCAGCGAGTGGTTCAGAGAACTGGTAGCAAAAATCCCTGGGCCCCCCGCCCATGCCCACCCAATCGCCCGGTCACCCGCTTGCCTGCTTGCCACTTCTTTCCGGCTCACTTGCTTTTCCCACCCGAATGGTAGGAATAGGTTGTAAAAAAATGCTTTTAAAAGGTAAAAAAAGGCTCTGATGATCACGGCTGAGCCGCGCGATCATCAGAGCCTCTTTTTTTACTTTTAAAAGCATTTTTTACTACCTATTCACCTGAATAGGTAGTAAAAAATGCATTTAAAAATTTTTTAAAAAAGGCTCCGATGAACACAGCTGTGGTACGGTATCATTGGAACCTTTTTTAAAAAACTTTTTAAAAGCATTTTTTACTACCTATTTGCCCGAATAGGCGAATTTGATGCGTGGTGCGCATATGCATGCACAGCGCATGTTTATCATGCAGAGCGCATGTGCATCCACCGAACTGGTAGTAAACCAGTTCAGATCTCACCACTGAGCTGGATGGGAGGGGGGGAACTACTTGTTGTGTCTGCGCCCTCTGAGCCAGGCCTCCTGCCAGAAAGTGACTTGGAAAGTGAGGGGGAAGGGCCATCAGGATTTACCTCGGGAGCACCGGCTTCCCTGGTTCAGCTCCAGGAGCCAGAGGCAGGCCAGGTGGAAGAGATAATGAGGCCTCCATCCCCTGACTCTTTCCCCCTCTCAGGCCACGCCTCCAAACCCAGCTGATGGCAATCAGGCCTGGCTGGACCCTAGGTTTCGTAGGCAGGAGAGGCGGGAACAACAGAAGCAGGGGTGGGGCAGGCCTAGGAAGTGCTGAGTCATGGAGCCACACCCCATAGGATATAAAGGCAGCAAGAGCTGCTGTGCCTCTTCATAGCAGGCAAATCAACTGATTAACTAAGAGCTGAAGTACTGTTTGTTCCTGGGTGATTCATCAGTTTCGAGGGAGATAACAGAGACACTTGACAGACGCTCGCTAGTTTGCTGCCAGAGCTGATAGTGCTGGCTAATTAAGCCATCGCTCAGACAGAGGCGAGGGCGGACAGAACACTACTCATCATACTAGAGACACCATCTCAAGGTCAAAGCCTTGAGAATTGAATGTAAGAGTTCACCAGCTAGCCCGCGGTTGAAGAGACTGTTCTCATAACAAATTATTCAAATATAATTAGACAATAAGGAACCCAAAGGAGAAGAGGAAGTGGTCAGGGGACAGTTAACCGGGAACTTTTGCTGCACAGACCTTAGTTCTGACTTTGCTATACCGTAATCCACTGTGCTTTTAGTAAAAGTATACCTTTCACTACAAATGGAATCAAGGGGCTTTCTTGATTAAAGGACCAAGTCCGGGCAGGTCTGACATTCATCTAATTATGTGATTCTGCAACTATGGGTATGAACCACTGAAAAAACCACCATTGTAAACATGGCTTAATTAAAAAAGCGTTGCACACAATTTCTTTTCAAAGCCAAATTCTGATTGGTATAGGCAGGTGGATCCTCGCCAACATTAATAATGCAAATTACCAAACTCATCTGCAAGCTTTGAGTGGGAGTGACTGCCAGTAACCCTCCGAAATTTGCTGCCAACTTGTAACGTTGAGAAAGAAAGGTAGAAGAGAAGGGACAAGAAACAGGGGTGAAATGCTCCCGGTTTGGACCGGATCGGCTGATCTGGTAGCGATGGCGGCGGGTGGTTTGGAGAACCAGTAACAAAAATCCCTACGCCCCCCTGCCCATACCCACCCAATGGCCGGTTGCCCGGTTGCCCGCTTCCCTGCTTGCCGCTTTTTTTAAAAAAATGCTTTTAAAAGGTTTAAAAAAAAAGAGACTCTGATGATCCCAGCTGAGCCGTGTGACCATCACAGCCTTTTTTTTCAGTTTTAAAAGCATTTTTTTTGCAACCCATTGGGCTGAATAGGTTGTAAAAAAATGCTTTTAAAAGTACAAAAAAAGATTGCACGCCACAGCTGATCAGCCCCCCCCCCCGTGCGCTGTTCTACTTACCCCATGCGTCCTGTTGGCATGCACTGTGCATGTACATGCGCACTTTGCATTTGGTGCATGGTGTGCACTGCGCACCCCCGCGCATAGCGCACATACGCAGCCAGCGAACCAGTAGTAAACCGGTTCAGATTTCACCAGTGACAAGAAATCATCAGAATCACTGCTTGGAGTGTAACCTTGCAATGCATCTGCCTAACAGAAAGTTTGTTTCTTGGTTGGGAGCAGAGACAGCTATTCTTGGAATCCATTGGTGTAATTCTGCCTAAACAGCCCTAAACTGTCAATTATAATGAAAGGCAATGTTTGTCTGTTCTGATGCAGGTGTATTGAATTGATGCCTAATTGGCATGATCTTACACTACTAACCAGAGCATGTAAAACATTTGCTAGGCCAATTCTTGAATACAGCTCGCCTGTCTGGAACCCATACCTCATTTCGGACATCAATACAATTGAGCATGCCCAGAAATATTTTACAAGAAGAATTCTCCACTCCTCTGAAAACAACAAAATACCTTATCCCACCAGACTTGAAATCCTAGGCTTAGAAAATTTAGAACTCCGTCGCCTTTGACAAGACCTAAGTTTAACTCATAGAATCATCTATTGTAATGTCCTTCCTGTTAAAGACTACTTCAGCTTCAATTGCAATAATACAAGAGCAACCAATAGATTCAAACTTAATGTTAACCGCTTTAATCTAGATTGCAGAAAATATGACTTCTGTAACAGAGTTACCGAACTTGCTTGGAATACTTTACCTGACTCTGTGGTCTATTCCCATAATCCTAAAAGCTTTAACCAAAAACTTTCCACTATTGACCTCACCCCATTCCTAAAAGGATTATAAGGGGCGTGCATAAGAGCACAAACATGCCTACCGTTCCTGTCCTATTGTTTGCTTGTTTCTTTCTTTTCTTTTTTTCTTCTTATATATATATGCTTATACTTCCTTATATTACCTCATATATATGTTTATATACTATATAATCTTTTTATGTGATGCTTATATATAATGTTGTGACAAAATAAATAAATAAATAAATAAATCTACTGTGGTGCTGAATTTCAGCATTTTCCCTCAAGAAGGACCAAAGAGATTTTTCAGGACACCTACCCAGCTTGATGATGACAATTGGCAGGTTTTTAGCAGCCAGATTCTTCAGGTCCTGAAAGAAAGAAAAATCTGCAAATTTAATGTGGTGAGAAAATGGAGTGAAAAATCCCCATTTTGTTGTAATTATTTCGTCATCTACTCTCAACTGTTTCAATACATACTTCAACCAGAGTAGCTAGTTTCTACCATTTCTAATCCTTTGACCAGAGGTGGGGTTTCAGCAGGTTCTGACCGGTTCTGGAGAACCGGTAGCGGAAATTTTGAGTAGTTCAGAGAACCAGTAGTAAAAATTCTGACTGGCCCCGTCCCCCATCTATTCTCTGCCTCCCGAGTCCCAGCTGATTGGGAGGAAATGGGGATTTTGCAGTAACCTTCCCCCAGGAATAGGGTAGGAATGGAGATTTTTCAATATCCTTCCCCTGCCATGCCCACCAAGCCATGCCCACCAAGCCACACCCACAGAACCGGTAGTAAAAAAATTTGAAACCCACCACTGCCTTTGACAAAGTGATTACTTAACTGGATACTTCATATATTCCAATATTTATAAATATACAACCTTAGTAAGGACCTTCCAATCAATTGATTGGAGAAATGAAGCTCACTGGCATTTTAAATATATTTTAAAAGTGGCATTTTAAATATAACCAGTCTTCGTTTAACAAACTCTTGCGTTTCTTTAGCTCCATCACGCCTAACTCAACCATGCTAGCACCCTTACCACTTAGGAGACAAGCAAATTTCCATTAAAGAAAAACAAAACCTTTGTTGTTCCCATCTAGGATGGAAAGCACCTTGGGCCTTACCTGGGCACCGGATCCAGATGGGTCCCGGCAAGTGGCAAAGATCCATTTTGGAGGTTTGCTCTTGGCTGTCAGATGTCGGATCAGCTCCAAGCCAAGTCCACGATTGGAGCCAGTCACCAGAACGCTGCGTGGATTCAGTTGTTCCATTGCTCTTGACATCCAAGGTCAAAAAAAAGAAAAGAAAAATAAACTTCCACACACTTCCTTCAATCTTGTTGCAACTCGGCTTGTTCCCAGTCCTTCCAGCTAATTATGCAAAGTGCTCGGCTCCTGTGTCGGAAAAGAAATAGCACTTCTGAAGAGAATATGAAAGGAGGGATTTGGCAAACGCCTACAATATTTGGCCGGTTCTTGGTGCAGGGATTTTGTTCCTAGAGCAGCTGCTCCTCTTCTGTTGTTTTCTACATAAATGTTCTTTTACTTAAAGAATATCTCCTCTGTCTTTAGCCCTGAAGAAAAACTTCCAAACCACTTTGCGAATCCAGCCAACCCAAGACAGGTCTAGCCTGAAAATCTCAGTTGTCAATGCTTTACGGGATTAAGATAATGTATTAGTTACAGAGCCTCTTTGGGTGGCAACTGGATCTTAACTGCTGCATTAAGGTACGGATGAGCCTATGAACAAAGAAGGAATCAGTTCTGTTGCTTTCATGTGTTGGAAGAAATATCCATCTGGGTTCAGTTCCAAGTGGGGACAAAGACACTGGAAACATGGAGGCTGCTTGGAAAGATGGTTTAATGGTGGTCAGGATCACATGGCTTGAGTTCCTGAACAGAAAAGGGGCGAGATCCTGTGCGCTCCCTGGCTTTATGCTTTTTCTGAGCTTTGAACTTTCTGGGGCACAGGAAGAGTATCCTGATTGGTTGTCAAACTCCCAGGTGGTCTAGGGGTCTTAGCTAACGTTGTAGGTTGTCTCTCAAGCTTGCTTGAGCCTTGCCATGTGGTGAGTTTCTGTTGCTAGATGAGTCCTATTGTGTTGCAGATGATGATGGCCCATTGACAAAGGTGGGGAGAATGAGTTTCTACCTCTGACCCATTGACAAAGGTGGGGGGAAATGAGTGAGCTTGGTTGAGGCTTTAATGGCCCATTGACAAAGGTGGGGGGTGGCAAGAAGTTGCAGGGAGCTGCTTTGTCTTTAAAACATGTTTCTCCATTTCTCATCCAGGGAAATATAATATTCTGCCTTTTTAAATATTTTCTAAAATATTTCATTCTTCTAGGAGGGGGGGGGTGCTAAATTCCTACACATGAATATGAAAATCTTACAACTACCTTCCCACCATAACTGGTTAATGATCATGTTGAAAAGTTTATTTCGCTATTCACTGCCTACAACTTAAGAAAATCTAATCGATCAGCTGGTTCCCTTCCATCCCTCCTTTCCAACTGCAAGAGGCAACTTTAAGGTTCGTGGACTTCAACTCCCGAAGTTCCTCAGCCAGGAAAGCTGGCTGAGGAACTCTGGGAGTTTAAGTCCACAAGTCTTAAAGTTACTAAGGTTGGAGACCCCTGATTTAGAGGCAAGTATTTGGAAGTGTTGCGGTTCCTCCAGGTGTGTGATCAAACACAATCAAACACGAGGTTTGGGGGAGAGTCATGAGAGTTCCCTCCAGAACATCTTTCTCCAGAAAAAGGTTAGAACATTCATTCGGTAGATTTAGCAAAGTTTTGAATAGATACTCTTCACTTTATGGTAAACAATGTAAAAAAAAGTCTGAGACTCTAGAAAGAGTGCAGAGAAGAGCAACAAAGATGATTAGGGGACTGGAGGCTAAAACTTATGAAGAACAGTTCCAGGACCTGGGTTTGTCTAGTTTGAAGGACTAGGGAGACATGATAGCAGTGTTCCAATATCTCAGGGGTTGCCACAAAGAAGGGGGAGTCGGGCTGTTCTCCAGAGCACCTGAGGGTAGGACAAGAAGCAATGGGTGGAAACTAATCAAGGAAAGAAGCAACTGAGAACTAAGGAGAAATTTCTTGACAGTTAGAACAATCAATAAGTGGAACGACTTGCCTGCAGAAGTTGTGAATGCTCCAACACTGGAAATTTTTAAGAAAATGTTGGATAACCATCTATCTAAGATGGTGTAGGGTTTCCTGCCTGAGCAGGGGGTTGGACTAGAAGGCCTCCAAGGTCCCTTCCAACTCTGTTGTTATTATTATTAATATGGAATTACAGCCAACAGGGGTTGGGGAGAGGAGGAAGTGAACTAACTTTAAAGAGATCGAGAGACGATAGAAGCTCATTCCTACCAATATAAGAAATGAATGTTCTGCTCCATTGGCCTTATTGCTCAGATACAAAAGTACCTTTGAACAGGCTGGAAATCTCAAAGCGCTCAGATCAACCATCCACTTATCTTCTCCATCTATCTCTGCCTCCCGGTCTGCCCTGAACGTGCTCCCTTAATGCCAGCCAACACATCCTGCCAACCATGAGAACTTATATATTGCATTGCATCCTGGATGGGTGTAGACTGACATGGGAAGATAAGCCAACTGGAGAAAAGAAAACCCCTAAATTGTATACCTCAAGGGGAAAAAAAACAATGGGCAACATTAGATTAGAAATGGAACATTCTGTAAAAGTAGAGTGATCTAGAACTCTAGAACTTGGGTTGAAACGTGAGGACTGTGTTCAGAGGACACACTCAAGAACAAAATCTTCAGGTGAAATTGAGCCACTTGGATTCTGAAAACTCCAAAGGGGTTCTTTTAATATGCAATGGGAAATTCCCTAAAATTGGGCTACTTTGGTCAACAGAGGTTAACTACGGTTAACAGTGTAAACATTGGTTTGTTTGTTTTTTTGTTTACATTTATATCCCGCCCTTCTCCGAAGACTCAGGGCGGCTTACAGTGTGCATGGCAATAGTCTCATTCTATTTGTATATTTACAAAGTCAACTTATTGCCCCCCCAACAATCTGGGTCCTCATTTTACCTACCTTATAAAGGATGGAAGGCTGAGTCAACCTTGGACCTGGTGGGACTAGAACCTGCAGTAATTGCAGGCAGCTGTGTTTCTGGAGAACCGGTAGCGGAAATTTTGAGTAGTTCAGAGAACCGGCAAATACCACCTCTGGCTGGCCCCAGAGTGGGGAGGGAATGGAGATTTTGCAATATCCTTCCCCCAGGATTGGGGTGGGAATGGTGATTTTGTAATATCCTTCCCCTGCCATGCTCAGCAAACCACACCCACCAAGCCACACCACGCCCACCTAGACACGCCCACAAAAGCAGTAAGTTAAAAAGATTTGGATTTCACCATTGCTTACAACAGATCATTTAGCGACATTCGAAGTTACAACGGCATTGAAAAAAAGGGACCTGCGGCCGTTTTTCACACTGACAACCCTTGCAGCCTCCCGTTGGTCACGTCATCAAAATTCAGACGTCTGGCAACTGAATCATATTTATAACCTTGGCAGTGTCCCAGAGTCCCAGAGCTTCTGACAAGCAACGTCAACGTGGGGAACCAGATTCATTTAACCGCTGTGTTCCTAACTTAGCAACTGCCATGATTTGACTTAACAAATGTGCCCCCCCCCCCAAAAAATGGGCCAAAATTCACACAAAATTCACACTAAGCAACAGATTCAATTGTGGTCGTAAATCAAGGACTCCCTGTATTAAGGTTTTTGTTAATTTGATGTCATGAAACGGATTTTTTTAAAAAAAAAAATTCGTTTGAAAGATTAGAAATCTACAGTGCCCATTTGCTCCTTGTGTTTAACAATAGTTGGAACATGCTGAGTTCCTATTCAGATACCGGCGATCAAAGCCAAACCCTTTCTGCCAGTTTTTACAATTAGCAAAGCCTCAAGGAAGGGTGTTCTACTCTTTCCATTGCTCTTTGTAATTGCTCTGGAAGTCTAATAGGATCAGGGGGGGGAAAACCAACCCCAGATAATTAGGATCAAAATTGAAAAACAAATACAAGATAAAATCTTGCACAGATGATTAGCATTAAGGACTATGAAATCATAAAGATCTATATATCACTTGGTGACGATAACCACCATCTTCTGGGCACATAACCACCATTTGTGGCCTTCACAGGCCCAACGAAGCCGAGATGCTTGCCCCGGTCCTGGTTAAGTGTCGCTTAAACTCGGCTTGTTCCCCAAACCAGCTTACCAAAGTGGCTTGGCTCCTGTGTCAGAAGAGGAAATAACAGCTCTGATGTGGGTTGGAAAGGAGGAATTTGGATACCATCCACAGATATATATATATACATATATGTATGTATGTATATATATGTTTTCTGAGGTTTTCACGGGTGTTTGTATGTAGGTCTTTGGTTGTTCGGGTTTTCTCCTGTGTAAAATTAGAAGTGTCTTGGCGACGTTTCGACGAAGTCTCATTTGTCATCTTCAGGCTTCAGCTTCGTGCTTCTGGGAGCAATGTGTGATTGCAGCTGTTTCTTCCTTTTTAACTGCTAGTGGGGGTTTGAACTGATTGGGTGGGAGCTTGGCTGTGCTCTGATTGGATGGAGGTTTTTTTGTGCTCTGATTGGCTGGGGGTGTGTCCTGTTTGGGTGGGGATTTGGTTGTGCTCAGATTAGTCTGAGTTGCAGGGGGATTTGAGCTGGTGAGCTGCAGCTGGTGAGACTTAGTCGAAACGTCGCCAAGACACTTCTAATTTTACACGGGAGAAAACCCAAACAACCAAAGACCTACATACAAACACCCGTGAAAACCTCAGAAAACAAATATATATATATATATATAGTGATTTTTTCCCCCCCAGGTGAATGCCCTTCAAGACGTTTACTTTGCTGTGAGGCGAAATAAAGCGAATTGTCATGAAATATGAGTCCCAGAACAGCAATTGGCACTGAAGCTTGTCAGGAGACAAGTGTTCCGCTTATGACTATATGACTGTAACTTTGTTGCTTGTATCCTTACAATTTATATTGATATTGTTTCCTGATTGCTTATTTGTACCCTATGACTATCATTATGAACGTATCTTTTCTTTTATGTACATTGAGAGCATATGCAGCAAGACAAATTCCTTGTGTGTCCGATCACATTTGGTCAATAAAAAATTCTTTTCTTTTCTTTTTTTTCTGTTCTGTTCTGTTCTATTCTGTTCTGTTCTGTTCTGTTCAATTCTTGATGAATGTATCTTGTCTTTTTATGTACACTGAGAGCATATGCACCAAAGACAAATTCTTTGTGTGTCCAATCACACTTGGCCAATAAAGAATTCTATTCTATTCTATTCTATTCTATTCTATTCTATTCTATTCTATTCTATTCTATTCTATTCTGTTCTGTTCTGTTCTGTTCTGTTCTGTTCTGTTCTATTCTATTCTATAGCTGCTGCGTGTGCTTGTGACTTCAGATTAACAGAGTGGGAAGGGATCTTGGAGGCCATCTATTCCAACCCCCCACCCAAGCAGGATGGCAGTCCAGTCTCTTCTTGAAAGCCTCCAGGGATGAAGCTCCCATAACTTCAGAAGGCAACTTCTGTTCCGTCAGTTGATTGTTTTCAGTGTCAGAAAAATTGTCAAAAAACCCCCCAACGAACACAACTTCAGCAGCCTCTTCTGATGAATTCAAAACTGACCTTTAATGAGAAGGACTAGGGTTGACCTCACCCCATTCCTAAGAGGTCTGTAAGGGGCGTGCATAATGTCCTAATGTTCGCTTGAATTGTATTCATTTTACTATTCAGTTCATGCTTATATTTATATATATTATCTAATAGGTACTCGACAAAATAAATAAATAAAAATAAATAAAAAGATAGTCTTCCAATATCTGAGGGGCTGCCACAAAGAAGAGGGAGCCAACCTATTCACCAAAGTAGCTGAAAGCAACACAAGAAGCAACAGATGGAAACAAATCAAGGAGAGACTCAACCTTAGAACTAAGGAGAGATTTCCTGACAGTGGGGATAATTAATCGGTGGAACAACTTTCCTCCCGAAGTTATGGATGCTTTATCACTGGAGGTTTTTAAGAAGAAACCGGATAGTCACTTGTCTGAAATGGTATAGGGTCTCCTGCTTGAGCATGGGGCTGGACTAGAAGACCTCCAAGGTCCCTTCCTACTCTGTTATTCTGTTATCCTGTTTTAAACCCGGATGTGAGATCTTTCACAAAGCTCGTAAAGTTTTATTGTATGTAGCTTTTCTTGGATCCATTTCCATGGGAGGAGGATAATTTGGGTACAAAAAGGGTATGCTGAGATAGCAGGCACCGAGAAAGAAAGTCTTCCACATTGTCCTTTGTTAAGTGTATCATTTAAGTATTGGTTTGTGTATTTCGGTGCAAGAAGTTAGAACCGTGGTTTGCAGCTGCCAGAATTATTTCCAGCAAGCAATAATATTGCAAGTTGCATCAAAAAATCACAAGGACGTGGTTTTGTTTTGGGTTTTTTTTTTTGCAGTATCAACTTTGAAACTTCACACTGAGCTGAACAGATACCACCTATTTCATTAAGTTATCTGAAAAGGTCATTCATGTAGCCCAAAACAAGCTTTTTCTTATCAGTTAGGCAGGGATTGCAGAAAAGCCAGCACAAAAATACTGTTGAAATCAAGTCCAAGAAGTTGCCAGAATTACTATAACGTCATGTCTTCGGCCTTCTTAGAGATGGTCCTGGTAGACACCGCACTTAATGTTCCCAAAAGTTATTGTCAGTCAGTAACCAGTTAATCTGGTGGTGGAGAAGACTCCTGCGAGTCGCTTGGGCTGCAAGGTGATCAAACTGGTCAGTCCTAGAGGAGATCAACCCTGACTGATGATCCTGAAGATGAAACTGAAATACTTTGAGCCACCTAATGAGAAGGAAGGACTCACTGGAGAAGAGCCTAATGCTGGGAAAGATTGAGGGCAAAAGAAGAAGGGGACGGCAGAGAACGAGGTGGCTGGATGGAGTCACTGAAGCAGTCGGCATGAGTTTAAATGGACTCCAGGGGATGGTTAAGGATAGGAAGGCCTGGAGGAACGTTGTCCATAGGGTTGCGATGGGTCGGATACGACTTCACAACTAACAACAACAAATCTGAAGGGTGCTAAACCCTTTAGATTATACTGGTCTGCAGGTAGTACTCTACTTATGACCTCAACTGAACCCAACATTTCCATTGCTAAGTGAGACAGTTGTTAAGTTTTGCCCCATTTATTTATTTTATTTATTTATTTTTATACTTTTATACCGCACCATCTCCCGTAGGACTCAGGGCGGTTCACAGGCATATTAAAATACAACAATAATAAATAAGCAATTTAAAACCCAATTAAAACAAAATATTTCAATCGCCAAATAACTAAAACGGTAAAACCCGGTTAAAACCCATTAAAATTAACTAAAATATTTTATTCTTAGGCTAGTCCAGCTCGTTGAAATAATAAAGTCTTCAGTTCACGTCTGAAGGTCCGGAGGTCTGGGAGTTGTCGTAACCCTGGAGGAAGCTCGTTCCACAGGGCCGGTGCTGCCACAGAGAAGGCCCTCCCCCTGGGGGTCACCAACCTGCATTGCTTGGTCGATGGCATCCGGAGGAGGCACGCTCTGTGGGAGCGCACCGGTCGTTGGGAGGCTATCGGCGGCAGGAGGCGGTCTCGTAGATACCCCGGTCCTAAGCCATGGAGCGCTTTAAAGATGATGACCAAAACCTTGAATTGCACCCAGAAGGCTACCGGCAGCCAGTGCAGGCCGCGCAGGATAGGTGTTATATGGGAGCAACACGGTGCTCCTTCTATCACCCGCGCGGCCGCATTCTGGACTAACTGGAGCCTCCTGGTGCTCTTCATTTTATGATCATTCTTGCCATAGTTGAATCACTGCAGTTATTAAGTTAGTAACACAGCTGTAAAAGTGAATCTGGCTTCCCGATTCACTTTGCTTGTCAGATGATCACAAAAAGGGTTCACATGACCTTGGACACTGCAACCGCAACTGTCTTAAATACATGCCAGTTGCCAAGGGCCTGAATTTTTATCAAGTGACCATAGGAACGCTGCAACTGTCGTTAAATGTGGAAAATGGTCATAAACCACATCTTTCAGTGTCCTTCCAACTTCAAAAGATCACTAAATGAATGTGTGTAACTCACACACATCTTACTCACTCTCCTTCAAAATATTCAAGTGACATAATATTCAAGTATTCTTAGCCTGCGAGAGCCAAAGAAGGGAATGAAATGGAAAGTGACGTTATATGAGAACGAGACAAGAGACCTGTGCCATCCTGATAAAATGCATGAGGCATGAACTTCAGGCTCAGCAATATTGCCAAAACATCTGGTACAAGTCAACTGAAGCTTGTTCACTTAAAGAAAATGGGATTCCCAACAGGGATGCTATTCAGCAGGTTCTGACAGGTTCTGGAGAATTTTGAGCAGTTCGGAGAACCGGCAAATACCACCTCTGGCTGGCCCCAGGAGTGGGGTGGGAATGAAGTTTTTTGCAATATCCTTCCCCCGGGAGTGGGGAGGGAATGGGGTTTTGCAGAATCCTTCCCCTGGAGTGGGGTGGGAATGGAGATTTTGCAATATCCTTTCCCTGCCATGCCCACCAAGCCATGCCCACAGAACCAGTAGTAAAAAAATCTGAATTCCACCACTGATTCCCAGTCGAGATGAAGCAAAATGAAGTCTCCACTGACCAAACGTGAGAGTCTTCTCTAGCTAACTTCTTCCAGATACTCCTGAGTGGGGAAATGGTAAACCAATTGGCTTCTTTATTCAAGAACAGTTTTTTTTAATTTTTTTTCCTTTCATTTATGAACGAACTGAGGAAATTGAGAAAAGAATCAGACTCATCAGAATTCATAGATCACCGGTTATAAATCTCAAGACTTTTATGGGGACCTCCAGAAAATCCCTTGTGAGTATCTGCAAGTTCAAAACCACCACAGATTGCTTCCTTCCTTGGCCAATACTCCTAATGAATGGACAATTTATCATTAACAAAACAGGTGTTTAATCAGTTTTATTTCATGTGTAACAGTCTTTAAAAAAATAGATTAACATATTGGAAGTATAAAATGTTCCAGATGGTCTTTTTTGCAAGAGAAGTACAGCCCATGTCTAGACTTGCATCCCCAGATGTGGAATTGGGGCAGAGGCCATCCTCATGAATGGATGCATCTCTTAAATGTATGCTTTAGATTCTAGACACCTGGAAAGAAAATTCTCTCCTACGAAATGGCTGCTTTGCAACCGCTGCCGGTGACACCTAGAAGTCATATCATTGGCACCTGCAGTTTGAAAGAGCCTTGGCTGAGCAACATTTTATGGGCACCAGACAGATTACCTGAAGCAAAGGAGAGTTGGAGCATAGGAAGCAGAGCAGGATATAATGAGCACTGAAGATAGAAATCTGCATTGCCTTTGGTGAGAAGGTTGTCTTTCAGTGCAGAGAAACAAAATCTTGGTTGTCTCACAAGGGCACAAGATTCCCTTCCCAGTTAATGAACGTGCCAGTATTTTTCTCAGACAGATGGCCAAGGGTCTTCAGAATAGCTCGCAAACTCTGCTCCAGTGTCAGTGGGGGTGCTCCCTGGGGAAAAAAAAAAAACACAGGCAAGGGATGAAAGAAGTTGATAGTGAAAACAGCCTAAAGGCCCAGTAACATCGACTGAAAGAATTCAAGGCAATAGAATAGAATGGAATTTTTTATTGGCCAAGTGTGATTGGACACACAAGGAATTTGTCTTTGGTGCATATCCTCTCAGTGCACATAAACAGACAAGATACATTCGTCAAAAATTAGAATAGAATAGAATAGAATAGAATAGAATAGAATAGAATAGAATAGAATAGAATAGAATTTTTTATTGGCCAAGTGTGATTGGACACACAAGGAATTTGTCTTTGGTGCATATCCTCTCAGTGCAGATAAACAGACAAGATACATTCGTCAAAAATTAGAATAGAATAGAATAGAATAGAATAGAATAGAATAGAATAGAATAGAATAGAATAGAATAGAATAGAATAGAATAGAATTTTTTATTGGCCAAGTGTGATTGGACACACAAGGAATTTGTCTTTGGTGCAGATGCTCTCAGTGTACATAAAAGAAAAGATACCTTCATCAAGAATCATAAGGTACAACACTTAATGATAATCATAGGGTACAAATAAGCAATCAGGAAACAATCAATATCAATCGTAAGGATACAAGCAACAAAGTTATCGTCATACAGTGGAAGGAGATAGGTGATGGTATATTTAATATGGTATATTTCCAAGCTCTATCAGCAAGAAAATGTTACTAGACAAGAAATTATATCAGAGAACAAGCCTTGCTGAAGTGGAATCAGGGAATGGAGAGTCCTGTTTAATTTTTTTTTAAAATTATCACAAAATTATTGAACAGATATGCTTTTACATCACCCTCAAAATTAACAGAACTGTTCATGAGACAATTGTATTGCCTTACCGGTGAGACGGGCAACATATAAATGTAATAAACAGATAAATTGGCCACTGCATCATAAAGACCCACTGGAAGTTTACAGAATTGAAGAGGCTCAACTTCACATGACTGATTTTTGGACCAGTGTGTTCCATAAAACAGAAACCTTAGGTTTTTTACCAGCGGTGAAATGCACTTACCTTCACTACCAGTTTGGGAGTGTGAGCGCGTGCCTCTTTTGCATCCGCAGAACCTTCTGCGCATATACAGAGGGTCGAAAACAGGATGTAATGACGTCTGGGCAGGTGGGCGGAGCCTCCCACTGTGGGAGCTACCGGTTCACGCGAGCCGGATAGATCTGGCCGGATTTCACTGCTTGTTTCTACCCATTTCCTGACAGGAATGACATATTCTTTCTGCAATGAATACAGTGGTATCTTGGTACTCAACTGCTTTGAAACTGAGAGAATTTGACTCTGAATACCTTTTGATGCGAAAATGCCACAATGCTTATTGTTTGTTTGATACTCAATGCACAAATTTGAACTTTGCTGCCTTGTGACTCGCTACATCATTCCTTGTGGGAAAAATATGTTTGGTACCATCATTTTTGGTATTCATTGCACCACCTGGAACCAATTAAGGATGAGTACCGAGGTACCACTGTAATTTTAAAAACCCTATGTCTGCGATCTCTTCTTTTTCCTTCATTGTCACTGAGTCTTCGCACCACCTGAGGTTTAGTTAGATGCTGGGGCTCAGCACCCCTGACAGCCCCCTTTCGGGGTGCTGTTATGCTTTAAGGGAGATTTGGGTTAATGTCAGCATTCCAGAAAACCCCCCAACTCCAAGTAAAAACTCTGAAGCAAGCATTTTTCAAAATTCTATTTAGTAGAATAGGTAAACTGGCACATCTGGGACAGCCCGAATCTGAGCCGTCTGGGTTTTCCCTCAGTAAATCAAAACCCCCAAAACCATCCCCTCACTCCTCAGTCGATCACTTGCTCCAATCACCATCCATCCCATCCTGAGGCAGCACTCCGACCACTCCTTCTCCAGATGCAGGATCAGCCTGACCTTGACTGACAGGAAGAATACTATTATGTCTAAAGACAACCCCTCTACTAAATCCCCCCTCCTACTTTTCCACACATGAGAAAGTGGCAACATTGAAGCTTCGGGCCTAATATGGCTTCCACAGCTGACACCCTATCCAGTAGCAGCTAACATAAATTCACTGACAGTGTGTTCTGTCTCCTTCCCCACTTCAGACTCACGAGCTGGCCTTCAGCCAGTGGATTCACGGCTCTTATCAGTCCTGGCAGAGAAATCGCAGCTGCCTGCCAAAGTTCAAACAAATGACTCACGTAGCAAGACTTTCAGCTCTTTTTGAAACGGTTCAGCTAAACTTTTGCTTCCCGTGGAGTGAGAGCAGTCCCAAAGCTCCTTATATATCCTGTGGGGTGGGGCTCCTGCCCCACCCTTCCTTTTGATGACACTGCCTCTCTAATCTTCTGAAGCGCGGGTCAAGCCAAGCTTGATTATTATTATCAGCTGGGTCTGAAGGTGTAGCCTGGAGAAGGGAGGAATCAGGGGATGACGACCTCATTACGTCCTCCGACTGGTGTGGTTCTGGCTCCTGGAGCCGAGCCAAAGGAATCAGTGCTCCCGAGGTAAGCCTTACCAGCCCTTCCCCTTCACTCTAGGAGTCACTGTCGGGCATGGGGCCAGGTTTGGGGGCTGGTGTCACAACACAGTGATGTAGAAAAGTTGATCCCGAAATGTACTATTCTGGTGACTACAGAAATGTTCAGATTCCTTCAGGAGCATGCTGAAACCTCTTCTGAGACCACAGGATTCCATGCTATTTCATGGTACTTGGTACATATTATTTTAGACAAAACCTAATTTAACATAAAACTACAGCATCTCAAGAAAAAACCCAAGCGCTACTTCCTGAAATTGTTCGGATAAATAACCCTGGAATGGTAAGATTCAGGAAAAGATTCAGCGTAATCTGGAGGTTAGATTCTTTTTTTGGAAACGTTCCATTTCTAGAACAGATAATTCAGTCCAGTGGTGGATTTCAAATTTTTTTACTACCAGTTCAGTGGGTGTGGCTTGGTGGGTGTGGCGTGGCTTGGTTGGTGTGGCAGGGGAAGGATACTGTAAAATCTCCATTCCCACCCCACTCTGGGGGAAGGATACTGCAAAATCTCCATTCCCACCCCACTCTGGGGGAAGGATACTGTAAAATCTCCATTCCCACCCCACTCTGGGGGAAGGATACTGCAAAATCTCCATTCCTTCCCAATCCGCTGGGACTTGGGAGGCAGAGAATAGATGGGGGACGGGTCCAGCCAGAATTTTTACTACCGGTTCTCTGAACTACACAAAATTTCCGCTACCGGTTCTCCAGAACTGTTCAGAACCTGCTGAAACCCACCTCTGATTCAGTCCATGTTTTATTTCCACTGTATAAAATGTAGGTGGTTTTTATCCCCCCCCCCCTCCTATTTGCTTACCATTACATTTCCCATGTCGGTCTGTACCCATCCAGGATGCAGCGCAACGCACATGATCTCATCTTTGGCAAGATGCAAGGACTGGCATTTGGAGAGCATATTCAGAGCACACTATGAGGAAAAGAGGGAAGAAGAAGATAAATGAATGCTTCATCTAAGTTCTCAAAGGTGCCAGGCCATTCAAATGTGCTCTTCTCCTACTTGGGATAACAACAGAATTGAGCTTTACATTCTCGGATCATGGGTTCGTCTGTACCTTACTACAGCGATAAGCAATGACGTGGCCCCTCTGCCATTCAAGGACGCTTGTGATGGAGCCTGCTTCACTGGAAATATTGACGATGGCAGCTTTGCTGCAGCTCATGCCTTTCAGGGGACTTTCTTGAGCTGCCTTCCTCAGCAAAGGAATAAACACCTGGAGGATGAAAGGAACAAGTGAAGGCCAGTCAAACCTTCTGCAAGGACTAGAACAGAACAGAACAGAACATAATCTTGGAGGTCTTCTAGTCCAGTCCACTGCTCAAGAACCTATACCAGTGACGGCTAACCTTTTTGCCATCATGTTCCAGAAGGTGGGGGGAGGGGGGATCGCGTGCATGCATGCCCACTCCCATAATTCTATGCACCCCACCCCACAGGTGCGACCCCTCTCCCCTCTCTCCTGTCATGTGATGGCCCAATAAGCTCGTTTTTCTCTCTCACCTGGCTCCAGAGCTTCTCTATGAGTCTGGGGAGGGTGAAAACAGCGTTCCCCACCCCATTTTCCAACTTCCGTTTGGACAGGAAGTGCCTTTTTTGCTGTCTCCAGCCTCCAGAGACTCCTAGAGAGGCTCTGGTGGCTGGGGACAACAAAAAAATCTCAGGAATTCTGGGAGTTGAAGTCCACAAGTCTTAAAGCGACCAAGGTTGAAGACCCCTGGTATGGAATGTCTGCATCTAAATATTCTTTCTACTCCAAAGAACCAGAAAGTTTCCTCACCTGGACAACTATCATGGGCCCAATCACATTGGTTCTGTAGGTCTCAGCCATGCTCTCTGGTGTTTCAGTCTCCAGGCTGCTCATATTTACAATCCCTGCGTTATTAATCAGGAGGTTCAATCCAGCCCCTTTTAGGTATTCCGTAACTTTGGCTGCGGCAGCCTTGACGCTGGATGGATCATCCGCATCTACAGGAAAAAAGAAATGTACGTTACTTCACCTCCAACTTTGCATACTGCACAGTGGTCCAATAAACAGGGGTAGGCTGCTGGGCATTCGCAGGGGTTCGGGAAAACCTCTAGTTAAGATTCTGTGCAGTTCTGAGAACCCCCAAATCCCACTCCTGGCTGGCTCCGCCCACCCCACCCCACCCCTCCCAGGAGTCCCCACGTGGCCCGTTTTGGATGCAGGTAAGTGCAGAGCATGTGCAGAGGCTCGGAGAGGGTGAAAAACCGGCCTACTGGAAGTTCGGGAAGGGGCCTCAAGAGGCTCCAGAGGGCCTCCGGAGCCTGGAGAGGCCATTTCCGCCCTCTCGGAGGCCCAAAGAAAGCCTCCAGAGCCCGGGGAGGGCAAACACACACACACACACACACACCCTGCCGTGGTGCAGGAGGCCGACTAGGATACGCCCACCATGGCCACGCCCACAGAGCAACCGGACAGAGAATCTCTTGCTAAAAATGTTGAAGTCCACCTCTGAATATACTTGCATTTTGCTGAGCCTGCTGTTTCTATTTTCCCGCCTGTCTTATAACAAAACGACTTTCCTGTAAGAAACAGGTGAGTAATCTCAAGATCGTAGAGACTTGTCACCTACTTATGCTTTTGAAACATGCCAAATGTTCTTCGGGAAGCCAATAAAGATAAGACAGTATCTGAGTTCATGCCTTTTATTAAACTACGGATGGGATAAAACTTTGACCTGAAGCCCTAATTTACTGAAATCGTGCCCCCACACCACTCTGAAATTGAAAGTTATGTATGAAAGTAGCATGATTGATAGGTTCCTGCATTGCAGTTCCTGAATTTAATTAATGTTTGTAACTCTGATTACAACAGCTTAGCATATCATAAAACCTATTAAATTGCAATTCACCTAAATAGGTGATACAGAAATGTTATTCGGCCAGTTACGTGACTCAGATGGGACTGAATGGCTGAAAAACAACAGGTCCAACCTCATATTAGCAATAGCAATAGCACTTAGACTCATATACCGCTTCATAGTGCTTTTTTATAGCCCTCTCTAAGCGGCTTACAGAGTCAGCCTCTTGCCCCCAGCAATCTGGGTCCTCATTTTACCCACCTCGGAAGGATGGAAGGCTCAGTCAACCTTAAGCCTGGTGAGATTCAAAATCATCTATTGCAATATCCTTCCTGTAAAAAACTACTTCAGCTTCAATCGCAATAATACAAGAGCAAACAATAGATTCAAACTTAATGTCAACCGCTTCAAACTTGATTGCAGAAAATATGACTTCTGTAACAGAATTGTTAACGCTTGGAACTCACTACCTGACTCCATAGTCTCTACTCAAAATCCCAAAATCTTTAACCAAAAACTGTCTACTATTGACCTCACCCCATTCCTAAGAGGACTATAAGGGGCGTGCATAAGAGCACAAAAGTGCCTACCGTTCCTGTCCTATTGTTCCCTTCATTAGATTAAATCTACATAGCTGTTGCATATTTTTACATATATATATATATATATATATATATATATATATATATATATATATATATATATATATATATATATATATATATTTCATTCATGATGTGTTGTTTTTATCTACGACAATGTTTGTGTATACTGTTGTGTCAAAAAAAAAAAAGATTCGATCTGCCAAATTGCAGGCAGCCGGCAGGCAAGCAGAAGTAGCCTGCAGTACTGCACTCTCACCACTGCGCCACCTCAGCTCTATTAGTAAATTAGTAAAACGTTGCACGTAGTAGCCTCTCTCAGCCGAAGGCTGAGTGGTGCAGCTAGGTGGATCATCACCCTTATTAGATATGCAAGCTACTAAACTCACCACCGAGTTTTAGGTGAGAATTCCTCCCAATAATACCCTCAAATTTGCTGCCAATACCATATATAAGTTTGGCAGAAATGGAAGAGAAGGTACAAAAAGTCACTGCTTGGATACTGATCTTTCAATGCATATGTCCAGGAGAATGCTTGTTTCTTTGTCTGGTAGCAGATCGAGCTATTTCGGGAATCCATTTTTGGAATTCTGCCTAAACTGTATAAACTACCAATTGTAATGCAAGGCAGTGTTTATTTGCTCTGGTGTGGGTGTATGGAAATTGCTTACTTGGCATGATCTACTGTGTTGCTGAATTCCAGTAATTTCCCCTTTTCAAGAAGAACCAAAGAGATTTTCAGGACACATACCCAATGCCATGATAATGATTTGTGGATGTTCAGCAGCCAAATTCTTCAGGTCCTGAAAGGAAAAAAAATCCACAAACTTAGTGCCTTTTCCTTTATAGCTAACCATGGCAAATATGTTTCCACTACATCTTGTTTTCCCCCCCTTCATATGCTAGTAGATTTTTTCCACGGGCAAAATCTGCAGGGAAGTCATTGGGCAGAGAGGAAATGTTTGGAAACAAGTATTAGAGGTGAGCAATTAGGCAGCAACTTTCATATCAGAACAGTTTTCTATTCCTTTCAGGATTTTTTTTTCTTTTAATTGTGATGCCAGCATTCCAGAAAAAAACCCAATTCCAAGTAAAAACTCTGAAGCAAGCATCGTTCAAAGTTCTATTTACTAGGATAGGTAAACTGGCACATCTGGGAAAACCTGAATCTGAGAGGTCCAGGTTTTCCCTCAGTAAACCAAAACCCCCAAAACCATCCCCTCGCTCCTCAGTCAATCACATGCTCAAATCATCAACCCTCCCATCTTGAGACAGCACTCCCACCGCTCCTTCTCCAGATGCAGGATCCGCCTGACCTTGACTGACAGGAAGAATGCTACTATGTCTAAAGACAATCCCTCTACTAAATCCTTCCTCCGACTTTCCCACACGTGAGTGGGTGGCAGCATGGAAGCTTCCGGCCTAATATGGCTTCCAAAGCTGACAGGTGATAGGTTTGTGCAACCCATGGACTCCAAAACAAGGTCTGTGCTAAAGAATACAGACTTAGCAAACAATTCATTTGAAGAAAATATAAGAAATGTTGGATGAGGCTACCGGTTCGCGCGGGCCGGTTAGATCTGGCCAGATTTCACTGCCGGTTTCTACCCATTTCCTGACAGGAATGACATATTCTTTCTGCAATGAATACAGTGGTATTTTGGTACTCAACTGCTTTGAAACTGACCGAATTTGACGCTCAACACATTTTGATGTGAAAATGCCCCAATGCTTATTGTTTGTTTGGTACTCAATGCACACACTTGAACTTGGCTGCCTTGTGACTTGCTACATTATTCCTTGTGGGGAAAATGTGTTTGGTACTCATCATTTTTGGTATTCATTGCACCACCTGGAACCAATTAAGGATGAGTACCGAAGTACCGCTGTAATTTTAAAAACCCTATGTCTGCGATCTCTTCTTTCTCCTCCATTTTCACTGAGTCTTCTCACCACCCGAGGTTTAGGGAGATGCTGGTATACAATTTTTTTGTATACATGACATACAATGACTAAGCAGGGGTGAAATCTACTTCCCTTTCTTACTGGTTTGGAAGTGCATGTGCTGCGTGTGCAAGTGAAGCGAGTGCATGTGTCACATGCATGTGCAGACCTTCTGCACAAGTGCAAAACATGCACATGCACAAAACCTTCTGTGCATGCGCAGAAGGTAAAACAACACATTACTTCCTGGTTAAAACCAGGGAGTAATGACACCTGGGCGGGTGGGCAGAGCTTTGCTCCACCATCGCTACCGGATTGCCGAACTATCGGCACTCGCTGAAGTGTTGCGGGAAACTTCGGCTGGGCTCCTCGAGAGACGAGAGCTTGCAGGGGGGCGATCTGGCGTCCGCAATGGAGAGCAAAATCCGGCTGCTCCCCTGATCAGACGCTGTTTACAGTTCCAAGTCCCAAGCGGCAGGAGACGAGGGCTGCTTTGCTCCACCGGTTGGGCAAATATGCCAAGGCAGAATGCTGATGCCGCACAAAATGAAATAGAGAAAAAGAGAGAGAATGAGAGAGAGAGAGAATCAGAGAGAATCAGAATGAGAGAATGAGAGACAGAGAAAGAGAATAAGAGAGAGAGAGAATGAGAGAGAAAGGGAGCACCGCCTTCTTGGAAGAAGTGCGGGGTGTGTGTGAAGTGGGATGTTTTGCATTAAGTATTGACCCCCCCACCTCAATTTCGCGAGGTTGGAGCAGCAGGCAGCGGTCCTTCCCGGCGCACCCTGGTTTCTCCGGAGCACTTCGCCCCCCCTCCCTCCGCTTCTGCCCGCCTCCTCCTCCTCCTTCTCCTGGAGTCTCTGGGCTGCTTACTCAGCTGGAGGGAAAACTCAAAGGGCACTCTGCCACCTGGCTTGCCTGCCTCCCTGGGGATGTCGCCCAGGGGGCCGCTCCCTTCTCAGCTCTTGTTTGAAGCTGCCTGGCTCTGAAAGGCACAACACACACAGAGAATTAGAATCAGAGAGTGAGAGAGAATGAGAAAGAGACAGAATGAAATAGAATCAGAGAGAGAGAGAGAGAGAATCAGAATGAGAGAGAGAGAATGGGAAGAGAGAAAGAATGAGAGAATAAGAGAGAAAGAGTGGGAGAGAGAGAGAGAATGAGTGAGAGAGAGAGAGGGGGGAGAGAGAAAGAGAATGTGAGAGAGAAAGAGTGGGAGAGAGAGAAAATGAGTGAGAGAGAAGGGGGAGAGAGAAAGAAAGAAAAACAGCGGCAAGACTATTGATAGGACAATACTGGAAGACAAAAGAGTTACCTACAATACAAGAATGGATATTGAAAGTTGCTAATTTGGCTGAGATGGCTAAAATCTCAGCCTTTTTGAAAGATACTACACAAGAAAAATATTTAACTGAATGGAAAAAATGGATTGAATATACGCAAAATAGATATCAGATTAAGAGATATCAGATTGCCTTTGAATGATTAGGATGTATTTATCTCTGACTTGTATGGGGGAAGTTAGGATTTGAGAAGAAGGGGAGGATTATAATTTGTGTTAGGGAAAATTTAGCGTATGATTGTTTTTTCTTTTGAACTATACCTTGTGTTTGTTCTGAGAAGTCGGGGGAGGGGGAGGTGGTTTTGGAGGAGGGAGGGGATGGAGTGGGGGAGGGTGAAAGGGGTGAAAATTTTTGTAAAAACTTTTTCAATAAAAGAGAGAGAGAAAGAATGAGAGAAAGAGGGAGAAAGGGGGGAAAGAGAGAATGAGAAAGGAGGAAAGAGAGAATGAGAGAGGGAGAGAGAGAGAGAGAAAGAATGAGAGAGAAAGAGGGGGAGAGAGAGAAAGAGAGATGAGAGAATGAGAGAATTAGTGAGAGAGAGGGGGGAGAGGGAAAGAGAGAATGAGAGAGAAAGAGAGATGAGAGAATGAGAGAGAAAGAGGGGGGGAGAGAGAGAAAGAGAGAGAGAATGAGAGAATGAGAGGGAATGAGTGGGAGAGAGAGGGGGAGAAAGAGAGAGAAAGAGAGAAAGAAAGAGAGGGAGGGAGGGAGAGAGGGAGAGAAAGACAGAAAGAATGAGAGGGGGGGGGAGAGACGGGAGGGGGAGAAAGAGAGAAAGAGAGAGGAGAGATAGTGCCTGAAGGACCCCATCCCATCACTGGGAGTCTAGGCACTTCAGCAAGTGGTGCACTGGATTCGTATTAGTGGTCCCCGGGATTTAAAATTACAAACTTGGTGGTCCCTGAGGTCCTAAAGGTTGGGGACCCCTGGACTATACTATACAAGGCCTCAGGGAGGCACTTCACGAGAGGCAGTTCTGGTAAATAGCGTCCATTGTGTTGCAAAGGCTCCGAAGTGAGTGAAGAACTGAAAAGAACTACAAGACCTTTACAGGGAGTCTAGGGATAGTAGAAGCCTCCTAAATTGCCCCTGAAGAAAAAAAAGATCCTTAGCCCAGAGCAGCACATTTTGCAAGTGGCTAATTTGAACGAGGATAACGAAAACAAAACGTGATGAAATTCCCACACGGGCCCTTAAGATTTATAAATACGTGACCACTGTAAGTATCTTCCAATCAATCGATTGGAGAAATTAGACTCCCCATTGTTTCCCTCTCCCTACTTCTGAAAAAGAAAAGCAATGTTAAAACGTTTTAAATATAACCAGTCTTCATTTAACAAACTCATATATATATTTCCTCCATCGTGTCTAATACAATCATGCCTGCACCATCACTACCTAGGAGATAAGCAAATTTCCATTACAGACAAAAAATCTTTGTTCTTCCCACATAAAGCTGAAGGCCTCACCTGAGCACGAGGTCCAGCCGGGTCCCGGCAAGTGGCAAAGATCCATTTTGGGGGGTTGTTTTTCTTTACCAGCTGCCTGACCAGCTCCAAGCCAAGTCCCCGATTGGAACCGGTTACCAGAACGCTGTGTGGATTCAGTTGTTCCATCTCTCTTGCCGGCTCAGGCTAACTAAGAAATTGCTTTGTGCTCTTCCTTAAATATTGGCGCAACTGAGTGCATTGCCAGTCCACCCATCTTATATAACTTGGAAACAATAAGCCTGAAGAAAATCAAGAAGGAGGGAATTTGGCAAACAATCCCCAGGGTTTTGCCCAATCTTGCAGTAGGTTTTTTTTTCTTTCTTTCTTTTTCCTCCCCATTCTGCGCAGCTGTTTCTCTTTTGGTATGTTCAGTGGGTATGTTTTTATTTAAAGAATCTCTTCTGTGTTTTCTGCCCTGAAAAAAAGCGCTTAAAGCAATTAAACCCTTTAAACCCAAGGTAGTTTTAGGCTGAAAATCTGAATGTTCAATGCTTTGTGGATTAAAATAACATCTACTCTCAGATACATAGGATAATTTGGAAGATGTGGTGGATGTGCCCCAAGATAAAAAAAATTTGGCAAAAAATTAAAAATTGGCTAGAGGGAATTACCCAACTAAAAATGGAATTTAAACTAGAACTTTATTTATTAAGAAAAATTAACCCAAAATAGATAAATCTTGCAATACGTAATACTTCATATATTAACGACAGCAAGGATCACTGTCGCATATGGATGGAAACAAAACAATGTTCCAGGAGAGGAAATAATAACCCGAAAAATCTTACAGTGTGCAGAAATGGACAAGATGAAGCTAGAAATTAAGGAAAGGGAAGAGTCGGAATACTACAAAGTGTGGAATAAATTATATGATTGGTTAGAAAAAAGAAATCAAAATAATAAATTGGAATGTTAACCTAATTAAGTTAAAATTAGGAAGTGTAAACCACTGAATTGTGTTAACTGGATTGTTGTGTCTGCGCCCCCCGAGCCGGGCCTCCTGCCAGAAAGTGACTTGGAAAGTGAGGGGGAAAGGCCATCAGGACTTACCTCTGGAGCACCGGCTTCCCTGGCTCAGCTCCAGAAGCCAGAGGCAAGCCAGGTGGAGGAGATAATAAGGCCTCCGTCCCCTGATTCTTTTCCCCCCAGGCCACGCCTCCAGACCCGGCTGATGGCAATCAGGCCTGGCTGGACCCTAGGTTTCGTAGGCAGGAGAGGTGGGAACAACAGAAGCAAGGGTGGGGGCAGGCCTAGGAAGTGCTGAGTCATGGAGCCACACCCCACAGGAAAATAAAAAGCAGCAAGAGCTGCTATACCACTTCGTGGCAAGCAAATCAACTGCTTAACTAGAGCTGAAGTACTGTTTGTTCCTGGTTGACTCATCGGCATCAAGCGAGATAACAAAGACACTTGGCAGACGCTCGCTAGTTTGCTGCCAGAAGCTGATAGTTGCTGGCTAATTAAGTCATCGCTCGGACTGAGGCGAGGGGGACAGAACACTGATAAGGACGGATTGGTAAATAGATACCAATGTAAATATAGCATGTAGAGGATCGATAGAATAAGAACAGAGAATATATATTTATATCGATATGGCAAGCTGTAAAATAATATATGATGTAATGTTGTGTCTGTTATGTGTTTTTAATGTGTTTTTGTTTTTGGTTTTATTTTTCTTTATTTTGTTTTTAAAAGTTAAAAGTTTAATAAAAATTATTTTTTTAAAAAAATTTGTTGTTAGTTGCGAAGTCGTGTCCGACCCATCGTGACCCCATGGACAAGGTTCCTCCAGGCCTTCCTGTCCTCTACCATCCCCTGGAGTCCATTTAAGCTCACGCCGACTGCTTCAGTGACTCCATCCAGCCATCTCATCCCCTGTTGTCCCCTTCTTCTTTTGCCCTCAATTTTTCCCAGCATTAGGCTCTTCTCCAGTGAGTCCTTCCTTCTCATTAAGTCTTCTTAATATTACTTCTCCTTGTTTTCATCATTTGGAATAGAAAGAAGTTCAGAAGTTGAGACCAAACAAATAATTCCATGCTAACTCCATCGAGGGTCCCAGTTTCCCATCTCCTTTTTCTGCAGGATTCTGATGGAAGAGTTGCAACCGGAAGAGAATGAACGAAGGATGGGACGCCTATCAACCATTGACACTAAAATTTGCTTTGACTCCTAGGAGAAAAATTGCTATTGATGTTTGACAGTGGACAACCAAGAATTTCTGGCTTGCTTGTGATTTAAGCATCATTAAAAAACCTCAGGAAAGAAACAAATATGAACAAGTTGCTCTTTTGCAAAGTTCTGTAGTTTTGAAATATTTTATTTCATATTTAGTCATTTATCACATCTGCATTATTTTTAGGTTGGAGAAGGATGATTAAGGGACAGAAAAGATGTAAAAGAGCTACGGTGGCGCAGCGGGTAGAGTGCAGTACTGCAGGCTACTTCTGCTGACTGCCGGCTACCAGCAGTTTAGCAGTTCAAATCTCACCAGGCTCAAGGTTGACTCAGCCTTCCATCCTTCCGAGGTGGGTAAAAGGAGGATCCAGATTGTTGAGGGCAAGAGGCTGACTCTGTAAACCGCTTAAAGATGGCTATAAAAGCACTATGAAGCGATATATAAATCTAAATGCTATTGCTATGTCTAGAGTGAAAGCATTGAAAAATGTTTTCATTACCAATCATTGGATATATTGTTTAGTTATTGGCTTACATGAAATGTTTATGTCCCACTTGTCATTTGTAAGCATAATAATGTATTGGATTACAATAAAATACAACATAATAAAGCAGATTAGATATCAAGAATTAAAATTTGGCTGCTCTGTTTTGGGCTTTCACCTTTAAGTGAATTTAACAAGTGTCCGAATTATTTCCAAGCAGCAGTAATGCTGCAAATTATATCAAAATAATTACTTGGTTTTTGACCATAGTGTCAACTTTGATGCTCTTACACTGAATGTCCCCTATTTGTTAGAGGTTACCACACACGCTTTGGAAGAGCAAGTTATCCAGGAAGGTTGTTAAGTACCATATTTTTTGGAGTATAAGATGCACCGGAGTATAAGACGCTATTTAGTTTTTGGGGAGGAAAAAGAAAAAAGCTGATTGGCAGGTAGATTGGTCTCCTGGAATATCCCCAATCAACTGTTCCCAGAGGTGAATTTTAGCAACAGGTTCCTTGGTTGTGAGCTCTGTGCCTTGCTTTTTTTTGCTTTTTTTGCTTTTTTTTTCTGCCTCTGAAACTTCTGAAACCTGTTTCAGAAAAAAAAAATTCTGTCTCTAAAAGCCTCCTAAACAGCTTCAGAAAAAAAGCCTCTGAAGCTCTGTTTGGGAGCTTTTTTTCTGAAGCTCTGTTTGGGGGCTTTTTTTCTGAAGCTTCATTTCTGATGCTTTTTTCAGCCAGTGAAACCTCTGATTGAGAAGCTGGGCGGACCTACATTCGGAGATAAAATGCACCCAGATGCATCTTATACTCCAAAAAATACTGTATCTCATTTGCTTCTATGGTATTTCAAAATAATCCAAGACAAGCTCTTTCTCCTCTTGGGCAGGAATTTTACTGGGTGAACCAAACCCTGAAAATCACCAGAATCACCATAACGTCATGTCTTGAGTCCTATTCTAGAAGAAGGCCCTGGTAGACACCACATTTGATGTTCTCAAAGTTATTATCATTTGATGGGCAGGGAATCACCTTAAAGGAGCATTCTTCTTCTGCCTTTTCATAGTGCCTTAGAGCAGGGGTCTCCAACCTTGGCAACTTTAAGATTTGTGGACTTCAACTCCCAGAGTTCCTCAGCCAGCTCTGGGAGTTGAAGTCCACAAGTCTTAAAGTTGCTAAGGTTGGAGACCCCTGCCTTAGAGAACCCCAGAAAGGAATGTAAACCAAGGTTGATTAAGCTGAAAATTAAAACAATATTTTTAAAAGATCCTCTGCATCCAAATTGCCAGGACATGTTCTCTTCAGTATGCCAAGTTCCTGTAGGCCCACCTAAAGTGATACTTACTTCTTTCTAGAAGCTCAAAAGATCAACTCAGCCATTTCTACGCATTAAGAGCAGGTATAGAAACATAGAACTCAAACCAATTGTGTGTTTAGCTTTGGAAGGGCATGCCTGGAATTGTAAGTATTAGGTAAGCTTTTATACCTGTGAGTATTATTCGGTGGTGAAATCCAATTATTTTTTTTTGCTACCGGATTGTGGCTTGGTGGGCGTGGCTTGGTGGGCATGGCAGGGGAAGGATACTGCAAAATCTCCATTCCCACCCCATTCCAGGGGGAAGGATATTGCAAAATCTCCATTCTTACCCCGCTCTGAGGCCAGCCAGAGGTGGTATTTGCTGGTTCTCTGAACTACTCAAAATTTCCACTACCGGTTCTCCAGAACCTGTTAGAATCTGCTGGATTTCACTCTTGCATTGAAGACATAAAGCTGCCTATAAAGACATAAAGGCTCAAGATCCAGATGGATCTTGACAAACCTGAACACTGGGACCTATCTAACAAAATGAAATTCAATGTAGAGAAAAGTAAAGTCTTACACTTAGGTAAGAAAAACCAAAAGCACACATATAAACTGGGTTCGAACCAGGCTTAATAGCAGTGACTGTGAGAGGGATCTTGGAGTCTTGAAGCTTGGATGAGAAGAGAAACTTATTTATTTTATTTATTTATTTTTGTCACACAGTATATATAAGCTTAAGCATGAAATAATTATACAATATATAAGCATATATATGAGTATAAGTATGTAATAACTATATTAATTGGATATAATGAAGGAAAACAATAGGACAGGAACGGTAGGCATGTTTGTGCTTTTATGGAAAGGTCCAGCTGCCTTTTTGAAAAAAAACCTTGGGGACAACCCTGACCTGGATGAGTGAGAATCTCCATAGACAAATTTAATGCAGAGTTTTCCCACGCTATGAACCAGTTATAAAATGAGCCATCTAAGACTCAGGGGCAGGAACTCCAAACCTTCCGAAGAAACTTCAAACCCGGGACAGTTCACAGAGTGGGTTCCCTCCATAGCCTCCGTATACAAGTATACATATAAACTGGGGGAAACCGGGCTTAATAGCAGTGACCGTGAGAGGGATCTTGGAATCTTAGTGGACAACCTGCTAAATATGAGCCAGCACTGTGGAACTGCAGCCAAAAAAGCCAACATGATCCTAAGTTGCATTAACAGAGAGATACAATCAAGATCAAGTAGAGGTACTAATACCACTATAAAGCCCTAGTAAGACCACACCTAGAGTACTGCATCCAGTTTTGGTCACCACAGTATAAAAAAGATGTTGAGACTCTAGAAAAAGTGCAGAGGAGAGCAACCAGGATGATTAGGGGACTGGAGACTAAAACATATGAAGAACGGTTGCAGGAACTGGGCATGGCTAGTCTAGTGAAGAGAAGGACCAGGGGAGACATGATAGCTGTCTTCCAATACTTGAGGGTCTGCCACAGAGAGGAGGGGTCAAACTGTTTTCCAAAGCACCCGAAGGCCAGACAAGGAATAATGGATAGAAACTGACCAAGGAGAGATTCAACCTAGAAATGAGGAGGAATTTTCCGACAGCGAGAACAATCCACCCATGGAACAGAAGTTGCCTTCAGAAGTTGGGGGAGCTTCATCACTTGAGACTTTCAAGAAAAAATTGGACTGCCATTTGTCAGAAATGGTATAGGGTCTCCTGCTTGAGCGGTGCTGGGGGGGTTGGACTAGATGACCTATAAGGTCCTTTCCAACTCTGTTAATCTGTAATCTCTATTTTTTAACTGCATTTCCTTTGATGAGAACATTATTCTGCAATACTGTGGAGCAGATTCCTGGTTGTCTCACCAGGGAATAAGATTCCCTTCCCAATTAATAAACGTGCCATGATCTTTCTCAGAGAGACGGCCGAGCGTCTTCAGAATAGCTCGCAAACTTTCCTCCATTGTCAGTGGGGGTGTTCCCTGGAAAAAACAAAACAGGCAAGGGATGAAAGAAGTTCACAGGGGAAAAAAGAACATCTAAAAACCTCGGTAAATCAAGTGACAGCAAATTCCTTAACAGCCAATGAAGTCAAAACAGAAACTCAGTCCTGAATGAGATTCTATCTGGATTCCATTCTCCCGCTATTTTAAAAGCAGTAGGGGGGAAAAAAACTAAGGAGAATGGCAACTGGAAAACAAAGCCATCTGCATTTTCCATTAATTCTTTTTGGCAACTGTGCAATAAAATCTTTGTCTAGGTTAGAAACAGATTTAGTTTTCAGGGTGCAGCAAACCTCTTTGAATTATTCCAGTGAATTTACATTATTCATGCTAAAACGATAGGATTGTTAGGGCTGTGCAGAATTGTTGATCTGGGAATGGAATATTCTGAAGAATTCGGAACTATTTCCTTTGGGGCCATGACATAACTGGGGTGGTTCCGTGGTTTCGATAAATACATTTTCCAAACTTCGAATAGTTCAAGCTGTTTCACACACACTGTTCCAGTAGCGAAATCTGAGCCTGTTTACTACCGGTTCGCTGGCGCAGTGCACACCACGCACCAAATGCAAGGTGTGTGAATGCGCGCAGTGCACGCCAAAAGGAGGCATGGGGTAAGTAGAACAGCGCAGGGGAAGGGGTGATCAGCTGTGGTGCACAATCTTTTTTTTTACTTTTAAAAGCATTTTTTAACAACCTATTTGGCTGAATAGGTTGTTAAAAGATGCTTTTAAAAGTTAAAAAAAGGCTCTGACGATCGCGTGGCACAGCTGTGATCGTTAGAGCCTCTCTTTTTTTTTACCTTTTAAAAGCATTTTTTAAAAGAAGCGGCAACCAGAGAAGTGGGCAACCGGGCATTGGGTGGGGGTGGGCAGGGATTTTTGCTATCGGTTCTCCAAATTACCTGCCACCATCACTACCGGATCAGCCGATCCGGTCCGAACCAGGAGCATTTCACCCTTGCACTGTTCCAATAAAACAGTCTTCTTTGTGGTCCGAAGTACCTCTGGAAACTTTGAGAATGCTTCCAGTTCAGAGATCGTTTCCCCAAATCTAACAAACAATCCCACAGAGAAACAACAGGTATGGCATGATCCAGCGGGAACAAAATGTTTCCGAAGTCTTCAGACAGTTCCACTCCTAATCCGATTAATCTTGCCCACACTTGTTTTCTGATTGTTGTATGAAGTTTGTTTGTTTTTGTTTTTTCTTCAGTTCACTTACCAATTCATTTCCCATGTCAGTCTGCACCCACCCAGGGTGCAGTGTAATGCACAGAATCTCATCTTCGGCAAAGTGCATGGACTGGCATCGAGTGAGCATGTTCAGAGCAGACTGAGAAGGAGAACAAAGAAAGAGAAAATAAACAAGTGGGTCCTCTGAGCTCTCAGAGTCACCAGCCCCTTTCCCACGCAGCTTCTGTAGCTGAAATCTGGCTTGGGCAATAGGCTGAACGCTCCACAAAGGCCTGCAGAAGATAAGAACATTAATGGATCCATAAAGATATGCTATCATCTCCCACTCGTTTCTCCCAGGTATGACTCACTTCTTCCCCTCCCTCAATCCTGTTGGCAGTGGTTCCATATCGGTTGACAGAAGGAGCCAAATGTCTGTTCCAGGACCTTAGGTGAACCTACTAAGTACACGTTCTCTCTCTGGCCACGTTTGGTGAAAGGTATTGTGCAAGGAAAGCTTACGGTTCCCCCTAAGCTCATATTTGATACCCGGTTTCCCCGAAAATAAGACCCAACTGGAAAATAAATCCTAGCATGATTTTTCAAGATGCTCGTAATATAAACCCTACCCCCCCAAAATAAATCCCAGTTGAGATTGTCAGCCAGGTGGGTGCATTTAGTACTGTATTTCCCCCCAAAAATAAGACCTAACCAGAAAATAAGCCGTAATGCATCTTTGGCAGCAAAAATTAATATAAGACCCAGTCTCATTTTTGGGGAAACACAGTAGTACACCTGGAAGTATTTTCAGCACTCCCAACAGCCTGTTTATTGCCATCACAGTTGAGTTGACCATCTCCTTCTTGGCAGAAGGGACGGAGGGAGGGAGAGAGGGAGGGAGGGAGAAAGGAAGGAAGGAAGGAAGGAAGGAAGGAAGGAAGGAAGGAAGGAAGGAAGGAAGGAAGGATTTTCACACCTGTAAGCTATGACAATTTACAGAAAATCGATTGGGCTTGTTATCAGGGGATGTCTTATTTCGGGGGAAACAGGGTACCCTGTAGTAAAGAAAGGGAAAAACTAAGCAAGCAGTGTGATCCATATCTAAAGTGTGTAACCTTCCACATTTAATATTAGACATGAGATGGTACGATACAGGTAATCCTTGACTTACAACAGTTCGTTTAGTTACCATTTGAAATGACAAAGCACTGAAAAAAAGTGACTGACGGCTGTTTTTCACACCTATGACCATTACAGCATCCCTATGGTCACGTGTTCAAAATTCAGCTGCGTGGCAAGTGACTCGTATTTATGACGGTTACAGTGTCCTGGAGTCATACGATCGCCTTTTGCGACCTTCTGATCAGCAAACTCAACAGTTTCACTTAACAAGTGTGCTATTAACTTAATGGTGGCAGTGATTCACTTAACAGCTGTGGCTAGAAAGGCCGTACACTGGGGCAAAATCCACCACCGATGCTGAACAACAGAAATTTTGGGCTTCATTGCTGTCGTAAGTCAAGGACTACCTATATGGGGCCAAAAAAGTATGAGTGAAACAAAAAACTTGGTGACTAGGAAGAAAATGCTTGGATCTTAAAAGGACCAGACCTTTGTACAGTATTATAAAGTGCAATAATGTTTCTCGACCATGGCAACTTTAAGATGCGTGGACTTCAACTTGCAGAATTCCCCAGCCAGAATTCTGGGAGCTGAAGCTGACACATCTTAAAGTTGACGAGATTGACAAACTGTTCTGTCCTCCCTTGCCTCCGTCCGAATGATGGCTTAATTAGCTGTCACTATCAGCTCCGGCAGCAGAATAGCCAGCGTATGCCAAGAGCCTCCGTTATCTTCCACGATGCTGGTGAGTCACCCAGAAACAAATTTCAGCTCTTAATCAGTGGATTGCCCGTTACAAAGAGACACAGCAGCTCTCGCTGCCTTTTATATCCTGTGGGGTGTGGCTCCTTGACTCAGCACTTCCTGGGCCTGCCCCACCCCTGCTTCTGTTGTTCCCTCCTCCCCTGCCTATGAAACCAAGCCTGATTGCCGTCAGCTGGGTCTGCAGGCGTGGCCTGGGGGGGGGAAGAGTCAAGGGATGGAGGCCTCGTTATCTCTTCCGCCTGGCCTGTTTCTGGCTCCTGGAGCTGAGCCAGGCAAGCCGGTGCTCCCGAGGTAAGTCCTGATGGCCCTTCCCCCTCACTGTCCAAGTCACTTTCTGGCAGCAGGCCCGGCTCGGGGGGCGCAGACACAACACAAACCCTATGGTACAGGCACCTATACAGAGCTGGTATTCAGCCGGTTCACACCGGTTCGGGTGAACCAATAGCGGCAATCTTGGGTCGGGTCGACTGCAAGTCGTGCTATTTAGGCACATTTTCGAGGCCGGTCGTATGCGCGGAAGGCATGTGAGCGAGCAAAGCGCATGCACAAAGTGAGCGTGCACACGTGCAGCGAACCGGTGGTAAAGGTAAGTGAAACTCACCCCTGCACCTATAGAGTCTCGCATGTGCTCGATCTGTCCTCTCTGTAGTGAACCTTTGCAGATTACTGGGCTTCTGCTGCCATTAATCGTGGGAAGCCAATATTCAGATTTCTTCCCACCTGCTGAGCCGTGGAGCTCTGTCTGGAGAGCTCACAGGCCCTTCCGTGTGGAGAATCTTTGCACCAGCTCTGGGCTTGCCAAACCTTTTGTTGAGCTGAGTCAGTTGCGTACCGATTACTTATCGGCTATCAGGGAGTGGAAAAGATACTGGCATGGGAGTGCCCACCACTGCTCGATTTGCTTAGGACAAATGGCATCAGGAAAGGAGCTCTTGGTAGCTTATTCAAATCAAATTTTTAAAAACTCATAGGCCGAATATTGATAACTTATTTCTCCAGAGGGCTCCATCGTTTTCGCACATCTCTTGTTCTGAAAAATGACCAATAGTGTTCTGACCCAGCTCCCCAAACATGACAAACCCTCTAAAGTTAAATCAATGGTTCCTTTATTAGGAGCGACAGCAGCGCCGGCAAAAAGTTTCTACCTCACCGCAGGTTAACAAATCCGGCCAGCCAGAAGAGTCGTCTGCCACATCTATCCATCTCTGCCCCCTGCCTTTTATCTCCAGAGCTAGGGTGGGGTTTCGCTAGCAGTACTGGCTCTTCCGTCCCAAGGACCGGCCCATAGATTTCCACTGCTCTCCTCTCCTCTGCCTTCTACGCATCCGTGCATCAGGCACTGGACTCAGCTGTTCCTCCTCTTCCTCATCAGCCATCTCTAGAGCTGAGAGCTGTTGACTCTCCATCTGAGGGCTGACGGACGGCCCAGGCTCCGCCTCTGTCTCTCTCTCTCTCTCTCTGCCAGATCTATTCCCTCTTCCCCCTCAGAGCTCTCAGGTTGCCTTGATGCTGACCCTGACTCCCACACCTCCTCCTCCTCTGATTGGCTGCTGGAGGGGCCTGCAGCCAACAGGCCACAACAAATAGCTTTGTATATCATGAATCTAGGTTAACAGCATCCAAAGGCTTGGTTTTTACAGACTTTTCCCATAGATCTGAGAGGCATTTGAAATGCAACTATAAATAGTCCTTGACTTACAACTACTCGTTTAGTGACGGTTCAAAGTTACAAGGGCACTAAAAAAAAGGGATTTATGATAGTTTTTCACGCAAAAACTGTGTGGCCATGCGGTCAAAATTCAAACACTCGGCAACCAGCCTGTTCTCATGACAGTCACCACATCCCAGGGTCATGTGATCTGATGCGACCTTCTGACAAGCAAAGTCGACCGGGAAGCCCGATTCATTAAGCAGAAGCCGTGTTACATCACTCAACCGCTTCAGTGGTTCACTTGACAGCTCTGGCAAGGAAGGTCATAATGTTGTAGAAAACCTGTCTTAAAGTGAGGAGACAAAACCACGAGGGATTTGAGAAACAAGAATTAATGTATTATTTGCGCAAATAGGACCACAGACCCCCCACTTGGGTGGAAAACAAAGGTCTGAGCCTCAAGCGTGGCTTAAACATAATCTTTTATACTTTTTGGTCACAGACATTGCCATAAGAAAAAAGAAGAAGTTACCCTAATTGGTTGAAATAAACAAAAGCCCATATATGGTCTACTCTTATCATACACCTTCTGGATACATGTGTTACTCTCGATGCCCCCTCCTCTTTGCCACATAGTTACTGGAACAGGTTACAAGAACAGTTGGTAGAAATATTTCTGCACTTTCCCGAAAGCTTGCAACACCATATACCTGCCCAATGGTATATTTCTGCTTTCATGTGACACGTCGACTTCTATCTCTAATACATCTTGTTATAATTCTAACAAATAAACATAAAGCACTTGTATTATAAAGCATTTGGGTCTTGCTTCAATAAAACGGGACAAAATTCACCGAGCAACTGTCTCGCTTAGCAGCGAAAATCTCTGGTCTCTGTGTTATTCGTCTGAAGGTGAAAGTGAAATTCTTATCATTAACACTACGTAACGAAAACTCTTCCCTTACTGTTGTGCCTCGCCCACCCTCCTCTCCTCAGCCGGGCCCCTCCCATCTCCTGTTATCTGAGCCAGAGACTGATAGTGAAGAAGAATGGCCTGGCATGCCTCCAGCCCCCAGCTCTGGCACCATGCCCGGACAGACTGAACAAACAAACCTCCCTCCTACAGAGTGTGAGCACGAAGCCAGCCACGAGCTGGAATTGCCGGCAGCTGAGCAGGAGGACGAAAGGTGGGCAGATCCCCGCTTCCGGAGAATGGAGAGGCGATGTCAGCAAAAGGAAGGGAGGGGCAGGCCTGGATAAGTGCTGAGTCATGGAGCCACACCCCATGGCCTGTATAAAGGATCTGCTTTTTGGCATTCCTTGAGTCAGGCAAAGTCTCATCTGGTTGCTGAAGTCACACCTTGGATTCCTGCCTGCCCTGAGAACTCTGACCGGAATTTGGCAAAGCTGCAGAGGCTTCGTGGCCACGCTTGATACAGACTTCCCAGACCCGGCCGTCAGAGGAGGAGTGGGACACGACACTTACCTTGCTGCAGCGATAAGAGATCAACTCGTTCAGCTTCCAGCCAAAGAGGGTTGTCATGGAGCCACACTCGCTAGTTACGTTGAGGATGGCTGCTTTGCTGCAGCTCATGCCTTTCTGGGGACTTTTTTGGGATGCTTTCCTTAGCAAGGGAAGGAACGCCTGGAGGAGGGAAGGGGGGAAAAACAGACCAATGAAGGGCACCAATGTATCTCCTAACCAATGAAATTTCATGATGCAAAGCTCCAAAAGAATCCTTTTTTTTAAATTTGCATTTATATACCACCCTTCTCCGAAGACTCAGGGGGGACATACACTATGTCAAGCAATAGTCTTCATCCATTTGTATATTATATACAAAGTCAACTTTTATTGCCCCCAACAATCTGGGTCCTCATTTTACCTACCTTATAAAGGATGGAAGGCTGAGTCAACCTTGGGCCTGGTGGGACTTGAACCTGCAGTAATTGCAAGCAGCTGCTATTAATAACAGACTGTCTTACCAGTCTGAGCCACTAGAGGCCCTTCAGCTGCTCCCCAAGAAATGTCAGAAGAGATCAAATAGATCCACCCCACCTTCACCTCTGCTCCAACCGGTGGTGAAATGTAAAATTTGTTGCTACCGGTTCTGGGGGGCGTGGCTTGGTGGGTGTGGCTTGGTGGGGGGGTCATGTGACTGAGTGGGTGTGGCCAACTTTTTTTTTTACTTTTTTAAAGCATTTTTTTACTACCAGTTTGGGCGAATAGATAGTAAAAAATGCTTTTAAAAAGTAAAAAAAAGGTTCCAATGTGCGGCACAGCTGTTATCGTCAGAAACCTTTTTTTTACCTTGTAAAAGCATTTTTATCACTACCGGTTCGCCCGAACCAGAGCAAACTGGTAACATTTCACCACTGGTTCCAACCAACCCAGTTGTTTCATCCTCACTATATCCATAGCCTATCAAGAGTGGTGCACTGGCCTAGAGGTGGAGCTCTCGCCTCACAATCAGGAGGCTGTGAGTTCAATCCTATAGATATTTCTCTCTTTGGGCACATTGTGAATATATCTGCTGAACAAAATTCCACATTGACAATAGGAAGGGCATCCGGCCAGTAAACACTCAGCTCCATTCAGTTGCCCAGACTCCACCCTACAAGGGATTATGGGGTGGTTCAAAGAGGATGATGATGATGATGATATCCATAGCCTATCAAATATCTTTTGATTGTGCAACTATGAGGCAATTTTGTTTTTAATTCCATGTGTTTATGCTCTGTTTAGGGGCTCCTAGTTTAGCTTTTTAATCTCATGAGTCTGTGAGGTAGGTCTCGGCTCTCTCAACCACAGTTGTGTCAGACGCCATGAGAAGAAACAAGTCAACTAGGTTTTCTTTCCGATAGTGACTTTGTTTATTGGGTCTGCTACAAAATGGGTCTCAGTAAAAGTCGAGGTCTCTCTGTATAAACTCAGCGCTGAGAGCTTCTGCCTCTCAGCCCCTATTTAAACGCGCTGCTCATGCCCTGCCCCATGGCTGAACTGCTCCTTCGATTGGACGCCCGGCCGCTCTCTCCCTCCTCGTCTGACAGCCTCAGCTGCCACATCATTTGCTAAATCCCAGAACTAAAGCAGCTCTTCCTAATGCCCAGCCCTCATCTCCCTCTATCCCGGCCATCAGTCTACTGAGCCCTTTCCCATGGTTCCCAAACGCAGATCCCTGCAGCCCTCACACAAGTCCTTGATATGTCATCCCTTTGGATCTTTCATCATGGGCTGCTCCCATGATCCGGATCCGTGTAGCGTCATGTTTCGAGCCAGAGCTTGGCTCCACAGTAGGTTTTTGGGTTTGAGAGGGAGGGAGTGGCCCGAAGTCTGTGGACAAAAATCTATCATCAACACAGTGGTCTTTTTAGTCGACGACAAAATCCAAAGTTCCTAATATCTGTTTTGCAGAACCTTTCCATCCAAATAGCCAATTTCTCCCCCCTCCCCATAAACGGACAATATATTATCTTTACCTGACTGACGATCATGGGCCCAATGACGTTGGTTTTGTAAACCTCCGACATGTTTTCTGGCGTTTCTGTTTCTATGGTGCTCAGTTTTAAAATCCCTGCATTGTTAACCAGCAGGTTCAGTCCAGCCTCCTTTAGATGTTCTGTGACTTTGGCTGCAGCATCCTTAACGCTGCATGGATCATTTGTGTCTACAGGAGGAAAAATATATGCACATTATCCCATTTCTGGCTTTGTACACCCATATAATGGTTCGCTCCTACTGAATCCCTCGGTATTTTGCTGACATTTTTTTTAAAGGGGACACTAGTCTCATTAGTCTAGTCTATGACTGTTTTAGTTCATTAGGCCTGTTAAATATTTCGTTTTAAATGCATTTTAAATTTGTGATTTATATTGTGTATTTTATGTGTTTTAATATGGCTGTAAACCACCCTGAGTCCTTTGGGAGAAGGGCGGTATAGAAATTAAATTATAAATAAATAAATAAAATAAATTACTGAGTGGTCCGGTGGCCTAGAGGTGGAGCTCTCGCCTCACAATCAGGAGGCTGTGAGTTTGATCCTAGGTAGAGGCAGATATTTCTCTCTCTGGGCACACTGAGAATATTATATGCTGAAAAAAAGAACTCCGCATTGGCGACAGGAAGGGCATCTGGCCAGTAAACAGTCAGCACCATTCAGCTGCCCAGACTCCATCCCGCAAGGGATTATGGGGTGGTTAAAAGAGGATGATGATGATTAGTCTCATTACCGCCAAGAAAAGTGGTTGGTTGATCATTTTTGAAATGCTCATCGATGGGAATCCAATAAGAAATTTACGTAGCCGAGAGAAAACCTTGCAGGAAACCATGGCTTATTAAAAACACGTTCTGCTGAGAAATCCACTCTGGAGTGCCAGCTAATCTGGTTTAAGATAGTGTTGAAGAATACATCCATAAATGGTTTATGTTGACCTTGGAGGTCATATAGAAAGTTGCCTACCTTATCACCAGGGCAGAGGTGGGATTAAGTTACCTTCCCTACCGGTTCGCAAATGGGAGTGCATGCGCCTCCTCTGTGCATGTGCACGGTCTTCCGCACATGCGCCAGAGATGGTATTCAGCAGGTTCTGACCAATTCTGGAGAACCGGTGGCGGAAATTTTGAGTAGTTTGGAGAACTGGTAAATACTACCTCTGACTGGCCCTGCTCCCATCTATTCTCTGCTTCCCAAGTCCCAGATGATCGGGAGGAAATGGGGATTTTGCAGTCTCCTTCCCCTGGAATGGGGTGGGAATGGAGATTTTACAATATCCTTCCCCTGTCACGCCCACCAAGCCAAGCCACGCCCACCAAGCCATGCCATGCCATGCCCACAGAACTGGTAGTAAAAAAATTTGAATCCCACCACTGGCATGTGCAGTGCTCACACATTATGTTCGGGCAGGTGGGCGGAGCCTCCTGCAGTTGGCGCTACCGGTTCTCCCGAACCGGCAGAACTTGCTGAATCCCACCACTGCATCAGGGGCATTTACGACTATGCCTGATATCATCTTTTTCTCCTTCCTTCAATTTTAATCTTACATCACTTAGTTAACACAGACGTATGCATATTACATTTTTGTTGGTTTGAGGAGATGAAATAACTCTGGAAAGTCATCTAAAAGATTAGAAAGCTGCAGCACCTATTTGCTCGTTATATTTATCCAATGTTGAATGTGCCGAATTTATGCTTGGATATTAATTATCCAAGGCTATCTACCTAGCAAAATATTTGTTTCATTGTTTGGCAGGAAAGCCAACACCATTTCTAGATTTTTGCCTAAAACAATTAATTCCACAGTGACTCTGGGTGGCTTATAATATTTGTAACTCTTGATTTACAGCTTAACATATCGTAGACGCCTATTAAATTGCAATTCACCCAACAAATTGTTATCAAATAAGCATGATTTGTTGGAGTAAAATAACCACACCAATTTATAACACACAGGCTATAAACGGCAGTGGAAAGGATTAGCAGAAAGCAAGAAGGTTCAATGCCTCCACTAATATGATATGAGGAGAAACTTACATTAAGTAGGAGATACAGAAATGTTGATGGGAGAATTATGTGACTCATGACACTGAATGGCTAAAACACAACAATTCCAACTTTGTATTAGTAAAATGTTACACATAATACCCTCTCTAAGCCACAGGCTGATTGGTGCAGCTAGGTGGATCATCACCCTTATTAGTTAAGCAAATTTTTAAACTCACTGCACAACTCACAACACAACTGTGCACAACACAACTCACTGCTCCAAGGGAATTTATTTATTTATTTATTTATTTGTCACAACAGTATATATAAGCATAAGCATGAAATAACTATACCATATATAAGCATATATATAAGCATAAGTATGTACTAACTATATTAATTGGATATAATGAAAGGGAACATTAGGACAGGAACGGTAGGCACGTTGGTGCTCTTATGCACGCCCCTTACAGACCCCTTAGGAATGGGGCGAGGTCAACAGTAGACAGTTTTTGATTAAAGCTTTGGGGATTTTGGGAAGAGACCACAGAGCCTGGTAGTGCATTCCAGGCATTAGCAACTCTGTTACTGAAGTCATATTTTCTGCAATCAAGATTGGAGCGGTTCACATTAAGCTTAAATCTATTGTGTGCTCGTGTATTGTTGCAATTGAAGCTGAATTAATGCTTTCTTGGCATGATCTATTGTGGTGCTGAATTTCAGCATTTTCCCTCTCAAGCTAAAGAGCCAAAGGGATTTTCAGGAGACTTACCCAATGCGATGATGACAATTTGTGGGTGTTCAGCAGCCAAACTCTTCAGATCCTGAAAGGGAGGGGGAAAAAATCCATACACTTAGCCTGGAGCAGCACATTTTGCAAATGGCTTATTTGAAATGAGGTAAGAATTTAAAACAGAAGGTGATGAAATCTGACACGGGTTCTTAAAATTTGCAAAGATGCAGCCATGGTCAGTATCTTCCAATCAATTGTTTGGAGAAATTAGTCTCACCATTATCCTCCCCTCCCAAATTATTTCTTTTATGTACACTGAGAGCATATGCACCAAGACAAATTCCTTGTGTGTCCAATCGCACTTGGCCAATAAAAATTCTATTCTATTCTATTCTATTCTATTCTATTCTATTCTATTCTATTCTATTCTATTCTATTCTATTCTATTCTGCAAGGAGAAGCATCCTAAAAAACATTTTAAATATAACCAGTCTTCATTTAACAAACTCTGGTATATCTTTAACTCCAGCCTTGCCTGCACTGTCACCACCTAGGAGACAAGAAAATTTCCATTAAAGAAAAAAATATTTGTTCTTCCCATCTAGGGCTGAAGGCATTTCAGGCCTCACCTGAGCACCGGATCCAGCCGGATCCCGGCAAGTGGCAAAGATCCATTTTGGGGGGTTGCTTTTCTTTACCAGCTGCCTGACCAGCTCCAAGCCAAGTCCCCGATTGGAACCGGTCACGAGAACGCTGTGGGGATTCAGTTGTTCCATCTCTCTCGACAGCCCAGGCTAACCAAAAAACAACCTTTAGGCATTCCCTTAAATATTGCATCAACTCTCTGTCCACTCCTACTCATTCCACTCAAGTTACATCACTTGCAGACAATTTTTCTGAAGAAAACCAGGAAAGTGGGTTTTCACAACCCTACCCTACCCGTTTTATCCAAACTTGCAACACAGCACATTCCTTTCTTTCTTTCTTTCTTTCTTTCTTTCTTTAAACAATTTTTATCATTTTTTTCCTTTAAAGACAAGAACAAAAGCAAACAAAATAGAAAGATTTTCATTTTACAATAGTTTCATATCGGTGTCTCCACAATTCATATTTTCCTACCCCCTACCTCCCTTCATATTTATATTTTTTATATTATATTTTTTAGAACAGTTTTTCCCCGAACACCATCGCTCTGCTAAGCAAATAATTCCCTCAACACTGTCAAACTAGTTACTAAATCTGCACTACTATTAATCTTCTCATCGTTCCCATCACCCATCTCCTTCCACTTATGACTGTAATTTTGTTGCTTGTATCCTTACGAGAAGAGCAACAAAGATGATTAGGGGACTGGAGGCTAAAACATATGAAGAACGGTTGCAGGAACTGGGTAGGTCTAGTTTAATAAAAAGAAGGACTAGGGGAGACATGATAGCAGTGTTCCAATATCTCAGGGGTTGCCACAAAGAAGAGGGAGTCAAATTATTCTCCAAAGCACCTGAGGGTAGAACAAGAAGCAATGGGTGGAAACTGATCAAGGAAAGAAGCATCTTAGAACTAAGGAGAAATTTCCTGACAGTTAGAACAATTAATAAGTGGAACAACTTGCCTGCAGAAGTTGTGAATGCTCCAACACTGGAAATTTTTAAGAAAATGTTGGATAACCATCTGACTGAGATGGTTTAGGGTTTCCTGCCTGGGCAGGGGGTTGGACTAGAAGACCTCCAAGGTCCCTTCCAACTCTGTTGTTATATTATATTATATATTGATATTGTTTCCTGATTGCTTATTTGTAGCCTATGACTATCATTAAGTGTTGTATCATTAAGTGTTAAATTTGTGCCCTATGACTATCATTATGTGTTGTAAGTGTTGTACCTTGATGAAGGTATCTTTTCTTTTATTTACACTGAGACAAATTCTTTGTGTGTCCAATCACAGTTAGCCAATAAAAAAAAATTCTATTCTATTCTATTTGTGGTTCCTATGTTCCTTACCTATTATATATACAACTCCTTACTCATTATACATACTATTACATCTATATATTACTTTAAATGCATTGTCTATTCAGTGGTGTGTTAATAATACTTCTTATTTATTATTCCTGCCCTCTAGCCATTTACTGTATACCATTTATTCCATATTAAATAATATTCTGTTTCATCTTTTTCTTTTATCTCTTTCATCAATTTATCCATCTCCACTTTCATCCAAAAATTTCCTTATCACCTCTTCATCTTTTGGTATGGCATTATTTTTCCAATTCTATGCATATGTTATCCTAGCTGCAGTTGTAATATGTAGAATTAGATATTGTATTTCTTTGGTATAATTTCTGGAATGTATTCCCAATAAAATTAGTTCTGGTTTCCAGTCTATATAATATTCAGTTATCTTTTCAAGCCACTTTTTAATTTTAGTCCAATATTTTATTTTATTTTGCAGATGCACAAGTCCACCATAAATGATAATGTGTCGCATCATACCTTGATGAACGATCTTTTCTTTTATGTACACTGAGAGCATATGCACCAAGACAAATTCCTTGTGTGTCCAATCACACTTGGCCAATAAAAAAAAAAATTCTAAAAAAAATTCTATTCTATTCTATTTGTGGTTCCTATGTTCCTTACCTATTATATATACAACTCCTTACTCATTATACATACTATTACATCTATATATTACTTTAAATGCATTGTCTATTCAGTGGTGTGTTAATAATACTTCTTATTTATTATTCCTGCCCTCTAGCCATTTACTGTATACCATTTATTCCATATTAAATAATATTCTGTTTCATCTTTTTCTTTTATCTCTTTCATCAATTTATCCATCTCCGCACCATCCAAAAATTTCCTTATCACCTCTTCATCTTTTGGTATGGCATTATTTTTCCAATTCTATGCATATGTTATCCTAGCTGCAGTTGTAATATGTAGAATTAGATATTGTATTTCTTTGGTATAATTTCTGGAATGTATTCCCAATAAAATTAGTTCTGGTTTCCAGTCTATATAATATTCAGTTATCTTTTCAAGCCACTTTTTAATTTTAGTCCAATATTTTATTTTATTTTTGCAGATGCACAAGTCCACCATAAATGATAATGTGTCGCATCATACCTTGATGAACGTATCTTTTCTTTTATGTACACTGAGAGCATATGCACCAAGACAAATTCCTTGTGTGTCCAATCACACTTGGCCAATAAAAAAAAAAAAAATTCTAAAAAAAAAATTCTATGATTTCTTGCATTTTCAACAAATCAATGGTGTGTTTAGGAACATGTACATTCCTTTCTTTCTAATCAGCTCTTCGTTTCTCTTTGGCTATGTTCAGGGGGAATGTTTTCATTTCAAGGATGTCTTATCTGTTTTCTGCTCTGAGCAAAAGCTCTAAAAGCAATGAAACCCATCAAATCCCTGCAGAAAAAGGAAATGAGAAGCTGGGATACTTTAAGGAGTGGCTTGGTTTTAGCCTAAGAATCTGATTGTCCAATGTTTTGTGGATTAAACGTAGGGATAGAATCAAGAACACGTGAAGTGTTAATACCACTTTATAATGCCTTGGTAAGGCCACACTTGGAATATTGCATTCAGTTTTGGTCGCCACGATGTAAAAAAGATGTTGAGACTCTAGAAAGACCGCAGAGAAGAGCAACAAAGATGATTAGGGGACTGGAGGCTAAAACATATGAAGAATGGTTGCAGGAACTAGGTATGTCTAGTTTAATGAAAAGAAGGACTAGGGGTGACATGATAGCAGTGTTCCAATATCTCAGGGGCTGCCACAAAGAAGAGTCAAACTATTCTCCAAAGCACCTGAGGGCAGGACAAGAAGCAATGGGTGGAAACTGGTCAAAGAAAGAAGCAACTTAGAACTAAGGAGAAATTTCCTGACAGTTAGAACAATCAATCAGTGGAACAGCTTGCCTGCAGAAGTTGTGAATGATCCAACACTGGAAATTTTTAAGAAAATGTTGGATAACCATTTGTCTGAAATGGTGTAGGGTTTCATGAAAAGCCTCATTTCTGAAGTGCAAGGCTTGTGAAATGGACTTCTATTTCTATATCCTGCCCTTCTATTCAAAAGATGGATTGCCTGATCATGTGGGGGCTGGGGGGAAAGCAAAAGAGCTGTTTGTTAATATTTTCCCGCCGTTCAAATCTTGTTTTCATTGGTTGGAGTAGAAGGAAGTTCAGGAGTTGAGACCAAACAAATAACTCCATGCTAACTCCATAAAGCAGGGTTCCCCGGCCGCGGGACACACTAGGCCTTGAACCAGGGGTGAAATTCACATACCTTCCCTACCGGTTGACAAATCTGCGTGCACTGTCGAACGCACATGGCCAGAGACTGAAATCATTGCAAAAAAGGGACATCATGACGTCTGCGCGGGTGGGAGGAGCTTCCCACAGCTTCCGCTACCGGTTCGTCCGAGCCGGATAGAACTGGCTGAATTTTTATCCCCTGCCTTGAGCCTTTCCGAACCGAAATCTTTATGTCATTTATAAGCATAATAATACGTTGGGTTATAATAAAATACAAATTGGACATCAGGAACTTGACTGCTCTTGCCTTTAAGTAAATTGCTGTACAGGTTGATAGCTTTTAACATTCCTAGTCTGAAAAGATAAACTGGCTGGAGCCGATCCCCTGATAAGAAAAAGTTAGTTAGTGCAAACTGGCCTCTGATATCTCTCTTTGTGAACTTCAAAAAATCTTTGTAGTTGATTTATTGTGCAAAGGAGAGATTACTGTCATCCTATCCAATCAACTTTCCTCTTGCATTTTCTCTACTGTTCTAACTTTTTCATAGGGAGAGTCCACATTATCGGGGCCGCAAGCAACCACGAGCAGCAGGACGCCAGCTGTGCCGGTATGTTGAAGGTCGCGGCAGTGTCATGCTCCAAGACTTGTGGGCTTCAAACTCCCAGAGTCCCTCAGCCAGCAAAGCTGGCTGAGGGACTCTGGGATTTGAAGTCCAAGTCTTAAAGGGACCAAGGTTGGAGACCCCTGATCTAGGAGACCAGCAAATTACCTTTTTTAAAAAACAACAACAACAACCCCATTCTTCCCACTAAAACTGAAAGCACCTCTGGTCTCACCTGAGCACGGGGTCCCACTGGGTCCCGGCAAGTGGCAAAGATCCATTTTGGGGGGTTGTTCTTCTCCACCAGCTGCCTGACCAGCTCCAAGCCAAGTCCCCGATTGGCCCCGGTGACCAAAATGCTGTGTGGATTCAGCTGTTCCATCTCTCTTGACTGCCTAGACCCAACTAACAAAGTGTATTGTGCTCAACCCAGTTAAACCTCATTCAGTCCTATTTGGCCCCCAATCCCTCCACCCTGGGTTATGTAAGTTACTTGGCTCCAGTGTCCAGTTCTTTGGACAAGAGTGAGGAAAATTGGCCATCACCCAAAGGCTCAGATCATGTTTTACTGCCTCAAGTGTGTGAGTGGGTACACTTCTGGCATTTTCAGTGGTGACTGTTCGCTCATCTAAAGGATGTTTGCTTTGCTTCCCATCTTGAAAAAGAGTTTATAAGCAAGTTGGTAAATCTATAAAAAAACAAAACAAAACAAAGAACAAATCCGATCTTGTTTGAAAACCTCACAGGGAATGAAACCATTGATGAAAGCAATGTTTATCTTGCTTTCTCCGTAACAGGCTACATTCTTGAGTTCAGGTTTAATGAAATAAGATGCTTCTTGATTCACAATAAATAGGGTGTTTGGTTTCTTAATGTTGCGTGTCTATTGATCTGACTCTTTGTCTGACTCCTTACCTGAAAAAAATCAATGCAACTGGTGGGGGGGAGGGGAGTTGCCTGCTGTTTGTGTAGAAAAGGATTTCGGAGTTCAAACCAGTGGTGAGATCTGAACCGGTTTGCTACCAATTCACTGGCTGCGCATGCGTGCTGCGCGCACCCATGCGCAGTACGCACCATGCTACAAATGCGAGGTGTGTGTGCACGTACAGTGCACATCAAAAGGAGACATGGGGTAAGTAGAACAGCACATGGGAGGGTGATCAGCTGTGGTGCACAATCTTTTTTTTTTTTTTTACTTTTAAAAGCATTCTTTTTACAACCTATTCGGCTGAAGAGGTTGTAAAAAAATGCTTTTAAAAGTTAAAAAAAAAGCTCTGATGATCAGGCAGCTCGGCTGTGATCATCAGAGCCTTTTTTTTTTTTTTACCTGTTAAATGCATTTTTTAAAAGAAGCGGCAAGCAGGCAAGCGGGCGACTGGGCGATTGGCTGGGCATGGGCGAGAGGGCGGGGAGGGATTTTTGCTACTGGTTCTCTGAACTACCTGCTACCATCACTACCGGATTGGCCGAGCCGGTCCGAACCAGGAGCATTTCACTCCTGGTTCAAACCGTCGGTGGTTGTCTGCTCAGCTAACTTTGTGGAGTATCAAGATAATAGAATCACAGAGTTGGAAGGCACCTTGAAGGTCTTCTAGTATCTAGTCCAACCTCCTGCTCAAGCAAAAGATCCTGTATCATTTCAGACAAATGGCTGTCCAATCTCTTCTTAAAATCTCCAGTGACGGAACACCCATAACTTCTGGAGGCAAGAAGGGAGGGAGGGAGGGAGGGAGGGAGGGAAGGAAGGAAGGAAGGAAGGAAGGAAGGAAGGAAGGAAGGAAGGAAGGGCAAGGAAAGAAGGAGGGAGGGAGGGAGGGAGGAAGGAAGGAAGGAAGGAAGGAAGGAAGGAAGGAAGAAAGGAAGGAAGGAAGGAAGGAAGGAAGGAAGGAATAACAGAATCGACATTGGACGTCTTCTACTCCAACTCCCTATGCAAGCAAAAGACTCTATATCGGCAAACCTTTTCAGCATTGAGTGCTGAAAAGGTGCGGAAAGGTTGCATGTACACGCTTGTCAGGGCCGCACTCTAGAAAAGCCAAGCTTTCGGGTTCTAGTGCACATGCGCGCCCAACAATCAGCTGGCCGGCGCGCATGCCTAGACCAGTTTACAGGCATTGCTGCATGCGCCAAGGATAGCTGATCGTCAGGTGCAGATGCGCACCAGAAACCCGGAAGACAAACAGGCAAGGTGGCGCGTCCCAGGCGACATGGCTTGGTCTGCTACTTTGGGCACGCGTACCGTAGGTTTGCCAACATGGCCTTATACTATTTCAGACAAATGGCTGTGCAATCTCTTCTTAAAACCTTCAGTGATGGAGCACCCACAAGTTCTAGAGGAAGACTTTCCACGGATCAATCATTCTTGCTCCTAATTGCTGGTCTTTTCTATCTCTCTGTTGGATCCAGTGGTGAAATGTAAAATTTGTTACTACTGGTTCTGTGGGCGTGGCTTGGTGGGGGGGGGGTAATGTGACTGGGTGAGCATGGCCAACTTTTTTTTTTACTTTTAAAAGCATTTTTTCTACAACCTCTTCGGCTGAAGAGGTTGTAAAAAAAATGCTTTTAAAAGACTCTGATGAGCCCAGCTGAGCTGTGTGATCATCAGAGGCTTTTTTTTTACTTTTAAAAGCATTTTTTCAGCCAAACAAAAATGCTTTTAAAAGTAAAAAAAAAAAAACCTCTGATGATCACGCGGCTCAGCTGGGCATGGTGGGGGGCAGGGATTTTTGCTACCGGTTCTCCGAACCACCCCGAGCCATCACTACCAGATTGGGCGATCTGGTCCGAACCAGGACCATTTCACCCCTGGTTGGATCCTTGTGGAACAGCTAAAGTCAGTTGTTGATTGATTAGGACATCCAGGGACCATTTACACTAACATTTGATAGCATGATTTCACCCTGTAATTATGGCACGGTATCACATTGGAATTTAGGAGAAGAATTTAGCACTGAGCCTTAGTATCAAGCAACCAAGTAGATCGGGATGTTTTTACAATATTTCACAAAGGGTAAAATGTTGCATTTATTATTCATTGTTTGATTATTATTTTTACTTTGTCTTTCCATCAGGCAAAGACAATCAAGGCACAAAAATACTACAAAAAGTAAAACGGGAAGAGGAGGGGAATAGAGTGGATGTATTATGAGATGCTTTCACAATATGTTATACAATCTATTTGGCAAAGATTCGTTCTGGGAATTGCTGCTTCCAGCTAGTTGCTAAGCTAAGCTCCTGAATCTCTGACAGAAGTTGGGGGTGGGGGAAACACTTTGGATTGCCCACAATTGACTTTGACTTCTGATTATTAAATCTATTCAGTTCTATCTTTCTTTCTTTACAATATTTATACAGTGTTAACTCTAGGTGCACAGAATTAAAAATGCATTTTGATTATAATAAAATACAACGTCCTAAACACAACACTATGGGGACTACAATTAAATTGGCTGCTTGCCATAAACCTTCAAATGTCTCAATCAATAGATGCAATTTTAGCATAAATCATGCCAAGTCACTTCATGCTTTATTTGTAGGGGAAAAAAATAACACTGCTTTCAAAACCCTAACCCTAACCCTCGCATCCTGGACATAAATTGTTTCAACTCCTACCCTCAAAATGACGCTATAGAGCACTGCACATCAGAACAACTAGACGCAAAGACAGTTTTTTCCCGAATGCCATCGCTCTGCTAAACAAATAATTCCCTCAACTCTGTCAAACTAAATCTGCACTACTATTAATCTTTTCATCGTTCCCATCACCCATCTCCTTCCACTTATGACTGTAACTTTGTTGCTTGTATCCTTATGATTTATATTGATATTGATATTGTTTCCCGATTGCTTATTTGTTCCCTATGATTATCTTCAAGTGTTGTACCTTATGATTCTTGACGAACGTATCTTTTCTTTTTATGTACATAAAAAGCATTTGCATCAAAGACAAATTCTTTGTGTGATCTACTTGGCCAATAAAGAATTGTATTGTATTGTATTGTATTGTATTGTATTGTACTGTATTGTATTGTATTCAGTGATGGGATTCAAATAATTCAACAACCGGTTCTCTGCCCTAATGATTTCTTCCAACAATCAGTTCACCAAACTGCTCAGAAAGTTAACAACCGGTTCTCTCGAAGTGGTGCAAACTGGCTGAATCCCACCACTGAATTGTATTGTATTGTATTGTATTGTATTGTATTGTATTGTATTGTATTGTATTGTATTGTATTGTATTGTATTGTATTGTACTGTATTGTAAAAATACGTGATTTGTCTTTCTTGTCAAAAATTAATTCTTTATGTAAAGTCAGATACAGTCCACCTATTTAACAATGTTTGTCATCCCCTTGCAGAAATAAAGTTGTCCAAAAACGCCAGTGGAAATCTATCACACTTCAGAATTATTTTGAAACAGACCAAGATGGATCTCTTAGAGCTAGTTTGGTACGTTGTGGATGAGAAGGTAGATCTCCCGGAGGGAGGGAAGAGCAATGGAGACGAGTTAAGAAGCAACTTAGCCCAGATATTATGTGTGAGAGAAAGAGGGTGAAGACAGACCCTCCTTAATAGATCACAGAGTATATTGTAGATTCAGACTGTAGATTTTGTTTTTCTATAGGTGTGAAACAATAAAGAACTCAGCTTGGAAGAATTGCCACATGTCATTCTTAGATTTGAGCCAACAGGCAAGAATCTAAATATCAGTGGATAATGTGAGAGCAAGAGAGACAACCTCTAAGAAGCCATTCAGGTCAGTGTAAAAACTAAATAGTCCATGAACTTATTTCTTCTGGAGGTGGGTAGGGAATCACATTGAATAAGGAGACAGCATGTATAGGTCTTCTAAAGCAGTGGTTCTCAACCTGGGCAACTTGAAGAGGTGTGGACTTCAATTCCCAGAATTCCCCAGCCAGCAAGACTAAGAGCTCAAGCTGCCAAGGCAGTCTATCTGCTTCTTGTGACCATCTCCTCAAATGATTGCACCCAGAAGAATGAAGAAAGCTCCAGCCTTGTAAACTCAGAGTTAAATTGGCTCTTAAAGGTAATATAGCTTGTTGAGATTTATGTAACCTTGCCTCTTGTTCCTCCGTTAATAAATCTGATTAGAGAAGTTGCTGTAAGTGTACTTAGATGTCAAGAGCTTGGCATGTAAGTTTAGATCTTGGCAGTTTTGAACATGAATGTGCTTATGGACTCCTCCTCCAAGCTCCTTGCTTCACCTGAGTAGCAGTTGTGAACTAGCCTTGCCAAAAAGGCGAAATATTTTGTGAGGAGGAAAGCTATCTAGACCGTTTACTTTGCAAGAACACTTACGTAATCATATTTGGTCTATAAAGGGCTATATGACCATTAGATGGCAGCAGAGGGAATTGTTCAGAATCTCTTTGCTGCCAACCGGTGGTTGTCTAGATTTTTGCAGCCCAGATCTGATCAGCCTAATTTATAACATGCTCATATATTTCCAAATATGCCCAGCGGCCTAAACACAATGAGTACGGTATGTCCATCTCAGAGTTGTTTCGGCAGGAATACCAAAAATGTGACAATTTATATTTTACTTTTGCTATTATGTAAGCTCAACTTCTGGCAAGCAGCGCAGAAAAAAACCCATAACTGCTTTACAACTAACATTAAAGACAGGAAACACATCCTAAGGCTATTGCCCAAAATGATTTAGCCGAGCACTCTGACATCTGGTTCAAACAAAAGACAGACACTCATCTCTCTGGTATATTCTCCAGATGCTGTTTTTCTAAATGTTTTAATTTTTCTTATGCCAAGCTGGTGTCGTTTTGATTCAATAAATCTCCACGCACTTTCGGTTAATATCCTCCGGTCACATGCCCTTATGTTATCTTCCCTTTCTTAGGACGGCTGCCAGTTTTGTATATTCAGGATGGATATGTGATTGTTTATTTTCCTCTCTCACTGAAAGGGCTTTTGGAAACATAAAACTTTTCTTGCCCAAGCTAGAATTTGTAAAGGCAATATCTGTATGAAAGAACACATTACACAACTGTAAATAAAGCCTCCCCCCCCCAGCTTCAAAAGAACGATCAACCCACCGCACCTGAAGCTTCTAAAGTCTTTAAGGTAAAGGTAACGGTTGCCCTCACACATATGTGCTAATTGTTCCCGACTCTAGGGGGCAGTGCTCATCTCCGTTTCAAAGCCGAAGAGCCAGCGCTGTCCGAAGACGTGTCCATGGTCATGTGACCGGCATGACTGAATGGCAAAGGTGCATGGAATGCTGTTACCTTCCCACACAAGGTGGTCCCTATTTTTCTTTTTTTTTTCTACTATTTTTTTTATTGTGATACACAATCTGACAAACGCACAACATATAACATACAAATATCTCCTATTTTTAAACGTTTCTTAGTGGCCTTCTTTCACTTTTATACCTCCCCCCCCCCCCCATATATCATTTATTATTTTATTTTCTTTCTTATCCCGTTTTCTTTATTTACATTAACTCAGGGGTGAAATGTAAAATCTGTTACTACCGGTTCTATGGGCGTGGCTTGGTGGGGTGGTGGTAATGTGACTGGGTGGGCGTGGCCAATTTTTTTTTTTTACTTAAAAGCAGCTGAAGAGGTTGTAGAAAAAATGCTTTTAAAGGGTTCTGACGATCCCAACTCAGCCGCATGATCATCAGAGGCTTTTTTTTTACTTTTAAAAGCATTTTTCGGTGGAAGAAAAAATGCTTTTAAAAGTAAAAAAAAACACAACCTCTTATGATCGTGCGGCTCAGCTGGGGCAGGGGGGGACAGGGATTTTTGCTACCAGTTCTCAGAACCACCGGCCGCCATCGCTACCAGATCAGACGATTCGGTCCAAACCGGGAGCATTTTATTTATTATTTATTTATTATTCGTATTTGTATACCGCCCTATCTCCCGAAGGACTCAGGGCGGTTCACAGGCAAATAAAAAACATATATATACAAATTAAGAAAACCATTAAGAAACTTATTCAAAAAGCCAAATTATTAAAAATAGTATAAATATTAAAACCAATTAAAACCCCTATAAAATTTAAAAACTAGTCCAGTCCCGCACAGATAAATAGGTGTGTTTTAAGCTCGCGACGGAAGGTTCGGAGGTCTGGAAGTTGACGGAGTCCTGGGGGGAGTTCGTTCCAGAGGGTGGGAGCCCCCACAGAGAAGGCCCTTCCCCTGGGCGTCGCCAGACGACACTGCCTAGCTGACGGCACCCTGAGGAGTCCCTCTCTGTGAGAGCACACGAGCCGGTGAGAGGTATTCGGTAGCAGTAGACGGTCCCGTAAGTAACCCGGCCCTATGCCATGGAGCGCTTTAAAGGTGGTTACCAGAACCTTGAAGCGCACCCGGAAGGCCACAGGTAGCCAGTGCAGTCTGCGCAGGATAGGTGTCATACGGGAGCCACGAGGGGCTCCCTCTATCACCCGCGCAGCCGCATTCTGAACTAACTGCAATTTCACCCCTGCATTAAGTTATCTAATACTAATAGCTTTACTTTTCTAGATTTTTATATATTTATTATTTACATATTGTACATTTCTAATTTCTCTCCTTTATTTTTACCTTTTATTTCTAATTTCAAGCCACTCATACCATTTGTTCCAGATTATATAATTATCTGTCTCTTCTTTCTCTTTAATTTCTTTTTTTAACTTGTTCATTTTGGCACATTCTAAAACTTCCCCTATCGCTTCTTTATCTGATGGTGTTTTTTCCTGTTTCCAGTTTTGTGCATATGTTATTCGTGCAGCTGTTATAATGTGTAAAATCAGATATTTTATTTCTTTGGTGTATGTTCTCATAAAGATTGCTAGTAAAAATGTTTCCGGCTTGCTTTCAATTGGTTGTTCTGTTATTTTTTCTAGCCATTTTTTGATATTTGCCCAGAATTTTTTTTGCCGCCGGACACGTCTACCATAGATGGTACTATGTTCCCTGAGTTTTCTTGCATTTCCAACATGTTGAATTATTATTTGGGAACATCTTTGCAAGTCTTGTAGGGGGAAAGTGCCATCTGTAAAACATCTTCAACTGGTTTTCCTCGTATGCCGCGGATAATGTTAATTTTGAATTTACTTGCCACATTGTTTCCCATCTCTCCAATTCTACTGTATAATTAAAATTCTGTGCCCATTTAATCATTGTATCTTTCACTATCTCCTCTTCCATTTTATAACGCATTAAAAATTTGTATATCTTGCTAATTAACTTCTCATCTGTCCCAAGCAGTGGTGGGATTCAGCCAGTTCGCACCACTTCGGGAGAACCGGTTGTTAACTTTCAGAGTTAACTGGTTGTTGGAAGAAATCATTAGGGCAGAGAACCGGTTGTTAAATTACTTGAATCCCACCACGGGTCCCAAGTATTATTTTATCTAATTCGTGTTGTTCTGTTTGTATTTCATAGGCTTGTGTGTCTTCTTTGTATTTTGATTTTATTTGAGTATATGTCCACCAGTCTATATCTCTATTTAAATCTAATTCCAATTTTTATTTTGTTTTTAGTTTCCCTTGTCACTCTATTAGGTCTCTATATCTTATAATCTTATTTAGTTCTGTCAAATTGGGGTGTTTTAGTGCTTCTGTTGGAGAAAGCCAAATTGGGATTTTCATATAGTGCTGTTCTTTAATTTTCAACCAAATTTGTAGTAATGCATTTCTTATTATATGTCTTTTGAAATAACTATGTGTTTTATATTTTTCATCCCAAAGAAATGCATGCCATCCCACCTGTAAATCGTGCCCTTCTATTGTTAATATTCTTTTAACCCTTTGTTCTATCTATTCCTTTAACCAGGTTATGCCAGCAGCTTAATAATATAGTTCCCATTCTGGGAGTGTTACTCCCACTCTATCCTTTGTATCCTGTAAAAATTTAAGTCTTATTCTTGGTCTTAGGTTTTCCCTATTTTTCTACTTGCATTTTTTTTATGTGCTTTCGAACTGCTAGGTTGGCAGAAGCTGGGACAAGTTCATTCCATTACGCAGCGCTCGGGATTCAAACCGCTGAACTGCTGACCTTTCGATCGACAAGCTCAGCATCTTAGCCACTGAGCCACCGCATCCTTTACCTTGCCCAAAAGATTAACAATAATCATAAGTTACATTTCATAGAAAAGAATGAATTACAGGTAGGCCTCAACCAACAACAATTTGATTAGTGACCGTTCAAAGTTACGACGGCCCTGACAAAAGGGGCTTATGACCGTTTTTCACACTTTTGACTGCTGCATCGTCCCCATGGTCACATGATCAAAATTCAGACCCTGTTCAAATAAAGTTTGTTTGTTTTTTTCACAGACTTGAGTTTATTACTACCTACTTGGGCCTGGGTCACAATGTTCTGCCACAAGGCCTTGCGCCATTCCAGTTGAAATTATTATTATTTTTTTATTGAAAAAGTTTTACAAGATTTTTTCCCCATACACCCCTGCTCCCCCAACCCTAACCCTTCCCCTCCCCCCTCCCCCGACTTCCCAGAGCAAATGCAGGGTATCGTATCTAACAATCATAAACTAAAATATGCTAATTAACATAAACTCCCATCCCTCTTTTTGAACTTCAACTCCCCTTTTCCATAAAAAAAAAGAAGAAAAAGGAAAATATTAATACTAATACAGTTACCTTCTATTCATTTAAAAGCTATTTAGTATTTTGTTATTTCAATTTCCATTATATATATCTTTCAAAAATAATCTTTCAAATATTGTGATAATTCTACCTTCTCATCTAAATCCATCAAATTTAAAATCCAGTCATCTGTAGTAAACAATATCCCATCTTCCAATGTTGTAATATCAAAAATTATTCCTCAATATACCTTATAACCAGTTGAAATTATTAAAACAAATGAGAATAGAATTTTTTTATTGGCCAAGTGTGATTGGACACACAAGGAATTTGTCTTGGTGCATATGCTCTCAGTGTACATAAAAGAAAAGATACGTTCATCAAGGTACAACATTTACAACACAATTGATGGTCAATATATCAATATAAATCATAAGGATTGCCAGCAACAAGTTATAGTCATACAGTCATAAATGGAAAGAGATTGGTGATGGGAACTATGAGAAGATTAATAGTAGTGCAGATTCAGTAAATAGTTTGACAGTGTTGATGGAATTATTTGTTTAGCAGAGTGATGGCCTTCGGGAAAAAACTGTTCTTGTGTCTAGTTGTTCTGGTGTGCAGTGCAGAGATGTTTACGGTCTCATGACTTTAACCTCCAGGACAGCTAAAAATAAGAGGAACCAGCAAGGACAATTTGGGGACAAAAGTCAATTTAATCAACAAATAACGCAAGATAAATATTCACATTGGCCCAAGTAAGAGGCTCGTCCATTTCCCCAAACAAGTTGTTCACCATGGAAGGACTTTCCCTTCCCAACTCAGAAAATTGCCAGTTTCCTTCTCAGAAAGATGACCCAGAAGGTTTAGGATAGCTGCTACGCTTGAATCCACTGTCATTTGAGCCTAGAGAAAGAAGAAGAAGAATATTTACACTGAATCAAAACAAAATGAGACGGTTGGCCTTGACAACAATCTTTAAAAACATTTCTCATTATCCACAACTAAGCATTTCTTGGGGCTCTCTGAACTTGCTTGTTTTCTTGTGGACGTTTCGTTAGCCTAAGTAGGTAACATTTATTTTTATTTATTTATTTATAATTACATTTTTATACCGCACCAATCTCCCGAGGGACTCAGGGCGGTGTACAGCCAATATTAAAATACACGTAACACTATGATATAAATATAATAAATAAACACTATTTAAAAAACAATTTAAAAACAAATATTTAGTGGCTGAATCACTAAAACGGTCGAAGACCGATTAAAAACCCATTAAAATTTCGCTAAAATACATTCTTAGGCTAGTCCCGCTAGGTGAAATAATAAAGTCTTAAGTTCACGTTTGAAGGCCCGGAGGTCGGGGAGTTGGCGCAACCCCGGAGGTAACTCGTTCCATAGGGCTGGTGCCGCCACAGAGAAGGCCCTCCCCCTGGGAGCCGCCAACCTACATTGTTTGGTCGACGGCACCCTGAGGAGGCCCGCTCTGTGGGAGCGCACAGGTCGTTGGGAGGCAATTGGTGGCAGAAGTTCTAGAAACATCATCAGTGCTACAAAGAAGTGGGATTTGCTGTCAGTTTATATTCTAGTGCAGTGATGGCTAACCTTGTCTGGACCAAGTGCCCAAATGCATGCGCGCATGCCCCTCCGCATGCACAGGTAGTTCTCGACTTACAACAGTTCGTTTAATGACCATTCGAATTTACAACGCAAAATGGGCTTATGACCATTTTTCACACCGACGACGGTTGCTGCATCCTCATGGCCACGTGATCGACATTCAAGTGCTTGAAAACTGACTCATATTTATGACGGTTGCAATGTCCCATGGTCATGTGGTCCCCTTTTGCGACCTCCTGACAAGCAACGTCCGCGGGGAAACCAGATCCGCTTAACAACCGTGCTTCTAATTTAAGAACTGCAGTGTGATTCGCTTAACAAATGTGGCGAGGAAAGCCGTAAAGTGGAGCAAAACTCGCTTAACAAATTTCTCACTCGGCAGCATAAATTTTGTTCTCAGTTGCGGTCGTAAGTTGAGGGCTACCTGCATAAAGAAAAATCCCTCTTTTTATACAGTATTTGAGCATCAGATGGAGATACCAGATGGGATTGGACATCTGATGGAGAAGCCAAAACAGGAGCTTTAAGATTGGACTCCCTAGAACAGGGGTCACCAACCTTTCGGACCTCAGGGACCACTAAAGACATAATTTTAAATCCCGTGGACCACTAATAGGAACTGCCTAATGACCGGCTGGGTGGGCGTGGCTAGGTAGTCATGTGACAGGGTGGGTGTGGCCAACTCAATGTCACTCACGTTGAGCGGCGCCTCGACGGCTTCTACTCGCCCCTCCCCTCCCAGTTACTCCTTGCCTCCCTACCCGGGCTCCTTAGGGCCCCAACAGGCAGCAGTTTTTGATGGCTAAGCAGCCACCACGAGAAAGTGTTGGCAAAACAGTTAGCTCAGTTCAAATTGGATCTGGCTAAGAAGGAGGCTCAGCAGAAGCACCTCGATGAGGACTAGGAGCATAGGCTTTCCAACGTAGAGGAAAGACCTGTGGGACTGCAAGGCCAGGTACCAGTGCCTGGAGGCTCAGCGGGCTGAGATGGCCAGTCAGTTCCAGGCCATGAATCAGTCCCACTGGAATGAGGCCCTCTGGCTCTTTACCTTCCCTCCAGCCTTCACCCAAAGCCCCACACCAGGAGGCTGAAGCAGACCCCAAGTCGGAATTTCTGCCCCCCCCCCCACACACAAAAAAGACCCCGAAGGGGGAGACTCTCTGCAGCAACACAAATGTTCTTTGCACATATCCAACCCGGGGGCATAGTTTGAGGCCCCCTAATTTAATGCAATATAAAAAAATGCAAATAATTTATCTGTGGACCACCAAAATTTTCTCATGGACCACCAGTGGTCCAGGGACCACCAGTTGATGAACATTGCTCTAGAACTTCAAATGGTCAGTTTGGTCCCATTCTGAACACCTGCAGAAGACTAAGATGTGATATGAAGCATGAAGGGAAATTAAACTCAAATCTATGGCAATAAGTCTTCGGCAGCCGTCACCCACAAAAACAGTGTCCAATGCGCAAAGCAAGTTAGCACCAAATTGTTCATTTTGGGAGGCAAACTATAACTTTCCTTCACTTCTTCTAAACTTTTCAGGAGATCCAGCTATAGTTTCACCCAGGCGCAAGCTTATAAATGAATTAAACAGGTTTACGGCAATTCTGTTTTGGATTTGGGCCAATTTATATGATATGCTCTGGGTCTTGGTTGGTCATAAGTCCCAAATACCCCCCTCCAAAGGTATGAATGTGTTTCCAGAACAAAAAAAAAAGACCTACCAATTTGCCTCCCATGTCGGTGAGCACCCATCCTGGATGCAATGTGATGCAAAGAATCTCATCGGCGCTGAATGACAACGATTGGCACCGTGTCAGCATATTCAGAGCAGCCTAGAACAGAGACGTGCCAAGAGCAAGGAATTGCATCAAGCGGGCTCCACGAGCAAGAGAAAATGCATTTTTTAAAAAAATCATTTGAATGCCAGAAAAATCTTTGTATTTTATTCCATGCCAGATTGGGGTTTGATTTTGGATAGAGGGCAGGGCAGGGCAGGGCAGGAGAGGAGAGGAGAGGAGAGGAGAGGAGAGGAGAGGAGAGGAAAGGAAAGGAAAGGAAGGGAAGGGAAGGAAAGGAAAAAGGAAAGGAAGGGAAGGAAAAGAAAGGAAGGAGGAGAGGAGAGGAGAGGAGAGGAGAGGAGAGGAAAGGAAAGGAAAGGAAAGGAAAGGAAAGGAAAGGAAAGGAAAGGAAAGAAACAAGGATGGGAAAGGAGGAGAGGAGAGGAGAGGAGAGGAGAGGAGAGGAGAGGAGAGGAGAGGAGAGGAAAGGAAAGGAAAGGAAAGGAAAGGAAAGGAAAGGAAAGGAAAGGAAAGGAAAGGAAAGCAAAGGAAAGCAAAGCAAAGGAAAGGAAAGGAAAGGAAAGCAAAGGAAAGGAAACAAGGATGGGAGAGGAGGAGAGGAGAGGAGGGAGAGGAGAAAGGAGAGAGGAGAGGAGAGGAGAGGATTTTAATTTGGTTTTAATGGGGTTTTATTATTTTTATTGCAATTTTTAACATTTGGCCTTATTTAATAAGTTTTTTAAATTGGTGTTTTATTCTGTATTTATATGCATGTTTTTTATTAGGCTGTAAACCGCCCTGAGTCCCTTGGGAGATAGGGCGGTATATAAATGTGATTAAATAAATAAATAATAAATAAATAAGGAGAGGAGAGGAGAGGAGAGGAGAGGAGAGGAGAGGAAAGGAAAGGAAAGGAAAGGAAAGGAAAGGAAAGGAAAGGAAAGGAAAGGAAAGAAGGATGGGAGAGGAGAGGAGAGGAGAGGAGAGGAGAGGAGAGGAGAGGAGAGGAGAGGAGAGGAGAGGAGAGGAGAGGAGAGATTTCACAAATAAAGGGAACATGACAGAGGTGGTTCATACCGATTCGGGTGAACCGGTAGCAGAGATCACAGCCACTCCCTATGCCGTCCTATTTAGGGACATTTTCAAGGCCGGGGCGCATGTGCAGAAAGTGCATGCACTGAGCATGCGCACGCACAGCAAACCAGTGGTAAGTATCTTGGAAATCCACCACTGGAACATGAGATCGGAAAGTGGCAGGTATTACATTAACATAATAATCCCTGGATTCTCTTTTTGATGTTTCTTTGAAAAGGAATGCTGGCTTCTTCAGGATTCGGTAACATATCTCAGAATTCTTTTACGTTCACCAATATATGCTAATGCATCATTTACTCCGTAAATATTTTCTAAAAACAGGGTCAGTATCCTAAAGCAGGGCTCACCAACCTTTCAGAACCTCAAGGACCACTAAATACATAATTTTCAATCCCGCAGACCACTATGATCTGCCTAATGACCGACTGGGTGGGCGTGGCTAGGCGGTCATGTGACTGGGTGGGCATGGTCAACTTGATGCCATTCACATCAAGGGGCGCCTCGCCAGCCTCGACTCGCCCCTCCCTTCCCAACCATTTCTTGCCTGCCCACTTGGGCTCTTTAGGGTCCCAACAGGAAGCAGTTGTTGGAGCTAAGCAGCCACCATGAGAAAGAGTCCATAGTTTGAGGACCCCTGATTTAGTGCAATATTAAAAAATGGAAATAATTTTTCTGCAGACCACCAAAATTTTCTCACGGACCACCAGTGGTCCACGGACCACCGGTTGGTGACTGCTGTCCTAAAGTCCAGGTAATCCTCATGTAGGGACCATTCTGTTATGTCAGTGAATGAAAAGCAATTTCATAACCAATCTGTCAGGCCTGGAAACCATACTAGACTTTAGGTTTCCAGATGCTGCCACATTTTTCCCCTGAGGGGAAGAAGGGGGGCTGAGGGGTATGGTAACATTCTTCAAGCGGTCAAGGTCGGATGGTGTTCACATCTGCAGGAAGAGTGGCGAGAAGATATTCGAATGAACTGGGAGAACGTGGGACCGTGTGACCAGCAAAGGGGTCAGGGGGGTGGGACTCTTGGGGTTTGTATAACTGGGAAAAGAATCCGGAAGTTCAGTTTTGGAATTTCACTCATCGTGTGCCAGTTTCCTCATGCTAGTAAAGAACTCTGAAAGACAATGGCTTTTGAGTTTTCTTGGGAAGTCTAGTATGGTTTCCAGGCCTGACACAATCCTTGCTTCGATGACCCTTGTGGTCTGTAAAGCTAAGGGGAGCCGAAGTAAAATCACAGACGTGGTCACGGTTTTACTTGGCAACGGCTTCATTTAACAACCGAGTTGCTGGTCTCAACGGCAGCCAGTAAATGAGGTACAGATTACCTCATTGAATTTAATTTAATTACCCTCCACGCTTTGTACCAGTGCATATTTACTACCTTGCTGCAACGGTAAGGAACAATCTGTCCGTACTTCCACAGGTAAACTTCCGTGATGGAACCGGCGTAACTGGACATGTTGACAATGGAGGCTTTACTGCAGCTCATCCCTTTCTTGGGACTGTCTTGAGATGCCTTCCTCAGCAAAGGCAGGAACGCCTAGAAAAGACAGGCAGAATTTAAGGCAACCACCTTATTCATAGGCTTGGAAGCCAGTGACCCCGAATTGTTGCTAACTATCCATTCCCAGCTTTCAGTTTTGGGTTAATGTCAGGGTTCCAAGTAAGACCCCCCAAAAAAAGAAAACTCCGAGGCTTGAGTTACCTCAAAGTTACATTTTATTAAAGATATCCACATTGGCACATCTGGGAAACCTGAATCTGAAAGCTTCCAGGTTTTCCCCACCCAAAGGAAACTTCAAGGCCCTGCCCAGCACCCACATGTCCATCACATGGTCCAATCAAAGCACCATCCCAACTGGAGATGCCTTCCAGTCACATGCCTCCAGATGCAGGGCAAGATGTCCTTGACTCTCTGAGAAAGGAATATTATTTTGACTACATATTACCCTGGCTCCATACAATTCCCCTTCCTGGTTTCCCACAGTAGTAAATGTGGCAGGCCTGAAGATCCAACGAAAAAGATGGCTTCCAGACGTGACACGATCAATGTGGCAGGCCTGAAGATCCAACGAAAAAGATGGCTTCCAGACCTGACACGATCAGTATTAGGATTGTCATTTTGTAATGTCAAGGTGGAGTCAGCTTTCCATTCTTCTGAGGTCGGTAAAATGAGGACCCAGATTATTGGGGGCAATAGGCTGACTCTGTAAACCGCTTAGAGAAAGCTGCAAAGCACTGTGAAGCGGTGTTTAAGTCTAAGAATAGAATAGAATAGAATACAATAGAATAGAATAGAATAGAATAGAATAGAATAGGAGTTCTTTATTAGCCAAGTGATTGGACATACAAGAAATTTGCCTCCGGTGCATAAGCTCTCACTGTACATAAAAGCTATAAGTGATAAATCATCACAGTCTAAGTGATAGACATAGACTAAGTCATATACTATTACTATATCTGCAGAACTATGGATTCAGCCTAGGAAATCTCTGGCCATCCCTTCCCATTGTAAAGTCTATGGTCTAAAAACAAGCCAGAAATCAGCAATTACTCACAAAAGGTTGGTTGTTGTTTTTTTTCATTTGACAATTTCAATAGGGGCAACTCCTCACGTTCAAAAGCCGCATCTTTGGAAGTTCTTCCTCTTAATATTTGGCCCTGTACCTTCTTTGGATGGAAGAAGGCACGCTGTTATTCTGCCCCACCGCCCACAATCCCAGAAAGCCCTGTCAATCAATGATGTTCTGTCTCTGAACGTTGACAGTAGTGAAGAAACGGCCCGAAGAGAAGAAGAGGAAGAGGAAGATGAAAAGGTGCTTCCACTACCTGGCTAATCATCATGGTCCCAATGACGTTGGTTTTGTAGACCTCGGCCATTTCTTCAGGTGCTTGAGATTCGACTTTGGAATCACGGGGTGCAATTCCTGCGTTGTTGACAAGCAGATTCAACCCAGTTCCCTTCAGCCTCTCCGTGACCATCGTTACAGCCGACTTGATACTGGATGGATCAGTAATGTCTATGGGAACATGGAGAAGGTCTAGGTAGGCCTCGATTGACAGCCAAAACTTTCTGCTGCTGGCATTTCTTAAGTGAGTTTTGCCCCGTTTTAGGACCTTTCTTGCAATAGTTGTTAAGTGAATCACTGCAGCCGTTACGTTAGTAACACAATTGTTAAGTGACTCTGGCTTTCCCATTGACTTCGCTTGTTGGAAAGACACAAGAGGGGATCATGTGACCCTGCGTGCATTAGGAACAGGCTCCTCCTGTTCCTCTGCCTCACTACCGTCAGCCTCTGGAGGCTCCGGAGTCTGCACATCACTCCCGATGGCCCTGACCCCCGACGCAGAGCCCTCATCCGGGCCTTCCCCAGCCTCCAGGACTGGCCCATGCTCGTCCTCAGCCTCTTCACTGTCTGACTCCTTTGCCAGCTCCTCAGGCAGCTGGCAGACCACAGCAAAATATTTCATTGCTACCAGTTCAAACAAATGTTCAAAATCCCTTTCTGGAAATCCCACCCTGTCAAACATTTGCCAGACCTATTCTTGAATACAGCTCATCCATCTGGAACCCATACCACATCTCTGACATAAATACAATAGAACGAGTCCAGAAATATTTTACTAGAAGAGTTCTTCACTCCTCCGAAAACAACAAAATACCTTATACCAACAGACTTGAAATCCTGGGATTAGAAAACTTACAACTCCATTGACTTCGACATGACCTGTGTTTAACACACAAAATCATCTATTGCAATATTCTTCCTATAAAAGACTACTTCAGCTTCGATCGGCAATATTACAAGAGCAAAAAATAGATTCAAGCTACATGTCAACCGCTTCAAACTTGATTGCAGAAAATATGACTTCTGTAACAGAGTTGTTAATACTTGGAACTCATTACCTGACTCCATAGTCTCTACTCAAAATCCCAAAATCTTCAACCAAAAACTGTCTACTATTGACCTCACCCCATTCCTAAGAGGACTATAAGGGGCGTGCATAAGAGCACAAAAGTGCCTACCGTTCCTGTCCTATTGTTCCCTTCATTATATCAAATTAATATAGTTGATGCATATTTTTTACTTATATATATATATATATTCTTCAAGATATGTTGTTTTATCTATGACAATTTGTTTGTGTATACTGTTGTGACAAAAAGAAATAAAAAAAATTAAACTCAATGGTAGAAAGGAAGTTTGCATGAATAGTGATAGGGTACTACTAGCATCTCTCCCAGGATATCGTCAGGACCACTTACTTACTCAGTGGGATTATCACAATTTCCTGGTGCTGAGCGGCCAGATTCCTCAAATCCTGAAAGATACAAAAACCAGAGATTTAGGAAAGATCCCCAGCTGATGGGCCCATTCTCACATTCCATTAATTTCGGCATTCAGATATCTCCTCACTAGATTATAACCAGCGGTGAGATTTAGCCAGTTCGCACCACTTCGGGAGAACCGGTTGTTAACTTTCTGATCAGTTTGGTAAACTGGTTGTTGGAAGAAATCATTAGGGCAGAGAATCGGCTGTTAAATTACTTGAATCCCACCGCTGATTATAACTATATCAATTTATATAATCATATATATATATATATATATATATATATATATATATATATATATATATATATATATATATATGTAGGTCTTCGGTTGTTCGGGTTTTCCCCCATGTAAAATTGGAAGTGTCTTGGCGACGTTTCGACGAAGTCTCATTCGTCATCTTCAGGCTTCAGCTTCGTGCTTCTGGGAGCAATGTGTGATCGCAGCTGTTTCTTCCTTTTAACTGCTAGTGGGGGTTTAAACTGATTGGGTGGGAGCTTGGCTGTGCTCTGATTGGCTGGGGGTTTTTTTGTGCTCTGATTGGCTGGGGGTGTGAAGATGTAGCACGACCACAAAGCCAAACAACAGCTATGCAGCTCACCAGCTCAAATCCCCCTGCAACACAGACTAAACTGAGCACAAACAAGCCCCCACCCAAACAGGACACACCCCCAGCCAATCAGAGCACAACCCCCATCCAATCAGAGCACAGCCAAGCTCCCACCCAATCAGTTCAAACCCCACTAGCAGTTAAAAGGAAGAAACAGCTGCGATCACACATTGCTCCCAGAAGCACGGCTGAAGCCTGAAGATGACGAATGAGACTTCGTCGAAACGCCGCCAAGACACTTCCAATTTTACACGGAGAAAACCCGAACAACCAAAGACCTATATATATATATATATATATATATATATATATATATATATATATATATATATATATATATATATATATATATTAAGGCATATTGAAGTTATTATTATTAAGGTATTATTGTTTAACAATTAGAATTAGAATTGGAAAAAGAGAGAAAGTATAATAGTGAAAGAGAGAGTGGGGGGCCTAAAGAGGAAACTTAAACACACCAACTATTATATGTTCCGAGTTGTGAAGATGACAAGCACAACAACTATCACCAAGATAACTAAAAAAGCGTCTTCAAACCCTGCATCTACAACATCATTGCCTTCAAATCAAATCAATAGAGAGTATGCTTGGACTGGAGAAATCAAGCCCAGTATTGAACATACAGAGCATGCAAGCAACATTACTTATGATACAAGAAACAATGACAAGGTCACAGGAATCAATAGCAAAGAACCATGAAGAGATAAAATAAAACTGTGAAGAGATTAACAACTACATGGGAGAAATGAAAGGAGACATCAGAAGAATGGATGATAAAATAGGAAACATCCAACAAGCCATCACTAAGAACGTACAGAGAATACAAATAGTAGAGGAAAAAAAATGGAACAGATATCTCCTCACTAACTATTTTTAAAGCCTGTACTTTGCTCATCCTCGGCTCGCTGCAGAAACAGTCTGAAGTAGGGTTTTCTCTACTTCTGAACCCTGAAGTAGGGTTTTCTCTTTTCCACAACAAAGGTTTTGTCATATTAACAATCTGCAACACCATCTCATTAACAAGGATGATGAAAATGACACAGCCCTGAGCAAGGATTTGTCTGGTTCCTGTTGTGTACCCTTAATGATACAGTGTGTGTATCCCCATTTTGTTTTGGATTGCAGGGCAAATCGAACCCTTGGCTCTACATAAAAGAAAAGATACGTACCTTGATTAAGGTATCTTTTCTTTTATGTACACTGAGAGCATATGCACCAAGACAAATTCCTTGTGTGTCCAATCACACTTGGCCAATAAAAATTCTATTCTTGAATAGAATAGAATAGAATAGAATAGACCAGACCAGAATAGAATAGAATAGAATAGAATAGAATAGAATAGAATAGAATAGAATAGAATAGAATAGAATAGAATAGAATTTTTTATTGGCCAAGTGTGATTGGACACACAAGGAATTTGTCTTGGTGCATATGCTCTCAGTGTACATAAAAGAAAAGATACCTTCATCAAGAATCATAAGATACAACATTTAATGATAGTCATAGGGTACAAATAAGCAATCAGGAAATAGAACAGAACAGAACAGAACAGAACAGAACAGAACAGAATAGAATAGAATACAATAGATGGAGGCTAGACTAGACTAGACTAGACTAGACTAGACTAGACTAGACTAGACTAGACTAGAATAGAATAGAATAGAATAGAATAGAATAGAATAGAATTTTTTATTGGCCAAGTGTGACTGGACACACAAGGAATTTGTCTTGGTGCATACACTCTCAGTGTACATAGCAGAGGGAACTGCCACATTATGCCCAAATGACACTTCTGAAGTGCGTGCCAAGTCTCACTCTTTTGAAGATGCCCCAGAGCGCTGGGTTTAGCAGTCTTTTGGGAAGAGGTTTGCCACTTTTGTCTTCTAGCCTGAATAAGACATTACTCTATAGCGGCCTTCTGAAAGACATTATATTGGGCTTCTGAAAGACAGGTAAATCCGTGTTCAAAAATGGTTTGGCTGATGAGTCAGTGTGATGGAGGACGGATGGAGAAGGAAGTAGGAGAGAAATTAAAAGCAAAATAAAGAGGAGACTTCCGGGATGGTGTCACGGTGGTGCAGTGTAGGAAGAGGGGACTCCGTTCTTTTTGTTTAAACTTAATAGGTAAAAATACAACAGCATACAACAGTTGATTTATATATTAATGGCGTATAGAAAATAGATTTCACTATCGGTCAGACTAAATTTGCATTTTATTCAGTGTGGGAGAGGTAGAACTGGGACAGTGATCACACGGCTCAGCTGGGCATGGGGGAGGGGGCAGAGATTTTTGCTACCAGTTCTCCAAACCACCCACTGCCATCGCTACCAGATCGAGTGATCCGGTCCAAACCGGGAGCATTTCACCCCTGATGCGGGGTACAGTCAATATTGGACAGCTGTGTTTTCCCCCAAAGTTATATTATCTAAGGTAAAGGTAAAGGTTCCCCTCGCACATACGTGCTAGTCGTTCCTGACTCTCGGAGGTGGTGCTCATCTCTGTTTCAAAGCCAAAGAGCCAGTGCTGTCCGAAGACGTCTCCGTGGTCATGTGGCCGGCATGACTCAACGCCAAAGGCACACAGAGCGCTGTTACCTTCCCACCAAAGGTGGTCCCTATTTTTTCTACTTGTATTTTTATGTGCTTTTGAAACGGCTAGGTTGGTAGAAGCTGGGACAAGTAACGGGAGCTCACCCCATTACACGGCAGCACTAGGGATTCGAACTGCTGAGCCGCCGACCTTTCGATCGACAAGCTCAACGTCCTAGCCCCTGAACCACCACAGCCATATTATCTATTAAACTGTTAATATTATTAACTCTAACACACCCTCCCCAAGGTCTTTGTGAGAACATGGATCAAATCTTATGAATCAAAGAGCTTTCACATTTATTATATTGTCAATACAAAAGATAAAATCTAATACCTGATGTTCATTTCCAATTTCCTAGCACCTCTCGGGGCACCCAAAGGCAAGCTTAATCTTGGAAAACTAATTGGCTAGATCAATATTTCTGATTCAAGGCAATAAAACTCATGTGTGAAAACATGACTCCCAAGAGTTATGCCAGTATTTGGCTTCCTATCTGTTGATGGCCCTGATTTCAATGTTAAACAATCTTTGAAGATAGTGAGTCAAAGTCCCTCCGTAAAAGACCTCAACCTATAACCATGATGGTAAACCTATGGCACGGGTGCCAGAGGTGGCACGCAGAGCCCTCTCTGAGGGCATGCGCTGTAGCCAGCTGCTCTTCTGGTTTCCAGCTTGCACATGTGGAAGCTGGCCAGTTGGTCTTTGCGGGCACTGGAGCATTGGAAAACAGCTTGAAAAACAGTCAAAAACGGCCAAAATAACAGGCCATTTTGGGGGCATTTTCAAACCATTTCAGACCAAATTTGCCCAAAAACAGCCTGAAAATGGCCCAAAAAACAGCCTGAAAATAGCCTGAAAAACGACCCAAAAAACCAGCCTGAAAACGGCCCAAAAAACAGCCTGAAAACAACGCCAAAAACAGCCTAAAAAACCAGTTAAAAAACAAGCATGCTCATGCTGGCCAGCTGGTCTTCGGATTTCCAGTGCCCCGGCGCACACACATGGATGCACATGGATGCCCATTCCGGTTTGGGCACTCGGTGCTGAAAAGTTTCGCCATCACTGCCCTATGACATACCTGAGTACGTGGTCCCTCTGGATCCCGGCAGGTTGCAAAGATCCATTGTGGTGGGTTGCTTTTCTCAGCCAGTTGTTTGATCATCTCCAGACCGATGCCTCGATTAGATCCTGTCACCAGGACACTGCGTGGATTCAGCCCTTCCATATTTCCTTGCCGGCCAAATAATCTAGAACAACTCCAGAAAAATTAACTCTGGTGGCTGCCTTCTCTATCTACACCTTTACTCGCCTCTCTCGCGCAGTTCCGAGTGTTTGCAAACACCTAATCTCATATAATGTTCACGGTGCAACGAAGAGGAAGAGATAACTGATCCGATGGTGCAACACCTGGATTTTATAAGTATCTCGGTGACCTTTGGACATTTCAGGCTTCCTACCACTACTGGCTTACAGATTTCCTAACTGAGTTACAGAGTCTGAGACCTCCCTATTTTCCATACGCCTTTTTAAACGTTGTCACGAACAGAGAAACAGGGAATTGGGATCAAAGAGGAAGAGATGCAAAGACAAATGCAAGCAACAATTATTCTTCGGTGTGAATAAGTTAAAGAATAAGCCGTGCTTACCAAACCACAATACTTGGATCATTAAAAAAAAGAAAGCGAGAAAGAAAAGAAATGAAAAGTAAACCAACTGTATTATAGTGTAAGGTGCTATATGTGTATAACAAGGGAGAGGCCCCACTAAACTCAAGGTGGAGAGAACTGAAACAAAAGAGGCAGTTATTCAGTGGCAGAATATTTGCTCAGTGTGCAAATCTCCTAGGTTCAGGTGTTACTATCCCCAATTAAAGCTAGAGAAGCAGCCACAGAATGGTACCTGCCCACAGTCATTGAGTGGCAGTCTGCAAGTTGAACATATCATCATCATCACCATCTTCATCTTCTTCTTCTTCATCATTATCATCCCTAACCACTTTTATTGTTTATCCACCTTCAGCCACAGGTAGAACTCTTTCAATATAATCCTTGATTTATGACCACAACGGATTCTTCAATTTAGGACTACAACGGAGTCCCCAACTTACGACCGCAACAGAGCCCAAAATTCCTTTTGCTAAGCAAGACAGTTAATTGAGTTTTGCCCCATTGGATGACTTTGTTTGTCCGCCGTGCAGGGATGAATTCCAGCAGGTTCTGGAGAACCGGTAGCAGAAATTTTGAGTAGTTCAGAGAACCAGCAAATGCCACCTCTGGCTGGCCCCAGAGTGGGGTGGGAACGGAGATTTTGTAATATCCTTCCCCCAGGAGTGGGAAGGGAATGGGGATCTTGCAGTATCCTTCCCCTGGAGTGAGGTAGGAATGGAGATTTTGCAATATCCTTCCCCCAGCAGTGGGGTAGGAATGGAGATTTTGCAATATCCTTCCCCCAGCAGTGGGGAGGGAATGGGGATTTTGCACTATCCTTCCCCTGGAGTGGGATACGAATGGAGATTTTGCAATATCCTTCCCCCAGGAGTGGGGAGGGAATGGAGATTTTGCAATATCCTTCCCCCAGGAGTGGGGAGGGAATGAGGATTTTGCAGTATCCTTCCCCTGGAGTGGGGTAGGAATGGAGATTTTGCAGTATCCTTCCCCTACCGTGGCCACCAAGCTACACCATGCCCACAGAACTGGTAGGGGGAAAAAAAAGGATTTCACCACTGCTGCTGTGGATACGTGAATCATTGCAGCTCTTAAGTTAGACACCCGGTTGTTTTAAGCGAATCTGGCTTTCCCGTGGACTTTGCTCGTCAGGCGGTCGCAGATGGGGATCACATGACCCCAGGGACACAGCAACCATCAGAAATACATGCCAGCTACAGGTTTTGGTGACATGACCGTGGGGATGCTGCAAAGGTCATTAAGTGTGGGAAAGGGCCATCAGTCACTTTTTTCAATGCTGCTGTCCCTAAACTAGTGGTTGCAAATGAAGGACTACCTGTAGTTGCCATTAGCCAAAGCAGAAAATCTGTCTGGATGTACCCGATAATAAAACCCATCCTGAGCCAGATCAGAACTCCGCCGACTCCGACAAGACCTGTGTTTAACACAGAGAATCATCTATTGCAGTGTCCTTCCTGTTAAAGACTACTTCGGCTTCAATTGCAATAATACAAGATCAAACAATAGACTCAAACTTAATGTTAACCGCTTCAAACTGCAGAAACTGAACTGCAGAAAAAATAATGGCTACCAACCTGCCTTCCATTGAGGACCTGTATACTGCACGAATCAAGAAGAGGGCCGTGAAAATATTTGCAGACCCCTCACATCCTGGACATAAACTGTTTCAACTCCTACCCTCAAAATGATGCTATAGAGCACTGCACACCAGAACAACTAGACACAAGAACAGTTTTTTCCCGAAGGCCATCACTCTGCTAAACAAATAATTCCATCAACACTGTCAAACTATTTACTGAATCTGCACTACTATTAATCTTCTCATAGTTCCCATCACCAATCTCTTTCCATTTATGACTGTATGACTATAACTTGTTGCTGGCAATCCTTATGATTTACATTGATATATTGATCATCAATTGTGTTGTAAATGTTGTACCTTGATGAACGTATCTTTTCTTTTATGTACACTGAGAGCATATGCACCAAGACAAATTCCTTGTGTGTCCAATCACACTTGGCCAATAAAAATTCTATTCTATTCTATTCTATTCTATTCTATTCTATTCTATTCTATTCAATCTTGATTGCAGAAAATATGACTTCAGTAACAGAGTTGTTAATGCTTGGAATACATTACCTGACTCTGTGGTCTCTTCTACAACTCCCAAAAGCTTTAACCAAAAACTGTGTACCATTGACCTCACCCCATTCCTAAGAGGACTATAAGGGGCATGCATAAAGTGCACAAAAGTGCCTACCGTTCCTGTCCTATTGTTTCCTTTCAATATATGTTCTTGTATATAATGTTGTGACAAAAATAAAAATAAAAAAATAAAAAATAATAATAAACTGATTTCTTTATTGCCTAGCAATGAATCCCCTTGGGCCCCTGTCTCCTCCACCTTTAAGAGAGTAGTAAAAATCCCACGGGCCATTTTTAAAGCACAATTCATTACCAGGAGATTTATTAAAACATCCGCATTACTGCAATTACACCAAATGTAGAAGCAACCTAATACAGCCATTGTCCCTAGTGAGCCAGGAATGTGCAGCGGCTGCCAAAAAAGCAAACACAGTTCTAGGCTGCATCAACAGAAGGATAGAATCAAGATCACGGGAAGTGTTAATGCCACTTTTTAATGCCTTGGTAAGGCCACACTTGGAATACGGCATCCAGTTTTGGTCGCCACGATGTAAAAAAGATGTTGAGACTCTAGAAAGAGTGCAGAGAAGAGCAACAAAGATGATTAGGGAACTTGAGGATAAAATATATAAAGAACGGTTGCTGGAACTGGGTATGTCTAGTCTTATGAAAAGAAGGACCAGGGGAGACATGACAGCAGTCTTCCAATATCTCAGAGGCTGCCCCAAAGAAGAAGGAGTCAAGCTATTCTCCAAAGCACCTGAAGGCAAGACAAGAAGCAATGGATGGAAACTAATCAAGGAGAGAAGCAACCTAGAACTAAGGAGAAATTTCCTGACAGAACAATTTATCAGTGGAACAACTTGCTTCCAGAAGTTGTGAATGCTCCAACACTGGAAGTTTTTAAGAAGATGTTGGACAACTATTTGTCTGAAATGGTATAGGGCTTCCTGCCTAAGCAGGGGGTTGGACTAGAAGACCTCCAAGATCCCTTCCAACTCTATTCCTATTCCTTTTATTCCTATTCCTATTATTCTTATTCCTATTATTCCTATTCCATTCTAACTAAAGATGTTCTCCACCATTAACAAATGAATTCGTTGACAACTTTTATAAATCCTTACTCTTAGTTCAATGAGGGAGGGAGCTGCCTTTGCACAGTGCAAAGTTGTGGCATTCATCAAAATACTTTGATTGTTCCTAAGAGCACAGTTCAACCCTGACCTGCAAATATTCTCCTTTTATTGCTATCATTTGGTGACCTTATGAAAGTAATTCTGTGCTGAGAACAGCGAGTGACTTTTCTTCCGCATCTTTATTTGCAATCCAACTAGCTAGGAAGTAGTCCAGGTAAAAAGGTGTGAAAAGCATTGCTTGTGATGGGTATGTGTGCGCGTGTGTGCAGCGTTTGATTTGCAAAACTTAGATTTGTCTCCATGAACAATTACGGTAGATCTCATAAGGACCATGTTGTCTGTTGTTCGGGCTCCATCATGAACCCTATAAGAGCTAACAGCAACTGCTTCTAGTTTTTAGATCTCATAAGGACCATGTTGTCTGTTGTTTGGGCTCCACCGTGAATCCTATAAGCGCTAACAGCAACTGCTTCTAGTTTTTAGATCTCACAAGGACCATGTTGTCTGTTGTTTGGGCTCCACCGTGAATCCTATAAGTGCTAACAGCAACTGCTTCTAGTTTTTAGATCTCACAAGGACCATGTTGTCTGTTGTTTGGGCTCCACCGTGAATCCTATAAGTGCTAACAGCAACTGCTTCTAGTTTTTAGATCTCACAAGGACCATGTTGTCTGTTGTTTGGGCTCCACCGTGAATCCTATAAGTGCTAACAGCAACTGCTTCTAGTTTTTAGATCTCATAAGGACCATGTTGTCTGTTGTTTGGGCTCCACCGTGAATCCTATAAGCGCTAACAGCAACTGCTTCTAGTTTTTAGATCTCATAAGGACCATGTTGTCTGTTGTTCGGGCTCCATCATGAACCCTATAAGAGCTAACAGCAACTGCTTCTAGTTTTTAGATCTCATAAGGACCATGTTGTCTGTTGTTCGGGCTCCATCATGAACCCTATAAGAGCTAACAGCAACTGCTTCTAGTTTTTAGATCTCATAAGGACCATGTTGTCTGTTGTTCGGGCTCCACCATGAATCCTATAAGAGCTAACAGCAACTGCTTCTAGTTTTTTTCCCTCTATCCTAAACATAACTATTGTATTTTTTTGTTTTTCATTAGCTATGGTTCTTGAGCTCTCTTGAACAATGCCTTGGGGCTAAAACAACAACATGAAAACAGCAACTGCTGAAATACTCACGAGATTTTCGGCACGCTTCAAGATCTTTACGGACCCCAGAATCTAACCACAAGATGGTAGCATTCTGCTTCAAGATAATGGTGAACTTGTCAATGAGCTTGCAAGATGTTATGTGACCTCAGCTCCATCTTGCAGAACAAAAACTGTAGGATTTTAATCCGTGTTTCAAAGGCCTTCATTATTTTAGCTTTACTTTTGGGTTGCTGAGAAGCATCACTGCTTTGGAGATTCAGCTTATTGTGTTTATTGTGAGGAGCTGTCTCTCACAAAATGAAACATCAGGGGTTAGCAAGAAAAACAGTCAGGGGTTAGCAAGAAAAACAAGTGCTAGCATGATCAAGTTCCAGTCCAACAACCAAGGCAAAGGCAGTGGTGAAACGCTCCCGGTTCGGACCAGATTACCCAATCTGGTAGCAATGGCAGCAGGTGATTCGGAGAACCGGTAGCAAAAATCCCTGTCGTCCGTTTCCCCCCCACCTGCCGCCCAGCTGAGCCGCGCGATCATCAGAGGGTTTTTTTTAACTTTTAAAAGCATTTTTTCTTCAGCCAAAAAAATGCTTTTAAAAGTTAAAAAAAAGCCTCTGATACTAATGCGGCTCAGCTGGAATCGTCAGAGCCCTTTAAAAGCATTTTTCCACAACCTGTTCGGCAGAAGAGGTTGTAGAAAAAAATGCTTTTAAAAGGTTCTGACAATCCCAGCTGAGTTGCCTGATCATCAGAGCCTTAGGTAGAAAAAAAGCTTTTAAAAGGCTCTGATGATCCCAGCTGAGCCACACAATCGTCAGAACCTTTTAAAAGCATTTTTTCTACAACCTCTTCTGCCCAAGAGGTTGTAGAAAAAAATGCTTTTAAAAGGCTCTGACGATCCCAGCTGAGCCGCACGATCATCAGAGGCTTTTTTTTTTAACTTTTAAAAGCATTTTTTTGGCTGAAGAAAAAATGCTTTTAAAAGTTAAAAAAAAGTTTTTAAAAAAGTTGGCCACGCCCACCCAGTCACATTACCCCATCACCACTACACCCACACCCACAGAACCGGTAGTAGCAGATTTTACATTTCACCACTGGGCAAAGGGTATGAGGTGCAGTGGCAACGTTCGGTGTTGTTTTGCTCCCAGTCTACCCCATCCCAATCCTGTCTGATTTCCAGGCTTGTGTATTTAGCTTTTGGGTCAACTTACATTCTGTCCTTGGCAATAATTCACAGCGGAAATACAAAACAGAGAAACAGGTCTATCCTGAATTTGCATCAAAGAATATGTTGCTCTGTTGTGAAAGGAAGCTGCGAAGGGGAAGAAAATTGACACTTAGAAGAAGGCAAGAGAAAGTGAGCTTGGGACTTGTAGATTTATAGAACTTTCTGGGTGCGTTGTGGATGGAAAACCCACATCTTCTTACACCTCCTTGTGGCATCTTAGAGTTGGCATTGCAAAGGGAGCCAGGCAGGGACGATGATCTAAGTTTAGGAAAAAAAAAACCCTCCGTTTTTATGATCCTGTAATCCCTTAATTCGGGGTAGAGTCAGGGTGACTGGATGGAATTGAGCATTTGCTGGCCGGATACACTTCCTAACACCATGCGGAGTTAGCAGCAGATACTTTATTTCCTTTGTGTCGTAGGAGAGAAACATCTACCACTACCTAGGATCGAACTCTCAGTTCAAATATTTTTATTAGTTTTAAACTATCTTTTCTTTTATGTATACTGAGAGCGTATGCACCAAAGACAAATTCCTTGTGTGTCCAATCACACTTGGCCAATAAAAAATTCCATTCCATTCCATTCCATTCTATTCTATAAGGCTCATATGAGCCACACAAAAGGCATAATTTATGGAAAGGTTTACATGTGATTTTACAAGAAAATGGTAACCAAATTTTTAAAACTCCCTGAATTTTTGCAAGGCCCCTTCAAATTGTGAGGCCCTAGGCTGTAGGTTGCTTAGCCTCTGTCTAAATTTGGCTCTGAAGGAAACAAGGAACCATATGGCCTTCTCCTTCTTGCCTGGAACGTCTTTTCAAAGAGTGTTCCTAAAAGAAAGAGCTTGGCAAGCTAGAGAATTGCCTTTCGGTTGGCATTATTCTTCATTGGACTTTGCGCCAATGTTCCTCCTTCCTATTTCATTTTTTATAAGTTATATCTATTGCGCCAAGTTCCTTGTAAAGGTCATCTAAAGTCAATAAACATACTAGAGCAGGGCTACCATGCGAGGTTTTATGAGAACAATCAGCCTTTGGATTTCCACCATGAGCTTAGCAAGTCTTTACAGCATCTGGACAAGCAATAAGTCGGTTTCGGATTCAGCCTGTTCAATCAGCAAAAACTTACCCAAAAGCTATCTAACCTAGTACAAAATAATTAGGGTTATAGGAGTACAATATGGCGTTACTTAGGCTATATTCTTTACAGGAATAATTCCATTTCTCACAACAACTATAAACAATTTTAGCAACTTCACACCCGTCTCTTAGTTAAAGTACAACTTACACTCATTTTACCTCATAACTTGTCTCTTCACTAAAAACTCTTCACTAAAAACTTAGAAAACTTGGAACTCCGTCACCTTCGACAAGACCTAAGTTTAACTCATAGAATCATCTATTGTAATGTCCTTCTTGTTAAAGACGACTTCAGTTTTAATTGCAATAATACAAGAGCAACCAATAGATTTAAACTTAATGTTAACCGCTTTAATCTAGATTGCAGAAAATATGACTTCTGTAACAGAATCATCAGTGCTTGGAATACTTTACCTGACTCTGTGGTCTCTTCCCATAATCCCAAAAGCTTTAACCAAAAACTTTCTACTATTGACCTCACCCCATTCCTAAGAGGACTATAAGAGACGTGCATAAATGCACAAAAGTGCCTACCGTTCCTGTCCTATTGTTTCCTTTCAATATATGTTCTTGTATATAATGTTGTGACAAAAATAAAAATAAAATAAATAAAATAAATAATAAAGTTATCTCTGCTCTTGACGTAGTTTCTTCTCGCATAGCTTCTTCTCCGGTAATATTACACTATTAACCAGAGCATACAAAACATTTGCTAGACCAATTCTCGAATACAGCTCATCTGTCTGGAACCCGCACTGCATATCGGACATTGATACAATTGAGAGAGTCCAGAAATATTTCAGGAGAACAGTCCTCTACTCCTCCGCTTGCAACAAAATACCTTATGCCACCAGACTTGAAATTTTGGGCTTAGAAAATTTAGAACGACAATGCCTTTGGTCTGACCTAAGCATAGCTCATAAAATCATCTGCTACAATGTCCAACCTATCAATGACTACTTCAGCTTCAACCACAACACTACATGAGCACACAATAGATACAAACTTAAAGAGAACCGTACAACACTCGATGGCAGAAAATATGACTTCAGCAACAAAGTGGTCAGTGCCTGGAATGTACTACCTGACTCTGTGGTCTCATCCCAAAATTTAACCTAAGACTGTCTACTATTGACCTCACCCCATTCCTAAAAGGTCTGTAAGGGGCGTGCATAAGAGCACCAGCGTGCCTACCGTCCCTGTCCTAATTTTCCCTTTAATTGTATTCATTTTATGTATTCAATTCATGTTTATATATATATTATCTAATATGTACTTGACAAAATAAAAAAATAAAATAAAAAAATAAAATTAGCTCCATCTTTGGTTATCAAGCGGAGCTCATTTTTCTGGTATGAAAATCCGCCTCCTTGTGGTCTCTTTAGGTATCTACTGGCTTACTTTCCTTACACAGAACTTCCTCAACTTACAGCCGCGATTCAAATCCAACCCAAAATTTCTGTTGCCGTGAGACATTTGTTAAGGGAGTTTTGTCCCATTTTATGGCCTTCCTTGCCAGAGCTGTTAAGTGAATCACCAGGGTTGATAAGTTAGTCACCCGGTTTGTTAAGCGAATCCGGTTTCCCCATTGACTTTGCATGTCAAAAAGGTCACAAAAGGGGATCACGTGACCCTGGGACCAGAGGTGGTATTCCGCCAGATCTGTTGTGTCTTGCCCGCCCTCAGAGCAGCCGGGGCCTTCTTACCTGCTCCCCAACACTGAGGAATGTATGCCTTCCGGCCCAAGTCCTGGCTCCATGCCCCCACAAACTGCAGAAGAAGGAGCATCTCCCTGCCCCAGCCCTGACTCCATGCCCAGGCAAACGGAGCAGCTAGACCCCTCCCCCTCATCCACAGCAGGTGAGCCTGAGGAGGGTTTACTCCCAAGAACAGCTGATTGGAGTGACCCTCGCATCAGAAGATTGGAGAGGCGGAGGCAACAGAGGGAAGGGAGGGGCAGGCCTTAATGAGTGCTGAGTCATGGAGCCACACCCCATGGCCTATATAAAGGAGCTACTTTCTGGCAGTCTCTGAGTCAGGCAAAAGTCAAACTTATCTTGCTGAAGTCACTTACTGGTCTCCTGCCTGCTCTGAGGACTTTGCTAGGACTTTGGGCAGAGCTGCAGAGGCAAGCCTGATTCGGATTTCCCGGACCCAGCCGTCAGCGGAGGAGTGGGACACGACAAGATCCGACCGGTTCGCCTGAACCGGTATGGCCCACCCACTTGCCCCCGGCTCTATGCCATCCTATTTAGGCACGTTTTTGAGGCCGGGCACACGCGCAGAAGGCGCGCGCATGAGCGCAGCGCATGTGTGGAAGGCCGGGCGCATGTGTGGAAGGCAGGTGCATGCGCAAACTGGGTCCGCGTGCACATGAAGGGAGCGTGTGTGCGTGCGGAGAACCAGTAGTAAGTTAATGTGAAACCGACCGTTGCCTGGGATATTGCAACCGTAATAAGTATGAACCGGTTGCCAAGCATCCGAAGTTTGATCACGTGACCATCACCAGCTGAATTTTGATCACGTGATCAGCAGCAGCAGCAGCTTCAAAGGTCATAACTGAAAAACGGTCGTAAGCCACATTTTTTCGGTGCCGTTTTAAGTTTGAATGATCGCTGAATGTTGTAAGTCGAGGACTACCTGTTGGGGAGAACAGTAGCAGAGAGAGTTTGTTGGCTGCATTCAGGGAAGTACAGGTAGTCCCCGACTTACAACAGTTCGTTTAGTGACTGTTCAAACTTACAACGGAACCGAAAAAAGTGACTCACGACCGTTTTTCACAGTTACGACCTTTACACCATACCTGTGGTCACATGACCCAAACTCAGATGCTTTGCAGCTGATTCATAGTTACAACGGTTGCTGTGTCCCAAGGTCATGTGATCCCCTTTCGTGACCTTCTCACAAGCAAAGTCGATGGGGAAGCCAGATTCACTTAACAACCGGGTTACTGGAGACGACTTCCGGTGTCCAGCGGCAACGGACGTCTGGAAGGCTTCTCCTGCCTCCAGCGCCCGAATCCGGCCGCCGCCGAGGCCCTCAGGGGCCAGGTGTTCCGAAAAGGACACCTGCCGCACGGACGGCTCGCCAGGGGTCTCCCAGCCGACATACAGGACTGTGGGGACCGATGCTGGCGCGTCCTAGGCTTGGCGGGGTTTGGAGGCCACAGGCCGCGGCCATTATTTTGGTCGTCGCCTGGGCCGCTGTGCCCGGTGACACCGGGGCATTGGATTTATAACTGCAGCAGCCTGGTGGTGAACAGGAGCGGAGAAGAATTGAGGAGGAGAAGGAAGGAATATCGGTGGCGTGGTGGAGTGCTCCGGTGCGGGGGTTTTCTCCCCTGCGGTTGGAAGGAGCACGAGTTATTCTGGAGAGAGGAGAACTTAAAATAAGAAGATTACGGTTTTGTGGAGCTCTGGAGAAGAGGTGATGGAGAAATTTAGGAGGGAAGGTTTGAGGCCCCTCCTTCTGGGGAACAGTGGTGGCGTCCAGCTTCCGCCTTCACTATGAGAATTTTGATGACATCACTTCCCTTGACTTCCTGGTTGACTAACTGTACTCTGGACTCGTTGCTCCTGTGAGTGCCCCTGGTGGATCCGGAGGAAATTACAAGGATACTGTGCCTGCCTGAGGATTTTGTATTTTTTTTTTTCCTTAATGGCAAAGGTCAGAGACCAACTGCTGGAGAGATGGAAGAATTTTGGAAAAGTTATCTAATATGGACAAGAAATTGGATGAAATAAGAGCAGAAATTGTGACTATCCAAAAGGATTTAAAGGATACTCAACAAGTTTCAGCAGAAAACAAGCAGAAAGTGGAAGGTTTGGAGGGTGAGATCGGGCAGTGCAGAAAAGAGAGGAGGCGACAGGCAATGCTGTGCTTGGACTACAGATGGATAAAATGTCTTATTTCCTTAGGTTTCAAAATTTGGAAGAAGTGGACCAAGAAGACTTGAGAGATGTTGTGACTAAATTGTTGGGAGAATTTCTTGGGAGAGGTGTTGATTTCATGAATTGGGATGTGGATCGAGTTTATAGAGTTAATTAGCAATATGCACGCATGCAGTTCCCAGAGAGGTTCATGTCAAATTTGTGAGAAGAGGCGAGATGAAATTCTTAGAAAACATAGGAGTGGGGCACTGATTTACAGGGGCAGGAGATAGCCATTCTGAGGCAGATTCCCAGACAGGTACGTGAAAAAGAAAGAAATATTATTTTTGTCAAGCAAATTGTACCAGAAGGAGTGGGCTTCAGATGGCTGATGCCAGAGGATTGATGATTTTCCGGGAGGGCATTACGAAAAAATCAGTACAATTGCGGAGGCTACGGCCTATGTGGAGGAACACAAAGCCCTCCTGGAATCAGATGACCCAGGAATTGAAGAAGGGAGGTTATAGATCATGGGCGGAGCGGCTGCCGCTGTTGCGGCCCTGGAGTTGGGTCAGGCTGAACCCAGAGTTCTGAGATCCAAAACTAGGAAGTGATAAAGATATTTGGGATTGTGTTGGTTTTCCTTATTCTCTTTAGTACGATATTCTGTTTATTCTTGACCCTTCTTTATTACGTATTTAAAATTTGTAAACTTAGCTACTTCGTGTTACCTGCTTGCCATATGGCTGTTGTATGTGTTAAAAAATTTGAGTAAAATTCTTATTTTAGATAAGAAAAATGAAAATTTACCATACCTGATATGTATTTGTATAAACCTATTTTTTGACTAATAAAAACTTTTTGATTAAAAACAACCGGGTTACTAACTTACCAACATCAGTGATTCACTTAACACCGGTGGCAACAAAGGTCGCAAAGCGGGGGAAAAACTCACCCAACCAATGTTTCCTTTAACAACAGAAATGTTGGGCTCAGTTTGGGTCGTACGTCGAGGACTTCTTCCAAATCTAAGTTGTCTCCCCTGGGAAAAAGTAGAGTGGAATAAATAAAATATAGGTAAACAAGGCAGGACAACAGCAGCAGGTGTGTTTGTTCCAGTGGTTAAATGCAAAATTTGTTACTACCGGTTCTGTGGGCGTGGCTTCGTGGGGAGCTAATGTGACTGGGTGGGCATGGCCAACTTTTTTTTTTTTTTTTTTTACTTTTAAAAGTATTTTTTCGGCTGAAGAAAAAAATGCTTTTAAAAGTAAAGGAAAAAAAAACCCTCTGATGATCACACGGCTCAGCCGGGCATGTGGGGGGGGGGAGCAGGGATTTTTGCTACCGGTTCTCCGAACCACCCGCCGCCATCGCTACCGAATCGGGTGATCCGGTCCGAACCGGGAGCATTTCACCTGGCATGTGTCCCCCTCCCATTGATGCTGTGCATGGTACAGCCCAATCTATTCTTGCCAACAAGAGTTGGAGTGTGGTTCACCAAATAAACTCTAACACATTAACAGAATTGGAAAGGACCTTATAGATCATCTAGTCCAAACCCCCGGTCAAGCAGGAGCCTACACCGTTTCTGACAAATGGTAGTCCAATCTTTTCTTGAAAGTCTCAAGTGATGAAGCTCCCACAACTTCCGAAGGCAACTTCTGTTCCATGGGTGGATTGTTCTCACTGTCAGAAAATTTCTTATTTCCAGGTGGAATCTCTCCTTGGTCAGTTTCCATCCATTATTCCTTGTCTCGCCTTCAGGTGCTTTGGAAAATAGCTTGACCCTGGCAGACCTTCAAGTATTGGAAGACGGCTATCCTGTCTCCCCTGGTCCTTCTCTTCACGAGACTAACCATGCCCAGTTCCTGCAACCGTTCTTCATATGTTTTAGTATGATTACCCACGGCCTGCATTAATCCTGGGGCGAGGGAGCATGCACTGTTGACTATTGATAGGGCATCTTTGATGGACCTTGGAACTGGGCAAAACTTCCTGGTACAGAATGGGCTGTTCCAGGTTTGGACAGATCTTGGGACATTTGGGTTTTAGAGGGTACATTCTGTGATCCTTCCATTCAAAGTAAACAGATGCGCAGCTGCTAAACCTCATTAGTGCCCTAAGAGGAAAACAGGATCCCTTAGGTCAAACAATGGATAGAGAAGGTTGGTGGTGGTGGGGTAATGTAACTGGATGGGCGTGGCCAACTTTTTTTTTAACTTTTAAAAGCATTTTTTCTACGACGTCTTTGGCCGAAGAGGTTGTAAAAAAATGCTTTTAAAAGGCTCTGACTATCCCAGCTGAGTTGCCTGATCGTCAGAGCCTTTTGTTTTCTTTTAATAGCATTTTTTTTGCCTTTAAAAGAAAACAAAAGTCTCTGATGATCAGGCAACTCAGCTGGGATCGTCACAGCCTTTTAAAAGCATTTTTTTTACAATCACTTTGGGCAAAGAGGTTGTAGAAAAATGCTTTTAAAAGGCTCTGATGATCTCAGCTGAGCCGCGCGATCATCAGAGGCTTCTTTTTTTACTTTTAAAAGCATTTTTTCGGCCGAAGAAAAAATGCTTTTAAAAGTTTTTTTTAAAAACCCTCTGATGATCACGTGGCTCAGCTGGGCATGTGGGGGGGGGTGGGCGCCGGGATTTTTGCTACCGGTTTTCCAAACCACCCACTCCCATCACTACCGGATCGGGTGATCTGTTCCGAACCAGGAGCATTTCACCCCTGAGCTAGTTAAATATAAAACAAAGCTCTCTGTGATTATTTCTATCAGCTGCTCTTCTTATGCTTTCTATCCCCTGTGATACTGGAAGGAAATCCTGGAATTAAAAAAACATAACGATCATAGAGTTAGAAAAGACCTTGGAGGTCATCTAGTCCAACCCCCTGTTCTCTCAAGGAGACTTATACTATTTCTGATAAATAGCTGTCCAGCGCCTTCTTTAAAGCCTACAGTATTGGGGACACACACAATTTCCGAAGGCAATTTGTTCCACTGGTTAAAAGGTCCACATTCAGGCTGCGAATGCAAAACAACCCTATTGAGTTTGGTTTGGTAAACCATGGTAAATTAAGACCCTGGCTTGCACCACTTCTGCCTTCAAATATCTTAGTGCCCTGCTGTACTTCAGTTCCCAGCATCCGTCATTATATGGATCTGCTGGCTGGCATTGGACAGCCACGATTCTCTCCTTGTTAAGGTTTTAAACGGAGCATGATTAAACTGATGTTGCAGAACAGCCACACGGTGGCCCCCAAAACCCTCTTCTTAAATCCAGAGAAGAAAACATACTACATCCGTGGGGAAATTCTAGTGAAGAATTCTCCAGATGGAATGAGTTAGTTAGTTAGTTATTTAGTTAGTTAGTTTATTTGTCAAGCACGTATAAGATAACAGATATAAGTATAAACATGATTATGAATACAGGAAATGGATATGGATAAATGGGGACATTAGGACAGGGACGAAAGGCACGCTGGTGCGCTTATGCACGCCCCCTTACAGATCTCTTAGGAATGGGGTGAGGTCGACAGTAGATAGTCTAAGGTTAAAGTTTTGGAGGTTTGGGGATGAAACCACAGAGTCTGGTAGTGCATTCCAGGCGTTGACCACTCAGTTGCTGAAGTCGTATTTTCTGCAATCGAGTTTGGAGCGGTTTACCTTGAGTTTGTATCTCTTGTGTGCTCGTATATTGTTGTGGTTGTTGCTGAAGTAATAATTGACAGGTAGGATATTGTAGCAAATAATTTTATGTACTACGCTTAGGTCGGACCGAAGACGGCAAAGTTCTAAGGTGTCTAAGCCCAAAATTTCAAGTCTGGTGGCATAAGGGATTCTGTTGCGAGCAGAGGAGTGAAGGACTCTTCTCGTGAAATATCTCTGGACTCGTTCGATTGTATTAATGTCCCATATGCAGTGCGGGTTCCAGACAGATGAGCTGTATTCAAGAATTGGTCTAGCAAAGGTTTTGTACGCCCTAGATTGCAGTTCAATATTACCAAAGAAGAGGCTAGGCAATGTTAGGTTAACAACTCTTAATGCCTTTTAAGTTTCCTGTCGACTTCCTAATGGAAGAGGAAACTCACAGTTTAAGACTCGGCAATTGAGGGATAAGAACTCCAGCATTTTCTATGTGTTCAGAAGTCATAAAAAAATCTGAGGTGCAGCACTTCTAGGCGATTGGAGGACGCTGCCATTTCGGAGGGGCTGAAGCAGTGTTAAAATCCAATTTCTTTTACTACTGGTTCTGTGGGCGTGGCTTGGTGGGCATGGCTTGGTGGGCGTGGCAGGGGAAGGATGTTGCAAAATCCCCATTCCCACCCCACTCTGGGACCAGCCAAAGGGGGTATTTGCCAGTTCTCCAAACTACTCAAAATTTCCGCTACCGATTCTCCAGAACCTGTCAGAACCTGCTGGATTTCACCCCTGGTTTGAAGATGAGAATGGGACTTTTCCAGGGGTGAAATGCTCCAGGTTCGTACCAGATCTCCTGATCCCATAGTGATGGCAGCGGGTGGTTCGGAGAACCGGTAACAAAAATCAAGCTGAGCCGCGCGATCATCAGAGGGTTTTTTTTCTTTTAAAAGCATTTTAAAGTAAATTTTGACCCTGTGCCTCCGAGGTCAAAAACAACCCTGATGTGGCCCTCAATAAAATTGAGTTTGATGCCTCTGCTCTAGAAAGAGTGCAGAGAAGAGCAACCAGGATGATTAAGGGCACTGGTGGCTTTCAAAAGTTTTTACTACCAGTTCTGTGGGCCTGGTGGGTGTGGCATGGCTTGGTGGGCACAGCTTGGTGGGCATGGTGGGGAAGGATACTGTAAAATCTCCATTCCCACCCCACTCCAGGGGAAGGATACTGCAAAATCCCCATTTCCTCTCGATCAGCTGGGACTTGAGAGGCAGAGAATAGATAGGGGGCGGGGCCAGTCAGAATTTTTACTACCGGTTCTCCAAACTACTCAAAATTTCCACTACCGGTTCTCCAGAACTGGTCAGAACCTGCTGAAACCCACCTCTGATTAGAGGATGATTGGAGACTAAAACTTACAAAGAATGGTTACAGGAACTGGGCATGGCTAGTCTAGTGAAGAGAAGGATCGGGGAGACATGATAGTAGTGTTCCAATATTTGAGGGGAGAGAAGTGGGTCAAACTATTTTCCAAGGCATCCGAAGACCAGACAAGGAAGAATGGATGGAAACTGACCAAGGAGAGATTCAATTTATAAAGGAGAAATATTCTTGACAGTGAGAACAATCAACCAGCGGAACAGCTTTGCCTTCGGAAGTTGTGGGGGCTTCATCACTGGAAGCTTTCAAGAAGAGGCTAGACTGCCATTTGCCAGAAATGGTGTAGGGTCTCCTGCTTGGGCGGGAGGGGGGGTTGGACTAGATGACCTACAGGATTCTTTCCAACTCTGTTACTCGGTTAAAAGTGTAGGAATTTAGCACCCACCCCCCTCCTAGAAGAATGAAATATTTTAGAAAATATTTAAAAAGGCAGAATATATTTCCCTGGATGAGAAATGGAGAAACATGTTTTAAAGACAAAGCAGCTTCCTGACTCCCCCCCACCTTTGTCAATGGGCCATTAAAGCCTCAGCTAAGCTCACTCATTCTCCCCACCTTTCTCAATGGGCCATCATCATCTGCAACATAATAGAACCCATCTAGAACAGAAACTCACCACATGGCACCTGGGAAGATTACATCAGCCAGCAAGGCTAGCTAAGACCCCCACCCCCTGGGAGTCTGACAGCCAATCAGGATACTCTTCCTGTGCCCCAGAAAGTTCAAAGCTCAGAAAAGGCATAAAGCCAGGGAGCACACAGGATCTCAGCCCTTTTCTGTTCAGGAACTCAAGCCATGTGATCCTGACCACCATTAAACCATCTTTCCAAGCAGCCTCCATGTTTCCAGTGTCTTTGTCCCCACTTGGAACTGAACCCAGATGGATATTTCTTCCAACAAAAGCAAAAAGCCTTTCGAAATGGACTTTCCAACTCATCCGCGACGAATAATTTTTTTCCGCCGGGATTGCATTTTTCTTGCTGTTTCTTGTCATGTGGGATTTCCCTCTTCTAAACCGGTTGGGCCACCTGTGCATTCAAGCGCAGCATCCATTGTTGTTGCTGGATCTTGATTCTAAGGGGACGGAAACATCTGCATTGTTTCTAAAAGAGGGAACAGGCTTCCTGCTGGCTTCACAATCAGCTTATTCATCCCCAGTGCTTTGAGAGGAAGTGGGGGGAAGGCAGAGGGGAGAAGTGGCTTTCTTTCCTTCCACTGGATTCTATTCCTTCCCCTTCCAACTTTCGTTGGATGAAGTAACGGTGAGATCAGGGTCTGTGATAAAATGAAGAAAACCAGGGTTTCTTTCCACGCGTTCCTGTCAGTATTTAAGTATTCTCTCGAAGAACCTGAAATCATCGGTTTCTGGCAGAATAAAAAAATAAAGAAAATCAGGAGGCTGGTAGCACCTTTTCTGACTAACAAACTCATGAAAAGGCATAAGTTTTTGTGAACTGCAGTTTATTTCATCAGGCATATATTTGTGTGTGTGTGTTTTGCCACCCTACACTAACAGTTTTCTCCTATAAACTCTTTCTGCGCTCTGCTATACTTCTGCTCTGCCAAAGTCCTGGATTTTCACCTAAGTTAAGAGATAGTTCAAGTACTGGTGTGTTTTCAAGACCTTCCTTCCTTCCCTCCTTCCTTCCTTCCTTCCTTCCTCCCTTCCTCCCTCCCACCCTCTTCCTTCCTTCCTTCCTTCCTTCCTTTTTTCTTTTCTTTCTTTTCTTTCTTTTGTTCTTTCATTCTTTCCTTTCTTTCTCTTTCCCTCTCTCCTTCTTTCTTTTCCTTCCTTCCTCCCTCCCTCCCTCCCTGCCTCTCTCCTTCTTTCTTTCTCTCCTCTTTTGTTCTTTCTTTCTCTCTCACCCTCTCCTTCTTTCTTTCCCTTCCTTCCTCCCTTCCTTCCTCCCTGCCTCCTTCCTTCTTTCTTTTTTCTTTCTTCCTTTCCTTTCTCTCTCTCTCCTTCTTTCTTTCCCTTCCTTCCTTCCTCCCTGCCTCCCTCCCTCCTTCTTTCTTTCTTTCTTTCCTTTCTCTCTCTCTCTCTCTCTCTCCTTCTTTCTTTCCCTTCCTTCCTTTCTTCCTCTCTGCCTGCCTCCTTCCTTCCTTCCTTCCTTCCTTCCTTCCTTCCTTCCTTCCTTCCTTCCTTCCTTCCTTCCTTCCTTCCTTCCTTCCTTTCATGGCCAAATGATTACTGAATAAAACTACTCCAAATTTTATTATTAGGGGTCCTAAGGAAGCATTTACACAACTGTGCATTTTGGACATTTTTCTCCGCATGAACGCTAAAGCAATGTTTGTGTTTGTCTATAAAGCAGAAGATGAAGCTGCTTTCCCATCACTGGATATTTGTGGCTATTATTTCCTCTTGTTTTTTTTTTCCTAGCTTGCTGAATTTCCCAGTGCAGTTGACAACAACGTTGAAACAAAAGGGCTGGATGAGCATGGCCCATGAACCAGTGAGTAGCAAACCATATTATGCAAACTCAACCTGTGTAGTTAGTTTATGGTTTGGTATGATGTGTAAATGCAGGAAACCTGTTTACGCAATCATGAATAAGTGAAGGACAAGTAAACATGTTGCTCAAATACAACCAACAACTTTTTAAAAATATAAACAGTTCAGCAACGTATAAAAAAAGTTTCCAGAAAAAAAGAAAAGGAGATCAGAAGGACTATAACCCGACTTCAGGAATGTTCAATAAGAGGTCCCCAACATGGACAGTGCTATGTCCCTTTACCACAGCGGTTCTCAACCTGTGGGTCGGGACCCCGTTGGGGGTCGAATGACGATTTGCCAGGGGTCGCCTAAGACCATTGGAAATATGGGAAGTATACTTGCGAGTCGAAGAATCGCGCTCCAATGGTTGACTCCACAAGGCAGCTGCAGGCTCTTCCAATCGCTAGCCGAATTCGGCTTCAGGCGCGATGAATTAAAAAAGAGAGAAATCTTTGCTCTGATGTCTCCCTCTCAAGCCAGCTGCAATCACTCCCAATTGCTAGCCTAATCTGGCTTCAGGCGCGATAAACTTAACAGGGGAGGAGTCTCCCCTTTAATGCCTTTGTCCTCAAGGCAATCGCAAGCAGTTCAGATCGCTAGCCAATACAGCTTCAGGCGCAATAAATTCAAAACAAAAATAATTTTACGGTTGGGGTCGCCACATCGTGGGGAATTGTATTAAAGGGGTCGCCACGTCGTGGGGAATTGTATTAAAGGGGTCGCAGCACTATAAAGGTTGAGAACCACTGCTTTACCACCACTGACCAAACCATTGTTCATGGTGCAGTTCAGCTAAAAATGCCTCTTAATTCTCTATATATAGATTGATACCTGAAGCCTTTAGCAATTCAGAACTGTAAAAATTATACATGTAGAGAGATCTTTCTTAGCTTAAATGCAAAAAAGAAAAAAAAAGAAACCACCCACGTCTCTCAAAACTATAGACATATATTCATAGAAACATATACCTCAGGGGTGAAATGCTCCCAGTTCTGATCAGATCTTGCAATCCGGTAGCGATCGTGGCTGGTGATTCGGCGATCCGGTAGCGATAGCAGAGCAACGCTCCACCCACCCGCCCAGGTGTCATTACTTCTTGATTTTTAACCAGGAAGTAATGTGTTTTTTACCTTCTGCACATGTATAACATACATAACATAATAACAGAGTTGGAAGAGACCTTGGAGGTCTTCTAGTCCAACCCCCTGCCCGGGCAGGAAACTCTACGCCATTTCAGACAAATGGCTATCCAACATTTTCTTAAAAATTTCCAGTGTTGGAGCATTTACAACTTCTGCAGGCAAGTCATTCCACTTATTGATTGTTCTAACTGTCAGGTAGAAAGCATGCGTAGAAAGTTTTGCGCATGCACAGAAAGTCTGTGCCAGAGGTGAAATGCCCCCGGTTCAGACCGGATCACCTGATCCGGTAGCGATGATGGTGGGTGGTTTGGAGAACCGGTAGCAAAAATCCCTGTCCCCCCCGCCCCAGCTAAGCCGCACAATCATCAGAGGGTTTTTTAAAAAACTTTTAAAAGCATATTTTCTTCAGCCAAAAAAATGCTTTTAAAAGTTTTTAAAAAGCCTCTGATGATCACGCAGCTCAGCTGGGATCGTCAGAACCCTTTAAAAGCATTTTTTCTACAACCTCTTCGGCCGGAAAAAAAAAGCTTTTAAAAGGCTCCTCTGGTGATCCCAGCTGAGTTGCCTGATCTCCAGAACCTTTTAAAAGCATTTTTTTAAAACCTCTTCAGCCAAGTCCAGAAAAGTCGGGAAGATCCGTAATCATGTGCCATCTACTGTTACCCATACACAAACTTATGCAGTACCTCCAGAGTCCCAATGCCCTGGTTGGCTTTGGATGGAAAGCTGGCAGAGCTTTCCATGAAACCCCTGGTAGAAATAATTGGGACAATTGATGCTGTCAATAAGTTGATGAATCCCAATGGGTCTCTCCATCCAATTCTAAGGAAGTGATTCAAGTTTTTTTCCCCCTTACGATTGTTGATCTATGAAGTCATTTATTAGTCTGCTTCAGGCACCAGACTACTTCTCCAGGGCCCTGGCTTTATGGTCCTGGCAGTTGACTGATAGTCATAGATTCCAGAAGTCGCTTCCCACTTCCTCAGCTGCTTGTTGTCTTCTTCTAATTGTCTAAAAGGCCTTCGAAAGGCTGTTATCAACAATCAAATCATTCTTTTTCCTGTTCTCTGATCTCCGTAATCACCCTCCACCTATGAAAATACGATTCTTCCCCTTTACACACACTTTCCATTCATTTACGGTCATGTTTTTATAATTGATATGGGTTGATTGTAGTGTATGTGCTTTGATCCCAATGGATAGATAAAGGTAAAGGTTCCCCTCGCATCATGTGCTAGGCATTCCCGACTCTAGGGGGCGGTGCTCATCTCCGTTTCAAAGCCGAAGAGCCAGCACTGTCCGAAGACATCTCTGTGGTCATGTGGCCGGCATGACTGAACACCAAAGGCACATGGAACGCTGTTACCTTCCCACCAAAGGTGGTCCCTATTTTTCTACTTGCATTTTTTATGTGCTTTCGAACTGCTAGGTTGGCAGAAGTTGGAGCAAGTAACAGGAGCTTACTCAGTTACGCGGCACTAGGGATTCGAACCACTGAACTGCCAACCTTTCGATCGACAAGCTCAGCGTATTAGCCACTGAGACACCATTAATCCTAACCCTAACCCATCTATACATACCAATGTATAGAATATGTTTATACTTAGGATCCAATTCCAAATAGAACATCTCATCGCTCATGGAATCAAACGTTTTGAGGTTAGTAGGACCTATTAAGTTGACAAACCAAAGCCTTAAATAGGAGATGGCTGCTTTAATGAACTGCAGTAATGCAGTGAGGTGAGCGGTACTTTTACTGAATCATTTTTGAAGTATGCAAGACATTAGTCCATTAAATCCATTAAACAAATATATATTACTTTGGGGATGGAAACAGGACAGAAAAAGATATGAATAATGCAAGGTGTTTTTGTTTTTTTGTTTCAGGATATAATGGGGCAGCGTCATGTTTAATTGTTGTGCAATGGAATAAGGGCAGAAGCGAGGCTACAGATCATTGTAGCACAGTGTGGTATTTTTATGCATGTTCTTACCAGGAAATATCCCTCTGATTTTTTTTTTTTAATGCGACAGAAACTAAAATACTTCAGCGGAAGGTGGAGCGTTCAAGTGCAAGCGGCAACTCGGCAGTGTCCAGAGTGAAAGGAAATTCTTTCAGCCTGCCCTGTTTTAATCGGAGAGAAAGGAATGCATCGCGAACACATCCAGACCAGAGAAGAAGACTTAACACACTAGTCAGTCAAGCCCTAACTGAACTCAAGAATAAATTGGATTTTCAACCTCTGGAATAAAACCCCCCGGGATCGGTGAGTACTTGATTTAAGGGTCCCTCTGAGAAAACCAAACCAAATCTCTGAAATGCTGGATTATAAGAGAGAGAACCTGGGTTCCCAGTGGATTTCCATCCAGAGTCTGTAGAGGGAGACCGGAATGGGGCAGGAAGACTGGGATAAGCTGGACTGAAGGGCCATCGCCTAAGTTGATATTCATTGGAACCCTAGTGCACAACTGCCTCTCTAGCGTGGCATCGTAGAATGGACCATTCCTTAATCTGAAGTCTTGTTTATCAGGCCTGCCGCGTGTTTTCCTTCTAAAGCAGCCTTCGCTTATCCTTGAAGGGGTACCCGATACTCCCTGGGGCTATGAAACGGAGGCTCAGATCTAAGTCATTATACTGCCTTCCTCTAAACTATCGGCAGGTATCAGTGCACCTGAGAACAATATCCATCCAGGATCCCCCCCCCTCTCTCTCTTATCTTTTGGTGTATATCTGGGGTTTCTCCTTTTTTTCCCCCCAGCTATAGATGATCCGTATCTTTTTGGACCCACATGTCTATTGGCTAGCACTGGCTTATGGGACACATTTGGGGACTTGCAACGGATCAGAATCACGACCCACATTAAAAAACTTAGCCGTAGGATTTGGAGCCAGTGGGACCTGCTGGGCTTGGCTTTAAAAGAAAAAAAAGTGATCATGGGAAAAACTAGCATCGTGGCTTACAAGAAAACATTTACACTAATGATGGTCCATGGAAGTGAGAAATTTCTTTTTTTTCTTTTTACAATTAATGAGTGGAACAACTTTTCTGCAGAAGTTGTGAAGGGAAGTTTTTAAGAAGAGGTTGGATAGCCATTTGTCTGAAGTGGTGTAGGGTTTCCTGCCCGGGCAGGGGGTTGGATTAGAAGACCTCCAAGGTCCCTTCCAACTCTGTTGTTGTTGTTGTTGTTGTTGTTGTTGTTGTTGTTGTTGTTGTTGTTGTTATGTGATTTCCCCCCCACCTCTTAGAGCAATCTTCCCCAGTCTGGCATCTGTGAATGCCAGATTATTATTCCCATCTTCTGCATTTAGAAGACAATTTGGTGGATGTTATTGGGAAGGCAGAAGGTTGTGGTCAACAGCAAACTGGAAGATCTCATGCGGTGGAACAGACTAGAATGAAGCTCACACATGACATAGGAAGCTATCAAGGGGGCTGTTTGGTTCGGCTTAGTGTATTGCACCAAAAGAACTCTCGGCCAATTGTAATTAATTCAATAAAACCAAATATGTGAGCATGGATAATAATAATGTACCCAAGGAAAATTAATTCTCTGGGCATCTTAAATGCTACTAGAGATCTCCCAACTCTGAGTTACCGTATATGGGTTTATTTCTTACCAATGCAGGGACATTTTTGAAAACATCTGTGATCCATAAAGTTCTCCACATCTCTTTTATATTGCAAATAAAATAGGATAGGATAGGATAGGATAGGATAGGATAGGATAGGATAGGATAGGATAGGATAGGATAGGACAGGACAGGACAGAACAGAACAGAATAGAATAGACAGAGTTGAAAGGGACCTTGGAGGCTTCCAGTCCAACCCCCTGCTTAGGCAGGAAACCCTACACCACTTCAGATAAATGGTTATCCAACCTCTTCTTAAAAACTTCCAGTGTTGGTGCATTCGCAACTTCTGGAGGCAAGTAGTTCCACTGATTGTTCTAATTGTCAGGAAATTTCTCCTTAGTTCTCTAGATTGCTTCTCTCCTTGATTAGTTTCCATCCTTTGCTTCTTGTCCTGCCTTCAGATGGTTTGGAGAAAAAGCTTGACTCCCTCTTCTTTTATGGCAATCCATCCTTTTAAACTCACTTGAGTTGTGTCCAACACTGCCATCGTAGAATTAGTGGACTTACTGGCCATTTAGACCGGGGTTTTCCCTAATTTTAACCCCAGGCCAACAGAAATAGTTCCGCTCTCAAATGTGGGACACCAGCCCTGCAGGGTTTGACAAAACCCCTCTGGCTCGACCTGCCGAATGCCTTGAACCGCCATTCAGAGGTGGATAGCTCTGCAAGCGGCTTTTCTGGGAAAGCGAGCGAGCGTGTGTGAACCTGTGTCCATCTGGCATCCTGCCTTACACAGCATCTGTGTATGGAAAGACTGAGGCGAGGGCGGGGGGGGGGAGTGGGGGTGTTGGATAGAGAAGAGATGGTTGCCATGGCAGAGACAGGCCTTGGGGAGAGCTGGCCTTGTTTGGAAGGAAGCACATCTTGATTTCTGCAGCCGTTTGCAAAAGCCCAGCCCTGCCAAGGAGACCGAATGTGAACGGCAGATAATGCCAGAGGCTTCCTCTTGGCCTGCCCTGGGTCAGGCCAGCCTGTATCCACAGCCCAGATCCCACGTGGGCTCTTCCTTGTGGGCTGATTTATTATTGTTAGCCGAAAGGAAGTGGCTCAGCAAATAACAAATTCCTCATCCTTTCAGAAATTAACTCTGCCCTGCCCTGCTGCCCGGAGGAGTCCAAGTGCCACTAAGCCCAACCTTCCTCCTACGGATGACATGTCCAGAATAACAATTGGCAGATGCCACAGGCCATCATCCTAGCAATGGCATCATAAGAGGTTATGAAATCTCGGCTGATTTAACTTCAGTCAGAAATAGCTTGTCTAAAAACGATTGATTTATTCCCCAAAGCACCCGAGGGCAAGACAATAATAATAATAATAATAATAATAATAATAATAATAATAATAATAATAATAATAATAATAATAATAATGTGTGTGTGTGTGTGTGTGTGTGTATTATTATTATTATTATTATTTTGTATACCGCCCTTCTCCCGAAGGATTCAGGGCGGTGAACAACCAAATAAAATACAAGAAACAAATCACATACAATATTAAAAACAACCCTTAAAAAACTTATTCAATTGGCCAAAAATTTAAAATAAAATTACACCCTATAAAATTACAGGAATTTAAAACCCATTTAAATCAAATTAAAATTATTCTTTTATAAAAAATCAAGCCAGTCCAGCCAACTGAACTTTCTTGTTTTTTTCTTCTCTGAAGAAGTTTCGCTTCTCATCCCAGAAGCTTCTTCAGCTCTGACGGGATAGTGGGGAATGGAAGGGTTTCTATTCCTTGCAGACAGCTGGCCATTTGCAGTCTTTTAGAGCAGGGGCAGTGGTGGGATTCAGCCAGTTCGCATCTATTCAGGAGAACCGGTTGTTAACTTTCTAAGCAGTTTGGAGAAACGGTTGTTGGAAGAAATCTTATTTTGTTTTTGTTTTTTCACTTTACAGGGCTAATCCTGTAAGGAAGGCAGGAAGGAAATATTCTGGTGGTGTTTCTAGCCTAATCTTTATAGAATAGAATAGAATAGAATTTTTATTGGCCAAGTGTGATTGGACACACAAGGAATTTGTCTTGGGGCATATGCTCTCAGTGTACATAAAAGAAAAGATACGTTCATCAAGGTACAACATTTACAACACAATTGATGATCAATATATCAATGTAAATCATAAGGATTGCCAGCAACAAGTTATAGTCATACAGTCATAAGTGGAAAGAGATTGGTGATGGGAACTATGAAACGATTATTATTATTATTATTGCCCTGCTTACAGAAACTGCCTCTCTGGTTAATCCCTTATTACATTGTAACAGCTAAGGTGAATCGCCCATCAACGTGAGTGATGTTGAGTTGGCCAAGCCCACACAGTCACGTGACCACCGAGCCATGCCTACCCAGCTGGTCATGAGGGCAGAGACCTGGATGTTAAATTATTTCTATCCCACCACTAAGCAGGGATCTCCAAACGTGGCAACTTTAAGACTTGTGGACTTCAACTCCCAGAATTCCCCAGCCAGCCATGCTAGCTGGGGAATTCTGGGAGTTGAAAGTCCACAAGTCTTAAAGTTGCCAAGTTTGGAGATCCCTGTTTTAGAGGGTCATTGAAGCACTTGGAGGTTTATCTGACTGAGAATCTCTACAGACAAATGGCTGGAAGCTTGTTAAAGAGAGAGACAGCCTAAGACAGACGAAAAATTTCCTGGCAGAACAACTGATTAGTGGAGTATCTTGCCTTCTGGAGTTGTGGGTGCTCCGTCATGGGAGGTTTTCAAAAATAGGCTGGAGAACCATTTGACCAGGATGCTATAAAGTAAGCAGAGGATTCAATTGGAAGATTTCTGAGGTCCTTCTTAACTCTATGATTCATGGTGGCGCAGTGGTTAGACTCAGTGGTAGGTTTTACTTACCTTTTACTACCGGTTCGCTCATGCGCGCGCCACTTCTATGCATGCACAGAGCGTATTTGATGACTTCCGGGCGGGTGGCCGGAGCTTCCTGCCGCTGTTACTACGGGTTCTCCTGAACCAGTGCAAACCGGGAGCAACCCACCACTGGTTAGAATGCAATATTGCAGGCAAACTCTGCCCACGGTCTGGAGTTCGATCCTGGCCAGGTTGACTCAGCCTTTCATTCTTTTGTGGTTGGTAAAATGAGGAGCCGGACCATTAGGGGCAATAGGCTGACTCTGTAAACCACTTAGAGAGGGCTGTGGAACACTATGAAACAGTATATAAGTGCTTCGCTATTCGACTTCAGAGTGAGCAGTCCTCATGAACAAAATACATATCCAGAGAGTCCTACCCACATTTGGGGCCCAATAGCCAGCGGGCATCAAACTGCTGACTGTTGCTGTGATTCAGGCACGGTTTTGCCCTGAGCCATGTGCAGAGAAGTACTCCCTTGTCGGGGCACGCCGACGCATTCTCTCTTCCTGTTGGAGTGTGAGCTGTACAAGTGTGTTACTGGGGCACATGTGTTCTATGTTTATTGTTTCCATATTTTTTTTTGAGTTATCTTTGTTTTCCTGGAGCCTAAGGCAGTCCTAGGGAGGGAAGGGACCTTGGGTTAGCTAAACAAATGCAAATGAATATGTAGGTTCTGCCCTACATTTTATGCCCTCTAGTATGTGATGCCTTGCCCAATAACCTAGAAAGTATAAAACAGTTTTGGAATGAAGCCTCACAGACATCTTAGTCACCACTAAAACCAACCCATCAAAGCATTTGTTTATAAATAACATAAAAAGCCATGTTCCCTGTCATAACTGTTTTGGCAAAACTTATATTTATGGACTACTAAATAGGGTTGCTTAGTGATAGATTTTTTGAATGGATTTTTTTATTTTATACATAACATAATAACAGAGTTGGAAGGGACCTTGGAGAGCTTCTAGTCCAACCCCCTGCCCAGGCAGGAAACCCTACACCATTTCGGACAAATGGCTATCCAACATTTTCTTAAAAATTTCCAGTGTTGGAGCATTCACAACTTCTGCAGGCAAGTTGTTCACAGACAAACACATACACAGACAAACATTTAATACTTCAGTGTATTATGCAGGGGTGAAATCCAGCAGGTTCTGACAGGTTCTGAAGAACCGGTAGCGGAAATTTTGAGCAGTTTGGAGAACCGGTAGCAGAAATTTTGGGTAGTTTGGAGAACCGGCAAATACCACCTCTGGCTGGTCCCAGAGTGGGATAGGAATGGAGATTTTGCAATATCCTTCCCCCAGGAGTGGGGAGAGAATGGAGATTTTGCAGCACCTTTCTCGTGCCATGCCCATTAAGCCACGCCCACAGAACCGGTAGTAAAAAAAAATGGATTTCACCACTGATATTATGTCATTATGTGATGTCTCCTTGACTTCATCTTTTTATTGCTTCTTCTATCTTCATTTTCATTTAATCTGTTACAATTTTTTCCACAAGTACAATATTCTAATTATACCATTTTCTTACATAACTATCAATTTGCTTACCTATATCTTTTTTCTAACCAACGGTAAAATTGATCCCATATCTTAAAATATTCTGAGTCCTCCCTTTCTTTATTCATCAATCTATTCATTTCTGCACAGTCTAAAAAGTTTTTAATAAAAAATTCCCCTTCCAGTGGTATTTTCTCTGCTTTCCAATTTCGTGCAAAAACAATCCTTGCCACCGTTATTACATGTATAATCAAATAAATATTTTCTTTTAAAGGACATCCTTGTCTTAATGATAGACACTTGATCTGAATCTAACTCTGGGACTTATTTTTCCACCCTAAGAGTTCACAGGAAACATTCACCGCTCCAAGAAAATAACAGAATGCTTTGCATCAATTGCATGCCATCAATGAATTGTGACATTCTATTTCTGCAATTGTACGCTTTGTACAATTGATTTGAGGAGCCGTCGAAGTGCTTACAATGATTCCAACTTCTTAAACTCTAGCAGAGTTATTAAAACACATGTTTTTGTACGCCAGCGTCCATTTTATCAAAGGCGACTACATCCTTTATTTTTTTTAAAAAATATTGATCTCAGTACAATAATACTGTCAGAAATCAGCAGATGGCAGCAACTTCCAGACAAACAGTGACAGCTCATTTCCTGGTGGTGTTTTTCTTTTTTCCTACAAAAGCTTATGCTATAATAGATTCTCTCTCTCTCTCTCTCTCACACACACACACACAAACACACACACCTTAATGGAGGTGGAAAATCATTTTTGCTAAAAGCCCAACTTGGCAGCCTCATTGGAAATCTTGTTCAACTGTGGGGAGGGAGAAAGGAGGAGAGAGTAGGAGGTAAGAAAGAGGAGAAGAGGGGTAGAAGAGGGAGAAGAGGAAGAAAGAGGGGTAGAAAAGGGAGAAGGAAGGTGTAGGCTGGAGGGAGGACAGGATGTAGATAAGAGAAGGGGAGGAAGCTCTGGAAAGTAGAAGGTAGAAGAGGGAAGAGAGTTAAAAGGAGGGGGTGGTGACTGGGCAAGCCCGACTAATTGTGTATGACTGTACATTGGATGAGTTGTTGGATATGAATGTAAAATAAAACTTTTTTATAAAAAAAAAAGGAAATCTCGTTCAACTCACTGCCTCATGCAGGCATACTATGTGAAAAAGGCCTTCCAAGATCTGTTAATCTGCTGGTTTATTGAATTAACTCAGCTGCCTCAATTTGGACAACTCTGCTGTTTCAAACGTTAGCAAATCCCGTTTTAACTTAATAAATTGCATAAATGTAACTGATGGGTACACTTACACTTAGCCTGGCTAGGTGGCTCAGTGGCTAAGACATTGAGTTTGTCGATCAGAATGGTTCGGCGGTTCGAATCCCTAGTACAGGTCTCCTGGGTGAGCAGGGGGTTGGATTAGATGACCTCCAAGGTCCCTTCCAACTCTGTTACCGTTACTTATTTATTCGAGGAAAAAAGAAAACCTGGAAAAGGGTCTCTTCAAAGTTTTCTTCAACAGAGTTTGGCGGGGATCACAGCTTTTCCCCACTCATTTTTACCCTCCATACAGGTAGTCCTCGACTTATGACACCTGAACCCAACCTTTCTGCTGCTAAGCAAAACAGTTGCGCATTTTGCTGCATTTTAGGACTTTCCTTGCCAGAGTTGTTAAGTGAATCGCTGCAGTTGTTAACTTTAGTAAAATGATTGTTCAGGGAATCTGACTTCCCCCAGTGACTTTGCTTGTCAGAAAGACGTAACAGAGGATCACATGACCCTCATAAATACTCTAGTTTCTGGAGTATAAGACGTACCAGAGTATAAGACGCACCTTAGTTTTTGGGAGGAAAATAAGAAAAAGGCTGATTGGCAGGTGGATCGGCCTCCCAAAATATACCCAATCAGCTGTTTCCAGAGGTGAATTTTAGCAACAGGTTCCTAGGTTGTGAGCTCTGTGCCTTGCTTTTTTTTTTTTTTTTGCTTTTTTTTTCTGTCTCTGAAACTTCTGAAACTGTTTTAGAAAAAACTTTTTTCTGCCTCTGAAAGCCTCCAAAACAGCTTCAGAAAAAAAGCCTCTGAAGCTCTGTTTGGGGGCTTCTTTTCTGAAGCTCTGTTTGGGGCTTTTTTTCTGAAGCTCTGTTTGGAGGCTTCTTTTCTGAAGCTGTTTGGGAGCTTCTTTCTGAAGCTCTGTTTGGGGGTTTCTTTTCTGAAGCTTCGCTTCTGGTGCTTTTTTCAACCTCTGAAACCTCCCTTTGAGAAGCTGGGCAGGGCTACATTCGGAGTATAAGACGCACCCAGATTTTCACCCTCTTTTGGGTGGAAAAAAGGTGCATCTTATACTCCGAAAAATACAGTACATGCCAGTTGCCAAGCCTCTGAATTTTGTGACCACAGGGATGCTGCAATGATCTTGGGTAGTGGGGTTGGACTAGATGACCTGTAAGGTCCCTTCCAACCCTGTTACTCTGTTAAGTGTGAAAAACGATCAGATAAGCCCCTTTTTTCAGTGCCATTATAACTTTGGATGGCCACTAAATGAAAGTTGTAAATCGGGGACTACCTGTGTAGATAGAACAGCATCTAAAATGTGGAGGATAACTCTGGACACGTTGAACTGGGTCCATCTTAACCTCTAAGAAAAAGAATCAAATCTCTGCTCTCGATGGACAGATCGTTGGGGGCAAGAGGCTGATTCCGTAAACTGCTTAGAAAGGGCTGTAAAGCACTGTGAAGCCGGATAGAAGTCTAAATGATATTGCTGCTGCTATCTACGACAGCAGAGATGGCTAACCTTTTCGCCATCGCGTGCCAGGAAGGGGGGGGGTGGGCACGTGACACCCCACCCCCTCCTGGCACATGATGGCCCAGTAGGCCCATTTTTCTCTCACACCTGGCTCCAGAGCCTTTCTAGGAGTCAGGGGTGTGTGTGAAAACAGCTGCCCCCCCCACCGGAGGTCCTCCGGAGACCAAAAACGGCCCATTTGCCAACTTCCGGTGGGACCGGAAGGGCAGTTTTTTGCTGTCCCCAGACTTCAGGGCCTCTCTAGGAATCTGGGGAGGGCGAAAACAGCCTTCTCCATCACCATCACCCCAGAGGTCCTCCGGATGCCAGAAAGAGCCTGTTTGCCAACTTCTGGTGGGATTGGAAGTTGAAATGGACCATTTTCGGCCTCGGTGAGCTGAGCTCGCGTTGCCCACTGATATGGCTATGCGTGCCACCTGTGGCACGCGTGCCATAGGGTCGCCATCATGGTACTACGGAGTCCCCACTCGCCAGGCCGAGGAGGGGCATATTCGGAATCGGGCCACCCAAGTGGCGGGCCAGTGGTGCTCTTGCAGCTCAACTTGCATTAGTAGCGGTCTGACATGCATGCACACACGCATGCAACTCAACTTGTGCAAATCAAGCTGCGCATGTGTGCGCACCGGCCCGCTGCTTACACGGCCCCATTCCTCTCCCTCCCTCCCAGCCAAGCCAAAAAAGTTGGGGACCGCTGATTTGCTGAAACATAGTACAGGCATTAGAAAACAGTGGTTGGACTGGGTTCCGTACTGGGCACTGCTCTGTAGCAAGTGTGTTGTTTGGGGCCTGCCATTTGAACCCAGTCATGTTAGCGTATATCTAGGGGTGTCAAATTCAAGGCCCACAGGCTGCATCCGGCCGGCGGGGTGCTTAGATCTGGCCCGCGGGGCCACCTTGGAAACAGCAAAGGACCGGCCCATGGTGCCTCTGCCAGTGAAAGCGGAGCTCGGGAGGGCCACACGCAGCTCCCCCTGGGCTCCGTGTTTGGCCGCGACGGCCTCTTGTGGGCCCTCTTCCAGCAAAAATGGATTTCCCCCACCCAGCCATGGGTGGTATTCATTTGACTTCATTACCGGTTCACAAATGTGAGCGCACGTGCGCAAAACGGGATATGATGACATCCGGGCGGGTGGGCGGAGCCTCCCACAGCCGCTGCTATGGGTTCGCCCAGACCAGATAGAACCAGCTGAATACCATCACTACCCCCAGCCCCGCCCAGGCAACCCCAGGTGCCCCCAACATGAGTGATGTTGAGCTGGCCACGCCCAGCCCAGCCACAACCCTGAGGTCAAACACAATCCTGATGCAGCCCTCAATGAAGTCGAGCTTGGCAGCCCTGGTATAAACCATCTGCATGGCCCAACATAACATAACAACAGAGTTGGAAGGGACCTTGTAGGCCTTCTAGTCCAACCCCCTGCCCAGGCAGGAAACCCTACACCATCTCAGTCAGATGGTTAGCCAACATTTTCTTAAAAATTTCCAGCGTTGGAGCATTCACAACTTCTGGAGGCAAGTCGTTCCACTTATTAATTGTTCTAACTGTCAGGAAATTTCTCCTTAGTTCTAAGTTGCTTCTTTCCTTGATCAGTTTCCACCCGTTGCTTCTTGTCCTGCCCTCAGGTGCTTTGGAGAATAGCCCAACTCCCTCTTCTTTGTGGCAACCCCTGAGATATTGGAACACTGCTATCATGTCTCCCCTAGTCCTTCTTTTTATTAAACTAGACATACCCAGTTCCTGCAACCGTTCTTCATATGTTTTAGCCTCCAGTCCCCTAATCATCTTTGTTGCTCTTCTCTGCACTCTTTCTAGTGTCTCAACATCTTTTTTACATCGTGGCGACCAAAACTGGATGCAATATTCCACGTGTGGCCTTACCAAGGCATTATAAAGTGGTATTAACACTTCATGTGATCTTGATTCTATCCTCTGTTTATGTTTGAACCCAAGCTCCGGATGGAGAGTTGAAAAGGTGACAGGCAGGCATAACCTGGTTTAGCAGGGTTGCAGAAGTGCCCTTCAGAGGCCATTCATTGCTGCTTGAGGTTACCCTCCCCTCCTTTTTTTTTTTTTTTTTTTTGCAGATAAGGCTTCTGTGTGTGCCAAGGGCAGGATATAAATAAAACTGTGTTCCAAAAGGAAGTGTGTCGCTAGCAGGAAAGACAGAAAACAAGCATGTGATTAAATAAGTCACTGGATGATAAAGTGGCTTTGGAAAAGGACTTTTATCTCAATAATTGCAAACAGAAGGAAGGGACCAGAGTCACCAACGGGCTAAAAGTAACATCCAGCCCTGCTGAAGGGTCATCTACAAATATGGAGAGATCTCTGCGGCTGTTGTCGCGTATCACAATTCTCTGTTGTTCACGGAATCAGGGTTTATTCGATCAACACAATTGTATGCGTTCACACAATACAGGGGAGTCCCCGACCCACAACCACAATTGAGCCCAAAATTTCTGCTGCTAAGCAAGAGAGTTGACAAGTGAATTTTTCCGGCTGCAGCTTTTACGCGGATCGCTGTTAAGTTAGTAACGCGATCACGAAATGCATCTGGCTTCAAGGCCGCAAAAGGGAATCAAATGACCTCGAGACCAGTGGTGGGTTTCAAAAAGTTTTATTACTGGTTCTGTGGGCGTGGCTTGGTGGGTGTGGCATGGCTTGGTGGGCGTGGCAGGGGAAAGATACTATAAAATCTCCATTCCCTCCCCACTCCATGGGAAGATTACTGAAAATCCCCATTTCCTCCCAATCAGCTGGGTCTTGGGAGGCAGAGAATAGATGGGGGGGCGGGGCCAGTCAGAATTTTTACTATCGGTTCTCTGAACTACTCAAAATTTCCGCCACCGGTTCTCCAGAACTGGTCAGAACCTGCCGAAACCCACTTCTGCTTGAGGCACTGCAACTGTCATAAATATGAGCCGGTGGCCAAATGTCCGAATTCTGATCACGTGACCATGGGGATTCTGCAATGGTCTTAAATGTGAAAAAGAGTCAGAAGTCACATTTTTCGGTGCCCTTGTGTTCGAAGGGTTGTTAAATAAACTTAGTGAATTGAAGGCCCTGGGCTTGGGCCAATTAACGTATTAATGTAAAAGTTTTTTTTTTACTAAACCCGGGATGGGTAAACAAGGAAGCTTCAGGAATGAAATGCAAAATGAAAACCCTTGAACTTGAATGTTGTATCTTTTGGTAACATTAAAACTCATTCAAGCCACCCTAGAAAAGTAACCATACAAAGTTACTTTTCATACGTTTTTCTCAAAGTAGTTACTTAGCAATTTGTTATGACCCAGGCCACAGTAGGTAATAGGAAACTCAGTCAGTGTAAAAACAAACAAACTTTATTTGAACAGTTGAGAATGACTTCATTCTCAGTGTATTCAACTAAATTAAAGCAAATTCCTCCCAACACAAATTCCTCAGTCCTATCACCAACCTTGATCCAATTAGGCAAACTGCCAAAGGCCTTTCTTGGCAAAAGTTCAGAAGATACCGATACAAAATAAATGCAACAAGACGAAGCTACCAACGTTGTTTTCCGGCAAAGCTCAAACGCCGTTGCTGGTCTTTTAAGCCTTATGGGAGGGGCCAATCATCTCTTGGCTCTACTCCCAAGTCGTCCTCTTTGCTTTAGCTGCTCTTTCCTTCTGGCAGCTCTTCTCATGTGTGTATTAAGAACAGGCTCCTCCTATTCCTCTGCCTCACCACTGTCTGCCTCTGGAGGCTCTGGAGTCCGCACCTCACTCCCCAATGGCCCTGGCCCCACCTCAGCCTCCGACGCAGACCCCTCATCCGGGCCTTCCCCAGCCTCCAAGAATGGCCCACGCTCTTCCTCAGCCTCATCGCTATCCAACTCCGTTGCCAGCTCCGCAGGCTGCTGGCAGACCACAACACAATTAACGTCACCCCAGATTGTTACAAAGCTTTGCAAACTGAAGAGGAAGCAAACAATGTTGGTTTTAGGCAATGGGAGTTGCACCGGGGGTTTGTTTAGTAAACAAGGAAGCAAAGAAAGAGAAAGGGCCAGACTGATGCGGGGTGAAAAATTCAACAGATCAAACCAACGGCACGAAAGTAAAACCAATTTTATAAATATTTCTGCTGGGAATGGCTGCCAACTGTAATTAATGTCACTTACTTTCTTTCGGCTCAATATTTCCTGGGATCCCAGCCAGGGTGGCTTTGAAGCAGAGGTAGTATTCAGCAGGTTCTGACCAGTTCTGGAGAACTGGTAGCAGAAATTTTGAGTATTTCAGAGAACCAGTAAATACCACCTCTGACTGGCCCCACTCCCATCTATTCTCTGCCTCCCGAGTCCGAGCTGATTGGGAGAAAATGGAAATTTTGCAGTAACCTTCCCCTGGAGCGGGTTGGGAATGGAGATTTTACAATATCCTTCCCCTGACACTCCGACCAAGCCACTCCAGGCCCACCAAGCCATGCCACACTCACCAAGCCACACCCACAGCACCGGTAGTAAAAAAAATTTGAATCCCACCACTGCTTCTAAGCCATGATTTGTGGCTTGATCCGTTATGCAAACTCAATCAACCATGATCAGGGCAATATGTGAATGTTAGTCTGAATGTTAGTTTTGAATTTCTACCTTCAACCAGCAATTCATCCATTCTTATCAGTATCTCACTGAAACACACATAACAGCGAAAACAAAAAGCTAGTTAGTTATTTAGAGCTGTGTTTCTCAACTTTTGGCAAGTTTTAAGATAAGCAGACTTCTCCCTCCAGAATTCCCCAGTGAGCCATGAGAATTCTGGGCGCTGAAGTCCCCTTATTTTAAAGTTGAGAAATATTGCCTTAGAGGGAAAGAAAAAAATTAAATGTAAGAAATAGGTAAATAATAGAAATTTCCATTCTCAGCATTTATTTTTAATCACGTTGAACGGCCAGTCCTTCTCTAATAAGTATTCCATCTGGCATAAATCTCACTTTGTTTTCTCTCCCAAGTTATTCATACCAAAACCTGCTGGATACCAGAATGTGTTCCTTCTTGGCTGCACAACAGCACATGCCTCAAGCAGTACGTTCACCCAGCGTTGCCCTCTGAAGCACCCCAGGTGACTGCATGCCTGTTCTGGCACACCTTCGCCACTCTTTACCCGCTCTTGGATCAAAGACGCTGGGTTTGCAGGCTGTATATTTGGCACAGTGCGGTTTCTTAGGGAACCGTTCAATACAAGATATGCGTGCACAAAGACAGAATCCATATATGGCTAACAGCATTGCACAGTTCTGGGCCTGGGTTTTCCCCAACTCACCCGCGAAACCCTGCTTTGCTTAACTACAGTTTACAGGACAAAGTAAACCTGGTAGGCTTCTCAGCATATGTTAAACTCCAAACTGTGGACTCGTTCTACATACATTTGTTTGGTGTATTAATCCTCAACTGTTTGGATTTGAAATGTGGATTTACAGACGGCTGACAAAATCAGAAATGAGGAGGTGATAAGCCTCCAGGGAAAGCCAAAAGAAATCATCAAAACCTTTAAAAAGCAAAACTTAGAATATTTTGGACACGTGATGCGACACCCGGAAAAATATGGCATCCTTCACTTAATCCTCCAGGGAAAGATTGAAGGCAAACGAGATCCAGGCAGAAAAAGAACATCATGCTTCAAAATCTTAAGGGACCGGTTTGGACAAAACTCAGCAGCACTTTTTCGTGCGGCTGTTGACAAAAATTGGATCGCCAACATGATCGCCAACGTCCGATAACCCCACTCCAGGGGAAGGATACTGCAAAATCTCCATTACCTCCCCACTCTGGGGCCAGCCAGAGGTGGTATTTGCCAGTTCTCCGAACTGCTCAAAATTTCCACTACCAGTTCTCCAGAACCTGTCAGAACCTGCTGGATTTCACCCCTGGGGCGGGGCCAGTCAAAGGTGGTATTTATTGGTTCTCCAGTACTCAAAATTTCTGTCGCCGGTTTTCCAGAACTGGTCAGAACCTGCTGAATACCACCTCTGCTTTGGGGCCAAGATCTTGAAAGGGAGTCCAAAACCCAACAACATAGTTAGGGAGCGCTTACTCCACTTCAAAGGACGCATGGCTTACTTCCCAGGGAATAGCGTATGCTTTAATGACAAGTGGGGTACAGGCAGAAATGGTAATAGCAGACTCTTCGCCTTAAACCCTGCATTTTAAAAATACCTGAATATAAAATATTACGCAATCTTCCTAGAAAAAATGGGATCTGGTGTTCTCCCAGCGTGACTTCGATGCAAAGAGGATTTGCACACAGCTCCTCCTTTGCAGAGATGCCCTGGCTATTTTTCTGTCTCTGCTGCATCCCGATTTTTTTTTTCAGCTGCACTCCTAACATCTGTCAAGGTTTCTCAGCAGAGTTCAAAAGAGACGAGACAATCCAGAAGGTGCAACTTAGCTGGGGTGCTCCTGGCTGGGACAATCTCTCTTGGTTTAACATTTTTTATTGGGTTATAAGATAAAATAAGATACAAAATATAAAATATGGTGCGTAAGAGCACCAGCGTGCCCACCGTCCCTGTCTTAATGTTCCCTTTAATTGTATTCATTTTATATATTCAATTCATGCTTATACTTATATATATTATGTAATAGGTGCTCGACAGATTAATAAAATAAAATAAAGTAAATAGGAAAACAGTAGGGAGGAAGAATGGGAAGAGAAGTGAGGAAGGCTAAGAAAAAAAGAAAAAGAAACATTGACTTCCAACTCTCCCTGTTGCAGTAAAATAAGGCATTCACATCAAATCACAACTTTGTTTTTTTCATAATAATACAAACAAGCCATTTCTCTAAAGAGCTACCAATCTACTCGGTAAAACCCAAAATCAAAGGTTCATTCTTTTTCCACTTCAAGCAGAAAGTTCAGAAGCGGTCTCCATGTGGAAAGAAAAGCACTTACTGTATTTTTTGGAGTATAAGACACACCAGAGTAGAAGACTGTGCTTTAGTTTTTGGGGAGGAAAATAAGAAAAAAGCGGATTGGCAGCTGGATCAGCCTCCAATCAGCTGTTCCCAGAGGTGAATTTTAGCAACAGGCTCCTTGGTTGTGAGCTCTGTGCCTTGCTTTTTTTTTGGCTTTTTTTTTCTGCCTCTGAAAACCTCCGAAACAGCTTCAGAAAAAAAGCCTCTGAAGCTCTGTTTGGGGCTTTTTTTCTAAGCTGCATTTCTGATGCTTTTTTCAGCCTCTGAAATGTCCATTTGAGAAGCTGGGCGAGGCTACATTCGGAGTATAAGACGCACCCAGATTTTCACCTTCTTTTTGGGGGGGGAAACGGCGCCTCTTCTACTCTGAAAAATACGGTATATTCTTTTCTTTAATCAAAATAGTCAATTTTGCCATTTCAGCCAATTCCAAGGACAATCCATCTCTTGACCCTCTTAAGTTGCTGGAATGGGCTCCTTTTAGATTCCGGAGCCTCTGTTGCATAAAAAAAAACCCTCCAAGGAATAGCGTCTTCCTTGAATGGGTCTAATTTTCTTTGAAGCCAGCTGAGATACACAGCAGACAAAATTCAATTACGGGTAGTGGTCAACTTAAGCCTTTAACTGAGCTGGCGGTTTCAGTCATGAGTAGTGACGGCCATAACCAGCTGGTCACCATATGCCCGTGTCTGATTTTATGACCGTTTTGCAGCAGTCATTAAGCGAAAGCGGTGGTTGAGAAGTGAATCCATTGTTCGCTATGGGGCATCTTTGGCTGAAAGCCTGAAATAAATGCTAATTTCCAGAAAAAAACATTGTACTGTAAATTGTAATTGCACGAGTGCAGGGTGCCTCAAACAGCAATAGCAATAACACTTAGACTTATATACTGCTTCACATTGGCATTCTAACCATTGCACCATCAAAGAAGGGAGGGAGGGAGGGAGGGAGGGAGGGAAGGAAGGAAGGAAGGAAGGAAGGAAGGAAGGAAGGAAGGAAGGAAGGAAGGAAGGAAGGAAGGAAGGAATAGCAATAGCACTTAGACTTATATACCGCTTCAGTGCTTTACAGCCATCTCTAAGCAGTTTACAGAGTCAACCTCTTGCCCCCAACAACCTGAGTCCTCATTTTACCGATCTCGGAAGGATGGAAGGCTGAGTCAACCTTGAGCCTGATGGGATTCGAACTGCCAAATTGCAGAAAGCCAGCAGGCAGCAGAAATAGCCTGCAGTACTGCATTCGAACCACTGCACCACCACGGCTCTTAAATGTGGGCTGGTTGCTGAGTGCAACCCAAAATGTGGTCACATGACTTCAGAAGGGGACAGGGCCATCAATGTTTTGAATTTAGATCCCAAGTCCCTTTTCCTGAATCCATCGTAACTTTGAACAGCTACTAAGCGACTGAGTTGAAGATTACCTGTACATCTTTATGTAGAAAGAATTGTCTGTCTTGATTCTTCCCAGGATTCAATTTGATTGGATGGTCCTTGATTCTAATATTTTGGGAAGTGGCAAATAGCTTTTCCCTGTCCATGCATATGTCAACGTATGGCTTCCAAAGCTGACAGCATAATTCTGCAGATAACACAGGACATGTTATTGTCCTCCAAGAAGCAAGTTTAAACTTGACTTCTCCCAGGGAGTTTTGCAAATTTATTTATTGAGGGAACACCTTGTACGTGATTTTGTTGCTCTAAGTTACTATATTTGCTTTTCAAAGTTTTATTATTGTGCTTGTGGCTATTTCATGTTTGCATATTTTCTGATTACTTTTGTACCTTCCTGAGTCGGTTAATTGTGGCAGTTTAGAAATTGAATAGCAACAGCCTTACGGTTTTGCTCCAGCTTTTCTCAGACATTTTGAGGGCAGCACCATAAAGCCCTCAGGCCTGGTGGGAGGGGGGTCTCAGAACCGAAGTCTGGGCAGCGTGCTAAGCCACAGTTTCCGTATGGCTCATTAAACAAGCTACAAGGCAATATTGTAGGACAAGCCAAACAGATGGGGGGGGGTGAGCGTGATATGTGAACCCAGCCACTGGTTTACTAAAATATCAGAAGATCAAGGTATCTTTGTATTGTTCTAGAGTCGTGTGCCAGAGGGAGCACGCAGCGCCCTCTCTGTGGACACGCGAACTGTTGCCCCAGCTCCGCTCCGCTGAGCATGCATTCATGTCTCCCACCAGCCAGTTGGTCTTCAGGCAGTGATGGGATTCAGCCAGTTCACACCACTTCGGGAGAACCGGTTGTTAACTTTCTGAGCAGTTTGGTGAACTGGTTGTTGGAAGAAATCATTAGGGCAGAGAACCGGTTGTTAAATTATTTGAATCCCACCACTGTCTTCAGGTCTCTGCCATGCATATGTGGGGGGCCGGGGTGCATGTGCAGGGGGGGTGGGGCGCAGGGCCGGGCATATGCGCAGGGGCAGGACGCATGCACTGGGGCGGGGCACATACGCAGGGGGCGTGTGTGCCTATGGAGGGGCAGGGTGCACAGGGAGTGTGCGTGCATTGAATTTGGGGGGGGATTTGCATGCGTGCAGGCTTTTGAGTCCAGAAAAGGTTAGCCATTACTGTTCTAGAGCCTCAAGGATTACAAGGAATGTAGTGGGGATTTTTTGGCAAGAAGGTAGAAGTGCTTTAAAGAAGTGCCTTATTTATTTCTTCCTTTGTTTACTCAGCTAATTTATAAAGTCTTCTTCCGGAATGTGTTTTGGTTTCCCAGTCTATTCTAAAGCCTTGTAAGTGTTCTGGTAATCTCCTGTTCATTTATTAGCCAAGGTCTCTCTTGCTTGAGCTTCTGCGGCCAGAGAAGTTCAACCAAATGTTATCAGCTGTTGAGCCACAGATAGTCCTTGACTTACGGCTATTCGTTGTGTGTCAGTTCAAAATTGCAACGGTACTGGAAAAAGCGACTTACGAGTCCGTTTTCCCCACTGGCAGCATTCCATGGTCACGGGTTCAAAATTCAGACGCTTGGCAGCTGGCATGGATTTAGGACCCTTGCAATGTCCCAAGTCATGCAGTCTAGCTTTTGGGACCTTCTGACAAGCAAAGTCAGTGGGGAAGCCAGGTTCGCTTCAACAACTGTGTTGCTAACTTAACAGCCGCAGCGATGCCCTTAGCAACGGTGGCAGGAAAGGTCGTAAAATGGGATAAAATTCACTTAACGATGGAAATTCTGGGCTCAGTTGTGATCCTAAGTCGAGGATTAACTCAATTTAGGATCTCTATGTTCTTCCTACTAACTGCCAGTCTTGATTCTAAGCTACCACTATAGCCCAGGAATACCAAGGAGCACCGATAGAATAGAATAGAATTCTTTATTGGCCAAGTGTGATTGGACACACAAGGGATTGTCTTTGGTGCATATGCTCTCAGTGTACATAAAAAGATCGGATATATTCATCAAGAATCATAAGAATAGAATAGAATAGAATAGAATAGAATAGAATAGAATAGAATAGAATAGAATAGAATAGAATAGAATTCTTTATTGGCCAAGTGTGATTGGACATACAAGGAATTTGTCTTTGGTGCATATGCTCTCAATGTACATAAAAAGACCAGATATATTCATCAAGAATCATAAGAATAGAATAGAATAGAATAGAATAGAATAGAATAGAATAGAATAGAATAGAATAGAATAGAATAGAATAGAATAGAATTCTTTATTGGCCAAGTGTGATTGGACATACAAGGAATTTGTCTTTGGTGCATATGCTCTCAGTGTACATAAAAAGATCGGATATATTCATCAAGAATCATAAGAATAGAATAGAATAGAATAGAATAGAATAGAATAGAATAGAATAGAATAGAATTCTTTATTGGCCAAATGTGATTGGACACACAAGAAATTTGTCTTTGGTGCATATGCTCTCAGTGTCCATAAAAAGATCAGATACATTCATCAAGAATCATAAGAATAGAATAGAATAGAATAGAATAGAATAGAATAGAATAGAATAGAATAGAATAGAATAGAATAGAATAGAATAGAATAGAATTCTTTATTGGCCAAGTGTGATTGGACACATAAAGAATTTGTCTTTGGTGCATATGCTCTCAATGTACATAAAAAGACAAGATACATTCAACCAGAATCATAAGGTACAACACTTAATAACAGTCATAGGGTACAAATAAGCAATCAGGAATCAATCAATATCAATATAAATCGTAAGGATACAAGCAACACAGTTACAGTCATACAGTCATTAGTGAAAGGAGATGGGTGATGGGAACGGTGAGAAGATTAATAGTAGTGCAGACTTACTAAACAGTTTGACAGTGTTGAGGGAATTATTTGTTTAGCAGAGTGATGGCATTTGGGAAGAAACTGTTCTTGTGTCTAGGTGTTCTGGTGTGCAGTGCTCTATAGCATCATTTTGAGGGTAGGAATTGAAACAGTTTATGTTCAGGATGCGAGGTGTCTGTAAATATTTTCATAGCCCTCTTTTTGACTCATGCAGTATACAGGTCCTCAGTGGAAGGCTGGTTGGTAGCCATTGTTTTTTCTGCCGTTCTAATTATCCTCTGAAGTCTGTGTCTGTCCTGTTGGGTTGCAGAGGCAAAGCAGACAGTTATAGAGGTACAGATGACAGACTCAATAATTCCTCTGTAGAACTGGATCAGCAATTCCTTGGGCAGTTTGAACTGGTGCAGAAAGAAGATTCTTTGTTGTGCTTTTTTGATGACGGTTTTGATGTTAGCTGTCCATTTTAGGTCTTGAGATATGGAAGAACCTAGAAATTGGAAGGTCTCTACTGTTGATACTGTGTTGTCTAGTATTGTAAAAGGTGGTATTATGGGAGTCTACCACCATTTCTACGGTTTTGAGTGTGTTCAGTTCCAGATTGTTCCGGTCGCACCACGAGGCTAGTTGTTCAACCTCCCATCTGTATGCGGATTCATCATTGTCTCGAATGAGACCGATCACAAGGAGCAAAGCAAAGAGGAAGAAAATCGAGTTGGCATAACGCTGAAGGAATCCTTGTGACCAGTTAGCCAGAGGGTGATTCTAAATTGGATGACTGCTCTAAAAATGGATAGAATGATGGTGATGTTGGTGATGTTGTTGTTAGTTGCGAAGTCGTGTCTGACCCATCGTGATCCCATGCACAACATTCCTCCAGGCCTTCCTGTCCTCTACCACCCCTCAGAGACCATTTAAGCTCATGCCTACTGCTTCAGTGACTCCATCCAGCCACCTCGTTCTTTGCCGTCCCCTTCTTCTTTTGCCCTCCATCGTTCCCAGCATTAGGCTCTTCTCCAGTGAGTCCTTCCTTCTCATTAGGTGGCCAAAGTATTTGAGTTTCCTCTTCAGGATCTGGCCTTCTAAAGAGCAGTCAGGGTTGATCTCCTCTAGCACCAGTATGATTGTCTTGCAGTCCAAGGGACTTGCAGGAGTCTTCTCCAGCACCAGAGTTCAAAGGCCTCAATTCTTTGACATAGAATGATGTAGCATGCTGCAATTCGATCAAGGCTTCCTTATAGAAATACCTCATTTGCTAGATGCTTCAGAGCAGCGTTCAAGAGGGGGAAAACAGAAATCTTTACAACGGAGGAGAAGAAGAAGAAGAAGAAAGCAAGTGTGACTCAGCCCATTGCAGGAACAGGAATGAAGGAGAGGGCTGGAGAATAACAAGAGGACTCAGAAAGAGGAGTTTGAGAGTGGGCAGCAGAAGTCAGCCGTCCTTCAGCGAAAGAATTTCTGCTTCCAGAGAAAATAACAAGGCCCAAAGGCTACAGCCTCGACTCGAAGGCAGCAAAATCAAAACTGCAGATGTTTATCCTCTGTCGTCATGTCTTTTTTTTCCTATTCTGTTCGGCCTGCATGCACATCTGATCACTTGTTCTGGTTTAGGACAGCACCTCCCTTTTCTTGACCGCATCAACGGATATGTTTCTTCTCCCTTGGTGCATATGCTCTCAGTGTACATAAAATAAAAGATACCTTCATCAAGGTACTGTTGGAAGAAATGTCCATCTGGGTTCAGTTCCAAGTGGGGAAAAAGACACTGGAAACATGGAGACTGCTTGGAAAGATGGTTTAATGGTGGTCAGGATCACATGGCTTGAGTTCCTGAACAGAAGAAGGGCTAAGATGCTGTGCGCGCCTGGCTTTATGCTCTCTCTCTGAGCTTTGAACTTCCTGGGGCACAGGAAGAGTATCCTGATTGGTTGTCAGACCCCCCAGGGGGTGGGGGTCTTAGCTAGCCTTGCTGGCTGATGTAATCTTCCCAGGTGCCATGTGGTGAGTTTCTGTTGCTGGATGGGTCCTATTGTGTTGCAGATGATGGTCCATTGACAAAGGTGGGGAGAATGAGTTTCTGCCTCTGGCCCATTGAAAAAGGTGGGGGAAGGCAGGAAGCTGCTTTGTCTTTAAAACATGTTTCTCCATTTCTTATCTAGGGAAATATAATCTTCTGCCCTTTTTAATATTTTCTAAAATATTTCATTCTTCTAGGAGAGGGGTGGGCGCTAACTTCCTACAGTACAACACTTAATGACAGTCACAGGGTACAAATGTAACACTTAATGATACAACACTTAATTATAGTCATAGGCTACAAATAAGCAATCAGGAAACAAAATATCAGTATAAATCATAAGGATACAAGCAACAAAGTTACAGTCATAAGTGGAAGGAGATGGGTGATGGGAACGATGAGCAGATTAATAGTAGTGCAGATTTAGTGAATAGTTTGACAGTGTTGAGGGAATTATTTGTTTAGCAAAGTGATGGCAAACTGTTCTTGTGTCTAGTTGTTCTGGTGTGCAGTGCTCTGTAGCGTCGTTTTGAGGGAGATGAAAGAGTTTATGACCAGGATGCGAGGGGTCTGTAAATATTTTCCCAGCCCTCTTTTTGACCCGTGCAGTATACAGGTCCTCAGTGGAAGGCAAGTTGGTAGCCATTGTTTTTTCTGCAGTTCTAATTATCTTCTGAAGTCCGTGTCTGTCTTGTTGGGTTGCAGAACCAAACCAGGCAGTTATGGAGGTGCAGATGACAAAGACTCAAAACCCGAAGAAACAAGTTCGCATCCAGTCTTCTCCTTTTTTTGCTCCCTTGCAGCCGCCACAACTTTTAGTATTCTGGCACCAAAGATGTGGGTGGAAGTCCCGATGCTTGGATGAGCCAAGTCGTTTTGGAGCCTCGCCTTTGCGCCTTCCGCGCCCACGACTTGCCTTGCTCGGCTGGAGCTGCTCGGGATTTCCCCCCCACACCCCACGCCACCCTCGGGAGGGACCCCTTTTCCTCAGCAGGCGCCACGGAGGACATTCCCACCCCCCACTCCTCCTCCATCCCCGCCCCGCTTAGTGGCCAGAAAACCCCGCCCGGGGGGGAAGCTCCACCCCGCCTCCCGCCCGCCGGCTCTCCCGACGTTTCCTCGGGCTCCAGCTCCGGCTCCTCCCCGGCTGGATCGCTGAGTGGGCGGCTGGCCGTCGGGCGGTGAGAACGCAGCGGCCTCGGCCTCGGGACTGACCGCGCAGCTCTCGGAGACGCTTGGCAGCCATGTAAGTTGGGGGGCTCTCCCGGGGCGAAGCCTCCCTGGAAACCGGGACTCTCGGGGCGGCCGGGCGGGCGGTTCCTGGGCTTGCCCGGAGGAGGTTTACGGGGTGCCAAGGCGGGGAGCCTGCCCGGCCGCCTCTGAAGGGAGAAGCAGAGGAGGAGGAGGAGGAGGCGCCCCCCGCCGCAGGAACGCCGCTGCTGCCCGTCTCCACGCCCCGGCCGGCGGGGTCTGGCTTGCGGCTCCCATTTTTCCTGGGCCACGTTGGCTGGGGATGGTGAGCGCCGGAGTCCGAGGCATGCGGAGGGCGCTCGGTTGCTCTGGGAGGCGGCCGGAGCTTGGGCTTTCTCTCCTTTTTCTCCTTCTCTTCTTCTTCTTCTCCTCCTCCTCTTCCTTCTTCTCCTCTGTTTCCTTCTCTCCTCCTCTTTCCCCTCTTCTCCTCTCCTCCTGTCCTCCCCCTCTTCCTTCTCTCCTCCTTCTTCTCCTCTGCTCCCCCTCTTCCTTCTCTCCTCCTCCTCCTCTTCTCCTTCTCTCCTCCTCCCCTCCTCCTTCTCCTCCTCTTTTCCCCTCTTCCTTCTCCGTTTCCTCCTTCTCTCCTCCTCCTCCTCCTCCTCCTTTCCCCCTTCTTCTCTCCTCCCCACTTCCTTCTCTCCTTCTCCTCCATTTTCTCCTCCTCTCCTCCCCGTCTTCCTTCTCCTCCTTCTCTTCTCCCCCTCTTCCTTCTCCTGTCCTCCTCCTGCATTTCCTCTTCTCTTCTCTCCTCTCCTTCTCCTTCTCCACTCCTCCCCCTCTTCCTTCTCCTCCTCCTCTTCTCTTCCTTTTTCTCCTTCTCCTTCTCCTCCTCCTTCTCCTCCTCCTCCTCCTCCTCCTCCTCCTTTTATTATGTTTATTATTCATCCCTTTATCAAATTTGTGTAGCCGCCTGTCTTGCCCAAAGAGCACAAGGCAAGATCTAGAGTTGGAAAATGTTCGGGGAAGTGGGGGGACAGTAGGAGGGCTTGAAAAGTGAGTCTTCCTGATCTCTTCTGCAGCACCAGCGTCAGGATTGAGGGATTTAAGGCGCAAGTGTGACGGAGATGAGACAGCGCACTGAAGAAGCCATTAGCCGTGGTTAGCAAGCCTCGAGGGCCGGGGGCTGGTTTTAGGGTCTGGTGGTTTCCCTTCGGAGCCGGAATGGCCTTCAGTCTTGCTTTTGGGGCTATTCTAGGTTTGAAAAAGAAGGGATCTCGGTTGTCTAACGGAAGGAAGATGGTTATTATTTGGGATCCATACATTAAGTTGGGACTTTGAAGGGTTTTGCCTGGAAGGATCATTACGTCTGTTGGGAAAATATAGTTTGATACTTTCATAGATATATCAATAAAGTGGTATTGAACTGTTGGAAAATCATCTTCAGCTCCTATGAGGCTTTTTCTGTTTCTCATCAGTTTCATTATTCCATCTTCTATGACTAATGATAAACTGCGTAACAGCCACTAACAAAAATATGGTTCATTTTGTTTAATGTGGCTAATCTTATTTATGCTCCCACAAACGCTGATAATAAAGCCAATCTAGGGTCTAGCTAGCGTACAGATAGTCCTCAATTTACGACCGCAATTGAGCCCAACGTTTATGTTGCTAAAGGAGACATTCATTAACCCGGTTTTGTGCCCCGTTTTATGATTTTTTTTCTTGCAACGTTCGGTAAGTGAATCACTGCGGGTGTTAAGTTAGTAACACGGTTGTGAAGTGAATCTGGTTTCCCCGTTGACTTTTGCTTGTCAGAAGGTCGCAAAAGGGTGTCACGTGACTCCAGGTCACCGCAACCGTTGTAAATACGAGTCGGATGCCAAATGGTCAACTTTTGATCACATGACCATGAGGATGCTGCTAGGGCAGGGGTCTGCAAACTTGGCTCTTTTAAGACTTGTGGACTTCAACTCCCAGAGTTCCTCAGCCAGCAAAGCTAAGCTGGCTGAGGAACTCTGGGAGTTGAAGTCCACAAGTCTTAAAAGAGCCAAGTTTGCAGACCCCAGTGCTAGGGTCATAAGTATGAAAAACGGTCATAAGTCACTTTTTTCAGTGCCGTTGTAACTTCAAACAACCACAAAATGAACTGTTGCAAGTCAAGTACTACTTGTAGTATCTTCGTGAGGTATTTATTTTCCTTATTAAAGTAAAAAAAACACACCGTTTTTCAGAAATTAAGGGCCTGGGGTGCTTTGCGCAACATGCTGCGAGGATGTGGATTTCCCACAACAGTCAACCAATTCTACTTTTTCAAGTCCAGTGTGTGAAGTGAACTTTCTCCTCTTTTACCCTGTTTTCAAATTTGGAGTTGGAAAACATTATTCTCTCCGAGGAAGCAAAAGCATATAATAAAAGTCACTTCTTTGTTTTTGTAGTAAGTTTGTGGTGACTGCCAAATGATGTGCAGTGTGGGGAAGACATTCTTGTTCCTGTGGACGGTGGACGCTCTGTACATGTTCAGGAACTCTCTGTTTTATTGCATTGTGAGTCCCTGGGGAGCTGAATCCCTTGCTTGGAGCATGGACTTTAGAAACCGATCTCCCCGAATTGGCGTTTCTACTGGATATGTTTCGTGAAACAAAAAGGGAGAAAACGGATGTCTTGCGATTTTAGCTGTGTGATGATGGGAGACAGAAAGAGATTGAGACGGAGTGGCTGGTCTTGAGTTTGTAGCTGGCCTCACACATCCTGCTGAATCACGATTGCTGAATAAACTACAGTTGGCTGGGTTTTCACAACACAATAAACAAAGGAAGGTTCGCAGGCCCCATGTAACACCAAGCCACTATGAACACCTCTTGAGGATAAATGGATCCACTCTAAGGAAGAAAATTATGGATCCCATTGAGGAGAATATTTGCAGCTCGGGGGTGTGGTGGTGGTTGAAATGAGAGGTCCTTGTTGATCTCTGGGGGGACGCGGTGGCTCAGTGGCTAAGACGCTGAGCTTGTCAATCGAAAGGTCGGCAGTTCAGCGGTTCGAATCCCTGGTGCTGCCGTGTAACGGGGTGAGCTCCCGTGACTTGTCCCAGCTTCTGCCAACCTAGCAGTTCGAAAGCAGGTAAAAAATGCAAGTAGAAAAAATAGGACCACCTTTGGTGGGAAGGTAACAGCGTTCCGTGCGCCTTTGGCGTTGAGTCATGCCGGCTACATGACCACGGAGACGTCTTCAGACAGCTCTTCGGTTTTGAAACAGAGATCTGAGCACCGCCCCCTAGAGTCAGGAACGACTAGCACGTATGTGCGAACGGAACCTTTAACTTTACCTGACGATCTCTGAGCTTGGTTGTTTTTTTTGCCGGTATTACATTACCAAACTAGGTAACGCCATCAGTGCTGTTGAGAGACAACTTCCATAAGGTTAAACGTTTGGATGGATGGATACCCACCAGCCAGCGATGCGGCTGTCTGTGATGGGAAACAGGTGTGATTTTCTCACTTTTGTCATGCTGAAGTGATCGATGACTTTGCAAGACCTCCTGTGCATAAAATCAGAAATCTGTTTTTAGATTAAACTTGGGTGAGAAATACATCGGCTCCTTTTAATAATTAAAGGGAGGGGTATGTGTGTACATATTTGCAGTCCTTTAATGGCTCAGGGCAGTCTGCATAGCTAAATCAGGCCAGCAGAAATTGTGAGAGGTTTCTCACTGGGTGTGCGAGGCTGATCAGGTTTGTTTTTTTTTAAATATAATTTTTCTGCCTTTTAAGTTGCTTTGTGGACTTTTGGGGGGTTCCCCAACTACAGTGTGCAACAGTGGTGAAATCCAATTTGTTTTTTACTACCGGTTCTGTGGGCGTGGCTTGGTGGGCATTGTGTGGCTTGGTGGGCATGGCAGGGGAAGGATACTGCAAAATCCCCATTCCCACCCCACTCCTGGGGGAAGGATATTGCAAACTCTCCATTCCCACCCCACTCCTGGAGGAAGGATATTGCAAAATCTCCATTCCCACCCTATTCTGGGGCCAGCCAGAGGTGGTATTTGCCGGTTCTCCAAACTGCTCAAAATTTCCGCTCCCGGTTCTCCAGAACCTGCTGGATTTCACCCCAGTGTGCAATCCCCGTGCTGTGTGGTGTTCTGAGCTGTTCTTCATTTCTCCCGTTTCGTGGCTGAACGGCCAACCTCTGCAAGCACCCGGTGAAATGTTTACACCCTTGAAGCTTTTGGGGTCCTCAGAGAGAACTCGGGAGAGCACCAAGGACCCCACAGAGCATCCCTAAGCTACAAAATATTCTCTTCTATCGGTACCCGAAACCTCTGCCTGGCTGTCAATTGGCTGTCACTGTCTCGCTGCTTAGCCACTTGCATGAAGGATGTAATTTTAAGCGTGGGTTTCACGGTACGAGGAGATTGGCAGGGGTATAATTTTCAGATGAAAGTCCTTTGGCATCGCTGCTGCTTGGCTTCCCAGCTTTGTACGTTCTCACTCTGATTTTGATGCCAAAGCTGGCTCTTTTATGGCTTTTTATGTTTTCTTTTTCCTGTCACCGGATGGAGCATGCTGGAGGAATCTAGGTGTAGCAGTTTGCCAACGAATAAAAGCACACAGCGCCTTTGTTTCTCATTAATCTAGAACGGTATTTTTTCACTCTTGGCAACTTGGAGACTGTGGGAACGTCAACTCCCAGAATTCCTTAGCCAGCCATGCCGGCTGGGGAATTCTGGGCATTGAAGTCCACACGTCTTCAAGCTGCCAAAGTGGAGATCTAGAATGAAGCAGTCATGAAAGTTCTAAAATCTTGGAGGAAGGGGGTTGAAAAGACTTGCTTTGGGCCCAACGAGGCATCTTGCGAAAGGAAAGAGACCCACAGATGTGCAAATGTAGCCCTTATGGGTAGAGATTCTCAATTGCATCATCCACCACCCTTCTCCTCTGTCTAAATTGGTCTAGTAGCATTGGAGGGCTGCAAATTCCAACAGGGAGATGGCAGAATCTGCTCTCTCTCTCTCTCTCTCTCTCTCTCTTTCTCTCTCTTCTTTTTTCAAGTTTTGTTCTTTAGGAATTACTTTGCTCTTTAGCTTCTTCCATGCCTAGGAAATTAAAGTGAGTTGGCCTTGTTCTTTAGTGGCTGTGGCAAAGTGCAAGATATTTATTTATTTATTTATTTATTTTATTTTATTAGATTTTTATCTAATATGGAGATGCCCCCTCTAAGTGGACCAATATGAGAAAAACTGAGTCAGTGTCTTTATGACTGTAACTCTTCAAGTCTCCTTTCCTTCAACAGGAGATTCATTTGTAGCTCCCATCTTGCAAGATTTCCTCTTTCCAGCTGGTTTATTATAGAGAGGACCAACACCAGCGTGTTCATATCTGGTGACAACGTAAACTTTTCTTTCTGAGATCACACATCCTACTTCTCCAGCCTGCTGCTTACATATGGATTGAAACGAGTGTTCCCAATCCATGTGGTTTTTGGGCAGGTTGGTTCTTGATTCTGGGGAGAGTTGAAGACTCAAATGTTTCTGAAGTATAGAGAAATGTCCCTGTGGCATTTAATTAATTAGCAATGTCTTTGAGAATATTACATCTTTGCTACCGAAACTCATTGGAGAGAATGTAGTGTTCCCTCTATCAATGGCAGGTTAAGTCTTAGATCTTGCTCCAGATCTAAGGTGGGTTGAGTTCTAAATCTCCAGGGGTAGATTGAGTGGTATAAACCGAAGCATAGAATCAAAATCTTGTGAAGTATTAGTCCCGCTTCATAAAGCCTTAGTAAGGCCACACCTGGAATACTGCATCCAGTTTTGGTCACTACCACATTACAAAAATAAGATGTTGAGGCTCTGGAAATGAATCGCTGCAGTTTGTTGTGACTCAGGCCCAAATAGGTAGTAGGAAACTCAGTCAGTGTAAAAACAAAAAAACTTTATTTGAACGGCTGAGAATTACTTCATTCTCAGCGTAGTTCAATTAAATTAAAGCAAATTCCTCCCCAACACAAATTCCTCAGTCCTATCACCAACCTTGGTCTAATTGGGCAAACTGCCAAAGGCCTTTCTTGGCAAAAGTTCAGAAGACATCGATACAAAATTAATGCAAGAAGATGAAGTTATCAATGTTGTTTTCCAGCAAAGAGCCCAAATGCCGTTGTTGGTCTTTTAAGCCTTATGGGAGGGGACAATCATCTCTTGGCCCTACTCCAGTGGTGGGATTCAAGTAATTTAACAACCAGTTCTCTGCCGCAGTGATTTCTTCCAAAAACCAGTTTGCCAAACTGCTCAGAAAGTTAACAACCGGTTCTCCCGAAGTGATGCAAACTGGCTGAATCCCACCACTGCCCTACTCCCGAGTCGTCCTCTTTGCTTGAGCTGCTCTTGTCTTCTGGCAGCTCTTCGCATGTGTGCACTAGGAACAGGCTCCTCCTGTTCCTCTGCCTCACTACTGTCAGTCTCTGGAGGCTCTGGAGTCCACACATCACTCCCTGATGGCCCTGGCCCCACCTCAGCTTCTGACGCAGAGCCCTCATCCGGGCCTTCCTCAGCCTCCAGGACTGACCCACGCTCTTCCTCAGCCTCATCGGTATCTGAGTCCATTGCCAGCTCCGCAGGCTGCTGGCAGACCACAACACAGTTGTGTTAAGTTAGCAACACGGTTGTAAAGTGAATCTTAATTCCCACGTTGACTTTGCTTGTCGGAAGGTTGCAAAAGAGATTCCCATGACACCCCCGGGACACAGCAACCGTCATAAATACGAGTCAGTTGCCAAGGCTCTTTCTCGTGGGATGGTCATAACTGAAAAATGGTTCTAAGTCTCTCTTTTTTTCAGCGCCGTTGTAACTTTGAACGGTTACTGAAAGTCGAGGACTACCTGTATGCTTTTAAGCAAATCTGTTTCCAGATGAGGATTTATTGAGTAACTACCATGGTTTGTTCAGTCATTCTTTGTGGGCTCCCTGCCTGAGATTGCTGTCAATTTTTAATCTTATTGCTTCCTTCCTTCCTTGGTTACTTGAGAAGGCCCAACGGTCTTGGAAAGGATAGAAGATGTGTGCCTGCCCAAGCACAGATATCTTTTCTTTTAGACGGCTATTCGCTGAAAAAGCAAATTTCAAATAATTCAAATAAAGGAACGTGCTCGCAGCTGGATAAACTGACCTTTTCTTTTTATCTTCGCTGTAACTGCTTTTAAAATAAGACTGAGCCAGTGGAATATTTTGCAGCTGCCTTGGAACAATCTGGGAAGATATTTTGGCTCGGGCAGTGACGTTTCTGTTCTTTCCAAAACCTCATCTGTCTCTGCTTTCTTCAAGGAACAGAAAATATTCTCTGAGTGAATTAACAGGACAGAATCCACCCTTTCCCTCAGATATGTCTTCAACTTTCCAAATTAGCCTATAGTGTATCGCATCGCATCGTATCGTATCATATAGTGCAGGGGTCTGCAAACTTGGCTCTTTTAAGACTTGTGGACTTCAGCTCCCAGAGTTCCTCAGCCAATAATCTGGATCCTCATGTTACCCACCTCAGAAGGCTGGAAGGCTGAGTCAACCTTGAGCCTGGTGAGATTTGAACTGCCAAATTGCAGTCAGCCAGCAGTCAGCAGAAGTTTCCTGCAGTACTGCACTCTCACCACTGCGCCACTGTGGCTCATAGTGTATAAATGTATAAACTCAGACCAGCAAAATACAATTAAAGCTGAATTTAAGATCCTATCAATATTTCTCCAGGAAAAGAAAGACTGTTGAACAGTAGGGAGAGGAATAGCAATAGCATTTAGACTTCAGAGTGCTTTATAGCCCTCTTTAAGCGGTTTACAGAGTCAGCCTCTTGCCCCCAACAATTTGGCACCTCATTTTACCCACCTCGGAAGGATGGAAGGCTGAGTCAACTTTGAGTCTGGTGAGATTTGAACTGCCAAATTGCAGGCAGCTGGCAGTCAGCAGAAGTAGCCTGCAGTACTGCACTCTTAACCACTGTGCCACCAGGGCCCATAGCAAGCCACTTCTGAAAAACCTTGCCAGCAAAAATGCAGGGACTTGCCTTGGCAATCTTAGAGAATGGAACAAGATAATACAAGAAAAAAAAAGCCAAGACATGGTTTGCTTACTTGTGGCTAGTTTTACCCAATAGATCACAGTATAGACATTGCAATAGCAAGATTCCCAGTTTGAGCTAACTAATAATGGATGGATTCATGCAACTTGCTAAGTGGATTTGTTATACAGGGTTTATAATTTAAGTTGTGTGAACCCCAGTAGCGACTTAACGCAATAAGTCACAGGTTAAATGATAACAATGGGCAAATCTGAGGAGTAGCACTTACATCATTCTAAAACCTGCCTCGAATTCTCAGAGCCATCTTTTTTTATTCAGATTTCTCCCCAAATAGCTCATTTGGGAGAAATAATTGGCTAACCAGTTAGTTCCCATGACAACGGATTACCAGGCGATTTGACACACATGGCAATTCCAGATATTACTTCGGGCAATTCATTTATTAGCCATACTCAGAGAAGCGTAATAAGAAACCTAACGAAGGGAAGATCCTGTCAGACCAGCTGAGCTCTTTCCAGAAGTATGTTGGAGATGAGAAATGCCAAGGTAGTCATGGTGGCCATTAGAATGGAACAATCTTGATTAGGCCTGTGGAAAGGTCAACATAACATTTGAAGGCTTCCCTAAGGAAATCATATCACAAAAAAGAAAGGCAGAAAAATCTCTCACTCTCTTTAATCTTGGAAGACAATATTATCTTCTTTTAAGGCTCTAGAAGTGGCTCTCTGGTGGATTTGAAAAAAAAAAGGCTATTTTAAGATTCCTTCAAGTCAGACTTGATTCCTGGTGACCTTATGGACCTATTCGCATTAAAGGGGAAAAAAAGAAAGAAAGAACGAAGATAAAAACAAGTGAAACTCTAAAAGGTCATCAAGTATCATCAGCCCTGCTGAGATTAAAGAGGCTTAGTTTGGTTTCAGCTCAATTAAGATTTCAGCAGCCTTCCAGGTAGCTTTTCTGAACTAAAGAGATATGACAAATAAAGAGTTGGAGAACCTCTGGTGGATAATTCCTATTTTTTAGAGGATTACCAAGGCTTTGTGTGGTTCTACTTCATGGTGAGGGGGGCGGGGATCATTCTGAATAGGGAAGTGAGCATTTGAAGAAGTAAAATTGATGCACTAAATATTGGCAAGTTTAAATTTAAATTTAAATTTGGCCCCTAAACCTGGCAGCCCCCTGAAATATTTGGTTGGTTCTGTTCTCTTTTGAGGAAATTGTGGAGGCCAAGGAAAGAATAGAATAGAATAGAAAGAATAGACTAGACTAGAGAAGAGAAGAGAAGAGAAGAGAAGAGAAGAGAAGAGAAGAGAAGAGAAGAGAAGAGAAGAGAAGAGAATTTTTTATTGGCCAAGTGTGATTGGACACACAAGGAATTTGTCTTTGGTGCATAGGTTCTCAGTGTACATAAAAGAAAAGATACCTTCATCAAGAATTCTAAGGCACAACACTTAATGATAATCATAGGGTACAAATAAGCAATCAGGAAACAATATCAATATAAATCGTAAGGATACAAGCAACACAGTTACAGTCATACAGTCATAAGTGGAAAGAAATTGGTGATGGGAACGATGAGAAGATTAATGAGTGCAGACTTACTAAATAGTTTGACAGTGTTGAGGGAATTATTTATTTAGCAGAGTGATGGCGTTTGGGAAGAAACTGTTCTTGTGTCTAGTTGTTCTGGTGTGCAGCGCCCTGTAGCATCGTTTTGAGGGTAGGAGCTGAAACTATTTATGTTCAGGATGATTATTTTTTCAATATTTTCACAGCCCTCTTTTTGACTCGTGCAGTCTACAGGTCCTTAATGGAAGGCAGGTTGGTAGCAATTGTTACCAACTCCAGGCTGCACTGTTTTCACTACGTCTTAACTTATCAACTCTACAGAGGAGATACTCCAGGTATTAGTAGCATTGTCCTGATGAAAGCACAGAGAAAATCAGGGTGGTTTCCCCCCTCCCCCACCATCCCAAGTACTCTTTCAAGTTGCTCCTTCTTGATTTTGCTTTTCCTCGTCCACCCAATCTTCTCAATGCAGCTAATGAAAAATCGAGGTGAGGAATCCTTGTTCTCAGACATGAGTAAAAAAGAAAGAAAAAAGATTTGACATAAATGTCATAGAGATGAGGAAGGAGAATAACGGAGTTAGAAGGGACTTTTGAGGTCTTCTAATCCAACTTCCTGCTCAACCAGGAGACCCTATTCCCGTGCTGGCGAACCTATCGCATGCATGCGACCTGTGGCACGCCGAGCCCTTTCTGCAGGCATGCGAGCTGTCGCCCAGCTTAGCTCCACCATGCATACACACGAACCTTCTGCCGGCCAGCTGATTTTTGGGATGCACAGGCAGGGCAGGGTGCATGCAGGAGATGCGTGCACATGCACGGGGGTTGCATGCGCATGAAGAGAGAGCACAGGTGGGTGCAGCCCCCCCTTCCATGGCCCATTTTTTGGCCCAGGAGGCTGCAGGGGGCTGTGGGAGGGGGGGGTCTCGCACACATGTGCAGGGGGGCAGAGGAAGTGTGTGTGTGGGGGGTTCCATGCACATGCATGGGGGTCATGCGCAAATGCGCAGGGGGCGCATTGCATTATGGCTGCCAGCACGCGCTCGGCAGACAAAGAGAAAAAGGTTAGCCATCACTCCCCTATACTATTTCAGACAAATGGCCGTCCAATCTCTTCTTAAAAACCTTCAGCAATGGAGCATCCAAAACTTCCAGAGTCAGGAAATGCCTCCTTAGTTCCAGATTGCAAATTAGTTTTCCATCCGTTGTTTCTTGTCCTGCCTTCAGGCGCTTTGGAGACCAAGCTGACCCCTCTCTCTTCTTTGGGACAATCCCTTGGAAACCCTGCCTAAGCCCCAATTCTTCCAGTTTGTAATTCTTGCCCCACTGAATGAACTGGCACTCAAAACAATTCAAGTAGCCTGGTGAAATTGCCGTGGGCAGCCGGGAGACTCCAAGGCAACTAAAATAGCTGAGCTTCTCTCCTTTCTTTTTTGTTCATTTGCAACATGATGAAACAGCCAACACCAGGCAACAGTTGCCTTCTGTTTTTAGAAGTGGCAGCTGGAGCTGGATTTTTCTCACATTCCTTCTGGTGTCCAGTGGGGCTGGCTTCCGTTGTTTCCCAAGGCCAGATGTAGACTTTTTGCTTAGGTTGTAGATTCAGGGAGGGAGGGAGGAGGAGGACTCCTTCTTGGTCACTTTTCTGCTTGATCGAATATTGGATTTGGAACAGAATAGAGCTGGAAGGGACCTTGGAGATCTTCTAGTCCAACCCCCCCTGCTCAAGTAGGAGAACCTATACCATTTTAGATGTCTAGACTAGGGGTCTTCAACCTTGGCAACTTTAAGACTTGTGGACTTCAACTCCCATCTTTGCTAGCTGAGGAACTCTGGGAGTTGAAGTCCACAAGTCTTAAAGTTGCCAAGGTTGGAGACCCCTAGTCTAAACTCTTCTTAAAAACATCCAAAAATCATGTAAAAGGTAAAGGTTCCCCTCCCACATATGTGCTAGTTGTTCCTGACTCTAGGGGATGGTGCTCATCTCCGTTTCAAAGCCGAAGAGCCAGCACTGTCCGAAGATGTCTCTGTGGTCAGGTGGCCGGCATGACTCAATGCCAAAGGCACACGGAACGCTGTTACCTTCCCACCAAAGGTGGTCCCTGTTTTTCTACTTGCATTGTTTACATGCTTTCGAACTGCTAGGTTGGCAGAAGCTGGGACAAATTAACAGGAGTTCGCCCCATTATGCAGCACTAGGGATTTGAACAGCTGAACTGCCAACCTTTCTGATCGACAAACTCAACGACTCAGCCACTGAGCCACACGATTTCTGGAGGCGAAGCTGTTCCACCGGTTAATTGTCCCCACTGTTAGGAAGTTTCTCCTTAATTCCAGGTTGCTTCTCCCTTTGATTCATTTCCAACCATTGTTTCTTGTCCTGCCCACTGGTGCTTTGGAGAATAATTTGATACCCCTTCTTCTTTGTGGCAGCCCTTCATATCTTGAGCTCTGGAGCTGTAAATCTTTCTCCTTAACCTCAGTTCTTTTCTACTCTTCAGGAAGTTCTGCAAAAGAAATGTCTAAAACAGGGGTCTCCAACCTTGGCAACTTTAAGACTTGTGGACTTCAACTCCCAGAATCTGGGAGTTGAAGTCCACAAGTCTTAATGTTGCCAAGGTTGGAGACCCGGTCTAAAACATGAAATAAACAGAGCTCTTCCATGTCATGTTCTGTCAAATAAGACATAACGGAGCCTGCAGTTTGGACATCTTCCTACCAGAAAAGGGAAGAGGTCTTTCGCATACATTTCCTGTTTCTTTGCTTCTGTTTGGTTGTTTGCTGACTCTCTTGCGTCTGATGTTATGTCCATTACAAGCACTTTCGTTTTGTTTAGTCCTAACATTTTTTCCCCTGCAGGCCCACCATTGGACATCTTTGTAAATTTGGTAGAAGGAGGGGAACGTGACCTTTCTGCTTTGTTGTTGTTAGAGTATAAATCCTTCCATTCCCCACCATCACCCAGTCAGAGCTGAAGAAGCTTCTTGGATGAGAAGTGAAAGTTCTTCAAACAAAAAGCAAGAAAGTCCCGTTGCCTCCTGAAAAAACACCTTCGGGACAACCACGACCTGGATGACTGAGAATCTCTATAGACTTTTAGGTGGCTTTGCCTTTAATGGTAGAGTCTATTGTAAAAGCTTCCTTCAAGATTTTGTGTTTCCAGGCATCTGATTTCTTTCTTCTTTCTCAGACTAAGAGTCAGAGGTTGTTCTAGGCCAATATTTCTCAACCTTGGCAACTTTTAGCTGTATGGACTTCAACTCCTAGAATTTCCCAGTCAGCATTGTTGAAGTCCATACAGCTTAAAGTTGCCAAGGTTGAGAAATCAGGCTCTAAGCGTTTTTAATTAATGATTCTTTCTCCGGGAACTCAGGCGTGATGTCATAACAGGGAGTCTTGGCTGGACTCGATAAGATACTTGGTTGTCATTAACAAGCAACTGTAGTTAAAATGATGGAGATGAATTTCTACAATAACAAAACATTTAGTTCTGATAGGAGATGGGAGTTTCCGTTTTGTTGTAATGAACTGCCCATTTCTCAATCTGGCTGGTTGTTCGCTTGTTCTTCTGTTAACCAAATGGTCCTTTCCGGTCCCAGATGTCTTACCTTACCTTGCCAACTCAAATTCCTATGTCAACATGGGTTGCCTGCTTTTTCTAGATCACCAGCCGGTGGTCCGTGGACCACTGGTGGTCTGCGAGAAAATTTTGGTGGATCGCAGAAAAATTATTTGCATTTTTTATATTGCACTAAGTCAGGGGTCCTCAAACTACAGCCCCTGGGCTGGACACATGCAATGAACATGTATGTTGCTGCAGAGAATCTCCCCCTTTGGGGTCTTTTTATGTGGGTTGGAGGGGGGCAGAAATTCCCACTTGGGATCTGCTTTGGCTTCCTGGTGCAGGGCTTTGGGCGAAGGCTGGAGGGAAGCGCCGCTGGTGGCGAAGAGCCGGAGGGCCTTGTTCCAGTGGGACTGCATCACAGCCTAGAACTGGCTGACCATCTCAGCCCACTGAGCCTCCAGGTGCCGGTACCTGGCCTTGCACTCCCACAGGTCTTCCCTCTGCTTGGAAAGCCTATGCTTGTAGTCCTCAGTGAGGTGCTTCTGCTGAGCCTCCTTCTCAGCCAGATCCAATTTGAACTGAGCTGTTTTGCCAGCTCTTAGCTTGGCTGCTTAGCTCCAGCAACCGCTTCCTGTTGTGGCCCTAAGGAAGCTGGGCAGGCAGGCAAGGAGTGGCGAGTAGAGGCTGGCAAGGCGCCTCATGATGTGAGTGACATCGAGTTGGCCACGCCCACCCAGTCACATGACCACCTTGCCACGCCACGCCCCCCCCAGCCATTCATTAGAGAGATCATATTAGTGGTCTGCGGGATTTATAATTATTGGTAACCCGTGTTCTAGAGGGCTGAACAATGGGGCGAGGGGAAATCGGGACGAAAGAAAGCATTGTTACTTTGCAGTCCCTCAATCTCTAACCCAGGGATGGGCAACTGGGCAACTTTGTGACCTCTGGACTTCCAGCACGCTTAATTCGCTCAACAACTGTGGCAAAAAGTTATCCCTGTCCCAACTTTTCAGGAACAACCTGTAATGGATACAACTTCCAGGTTGTAGTATCCCATCTTTAGCAATTTGTTCAAGGTGGAATTGTAACTACAGTATACCTTTTACTCAAGCCTAGTATTTTACTCAAGCCCTAGAGCAGGGGCCTGCAAACTTGGCTCTTTAAAGACTTGTGGACTTCAACTCCCAGAGTTCCTCAGCCAGGAGGAACTTCGTAGTGCTTTGCGGCTCTCTCTAAGCCGTTTACAGAGTCAGCCTATTGCCTCCCAACAATCTGGGTCCTCATTTTAACGACCTTGGAAGGATGGAAGGGTGAGTCAATCTTGAGCTGATATAATGAAGTCTATTGTTATGTAACATCTGCTGCAAGGGGCTGTGTTATAGATCTATTTTGTGCAGTTAACTGTGTTGTTTGTACTGTGTGTTCTGGTTACCATGTGTTGAGTCAAGTTAGCAAAAGAAACATGTTGGAGTTGCATTTCCTTCCCCAGTTCTCTGGGTGATGCCATCTGTTTCTTCCTTTGTAATGCTGTAAATGTGGGAGAAGATGTCCATTCAAATTTCAGCCTAAAACTCGCAGATAGGAGATCAGGCAGGGGAGATTACAGATTAACAGAATTGGAAGGGACCTTGTAGGTCATCTAGTCCAACCCCCTGCTCAAGCAGGAGACCTTACACCGTTTCTGATAAATGGCAGTCCAATCTTTTCTTGAAAGTCTCCAGTGATGAAGCTCCCACAACTTCGGAAGGCAACTTCTGTTCCATGGGCTGATTGTTCTCACTGTCAGAAAGTTCCTCCTCATTTCTAGGTTGAATCGCTCCTTGCTCAGTTTCCATCCATTATTCCTTGTCTGGCCTTCTGGTGCTTTGGAAAATAGCTTGACCCCCTTCCTCCTTTCTGTAGCAGCCCTCAAATATTGGAAGACTGCTATCATGTCTCCCCTGGTCCTTCTCTTCACTAGACTAGCCATGCCTAGTTCCTGCAACCACTCATCGTATGTTTTAGCCACCAGTCCCCTAATCATCCTGGTTGCTCTCCTCTGCACTCTTTCTAGAGCCTCAACATCTTTTTTATATTGTGGTGACCAAAACTGGATGCAGTACTCTAGGTGTGGTCTTACTAGGGCTTTAAAGTGGTAGTACCTCAACTTGATCTTGATTGTATCCCTCTGTTAATGAAACTTAGGATCATGTTGGCTTTTTTAGCTGCAGCTGCACACTGCTGGCTCATATTTAGCTGGTTGTCCACTAAGACTCCAAGATCCCTCTCACAGTCACTGCTATTAAGCCTGGTTTCCCCCAGTTTATATGTATACTTGCCTACGGAGACTATGGAGGGAACCCACTCTGTGAACTGTCCTGGATTTGAGGTTTCTTCGGAAGGTTTGGAGTTCCTGCCCCTGAGTCTTGGATGGCTCATTTCATAACTGGTTAATAGCGTGGGAAAATTCTGCATTAAATTCCCTTGTCTATGGAGATTCTCAGTCATCCAGGTCAGGGTTGTCCCCAAGGTGCTTTTTTTCAAAAAAAGGCAGCTGGACCTTTCCTTGAAGAAGTTTCTCTTCTCATCCAGGCTTCGAGATGGAAAGCGCAGCTGTGTGGACAGGCATCGTTCCCCTATCCTAAGCGCTGGACATTTCAAGCACTCGATTGCTTCGGAGGTTTCTCCTGCAGGCTGGCTTCATCTGAAAGGTCTAACAGGAGAGAGTTTAGTCATAGAACAGCCTGTACCCTGCCAATCGAGAATGCAAAGGCTTCGCAAAGTTAATATTTATCTAGCAAAAGTTACTGCTGCTTCAATAACAAGATTTGTAGGCCAGCTGAGGTAAGACGATTCTGCAGCAGTTACCTAACAGGTACTACCACCACTGGATCAGGAGCGTAACGGCATCTGCTAAGGCAGCGGTTCTCAACCTGTGGGTCGGGACCCCGTTGGGGGTCGAATGACGATTTGCCAGGGGTCGCCTAAGAACATCGGAAATATGGGACGTATACCTGCGAGTCGAAGAATCGCGCTCCAATGGTTGACTCCACAAGCCAGCTGCAGGCTCTTCAAATCGCTAGCCGAATTCGACTTCAGGCGCGATGAATTAAAAAAAGAGAGAAATCTTTGCTCTGATGTCTCCCTCTCAAGCCAGCTGCAATCACTCCCAATCACTAGCCTAATCTGGCTTCAGGTGCGATAAACTTAATAGGGGAGGAGTCTCCGCTTTAATGCCTCCGTCCTCAAGGCAATCGCAAGCAGTTCAGATCGCTAGCCAATACGGCTTCAGGCGCGATAAATTCAAAACGAAAATAATTTTACGGTTGGGGGTCGCCACATCATGGGGAATTTTATTAAAGGGGTCGCAGCACTATAAAGGTTGAGAACCACTGTGCTAAGGTATTGAAAAATGAGGCAGAAGAGAAATCTAGTACCCCTGGCCACCGACTGGTCAGTGGAGGTCCCAAATGTGCAAGGCAGGGCTGGAACTAGGAAGGGGGCTCTCCCTAAACCCCCCCCCCAGGAAACAGTCACCTAGAAGGAACTGGATTCCCGGTGCAAAGAATCTTCTTGGATTCAACTGAACTGGTACCTTTTTTTTCTATCGGTTCGTCCGAACCGGTAGTTTTTATCACTACCAGTTTGCCTGAACCGGAGCAAACCGGTAGCATTTCACCCCTGTTTTAAGTAACTGGGGAGAGCACCTGAATATGCAATAGCCAAAACGTCTCAGGTGACATAAAATAGTTTCCTGCAAGATGTCAATAACAATACTACCGCTATTAATTTTCAAGTAGTTATTGGTCTGGGGTCTTCAGCAGAAAGACCCCTTCAGCGATCTCATTCTTATAACTATCTGATCTTCATAAGTAGAGGTGTGGAGCAATGAAGCATTATATACAAGCAAACCATGTTGCAGTACAAGTAGTCGTTGACTTACGACAGTTCGTTTAGTGACCGAAGTTACCACAGCACTGAAAAAAAGCCACTTATGACCGTTTTCACACCTACGACTGTTGCTGCAGTCTTACACCCCCCCACCCCGGACATGTAATCAAAATTCAGATGCTTGGCCACTGGTTCATATTTATGACGACTGCATTGTCCTAGGGAACCGCGATCATCTTTTGCGACCTGCTGACAAGCAAAGTCAATGGGGAAACCAGATTCACCGTGTTACTGGCTTAACAACCGTAGTGATTCACTTAACAAACTGGCAAAAAAAAAAGTCGTAAGACTGGGCAAAACTCACTTAACAACTGTCTCGCTTAGCAATGGATGTTTTGGGCTCAATTGTGGTCGTAAGTCGAGGATTACCTGTTCTTTGCTGATTTGAGGAACTAGTATGTTTACTGAGCTGAAGGCACCCATACCCGCTGCTGTTTCCTAACCAATACATTTCTCCCTTTTAAAGATTGCTCTCGAAGGGTCAATCAGTGTACCAAAACAATTTAATCCCCAAATTTAATTTGTGCAGATTTTTTTAAATAAAGCTCATGCACGTTTTGTGCATGTGCAAAATGCAATGATCATTTATAAAATGCTAGCTGTGAATGGAGGTTTATCACCAGCGGGTTATAGTTTCTGGAGTGCCTCTTTTGTATCCTATATTTGCAGATAGGGTGAGAGCGAACGGCTGTTGCGAATCACGAACAAAAATGTTTGCAGGGATTCAGTTCAGTACTTCCGTAAACCTGATTTGCAAATGCTACTAATTAGAGCTTCTTTACGAAGCTCGGCCTTTTGGAAGAAGAGCGATTTTGTGTTGTTGGGTCTCTTCACGTGCACAAGATAGCCCTGTCTGTCGCTGTCTCAGCTATTCAAGGTCAGGTTAACTATTGCTTTGTCTACAATCGGATTGCAAAACCGTAAGCCGAGTTGGCAATAGCTTTCAGCTCCTCGTACCTTTTTTCCCCCCCGAAGAAATTGTTTGCTTATGCTAGCTAGGAGCTGATCTGTACAGAATCACATGTATGTACCCTGTTTCCCTGTTGCTCAGGCAGGAGACCCTGTTCCATTTCAGATATATGGTTGTCCAATCTCTTCTTAAAAGTCTACGGAGATTCTCAGTCATCCAGATCGTTGTTATCCCAAAGGTGCTTTTTGGTTTTTCTGGTTTTTCTTTGAAGACATTTTGCTTCTCATCCAAGAAACAGCTTCCTCTTCCTCTTCCTCTTCGTATTCATCTTCTTTTTCTTCTTCTTTGTCGTCCTCCTCCTCCTCCTCCTCCTCCTTCTTCTTCTTCTTCATTGTCCTCTTCCTCCTCCTCCTCTTTGTCTTCTTCGTCTTCTTCCTCTGCCGCCTCCTCCTCCTCCTCCTCCTCTTCTTCTTCATCTTCTTCCTCTTCCTCTGCCTCCTCCTCCTCCTCCTTCTCCTCTTCTTCTTCTTCATCGTCCTCTTCCTCTTCCTCCTCTTTGTCTTCTTCGTCTTCTTCCTCTGCCTCCTCCTCCTTTTCTTCTTCTTCTTCTTCTTCTTCTTCTTCTTCTTCTTCTTCTTCTTCTTCTTCTTCTTCTTCTTCTTCTTCTTCTTCTTCATCGTCCTCTTCCTCCTCCTCCTCTGTCTTCTTCGTCTTCTTCCTCTGCCACCTCCTCCTCCTCCTCCTCCTCTTCTTCTTCATCTTCTTCCTCTGCCTCCTCCTCCTCCTCCTCCTCCTCCTCCTCTTCTTCTTCTTCTTCGTCCTCTTCCTCCTCTTCCTCTTTGTCTTCTTTGTCTTCTTCCTCCTCCTCCTCCTCCTCCTCCTCTTCTCTCTCTCTCTAAACTATTTTGATGGTAGCTGACAATCAGTTGGAGGAACCTCAAGCTATGTTTTTGCTAGCTGGATTAGGTGACAGGTGTGCTCATTCTGATCTGGATCTTGGAATAGACTAGAAGGAGTGTGCTGGGGCAAACTAAACTGGAAATTAGTCACCATCATTTCCCAAACATTTGCAATCTATCCTTCAGGCAGGTCTTCCACTTATCAGGCAAATTTAAGCAACTAAAGAATTTGGGGGATCCCTTCCTTGACATTTTGAAGGCATATCAGGACTGCTTCCAAAGCACCAGAAGGCAGGACAAGAAGCAACGGATGGAAACTAATCAAGGAGAGAAGCAACCTAGAACTAAGGAGAAACTTCCTGACAGTGAGGACAACTTCAGAAGTTATGGGTGTTCCACTGCTGGAGGTTTTTAGGAAGAGACAGGACAGACACTTGTCTGAAATGGTATAGGATCTCCTGCTTGAGCAGAGGGTTGGACTAGAAGACCTCCAAGGTCCCTTCCAACTCTATTATTATTTTATTCTAGTCCCCGAAAATAAAACATCTGCTGATAATAAGCCCAATCGGGCTTTTGAGCGCATGTGTTAAAATAAGCCTCCCCCCAAAAATAAGCCCTCCCTGAAAATATTTAAACGCAGACCTGGAAATCAGGTAAGACGGCAAGAGGAGCCCCATCTTGCTCCACTCGCCACAAATTAATAAGACCTCCCTGGAAATAAGGCCAAGCGCTTATTTCAGGGTTAAAAAAAATATATAAGACAGGGTCTTATTTTCAGGGAAACACGGTAGGAAAAGGTCTAACAGCCCAGAAAAATACAGAATACAGAATAACATCGTTGGAAAGGGCCTTGGAGGTCTTTTTTTTAAAATTTATTTACATTTATACCCCGCCCTTCTCCGAAGACTCAGGGCGGCTTACACTATGTTAAGCAATAGTCTTCATCCTATTTGTATATTATATACAAAGTCAACTTATTGCCCCCAACAATCTGGGTCCTCATTTTACCTACCTTATAAAGGATGGAAGGCTGAGTCAACCTGGGGCCTGGTGGGACTTGAACCTGCAATAATTGCAGGCAGCTGTTGTTAATAACAGGCTGTTTAGCAGCCTGCGCCACTCAAGGACCCTTTTAATCTAACCCCCCTACTCGAATTGAAGCTCTTATACCATTCCGGACAAATGGCTGTCTGATATTTTCTTTATAACCTCCCTTGATGGAACATCCACAACTTCTAGAGGCAAGGCATTCCATTGATTAATTGTTCTCACTGTCAGGAAATCTCTTCTTAGTTCTAGGTTGGGTCTTTTTTTGTTACGCTTCCACTTATTGTTTCTTGTCCTGCCCTCAAGTGCTTTGAAGAATTGGTTGTCCCCCATTCTTCTCTATGACAGTCCCTCAAATATTTGAAGACTATCATGTCACCCCCAGTCCTTTTTTCCTTTCTTTCAGACAGTGGTACATGTTCTGACCCAGGCTTCCCCAGCAGCACGGAGCCAAGTCCTCGTCCCAATAAACCCTTTTTATTTAATTTACAGTGAATTCCTCTCCAGCAAAGTCTTTCCTCTCCCACAGTCTTTCAAGATCCTTTATCAGGCTTGGAGAGTGGCCAGGCCGATATCTTTCAGACTCCACACTGTAGCCGACAATACTTGGAAAGCATGCAGGAACAGATCTTCACCCAAATGAACTAATTGTCTCCTCCAAACTCCCCTCCCCTTCGCTCCTCTTTATTCCCTATGGGAGGGGCCATGTTGTGGTCCACCAGCAGCCCGGGGATCTGGCAATAGAGTCAGACAGTGAGGAGGCTGGGGAGGACAATAGGCCAGTCCTGGAGTCAGGGGAAGACCCAGACGAGGGCTCTGCATCGGAGGCAGAGATGGGGGCAGGGCCATCTGGGAGTGATGCGTGGACTCCAGAGCCTCCAGAGGCAGACAGCAGAGAGGCAGAGGAACAGGAGGAGCCTGTTCCTAGTGCACACATGCAAAGAACTGTCAGAAGGCAAGAGCAGCTGAAGAAAAAAGGACAACTCAGGAGTAAGGCCAGAAGATGATCGGCTCCTTCCATAAGGCTTAAAAGAGCAGCAACGAGCCGTTGGGTTATTTGTAGAAAAGCAACGTTGATTCCAGTGCTTCTTGTCAGTGTCTCTTGAACTTTGTGGGATTTTTGCCAGGAAAAGCCTTTGGCAGGTTGCCAAAGATATCAAAGGTTGGTGATAAGGCCGAAGGACTGGTTATTAAGAATTTTGTTTTGGACTAAGCTGAGAATGAATTAATTCTCAGCTGTTTTAATAAAATAAGTTTGTTCAGGACTGAATTGTGTTTAGTAATCACTACTTGGGCCTTGGTCACAACAGGCCATTCACTGCCCACCTGTGGCTTTACTCCTGAGTTGGCCTTTGTTCCTTATCTGTTCTCTTTTCCTGGCAGCTCTGTGCATGTGCACACTGGGCACAGGATCCAGCTGTTCTTCTGCCCCACTGATGTCCGACTCTGAAGGCAGCTGACAACTGTCAGATGGCTCTGGCCCCATCTCTGCCTCCGGTGCAGAGCACTTGTCAGAGCCTTCCCCAGACTCCAGGATTGGCTCATGTTTCTCCCCAACCTCTTCAATGTCCGAATCTGCTTCCAGATCCGCTGGCTGCTGGCGGGCCACAACAGTACATGTGTGCATGTCAACAGATATATAACTACTTTCAAATTAATAGTGGTCGAATTGTTATTGACAGATTGCAGGAAACTATTATATGTCACCTGAGACTTTTTGGCTGTTGCATTTTCAGGTTCTCTCCCCAGTGACTTAAAACTAGTTATCGAGATCCTTAAAACCATGTGAAAAAATTGAGAGTTTCATCTCGGAGATCTTGAACAAGATTGCTTGAAATCTCTTGGCATTGGTACTTCAAATCCTGTAGGGATCAACAAGAGTCATCAAAGCTTGGGCCTTGGGTTGTCAATTTTTGGTGTTGTCTTTCAGGAGGGTGAGTTCTTTCCGCTGCTTGCAACTCGGAATAGGAAAATTAGCAGTTCCTGCATTTAGTTATGGACTCTCCTTTGTTCTTGGTAGTGGAGGAAGATGCTTCATTATACCTTACCAAAAGTTAGCATCCTGCTTCCGGGTAAATGTGGTCCTGGAACAGAGTATCCCTGTCCCTAGATTTTTAAGGATGCTGCTAATTGCACGTAAGGAAGCTTGCTTAACGATGCTTCACTGATGCCCACGACTTCCAGCTGCTAGGCATGTCTAATAAGTCAGGAACAGTGGGTGGACTACGCCTTCAGAAATATGTTCAGCAGTTGTGTCTAGAAATTTGGGCAGCAGGTTGTTGAAGCACTCTGTTTAGCATTCCCTAGTTCCAAGTGGGAGAGAAGAAGAGAGAGAGAAATGATGGCAATGATGATAGATGGATAATAGAAATAATAGAGATAGATAATAGATCCGTGATGGCGAACCTATGGCATGCGTGCCACAGGTGGCACACGAAGCCATATCTGTGGGCATGCGAGCATTGCCGTAGCTCAGCTCCATGTGCATGCACGTGCCGGCCAGCTGATTTTTGGGCCTTCCGGGCCCACTGGAATTTGGGAAAAAGGGTTTTTTCTGGCCTCTGGAGGGCTTTTGCGGGAGGTGGGGAAGGCCATTTTCTCCCTCCCCAGGTTCCAAGAAAGTCTCTGGAGCCTAGGGAGGGTGAAAAACAGGCCCACTAGGCCCACTGTGCTATCGCGCGTGCCAAAAGCGGTGGGAGCATGGGGGTGGGGGCCTGCAAGCATGCGTGGTGGGACAGGGCACGGGGAAGCATTGAATTATGGGTGTGGGCACACGCAACACCCCCACGCGACTCCCACTTTCGGCACACGACGGTAAAAAGGTTAGCCATCACTGTGGTAGATGATAGATTATCTATCTATAGATGATAGCTAGACAGAGGATAGATAGATTCCACATTGGCAACCGGAAGGGCATCTGGCCATTAAAACACTCTGCTAGCTCCATTCAGTTGCCAGACTCCACCCCACAAGGAATTATGGGGTTGTTAAAAGAAGAAGAGATAGATGAGATAGAAGAGAGAGAGAAAGAGTTCTCTTCCTGCCCACATGAGATTCTTTTTATGACTTGTTTACTTTCTGCTTTGGGTTGCTAAGTTTGCATGTGTGTTGCTGAGAGAGACGTGGATGCATGCTTATTTTTATTCACAAGTTAACAAGCTAGTGTTCGTTGGCCAAGCTTGGCACAGGGCCTCCATTTCTCATTGCCCAGCCATGCACAAGTCACTTGGAGGATGCCCATTGCCAAATTCTTGGCCTGGGTTCAGTTTTGTGTTTGTAACTTGCAAGTGTTGATTGTTCTGGTCATTCCTCTGCTCTCAGCTGAGTAATTGGCCTTGAATTTGGTAATTGGTATCTTTTCTTTCGGCTTTCCTTCCCGCTGCATTTTTAAGAGAATACAGGTAGTCCTCGACTTACAACACTTTGTTTAGTGACCGTTTCGAAGTTACAACGGCACTGAAAAAAAGCGACTTATCACCATTTTTCACACGACTTGCAATATCCCCATGGTCACGTAATCAAAACTCAGATGCTTGGCAACCGGTTCATATTTATGACGTTTGCAGTGTCCCACCCCCCCCAAGGTCACGTGATTCCCTTTTGTGACCTTTCTTACAAGCAAAATTGATGGGGAAGCCGGATTCACTTAACAACCGTGTTAATAACATAACAATTGCAACGATTCATTTAACAACGGTGGTGAGAAAAGTCATAAAATGGGGCAAAACTCACTTAACCAATGTCTCCCTTAGCCACATAAATCTTGGGCTCAAATGTGGTCGTAAGCCAAGGACAACCTCTATTTAGCACCCGCGATAGGAGTAAAATTCCAGCTGGGAATCATAGCTAAAAAGCAGGGGGAAAAAATAAATAAAAATGGTTGAATAAACATTTCCATTCTCTCCTGCTTTGCAAGAACACACGATAAAAGCCTTGCCATTGTGTTTAAAATTATCTAATGAGAATTTTATGGGTTTTGCTCTAAGTCAGGATGGACTTAGAGTCAAAGGAATATTTAAAAAAAAAAAACCAGCCCAAATTCAGCATTCATGCTTGCTACGATCAGAGCACCAGAATAAATCAGATGTACCCTGCAAGCTTGGTGCTTTTACAACATGAGTTAGATGAATATGGGATGACACCTAGAGACCCCCATCCCAAATTTCACCAATTGGAGATTTGAGCCAGTTGGAGAAGGAAGATAAATTATTTCCTGGACACCAAATTCTATTCCTCCCCATCCATGCTGATGCGGCACAAATCCTTAAAGGTAAAGGTTCCCCTCGCACATATGTGCTACTCGTTCCCGACTCTAGGGGGCAGTGTTCATCTCTGTTTCAAAGCTGAAAAGCCAACGCTGTCCGAAGACTTCTCCGTGGTCATGTGGCCGACATGACTCAATGCCAAAGGAGCATGGAACACTGTTATCTTCCCACCAAAGGTGGTCCCTATTTTTCTACTTCCATTTTTTTACGTGCTTTCGAACTGCTAGGTTGGCAGAAGCTGGGACGAGAAAGGGGAGCTCACCCCATTACGCGGCACTAGGGATTCGAACCGCTGAACTGCCGACCTTTCAGTCAACAAACTCAGCGTCTTAGCCACTGAGCCATCACGTCTGTATATGATAACATGATTAAAATGCCCCCAAATTTTTTCCCCCCTTGTCTTCCAAGCTTAACCAAGCTTAACTTTTTTTTTTTTAAAGTTGATCCTCCAACAAAGGCCACCAGGATGCCTGAAATTCAATGGGATGGGTAGGTGTGTCCCGCTTTGTTTCTTCTATTAGGCTTGCCCAAATGTTGGTGCAGGTAGTTGGAAGGTCTTCCTTATTAAGCAGCCTTCCTTTGTTATGGCCCGTGTGGTGTGACAGACGCCTCCGGCCTCTTCTCTCTTTTTCTATCTGGATGGACGGATGGATGGGAAGCGGGAGATGTGGGAAGGAGGCGCTTCTCCTTAATTTCCTGCCTTAAATCACGTGGCTTTGGCCGGTTTCCATGGCGAAGGCAAGGAGGTGGGGTTGATGGGCGCTGCTCCGGAGCAAGAAGGTCTGGAAGACCAGTGTTTTCACTCTGTCCATAGTGTGGAACAAAGGAAATACCACAGCTGGATCCTGACTCCTTCTGTCTCTCGCTCGCTCGCTCTTCCCTTTTCTGCTTGCTCTTCCCTGGACGTGGATATGTAAGTCTTCTCTCCCATCCCAAACATCTCCAGAACCTTCGGAGGGTCATGGGGCAGGAGTTCTGGTTTTGATGGGCTCCTTGGTTTTGATCCCCTCGCTTGCTTCTGAACGTCAATCCTATAGTTGCAGGTAGGGTGTCTTTTGAGCTTGGGGCAGAGATGCTTTCAGGAGTGGTGTGTATTGTGTGCTTGTGTGTGCAGAAGGGTTGGCGTTGGAAGCAGGCAAATCCCAGGCAGTCAGCTCTACCACCTGGAGGGCACTGTCAAGCTGGATGGGTTGAAAGCTTTGTTATGCTCTGCCTGGAGGGAAACCACTCTGGCCTTCGGGATGTACTATATACAGATATATATCTTCCCGGTTTCTCTCGGAATCCAGGTGAGGGCACAGGTGTTCACCAAGCAGGGTATGTGTGTGTGTGTCCTTGAGTAGCTTAAGAACTTGATCTAGGTTTTTAAAACCAATCTTGGCATTTATTGACTTTTTTAAAAAAAACAACAGAATCCATTGGATTCTAACAGCTTTTTCTCTCCATCACCCCCTGGCAGGAATGGAGGGATGACAATATCTGCACCGCTGAGAGTGGAAATCTCAATCTCCCCCACCCCTCAAGTGTTTAAGTTGCATCAGTGTCCTCTCAAATGGGTTTTCTTCCCCTCCCCACACTTCCTTCATAGGGTCGTGGGGAAAACTTATTTCAGTTTTGTTATTTCCGGTTAGCCTTGATTTTTTAAACCCCCGGTGACTGCTTATTCCTGGTTCTTCTAAAACCATATTTCTGTGTTTCTCTTCCTCCAGAGAAAGCTAGTTGAGGCTGATAGAGTGAAGATGATTTCATTCCCCCTGCCTTCTTGTCGACAGTAGATCAAGAAGATCAGATCATTGAGCCTCGGAGTTTCCTTCATGGGATTTGTGTTTGATGGGGAGATGAAACTCTGAGAGTCTTTCCCATATCGTACAAAGCCAATTTGGTCCAGTGGGGTGAAGGCAGCAGGCTAGAAACTGGGAGACCGTGAGTTCTAGTCCCACTTTAGGCATGAAAGCTTGGCTGGGTCACACAATCTCAGCCCATCTCACCTCACAAGGTTGTTGTTGTAGGGAAAAATAGGAGGCAAGAGTTATTGGATATATTCATTTTTGTAATTGTCTATAAAAATAATAAAGGCGAGATACAAATAACTAGAATGAATGGATAAATAAGTAAAGCAGGGTTTTTCATGTCCATGTATCTAACCCTTCCGCCTTGGTGGTGAGAGGTTTGAAATAAGATCATGTTGTCGGTTGAATCGAGTCGCACCGCAATTCGAATCGAAGATTTGTTCACATTAGACTTCAGGCTGTCGTTTGTGGATGTGACAGTCCATTGCATCCTTCTTTTAATTTTTACACATGATGCATAATTTTATTAAAAGCTTTAAAAGTGAAGGTGAAAGCAAATGCAAATTAATACAGTGTAAGGAAGAAGAAGGGGGGGGGAAGAGAAACCCGGGGGGGGGGGGCCCTAAAAGTGCAAGAAATAAATAAATAAATAGAAGATAAAATAGAAGGGAAAGAAAACGATGCAAAGGACTAGCTTCTGATCTTCCTTACAGCAGTTTTAAGGACAATCACAAACGTACCTCTTTTCTTTAAAAGAGCAATCTTCTTTCAGTAATCTATCCTGTCTTAAATCATAAGCACATTTTTTTTTTCTGTTTCATGGTGGGGAAAAATATCCAGAGGATGGTTCCAGTCAGTCATTTATCTTTTGTCTAATCAAACGCAGCCTCGGTTCTCATAGAAACCGTTATTGCCTTTGTCCTGGATTGGGAGGAAGGAAATATAAAGCATAATGGTGATATGACAGATCGTATTTCTGAAGAGAAGAAAATCTCTCGCCCCGAGAAAAATCGACACAACGCCAGTGAAGACGTGTTTGAGCAGCTACTTTTGTTAAGGTCAAGGGGAAAAAAAAACTAACTTCAGATATGTCAGCATTTAGAGAGTTCAGGTCCCTTGCTGTGGGTTTAAAGGAGCATGTGTTGCATTAGTCCTCTTGATAAGTGTACAGTAGTGGCCAAAATTGTGTAAGCCTTTTGGGAAAAGTGTATTATCTAAAACTAGCTAATAACACCACTTTTTTTGGGGGGGGGAGTAGTACCATAAAATTATATATCAATGGAAAGGTAATTTAATCAAGAATGGAATGCAATAACTTTCATGAAGAATTTGCTATTAGAGCAGCAGTTACAGTATAAAGAAGAAAAGTGAAACACGTAGAAAAAACAAGATATACAAAAATTATCACCATAGAAAAAACGAGATATACAAAAATGATCCCCATGTCAGTTAATACTTCGTTGGGTAACCTTTAGCATGAATTACAGCCTTACAATGTCTTCCTACGGAGTGAACCAAGTCTTTTAGTTCTGCAGCTGTTCTAATGTGAAACCAAGATTAAAGGATTGCTTCTATTAACTGGGTTTTATTGCTGGGTCGCGTCTGACTAACAAGTTTCTTTAGTCGGCTCCATAGATTTTCCATTGGGTTAAGGTCTGGGCTATTCCCAGGCCATTCCAGCAGTGGAATAGGATTATCTTGAAACTCCCCCTCAAAAAAGTGGTGTTATTAGCCATTAAACCTCAAAAATACACTTTTCCCAAAAGGTTTTCACAATTTTGGCCGCTACTGTAGATATCAGCCATTTCACTCCACTATAAATCCTTGATGAACTGTTATGTGTTATTGGGCGTGCGTGCTAATTTGGACTTGAAGGGCAGGCAGGGTCTTCCGGGCGTAACCGTGTCATATAGGAAACAGAAGCACGGTCAAACGGTTCCTGGTTTTGAGAGGAACTTGGGGGATTGACTTACCGAGATCCTCAGTTTGACTTTATGCTTAAAAGACATGAGCTGGCAACTTTTTAGTGGAAAACAGAGCCTCTGTGTCTGGTGTATTTCTCACTGATACAGCAGAAAGTTCTGAGCTCCTGAAGCGATGCAAGGCTTTCAGCTGCTGCATTTATAATCCTTACTGCATGCTTCCCAATATAGCCTTCAAAAAATAATTTTTCGCCACATGTCTTTGGATAAGGGTGTGTGTGTGAGAGAGAGAGAGAGGGAGAGGGAGAGAGATCAGATCACCTTTTGAGACCTTCTGACAAGCAAAGTCAATGAGGAAGGCAGATCACGTGCTCCTAGGACGCTGCAGCCGTCATAAATATGAGTCAATTGCCAAGCCTTTGAATTTTGATCGCGTGACCACGGGGAGGGGATGATGCTGCTACAACGGTCGTAAGTGTGAAAAATGTCACACTAAGTCACTATGTTGCGTGCCGCTGTAACTTCGGACGGTCACTGAACGAGCTGTTGTAAGTCGAGGATGAACTCTAGCAAGCTTCCTTAGCTACTTCGTTGATTGTATAAACTTTTGTCTAAGCACCACCACCACCCGCCACCACCCTCCGTCTGTGGTTCCCCCAACAGGGTAGACTTCAACTTCCCCAAAAAATCTGGTGATGAGCAAGCCGGTTCGTAATTCTAGGAACTGAGGTCCGGACATCTGAACCGCCCCATGAAAAAAAAAAAGCTTGAGATGCTGGACAATTTAGAACCGTGTAAATAATGCTAAATAATAATGTAAATAATAGAGGGACGTGGTAGCTCAGCGGCTAAGACGCTGAGCTTGTCGATCAAAAGGTCGGCAGTTCAGCAGTTCGAATCCCTACCGCCGTGTAACGGGGTGAGCTCCCGTTACTTGTCCCAGCTTCTGCCAACTTAGCAGTTTGAAAGCAAGTAAAAAATGCGAGTAGAAAAATAGGGACCACTTTTGGTAAGAAGGTAACAGCGTTCCATGTGCCTTTGGTGCTGAGTCATGCCGGCCACATGATCGCAGCGACGTCTTCGGACAGCGCTGACTCTTCGGCTTTGAAACGGAGATGAGCACCGCCCCCTAGAGTCGGGAACGACTAGCACATATGTGCGAGCGGAACCTTTACCTTTTAAATAATGCTGCTTCTCCATTTTAGCCGGTGATGTAAAGATACAGTGAGGCTGTTGAGGATGGAACTGCTCCATCTGAATGAAAGGTGGGGGGTGGGGGAGAGCATTTCTAATTTGTAGCCTGACTCATGGGCTTAGTTCCACTTTTTCTTCTCTTTCGCGGTTTCTGATTTGTGGTGGAAATTAAGATAATAGGCCACACTTTGTTCGCCAGGCTCAGGGTTTGGGGGTTATTTTTCTTCCTCCTCCCCCCCACCTCTCCGGTCTGTGCCTGCCAAGAAGACAGCTGTGGGGGAAGTCAAAAGTTGGTTTGTCTGAACAACTGTCTGTTTCCTGCTAAACATTAACCGGTTTGCTCCTGAATGAGGGATGGATCTGTCTTTTAGGTTGGTTACAAAATAGAGGACTTGTTGTAGAAGGACAAAAGGGTTAGCCCAACGGATCTCTTGTCCCACGGATGTTGTTAGAAGATTTTTTTGGGGATGGGGGAAACAGGAAAGCAAGTGTCCTAGGAATACAACTCCTTCAGTGAAATAGTGCTATTCCTTTATTAAATGTATTGATTAGACTTAGAATAACTGAATAGGATAGGATAGGATAGGATAGGATAGAATAGAATAGAATAGAATAGAATAGAATAGAATAGAATAGAATAGAATAGAATAGAAATCTTTATTGGCCAAGTGTGATTGGACACACAAGGAATTTGTCTTTGGTGCATATGCTATCAGTGTACATAAAAGAAAAAATATGTTCATTAAGAATCATAAGATACAACACTTAATGATAGTCATAGGGTACAAATAAGCAATCAGGAAACAGTATCAATATAAATCGTAAGGATACCAGCAACAAAGTTACAGTCATACAGTCATAAGTGGAAGGAGATGGGTGATGGGAACGATGAGAAGATTAATAGTAGTGCAGATTTAATAAATAGTTTGACAGTGTTGAGGGAATTATTTGTTTAGCAGAGTGATGGCGTTCGGGAAAAAAACTGTTCTTGTGTCTAGTTGTTCTGGTATGCAGTGCTCAATAGCGTCATTTTGAGGGTAGGAGTTGAAACAGTTTATGTCCAGGATGTGAGGGGTCTGTAAATATTTTCATAGCCCTCTTTTTGATTCGTGCAGTATACAGGTCCTCAATGGAAGGCAGGCTGGTAGCAATTATTTTTTCTGCAGTTCTAATGATCCTCTGAAGTCTGTGTCTGTCTTGTTGGGTTGCAGAACCAAACCAGACAGTTATAGAGGTGCAGATGATAGACTTATTGTCACTTTGAAGGTATGCTAATCTGTATACATTAAAATGAAATTTTAAATATATGCCAATTAGCTCTCAAAGAATCACCTTGAAACTCCTTGAAACTTGAAACACCTTGATTATCTTGAAACTCCCCACCAAAAAAGGGGTGTTATTAGCCATCAAACCTCAAAAGCTTTTCCCAAAAGCTTTCCACAATTTTGGCCTCTACTGTATTTGCAACCTTCCCAGGTGCTTCCCACCAGCGAAGTCAATGGGGGAAGCCAGATCTGATAAACAACCGTATGATTCACTTAACAACTGCCAACGATTCACATAACTCTGACCAATAAGGTTGTAAAATTGGGCGTGACTCACTTAACAACCCCTTGCTTAGCAAGGACGTTCTATAATGGAACTTGTCAGAATGAATGGAAATCCTAAAAGAGAACTGAATGCAGGAAACTCTTGTTCCTTTCTTACTGAAGTCATAACCTTGGACCGATTTATACTGTGTCGCATAGTATACAGTGACTTCTGCAGTTCCTCGTTATTTAAATCAATAAAACTCTGCCTGGATGCGAACTGGCAAAAAATGTTTAAAGATAAATCAGCTAAATTTTGGAAATGAAATGGTTCACTGGGGAAACTCAACCCTAAGGGATTTAGGTAAAGGTAAAGGTTCCCCTCGCACATACGTGCTAGTCGTTCCCGACTCTAGGGGGCGGTGCTCATCTCCGTTTCAAAGACGAAGAGCCAGCGCTGTCTGAAGATGTCTCCGTGGTCATGTGGCCGGCATGACTCAACGCCAAAAGCGCGCGGAACGCTGTTCCCTTCCCACCAAAGGTGGTCCCTATTTTTCCTACTTGCATTTTTACGTACTTTCGAAACTGCTAGGTTGGCAGAAGCTGGGACAGGTTAACGGGAGTTCACCCCATTATGCGGCAATACTAGGGATTCGAACCGCCGAGCTGCCGACCTTTCGATTGACAAGCTCAACGTCCTAGCCCCTGAGCCACCGCGTCCCTAAAAGGGGTTTAGTTTAGTTAGTACAATTATCTTCACAGGATTACACTAAGAGATGCCTGGATATTTTGAGCCTGTTTGATAACTTGGCTAATTGAAGTATAGAGAAACAAGGATACAGTGCAGGTTTTAATAGCTGCTGCTCGCAGAATCCACCGATATTTAACTCAATTTTGGGAGACCGTCGTTTTTAACAGGGAGCCATGTCCAAGGGTGGAACTATCTTGTGTTTTATGGAAGTTGCCATCTGTTATACTTCTGGCTTTTGCAAAAGCTGATTTTAAATACTTTCTGAATCTGAGCTCTTTTTCTGCGTCCTCCCTCACTCCCCTGTTCTTTTAATGGGAGGTTTGAGAATAATTAGACCGTAGTCAGATCTTGAGCTGTCAATCCCACACAATACCGCCAGGGTTGATTACATAGAAGAGCCACGTGGATTCCACCAAGTGACAGTCTTAATGAGGTGACATAATTGTGGCAGCGCTCTTGGGAGGACGTTCCAGAATTGGAGCTGACTGTTTTTTGGGAGTCCAGGGAGCCTAATCAGGAAAGCAAAGGCTTGGTGTGCTTCTGGGTGAGTAACAGAATAACAGAGTGGGGAAGGGAGCTTGGAGGTTATCTAGTCCAACTCCTGCTCAAGCAGGAGACCCTATAGCAATGTTGGCGAACCTTTTCAGCATGGAGTGCCAAAATGGGAGTGCGCGCGCACGTGTGCGGAGGACCACCGGAAATCAGAAGATGAGCTCCCCAGCGCGCATGCGCGGGAGCATTGGAAACCGGAAGAGCAGTTCCCCAGCGCGCACACGCGGGAGCAGTGGGAAACCAGAAGAGCAGCTCCCTAGCGCGCATGCGCGGGAGCACTGGAAAACGGAAGAGCAGTTCCCCAGCATGCACACACAGGAGCACTGGAAACTAGAAGAGTAGCTCCCCAGCGCACATGTGTGGGAGCACTTGAAACTGGAAGAACAGTTCCCCAGCGCACACGCGGGAGCACTGGAAACCGGAAGAGCAGTTCCACAGCACGCATGCATGCACACTGGGAAGCTGAGCTTCCGGTTTTCAGCGTGCGTATGAGTGCTAGTCACCTGGTCTTCCGGTTTCTGGCATATATGCACGCGTGAAGACCAGCTAGTCGGAAGCTCAGCTTCCCGGTGCACGCATGCGCGCCAGGGAGTCTCTCTTCTGGTTTTTGGCACTCCTGCGCATGTGAAGACCAGCTGGCTGGCGCGCATGTGCGCACCGGAACCCATAAGAGCGACGGATGATGGCTGGTGTTCCTGGAGAGATGGCTCTGTGTGCCACTTCCGGCACGCATGCCATAGGTTCACCATCACAGCCCTATACCATTTCGGACAGATGGCTGTCCGGACTGTTCTTAAAATCCTTCAGTGTTGGAACATTCACAACTTCTGGAGGCAAGTTGTTCCACTCATTAATTGTTCTGACTGTCAGGAAATTTCTCCTTAGTTCTAGGTTGTTTCTCTCCTTGATCAGTTTCCACCCATTGCTTCTTGTCCTGCCCTCAGGCGCTTTGCAGAATAGCTTGACTCCCTCTTCTTTGTGGCAGCCCCTGAGATATTGGAACACAGCTATCATGTCTTCCCTGGTCCTTCTTTTCATTAAACTAGACCTACCCAGTTCCTGCAACCATTCTTCATGTGTTTTAGCCTCCAGTCCCCTAATTACCTTTGTTGCTCTTCTCTGCACTCTTTCTAGTGTCTCAACATCTTTTTTAATAATGTGGTGACCAAACCCAGGTTTGGCCTTACTAAGGCTTTCTACAGTGGGAACCCTGAAGAGGAAATGTAGTCAAAGCAGTGGTGGAATTCAAATTGTTTTACTACCGGTTTGGTGGGCTTGGTTTGGTGGGCATGGCTTGGTGGGTGTGGCAGGGGAAGGATACTGCAAAATCTCCATTCCCACCCACTCCAGGGGAAAGATATTGCAGAATCCCCATTCCCTCCCCACTCCTGGGGGAAGGATATTGCAAAACCTCCATTCCCACCCCACTCCTGGGGGAAGGATATTGCAGAATCCCCATTCCCTCCCCACTCCTGGGGGAAGGATATTGCAAAACCTCCATTCCCGCCCCACTCCAGGGGAAGGATATTGCAGAATCCCCATTCCCTCCCCACTCCTGGGGGAAGGATATTGCAAAACCTCCATTCCCGCCCCACTCCAGGGGAAGGATACTGCAAAATCCCCATTCCCACCCCACTCCAGGGGAAGGATATTGCAGAATCCCCATTCCCTCCCCACTCCTGGGGGAAGGATATTGCAAAATCCTCATTCCTGCCCCACTCCAGGGGAAGGATTCTGCAAAATCTCCATTCCCTCCCTATTCCTTGGGGGAAGGATATTGCAAAACCTCTATTCCCACCCCACTCTGGGACCAGCCAGAGGTGGTATTTGCCGGTTCTCCGAACTACTCAAATTTTCCACTACCGGTTCGTCGGCACCTGTTGAATTTCATCCCTGAGTCAAAGGTAGGTGAGACTGTGTCTCTTGATACGTCGTACGAGATTGGTGGAAAGTCAGAAGCTGAAATAATAGGGGTTTGCCTGGCTCTTTTAGTAAAATGGAATATTGCCCTACTTCGTAGAGCTGCTATAAGAATTACTGACGTGTACGTTGAACGTCTCCTGTTCTTAATCTTCAGCAGCTTGTGCGGATCTGTCTCAGAGCTTAACAACTGTTTCCATTTGAGGATCATTTGTCTAATGACAATCCATTTGGCTGCTCTTCTGAATGTCTGCGTCCTGGCCATTGCACACGCGGGAGTAGCGGAACCTGGAATAATAATAATAATAATAATAATAATAATAATAATAATAATAATAATAATAATAATAATAATAATAATAATAATAATATTTTAATTTGTATACCACCCTTCTCCCGAAGGACTCAGGGCAGTGAACAACCAAGTAAAATACAACCACAGACAAATACAGTATTAAAAATAGCCCTTAAAAAACTTATTCAATTTGTCAAAAAAAAATTTAAAATACAAATTACACCCATAAAATTACAGAAATTTAAAACCCAATTAAATAAATTAAAATTTTAAAATCAAGCCAGTCCAGCCATACGAAATAAATAGGTTTTAAGTTCGCGGCAAAAAGTCCTAAGGTCAGGCAATTGTCGGAGTACAGGGGGAAGCTCGTTCCACAGGGTAGGAGCCCCCACAGAGAAGGCCCTCCCCCTGGGGGCCGCCAGTTGACATTGTTTGGCTGACGGCACCCTAAGGAGTCCCTCTCTATGGGAACGCACTGGGCGCTGGGAGATAGAAGACGGCAGTAGATGGTCCGGTAAGTAACCCGGTCCTAAGCCATGGAGCGCTTTGAAGGTGGTAACCAATACCTTGAAGCACACCCGGAAGACAACAGGCAGCCAGTGCAGTCTGCGCAGGATCGGAAGAGCGACGTTCCGGTACACATGCGCAGGCTGGCACCTGAACTTCCGGGTTGCCGTTGGCCGCATGCGCGATGGCCAGCTATTTGTTCCATGCCAGTATCCGGGTGTTTGGGTGCTGGCTCGTGCATGCGCGATGGACCGCCACTCTTCTGGGTATCGGCGCTCCCGCGCGCGCGAAGGCCAGCAGGGCCGCGCATACCTTGCGGGATGGTTTTGCGTGCCACTTTTGGCACGCAGGCCGGTACACAGGAACATCAAAGGTTCACCATCACGGTCCTAAGCTATACCAAATGAATCTTGCTGTCACTTCCTGCACTGGTTGTTTCCTTTTTTCCTTTTTTTTACTGTTTCTTTGTCATATGCAAAACTGTCTTCCAGCAGCGGCTTAGAACAGAAGCTGGGAATCTGTTCGAGACTCCCTTATTTTGCTTGGAAGAGGGGGAAAAAAATTCAGCGCTCTTTAGTTACGTTAAGAGATCTCCAATGAAATTACAGGTAGTCCTTGACTTATAACCATTCATTTAGTGACCTTTCAAAGTTACACTGGGACGGAAAAAAGTGACTTTACGACCGTTTTTCTCACACTCGTGACCGTTGCAGCGTCCCCATGATCACGTGATGAAAATTCAAACTCTTGGCAACTGACTCACATTTATGACGGCCGCAGCGTCCCAGGGTCACGTGATCAGCTTTTGCGACCTTCTGATGAGCAAAGTCGAGGGGGGACATCCAGGTTCACTTGACAACCCTGTCAACTTAACGAACTGCAGCGACTCACTTAACAGCGGTGGCGAGAAAAGTCGTCAAAATGGGGCAAGGCTTCCTTAACGAACGTCTCCCTTAGCAACAGAAATGTGGGGGGCTCCACGGTGGTCGTAAGTCGAGGACTACCTGTAAAGCGTTCAGCCTTCATTATTTATTTATTTATTTATTTATATGATTTCTATACCGCCCTTCTCCCGAAGGACTCAGGGCGGTGTACAGGCAAGAATAAAACAAACGGTACAATATACAAATTTAAAATGCAGTTAAAAAACTTATTTTAAAAATTGGCCTGAGAAGTAAAATATATAATAAGCTAAAAAACCCCATTTAAAATTAATTACTAAGAATTTAAAAATTTGTTAAAATCAATTTAAGCCAGCCCCGCGCGAATAAAAAGGTGTGTCTTCAGTTCGCGAAGTTCATTCCAGAGTGTGGGAGCCCCCACAGAGAAGGACCTTCCCCTGGGGGCCGCCAGCCGACATTGCTTGGTGGACGGTACCCTGAGAAGTCCCTCTCTGTGAGAGCGTACGGGTCGGTGGGAGGCATGCGGTAACAGCAGGCGGTCCCGTAAGTACCCAGGCCCTAAGCCATGGAGCGCTTTAAAGGTCGTAACCAACACCTTCATGAACGTGCTTCAACCAGTTATGTGTTTGTGTGTGTGTGTTTGTGTGTGTGAAGGTGCAATGAATGTCATTGTCCTCTTAAAGCCATCTGGAGGGAGTTAGTGGGAAGGGAGGAAGCCAATTAGAACCCTTTAACCTCTTTTTGGCGGCTCGGTGGCACTGCCACCCTAGAAAAAACCCTCTTCCCCCTATTTTTTTTTTATAAAAAGTTTTTATTGATTTTATTACAAGAATACAACACAACACAAACGTACATAACATAAACACATAATAAATGCTTTCTTTTTACATGCCACTTTCGTTCCACCTACTTTCTGATTTATATATTCCCCTTTTTTCCTCTCTTTTATTGTCTTTATCATCCTTTTATATCTAGTTTTATTTATTTACAATATTTTACACATTTGTCATCTTCTCTTCTCCATCGTTTATTCCTATTTACTTTCCCTATTCTCTAACTCAGGGATCTGCAAACTTGGCTCTTTTAAGACTTGTGGACTTCCAACTCCCAGAGTTCCTCAGCCAGCAAAGCCAAGTTTGCAGACCCCTGCACTAACCAGTCATACCACTTGGTCAGTGGTGGGATTCAGCCAGTTCACACCACTTTGGGAGAACCGGTTGTTAACTTTCTGAGCAGTTTGGCAAACTGGTTGTTGAAAGAAATCATTAGGGCAGAGAACCAGTTGTTAAATTACTTGAATCCCATCACTGCACTTGGTCCATATTTGATAATATTCTGTCTCTTCCTTTTCTTTTATTTCTTTCGTTAATTTATCCATCTCTCCACAGTCCAGAATTTTCTTGATTATTTCTTCCTCTGTTGGTACCTTTTCATTTTTCCGAAACTGTGCGTAGACACCTATTTCAAATGATGCTGTGTTTTCTGGGTGAGAATTTCACCCAGTGAGAGTCCTGAGCCATTCCACTCAGAATAAATATAGGAGTAGATCGCTAATTAGCAAGCAGCTCCTCCGAGGCAGGTCCATAGCTAGCACTTAAAATAAATTATGCCCCATTGGTTTTCTTGGAACACTCTCCCGGTTCTCCTCCCCTTTCTCCACCCCCCCACAAGGTTTGATGAGATGGGAGGAAAAAGGAGATTTGCAAAAGCTGCAATCTGTTCTCCCTCCTGCAGCTGCTCTTGGGTCAGAAGCTGCTTTGAAGCTTTGCCCGTAGATCAAAGTTTTTTTTTTTTCCATTGGCTTCGGATCTGGAAGCAGCCAATCCTTTTGATTATACAGTGAGAGCTTCACTGTTGCATCCAAAAGAACAAAACAAAACAAAACACCAGCCTAAGCAGAATCTTGAGAGAACTTTATGGACTTATCAAGGAAGACTATGAAACCCGGTCTGGTTTTTAACTGATGCAAAATTTTATTTCGACCATGCCATAGCAACAACAAGTAAATGTTAACTCCTGGATATGGATGACATCTAGACCTGGATGTTATAGGAAACCTTGACTTAAGGTAAAGGTAAAGGTTCCCCTCGCACTTATGTGCTAGTTGTTCCCGACTCTAGGGGGTGGTGCTCATCTCCATTCTCCAGCAGGGCGGGACCAGCAGCCAGGCATGAGATTGACTCGGTCTGTGTCCAATGGGATCGCCAACTGAGAAAGGACATTCAGGTAGGACCAATGTCCATTTCAAAGCCAAAGAGCCAGCATTGTCCAAAGACATCTCCATGGTCATGTGGCCGGCATGACTCAACGCCAAAGGCGCACGGAACGCTGTTATCTTCCCACCAAATGTGGTCCCTATTTTTCTACTTGCATTTTTTACATGCTTTCGAACTGCTAGGTTGGCAGAAGCTGGGACAAGTAACGGGAGCTCACCCGTTACGTGGCACTAGGGATTCGAACCGCTGAACTGCCGATCTTTCAATTGATTTACTATCCTTTTTCACAGTTATGACCTTTGCAGCATCCCCCATGGTCATGTGATCGTAATTCCAATGCTCGGCAACTGACTCATATTTATGACCGTCGCAGTGTCCCCGGGGTCACGTCCGCGATCCCCTTTTTGCAACCTTCTGACAAGCAAAGTCAGTGGGGAAGCCGGATTCGCTTAACAAGCGGGTTGCTAACTTTACAACTGCAGTGATTCACCTGACAACGGGGGCAAGAAAAATCGTAAAACGGGGCAAAACTGACTTAACCGGTGTCTCACTTAACGACAGAAACCTTGGGCTCAATTGTGATCATAAGTCGAGGACTACTTGTATTCCAGGGGTGAAATCTTAAAATTTTCCCTACCGGTTCTGTGGACGTGGCTTAATTGGTGGGTGTGGCTTGGTAGTCAGGTGACTGAATGGGCATGGTCAATAATAATAAATAATAAAAATAATAAAGTATACAAAATTTGGGCACGTCCGGTCTACCTTCTTTAAAAATAGAGGCAGCGGTCTACTAATTGCCTTTTTTTGGGAGGCACCGGTCTACCTTCTTTAAAAATAGAGGCACCAGTCTACTAGCCACCTACAGCGGTGATCAGCTGTAGTGAAGCACCGTGGCAGTCATTTAAGGCCGTTTGCAGCTATATCACCACCGAGAGCTTCAGGGACAGAGAAGAGGAACAGCGAGGCGTGGGCGGTGGGGATGTGTGTGGCAGGTGACTGAATGGGCATGGTCAATAATAATAAATAATAAAATTAATAAAGTATACAAAACTTGGGAGGCACCGGTCCACCTTCTTTAAAAATAGAGGCCCCCGGTCTACCAATTGCCTTTTACTGACAGGCCGCGGTCTACCTTCTTTAAAAATAGAGGCACTGGTCTACTAGCTGCCTACAGCGCTGATCAGCTGTAGTGTGGCCCTTTGAAGTGCTGCAGCAGTCATTTAAGGCCGTTTGCAGCTATATCACCACCAAGAGCTTCAGGGACAGAGAAGAGGAATGGCGAGGCGTGGGCAGTGGGGGGGGCAGGGATTTTTGCTACCAGTTCTCCGAACTACCTGCCCCCTTCACTACCGGATTGCGCGATCCGGTCTGAACCGGAAGCATTTCACCCCTGTTGTATTCTTGATAGCAGGTACTTGCTGTTTTCATTGTGATTATCCTGGTTTTCTAGCTGTGGGGGGTGGGGTTTCACTGATCTTCTGTGCAGGTCAGAAGAAAAGAGAAAAGAGAATATAATATAGGATGGAAATGTAAAGTAGTGTAGCGTAGAGTAGAGTACAGTAGAATTATTGGCCAAGTGTGACTGGGCACACCAGGAATCTGTCTTTGGTGCATAAGCTCTCCGTGTACATAAAAGCTATAAGTGATAAATCATGATCATAGTCATCCTAAAAATACATTCATCTTGAATCAGAAGATACAACACTTGGTGCCTGTCATAGGATACAAATATCAAATCGGGTCGTGCTTAACAGTGTTTGAACTCATCCAAGGTCTGGTAGGTGCTGCCATCTGCTGCGATAAAGTATTCAAGGACAGCATTTTTTAGACAGGCAGAGTAATTGTAGAAAAGAGAAGGGCTTTATGATGGCTAGATGTGGATTACAGTACCTACATTAAGTGACAACCTGCCCAGATGGCATTTAATCAGTGGCTTCCTAAAGAATAGTTTGTAGATTAATCCACAATTGGCAGGATTCATAATTAAGGTAAAGGTTCCCCTCGCACATACGTGCTAGTCGTTGCCGACTCTAGGGGGTGGTGCTCATCTCCGTTTCAAAGCCGAAGAGCCAGCTCTGTCCGAAGACGTCTCCGTGATCATGTGGCCGGCATGACTCAACGCCAAAGGCGCACGGAATGCTGTTACCTTCCCACCAAAGGTGGTCCCTAGTTTTCTACTTGCATTTTTTACGTGATTTCGAAACTGCTAGGTTGGCAGAAGCTGGGACAAGTAATAGGAGCTCACCCCCTTACGCGGCAGCACTAGGGATTCGAACCGCTGAGCTGCCGACCTTTCGATCGACAAGCTCAACGTCCTAGCCCCTGAGTCACCGCATCCCTGTGGATTCATAATTACATTATGATTAATTGTGATCTGTTGAACAAATCACGGTCAGTTGGGTATGACGTACAGTCAAGCCATAATTCATAAATAATGGCTTACATACCAGAATGCCAAACATTCACACAAATTGAAGCTAAAACCAAACCAGCCCTGTTATTGCTTTCACATGTTACGTTGCATCATTATTTACATAAACTTAGTCTTTATATCATGGTTGCTAGTCATCTCTGTAGAACAGAATGAGCATCTCACACGGCTTCCCGGAGTGTTATTTGCAACCCACCCAGCCTGCTTGAGAAAGTAGGAGGAGGATGTAATTAAAAAAATTTTTTAGATTGTGCAGAGATGGACAGATTGACATTAAAAAGAAAAAGAACATAACAGAGTATTTTTAAACATGGGACTTGTTTTATAAATGGTTGGACAGTAGAGGTAGAAATTAGGAGTGGGAAAAGTATTATTGCATATAAATAAATTGATCCAGACAATACGCTGTTCACTAAGCATGTATGTATGTAATGTGAAAATATATAAATGAACTGTTAAAAAAAAGAGAGAGAAAGTTGGCTGCAAAATAAGTTAAATTTCCGCAGTGCGTTTTGTGCCCGTTTTAAGGGAGAGAGGGCAAGTTTCAAAATTTGGGATGACTGTAGTTTGCATTGCACAATCCCTGTGACCTCAACGTGTCACCAGGCGACTTCTTATAAGTTTGGAATTACGACTTGCGCCCGGAACCAGCGGGACATTGCATGCCATGCAGGGGTGGGCTTCAAAAATTTTAGCAAGGGGTTCTCGGCTTGGTTGCTGGGTGGGCGTGGCCTAGTCGGCCTCCTGCACCATAGTGGAGAGGGTATTTTTGCCCTCCCCGGGCTCCGGAGGCTTTCCTCAAGCCTCGGGGAGTGCGAAAACAGCCTCCCCAGGTTCCGGAGGCCCTCTGGAAGCTGAAAATGGGCCTGAACATCTGGTAGGCCCGTTTTTCACCCTACCCGAGCCTCCGCGCACACCCTGCACTTACCTGGGAGGAGCAGGGCAGCGTGGACAGGGCCAGCCAGGAGTGGGATTTGTGGGTTCTCTGAACTGCACAGAATCTTAGCTAGAGGTTCTCCCGAAACCCTGCGAACCCCCAGCAGCCCACCCCCCACCCCCGATGCTATGTACCGTATCAAATAGGTGCATCTACATACAGCCTGGTGGAACTCTTCGTTAGCACCGGAAAAATGGTTACAAGGGAAATTGCTTTGCTCAGGAAGTGCGAAAGGGATGTGGTGGTGTTGATGCTGCTTATGGAGCGCAACATGTTTCTGCTAGATAGGTTCTGATCACACCAGCTAAATGTAATTTCTATGTTTGGTATTATTGCAGTTAAATACAGCAAGAGGGAATGGAGAGCGCATTTTCCATTGGACTAGTATCAGATTGTCCACCTACATTATGCGGCTCCTAAACCAGTCCCAAGTTTTTTTAGCTTGTGTTTTCAGAACTTGGTGCTGAAGTCTGTAGAATAAGATGGAGAAGAATCAAATTCATGCCTTCTCAACCATGGACCTCTGTTTTATGACTTTGGGCCTTTGAGTTCAGTCCACCTCACGAGGTTAGGTGACAGCTGGAGAAGGGGATGCTAGGTATATTACGTGAATTTCTGAACTCTAACAAATAAATACTTGGAAGCAGTGGGAGAGAGCAAAATAATTCTCTGGAGCAGTTTTGTTTCCTTGGTGTCTGCTATGAATTTGGCGTTTTCCTTAATTTCTGGGGTTCCCGCTGCCTTATGCATTGAATGCAGCACTGAAGTTATCTAGTTGGATAATGAAACATTTGCAAGCAGACAGCGAAGATTAAAGACTACCAAGGACTCCACTTTAGGATTCTCAAAATTGTCGCCATATTTCAACTCTTTGAGTACTGCCAAAGAGGAAAAATTTAAGTAGGTGATTGGAGAAGCAGATATAATAATTACGTTGAATTTTAATGCAATTGAAATCAAACTGAAATTTAATTTTAGCTTTGCCCTGGCCTCATCTGCTGAAAGCACAGGACAAACTTTTGATTGGGAAGAGTGTGCTTAGCAATAGTGCTTAGATTTATATATCACTTCATAGTGCTTTATATTCCTCTCTAAGCGATTTACAGAGTCAGCATATTGTCCCCCAACAATCTGGGTCCTCATTTTACTGACCTCGGAAGGATGGAAGGCTGAGTCTACCTTGAGCTGGTCAGGATCAAACTCCTGGCTGTAGGCAGAGTTTGCCTGCAATACTTTATTCTAACCACTGCACGGTTCATGTTATCATGGCTTGATAACAAAATGTAAAAAAAAAGAGACTTCTATAGTGATGTTTTCAACCTCAACAACTTTAGGATGTGTGGATTTCAGCTCCTAGAATTCCCATGGTGGCTGGGGAATTCTGGGAGTTGAAGTTCACACATCTTACAAGTTAACAGTAACAGAGTTGGAAGGGACCTTGGAGGCCATCTAGTCCAACCCCACAGGAGACCTGTACTAGGGAGTTGCTGAACCCCACCATGGTACAAGAATCTTGTATTTGTTCAGCCAGATCCAGATATACTCTCAAAATAAAAGGTATGGAAAGAAGCAGCTGTTATGGACCACAAATATAAGCAATTTTTGTTATCTATAGAGTGCTTGCCCGATCTTAAAAATTGCTGCATGTTCTGACTTGTGGATGAATAAACATATAAATACAATAATATTCCAGGTATTATGAAGAAGAATCATATCGGACCTCTAAGTATTTGCTGGTGTTGGTTGATATGTAAACTTAAAGCAGGGGTCTCCAACCTTGGCAACTTTAAGCCTGGTGGACTTCAACTCCCAGAATCCCCCAGCCAGCAAAGCAAAGCTGGCTGGGGAATTCTGGGAGTTGAAGTCCACCAGGCTTAAAGTTGCCAAGGTTGGAGACCCCTGACCTAAAGGATTTCTTTTTATTGAACCATGCCCCAGTCTTACCCATGTAAGATAATGAAAATAATTTTTGCTTTTTTTAAATCGGAGAACTAGTGTAATTTAAATTTAGGGGCTTTGCAAGTTAACTAGAAAAATTGTACACACGAAGGAAGTCTATGAATATTTAGCAAGAAAAAACTGAATATTTAAAGGAAGAAAATTATATGTGATAAACCCGCACACACATAAGCCACACCACACCAGTGATTCATAATATTTGCATACTATATTTTATAACCTACTGCATATTTAAGACTGTGTCTTTCTTGTTTTCTTGACATGCACTGGGTCAACGGTAATGCACTTTTATTAGCGCTTAAGACTCTTCCTTCCTTTGTTTTCATAGTTTGCGAGCCTAGCAATATATATTTTTGTGTCTGAACATCTCATACCTTTTCTTCTCGGTTTTCTTCAAGTCGCAACCTTAAACAACTCAGAAATGGCTTTCCAAAATGCTTTGGTTCAGCTCTCCCCTGCCCAGATGTTCTCCAGATATCTTGCACTTCATATCCCATATTTCCCAGCCATCTGGTTGATTAATTGTGGCAGCTGAAATCCAGCACGTCTGGTGAGCATTAGGTTGGAGAAGGCCCTAAAAATGGGGAAAGTCTGCAACCTTTAGATGGCACTGTGAGCCAGGAAGAAAAAAGGGGCGCCTTTAATCCTTCCTCCGCCTTCAAGCGTTTCAAAGGACCCACAAAAGAGCGACTTGCATTTTGCTTGCATTTTTTTGTGTGCCTCCTGACAGCGCTGTGCCATCCCGCTTCTTGGTTAGGGGAGACTTCTGAGAAGACGAGACTTTTGACTTAATGCTAACCTTTTAGCAAAAAAGGTGTAGCCCTTGGTTGGCAGCCCACAAGATTCTGGACAATCAGGTTTGTGGGAAGTCAGGGTGGGCCAGCTCAGCTATCTATGCATGGGGTATGCGTGGGTGGGTGTGGGTGGGTGTTTTTAAGGCGGCGTGGATTGCAAATTAGAAGGAACCAGCTTTGTTTTCTTCTGGCTTATATCGTGGGAGAACTAATCTTTGGAGCTCCAAGGAAGCTTTGCTGACTGACCTGTTCGGGTTTGCAAGCTGTAGAATCGCTACCCAGGTTGTATTTGTGGCTTAAAATGGAGTCTCTGGGAACTCACTACTTAAAGGAGAAAGTCTCCAAAGTAGCAGAGAATGGGAGGTGACAGGGAGTGACAAGAAGTGCCCTGTGTCACTTCCAGGACTGATGTAGATACTATAAGAAAAGTACTAATTCTTCTCTTCCCCTCAAGGGGTTTGTAGTTGGCTGGTTGGATGTTGAGTTATGGATGTTCATTTTGTGGCTGTCTTTATACTTTAAAAGTTTTTTTCCTCTGCCTGAACAGGGTGCATGTTTTATCTTCTAGCTATCCATCTGTCTCTCCATCCTGTATCTACAGTTGAGCACATGCCCATGGCAGACAGATGTTCGTTTTGTTGATCTGCTCTTTAAACTTCCTTTCCAGCTGCAGAATAGGTTGTCCTATGGCGTTCAAAGTTACAGGGGTGCTGAATGAGGAAGACTTACGACTGGTTCTCAAAGTTGTGGCAGTGTCCTCACGGTTACATGATCACAATTTCAGGTGCTTGGTATAACCAGCTTGCACTTAGCAATAGTTGCAGCGTTCCCTAGCCGTGTTCCTGCTGGCTTCCCCAATGACAAGCAAAGTCATTGGGGAAGCCAGCAGGAAATCACAGTGGTTCCTGTCCCCACCGTTTTCTCTCACCCATTCGCTTTCCATAGTGTCCTCGCCTGTAGCTCTCATCGGTAGCTTTTGTCCACCAGCATGTTGAATTGGGAATCCCCGCCTCTTCCCATGTCACGTGAGGTCCTCAGTTAATGACCCTCATGCTCCTGAGATTACAACGATAACTGGGACTGCCAGCATTTCTGTCACTAAGCAATATGGGTGCTAGATATTCGCTTTATGACAAGAAATTCCTGTCCCAATTGCCATCGTAACTCGAGGACTACCTGTACTTCCAATTGTGCCCCTCTCAGTGAAGCAACACTCATCTACTTTGTAAGAATTTTAAATCTGGGATCTGCCATTGCTGTGTGCAAAGAATAGGAGTGGCATTTTATGGCAGGAATTGGAGACACCGGCCAGGACTAGCTCAACTCTACCTTTACACCGCAAATGAGCAAGGAGACCTCTGAGTGCAATTGGTCCCTAATGCCATTTTTTTTTCCTTCCAAAGAAAGATAGTGTTGTTTTTTTCCCTTTTTGAGGATGACGAAAACTTGTCTTGGAAGGATTTGGCAACTTGACAGAAGAGGCCTTCCCGTAAGGATTAGCAGGCTGGTAAAAGTTATTATCACCTCCTCAAAAGCAACGTTTTCAAGTGTGTTTCCTTTTGTCCCTTCAATAACAATAGAAAAGACAATTTCTTGTTTTTTCCCCTTTGACCTGTTTGGCTTTCTCTAAAGCAGGCGTCTCCAACCTTGGCAACTTTAAGACTTGTGGACTTCAACTCCCAGAGTTCCTCAGCCAGCTTTGCTTTGCTGGCTGAGGGACTCTGGGAGTTGAAGTCCACAAGTCTTAAAGATGCCAAGGTTGGAGACCCCTGCTCTAAAGCGATGAAATGGGCAGGAGGCGTAGGATTGTGTTCAGCAAAATGGAGCATGGTGCGTCTGATAAGATTTGATTTTGGGCACCATCTGGGATGGTTTTTCTGGTGGCATTCCCGGGGAAGATTTATTTCTCCCAGTTACGAGAGCAGAATTGGACATCTCCTTTATGAAGAGAAAGATGCTGGGATTCACGGCTGGATTGTACCCATCCCTAAAGCGGAGAACATTATTCTTCATTCCTCCTCCTGTTCCTCATTAATATCAGTATTAATTCCTTTGATAAAGGATTTTTAGTTGAAAGAAGCAGGGCTGTTGACTGGAATCCATCAAGGACAATATTTCTCGATCTTTAATGCTGAACAGAAGAGACGCAGTGGCTCAGTGGCTAAGACGCTCAGCTTGTTGATCGAAAGGTTGGCAGTTCAGCGGTTCGAATCCCTAGTGCCGTGTAACGGGGTGAGCTCCCGTTACTTGTCCCAGCTTCTGCCAACCTAGCAGTTCGAAAGCACGTAAAAAAATGCAAGTAGAAAAATAGGGACCACCTTTGGTGGGAAGGTAACAGTGTTCCGTGCACCTTTGGCATTGAGTCATGCCGGCCACATGACCACAGAGATGTCTTTGGACAGCACTGGCTCTTCGGCTTTGAAACAGAGATGAGCACCGCCCCCCAGAGTCGGGAATGACTAGTGCATATGTGCGAGGGGAGCCTTTACCTTTATTAATGCTGAACAGAAGCAGATGTTTTTCACAAGTGGTTTTTCTCGACCCTATAAAATGAGCTTGGCTGATTAAAGAAAACAAAAAAACAAAAACAAAACCGAAGTCTCACTTTTCTGTGCCTATTGAAAAGCCAATTTCCCCTCCTTTGCATGTGGTCACCTTAAGCAAAACCCTGAACACGTTGGCCTCCAAGCAAGATGATTAAAATTCTCAGAGGTCTCTTCCACATCTGGATCTCATCCAGATGCACGCAGGGTCAGTGCATTAAATCTGGTTGGATATCTGGAAATGACACCCGTATATAGTTTTGAAAAAGCGCAGGATTTTCAATATTTGTATTAAAAATATATTAATAGCAAAAAAGCAAACAACTGCAGCACCTGCAACAGGAAAAATAAAATAAAGGAATGCAAATAGTGGTTGTGCAGAGAAGGAGGAGGAGGAGGGAAGGAAAGAAGGAAGGAAGGAAGGAAGGAAGGTAGGAAGGGGAAGAAAGAAAGAAAAGGGAAGGAAGAAAAGAAAGAAGGAAAGAAAGAAAGGAAGAAAGGAAAAAAAGGAAAAAGGAAGGAAGGAAGGAAGAAAAAAGGAAGAAAGAAAGGAAGGAAGAAAGAAAGGAAGAAGGAAAAGGAAAAAGGAAGGAAGGAAGGAAGAAAAAAGGAAGAAAGAGAAGAAAAAGAAAGAAAAGGAAGAAAGAAAGAAAGAAAGAAAGAAAGAAAGAAAGAAAGAAAGAAAGAAAGAAAGAAAGAAAGAACAGCTCAGCTCCATTATGGTAACTACAGCCTAAGCATGGCAAGAAAAGAAAAGAAAACTAATTAGTAGGAAAAACCAATACACATATGAACTATGGATTGTATATAATTCATTCATTGTTGCTGGCAATCCTTATGATTTATATTGATATATTGATCATCAATTGTGTTGTAAATGTTGTACCTTGATGAACGTATCTTTTCTTTTATGTACACTGAGAGCATATGCACCAAGACAAATTCCTTGTGTGTCCAATCACACTTGGCCAATAAAATTCTATTCTATTCTATTCTATTCTATTCAATCCATATGCTCATATTTATTTAATTATGAGCATAATTTTAAATATAGGCTGTGTTGAGACCTGTGGCTTCATCTTCTCATTTTTAGAACTTTTCAAAAAAAAAAAAAGATATCAGACTCATATCCTGGATACCATGATTTTTATTTTTATTTTTTTTAAAAAAAAATCCTTAAAAAATGATGCAGGAAGAAGGAAAAAAATGGTTGAACTCCACGTCGAACTACGTCTGTAGTAGAAAGTGGTAGGGGAAAAAAAAGCAACCGCTCCTGGGAAATCTTTGTTCCATTCTCCCTTCTTCTGGCTTCCTCCACAAGCTGTGTGGCTTTTGACTCACCCTGGGAGCAGCAGGAACTCTGCTGATGTCAGGAAAGATGGGGAGGAGACACACAGACAAACTGGCCGGCTAGAACTTCTGTCTTGCTGCAGTTCGCGGGGACTACGCAGAGAAACTGTGGCACCAGCATCCAGGACATCGCGGCTGGTCCTTGAGGGACAGACCTTTCCTTCTTCAGTTCAGGAGGATGGACTAAAGCCCCAGCTTCCAGGATGAGAGGTAAAGGTGGCTCCTTAAAAAAGTAGGACTTCCACGCCCCCCATCTCCAAATCCAAAGTGGGATGAACTTTAGGAAAACAAAAGCTGCATTCTCGAAGCACTGGAATCCTTAAATTTGTGGAGTTTCGTTTCGGTATCACCTCTGCCATGGAGATGGAAAAGTATCCTTCCTGAAGAGGAAATCTTTCAGCAGCAACCTATATAAAGTCGAAATGCTGCTGCTGTTTCAGATTTACAGAATGGGGGCTTGGTGGGTTGTCGCTTAATGGTCCATGGGCGTTCATTCCGAACGGTAATCTATACCGATGATTTCTGCCCCAAGAGATTGATAGATCTTTTAGTATTAAGTTGTCAGACTCGTTGGGGATTGCTTAAATCAGGAGGGCTGAAGAAGTAAGCAAGCTTCACACAGGAGAATGCTAAGCCTCTTGCTGAAAAGCTCTCCATTTTTTTTAATGGTTTTAGAGAGAATTTGTTAGCATTTCAATTTTATTTTGGCCGAAGAAGTTACTTGGATGAGTGACAAAACGTATCAGATTAACAGTCGATTGCCATGATTTTTAACCTGTTTTAGATACTCTTGACCTGGATGATTGGAGTCTTTTTTTTTTATTGAAAAAGTTTCACAAAAATTTTTTCCCCCTTTCTCCCCCCCTCCCCCCTCCCTTCACCCCCCTCCCCCCCCCGACTTCCCGGAACAAACACAAGATATAGTTAAAAATAAAACAAACATATGCTAAAAAAATTTCCCTCCCAACTCAATTATACTCCTACAATTCTCATCAGTTCCTAACTTCCCCCAAAATAATCAGAAATAATACATCCTAATCATTCAAAGGCAGTCTGATAACTCTTAGTCTGATATCTACTTTGATAATGATTGGAGTCTTCATTAATGTATTGCAATATATTTTGGGGAGAAACCTTCGCAGTTGGTGTGGCAAGAGTTGGTACATTCCAACTACTCTGACTCTCTACCTTTAAACTATTTTTTTTAAATTTTGACTGCAGAAGTTACTTGGATGAGTAACGAAACATCTCCAATTAACAAACTTCGGTCCAGTTGCCATGATTTTAACCTTTTTCAGTTAGGATTTAAAACGTTTTAATGCTGCAGTAAGCCGCCCAGAGTTGTTAACATTACAAGAAGGGCGACAGATAAATGAAATAAATGTTGGCAGTTTCAATTTGTGGCCTTTCGTGGCATGCTGGTACATTAAATTTGTATTGCACTTAATGGTATGGGTTTATCGGCAGATGCATGCTATCGTTGTAAATATATGAATCTATAAATTGCCCGGTGGTTGAAAAAAAGGAAGTGATAGGAAAAAGTTGTTGAGAATTGGGTGGCGTTCAAGTTGAATCGATTATTATTATTATTATTACGTTGGGTTATAAAATGAAGGATGGGGAGATTTTGACCCTGAGGGTATTATAGAGGCATTGGTTATAAGGCGCTATCTGCCTCTGATTGGGCCCTAGTGGGATGCATTCAGTGGTGGTATTCAAATAATATAACAACCGGTTCTCTGACCTAATGACCAGCTGGATAGGCGTGGTTCGGTGGTCATGTGACCGTAGTGGACGTGGCCAACTCAACATCACTCACGTCGATGGCATTTCACCTTAACTATTACAATGTAATAAGGGTTAATCAGAGAGGCAGTTTCTGTAAGCAGGGCAATAAAGATTATTTATTTATTTATTTATTAAATTTTTATACCGCCCTTCTCCCAAAGGACTCAGGGCGGTGTACAGCCAAAAGATAAAAAACACAAAAATATACAATTAAAACGACAATTTAAAACCGAGCATATTAGAAAAAATGGCCAACATTTAAAAATTTAAAATTTAAAATTATAAACCATAAAATAATAAAACCCCAGTTAAAATTTAGAATATTAAAAAATATTAAAAATATCATGCCAGTCCCGCTTGAATAAATAAGTGCGTTTTCAGCTCACGGCGAAAGGTCCGAAGATCAGGCACTTGACGTAGTCCAGGGGGAAGTTCGTTCCAGAGCGTAGGAGCTCCCACAGAGAAGGCCCTGCCCCTGGGGGCCGCCAGCCGACATTGTTTGGCGGACGGCACCCTGAGAAGACCCTCTCTGTGAGAGCGTACGGGTCGGTGGGAGGCATGAGGTAACAGCAGGCGGTCCCGTAAGTACCCGGGCCCTAAGCCATGGAGCGCTTTGAAGGTGGTGACCAAAATCTTAAAGGCTAGAAACACCACCAGAATGTTTCCTTCCTGCCTTCCTTACAGGATTAGCCCTGTAAAGTGGGGAAAAAAACAAAACAAAATAAGATTTCTTCCACCAAACCGGTTCTCCGAACTTCTTAGAAAGTTAACAACCGGTTCTCCCGAAATAGATGCGAACCGGCTGAATCCCACCATTTGTCTCTTTGGGGGTTGTCACGTGGATTTTTACAGTGCCGATTCTGCCCCCCAAACATTTTTCTAGGGGGGGGATGGGGTGGGTCAAGCCAAAAGCACAAGGCCACGTGGCAAAAACCCTTGGCACCAAAGCTTCTCCCATAATGGACTTGTTGATCTTCCAAGATGCCACGAGACTGCTGTGTTTTTCAAGACGGGATCCGTTCGGTGCCAGCTCCCTTGTGCCTTTTCCTTGATCCTTGCCAGGATCCCTACATAATATTTAGTTGGGCTGCTTTGAAGCGTCGTGAGAGTTCTGCTGATACTAGCGCAGCCCCATTCCAGTTGGGCGGGATGAGATCAGGTTGCCAAAAGTGCTCGCGCGACTAGCTGAGACTGATGAACAGTAGAAAGAGGGTTCGGTGCTACCCAGGAAATGTTTGCTTGGGGAGCTAGAAGGCAGAATAGCGGCAGGAGAAATGTAGATGGGCAAGAAATAGATTTACAGAGAGTCCACAACCGTAACTGAGCTCAAAATTTCTGTTGCTAGACAAGGCACTTGATTAAGTCGTGCTCCTCTTTTGCCACCTTTTTTTGTCACGGTTGTTAAGCGATTCACTGCAGTTGTTGAGTGAATCGCATGGTCGTTAAGCGAATCTGGCTTCCCCCATTGTCTTTGCTTGTCAGACGTCGACAGGGAAGGTCGCGAATGGTGATCACATGACCCTGGGAAAGTGCAGCCATCATAATAAATACATGCCAGTTTCCAAGCGCCTGATTTGATTTGGATCAGATGCCCATGGGGATGCTTTAACGGTCGTAAGTGTGAGAAGTGGTCGTAAGTCGCTTTGTTCAGTGCTGTTGTACCTTCGAACGGTTATAACAGTTGTAAGTTGAGGAGTATCCGTCTATTATAATTTATAAAGGGAAATTTGCTTTTGTCGGAAGGTAGAACGCATGTCCATCTTAAGGCTAGATCAGTGGTGGCGAACTTTTTACTCACCAAGTGCTGAACAGCTATGTGCTCGGTGCGCACGTGTGCCGTCTGCGCTAATGTGTGGTTCTTCACCATGCGCTGCGCGCACGCAACTGCACATCTGTGCATGTGCACAGCTTCCATGCGCCTGCCCCACCGTGTACTGTGCACACAATCGCACCATCTGTGCATGCGCGCAGCTTCTGTGTGCCCCCCCCGTGTGCTGCATGCCCAATTGCACCATCTGTCCATGTGCGCAGGAGAGCTCCGAAGGCCACCCGGGCCCCTGAATTGCATGCATGTGCACCGGAGGTCCGAACGCCAGCTGGGGCACGCACGCATCCTCAGCTGCAGGTGAGTTGGGCGACAGCTCATGCGCCCGGAAAAATGACTCTGCGTCCCACTTCCGGCACATGTGCCATAGGTTCGCCATCACAGGGCTAGATGATTTATATTGGGCTACAAACCTGTATTTGAACCCTGGGTTTCTTCTCTCAATCCAGACTTGTTTTACCTAAAGCATGTTGTGTTTGAACCCAGCATCATGTCATGTCCCTAGGTTGTTTTTGGGTTTTAGGTTCCCACCCAATTCACTGGCAGAGGAAGGGGAAGAAAAACAAGGCAGGGTTTGGATAAACAAGTGATGATTGCTTTCTTCATCAGCAGAACGGGCTGTGACAATGGCTTGTTGGGCAAACAAATCCTGACTTAGGTTATGAGCAAGCAGAGCCTTGGTCTTGTATCGTAGTGAAGGTTTTTCCAGGAAGATCCATGTTCCGTTTCAGCCACAGGGCTGCCTTTCAGATTCCTCAATAGGACCCACCCATCGGGATGTTCAGGATAAAAATCTACTTCCCCTTTTAAAGGAAGATACCGCTTCCCTCCTCTCCCTTCCCCAATGTAGTAGAGACTACATTGACTTACAGCCATTTGTTTAGTGACCATTTGAAATGTTTTTTAAAGAGAATAAACACTGCATAAACTGTAAGAGCACAGCGCAGCGGGTAGAGTGCAGTACTGCAGGCTACTTCTGCCGACTGCCAGCTGCCTGCAATTTGGCAGTTCGAATCTCACCAGGTTCAAGGTTGACTCAGCCTTCCATCCTTCGGAGGTGGGTAAAATGAGGACCCAAATTGTTGGGGGCAAGATGCTGACTCTGTAAACTGCACATTGTGAAGCGGTATATAAGTCTAAGTGCTCTTGCTATTGCAAGCTAACTCTGCTCACTGCCAGGAGTTAGATCCTGATGGGGCTCAAGGTTGACCCATCCTTCCAACTTTCCGAGGTGGATAAAATGAGAACCCAGATTGTTGGGGGCAAGAAGCTGACTTTGTAAACCGCTTAGAGAGGGCTGTAAAGCTCTGTGAAGCGATATATAAGTCTTAGGTGCTATTGCTATAAACGACTATGGCTTTACGGTGGTAAAAGAAGTATGAAGAAAGAATTATGCATCCATTGGTACATCAGTTCTGCAAGTCTCTTTTTTGGTTTGTTTGTTTGTTTGTTTGTTTGTTTGTTTGTTTGTTTGTTTGTTTGTTTTGCTAACTAGCTAATTCCAGGGTTGTGAGTTTATATGATTCTTTTCCATGACTGCAGAGTTGGACACTGGCCACAGTACACACAGCACTAAAAAGCATGTATTTGTTTGTGAAAAGAAGAAGGGCAAGCTTTTAGCTCCTGTGACTAGACCAGGGGTCTGCAAACTTGGCTCTTTTAAGACTTGTGGACTTCAATTCCAAGAGCTTTGCTGGCTTCAACTCCCAGAACTTTGCTAGCTGAGGAGCTCTGGGAGTTGTAGTCCACAAGTCATAAAAGAACAAAGTTTGCAGACCCCTAGACTAGACGATTCTTGGAAGCGTCTAAACCAGGGGTGTCCAACCTTGGCAACTTTTAAGACCCGTGGACTTCAACTCCCAGAATTCCCCCAGCCAGCCCAGCATGGGAGTTAGTCCACGGGTCTTAAAAGTTGCCAAGGTTGGATGCCCCTCCTCTAAACTTTGTTGAAGAAGGAAAAAGAGCCTTCGGGATATGCTTGTGGTTTATTTTTTTTAATCCCACCTTTGGAGTTGGAAAGTATTCAAGAGAGCTCACATTGTGTTGTACACGGTATAATAAAACATTGCAAGGAACTAGGCCATTAGGGAGGGCTTGGCATTAGTGCAACAGAGTTAATAATTGGAATGGCCTTGGAGTAGCCTAATGTTAAAAAGCCATTCTCTGTGTAGGAGTTAACCTTAGGGGAAGTTTTTCAGAGCTTTTAAGCAGAGATTTCAAATGATAATTACTTGGCGATATCAGCAGGCAGAATTGACCGAGGAACAATAAAAATAGTATTTGCAATCCGATGAACAAGGTAGGATGGAAATCTCTTCTTCAATCCTATTGTCCTCGTGGTTCGTTTTTGATATCCTCTTCCTTCTTTCTCTTTGGAGAAAGGGTAAGAATTCGGATATCTTTGTATCTTAATCCTAACTCTTCCAAACAATACGTTTTTTCAGGATGTGCTCAGTAGCAGGAAGGAAAAGATTTTTGACCGTTTCCCTCTAAGAATTAGCATTAACTCTTTGTCAATACTACCCGGTTATATGAACTCCAAATTATTGGTCGGGGACAATACAGAACTGTGATTCCAATGCAGTCAACAGGCACAGGTTGATCTTCCCAAAGGTGCCAACTGGACTCTCTTGGTTTTGAAAAACCTCGTTTGGAACAACCTGTTGTGGTCTGCCAGCAGCCTGTGGAGCAAGCTGGCAACGGAGTCGGACAGTGATGAGGCTGAGGAAGAACATGGGCCAGTCTTGGAGGCTGGGGAAGGCCCAGATGAGGGCTCTGCATCGGAGGCAGAGGTGGGGCCAGGGCCATTGGGGAGTGATGTGCGGACTCCAGAGCCTCCAGAGGCTGACAGTAGTGAGGCAGAGGAACAGGAGGAGCCTGTTCCTAATGCAAGCATGAGAAGAGCTGCCAGAAGGCAAGAACAGCTAAAGCAAAGAGAACGACTCGGGAGTAGGGCCAAGAGATGATTGGCCCCTCCTATAAGGCTTAAAAGACCAGCAACGGCGTTTGGGCTCTTTGCCAGAAAACAATGTTGATAGCTTTGTCTTGTTGCATTTGTTTCGTATCGGTGTCTTCTGAACTTTTGCCAAGAAAGGCTTTTGGCAGTTTGCCTAATTGGACCAAGGTTGGTGATAGGACTGAGGAATTTGTGTTGGGAGGAATTTGCTTTAATTTAATTGGACTACTGTAAGAATGAGATAATTCTCAGACTTGAGTTTCCTACTACCTACTGGGGCCTGGGTCACAACACAACCATGACCAGGATGATTGACAATCATGGACAACATTTGCCCAAGTTGATCCTCTTTGAAGGAGAATTCTACTTCTACTATTCTATTCTACTTCTAAGATACCATCTTAAAAAAAGCCCTGGAGGTAGAAACCCTAAGAGAATGGTCTGCAGAGCCAGGGCTGACTCCAGAATTGAGGAACAAAGTGTCTTCTTGTAGACCTCTTATTCTGCCAGATGTGCCTGACAATTGTGATTGGAGGCCTCCAAAAAATATGGCCATGCCAAGTCTACCCAAACTTCTAAATCTCTACGGTGCCCCGGGTTGACACTTAGAATAGAATAGAATAGAATTTATTGGCTAAGTGTGATTGGACACACAAGGAATTTGTTTTGGTGCATATGCTCTCAGTGTACATAAAAGAAAAAAAAATACTTTCATCAAAGGTACAACATTTACAACACAAATGATGATCATAGGTTGCAATTTAACCCTTAGTGATAGCAACAAAAAGTTACAGTCATACAGTCATAAGTGGAAAGAGATTGGTGATGAAAACGATGAGAAGATTAATAGTAGTGTAGATTTAGTAAATAGTTTGACATTGCATCAAACACTATTCTTAGTGTTTGATGCAGAAATTCTATGGTCTTAACTTGGAATGTTAGGCATGGTGAGATGTGGAGAATAAAGGGGGGAGGTTTCCTGGTAGCTGCCAGATGTTGGTGTTAGCTTCTCAGAGAAGATCTTAATAGCCGTGCAGTTTCTGATGGGCCTAAGGATTCTCAGGCCATTTGGATGTTCCGTAGATCAGATCCTAAACTTTAATTTGCATCCAGAAAAGGAGTCTTGAGGAGCTTGACTGGCAAATTAAACAAAAGGAAATCATGAATGCTATGAATGTTTCAGTTTGGTGGCCGGAAATCAGTGGTGAAATCCAAATTTTTTTACTACCGGTTCTGTGGGCGTGGTGTGGTGGACGTGGTGTGGCTTGGTGGCCGTGGCAGGGGAAGGATACTGCAAAATCCCCATTGCCTCCCCACTCCTGGGGGAAGGCTATTGCAAAATCTCCATTCCCACCCTACTCTGCGGCCAGCCAGAAGTGGTATTTGCCGGGTCTCCGAACAACTCAAAATTTCTGCTACCGATTCTCCAAACGACTCAAAATTTCTGCTACCGGTTCTCCAGAACCTGTCAGAACCTGCTGGATTTCACCCCTGCCAGAGATCTGAATTCAGAAAGAAAGCAAGGAAGGACACAAAAGCCCTTTGGGTGGTCCCTTTCTGTTCGCCACAACCTCCAGCTGGTAGAACCGAAACCTCACGTTGGTTTGAGATCTATGTTCTCCATGCAGCTCTTTGGCACCGCCTGCTTTTTCTCTCCTTTGGCTGCCTCCAACCAATTCTATCTCTCTCTGTGTCTCATTGTAAAGGGGCAGGGGAAGGGGTGGGCTTCAGATCCTTTAGCAACAGGTTTGCTGGGTGGGGCGTGGCCATGGTGGGTGTGGCCTAGTCAGCTACCTGCACCACGGTGTTGTTGTTGTTGTTAGTTGCGAAGTCATGTCTGACCCATTGTGACCCCCATGGACAATATTCCTCCAGGCCTTCCTGTCCTCTACCATCCTCTGGAGTCCATTTAAGCTCACATTGACCGCTTCAGGGACTCCATCCATCCAACTTGTTCTCCGTCATCCCCTTCTTCTTTTGCCCTCAATCTTTCCCAGCATTAGGCTCTTCTCCAGTGGGTCCTTCCTTCTCATTAGGTGGTCAAAGTATTTGAGTTTCCTCTTCAGGATCTGGCCTTCTAAAGAGCAGTCAGGGTTGATCTCCTCTAGGACTGACTTGTTTGTTCGCCTCGCAGTCCAAGAAACTCGCAGGAGTATTCTCCAGCACCAGAGTTCAAAGGCCTCAATTCTTTGGCGTTCAGCCTTTCTTATGGTCCAAACACCACGGTCTGGGGGTGGTGGTTTGCTCTCCCCATGTTCCAGAGGCTTTTTTTGAGCCTCCAGGAGGGCGAAAATTGCTTTTCCTGGGGTCCGGAGGCTGGAAACAGACCCGTTTCTGAACTTACAGTAACTCTGGTAGGCCCGTTTTTTGCTCTCCCAGACCCTCTGCATGGCCCCTGCACTTAGCTGAAATGATGAATGGACCACGTGTAGACTCCTGGGAGGGGCGGGGTGAGAGGGGTGGAGTGGGAGGGGCCAGCCAGAGGTGGCATTTGGGGGTTCACTGAACCCCTGAAATCCTTGGCTAGCGGATCACCCAAACCCTGCCGAACCCCCAGGAGCCCACCCCTGGGCTGGGGGAACCGTGCCCCATTTTCATCCCGATAATTAAGCAAGCGATCCAGTGCACGCTTATGAGTCGGTTGCTTTAAAGTTTCCCTTCATATTTTCTCTCTCCTGCCCTCCTAGGAGGCTTCCCCTCCCCATCCCATGTTAAATTGCTAGTTACCAATAATAAACACTGGCAGAAGTCATGGCAGATGGAGAGGCCTCTTGGCAAGGAGAGTCAGCTTTGCTGGCAGGAATGGTGGGCAGCCTCGTTCGGCTGCAAGGGAACAAGCTGGCCTCCTCTTAATGCGAATCTGGGTCTCTTTCCTGGGTTACAGCTGTACCTGCATTCATCCGACATCCGGTCCTTCTAACCCACACTGGTCCAGATGTCTCTCACCCCGTTGTGATTATGATGATGATGATGTTACCCATTCATACGGGTCCGATGCTTGCCGACTCTATGGGCCAGGGTTTCTTCTGATCTTACACTATTTAACATAACATAACGTAACTGTTCTGTCTCCGTCCTCACTTTGGAGTAACAAGCTGGCCTACAGCCAGTGGGTTCACGGCTCCTATCAGTCCTGGCCGAGAAAACGCAGCTGCCTGCCAAAAAGTTCAAACAGATTAAGACTTCAGCTCACTTTGACACGGTTCAGCTAATTTGCTTCCTGTGGAACTGAGAGCAGTCCCAAAGCTCCTTATATATCCTGTGGGTTGGGACTCCTGCCCCACCCTTCCCTTTGATGACGCCGCCTCTCTAATCTTCTGAAGCGCGGGTCGATCCAGGCTTGATTAGTATGATTATCAGCTTTTTCTTAAGGCGTAGCCTGAGGAAGGGAGGAATCGGGGGATGTCGGCCTCATTACGTCCTCCGACTGGCCTGGTTCTGGCTCCTGGAGCCAGGCCAAAGGAATCAGTGCTTCTGAGGTAAGCCTTACCGACCTTTCCCCCTTACTCTCGGAGTCACTTTCGGGCATGGGGCCAGGTTCGGGGGCTGGAGCCACAACAATAACAGAACAGAACAGAACATCAGAGTTGGAAGGGACCTTGGAGGTCTTCTAGTCCAACCCCCTGCCCAGGCAGGAAACCCTACACCATTTCAGACAAA